>NC_092381.1:100922748-102122748 GCF_030028105.1 Mobula birostris
TTCTACACCCAGTTCGGAGGAGCCAGCCTCTAGTCTCATCACGTGGTGAATGGTGCAGCTTTGACTGTGCAGCACTCCCCCTGTTCCTGCTTGGATTATATAGCCCAGAACCCATGATCTTCTGCGAGCACAACATCTCTGTTAGAGAGTATGCTGGGGCCGAAGTGAATTGCAGGATCTTGCAGTTCAAGCAAGGTGTTTCAGAAACACAAGTGATCAGTTCTGCTACAGGATTTCAATCCAAAGCATCAACAATTCCTTTCCCTCTACTGATTGACCCATGACCAGCAGATTGGCTGTGGTCAAGGTGGCTCTGTAGTGCTACTGTGTGGGACAACAGAGGAATTTGGCTGAAGGGTTGATTCTGACCCAAAAATTTGGGCTTCTTCTTTGTCTGCTTGTATCAGGAGAGTTGTAGAAAGTTTAACTTTCTCCTGTTGGTACTCAGAAAACAAATTAGTCTTCCAAAAGTCTGATTTTCCCGTGAGAACAGAACATGCTACTTGTATCCTGAGATGCACTTTCATCAGCAGGGACATGGATTCCCTTCCTGAGGCTGAATTTTGATGAGGAAATGTGTAATACTCCACACCAGCAGCGCAAACACCCACAGGGACACAACGGAATGTGGCACCGGACCACTAGAGAGACCAACAAACAGCAGCTTTCTCAATCAGAGAACAAAGGGCTGTCTTAATTGAAGAGGGTAACTGAAAGACTTGAGCAGGAGTGCTAGGTTGTTGGATCTGGATGAGATACAGCCCTGCTGGTGGAGAAAGAAATGCATGTCAGTGGTGCTAACTCTTGGTGGATTGCAAGATGAGGAGATCAGAGATAGTGTGGGGGGTATAAATCAAGGATGACAATTCATAATTTATTACTGCATCTGGTAAAGGAAGATGGCAGCAGGAGCAGGAGAAGGTGGCCCACGAGGAATTTTGCAACCAAATGCTGAAGTTCTGGTTGATCATGGGGTGACATGCAGATGAAATCACAAGGAAGGCACCTCAGCATTTTTACTTCTTAAGAGATTAACAAGTTTCAGCTTGTTATCGAACACTGACAGTTTCTACAGATGTACTATTGAAAGCGTCCCGACTGATTGCATCACACGCTGATACACCAGTTCGAATGCACAGTAATGTAAGAAACTGCAGAGAGTAGCAGATTCAGAGCCACAATTAATCGTACCTAAAACAGGCATTACCTCAAAGGCAATATCCATCATCGATGTTTTCCACCATGTTATCTTCTCATAGCTACCATTGAGCAAATGTACAGAAATCTGAAGTCCCATATCAGCAGGTCCAAGAACAGTTCCTTCCCTTCTAACATTCAGATCCTGAACCATCTGGTACATCTCTGACATTAGCAATACAATGGCTCTTTGATCACTTTGTACTAAAGTGGACCTTCTTATCTTATACTTGCGTTCTTTCCTGGAGAAATTGCGTTTAGTTTATGATTAATTTATGTTTATTTACTTTGAATGTTGGTCTGTACTGCTATGTGCCTGTGATGCTGCTGCAAATAAGTTTTTCATTACACCACTACACCTGGCAGGACCTGCAGGGTTGTGATCTCAGGTTTGTTACCCGTACTAGTGAGGCCAGAACTAGGAAGATTATACTATTTAGTACGCAGCTAAGGGGCTGGTGTAGGAGGGAGGGCATAAGATTTTTAGATCATTGGGCTCCCTTCCAGGGAATGTGGGACCTGTACAGAAGGGACAGTTTGCACCTTAACTAGAGGGGGACTAATATCCTAGCAGGAGGGTTTGCCAATGCTGCACAGTGGGGTTTAAACAAGAGTTGCGGGGCGATGGGAAACAGAATGCCGGAACAGTTAGTGCAGAGGTTGTGCAGACAGTTGTTGGTAAGACCTCAGACAAAGTCAGGAATCAAAAGATTGAGCATGGTGCGACTAGTGTCCTGAGCTGCATATATTTCAATGCAAGGAGTATCATAGGAAAGGCAAATGAGGTCAGGGTATGGATCAACTCCTGGATTTGTGACGTTGTAGCCATTAGTGAGACTTGGTTGCAGGTGGGACAGGACTGGCAGCTCAATATTCCGGGGTTCTGTCGTTTTAGACGAGGCAGAGTGGGAGGGATGGCGTTACTAGTCAGGGAAAGTGTCACGGCAGTGCTCAGTCAGGGTCGACTGGAGAAGTCAACCAGTGCGGCATTATGGGTTGAATGAGAAAGATATTATCACATTAATGGGGCTCTATTACAGACCACCCAACAGTCCTAGGGCTTTAGAGGAACAAATTTGTAAAGAGGACGCAGATTGTTGCAAGAACCATAATGTTATTATAGTAGGTGTTTTTAATTTCCACATATTGACTGGGAATCCCATACTGTAAAAGGACTAGATGGGATAGAGTTTGTCAAATGTTTTCAGGAGTGTTTCCTTCATCAGTACATAGAAGTCCCAATGAAAGAGTGTGCAATACTGGATCTGCTATTAGCGAAAGAGACAGGGAAGGTGACAGAAGTTTGTGTAGGGGAACATTTTGCATTCAGTGACCATAATGCCATTAGTTTCAAAATAAATATGCAAAGAGATATGACTGGTCTGCAGGTTGAGGTTCTAAATCTGAGAAAGGCCAATTAGATGGTATCAGAAAGGATCTGGCAAGTGTGGATTGGGACAAGTTGTTTTCTGGCAAAGGAGTACTTGGAAAATGGGAGGCTTTCAAAAACGAAATTTTGGGTGTACAAAACTTGTATGTGCTGTTAGGGAACCTTGGTTTTCAAGAGATATTGTGGGCCTCATTAGGAGAAAAAAGGAGGTGAATAGCAAGAATAGGCATGTAAGAACAAATGAGGTGCTTATGGAATACAAGAAATGAAAGAAATAAATCAGGAAGACTAAAAGAAGGCATGAAGTTGCTCTAGCAGAAAAGGTGAAGGGGAATGTTAAGAGCAAAAAGATTGCAAGGGACAAAAATGGTCCTCTGGAAGACCAGAATGGTAATCCATGTGTGGAGCCAAAACAGATGGGGGAGATCATAAATAACATTTTTTTTTTGCATCGTATTTACTCAGGAGATGAATACAGAGTCTATAGAAGTGAGGCAAATTGGCATCAACTTCATAGACTCTGTACAGATTGCAGAGGAGGAGGGGTTTGCTACCCTCAGGCAAATCAGGGTGGATAAATCCTAAGAGCCTGATAAAGTGTTCCCTTGGACCCTATGGGAGGTGCGTAGAGATGGCCGAGGCCCTAGTAGAGTTATTTAAAACATCATTAGTGACAGGAGAGGTACCAGAGGATTGGAGGATAGCCAATATTGTTCCATTGCTTAAAAAAGGCTCTAAACAAAAACCAGGAAATTATAGGCTGGTTAGACTGACATCAGTTGTGGGAAAGAAATTGAAAGGTATTGCAAGGGGAGAAAAAAACCAGAGGACAAGGGTTAAGGGTGAGGGGGGAAAAGTTTAAAGGGAACATTAGGGGGGGCTTCTTCACAAAGAGAGTGGTGGGAGTATGGAATGAGCTGCCAGACGAGGTGGTAAATGCGGGTTCTTTTTAACATTTAAGAATAAATTGGACAGATACATGGATGGGAGGTGTATGGAGGGATATGGTCCGTGTGCAGGTCAGTGGGACTAGGCAGAAAATGGTTCAGCACAGCCAAGAAGCGCCAAAAGACCTGTTTCTGTGCTGTAGTTTCTATGGTTTAAGAGACCAGATATGTAAGTATTTGGATTGACATGGATGATTAAAGATAGTCAGCATGGCTTCATGCGTGGTAGGTCATGTCTAGCTAATCTTCCAGAGCTTTTAAAGGAAGTTACTAGGAAAGTGGATGAAGGCAAAGCAGTGGACGTCGTCTACATGGATTTTAGTAAGGCATTTGACAAGGTCCCACATGGGATGCTGGACAGGAAGATTCTGTACTCAGCATTCAGGATGAGATAGTGAATTGGGTTAGACATTGGCTTTATGGTAGAAGCCAGAGTGTGTTAATGGATGGTTACCTCTCTGATTGGAGGCCTATGACTAGTGGTGTGCCACAGGGATTAGTTCTGGGTTCTTTGTTGTTTGTTGATACATTCATCAACCGTGGGACTGAGTTCAAGAGCCGTGAGGTAATATTACAGTTATATAAGACCTTGGTCAGACCCCACTGTGCTCAGTTCTGGTCACCTCACTACAGGAAGGATGTGCAGAGGAGAGTTACATAGATGTTGCCTAGATTGGAGAGCAAGCCTTATGAGAATAGTTTGAGTGAACTTGGCCTTTTCTCATTGGAGTGATGGAGGATGAGAGGTGACCTGAAAGAGGTGTATAAGTTGATGAGGGGCATAGATCGTGTGAGTAGCCAGAGGCTTTTTCCCAGGGTGAAATGGCTAACATGAGGGGCATAGTTTTAAGGTGCTTGGAAGTAGATAGAAAGGGGATGTCATAGGTAAGTTTTTCACATAGAGAGTGGTGGATGAGTGGAAGGCACTACCGGTGGCGGTGGTGCAGGCAGATACAATACGGTGAGACTCTTAGATAGGTACATGGAGCTTAGAAAAATAGAGGGCTATGCGCTAGGGAAATTCTAGGCAGTTTCTAGAGTGGGTTACATGGTCGGCACAACATCATGGGCCGAGGGCCTGTAATGTGCCGTAGATTTCAAAATTAAAAAAAAATGAATCTATATCAATGATCTGGATGTTAATATGGTTAACTGGATCAGCAAATTTGTAGTAGACAGTAAGGAAGGCTATCATGGCTTGCAGAGGGATTTGCATCAGCTGGAAAAATAGGCTGAAAAATGGCAGAACAGTTTGTTTATACAGCTACACACATCAAAGTTGCTGGTGAATGCAGCAGGCCAGGCAGCATCTCTAGGAAGAGGTACAGTCGACGTTTCAGGCCGAGACCCTTTGTCAGGACTCGACCAGCAACTTTGATGTGTGTTGCTTGAATTTCCAGCATCTGCAGAATTCCTGTTGTTTTATTTATACAGCTATCCTTTTAATGTCAAACTGATTACTGCTTCCAGCTAACATTTTGAAATAGTTAATGGTTCAAGCATCTGCAGAATTCCTCGTGTATATGTCAGTGATAAGTGTGATTCTGATTGCACTGGTATCTTCTACTTCCATAACACCTGAGGGATCTCACATGCACAGCAATCCCTAACGTACATCCTCTGCTCAGAGTGATCAAAGCTGAAGTGGGTTCCAGTTAAAGGGCAGCACAATGCTTTACAGTAGCAGCGAGTCAGCGACCTGGGTTCATTTCACTCCGCTTCCTGTAAGGAGCTTGCATGTTCTCCCCGTGACCATGTGGGTTTCCTCCGGGTGCTCCAGTTTCCTACCACTGTCCAACGATGTACTGGTTGGTAGATTAACTGGTCATTGCAAACCGTCCGTGATTATGCTTGCATTAAATTGAGGATTGCTCGGCAGTTTTCTATTTTCTATTTATGATTTATAATTTAAATTTTTTATATTTACTAATTTTTACTATTTTTTGCTGTATTACAATCAATCAATCAATAAATAAAGGCAGTAAAAGGCCCTACAACAGATGATCCACAATCCAAGTCACAATGCAACCTTGAAAGCATGTTGCTATGTGGACCTACATTTGCACTATCTGTTATCTCTAACTGGCTATGTGAGGAATTAAAATGAATTTAGCGTTGGTAGGGGTAACGTGTTGCTCCTGTTGCTTTGACCGGGTGACCTTCCTGAATATGTTTCATCTCTTCAGTAGGTCAAGCTGGCCTAGTGTGGTAATATTTGAGGTGTTTGTCTTTGACGGTGGTGCATTTGTCACTCATGGAATTTTCCTCTCTTCTCTCGCACTGGACGTTATGACACATTTTACATACATGTCACATCCGTCTCTTCACCTCTTTGGTCTCAATATGACTTTGAGACCATCAAGTATATTTGTTACTATGGGGGCAAGAGTCATACCAACTTGCACTGAAAGTGGCATCACGGGTAGATAGGGTCCTAAGAAAAACTTCTGGTACATCGGTCTTCATAAATCAAAGTTTTGAGTACAGGAGATGGGGTGTTATGTTGATGTTGTATAAGATGTTGTGAGGCCTAATTTGGAGTATTGTGTGCAGCCTTGGTCACCCACCTACAGGAAAACTGTAAATAAAGTTGAAAAAGTACAGAGAAAATTTACATCAATGTTGCCAGGTCTGAAGGACCTAAGTTATAAGGAAAGATTGAATAAGTTAGGACTGTGTTCTTGAGAACGTAGAAGACTGAGGGGAGATTTGATAGAGCTATACAAAATTATGAGGGATATAGATAGGGTAAATTCAAACAGGTTTTTTCCACTGCAGTTGGGAGGGACTACAACCAAAGGTCATGGGTTAAGGGTGAATGGTGAAAAAATTAAGGGGAACATGAGGGTGACTACCTTCACTCAGAGGGTGGTGAGAGTGTGGAACGAGCTGCCAGTGCACATGTTACATGTGAGCTCTATTTCAATGATTAAGAGAAGTTTAGATAGATACATGGATGACAGTGATATGGACGGCTATGGTCCAGATGCAGATCAGTAGGACTAAGCAGCTTAAGTGGTTTGCATGGATTAGATGACTCTATGACTAATCTAGTTTGCCACAGGTTAATAGTTTGCCACACATAGTTAATAGTTTGTGTTGTATACTATGGGATAGGGATGTCCAGGACAAGGTAACAATCAGAGTCTTAGTAAATGATATCTAGGAATTGGTTTATTAAAGTCACATGTACTTACCTACAGTGAAAAGCCTATGTCATCCATGCAGATCATTTCACCACTTCAGTGCATTGAGGTAGTACAAGGGAAAAGCAACAACTGAGGGCAGAAGGTGGTGTTACAGCTACAGAGAAGGTTCAGTCCGGGGGCACAATTAGGTGCAAGGTGGATTGTGAGGTCAAGAGTCAATTTCATCATACAAGAAGTCTGTTCTACAGTTTTATAACAGTGAGATAGAAGCTTGTCTTTGAGCCTTGTAGTACATGCTTTTAGGTTTTTATATATTCTGCATGAAGGAGGGATTGGAGAAGAGATTATGTTGGAGTAGGAAGGGTCTTTGATTATGTTGTCTGCTTTACCGAGGTTGTGCGAAGTGTGGACAGAGACCATAGTTTTTTGTGATGTGCTGAGTTGTGTCCACAACTCTTTATTTTCTTGCGATCTTAGACAGAGCTGTTGCCATACCAATGCATCTGGATAAGCTGTTTAAACCTGTCAACTGGAGAATATGGAGTGGTAGATATCTGTAGGGTCTGACATCATCATTTCCATTGCGTTTTGGAAAGCCACCTCACACCACTTTGTCCATTGCCCTTTCTCACTACAGATTGGGAGCTCAAGGGGTGGAGCACAGCAGCCAGGTTTGGCAGGAATCTATAATAGTATTTGACACGTCCTTTGGCTTCATGGCATTCACTGCTGCTTGAAGTGTTTCACCACATTTGTGTAAAACTTCTGCGTCAATGGTATGACCACAGTAAGTGATGATTGGCTTAAAGAATTCACACTTGTCACATTGTGCTCTGAACCCACAATTTTATAAACTTTTTAACACTGTCTTGAGGTTTTGGAGATGTTCCTTGTTACCCTCACCAGTAAAATGATGTCATCTAGATAACACTAAGTCCTTGGGCAGCCTTGCAGAACCTAGTCCAAAGCTTTCTGCCACAGTGCAGGAGCAGACGCTACTCCAGAAATAAGCCCATCGTAGTGATAAAGCCCTTTGTGTGTGTTTATGGTCAGAAACACTTTGGAATTTTACTCCATCTCCATCTCTGAGGTAGGCCTCAGCTAAGTCCACTTTGCTGAGGTGTTCCCGTACAGAAAGGTTTGCTAAGATATCCTCTATCCTGGGCAGAGGGTATTGACCTACTTTCAGTACAGGTAACCTTAAAATCACTATAGATCCAGATGGACCATTCCTTCTTGGTTATTGCTATCACTGGCCTTGCCCATGCGCTTCACTCAACTGTGGAAAGAATTCCTTCTGCCTCCATGTGATCTAGCTCACTGACTACTTTATCACAGATGGTACAAGGATCTGGACAGGCTTTGTAAAGCTTGGGTTTGGCATTTTCTTTTTTTTTTCCAAAAATACTTTATTCAGAAATATTACAAAATAAAAATAATTACATACAGGAAAAGAAAACCATTTGTTGACACTATTTTACCCTTGATATGTTTGAGTTTCCCACTGCCATCCTTGAACACTGCTGTGGTATCATCCAGAACCTTTCTTAATTTGCTTTGAGTTGATCCTGTTGCGGGGGATGTGACATGCAAATGGTGGATGGATCTCCAATCAAGTTGTAGCTGTTTCAGCCAATCACAGCCCTACAATGCTTGCCCTCCTGTTTTTGCTACATAAAAGCCCAATGTGGGCTGTTAGTTGTTGTATTTCACTGTTACGAATGTCATCCTCACAGGAGATCTTTTTAAAAATTTATATTTATGGAGATACAGTGTGGAGCAGGCTCTTCTGGCCCTTTGGTTCACACTGCCCAGCGATCTCCCAATCTAATCCAAGCTTAATCATGGGACATTTTACAATAACCAATTAACCTACTAAACGGCACGTCTTTGGACTGTGGGGGCAGTCCAGAGGAAACCCGCCCGGTCACAGGGAGAACGTACAAACTCCTTACAGGCAGCAGCGGGAATTGAACAGTAAAACCTTGCGCTAACCACTATGCCACCGTGCCTCTTTTCCAGTTTAAGTTCTTAGTTGGATATCTGCAGGCCTCAGTTCAGTATCTTTGAAATGCTGTTCAGACTTATTTTGTGGAATGACTGAAGCAGCTGAGTTAGGGTCCAATCATTTTAGTTAATTTGTCGTTCACTTCTGGTGTAAGCCACGTTGCTTGCCTCCTGTTAGTTTTCCCTTTGTAAATCTCAAGGCTATTCAGTCCTGTGTCACTCTCATCATTATCAGATTTTTCATCAACAGCATGCAGATTACGGCTCTTTTTGAAACTGCAACTTGACTTTTTATCTTTTTCACTTCCATTTATTTTTGTCTGTCTTCTTTGTATGTGTTCTATTTTGTTGTATTTTCTCAGACGGCCTGATTTGGGAACAGCTTCTTTCCAACTGTGATAAGACTGCTATAATCTAATCTAATATAATATAATATAATGTGATAAGATCGTGACCCGGATCTGGGCCATACCCTCCAAATATCCGGACCTGCCTCTCAGTTTTTTTGCACTACCTTACTTTCCATTTTTCTATTTTCTGTTTATGAACTATGATTTAAATTTTTAATGTGTACTAATTTTTACTATTTTTAATATTTAATATTTGTAATCAAGGGAGTGGGAAGCGCAGAATCAAATATCACTGTGATGATTGTACGTTCTAGTACCAATTGTTTGGCGACAATAAAGTATAAAGTTTTGCCTCTAAACCAACATTGGTCTGGTGTATGTGAGCCCCTGCCATAATGGTAACATGATTTGTTTGGCCAGGCAGGTTTCAGTTTAGACATTGCAATTTTGTTCAAGCTTACTTTCATTCCTGACTGCAACTCAATTGAGTCTCTGTCTGCTGTTTCCATTGATGCAACAATTTCAACTGCTCTTTTAAATGTGAGTTGTGCTTTAGTTAGGAGCCATTTTTGAATACTTTCTTGTAAGATTCGACAAACTAAATGATCTGTTAGCGCATCATTAAGCTGATCACTGAACTGATAATATTTGGACAATTTTTTTCAATACAGCCACGTAAGTTGAAATGACTCTCCTTCCTTTTGATTCTGCTTATGAAACCTAAAATTTTCTGGCAATTATCAATGTTTTCAGTTCTACGGAAATGTTCCTATATTACGCTTATGATATCAACAAAGCACAGTTTGGCTGGTTTGCAAACTGTGTGCTTTTCCACCCATTGCACTCAGCAACACTGACATTGGTTTTTCATTGGATAGTTAATTTGCTTCAAAATATTGCTCAATTTATTCGGTATACATCATCCATTTATCTGTTGTGCAGTCAAACGCATCAAATGTATGATGCAGATACAGCCAGCCATTTCTTCAATTTTTTGGTTTATTATTATCACCCCGTACTCACTGTTCATGAACCCATGGCCATATTCGTTGCTTCCCTTCTGAAGAAAAATGAGCTGCACTTCAACAGGTAGGTAGTCATCTCGGGTTTGTTGGAAAACTTCCTCATCACATTATTATGGTTAGTAACTTCAGAAACTAATTGAAAGAAAAACGCAGGAACGGGGATACTGGCAATAAACTGGTATCTGCTCTTGACCTGTTGTGATGGTAGGCAAATTGTAGCAGATCTAGGTCACTCCTCAGGCAGGAGTTGATATGTTTTATGACCAACCTCTCAAAGCACTTCACAGTGGATGAAAGTGTGACTAGATGATAGTCATTGAGACAGGTTACCATGTTCTTCTTGGGCAACAGTATGATTGAAGCCTGCTTGAAACAGGTGGTACCTCAGACTGCTGAAGCAAGAGTTTGAAGGTGTCAGTAAACACTCCAGCCAGTTGATTAGTACAGATCTTCAGTACACTGTCTGGGCCAGATGCTTTCCAAGAATTCACCTTCCTTAAGGATGCTCAAAGTATCCCTGACCAGAAGGACTAATTTCTCGATTCTGACGTATAAACAATTGATGAAGTTCTGTTATGTAATTTCTTCATTCACATATTGTGGGTGTCACTGAAAGTACACAGTTAATGGCAGGACGCTTAACAGTGTTGATCTTCAGATGGATCTTAGAGTCCAAGTCAATTGCTCCCTGAAAGTAGCTACACATGGTAGAGAAGACATATGACATTCTTGTCTTTATTAGTTGAGCACTGAGTTCCAGTGTCAGCATGTTATGTTGCAGTTTTATAAAATTCTGGTTAGGCTGCATTGGGAATTTTGCACTCAGTGCTGGTCACCCCTTTATAGGAAGGATGTGGAGGTAGTGGAGAGAATACAGGAGAGGTTTAATGGGATTTAGCCTGGATTAGGAGGACATGAACGATAAGGAAAGGGAGGATGAACTTGGATTGTTATCTCTGGACTGGCGGGGGCTGAGGTATTTTGGGCTTTTATTTTTACACAGATAGTGGTGGGTGCATAGGATTGGCTGCGGGGGGTGGGGGTGGAGACAGATACAATAGAGGCCCTTATACTACAGGCAGAAGGGATTAGTTGAATTATAGATGGATAGATACTTTATTGATCCCAAAGGAAATTACAGTGTCACAGTAACATTGCAAGTGCACAGATGTACAAATGTTAGAAAAGAAGTAAGAAAGAATAAAAAAAGTTACCTCAAAAATAAGATGTTCAAAATTTACACATTCAAGATGACAAGATTTACAAGATTTCCAAGTTCACACTGGTAAGATGGTAGTGTAAGAATCACCATAATTTTATACAGTAATGGGTGCACATTCACACCGTCCAGATAAGAAGTGATGGTGGTATTGCACAGGGTGTTCGCGTTAACGGGATATGGTAAACAGAGTTAAGCCGAGCTTAACAGAGCTCTGGTAAACAGAGGTTAATAACAGTCTAACAGGAGGGGGTTGTCATTTCCCCAGCTATAGGATGATTCATTATAGAGTCCAGTGGCCAAGGGTGAGGATGACCTCATATCGCGCTATTTGGAGCAGAGCAGTTATCTTAGTCTGTTACTAAAAGTGCTCCTCTGCTCAGCCAAGGTGGCATGCAGAGGATGAGAAGCGTTGTGCAGAATTGACAGGACTTTCCAGAGTCCTCTGTTCTAACACAGCCTCCAGTGGGTCCAGTTTGATCCCTATAACAGAGCCAGCCCTTCTAATCAGTTTATTGAGCCTGTTGGCATCACCCATGTTGATGCCATTGCCCTAACACGCCACTGCATAGGAGATTCTACTGGTGGCAACGGACTGGTAGAACATGTGAAGGAGAGGCCCGCATACTCGAAAGGACCTCTGTCTTCTCAGGACCTCCTGAAGCGACTCTGGCCCCTTTTGTACACAGCCTCTGTGTTGGTGCTCCACTCAAGTCTGTCATCCAGGCGCACCCCCAGGTACTTGTAGGTTGTCATCACATCCATGTCCTCACCATCAATAGTAACAAGGAGTAGTGCAGGCTTGGTCTTTCTGAAGTCCATCACCAGCTCTTTTGTCTTACTATTGTTGGGCGGCAGATGATTCAGTTTGCACCATTCGATAAAATCCTCCACCAGACCTTGCATTCATCCTCTTCCCCTTCCTTTACACACCCAACTATTGTTGAGTCATCAGAGAATTTCTCAATGTTGTAGCTAAAGTCCAAGGTATACACAGTAAACAGGAAGGGAGCCAAAACAGTTCCCTGTGGGGCCACACTGCTGCTTACAGCTCTGAAGCCACACAAACTGGCCTGCCAGTCAGGTAGTCCATTACCCAGGATACAATGGAAGTGTCAACCTGCACTGAACAGAGCTTTCCCCCCAGCAATGAGGGCTGTATGGTATTGAAGGCACTTGAGAGATCAAAAAACATGATCTCACAGTGCTGCCCTGCTTATCCAAATGGGAGTAGGCTCTGTTCAGCAGGACAGCATCATTAAGTCCTGTGCTCCTGGTAGGCAAAATGCAGGGGATCGAGGGTTGATCTGAGCAGGGGTCAGAGTGAGCCAGGACCAGCCTCTCTAGGGTCTTCATGACGTGTAAGGTCAGGGTCACAAGACAATAGTCATTTGAGACTTCTGGTTGGCCCTTCTTGGGTTCTGGGACCAAACATGATGTTTTCCACACAGTCAGGACTCTTTCCAGGCTGAGACTCAGACTGAAAATGCGCTGCAGAACTCCACACAACTACTCAGCACACTCCTTCAGGACCCTGGGTCACACCATATGGTCCCAATGCTTTGCCATGTCTGAGTTTCCCTAGAGCACTTCTCACCTGCTCAGTAGTGACGGAGAGTCCATAATGACTGGGGAGTTGGTGGAGGTGGGGGCTGGGGGAGGTGGTGATCGAGATGGTGGCAGCTGGTATGTGGAGTGTGGATGGTAGATGGAGGGGAAGCAGGGGTGTAGACAGGGGTAGTCTGTGAGGTTTACCCATGTGTTGAAGTGAAGTGGGGAGGGGAAGTGTTGGAGTTGAAGAAGCATTGGGTGCCTCTGCACCTGAACCGGTGTGCTGAGGGGGCGTGAACAGGAGGGCAATTGTCAAACCTTTTAAGAATTGTTTTAACTCATCAGCCCATTCATGGCTGCATTTGAAGGCTCTACAGCTAAGCTGATTGAAGCCAGTGATGTTCTTCATGCCTCTCCACATCTCCTGTGTGCTACTCTGCCCAAGCTTCTTCTCCAGCTCTCTCCTATATTCTTCTTTAGTCAGCTTGATCTTCTCCTTTAGCTCCCTCTGCACACGTTTCAATCCCTCTCTGTCTCCTGATCTAAAGGCTCTCTCCTTGTGGTTGAGAAGAGTCTTCAGATCACTGGTGGCCCATGGTTTGTTGTTAGGGAAGCAGCAAATAGTCCTTGATGGTATCACAGTGTCCACACAGAAGTTGATGTAGCCAGTGAGCAATCAGTAAGTTTGCCCATATGGTTCACAAAACACATAGATAGGTGGAGGAGTGGGTAGTGTTGAGGAAACAGAGATCCTGCGGAGAGACTTAGATTGTTTGGGGAATGGGCAAAGAAGTGGCAAATGAAATACAATGTTGGAAAGTGTATGGTCATGCACTTTGGTGGAAGAAATAAATGGGTAAAATATTATTTAGATGGGGAGAGAATTCAAAATGCAGAGATGCAAAGGGAATTGGGAGTCCTTGTGCAAGAAACCCTAACGGTTATCCTCCAGGTTGAGTTGGTGGTGAAGAAGGCGAATGCCATGTTGGCATTCAATTCTAGAGTTATAGAGTGTAAGAGCAGGGGTGTGATGTTGAGGCTCTATAAGGCACTCGTGAGACCACACTTGGAGTATTGTATGCAGTTTTGGGCTCCTTATTTTAGAAAGGATATACTGATATTGGAGAGGGTTCAGAGAAGATTCATGAGAATGATTCCAGGAATGAAAGGGTTACTGTATGAGGAACGTCTGGCAGATCTTGGGCTGTATTCCCTGGAGTTCAGGAGAATGAGGGGGTATTTCATTGAAACATTCCGAATGTTAAAAGGCCTGAAGAGATTAGATATGGCAAAGTTATTTCCCATGGTAGAGGAGTCCAGGACAAGAGGGCACGACTTCAGGATTGAAGAACGTCCTTTTAGAACTGAGATGCAGAGAAATTACTTTAGTCAGAGGGTGGTAAATCTGTGGGGTTTGTTGCTATGAGCAACTGTGGAGGCCATGTCATTGAGTGTATTTAAGGCAGAGATAGATAGGTTCTTGATTAGCCAGGACATCAAAGAGTATGGGGTGAAAGCAGGGGAGTGGGGATGACTGGAAGAATTGGATCAGCCCATGATTGAATGACGGAGCAGACTCGATGGGCCGTATGACGTACTTCTGCTCCTATATTTTATGGTAACCTCAAAGCAGCTCTTCAAGACCTCGATGGCCTCTGGAGACCATTTCTTTACTGCCTTGGTGGTAGGTAGCTGTTGCTGTACTTTGGCTTGTGTGTCATTAGCTTGGCACAACTGTGGGCAGACAGGTATGTTCCTGTGCTGTACTGTTCCATGCTCTATGTTCTGAATGCCAACATCTACTGTCTGTTCATAACTGAGTCTCAATCATGTGGTGACAATGCAAGCAACATCAATGAGATTTCGGCACTAGACACACACTTCCTGCACCTCTTCACCATTGCTGTGAACCAATCCCATCTCATCACACCTTCTCAAGCAATGCAGCACTGGCCTTTTCACCTCCTCCCATCCCACCCTCCAGCGATTCACTTCTTCTCCTTCCCATCTAGTGATCAATGTCCATTGTGTGGCTTCCTTTATCCTGGGGAAGCCAAATACAGTTTGGTTACCACTTGTGTTTAGTCTACAGCAATGATACTGAGCTTCTCAACGATTGGCACTTTGAGCCACTACCTCACTCTGTGATCAATCTGTGATCTCCTTCACTGTCACAGAGAGACACATTGCAAACTTGAGGAACACACCACATCTTCCCCCTTAGGGAACATTGCAACCTGTAAGGCTCAAAATTAAATTCTCCAACTTCAGATGACTCAGTGTTTCTGCCTTCATCATCTTCGCTCAGTTTCTCTTTTCATATTCATAAAGTCTGGCTTGACAGATGGGACATGGTTGGCAGCTCATCCAGGAGACTGAAAACTGATCTCAAACCTCCTCTGCTTTGTACTATACCCACTGATGGGGAAGGCTTTGGGAGTAAACCCTGAGGAACAATCTAGAGCTGGAGTCACTAAGGCAGTCCTAAGTTGAGTTCAATGTTGGCTGACAACTTCTGCAACAATGCTGCTGCCAATCTGTACTGGCCTGTACCATTTCTTTGGATACATAGTAGTGTGGAGATGGGGAGTCTACTCATTTGGAAACAGCTTGCTCGTACAGCTCTGGTTTGTGTATCGACATCCATGGTCGACCCTGGCCAATGAAGGGCCTCGGCCTGAGAGTCAGGTCCCTCAAGATGTTACACAGACAAAAAAAGTGACTTCGGCTTTGGTAAATGTCCCCATTAATGTATTGGACTCAGCCATGTGTAGATACTGTTTTTAAATTAGATTATGAGGACACGCAGTCCTCTTTTATTGTCATTTAGTAATGCATGCATTAAGAAATGATATAATATTCCTCTGGTGTGAAATCACAGAAACACAGGACAGACCAAGACTGAAAAACTGACAAAAACCACGTAATTATAACATATAGTTACAACAGTGCAACAATACCATAACTTGATGAAGAACGGGCCATGGCACAGCAAAAAAGTTCAAAGTCTCTTGAAAGTTCCACATCTCATGCAGACGGGAGAAGGAAGAAAACTCTCTGCCATGCCCGACCACAGTCCGACTCTGAGTCGTCCGAAAACTTCGAGCTCTGATCAGCCCTCCGACACCGAGTACCGAGCACCATCTCTGCCAGATGCTTCGACCTCAGCCTCAGTCGCCAGCAGCAGGCAAAGCCGGGGATCTTGGGGCCTTCCCTCCGGAGATTCTCGATCGCGCAGTAGCAGCGGCAGTGAACCGGGCCTTTCAGAAGTTTCTCCAGATGTTCTTCTATGCTTCTCACGTCTATCTCTATCAAATCAGAATTGTCCACGGCCTCTATATAACAGATATGATATAATTTCACCGGAGAGCTGCGTGTGCTGCGTCACGCCGCCATCCCGTCAGCTCTTCTGCTCTTTGTTCTACAAACTTCCCCAGCTCTCTCTCATGAGAACTAACTTGTCCTATTCCCTTTCCCAGCCCTAAGGAAGGGCCCCTACACATTCCTCTTTCAACTGTACATCAAAGGAACAGGCCCTTCATGTCCAACATGTCTCTGCTGAACATGATATTGAATTAAACCAAATATTAGGTGTGTAAGATGATGACAGGCATTGAGCGTGTCAAAGGCTTTTTCCCAGGGCTGAAATGGCTAACATGAGAGGGCACAGTTTTAAGATGCTTGGAAGTAGGTACAGAGGAGATGTCAGTGTTAAGTTTTTTATGCAGAGAGTGGTGAGTGCATGGAATGGGCTGCTGGTGACGGTGGTGGAGGCGGATACAATAGGGTCTTTTAAGAAACTCCTGGACAGGTACATGGGGCTTAGTGAAATAGAGG
Organism: Mobula birostris; assembly: GCF_030028105.1. Classification (NCBI taxonomy): domain Eukaryota; kingdom Metazoa; phylum Chordata; class Chondrichthyes; order Myliobatiformes; family Myliobatidae; genus Mobula; species Mobula birostris. The sequence continues at coordinate 100,939,421 of NC_092381.1, forward strand.
GTAATGGGTAACCTGAGGTAATTTCTAAAGTAAGAACATATTCTGCACAGCATTGTGGGCTGAAGGGCCTGTATTGCGCTGTAGATTTTCTATGTTTCTATCTTCTGTCTATACATGATCCATATTACTCCTTTTATTTGTCTGTCTAAAAGCTTCTTAAATGCCACTGTCATACCTGCTTCCACCATTACGTCTGGCAGTCCATTCCTGGCACTTGTTACTCTGTTAAAAAAAAAGACCTTTTCCTGCACGATTCTTTGAAACTTTTCTCTTCTCAGCATAAATGCATGCCCTCTAGTATTTGACAAGATTGGAAAAAGACTCTATTTTAATTACACCTCTTGTAATATTATAAACGTGTCCCCTTAGCCTACAATATTCCAGGTAAAAAATAAGTTTGCCTGACCTCTCCTTAAAGCTCATATTTGCCAATTCAGGTAGCATCCTGGTAAACTTCTGCAGTCTCTCCAAAGCCTCAACAGTTTTCCTGTAATGGGGCTGCCAAAACGACACACAATGCTCCGTATGTGTCCTAACTGAAGTTTTATAAGCCTTCATCAAAACATGACATGAGGTCAGCAAAATTCTCATCTTAAGAATACTGACTGATTGCGTTATAAGAACTTCACTCTTGTTTCTCCCACTATTGAGTAATCCAAGTAGAGCTGATGATTAAGCACTGAACCTCCATAAACATTGAAATCCTGGTGCTAAAACACAGCTGCCAATTAGCAGGATGGTCCTGAATCCTTAAAGGAGCTGCCCCAGCTGGCCATATTTCGAAGAGTTAGAGTGTCTAAGCCCTGGAAACTGGCACGGTTGGGTGCATATCATAACAGGACCAACCCCACGCCTAGTTGCTCAGAGAGATGGTGATGGAGTCATGGATGAGAGCCAGGTCCAAGATGTCCCTTTCAGGAACTCAGCACTGACCCTAGGGTCCAAATCCTTCCCAGTCCAACACCTCGAACAGTTCGTGAATCCAAAATTCTTTTCATGGTGAAGACGTACCAATTCCCCATCCACAAACCTGGGTGGTAGTGGGACTGATGGCAGAGGGGCTAAAGGGCTGGTGTTTCCAAGTTTTAATTTGGAAGTGTGGAAAGTGGGATTGATTTTGAGGGTCTTTGGCAGCTGCAAGGTATAAACCACCCGGTTAACTTCTTTGAGAACCTTGAAGGGTCCAGAGAACTTGGGTGTCAATTTCCAAGACTCCACCCAGAGAGGTAAATCCTGAGTAGACAGCCAGACCTGTTACCCAGGCTGCAAAGCTGGTCCCTGTCTTCTCTTGCAGTTAGCCTTCACCTCAGCCTTTCTGGTAGAGGCCAACAAAATCTCTCTTGCCCTAGTCCATTTCTCCTTGCAGCATCAGACAAGATCTCTGGCTGTGGGAATCCCAACCTCAGCCTCCTGCTCAGGAAGAGTGTTGAAGATTACGCAAATTGGCATTCAAACAGAGATATCCCATGCGCCGAATGCCATAAAGTATTGTGGGCGACCTCTGCCCACATCATCTGGTCTTTCTGAGGCCAGACTTCTTGGCTCACTCACTCCATCTGGCCATTGGACTGTGGGTGAAACCCAAAGGAAAGACTAATTGTTGTCCCAGTCAACCTACAGAACGACCTCCAAAAACATTGTGTAATTGTGGACTGCGACCTGACACTAATGCCACCGGAAAACCATGGATGCTGAAGACCTGGTGCAGAACAATTTTGGCTGTCACTGGTGCATGGTAGTCTGCCCAAGGCAAATAATCTGCAGGCCCTCGAAAAACGATCAGCAATTACCATGATAGTTGTTTTCTGATTGGAAGGAGGAAGACCTGTGACAAAGTCCATGGAGATGTGCGCCCATGGTCTATCTGGAACAGGCAGGGGGTGAAGGAGCCTTTGATGTAGGGTATGGGACTCCTTGTTCCAGACATACACTTCACATACCAGTATGTATGGATGGACCTTTCTCACCATTCCAGGCCAGCACTATCTCCCCTCGATGACTCGAGGGTCCTGGCAATCCCTGTGCAGGTGGGCATTCTCAATGCATGTCCTCATTGAAATACCTGAGACCAGATGGAACTTGGGATGGACAGCTGACCCAGAGGGCCATTCTTAGGAGTCTCCCCTTGTGCCTGGGCCTTGCGAACAAGAGCGTCAATTCCCAAATGAATTGGTGCTATAATTTTGGCTTAGGGCTCATTTGGGTTCATCGAATTGATGGAACAAGGTACTGGTCTCTGCTTTTTTGACCTTGACAAAAGACAAAATTAAAGCAGTTATTGAAAAAGGACCACCTGGCCTGCCTGGAATTCGGACTCTTGGTCTCCTGAATATAAGCCAGGTTCTTGTGGTCTGTCTACATAATAATAGAGTTGTTGGTTCCCTCAAGCCACTGACACCATTCCTCCAAAGCCAAATTGACCACAAGCGTTCTCTATTCCCAATGTCATAGCCACCCGTGTGAATTCTTCAGGGATAGCCACCTGAAGAAGAATGCACACAGGTGTATTTTACCGTCTGAAAGTGACCATTGAGACATCAGCACAGCTACTCCGACGTCCGAGGCACCTACCTCCGCGATGACGGGAAGGTCCGGGTTAGTGTAACAAAAATGGAAGTTGTCATGACCATGGTTTGAGCTCTGTGAAGGCACCCTCCACTTCAGTAGTCCAAGCAAAAGGGCCCATGGATCTCATGGTTAGTGCTGTCAGTGAAGCTGCCACTGAGCTGAAGTTCCTGATAAATTTCTAGTAAAAATTGGCAGATCCCAGGAACCATTGTGCTTGCTTCATGGTGGATAGTTGTGGCAAATCTCTGACTGCCTGGGCCTTACTAGGGTCCATCTTGAGATTGCCAATGGAGAGGATGAAACCCAATTAACTCCAAACTCTTCTTCGAGGACGACTCCTGAGGCTCCTTAGTTGGGACCTAGTGGCTGGATCCCTTAGGGTTCTGCTAGAGTTCTCGACTGCTTGAGCACTTCTTTGATTTGCTCCTGAACTAGAGATCCCTCCTCTTTTGTTCCAGTGTGTCCCCAACTTGACCTGTTGGCCTGCTGGCTGGAGCTGGCTTGTTTGTTCTTGAAGGTTTCAGGTTAGCCCAAACTGAAGTCTGTCCCCTCATCGGTCATTGGTCTCAGGACAGTCTGGTGGTCGGAATACCATGCCGAAAACACACGCTCTTGCAATGACTGGACCAAGCTATGATCCTCCCTTCCTGGGACAGCCAAGGATCAGGGGTATGAGAGGCAAATCAATGAATCAAAGTAATATCCTCTACATGATCCTCAATCCTCATCTGCAAATCCATTATCTGCTGTTGGATCTGCCTGGACCCTAGCGGACGGCCATTCAAGACAGCTGGGGGCATGGACTTGCTACACTCCTGCAATGGTATGTCAAACAGAAGGGCAGTCCCCAGACCAAGAGATTATCAACTACCCCAGAGACCACAAAAGCATTCATCTCTCTACGACTCTTACCCCAGGAGATCTCCGCCTTCAACGTGACATCAGAATCTGTGGGGTTGGGAATAGTGGCTGCTATCGTCACAGCCCTCCCAACACTGGATGGTCTTAGCAGTTCTCCCGATGGGTGCGGCTTCAAACATTCGCCCTGCAGGTGACCTACTTCCCCTCAGTAATATCAGCCACCTTGACTTTGACTCTGGGACCTCTCACCAATGGAGAGCCTTGCGTAGCCGACTTGCACGGGCTCGACAGGATCCTGAGCAGGGGTCAGGTTGGTCATTGTCCAAGATCGTGGAGTGGAACTGGGGTGCGATGTCTTCGGGCTTGGGCGAGCCCTCTTCAACCTCTTGAAGTCGTCCCACTTTCCCTCTACCAGATGATTATCAAGGTGGATGGACCAGTCAGTCAGAACTCTAAGTCCTCTGCTGGCTCTCCTAAGGCAAGGACATCCTTAGTTCATCTCTGAGACTGTGTTGGTAAAGAGTGGCCGAGGCCCTCCCGTTCCAGCTACTCTCTTGGGTCAAAGTCCAAAACTCGATAGCATAGTCGGCCGCTGACCATCTGCCCTGACACACCTTCATCAGATGGTTCGAGGCTTGGCTACCTCCAGTGGGATGATGGGACACCCTCCTCAGGGTGGCCATAGATTGCTCCGAATCCAAGCAAATCTCTGGTCTTCATTCTCAACATGTGGTGGTCCAGGCCAGGGCTCTCCCAATCAGGAGAGAGATCATGAAGGTCTCCTTTCCACACTCCACAGGGAACTGGGACGACCGGAGTTCAAACACTAATGAGCATTGAGTGAGGAAGCCGTGACAAGAACCTGGTTCACCATCTAATCTCTCTGGGTTCAGAAGATGTGCTGATTCCGCAGAGCGACTGACAGCCTCACCTGAGTGATTCTAGTTTCCCACTCGTGAAAGTTGGCACACGGCGACCTGGAGGTCGTGTATCTCCAGGCTCTGTCTAGAAATCCTCTTGCTGGAATATCCGAGGCTGGAATCGAGACACCATGCGAGGTTGAAATGAGAACAATTTACTAAACTAGATGCTAGACAATAATCCGAGTAGAATTGAGATTGAGCAATCCTATTCAGCTGCTCCTTAAATATTGAAAACTTGGTGCCAAAACATGGCTGCCAATGGCAGGACAGTCCTGAATCCCTAAGAGGGCCACACCATATTCGGGGGAGTTAGAGCACCTAAGGTCTAGGATCTAGCGCGATTGGGTGTGTATTGCAACATTGGGGGATTATCAAACAGCTTTGAACAATGGGATAGAAGCTGTCCTGTTGGTGCATGCTTTCCGGCTTAGTGGGTGGGGAAAGGGAAGACAGAATGCTTAAATGAGTATGCACTTAAAACTGGAGCTGATGGGTAGCACAAGACTCTTGATTCTGTGTGTGCATTTTGCTTTATATCTGGGCCCACAGGTATATCCTCATGTAACGCCTGTCTACAGAAACTGCTGCTTGTAAGTAAAAGGTAGGTTTTGAAAAATACTGTTCTTGCACTGACAAGACTTGAGGGAGCTATCTGACAAAGAAGTTGTATCTTTTTTCCCAGGGTTGAAATGTCTAATGCCATTTAAGGTGAGAGGGGGTAATTTCAAAGGTGGTGTGAGGTTCAAGTTTATTACACTGAGAGTGGTGGGTGCCTGGGGTGGTGGCAGAGGCAGAAACATTGGTCTTTTAAGATTTTAGATGGGCAGATGAATGTGAGTGAAATAAAAAGATATGAACATTGTGTAGGCAGAAAGGATTAGTTGGCCATTTGATTCATAAATTAATTGGCTCGGCAAAACATTGTGGGCCGAGTGGCCTGTTCCTATGCTGTATTGTTCTATGTCCTATGAAGCAGTCCAGCCAACAGAGTTTCAGGGCAACTTCAGCAAGGGCAATGCTTCAAAATAACTGGCTGCTTTACTTTCTGTTGTTGGCTCTGACGATACTTTAAATAGGTGAAAGGTTTCAAAACAACTGGCTGCTTTTCTTTTTGCTCTTGGCTCTGATCAGACGATGCAGGAACAGTAATGTCCCACTGATGTCCTGAGTCAGCTTAAAGTTTGCAGAGAAACATGGGTGGGGGATAGAATGAACCATTAGTAACTAAGTGTTGTGTTCTGTAGCAGTTTCCCACGGGTACACTGTGTCCTTGTTTATTATGAACAAAGTAGATGTCTTCTTGTATTGCACAGAAAAGTGCTCGATAACATGGCTCTAAGATTGTGATTACTGGCCATCTGATTATGTTGGCATCACTGTTCTTGCAGTTATTAACGCATGGTTTAAACTCTTTTTAAGAGGGAGAAAGATTTTTTTTAAATTTTTCCTGTGTCCCTTAATCATCCCTGCCATCTGCAGTAAAGCCCCTCAGCAGTTTCACTCAGTGCAGGCTGCTGCCTCAAATCGTCTGAATTCTGTCTGCTGGGATGAAGCTTCTCTGAAAATGAGGTTTGTCAAAGCTCTCACCCAAAACCAGAAGACATTGTATGCACTCAGCAGCTTCTGCGCAGAGATAAAATCAGTTAGCAGGCTGTCTTCCAAACTGGGAAAGAGAGAGATGCAGGTAGTGTTTCATAGGTGAAGGATGTGCGGAACAAAAGAAGGTACTGTATATGACGGGACAATTTAAAATGGGGACAGTTACCAGCACTGTCTCTGAGTAATGAGTGGTTGATGGTGATGTGCTGGGAATTACCGAGAAGGTTAAAATCATGGAGAGAACAGAAAGTGGAAAGCACTGGAGAAGCTATGCAGGGCAGGCAGCATCAGTGGAAAGAGAAAGTTAATTGTTCAGATAAGGGCCCCTCTGTCAGATTTGAGAAAGAAAAACATGTTAGTGAAATGAGAAGTAACGCAAGTGAGAATGTGAGGCCGATGGGACCACCCTGGCTGTGCATGTTGTGGCTGACTGTAGTTCTGCAATAATGGTGTCAATTCACAGAGACAAGACAAAGGATGGCAGGCAGAAATGATCGATGCACACGGGGAGAAAGAGCACGTCATTCTTTGAGTCCAGAAGGCTTGTCCCAGATGGATGGTCAAGTGGTGTTTCTCATGAAATATTGGATAGATAAGAACCATTTCCATCTGCTCTCTTGTTTTTTCTCTCCATTTATAGTCAGTTGATGAATTAGCTGGCAACTTACCCACTTTAACATGTCCTATCACAGACACTGCCTTTGTTCTACACATCCCTCCACCATCACATCTCTCTCTTTCCAACTCTGACCCAAACTGTTGATGGTCTCTCTCTCTACAAGTAGAACATAGACCAAACAGTACTGCACAGTACCCTTTGGCCCATAACGCTGAGCTATATAAATGTACTCCAGGATCAAACTAACCTTTCCCTCCTACACAGACCATAACTCTCCAATTTTCTTACAACCATCTGCCTATCTACAATACTTCGAGCATGAGCCCTATAAAGCCTTAACATTAGGTTGTTGCTCATATATTCTCAGTATCTCAAAATGAATACTCACAAAGCCCTAGCTCATTCAAACTTCCCTCTTAAGCTACATCCTCTAATCCAGGCAGCATCTTGGTAATGTTTCTCTGTACCTCTCTAAAGCTTCCACATCCATCCTGGACTGGAAAATCACATATGTCATTCCACTCTTTAAGAAGGGAGGAAGAAAAAATACTGAACGTTTAGGGCAGTGAGCCTTACTTCAATGATTGGTAAGATTTTGTGTCATTATTAAGGGCGAGGTTTTGCAGTACTTAGAAGCACATGATAAAATAGGCCAAAGTCAGAGTGGTTTCCTTAAGGGGGAACCTTGCCTGATAGATTTATCAGGGCTCATGTAGGCAATCAGTCACTGTTTGCAGGATACTTCCCTGGCTGTCTCTGTCCCAGGGGTTGTCTATTGGTGGCTCCTCAGGTGGCTGTGGAGACTAATCTGGTATTCACACATCGTGCAGTGTGGACATGAGTAAGTGTTAACTGTGGTTAGTGGTCAGGCCTTTTGGTTGTTTATTCTCTCCTTTCACAGCTGCCACTTGTTTTCTGCGGCACAGCGGAGATCACTCTCATCTAGTGCAGTTCCCTCTTGGACTGATTTCCTACAGGTGCATCTAATGAGTGCATTGTCTTCCGAGCTTTTAGATGTAATGTTGAATTCCTTCAGCCCCAGTTTGATGTTATCTTTGAAGCCTTTCCTTTGCCCACGGAGATTGCTCTAACAGATAAGGTGAAGGAGGAACCCTAAGGGCTTCAACAGATATGTTAAAATCAGAATGGTAATCTAAGCATAGAGCCAAAAGGGATGGGGGGGTGGGGGTGAAATCTGAAGTGGAATTTTTGCATCTATATTTACTCAGGAGACAAGCCTATTGAAGTGATGTAAAAAAACAGCGAGGACCCTAAATAGATCACAGAGGAGGAGGTGTTTGCTGTCCTGAGGCAAATTAGGGTGGATAAATCCCCAAGGCCCGACAAAGTGTTCCCTCGGACTCTGTGGGAGGCAAGTGCAGAAATTGCAAAGGACCTAGCGGAGATATTTAAATCATCCTTAACCATAGGTGAGTTACCGGAGGATTTGGGGATAGGTAATATTGCCCGCTGTTTAAGAAAGGCTCTGAAAATAAACCAGGAAATTATAGGCCGGTGATAGCGCGTGGCCAAGTGGTTAAGGCGTCAGTCTAGTGATCTGAAGATCGCTAGTTCGAGCCTCAGCTGAGGCACCGTGTTGTGTCCTTGAGCAAGGCACATAACCACACATTGCTCTGTGACGACACCAGTGCCAAGCTGTATCGGCCCTAGTGCCCTTCCCTTGGACAACATCGGTGGCGTGGAAAGGGGAGACTTGCAGCATGGGCAACTGCCGGTCTTCCGTACAATCTTGCCCAGGCCTGTGCCCTGGAAGCCTTCCAAGGTGCAAATCCATGGTCTCACGACACTAATGGATGCCTATATATAGGCCGGTGAGCCTGACATCAGCAGTGGGAAAGTTATTGGAAGGTATTCTAAGGGACCGGATATATGAGTATTTGGATATACAGGGACTGGTTGGGGATAGTCAGCATTGCTTTGTGCCTGGTAGGTCGCGTCTGACCAGTCATAGAGTTTTCAAAGAATTTACCAGGGATGTTAATGAAGACAAGGCAATGGATGTTGAATATAAGCAAAGCATCTGACAAGATCCCGCATGGGAGGTTAGTCAAAAAGGTTCAGTTGCTTGGCATTCAAAATGATGTGGTAAATTGGATTAGACATTGGCTTTTGTGGCAGAAGACGACTACCTCTCTGATTGGAGGCCTATGACCAGTGGAGTACCACAGGGATTGGTGCTGAGTCCTTTGTTGTTTGTCATCTACATCAACGATCTGGATGATAATGTGGTAAACTGGATCAGCAAATTTGCAGATGATTGGGGGTCTAGTGGACAGCGAGATAGACTATCAAAGCTTACAGTGGGATCTGCACCGGGTGGAAAAATGGCAGATGGAGTGTAATGTGAACATATGCGAGGTTTTGCACTTTGGGAGGACCAGCCAGAGTAGGTCTTGTAACAGTCAGCGGTTGGGCACTGAGGAGTGTGGGAATACAGGTACATAATTTATCGAAAGTGCTGTGACAGGTAGATAGCGCTGTAAAGAAAGCTTTCGTCACATTGGCCTTCATTGATCAAAGTATTGATCACAGGTGATGGGATGTTACATTTAAGTACTGTGTGCAACTTTGGTCATCTACCTGCAGGAAAGATGTAAACAAAGTTGAAAGAGTACAGAGAAAATTTACAAGGATGTTGCTGGGGCTGGAGAACCCAAGTTATAAGGAAAGATTGAATAAGTTAGAACTTTATTTGCCAGAATGTAAAAGATTGAGGGAGAATTTGATAGAAATGTACAAAATTATGAGGGGTATAGACAGGGTAAATGCAAGCAAGATTTTTCCACTGAGGTTAAGTGAGGCTACAACTAGAGGTCATGGGTTAAGGGCAAAAGGTGAAATGTTTAAGGGGAACATGAGGAGAAACTTCTTCACTCAGAGGGTGGTGAAAGTGTGGACCAAGCTGCCAGGAGCACCCACCTGATCTCCCACCTGGCACTTATCCCTGTAAGTGCAAGTGCTACACCTGTCCCTACACCTCCTCTCTTGCCACCATTCAGGGCCCCAAACAGTCCTTCCAAGTGAGGCAACACTTCACTTGTGAGTCCATTGGGGTCATCTATTGCATCCGGTGCGGCCTCCTCTACATCGGTGAAACCCGATGCAGATTGGGGGACCGCTTCATTGAACACCTCCACTCTGCCCGCCAAAACAGACAGGATCTCCCAGTAGTCACCCGCTTCAATTCTGCTTCCCGCTCCCATTCAGATATGTCCATACATGGCCTCCTCTACTGCCATGATGAGGTTAAACTCAGGTTGGAGGAGAAACACCTCATATACCGTCTAGGTAGTCTCCAGCCCCTTGGTATGAACACAGGATTCTCCAACTTCCGGTAATTCCCTCCCCCTCCTTTCTCCTATCCCTATGTCACCCTGCCCCCTCCCCCAGCTGCCTATCACCTCCCCTATGGTTCCACCTCCTTCTACTACCCATTGTGTTTTCCCCTATTCCTTCTTCACCTTTCCTGCCTATCACCTCCCTGCCTCCCCTCCCCCACCCCTGTAACTTTCCCCTTACTGGTTTTCACCTGGAACCTACCAGCCTTCTCCTTCCCACCCTCCCCCCACCTTCTTTATAGGGCCTCTGCCCCCTCCCTCTTCAGTCCTGACGAAGGGTTCCGGCCCGAAACATCGACCGACCTTTTCCACGGATGCTGCCTGACCTGCTGAGTTCCTCCAGCACATTGATAGGTACATGGATGGGAAGGGTATGGAGGACCGGGTTGGGTGCAGGTTGATGGGACTAGGCAGTTTTACTGGTTCAGTATGGACTAGATGGGCCAAAGGGCCTGTTTCTATGTGGTAAATTTCTATCACTCTATAACTCCAAGGATTTTAAATGTTGCTAATGTGCTCACCTCAATCTGGCAGTTCATTTCAAATATGCACCACCCTTAGGTGAAGAAGATGTACCTGATGTCCATTTTTAACTTTTGAAAACTATACCCTCTTATCTTTAGGACCGCCTCCCAGGGGAAAAAGACCTGTCTACATCCTGCATGATGTCATATATTTCTATATATAATGTTATATCTGTATCTCTCTATAATGTTATATATTTCTATCTCCTACTTTCCTGGGAATAAAGTCCTAGTCAAGGCAACCTCCTTGTAACTCAGACATAGGTAACATCCCCATAAACCTGGTAAGCATTTTTTCTAATTTAATAACATCTTTTCTGTATCAGGGTGAGCAAACTGTGCACAATACTCTAAGTGAAGGCTCAACAACATCTTGTATAACTGCAACAGAATTTCATAACTCCCTGACCGATGAAGGCCAGCATGCTACCATATCTATTGGTGACACCGCTTTCAGAGAACTATTCACTTGCACAGATGCTGAGATGGAAAGTGGGATTGTCTGTAAGCAAAACACTGTAAAGGAAAAACATTGCAAAGTCTCAGTGAGTCTCTGAGATGATTATAAAGTCATGTGGGTGAAATCCGTGAGGATCTGGTTCAGATCACAAGGCTTCTTTGTTACAGCCTGGATCATGGGATTGTGCAGTTGGGGAAAGGATAATGCAGGCACACTCCACAGCTGGAGTGGCACAGAAGCAAAGATGTGGCTATACGACACATATCCATCAGACATTACATGCAAGGGGATAAATCTGAAAGTTAGAGGGAAATTAAAGGTGAATGACATGAAAAATTGCAATATGATTCTTATAAAGCATGGAGAAGCAAGGGGGAAATGATATCAGTAGGGTGGACAAACCAGCTGCTTCCTCAAAAAGTCTAATTAGAATCATTCGCTATCTGTCACAAGAAGTAACTATCTAAAATTAGGATCATATTAGGAATCTAATTGGGTATTCAATGTTATCTTTCAGAATATGTGAATGGGCCAGTATAGGTTTAATGGTTCACATTACAGAAGTTTAAATAGAACATAGAACAGAACAGCTCAGTGAAGGCCCTTCAGCTTTTGAGATGGTGCTGACCTTTTAACCTACTCTAAGATTAATCTGATGCTTTGGGGGAACGTCGACTCAGACCATGAGAGGCCTGCGTCGGGCATTTTCATGTCTTACAAGGCACAGATTGGAAGTCTGTGTGGGGCGCCACTCCTCGCACAGACACTAGAGCAATGTGTGGTTAAGTGCCTTGCTCAAGGACACAAACACGCTGCCACAGCTGAGGCTCGAACTAGCGACCTTGAGATAACTAGACGAACGCCTTAACCACATGCTTTCCTCCTGCATAACCCTCCATTTCTCATTCATCCATGTGCCTATCTAAGAGTCCCATAAATGTCTCTAATGTATCTGCATCTACCACCACCCTGGTAGTGTGTTCCACACACTTATCACTCTCCAGCCTTGCACCTGAGCCAGTTCAATGAGCGTCGGAGCTTCTACGCCCAGGCCCCGATTACTCTTTACAGCACCCAGAGTGATCTAACCTCGCCAGCTCCTGGGCCAGCTGAATGAACATCGGAGCTCTAACTGCGACACCGTCGCGGCTCGTCCCCCGAGCTTGCCTCACCTCTGCTTGCCCCTTCACTGTTTGCGGCGATAATTTAACACATGGGGTACTGGGGTAAATACATCACTAAAAATACCTTTTCTGTGGTAAATTGTGTTAAATTACTCCACGGGGAGGAAAGTCACAGTGGTCAAATCTCTAGCACTGAGCCTGGCTCTGTGGGTCAGGAGGGAAGAGCGGAGGTGAACTGTGGTGATTGGGGATTTGTTAGTTGGAACAGAAACGAGGTTTTGTGGACAAAAATGAGAATGAGACTACTAGATGGTACTGAGGCATCTCAGATCGAGTCCTCAGCAGTGTTAAGTGGGAGGTTGAGCAGCCAGAGTTCGTGGTCCATACAGATACCCATGACATAGGTAGGAAGATGGTCAAGGTTCTGCAAAGTGAGCTCAGGGAGTTATGTGCTAAATTAAAGGATAAGTCCTCCAGGGTTATGATCTCAGGATTGCTACTCATAAGACCATAAGATATAGGAGCAGAATTAGGCCACTTGACTCATTGAATCTGCTCCAATTCCCTCGCTGCCCCATTCTCCTGCCTTTTCTCCGTAACTCATAATGTCCGACTAATCAAGTATCTATCAACCTCTGCCATAAATATACCCAATGACTTGGCCTCCACAGCTACCTGTAGCAATGAATTCCACAGATTCACCACTCTCTGGCTAAAGAAACCCCTCCACATCTCTATTCTAAATGGTTGCACCTCTATTATGAGGCTGAACCTTCTGGTCCTAGACATCCCCACCGTAGGAAACATCCTCCCCACATCCAGTCTATTGAGGCATTTCAACATTTGATGTTTCAATGAGATCCCACCTGGGGCCAGTGTAACAAGACACCATGCATGTCCATCAGTGTGGTTGCGTGAAACACTCAGAATAAGGAAAAATTGCTCTCGGGCCGGTCAAAATACCTTTGCGGGCCGGATCTAGTAGGTTGCCTACCCCTGATTTAGAATTTGGTCTATCTTTTTATTTCTTCTAACAAAGTGCATGACCATATATTCCCCGACACTGTATTCCATCAGCCACTTCTTTGCCCATTCTCCTAATCTGTCTAAGTCCTTCTGCAGCCTCTCTGCTTCCTCAACACTATCTGCCCCACCAGCTATCTTCATATTGTCCGCAACTTGCCCACAAAGCTATCACTTCCATCATCCAAATCATTGACATATACCGTAAAAGTAAGTGGTCCCAACATAGACCCCTGGTCACTGGTAGCCAACCAGAAAAGGCTCCTTTTATTTCCACTTTTTGCCTCCTGCCAGACAGCCATGCTAGTCTTTATCTATGCTAGCATCTTTCCTGTAATAATAAGCAGCCTCTTGTGTGACACCTTGTCAAAAGGCCTTCTGAAAATCCAAGTACATAATATCTTCTGATTTTCCTTTGTCTTTCCTGCTTGTTATTTATTCAAAGGATTCCAACAGCTTTGTCAGGCAAGATTTTCCCTGAAGGAAACCATGCTGACTTCAGCCTATTTTATCATGTGCCTCCAAGTACCCTGAAACTACATACTTATCAACTCTCACATCTACCCAACCACTGAGGTCAGACTAACTGACCAATGATTTTCTTTCTTCCATCTCTCCCTTCTTGAGGAGTGGAGTGACATTTGTAATTTTCCAGTCCTCCAGAACCATGCCACAATATATTGACTTTTGAAAATCATTACTAATGCCTCCACAATCTCTTCAGCCACATCTTTCAGAACCTTGGGGTGTAGACCATCTGGTCCAGGTGATTTATCTACCTTCTGACCTTTCAGTTTCCCAAGCACTTTCTCCCTAGTAATGGCATCTTCACTCACTTCTGCCCTCTGACACTGTTGAACTTTTGGCCTACAACTAGTGTCTTCCACAGTGAAGACTAATGCAAAATACTTATTCAGCTCATACTCCATTTCCTTGTCCTCTATTACTACCTCTCCAGCAGTAGAGTATCTACTCGTCTCTCTTTTACTCTTTATATATCAGAAAATACCTTTGGTTGCGTCATCCTGCCTTTAGAATGCTCCTTCTTTGGGATGTATCTATCCTGCACCTTCCAAATTTTTCCCAGAAACTCCTGCCATTGCTGCTCTATTGTCATTCCTGCTAGTGTTCCTTTCCAATTAACTTTGAACAGCTCCTCTCTCATGCTGCTGTAATTTCCTTTACTCCACTGTAATGCTGATACATCTGACTTTAGCTTCTTCCTCTCAAATTGCAGGGAGAATTTTGTCATATTATGATCACTCTTCCCCTAAGGGTTTCTTTACCTTGAGCTCTCAAATTGATTCCGGTTCATTGCTCAAGATTCAATTCAACCATGAGTTGCTCCAAAAAGCTATCTCATAGGCATTCTACAAACTCCCCCTTAGAGATCTAGCACCAACCTGATTTTCCCAACCTACCTGCACATTGAAATCCCCCATGACTATTGTAACACTGCCCTTTTGATGTGTATTTTCTATCTCCCTCTGTAATTAGAGCCACATCTTTGCTAATGTTCAGAGGCCTGTATATAACTCCCATCAGGGTCTTTTTAACCTTGCAGTTTCTTAGCTCCACCCACAACAATTCTATACCTTCTGAAGCTATGTCGCTTCTTTCTAAGGATTTGATTTCATTATTTACCAACAGAACAACTCCACCCTGTCTGCTTACCTGCCTGTGCTTTGAGTATCCTTGGATATTAAGCTCCCAGCTATCCATGCCACATACTAGTGAAACCAGAAATGGGAAGATCATACAGTTTAACATGTGGCTAAGGAGGAGGAAGGACTTCTGATTTTTGGATCATTGGGCTCTCTTCCAGGGCAGGTGGGACCTGTACAGAAGAGATGGTTTGCACTGAAACTGGGTGGGGACTAATATACTAGCGGGAAGGTTTGTTAATGCTGCACAGTGGGGTTTAAACTAGAGTTGCGGGTGGATGGGAACCAGAGTGCCAGACAGTTAGTGGAGGGGTTGTGGAGACATTGAGTTGTGCTCACAGCCCAGTCCATCACACAAACCAGCTCCACGGACTCTGTCTGTACTTCTCACTGCCTCCAGAAAGGAGCCAACATAATCAAAGACCCCTCTCACCCAAGTCATTCCTCCTTCACCCTCTCCCACTGAGAAGATTCAAAAGGTTGAGATCATGTACCGTCAGGCTCAAAGACAGCTTCTATCACACCTACTATCAGACTCTTGAATGGACCTATTTTGTACTAAACATGAACCCTTGATCTGCCATTCTACCTAGACTGCACTTTCTCTATAGATGCAACACTATATATTGCAGTCTGCCCCTCGATGGACTTTTGTATGGAACGTTCTCTATGGACGTCACACTTTGACAATAATAAACTCATCAGGACAGGCCGGCAATGTTGAGTGAGGGGATTTCAGCAGCTGATTTTGCAGGAGGCGGAATTCTCTGGAGCAGTGAACATGACCTCCATTCCTTGCCACTGAGTGCTCCTCTAGCAGGGCATAGCACACAACTACCTCTTGGTTCATGTCTGACAAAAGCAAACAAGTGAAGGGAGACGGAGATCTCTAAAGCTCCAGCCGTTCCAGCTCTGACAGCCTCCTGAGGACCCTGAGGTTACAGCTTGGTTCCTGATCTGACTGGCCAGATATCCGGTCCCGAGATCCAGGATGTGCCAACAAGCTACCCCGGCTTTGCCCTGTCGCTTGGCCAAGACATGGCCAGTAAGGACTTCGGCTGTGCTTCAGTTGTAATGCATGTCACTGGTGGAAACGCATCTGTGGAAGACTGGATACAGTACTGGTCTCATAACTTGACAGTGTATGTAACCATGGAGACATAGAAAAAAGTGTTGCAATCTGGAGCAACACAATACAAAGGCAATTTGGCCTGCAGAATCAACTCCTGCGATACTGTGATTCACTTTATCTTGCCGTGGGCACTCAGTTCTAATCCCTTCGTCTTTATCTCCACGCACTCCCCTCCAGCAGAGCTAGATCATAATGGTCCTGATTTCCTGTAGTCCCAATTCATATCTTTACTTTTCTGAGTCACCATGGAATACGTCAGGAAGAAGCTCTAGTCACCAGACTCTGGTGCAGATGGGCTGCCAGGGGAACAGTTTCAAGGTCAGTGATTCTCCTTCAGACTAGATCCCTTGGCACTGCCTCAGCCTGTTGTTTCTTTTTATAAACAGGAGAACAAAAGTTAAAGTAATGTGACTCACAAGGACAAGGCTTATCAACAGCGTGTAGTGGGTGCATGCATACTATCAATTATCAACGCAATCCAGCACACAGGAGGAACTCAGTGGGTCAGGCAGCATCCATGGAGGGAAAAGGTCAGTTAACATAAGTTCATCAGGACTGGAAGATGAAGGTGAGGAGAAACATAGAAAATAGGTGCAGGAGTAGGTCATTCGGCCCTTCGAGCCTGCACCGCCATTTATTATGATCATGGCTGATCATCCAACTCAGAACCCTGCACCAGCCTTCCCTCCATACCCCCTGATCCCCGTAGCCACAAGGGCCATATCTAACTCCCTCTCAAATATAGCCAATGTACTGGCCTCAACTGCTTCCTGTGGCAGAGAATTCCACAGATTCACCACTCTCTGTGTGAAGAAGTTTTTCCTAATCTCGGTCCTAAAAGGCTTCCCCTTTATCCTCAAACTGTGACCCCTCGTTCTGGACCCCCCCAACATCGGGAACAATCTTCCTGCATCTAGCCTATCCAATCCCTTTAGGATTTTATACATTTCAATCAGATCCCCCCCTCAATCTTCTAAATTCCAACGAGTACAAGCCCAGTTCATCCAGTCTTTCTTCATATGAAGGTCCTGCCATCCCAGGAATCAATCTGGTGAACCTTCTTTGTACTCCCTCTATGGCAAGGATGTCTTTCCTCAGATTAGGGGACCAAAACTGCACACAATACTCCAGGTGTGGTCTCACCAAGGCCTTGTACAACTGCAGTAGTACCTCCCTGCTCCTGTACTCGAATCCTCTCGCTATGAATGCCAGCATACCATTCGCCTTTTTCACCGCCTGCTGTACCTGCATGCCCACTTTCAATGACTGGTGTATAATGACACCCAGGTCTCGTTGCACCTCCCCTTTTCCTAATTGGCCACCATTCAGATAATAATCTGTTTTCCTATTTTTGCCACCAAAAGGGGTGGGGCAGGAGGTGGCAGGTGATAGGTGGGCCCAGGTGAAGAGTGGTGATGGGGTGAAGAGGGTAGAAATGTTAGAATCTGGCATACAATTGGTGGAAGTGAAAAAGGATTGAAGAAGGTGGAATATGATAGACTTCTCCCACTGGTTCCTCTGCCCACTTCCTTCACTAGTCAATGCTCCATCTTCCTTTCGTATCAGATTCTATCATCTTTATCCTTTTTCACTTCCATCTCTCACCTCCCAGCTTCTGACATCATTCTTATTCTTCACTGAGTTTGGATTGGATTACAACCATAGGTCATGGGATAAGGGTGAAAAGTGAACAGTTTAAGGGGAACCCGAGGGGAAATATGTTTTGAACATGTCCATGCAAGCTCGATTTCATCGTTTAAGACAAGTTTGGATAGTACGGGTATGGAGGGCTTTGGTGCTGGTGTAGGTCATTGGGATAAGACAGTTTAAATGGTTCTGCACAGACTAGGTGGGCCGAAGGGACTGTTTCTGTGCTGTACTTCTCTAGGACTCTCACCTTCTCCTCCACTTGCCTTTCACCCTCTTCATAGATCTACCTATCAGCGGCTAGCTCTTGCCCCAACCCTTCCTGCCACCCTTTTGTACTGCCCACCTTCCAGTCTAGGTGAGGGGTCTCAATCTGAAACGTAGGTTGCCCATTTCCCTCTATGGGTATGCTGCCTGACCTGCTGAGTTCCTCCACACCTTTTGTGTGTTGCTCCGGGTTCCAGCGTCTGCAGTCTCTTGTATCTGCCATCATTTTCATTCGTCTCTGAAACCCTAGTCTTTGACAGAGTGAGTTTACTCATTGGCTGGCGATTCACATCCATTGTGTTAAAGGAACCATAAATAGGGGGGGGGGGGGGGGAGGCATTGAGCCTGCTGCCCCAGTCATCAAAATCACAACTGATAGCTAATTTTTCTTCTCTTATCCCATAATATGCAGATATTTACCAATTCCTGTTTGATCTCAGTGACTGAGCCTCCATAACCCTCTGGGGCAGAATTCAAAGACTCACCAAGCTCCAAGTGAAGGGGTTTCTCTGCATATCAGCCTAGCTCTTACTCAGACACTTGCTTCCTGGCCAACACCCTCCAGCCTACGGAAGTAATTTACCCGTTTCAGCGAGTTTTTTTTTTCTCATTTCTCAAAGTTCTAAAGCTGCTTGACGCATGGTCATTGGGAAACCATTCATCCCAGAATCCACACAACTGATACTGGAAATCTGAAATAAAATTCTGCTCAGCAGGTTGGGAATCATCTGCAGAAAGAGAAGATGATTTCTGGAAGATCTCTCCACAGGTAACAGTAAGGATGGGTTTAACATGGGAGTCTTTATGGATAGAGGAGATTGTACACTATGGGCATTCTTCTTGGGTACCGGAGACAGTTTTCAACATGAGGGTTCCTCCATGGGGAACGGACATCCATGCAGAGAGGGTCCGGTCTGATAGGCTGTCTAACTGATACTCACTTCCTCAGCTCGTGCTCCAGTTTCATGTTCTACCAGGACTGGAGTCTTGGGGAGGGACACGAGGGGCAGTTGCTATTTTTCATAGCCTGTTGATTCTCAAATTTCTTGAAAACATCCCCTGTGTTTCTCTCAACACTGGCTGTTGCCAGGGGCCAGCTGGCTGCAGGATACTAGTTGACATGACTATCGTGGGTGATCTTGGTAATCCCCACATTGCTGGTCCCTTCAAGCTGCAGACACAGTAGTAGATCAGAACAGCAGCTTGAAAGGCAGCCCGTCCCTGGGTTAGGGTGAGTGTTTCTGTCAGTTTTAGCCAGAGGGGTGCTCTGGAGTTGAGCGAGTTGTTTCAGTCGAGTGAGGGGGAAATCTTGCTGCTCCCTCCCAGTAGTTTGTAGCTGATTTGGAACCAGAAAGTTCATAACAAGCAGAAACCACACCTTTGTAGGTTAAGATAGTGGATCATTCCATATCTATAACACCCATATAATTGTTGCTAGCTTTGTTAGCATTAGTCTTACTGATTATTGTGCCCAGTGTCACCTTTCCTAGCAAACTTTTCATTAGGCAAACAATGCATTCCATTATGCAACAAACCCATCCGTGTACATTTGATAGTGACATATAATTAGTACAAATCAGGCCATTGCATTTGCCAACCCCCACCCTTGCAACAAAGGTCATTCTGCAGGGAGTCATCAAGCGCTGCTCCACCATGGCATTTCTTGTTGAAGGGTGCCCCCCCCCCAGTAAACTTCAGCACAGTTCAGTGGAAGATCCACACCAAAATGTTGTTATAACCGGCAGTGGCAGGAAGGCAATAAGTATTCAAGTGCTTGTCTCGTTTGGAGGATCTGTGTGTTTAGTTCCCTCCACAATTCACAGGAGGTGTATATGCTGCATTTTGTCAACCATGGTTGTCAGCACCTCAGTGAGAATATTTATCAGGTTCAGCCTGTAGCAGAAGCAGCAAACTACTTCCCACTGAGTGCTGAGAGCAATGTTTGGTTTATTACTCACTGTGTACTGATTTCCCTCCAACTGCACCCACCACTCCATTAACAAACACAATCAGGATCTTGGCCTGAAAGTGTTACAGGCTGTTACCACACACTACCTGAGCTGCAAAGAATCCACAGCAATCTCCATCATTTTTAACGTCAAATGTAAACAGCTCCTTTGGGGGATGGGGGGGAAGAGGTTGAAAGAAAATATCAGGGATAATGCAATCTTTTACATCTCCATGTGTTGCATTGCAACACAGCTGCAAGTTTGAAGGAAGAACAGCAGGTGCAGGGCTGATAGGACGAGGCACGTTTGTGAGGGAAAACACCCTCTAAAGTC
This sequence comes from Mobula birostris, assembly GCF_030028105.1. Taxonomy (NCBI): domain Eukaryota; kingdom Metazoa; phylum Chordata; class Chondrichthyes; order Myliobatiformes; family Myliobatidae; genus Mobula; species Mobula birostris. The sequence continues at coordinate 100,959,473 of NC_092381.1, forward strand.
CCAGAGATGGCCTCAACTGAAGTGTGAAGGCTAATGCTGTGCACGGAGTCCCATTGTTTTGAGAAGACAGTACCAGCAAAAGTGACAAAGACACCTAAAGCACTCAGTCAGCATTCGAGTGGAAATTACTTGAGGCCCATGTTGGATAGTAAGTGGGCATAAAGTAAATACACTAACACACCCTCTTTCTTACACGTGTCCTTGTAGACCAGGCTCAGTGTGGGACACAATCAACATAAGACTCACTTTGTAGGTTTGATTCAGACATGTGATTAAAATCCACTTTACTCAATTTTAGCAATGACAATTCAAAATACAAGACTGAGATAGCAATTTAAAAAAGTTCAATTAAAAAATCTACAGCAAAGTTGAACCCTGAAACAAATCTGTACCGTCAAAATACCGTTAAAAAGACATCAATGCTTACAGCATGCTTCAGAAACGGACAAAAATGTAGCACTGGGAATTATTCCCTGTACATATAACTCACAGGGATTACAGAAAAACTTGGAAATAATTTTTTACAACTGAACTTTTCCCTATAATGCCTTAATATTATCTAGAAAATGTCAAACAACTCACAATGGACAATCACATATTGGTTACCAACATTAATTCCTTCTTTTGAAAAATAGAATGCACAATTAGTGTCACAGCCCAACTTTACAAATATTTGTTAAACAATACCCCATCCACAAATCTCCCCTTCTCCTCATCCGGAGAATAGCCAAGCACATTTGATATTTGAAGGAATCATCCTTTGGACAGTGTAGTCATTAAATGCAAGGCATCACTTAGAAAGCTCCAGAACTTTCTGCAATACTGTTACATTATCTGGCCAGACTGTACCAGGTTATACAGATACTTCTTCCTCCCGAGTATTATTGGAATTGGTCATCATAATTTAAAACCCACCAGCCAGCCATTTTGTAGACCCTCTTCAAGTACTGCAGAAAATTTTTCTGAAGACAATGCAAACTATCATTACAACTTAGTAAAACTGTGCAGCCTACAGTATTAGTATTACTGTGGATCCAGTATAGATCCAAGAGACTTTCTTTTAGTAGAGAAAGTGTCACTCAACCAAAAAATATTAATGTTGTATTATAATAAAAAAGCCCTGCTTTAATATCAAAGTTGACTGTATTAAATTACAGGTTATTGTCCATGTGAAGTTGACCAGTCAACTTGAAGATCTATCTTCAACTGTTCAAGATAAACAGCTAAGATATCTTGTCCACACACGTTCCTTGCCTTCCAGATAGATACAGAAAAAATAATGTTCAGAAATATAAATCAAACCAACACCTCCCTCCCCTTCCCCTCAGCACCTGGACAATATAGGAGAGTTCTGAGGAAATCAATGCCACAGATGCCAGGTCCATTCTGCTTCAGTTCTTGTACTCAACAGGCACATCACCAGTTTCATTCAATAGGCATGTACGCACCAATGCTTCAGTGACTGCATAGGGGTCACAATTGGCAGATGGACGGCGGTCTTCAAAGTAACCTTTCTTGTCTTGGCCAACAGAACGAGGTATGCGGATGCTGGCTCCTCTGTTGGCAACTCCAGCTGAGAACTCATTAATATTGGAAGTTTCGTGGTAGCCTGTCAGACGCCTGGCATTGTCCAACCCTCCCTTGGGATCATAGGCACGGATGTGGTATTGATGCCTCTTGCCAAGTTTTTCAATGCATTCCTCAATGAATCTAAAGGAAAGAATAGTTTTACTGCTATGTACCAACTTGAATGTACAGGAGCACAAGAAGCTGCAGACAGCAGTGAACGTAACCCGATAAATCATAGGTGCAATCCTCCCCACCACTGGTAGTATCCACAGGAGGCACTGCATCAAGGCAATATCCAAAGATCCTCACCATCTAGCTGATAGCATCTTTTTACAGCTACCACCATAAGCAGGAGGTACAGAAGCCTGGTAGTTCCACATCTCCAGGCTCAAGAACATGGTAGCATAGACGTTAGTGTGACACTATTGCAGCTCAGGGTGTTCTGCACTTCAGAGTTCAATCCCACGTCCTCCCTGTGGAATGCACCAGTTTCCTCCTCTGGCTTCCTTCCACAGTCCAACAATGTACCGGTGAGTGGGGAGTGGGGCAGAGTTAAAATGGTGGGTTGCTGATGGTGCAGCTCGAAGGGCCAAAGGTTCCCTGCTGTATCTCTAAATTAATAAAATGCTACTTCCCTTTGACCCTTTGATTCTTGAATCAACTGGTACAGCCCCAATCAACAGAGTTTAGCAACAGTATGCCCACTTTGCACCAAAATAAATTGATGCTTTGTTCTAATTGTAGTCCTTTGTGTAAACACGGTGTGTCTAATTGTTTTCATGTGAATGATGCTTATCTAATGCAGCATTATCGTCTGTGATGCCACTGCAAGTTAGTTTTATTGCACCTGTGCGAACGTGGACTTTTGCCTTTGATAATGAATTGCACTGAGTTGAGAAATGAATTTTCCTTATGAACTTGCAACGCCAACCTACCATCAAAGGAGAGAATTCATATTTTCGTACCATTAAGGATGCACCAGTTGAGGAAAAGTAATCTCACCATAACCTCCCCACCCCCCACTTGAGTACAGCAAGGTTAGAACGTGAAGGGTTCCCCCGTTTCTGCTTCAGACACTCAGCCCCAAGGTGTAATACTCACTTCAACCCGTTGTCTTCCCGCATCGCCTTGGTGCTGAAGTTGGTGTGGCAGCCAGCACCATTCCAGTTACCAGGTATGGGCTTTGGGTCAAAGCTGGCAATGATGCCAAAATCCTCACACACCCTGTGCAGAATGAATCGTGACATCCACAAGTGGTCACCCATGTCAATGCCTTCACAGGGCCCAACTTGGTACTCCCACTGTAATAAAGTCGAGACGTATAGATTAGTTTGAAAGCAAGAATTGCACCAACTGCAACTTTATTGTCAAGATATTGCTTTGGAGATGGTTTATCCATATTCCTAGCAACGCACACGTTATTGAGGATTGCGTTACGACTTCTCTTTCCAAGTTTAGCCAATCAGGACAGAAACCCAATGATGGTGCACATTTAGGGTGGTCTTCATGACCAAGAGATCAGTAACACTTCACACTCATTAAAATGGAAAAAAAAAATGTAGAGATTTACAACAATGCTATCAGGACTCAAAGGCCCGAATTATATAGTGAGGTTGGGCAGGTAGGGATAACCCAGGAGATTATAGACCAGTGAGTCCAGTGAATAGTCAGCATGGCTTTGTCAAAGACAGGTCGTGCCTTAAGAGTCTGATTGAATTTTTTGAGGATGTGACAAAAACACATTGATGAAGGTAGAGCCATAGATGCAGTGTATATGGATTTTAGCAAGGCATTTGATAAGGTACCCCATGCAAGGCTTATTGAGAAAGTAAGGAGGCATGAGATCCAAGGGGACATTGTTTTGTGGATCCAGAACTGGCTTGCCTACAGAAGGCAAAGAGTGGTTGTAGACAGGTAATATTCTGCATGGAGGCCGGTGACCAGTGGTGTGCCTCAGGGATCTGTTCCGGACCCCTACTCTTTGTGATTTTTATAAATGACCTGGATGAGGAAGTGGAGGGATGGGTTAGTAAATCTGCTGATGACACAAAGGTTGGGGGGAGGGTGCTGTGGATAGTGTGGAGGGCTGTCAGAGGTTACAGCGGGACATTGATAGGATGCAAAACTGGGCTGAGAAGTGGCAGATGGAGTTCAACCCGGATAAGTGTGAGGTGGTTCATTTTGGTAGGTCAAATATGATGGCATAATATTAATAGTAAGAATCTTGGCAGTGTGGAGGATCAGAGGAATCTTGGGCTCCGAGTCCATAGGACACTCAAAGCTGCTACACAGGTTGACTCTGTGGTTAAGAAGGCACACGGTGCATTGGCCTTCATCAATTGTGGGATTGAGTTTAGGAGCCGAGAGGTAATGTTGCAGCTATATAGTTGGCGTGTGGCCAAGTGGTTAAGGCGTGATCTGAAGGTCATGAGTTCGAGCCTCAGCTGGGGCAGTGTCCTTCAGCAAGGCACTTAACCACACATTGCTCCTGCACATTTATAGCCCAGCGGCAGCGGTTGGTACAGTATGGACAAGACAAGGCCCTGGTCAGACCCCACTTGGAGTACTGTGCTCAGTTCTGGCCGCCTCACTACAGGAAGGACGTGGAAGCCATAGAAAGGGTGCACAGGAGATTTACAAGGATGTTGCCTGGATTGGGGAGCATGCCTTATGAGCATAGGTTGAGTGAACTCGGCCTTTTCTCCTTGGAGCGACGGAGGATGATGAGAGATGACCTGATAGAGGTTTACAAGATGATGAGAGGCATTAATCGCGTGGATAGTCAGAGGCTTTTTCCCAGGGCTGAAATGGCTAGCACGAGAGGAGACAGTTTTAAGGTGCTTATAAGCAGGTAAAGAGGAGATGTCGGGGTAAGTTTTTTTTATACGCAGAGTTGTGAGTGCGTGAAATGGGCTGCTGGTGGTGGCGGAAACAATAGGGTCTTTTAAGAGACTCCTGGATGGATACATGGAGTTTAAAAAAGGGCTATGGGTAAGTCTAGGTAGTTCTCAGGTAAGGACATGTTCGGCACAGCTTTGCGGGCAGAAGGGCCTGTATTGTGTTGTTGGTTTTCTGTTTCTTATTCCTTGGAATGCGAGAAACTGGGGATGACCTTGTAGAGGTGTGTAAAATCTGAAGGGTAGAGATGGAGTGCACACAACCTTTTCCCAGGGAAGAAAAACTGTTTACCATTGTGTTTTTGCACCTCAGTCTCATTTACTGTTTTAATGAAACCCCGACAAAACACTAATGCATCTGCCTCCACCGAACCAGCCACACAAACACCCTGGCCACAGCAGATCAGAGGCTGGGGATCCCATGTCCAGTGAGATTCCACGGTACAAATGCCTGTGTGAACACAGCTCCAACAACTCAGAATCTCACCACGCAAGTCAAGCAGATCACTTGATTTGGCAATTAATTATCCCCGGAACGCACCCGCCTTCCCTCCACCAGCCGCACTCACCAGGCTACTCCAACGGTACCACCCAAACCCAGCAACAGAAGGCCAGCCAGTGCAAGGAAGCACTGCTACTTGCCCGGTCCCCTTGCAAGTTGTAGACCCCCTCCCCCCACCAAACGAGGAAAAATACCGGTCAACTCTCATAATCGCATCTAAATAGAACTCTCTCCCAACAGCATTTCCCCAATCAGATGGTCCAAGTCCTGCACCAGGGACAACCATAAAATTCCAAGCTAGTATTCCAGCAGTGCGGAAGAAGCACTGACAAGCCTTCCCCTGGGATTAGAAATCGTGCACTTGTCAGTTCATCTCCTTCTCAGTGAGATGAAAACTTCCTATTTCTACATGGGGCAAACCCAGCCAATCACACCCCAAACTCTACCAACGGCATTTACAAGAACTGTAGCACTAAAATTACTGCAGCAACTCAGCAGGTAAAGCAGGGGGTAGAGTAATTGCTGACATTTTGGGTCAACACCCTACATCAGATTTACAAGCTTCCTGCACCATAGCTGGCATCCCTGAGCATACCAGCACCATGATCGTCAACAGCAATTACCCCAATCACCCTGAAATCAGTTCTGAATCTCACAACTAGCCCCGCTTCAGAATGCCACCTTCCCTTCAGACCTTGAGCAATGTTGGTGTCAGCTCAGTATATCGCACATCGAACATTAACAAGTCTTCATGCACGGCCAGCTGTACCACACAACATCCCACCCAACAGCAGAACACTCGGGCAAAATAATATTCATGTCGTCAGAAAATCAATGTTTGAATTCACAAATCCAGGTAGGCACGTGCTGAACTATGGCCACTTGCCATCTCTGCCTGTTCAAGTTCTCTCCCTGTTGCTGCCTGTTCATTTACTGTCCACTTACCAACAATTCACAGATCCAGTCCCCCCGGAATGTCATCCGAGTGGGAGACATTAGGCTGCAATTTAGCAAATTAAACACACAAAGCAAGTTGAAAATGGAATGTAATTAATACAATTGACTACACTGATCCTCTCCACACCTCTTCAACACCATTAGCACTCTGATATCTCCACAAAACACCCGCCTTTATCAGTTCGTTGAGGAATGATTACCAATCATCTTACCTGTGAAGCCATAACCTCAGCGTTTGTTCCAGAGATGTTAATTCCAGCATAGAGGCAGGCTCGGTAATGGGCTTCTACAATGTCACGGCCGTATGCTTTGTCTGCACCGACTCCACAGTAGTAGGGCCCTGTAAGACAGACAGATAGCAATTAAACAACAGGAACAGAAGTTAAACCTTTTCAAGAGATGGATGTCACTGGCAGGGCCAGCATTATTACTGATCCTCAAATGCCCTTGAGAAGATTGGAGTGGAGCCACATTCTTGGACTGTTGCAAGCCTTCCGAAGAAGGCGTTCCCACAGTGCTGCTGGAGTGACAGTCCTAGACCGAGTGATGATGTATTTTCGGGTCAGGATGTTATGCCCTTTGGAGAGAAACATAGGTGGTGGTGTTCCTTCCTGTCCTTCTTGATGGTGGGGGGCTTTAGATTTGGGAGGTGCTATCCAACAATTCAGAATATAACTGCAGACCATTTTGTAGATGGTTGACACTGTGGTGAAGGAAGTGAATGGTGAGGAGCAGCTGCAGTCATTACGCCTAATAGTGCTGCATCTCACTCCCGCCTTCTAGACGGTCTTGGGGTGTCAGGACATGAGTCACCCACCTCAGACCGATGGAGAACTCAGTGATGGAAATGGCACTGAGTGTCAAGTAGAGGTGATCACTGGTTGGCACCAGGCACAAAGGTTACTTGTCACACTTCAATGTTGTCTGGGTCTTGCTGCGTGCAGACAAGTTGTGAATGGAACATAATTGTGAACAGCCGTAACATCCCCACTTCCAATCTTCTCATGGATCTCAACGATGAACTCAGAATACTGCCATCAGAACCTCCTTTGTGATATTCTGGGTCCGGGATAATTTGACAACCACCTTACTCCGTGCAAGGTTTGATTTCAACCACTTGCATTTTCCCTTTGATGCCCATTGACCAGGATGTCTCGACACCACGCACCTCTGCAGTTCAGAACAATTCCTTCTGGACACCAGAACCACAGTTTGAGACCCGTGAAGACGTACAGGCCTGGAGTAATTTTGCAAGACCCATTTTCAGTAGTGCTGACAGGGAGATGGTGGCCTGTTTTACTTCTATTCTCGTCCTGATTTAAAGCAACTGGCTGGATCACTGCAGAGTGCAATAAACATCTCATACAGTCTTGACTGGTAAAAGATCGCACACCTCCTTCCCCAAATGGCAAGGCTGAACCAAGTGGTTCCTTGTGATTTTACTAACCAAAGGAAAATCCCACAGTTACAGCACGCGCTCTCATGCCTGGGTTGTCAGGCTGTCCCCAGGTAAACAACAGATTCTACTTTGCAGCCAATTGTGACCACAAATTAGAAATACACTCAATATGGTAACCACCACTCCAGTATTGCAATGATTGACATGGAAGGCACATCAGGCTGAAAATAGCAATTACTAAATGAAAAAAAAAAGAAACTTTCTGCTGATCACAGGAACAAATGTATGCATGTACATTTTTGAATTTATGGAAACACATTCATTTGCTGGGATGTCCACAGATCAGATGTTGCTAACTTGGGAACAGCCTGAAACTTAACCACTACAGTAATAATACATTGAAACAGTCCCTTCAGCCCTTTGAGTCCAACTGGAATAAGCACTACTTACCCAGTCTCATTTTTGTCCTCCCACCTACTGGGAAATGCAAGGTTTTACTACCAGCAACACTAACATTTTTCTAAAACACGGGATAGAAAGCGTTAGCACACCTTGTGGTCCAGGAAAACCATTGGAAGGCCATCCGAAGGGGTGCCCATCTGTACCCAGCAAAGTATATTCCTGTTCCATCCCAAACCAGGGGTACTGGTTTGAAATCATAGACATGATTTTTTGACAGGAATTTCTAAGATTACTTTCTGTAGAAAGAAACAACAGGTTGTAACATCAATTATGTAACATTTCCCCTCAAAAGAAACTATTTAATATTAGCTTTAGTAAACACTTAACAAGTAAGAGTTACGTCGAGGGTGACAAGAGACAATGAGACTGAAGCTCTGGACTTAAAATGATGGATGTAATCTGGCTGATTCTATTGACCCCATTATAGCAGAAACAGAAGAAATTCACCAGGATGTTGACCAGATTGGGGAGAAGTTGGCTGACTGAGGTTGCTTTCGCTGGAGGTTCAGAGGCTGACAGGAGGACTGATAGAAATAAATATTAAAGAGATATACACAAGACAGAATAGTTTACCCCAGAATAGAAATGTCAAACAGTACTAGGTATAGGTTTCAGGTGAGAGGGGCATGCTTAAAAGAAATGAGTGAGGCAAATGTGTGTTTCTTTTAACTATACAGAATGATAGGAGCCTTGGATGCACTGTCAGGGGAGGTGGTAGAAGCAGACATGATAGCAACATTTAAGAGGTATTCAGACAGACATGAATCCGCAGAGAATGGAGACCACGTGCAGTTTAAATTGGCATTGTGGTCAGCTCTACAAGTTGGGCTGACCAGCCTAAAATTCTATGTTCTGCATGTTCTCATCAGAGTACTGAACAGAGAACAATATGCAGAGATAAAATTTACAGGGCTACAGGTAGACAGGAAATGAGACAGAAGAGATTTGCTTCAGTACGATCCTATGCCTTTCAAAGTAAAACTTTCAACCAAAGTAATTTCACAGGAACAGCATCAACTGAGTGGGCCAATCCAGGTCTAACAACATGAGAAGTGGATCCCAAAGCCTTGCGGGCATTAATGGGGCAGAATGGATTCAAGGGATCAGGGAATGTTTTAGCCTTTATAGAAAGGGACCGAAGGTCTGAACCTGAAGGACATGATGTTATGAATGACAGCTTGGGAAGGTTGGTTCCATGAAAAGTACATCAGTAGCTGAGAGTGGGAGAAGAACTTGTCCACTACCTCTAACCCAATGTCACTTTCTTTCATTTACACATTAGCAAACAAGTGTCAGCATAAAAACTATGCCCGGATTAACAGACTCAGAACGTGCAGGGCTTCAGGGCGAGAGATAATTGAGCAGCACCAGCAAAATGCAAGATAGTCCGAGTGGCCGTGCAACTCGCTACGCCTTCCATACCTGCTGGCTTCCTGTTGTACTTGAGGACTTCACACAGTACAAGCTTGTTTGGATCCCGACGGAAGGGGTCCCGGAATATGGCAGACGGAATCAGGTACATGTCGCTATTGGATCCCTCTGACTGATAGGTACTGGAGCCGTCGAAGTTCCACTCTGGCAGATCTGAAATGAACAAAAGCGTTACAGAATGCAAACGTGACGCAAAAGTCAAAGTCTCCCAGCTCAAAGAAAGGACCATTCAGACAACAAAGCAAACTCATGAACAGCAACTCACATTGTCTCAGTACATCATGTGAAGGAGCCTGGAGGCAGCGTGAGCAGAAGTATTATGCGTTTGAAGCGTATGAAGTCCATAGCAGTGGAAAATTGCTCTAAATGGTTTCATCCCCCACCAACCACCTCCCTACCCCATGTCATATTTACCTATCTTACGTGCAAATAATTAAAACTCCATAGTGAACTTTTTGAGGCAGACCATTGCCTTCAACCAGGGGTCTCCAAAGCAGACAACTGCAACAATCACATTGCCCAGTCTAGGGGAAGATAGCCAACCATGTCTGCTGCAATAGAAACATTTGCAATGCAATTTTAGTAAAATTGTGATGCAGGCAAAAACAACTGCAATTTCACACCATGCACTGAAACAGTGCATTTACTGCACAGACATGGACTAAAGAACCTGTGAGACAAGGCACAAAAAGCACGGATTGAAGAGTCATGTCACACTTGGCTTTGTCGAGAGCACCATGCGAAATGGCAGCGTTACTGTGGTGATTGCAAGGGTCACCGTAGCAAGGCTGACACGCTTAATTCATTACAGCACAGCCGACTTTTCTTTAAAATTTCTCAAAAAAAGCAGAGCTCCATCTGGATTTAAACTGGCTCCAAGCCAATGCGTCTCTCCAGTGTTTACATTAGGAATAATTGGGAAGCCATGCAGTCCACATTCCAAAAGTTAAATATTCCGGCAGCAGGGCCCGGGGAAGGCACGCGATTTCATACCCAGAGAGCCTCCCGAGGACAGTGGCTAGTCAAGCAGAGGAAGTCTGGGCGCAGGGTGAGCGAGCAGCAGGCTGAGCAGAGGCACAGGAGGTCGAGAAGTGAGGCAAATGCAAGCCGGCAGCTGGAGCAGGACCCAAAACACATAGCTACCAACCGTGGGGGCAGTTCAACGAACAGGGGTATGGAATGGATTAAAGATAATGGTGAGTGAGCGTGTCCCCCCGACCTGGGGGGCTACTGGCCGGCGTATCTCGGGTGAGGGATTGGACCTACCAGCGATGGTCTTGGGCTCCCGATCCAGGGTTCTCGTCTTGCAGCGCACCGCCTCTCCCGTGCCGTCGATCCAGATGTACATGGCCTGCACTTTGCCGTCCTGTGGCAGCTCCATGTAGTTCTTCTTGACCACCTTGTTGAGGCCGGCGCTGGCTGAAGTGGCCATCTTGTAGGTCTGCAAGGGAAAGAAGGCACACTGGTTTAGCCTGTGTCGGGGGGAGGGGGTGGAGGTGGGGGCGGCAGGGCGCACCGCGCACGCCGGCCGGCCAACAAAGAAACTGGGGGGAGGGGGCGGGCTGCCGGCTCCCGGCTCCGCTGTGCAAGTCTGGTCTGGTCTGGTCTGGTCCACTCCGCAGTCCTGCACGGCACCGGCTAGGGCGACCAGCACCGTACATGCACCCCAGCAACCGAAGCATGCAGCCCACCCCGTCCCATCTACACTGAAGCACTGCAGCCCAGCCCGGACGCGGCTAATTTCTGGCTTCACCCTGATCAATCCCGCAATCATTTTTCTGGCCGCACTCTTGATCAAACCCGCAAATTAAATTCCTGGATCACACCCTGCCATGCAAATCATGCACACCTCCCCACCACCCCGCCACCAAGCGACCGATTTTCACAAGATCCCTAACGTCTAATTGGACTGAACATCAACCTACATGTTGATTCCGCCATATCGTCGGCTTGCTATTACCGATTTTTTTTACCAGAAACAGGACACATCGAGAGATCCGCATCCTTCACCAAAAATACTACAAAACAAAATTCCCAATTATTACAAGTACATGGGCTTTTTAACCGGTAAAAGCACCGACCCAAGATAAAAGCATCGATAGAACAGGCACACTAAGAGCTAGTAACTCCCGCAGAGAGGCTCAGGTTGTTTGCTGCCGTCTGCTCCCCTGAGATAGGAGGTGGTGTGGGGGGGGGGGTAGAGCCACTGCTCCCAGTAGTTGCCCGTGACGACTGTACCTTTAAACTTGCAGGCACTGTTCACTCTTCAATTCACCCTTGCAGCTTTTCATTCGGCTGCCGTGCAAACGGCCCTGGGAGTTGCATTTATAACATAGAGTCCGGGGATCTGCCCAGGTGCTGCCAGGATGTGATGCTGCGCCGGGCCAGCCCTTGTGCTGCAGTCATTGGTGGTGTTCAGTCTCTGGGAGTTGCTAGTACCTCCCCTCCTGGCTGCGGTTGCTCTGTTCCCCCCTCATGCCCCCCCATCCCCCTCCATCTTCCCTCCTCTCCGCTCCGCTCCGCCGTGCTTCCGATTCGTGGAAATTTCTGCGACCAAAGGGCCCTTGTTGTATTGCATAAGATGCAGAAATAGAGCACGTAGATTAGCATCTGGGCAAAAGCAAGAAAATCTGAACTCGTCCCACTCCATGTCAGTAAATTCGGTGATTTTCCTTTTCCCCAGTTGCAAAGGTTGGGTGCCTAGGACAGTCTTTGCAGAACCTCGTTACTTCTCACGTTTGGCCCGTTATCAAATTAGTCCCAAATATTAGTTGCATAGCATCATGTGAAGCGTGCATTGTTTGTAAAACATCTCCCTCCCTCCCAAAGTTTGGGTCGGGAGCATTCGCACAGTATTATTTTTAATTTGAAACTTCAGTTTGGAACAGCACTGGCAGAACATCCTGAGCACTTGAGTTTATTTAAAATAATCTGTTGCGGTTTAAATCCGCAGCGTGTAATTCTCGCTCAGTAATGCAACAGATTTCGTGGAATTAGATAAGAGGATTGCGGTGTTACAAATAAGAAACAAATCAAATGCTCTCAGATCACGGATGGGAAATTCATTGGGTTTCCTGTTCCTCAGAATCCGACTTATTAGCACCGCTGTCGTTTAAGTGATCGTTTCACAATACAGTATTACGGCCCTCCTCCCTGTTGCCTAAGCACAGTTTTGTCGGAAGTGCTGTCTTCTGATTAACTGTCAAACTCTTCTGCGATTCAGGTCTGTATAATTATTACTTTACAGCCTTCACTGCGATCAACTGGCCTGACTTGAACCCTCTTAACGACGCTGGTAAACTCACTCACGCAGTCGGAATTATATTTATTATTACTGACTTATCTAATGTGAGATTCGTTGTTTTGAGGCAGCAGAACGGTGCAAAAACATTATTATAAACTACAAAAATAAATAGTGCATGAAAAATATCAAGGTTGTGGGCAGCCTTGCTAGAGATGAAGGCTACTGGAGTAAATCTGGACAGAAAATCCAGAGTGGAGCCCCCAAGACAGCTGGATGTCACTGAACATCCTTCTGGCAGCTCCTGCAGCCAAGCTGGTGCCAGTTGTATTGTTTCATAAGCTATTCTTTGGACTACACTGGTGAAGTGAGAGGGAGATCTTGGCGACTGGGCATCTCAGGATCTTCTGCCCAGGCTTGCGATGTTGATCATCACCACCCACTGTCCTTCCAGACAGAAGGATGCCAGCCAATAGTACATAGTAATGGACAGTGCCTCCGTGAGACAGAGGGTAGGTAAGATTGTGCCCTTGATGGAAATACTTGAGTCTACAACTTTCTGGAGCTTGGTCATCCTGAGCATTAGAGACTCCATACCAAGCTGTGTTGCCAACTATCCAAATGCTTTCCCACTGCACAGCTGAAGAAATCTGCAAGAGTCTTTGATAAGAGTCTTTGCAAGAGTATTGAATTTCCTCAAACTTCTATTGAAGTAGAGCCGCTGTTGTGCCTTCTTCATGATTTCATTAAAGTATTGGGCCCAGGAGAGATTCTGTGAGATGTTGATGCCCAGGAACTTTGCTGCTGCTCACCCTTTCCCCCCCCCCACCTCCCAAGGAGCAGTTGTGTGTGTTCTCCTGACTTCCCCTTCCTGAGAGCTACAATCAGACTTGGTCTCAGCATGAGGTGGTTGTTGTGACACCATTCAATCAGGCAACCCCTCTATCTCACTCCTGCATTCCTCCTCGTCTTTTTTTTAAATCTTCTCCAAGCCAAAAGCCCCGGAGTTCAAACATGCACACTTTTGACAAGACAGGACAAATTGATGCCTTACCTGGATGGAGGTTTAGAAACTGGGACCGCTATCTCAGCATATAGGGTGAGGCACTTAGGACTGGATTGGGGAGGGTTTCCATCACATGGAAAGAAGGAAACCTTTGGAATTTTCTCCCGCCGTAGGATGTAGAGATCACATAGCTGAATACATTTAGGAAAGAGGTATTTCTAGCCATAAAAGGGAGTCGGGGATGTTGAGATAAGGTACAATATTGAAATCCATCAGCCATGATTGCATTGAATGGAGGCGCAGTATTGAAGGGTGATTGTCCTGCCCTTTATTTCTATTCTCCGTGTCTTGGATCAATACTACAACAGATAATGTAGCTGGGAAGATTCCTACTGAATAATTGGGGGCCCAGTGTTTTGGGGGGATTGGAAGGTTGTGAAAGGTGCCAGTTAATCTTTCTCTTACTACCAAGAGAGTTCTTTCTGTATTGTGGCAGTGAGGATCTGCTATTTACAAAGCCCTTATGTCCAGCTCTGACCATCACAGAGCTTTCTATAGTCAGCAAAGGATATTTGGAGCAGGCACCTGTGATGCAGGAGCAGATTTTAGGCAAAGTTTGGTGTTGACGGGGGTGGGGGGGGGGTTAGTGGAGTGCAGGAGCAGATTTAAAATTTCGAACCAGAAGAACCAAGGAAATTCCCGTTTATCCTGCTGTTTGAGGGGCTGAATATTCCATTTGTAACAACGGCTTCTTCCATTCTCGCCGAGTTTTCTGGGGAGGTGTTTTGTATTGTCAGTGTTGGAGTGACAGACAGCCATCCAACCCTGAAGACTCAAAGTCAACTGCACAAATTAATCTCCCACCTTTCTCATTTGATAAGTGACAGCATTTTATTGCGAAAGGTAAGAGGAACTGACATACTAACACTCTCTGGGCACATAGAACATTCAAAATACAGTGTAGAATGGTACAGGACAAGAACAGGCCCTTTGGGTCACCATGTCTACACCGAACAAGACAAGGTAATCAAATTCCTTCTGCCTGTACTGTACATAATCCATATCTCTGTTTTCTGGATATTCATGTATCTATACAACAGCTTTTCCAATGCCACCACCACCCCTGGCAGCCTGTTCTAGGCACCTAGCACTCTCTCTGCCTCAGCATTTTCCCTGTAAACTTTCCCCCCTCTCACCTTAGATGCATGACTTCTGGTACTTGACATTTCTACCCTGGGAAAAAGGTTATAGTTGTCTACCCCACCTGTGCCTCACATCTTTTGTAAACTTCTGTCAGGTCTCCCCTCAGCCTCTGCCAACCCAGATGTCTGCTTCTGACAGATAGAAGTCAATTAGACAGACAGACGTACAGATAGCAGTTGGAGGGACATAGACCACATGCAGGCAGACGGGATTAATTTGAACTGGCACAGGCATAGAACAGTGCAGGCCCCCTGGCCTATGATGTGCTGACCTTTAGAGACACACTCCACAATCAATCTAATAACCCTTCCCTTCCACACAGCCCATAACACACCATTTTTCTTACATCCAAGTGCTTATCAAAAATCTTTTCAGTTCCCCTATTGTATCAGTCATTACCACCAGTCCTGGCTGGCAGTCAGTGTGTTCCAGGAACCCAGCTCTCTCTGTAAACAACTCTATGTCTGACATCTCCCCTAAATTTTTCTCCACTCACCTTTAATGGATGCCCTATGTATTTGGTCACTGCCACCCTGGGCAAAAGGTGCTGGCTATCCACTCATAAGCTATGCCTCTCATAATCTTAGACATCTCTATCAGGTCACCTCTCATCTTCTGTCACTCCAAAGAGAAAAAACCCTGGCTTGCTCAACTTTTGCTCATAAAACATGGCGTCTAATCCAGGCAGCATCCTGGTTAATCCCTGCACCCTCTCTCAATCATATCCTTCCCATGATGAAACAAATGGAACTGAACATAATAATGGGCTAACTAGAGTTTTATAGAGCTGGTACATTGTCTTGCAGCTCTTGAACGCAGTCCCCTGACTAATGAAGACCAGTGCACCATACGCTTTAACCACCCTATAAACTTGTGCAGAAACTTTGAGGGATCTCTGGACTTGGATCCCAAGTTCCTCTTTCCCTCTTCATGGTGGGCTGAAGAGCCTTTTCTGCTGCTGTACTGTTATAGTGTCATAGAGGAATATAGCACAGAAACAGGCCCTTTGGCCCATCTTGTCCATGCAGATCAAGGTGCTTCCCCAAGGTTCTAGTTAGTCTAAGCTAGTCCCCTTTGTCCATGCTTGGTCCATATCCCTCTAAGCATTTATTATCCGTGTACCTGTCTAAACATTACAATTGCATTTGCCTCTACCACTTTCCCTGGTAGCTCATTCCATGTGCCCATCACCCTTCTGTGTGAAAAACTTGTGCCTCAGATCCTTTTAAACCACAGTTTATGTAACAGGGCTGTGGACATGGAAAAAACCTGATTTGATAAATTTTGCACCATTGATTTTCTGTTGGTCATGAGAGTTTAGAACAATAGTGAAGAATGTAACTTGGCTTTCATCTGGGAAGGAGATTTACATCTCCATTGCTTTTGCATCTGAATGGGTTTTATTGAGGTTATCCAGACTTCCCAAAAATGTAGTGTGCATGTTTGGTCAATTGGAATCTAATTATTTCTAGCTGCATTATGTGAATTACTGGCTTTATTTTGTGAGTTGTACTAAATACTGACAACACAAATCATGCACAGCAGGCAATTTTTGTAACTCCTACCCTGGAGTCTGTCAGATAACCGTGACACCATTGCCAGAGGCAAGATACCACCCCATCACCACTCCTCTATCCCTGAATCCTGGCTACCTTCACACCAAAATTATCTTAATATGTTCAAAGGTTTTAGTTTTACTGTGTTTGATATAGAACATTCCCATGAAGTTCACAGTGCAAATTCTTCTGCTGAGAGTAACTTGGCAAGTGTCATAAAAGGGCTAAGGTCAGGCCAGTTGATGGCACTGGAGGTACTGGGCTTGCAAAGTAATAAGAAAGTAGGCAGATCTTAATCACAGCCTGCTGTGTACAGAGGAAGGCAGCCTCAGCAACAAATATCTGACACAAAATCTGCTGGCCAGTCTTGTGATAAGTTTTCAGGATTTATTGACGTCATTGACCCACCAGCCTATGTGTTTTCGCAAAGAATTATTCCTATTCCTGTTCCCTATCCCCTCCCCTCTTGGTGCCGAAGTCTCACGCAGACTTGGTGAGTTACTGTCAAACAGAATCTGGATTCTTGCGAAAGATAGTGTGTGAGTTTGATGTGTTGCTGCCATCTGCAGGATTCCATGTCCTTTCCCATGGAGGGGTTAACTATTCCACACTAGTGTCATCGCCAGCAACCTGGGACATATCCATGTTTTTGATTATAATATCATAAGACCATAAGATATAGGAGCAGAATTAGGCCATTTGGCCCATCGGGTCTGCTCCACGATTTCATCATGCCTGATCCAATTTCCCTTTCAGACCCAATCTCCTGCCTTCTCCCAATATCCCTTCATGCCCTGACCAATCAAGAATCTATCAACCTCTGCCTTAAATATACCTAATGACTTGGATTCCACTGATACACCGCTCTCTGGCTAAAGAAATTCGTCCTCATCTCTGTTCTAAAAGGATGACCCTCTATTCTGAGGGTGTGTCCTCTGCTGTTAGGAAACATTCTCTTCACATCCACTCTATCATGGCCTTTCACTATTCAATAAGTTTCAATGAGATCACTCTTCCTTCTTCTAAATTCTAGTGAATATAGGCCCAGAACCATCAAACACTCTTCATATGACAAGTCTTTCAATCCTGGAATTATTTTTGTGAACCACCTTTGAACCCACTCCAGTTTTTGCACATCCTTTCTAAGAAGGGCCCAAAACTGCTCACAATACTCCAAATGAGGCCCCACAGTGCTTTATAAAGTCTCAGCAATACACCCTTGCTTTTGTATTCTAGTCCTCTCAAAATGAATGCTGATGTCACATTTGCCTTCCTCACCACTGACTCAACCTGCAAATTAACCTTCAGGGAATCCTGCACAAGGACTCCCAAGTCCCCTTGCGCCTCAGATTTTTGTATTTTCTCTCCATTTAGAAAACCGTCTACCCTTTCATTTCTTTTTCCAAAATGCATGACCGTATACTTCCCAACATTGTATTTCATCTGCCAGTTCTTTGCTCATTCTCCTAATCTAAGTCCTCCTGTAGCCTCTCTACTTCCTCAAAACTACCTGCACCTCAAGCCATCTTTATATTGTCTGCAAACTTTTCAACAAAGTCACCAATTTCATCATCCAAATCATTGACAAATAACATAAAAAGAATCAATCCCAGCACAGACTCCATGGTACACCACTAGTCACCGGCAGCCAACCTGAAAGGCTCCCTTTATCCCCACTCCTTGCCTCCTGCCAATCAACCACTGCTTTATCCATGCTAAATTATTTCCTGTAATGCCATGGGCTCGTAGCTTGTAAAACAGCCTCATGTGTGGCATCTTGTGAAAGGCCTTCTGAAAATCCAAGTACACAACATCATCCGATTCTTCCTTGTCTATCCTGCTTGTTATTTCTTGAAAGAATTCTAAAAGCTTTGTAAGGCAAGATTTTCCTTTAAGGAAACCATGCTGACTATGGCCTATTTAATTATCCTTAATAATTGACTCCCAATATCTCATTCGCTGAGGTCAGACTAACTGGTCTATAGTTTCCTTTCTTCTGCCTCTCTCCCTTCTTGAAGAGTGGAATGACATTTGTAATTTTCCAGTCTTCCAAGACCATTCCATAATCTATTGATTCTTGAAAGATCATTACTAATGTCTTCACAATCTTTTCAGCCTCTTCTTTCAGAACCTTGGGGCATCTGGTCCAGCTCTTTCATTTTCCCCAAGAATCTTCCCCTTATTTATGGTAACTTCACATACTAAGGCAGATGCAAAATACTCATTCAGTTTGTCTGATATTTCATTGTCCCCCATTACTACCTCTCCAGCATCGTTTTCCAGCAGTCTGATATCGATTCTTGCCTCTTTTTGCACTTTATGCATCTGAAAAAATGTTGGTGTTCTCTTTAATATTATTGACTAGCTTACTTTCATATTCCATCTTTACTTTCTTTTAGTTGTCTTCTATTGGTTTTTAAGAGCTTCCCAATCCTCTAACTTCCCACTAAGTTTTGCTCTATTATATCCTTTTCTTTGGCTTTTGTGGTGGCTTTGACTTCAGTTGTTAGCCATAATTGTGTCATCTTTCCTTTAGAATATTTCTTCCTCTTTAGGATGTATATATCCTGTGCCTTCTGAATTGCTTCCAGAAATTCCAGCCATTGCTGCTCTGCCATCATCCCTGCCAGTGTTCTTTTCCAATCAATTCTGGTCAACAATAAATTAACTGACAGTAACGAAGACAAAATGAGTACTAGATATGCAGTATTCTCATCCACTCACTCAGTTTATCGGTGCCCCGTTGATTCCTCTCTCCATCCTACTGCATACTCCAGTCCCACTTGGTTTAGTATCAGCTTAGAAATCAGAAAGTTCACCCACTCAGACACACATTGATATGGATTGTGAATAACGGATACCTGTGGTACCGCACTAGTTACGACTTGTTTATTAATTTGTTCCCACATTTTGGAGACAAAAGAGAATGCAGATGCTGGGATCTGGAGGATCTCTCACCCCCTGTGTTCCTATCTGTCCTCCCTTGGTTCCATGCTCCAACTTCCTCTCCTATCAGATTGCACCATATGCAGCCCTTTGCTTCACCCCACCTGCTTTAAAAGCAACAATTATATCAGTTCCCAAGAAGAACGGGGTGAGGTCCCTTAACAACTATCGTCCAGTAGCACTCTCATCTACAGTGATGAAGTGCTTTGAGAGGTTGGATATGGCTAGAATTAACTCCTCTCTCAGCAAGGACCTGGACCCACTGCAAGTTGCCTATTGTCGCAACAGGCTACGGTGGATGTGACCTCACTGGTTCTCCATGTGGCCTTGGATTACCTGGACAACACAAATACCTATGTCAGGTTGCTGTTTATTGACTACAGCTCAATGTTTAACACCATTCCTACAAAATGCTCCAGAATTTGGGCCTCTGTATCTCCCTCTGCAACTGGATCCTTAACTTCCTAACCAGAAGACCACAATTGATGCAGATTGGAGATAAGATCTCAATCCCACTGACAATCAACACTGGCACACTCACGGATGTGTGCTTAGACCACTGCTCTACTCTCTGTACACCCATGACTGTGTGCCTGGCACACCTCAAATGTCATCTATAAGCTTTCTGATGATACAACTATTCTTGGCAGAATTTCCGATGGTGTTGAGAGGGTGGTGTTCAGCTGGTTGAGTGGTGTTGCAGCAAAATCGTGTACTCAATGTCAGTTTGACCAAAGAACTGATCATGGACTTCAGAAAGGATAAGACGAGGGAACACACACTACTCCTCGTAGAGGGATCAGAAGTGGAAAGAGTGAGCATTTTCAAATTCCTGGATGTCAATATCTCTGAGGATCTGTCCTGCATCCAGCATATTGATGTAGCTACTAAGAAGGCAAGACAGCAGCTATATTCATTAGGAGTTTGAGGAGATTTGGTATGTCACCTAAGACAGTCACAAGTTTCTACAGAGGTACTGTGGAGAGCATATTAACTGACTGCGTCACTGTCTGTTTTATTGGGGGGGGCGGCAGTGTTACTGCACAGAATCAAAGTAAGTTACAGAGAGTTGTAAACTCAGTCAGCTCCATCATGGGCACCAGCCTCTGTAGTATTCAGGACATCTTCAAGGAGCGATGCCTCAAAAAAGGCAGCATCCAGCATTAAAGACTCCTATCACCCAGGTCATGTCTTGTTCTCATTGCTACCATCAGGAAGGAGGTACGAAAGCCTGAAGGCACACACTCAATGATTCAGGAACAGCTTCTTGCTCTCTGCAATCCGTTACTGAATGGACAATGAACACTCTCTCACTACATTTTAATTTCTATTTTTGCACTACCTATTTAACTATTACATATATATTTACTGTAGTTCACATTTTTTCCCTCTATTACTATGCATTGCATTGTGCTGCTGCCACAAAGACAACAAATTTCATGATATGCCGGTAATATTAAACCTGATTCTGATTCTTTGTCATTTCCATCCATCTCCTCGCAGCCTCTGTTGCTATTGTCCCTCTCTGCTCTGCCATCTGTTTATCACCCACTCCCCCCAGCTGAATGTTTGGGTGTCTTACATGTTGCAGAGAATCCTGCTCTATATTTGTAGGGTTGTTCGCCGAGCCTGGAAGCCATGTCGCAACCATTTTGTCACCAGTCGAGGTGACATCATCAGTGCACAGTTGAGCGTTGTTTCTGCCAAGTGCTTGCGAGTGCTCTGCAGAAACGAGACCGTATACCTGCAGTGGAGAAGTTGAGTGCTCCCAGCACACTCTCCTGTTGACCCCCTAATCTGGTGATAATGGTAGAGTGAGGAATGTGCTGCTCCTTGAGGTGGTGGATATCGCTGCTGCTGATGGCCCACAGACAGCAGATCTGTCTGAGTTATGTTTGTAGTATGACACTATGTGGAGGGTGGCTTTGGCATGGAAACAGGACTTGGTGTCTAAACGGACCATGTGGCAGGTCACTCCTACCTGGACAGGTACACGAGCTATGGTAGACAGGTGAGGACGATGTCAGAGGGGTTCGTTCAGCACCTGCCATAGACCCAGTCTGACCACTGTGTGCTCCAGGACTTGGGCAGCTCACTCTGTGTGGTCATGCTACACCACTTTGTTTGACAAATATTGCGTATGGTCCAGTGGACAGTCTGTTCCCCCGACCTTCCATGCTTCTTCCAAGAGAGGTGCAAGGCAATAAACTGACCTTGGTCTGGCACCGGGACAACTGGACCTGAGAGTTCACCAAAGGAATGGCAATACACTCTCCCTCTCCTTCCATTTACCCCAGCACCAGCATTTACCCCTACATCACCACTGCAACACCAATACCACCACCACTCTTGCAACAGCGTCCCCATCTGCACTTGCAACTCCACCAACACCTGTGCCGGATGGGTTCATTACTTCTGTCCGTAACCCAGAGAAGACCCAGGTTTGAGACTAGATCAAAACACAGATGGGAAAACGGTATCGCAGTCTCACTCCTCAAAACACCAGATTGGAGCCGCACACATTTCCATGCGAACTCCTGGAGTGAAGCCCACCTTTGCAGGAATGCAGCAATTCAGTTCTGCATTGCTGCTTGTAGATTCCACTTGGAGTGAGGCGAGACATTGGCTGTGACGAGGAGTAACCTGTGGGACAGTAATCAGCACTGATAATGATTTAGAACTAAATGTATTATTTCCAAGTTTGTGGAGGACACAAGGCTGAGACGGAGAGTGAGCTTTGAAGAAGGTGTAGGTAAGATTGGACATGTTGATGTAATGGGCAGATATGTGCAGATGCCATAAATCATGGATGAATGTGATGTTATTGACTTTGGTGCCAATAACAGGAAGGCAGTGTATTATTGGAATGGGGATGGATTGGGAAAGATGGAAGTGATCTGGATATCCTTAAGCAGGCGCAACACTCAGCGACAAAGGCAAGTTGTTCACGGTGGTAGTGGATGGGAGTCAGAGGTTAGGAGCAGGGATACCTTGCTGAAATTGTACACCTTGAATATTGTGTGTAGCTTTGGTCTCTATACCTGAGGAAGGATGATTTTACAAGGGATTGAGTTCACCAACTGATTGCTGGTAAAGTAAGTTTGATACAAGAGAGATTGGACTAATTAAGCTTTTATTCACTGATATTTAGGAGAATGACAGAGGATCTCTTAGAAACGTACAAAATTCTAACAGGACTGGACAAGTTTGAAACTAGAAGAGACACATATACTGGAATCTGGAGCAATAAACAATCTACAAAGAATCTTGACCCAGGACAAAATGCTCCTGATGCATGGAGAGTCTCCAAACTGGGGTCTCATAAGAGAAGGGCTGATATGTGGAGACACTTCTTCACCCAGATAATGGTGAATCTGTGGAATTCTCTATCCCTGATAACAGTTAAAAGCCAAGACATTAATTAGAAATACTAGGGACATACATTTAAGATGAGAGAGGAAAAGTTTAAAGGAGAGGTAAGAGACAAGACATTTTACAGAGAGTGGTGGGTACCTAGAACGTGCTGGTGTAAACAAATATGATAGTGGCATTTAACAGGCTTAGATGGTTCACATGAATATGTAGAAAATGGAGGGATACGTATCAGGAATGGTTTAGTTTAGTTCAGGACTGCACTTGGCACAATGTGGTGTGCTGTATTGCATTAAATATGTTCAGTAAAGAATTGTTAAACTTAGGATAAGAATGATCAAGGAATATGGTGAAAACCGGGAACAGAGACTGAATTTGCATGCCTAACACCACACTCTATTGGGGGAAGAGGACAGTGGGAAGACAGAGTAATGATTGCTCAAAGTCACCCTGAAGAAGTGCAACAACCCAGCTGCCTCCCGGCAATCTTTGGCTGATGAGGACAAAGTGGGATCTGCAGACTCTTCCCTCACGGCCAGGTAATTTGTGAGATGGTGTACTCTTTCACCAATTGCCCAGGGCCTGACCCATGCACTGCAGATTCTCAGTCCCACCTGAGTGTTCCTTATCCGTGTGGTGATGAGCCAGAGATACTCTTTATCTGTAAGGGCAGATGCAAACTATTTACAATGTCAGCGAACACTAGAAGATCTCCTTTCTAATCTCTGGTCCAACATTTGATGGCCACACATATGCTAATTTGAATAAATCAGTTCCCATTCTTGTTATCTGCTGATCCATGCAGTTTTCAGTTCCTCTCTTTACTTTCTCCACGCAGCATAGTTGTGTTAAATTACTGATCTGTCAGGCAGATGACTCCAGCGTGCGCCAGACTGAAGTCACTCCTGGTTTTGGCTGCTTTCTGACTCATAATGCTGACTTGCATGAAGGAAAATGCCGCTCTGCAAGGCCCAGACCTGACTCAGCATGACAGTAGGCTCTAAGATGATGAAAGTGGGAAATAAGGATTTAAATGTTAGCCACATTGGATTGGAACACTAGAATGAAACAACCCTTTAAACACACAGCTGGAGGATTTCAGCGGATTGGGCAATGTCTGTGGAAGGAAGTGGACAACTGATATTATGGGCGGAGACCCCTTCATCTGGTCTGAAACAGGAGAGGGGAGATAGCCTGTAGAAAAAAGGTGAGGGGAAGAGGTGGGGCAAGAGCTTGGCAGGTAATAGGCAGATACAGGTGAGGTGCATGTGATAAATGCAGGAGGCTGGGTGGAGATGATAAAGGGCTGCAGACGGTGGATTCTGATAGGAGAGGAAAGTGGGACATGGAACCAAGTGAGGAAGGCAGGGAGGGCAGATGGGAACTGTGGGGAAGGGGACCCAGTGGGAGGAGGTGTGGGTGATGGGAAGATGCAAAGTTTGGAGGAGAGGAACTAAACAGAGTGATAGGGAGCTGGGGGTTGGGAGAGGTTGGAGGAGGAGCTGGGTAGATCAGGAGGAGAGAGATCATTAGATCTGTTCATGGTCATGATCATACCCACTTCCTGAGGACAGTTAATGAAAGTAGCTTCAATGATGGCAGCCTGTTGAAGGGTTCATCTGACTTGTCTGACATTTCTGTTTTCCTTTTGCATCACCCTGTGCACTACCTCATTGTTTCACCATCAGACAGCATACACAAATACAGGACTGGGTCACAGACCAGAGATTATTTACAGGGATGGTTTGTGTATAAAGTAACAGACACCCGGGGAGCTGCAGACTGGAATTTATTTGGTCAGTCCTACATCCCCGCAGTGGATTAGATGGTCAATGGTCAGGTTCATCCTTCTGTGCACTGATGAAATGGCAACAAGTTTCCCAATGAACTCAGGACAGCTAAACTGTCCTGTCTGAGTCCTGGGTCTAGGACACAGCACAGGAACAGTCCCTTCAGCCCAACATGTGGTGTCAAACTAGTAACACCTAATCCCTCCTGCCTACACACACTCCATATCTCTGCATACTCATGTATGTATCTAAGGGTCTCCTAAATACCCCTGCTGCATTTGACTCTCCAGGCAGTGCATTCCAGTGTGTAAAGCTTCTTACCCTACACATCCCCTTTCAACTTTCTTCTTCTCATAAGTGGGAGCTGGGACTTTTCTCTTCGGAGCGTAGAAGGATGAGAGGGGACTTGATAGAGGTCTACAAGATTATGAGAGGCATAGACAGGGTGGATAGCCAGTACCTGTTTCCCAGGACACGAATAGCAAACACCAGAGGGCATATGTACAAAGTTAAGGGAGGGAAGTTTAGGGGAGACATCAGGGGTAAGTTTTTTACACAGAGGGTTGTGGGTGCCTGGAATGACTTGCCAGGGATGGTGGTGGAGGCTAAAACATTAGGGGTATTTAACAGCCTCTTGGACAGGCACATGGATGAATGAAAAATAGAGGGTTACGGGGTAGTGTGGGTTTAGTACATTTTTTTAAGGAATATATGGGTTGGCACAACATCGAGGGCCGAAGGGCCTGTACTATGCTGTAGTATTCTAGTGTCTAGTGTCATAAATGCATGACTACTAGATATTTCTACCCTGGGAAAAAAAGATACCAGTTGTCTCCTCTGTGCTTCTCAGAATTTTATCAACTTGTATAGATCGTCCCTTGGCCTCCACCTCTCCTGAGAAAACAACCAGCACTGAAACTCACCTTAGAGCACCAGATGCTTCCTGGTGAACCTCTTCTGCACCCTCACCAAAGCCAACACATCCTTCTCAATTGAATGCAATACTCCAGATGCAGCCTAACCAGGGCTTCATAAAGCTACAACTTGCCAACTGGGGTCAAGTGGGGCTCTTTCCACCTGTAGCTGGGGTGGAGACAGCAGCAGGCTTTCAAGGGAGTTGGTCTGTGTTCTCTTGACCCACCTGCCACTTGTTGAGTACTTAACATCAGCGTTATCGTTCATATTCCCAGCACCTTTGGAAAATTGCAAAGCAGCCTGCCATTTCATCCTTTCCTTAACTGTGTTCAAAGTAAATTTATAATCAAAGTACATGCTCTGTATGTCACCATATACTACCCTGAGATTCGTTTTCTTGTAGGCATTCACAGTAGAACAATACAATAGAATTAATGAAAAACTATACACAAAGACTGATAGGCAACCGATGTGCAAATAAAAAATAAACAGATAGATAGATAAATAAATAAATAAATAATACTGAGAGCATGAGTTGTAGGGTACTTGAAAGTGCTTTCATAGTCTGTGTTCAGTGTTGAAGTGAATGAAGTTATCCACGCTGGTTCAGGAACCTGATCGTTGAAGGGTAATAACTGTTCTTGAACCTGGCGGTGTGCAACCAAAGACTCCTGTACCTCCTTCCCAATGATAGCAATGGGAAGAGAGCATGGTCTGGATGGTGTGGATATTTCGTTCTGGCAATGTCCATGTAGATGTGCTTGAATGGTGGGGAGGGCTTTTCCTGTGATGTCAATTCCTTACTCACATTCCCCATTTTGTGAAGATTATCTTGAGCACTCAGTGATTCCCTCAAATATCACACTTCACTTGGAGCTTTGTGTGATAGCGGACAGCGAGCACAAAGTATGGTGTTAACTCCTTTTGGTCAGGAAGTTTCACTGACAGCAACAGCAGTTGTTGTCAGATATGTCAGATATGACCAGTGGGCACTGACTGACAGAAGAGGGATAGAACCACTGACCTAGGTTCAACCCTGGACTCTGGTGTCCTCTCTGTGGAGTTTGCATGTTCTCAGTGCCCTCACAGGGTGCTCCAATTTCTTCCCACATCACCAAGACGAGAGTTTTGGTGGTTTAATTGGTCTATTGCTTGTGTCGGTGAATGACAGAGTCTGAGGGGGAATGATGGTGATTGTAGGAAAGAACAGGGAAAAATGAGGGAATGGGATTGATTTGAGAGTGAACCTCCTGTGTCGAAAGAAAATGTGTCTAAGTTCACTATTTAATAAAAGTAAAGCAGTGGAGACACCCTGTGGCAGAAAGTTGCTCCTGTAATCACCCAAATCAGGACAGTAAGCTAAGGCAGACAGGAGAAATGTCACCCATATCCTTGCACCTTTCAGCTGCCCTGTGGTCCCTGAGGAGATGACACAATGTCGAAGGTAAGCAGATGAGAAAGGAATACTGATAGCTGAAACTCAGGAGAGGGCAGACAGGTTTGTAGGAAACACAATACACTGAACATCAGCTTTAAATTCACTGGCATTAACGTAATAGATCACCTGTCTTATGCCTAGCACTGAGATACAATCACATGGCAGTGTCTTTACTTTCTTGGAATGTCAGTCCATGACCACCTCTAATGTCATGAAGAGGCTACACTCATGTTGGAGGAGCAGATTCCAGCTGGGTAGCCTCTGAACTGATGGCATGAACATCACTTTCTCAAACGTGGTGATTTCTCTCCACACCCCTTTTCTCTTTTTCCATTCTAGTTCCCCTCTCACTCATTCTGTTCTCATCAGCTCACTGCCTCTCTCCTTCCATTTATTCCCTGGTCCACTATCTTCTCCTATCAGATTCTGTCTTCAGCCCTCTACCTCTTCCACCTCCTGGGTTCCTACTTCAATACTGTCCCCTTCACCAACCCCCAACTTCCCCTTCACCTGTCACCTGGCAGCTTGTACATCTCCCCTTCCCCCAGCTTCTTATTCTGCCGCCTTCTCCTGAGTAGTTGCATCACAGCCTGGTATGGAGGCTCCAGTGCACAAGATCAGAAGTTACAGAGAGTTGTAGACTGAATCAGCACCTCCCCGCCACCAAGGACACCTTCAAGAGGTGTGCCTCAAGGAAGCAACCTCCATTATTAAGAACCATCGCCATCTGGGACACGCCTCTTCCCATTACTTGCTTTGAGAGGCTGGTCAAAGACTACATCTGCAGCATGCTACCACCCAAACTGGACCCCCTACAATTCACCTACCGACACAACTGATCGACAGACGTCACAATAGCCACTTCTGTACATACCGTCTTTACACATCTGGAGAAGGATGCTTATGTGAGAATGCTATTCTTGGACTACAGTTCAGCATTCAACACCATAATTCCATCCAGGCTCGACAGGAAGCTCAGAGACCTCGGCCTTCACCCTGCCTTGTGTAGCTGGATCCTGGACTTCCTATTGGATCGCCGACAGGTGGTAAGAGTGGGCTCCCTCACCTCCACCCCTCTGACTCTCAATACAGGAGCCCCTCAGGGCTTTTTACTGAGTCCCCTCCTTTACTCTCTGTATACCCATGACTGCGTTACCTCCCACAGCTCCAATCTGCTAATTAAATTTGCTGATGGTACTACATTGATTGGCCTAATCTCAAACAATAACAAGGTGGTCTACAGAGAAGTCATCACCCTGAAACAGTGGTGTCAAGAACACAACCTCTCCCTCAATGTCGCATAAACAAAGGAGCTGATTGTGGATTACAGGAGGAATGGAGACGGGTTAACCCCTATTGACATCAATGGATCTGGGGTTGAGAGGGTAAACAGCATTAAGTTCCTCGGCATCCACATCACTGAGGACCTCACGTGGTCTGTACACACCAGCTGTGTGGTGAAAAAGGCACAACAGCGCCTCTTTCACCTCAGACGGTTGAGGAAGTTTGGTATGGGGCCCCCAAATCTTAAGAACTTTCTACGGAGGCACAATTGAGAGCATCCTGACTGGCTGCATCATTGCCTGGTATGGGAACTGTACCTCCCTTAATCGCAAGATTCTGCAGAATGGTGTGGACAGCCCAGCACATCTCTAGTTGTGAACTTCCCATGATTCAGGACATTTACAAAGTCAGGATCATTGGGGACCCAAGTTACCCCAGCCACATTCTATTCCAGCTGCTACCATCCGGGAAATGGTACCGCAGTATAAAAGCCAGGACCAACAGGCTCCGGGACAGCTTCTTCCACCAGGCCATCAGACTGATTAACTCACGCTGATTTGCTTGTATTTCTATGTTACATTGACTGTTCTATTTATTATAAATTATTATAAATTAGTATGATTGCACATTACACATTTAACTGGAGACATAATAGACCTTTACTGCTCATGTATGTGAAGGATGTAAGAAATAAAGTCAATTCAATTCAATACTACCATCAGGGCAGAGGTACAGGAGACTGAAGACCCAAGCTCCTTCCCCTCTGCTATGGTCCATGAAAGCATGAACACTTCTTCATTATTCTTTTTATTTTGTAACTTTATTTATTGTGTTATTTATAAGAAGTTTATGTCTATGCACTGTACTGCTGCCAGAAAACATCGCATTTTAGTGAGACGGTAAGATCAGAATCAGAATCGGGTTTATTATCACCAGCATGTGACATGAAATTTGTTAACTGAGCAGCAGCAGGTCAATGCAATACGTAATCTAGCAGAGAAAAAAAAATAAGTAAATCAATTATGGTATATGTATATTGAATTTTGGGCATCGAGGGAGAGAGGAAGAGGAGAGCCATCCGCAGTACCACCGATGCAGCAGAGAGGGCCTCAAGATGGCTGTGGCTCAGAAGAGAGGAGCCATGGAGTCATAAGTAGCTAGCCATCCGGACACAAGCTGGGGTCTGATCAGCCCGGGCTGGGTCACCTGGAGGAGGTTGTATGATGTTGAAAGACCCGAAACACCCGATGATTCCAGGAACATCACTGAAGATGTGTCCAGAAGCATCAATAGATGTGTGTACACTGCGAATAGATTATTTTAAAAAAGTGCAAAAACAGAAATACTGTACATTAAAAAGATTAAGGTAGTGTCCAAAGATTCAATGTCCATTTAGGAATCGGATGGCAGAGGGGAAGAAGCTGTTCTTGAGTCACTGAGTGTGTGCCTTCAGGCTTCTGTACCTCCTACCTAATGGTAACAGTGAGAAAAGGACTTGCTCTGGGTGCTGGAGGTCCTTAATAATGGAAGCTGTCTTTCTGAGACACCGCTCCCTGAAGATATCTTGGGTACTTTGTAGGCTAGTACCCAAGATGGAGCTGACTAGATTTACAACCTTCTGCAGCTTCTTTCGGGCCTGTGCAGTAGCCCCTCCATACCAGACAGTGATGCAGCCTGTCAGAATGCTCTCCACGGTACAACTATAGAAGTTTTTGAGTGTATTTGTTGACATGCCAAATCACTTCAAACTCCTAATAAAGTATAGCCACTGTCTTGCTTTCTTTGTAACTACATCAATATTTTGGGACCAGGTTAGATCCTCAGAGATCTTGACACTCAGGAACTTGAAACTGCTCACTCTCTCCACTTTTGATCCCTCTATGAGGATTGGTATGTGTTCCTTCGACTTAACCTTCCTGAAGTCCACAATCAGCTCTTTCATCTTACTAACTTTGAGTGCCAGGTTGTTGCTGCAGCACCACTCCACTAGTTGGCATATCACACTCCTGTACAACCTCTCGTCACCCCTGAGATTCTACCAACAATGGTCTTATCGTCAGCAACTTTATTGATGGTATTTGAGCTATACCTAGCCACACAGTCATGTGTATATCGAAAGTAGAGTAGTGGGCTAAGGACACACCCCTGAGGTGCGCCAGTGTTGATCATCAGCAAGAAGGATATGTTTATTACCAACCCACACAGATTGTGATCTTCCATTTAGGAAGTTGAGTATCCAATTGCAGAGGGAGGTACTGGGGCCCAGGTTCTGCAACTTCTCAATCAGGATTGTGGGAATGACGGTATTAAATGCTGAGCTATAGTCGATGAACAGCATCCTGACATAGGTGTTTGTGTTGTCCAGGTGGCCATTGAGATTGCATCTGCTGTTGACCTATTGTGGCAATAGGCAAATTGCAATGGGTCTAAGTCCTTGCTGAGGCAGGAGTTTAGTCTAGTCATGACCAACCTCTCAAAGCATTTCATCATTGTCAATGTGAGTGCTTTTGGGCAGCTCATTAAGGCAGCCCACATTATTCTTTTTAGGCACTGGTATAATTGTTGCCTTTTTGAAGCAAGTGGGTGCTTCCACCCGCGTGATAATAAACCTGATTCTGATTCCAATTTATAGAGAGGTTGAACAGGCTAGGACTTTATTTCTTCGAAAGTAGGAGACTGAGAGGTGACCTTACAGAGGTGTATAAAACTATGAGGGGTAAAGATAGGGTGAATACACACAGTCTCTTTAACCCAGGACTGGGGAATCAAGAAGTTGAGGGCATAGGTTTAAAGTGGGGAGGGAAAAGATTTAATAGCAATCTGAGTGGCAACATTTTTTTTACACAAAGGATGGTGAGTATATAGAACAAGTTGCCAGAGGAAGTGTGTGAGGCAGGTACAACATTTAAAAGATGGCTGGACAGATAGTTGGAAAGATATGTTTAGAGGGATATGGACCAAATGCAGTCAAATGGCACTAGCTTGGATGGCTATCTTGGTTAATGTGGCCCAGTAGAGCTAACGAGGTCTGTTTCTGTGCTATGATTTGATGACTTCCTCCACACTGACAGCTCAGGTTTGGCTTTCTACATCTATCCAACAAAAACTATGTAAATGCAGCTCCTTGTCATCCACCGAGGCACTTTTCCTGGAATTCAGCAACTGCAGATAACCAGCCTTTCCAGTTTTGTGTCAGAACTTGTCTGTGCTGATGGAACATTGGCTTGGAGTCTCTCTCCACCTTCACTGCCCAACCTGCTGGGTGTTTCCAGCATTCTCTTCCTTTTCAGGATTCTAGCATCTGTTCTGCATCTCACAACGTTTCAGTCCCACCACACTCCCATCTTTCACCTTCTGCAGACAGCAATTAATCCATGTATACAGGCAATCTTTCTGGTCACACACAATTCTTTGCTCTCTCCACCATTCCCGCTTCCCTGTAACCTCAAACATGCTTGTATTCCAGTTGTCCCTAGTTCCAAGGTCTTCAACCGGAAATGTTCACTCTCTCTGACCTGCCGACTGTTTCTCATGGAAGTGCCTCTGCTTCTGACCAAGGAAGTGTGCGACAAACATTCCATCTAACTCAAAGCAAGAAACGAGCTGTAAGAGGAACTCAGTGGTTCAGGCAAGAATCTGTGGAAAAAGCAAGATGATCAATGTTATGGGTTGAAACCTTGCAGCAGAACACGCTTTGACATTTGATTTCAGGCTTTCAGGATCTGCAGATTTCTACTCTTTCAATCTCCACCATCTTCTTGTTCTCACCCTGAAATCTCACTCAGTGGGATTATTTGAGTTGGGACAGGTTAAGCCTGAGTACACAGGAGATGCAGGCTCCACTGGGGATTCATCACACACGGTGACCAGTGAATGGGGGGACCAGAGGTCGACCAATGATCTCAAACACCAGCTCCCTGCCTGGAATACACCAAGGACCTCTTCTGACCCTGCCACTCACCTCAGTGTCCATGGTTACCTTTTGTAGCCAAGGGAAGGAGATACGCTCAGCATCTGAAATGGGCGGGAGTACTTGGTGGGAGGAAAGGCAGCTCATTGCACAGGGAGGGAAGTGAATGTGAGTGGGTTAGCTATACATACAGGTAGGGTGTGGGGAGGAGGTGGGGATTTGTCACCGCAAGTTGAGGATGGGACCCTGACCAAGATGGTACTTTTACCCCTTCAACCCAGCTATTCACTTCCCTTGGGATCAACGCCACTCCTCACTTGGGTCAACATCTCCTTTCTGAGGATCATCTCTACCTTTCTTGTTCTGTCAGGAGGTGACCTTGCCACCAGGTTCATCCCATCTTCCCTTTCCCTCCTGGGTTTGCCCCACCTCTCTCCTCCCAGTGTCACCTCCCCCATCTCCTGGAGTCATCCCTACTTCTCCTTCCAGCCTTCTCACCCTGAGTACAAGCACCTTCAAGCCATACGTTTGGACTGGTTGAGATCACTTTACTGAAGGGACTTCTTTGTCGCAACTGCATTCCACCCATTGCAGGGAGGATGGTTTTGACCATCTCTGTTGCCCTACGTGGCTCTGGCAGAGTGACCCCAGTGTATGTTCATACCTGTTGTGAAGCTTGGGAGCTGGTAACATGTCCTTTCAGGAAGGGAGGCAATCTGGACTCACTCTCAGACCACTACACCATCACCTGGTAAAGGATTTTTATTGATTTGGACATAAAAGTTAAAGCTCCAGGACAAAGCAAACACCTTTTAGCATTCTGATTGTCAATACCACACAATACACTTTATAAAGGGCTATCGCAGTGCCAAAAGTACAATGTGAAAAGGCTAGAGAGTGGCTGAGTTTCAGTCAATGCCACTGGGGCAAAGCCCAGTGAATGTTATGGTCATCTTGCATTAAAAATCAAGCGTTTAATTTAAACATGTTTCATATATTGGAAAAGAAATCAGAAACACTTCTTAAAATCTCAATCACATGCCAGTAAGTTAATCACTGAACTCAATAGGTTGACAGAACTTTCCAAACTCCATGCATCATACTAGAAGCACACACCGGGCAGTCTTTCAGGCAGGAAGTAGGAAATAGATTACAGGAAGGTGGCAGAGTAAGGAAGGAGAACTGTAATTATTTACAAATAAAACTTTTCTACTTTCTCTGTTTAAAGCACTTCAGAAGTGGCAGCATTACAGCACATGGGATTTCATGTGGTCCTTGCACATTTCAGGAGTGCCTGTTATTGCCAAATCACTCTGCAATGAACTGCATGGTAGTCACAACCGGAAACACCTGTCTGGTCATGCTGTGGTCACAGTTGGTGGTGACAATGTGGTCTTACTGTAGTGACAGCCGGAGAAGCCTGACTAGTCCTACTGTAATCACTGTAGGAGACATCTGTCTGGCCCTACTGGTAGTCACAGTATAAAATGCCTGTCTATTCCTACTGTAGTCACAGCTGAAGATGTCTGTTTGTTGCTGCTGTAGTCACAGGGCACAGCTGATTCTGCCAACACATTTACCATTTTGGTGAAAATGTTAACAATATTTGTATAGCACAGCTTTTTTTTGGTTTAGATTTTCAGAAAGAATAGAACATTTTTCAAATATAAAGATAATGGGTGATCAAAAATAAGGAGGAAAGGCAAGGGGGCTGCTGCTACCCCAGGACAGGGTCAGGGGAGGGGTTGGAAGTTTTGGGGTTTTAAGCAACACACAACCTATGGGACTCGGAGTGAGGGAGCAGCAGGCTTGACTCTCTCCCCATCCAAAGTGTCTGTCACTGTTGGTAACGTACAAAGGGAAGGATCCAGGAGACTCATCCAATGCTGCTTCAGCAAGAGTGTGAGGTCTTTTACAACGTCCCTGTGCTGAATCTCCTGAAATGACACCTTTGTCCATATGTAGTTGGGTAATGCCAACTTGCACTTTGACTTATCCATGCATGGTCCAGTTTGGGGTGCTGGGAGTTGGGAGAGGTGGGAGCAAAACCTTCATCTTTCACACTTGGGAGACTGCACTCCTGGAGAATCTGGTC
Source organism: Mobula birostris (assembly GCF_030028105.1). NCBI lineage: Eukaryota > Metazoa > Chordata > Chondrichthyes > Myliobatiformes > Myliobatidae > Mobula > Mobula birostris. Next base: position 100,993,446 of record NC_092381.1, read on the forward strand.
CCTTCAGTATCTATAAGGTTTTGCAGACTTCTTTGTTTTGGTTTTTCCTTGTAGCCACGCACCACGGTGATTTGATTTCCTCTCCCGTCCTCCTCCTTCGCTCCCCTGCCCAACCCCCTTTGCGTTCGTGCCAAGTTTAGCATTTGTCGTCCTCATCAGTGTCAGTGAAGGGGTCGGGGACAGTGGTTGCTCCGCATCGCACCACTCGAGTGCGGTAACTCCCGTTGGGCAGTTGCCAGGAGTGCCTGAGAGGAGGAGCAGAAGAAATGGTGTGGGACCTGCCGAGGCTTGTGGCCACTGCAGCTTCGAAGGTGAGTGTTTCCTCGCCAAGGGCCTGGTCCAGGCTGCCCAGATCATCATGGAGGGTCAGGGAGGGCTCTGATATGTACCGCAGCGGCGTCGAGTGCTGGCTGTCAGTCTTCTTGCTCAGACCAGGAGACTCGGTCCACAGTGTCTTGTTGGGTTGAACTCTCAGGGACTGATACCTGGCCTCTCTGCTCCTTGGGGTGGCTTGGCTGGATGGGGGTGACAAGGTGTCGGGGCGCTGTGCCACAGGGGAGTATGAAATATGGGGCCGGGGCTTGGTGGGCGTTTGTGGAAGCTGTCTCCGTCCATGCTTGGGTGTACTGGTCCCGGACGTGGAAGGGACCGGGCTCTCACTCTTAACCTGGAAGGACAGAAAACAGAAGGCATTTATTTTAAAGATGATCACGCCAGCAGGATGGGATCTCGAAGGTTGCTGTGTTTCAGTCAACTGAGTGGACTTAGCAGCCATAGTGAACCCCCTCTCACCAGACAATACAGTCACATCTCAGCAGCCAGCCCGTGGTTCTGAGCGGTGAGGTTGTAAGGTCAAGTCTCAATCCAGGCACTGGAGTGTGTCCGGACATCTCCAGTGTAGTACTGTGGCGGAGCAGGAGCAGGACAAACTGCCGTTAGGGATGAGGTATCACGGCACAAGGTACTTGAAGCAAGAAGCACTCTGCTGGAAGAATCCCGCAAGTCAAGCAGTATCTGTGTGTGGGGGGGGGGGGATAGGAATTGCTGACTTTTCAGTTTGAAACCATGCATCAGGACTGATTGGAGAGAGGAGGATGACTGTATAAAGAGAAGAGGTCGAGTGATGAGTTAGGCCAAGTTGGTGATCGGTAGACTGAGGGAGGGGTGAAATATGACAGGTAGGGGAGGGAAGGTGTGGAGTTGGACAAGTGTGTTACAGATAGGAAGAGTCTAAAAGGAGGCAAGGTGAGGGTGGGGTGGGGAGGAGGGTGAAGGCTGGAGACAGTTGCTGGAGAGCTACCAGTAGTGGATTCTGACAAGTAAAAACGGTGAGAAGGGAACCATCAGCAGACAGGTGAAAGACAGCTGGAACTGGATCCAGACTTTTTGGGGGGGGGAGGAGAAGCCAGTGGGTGGGTGGATGCAACCAAGGGGGAGAGAGGAAAATGGGTGATGGGAGCTGGAGAGGAGTTCAACAGGAAATATTGATAATTCCTTCCCCCCCACAGGTGCTGTACAAACCACTGAGTTCCTGCAGCCTGTTGCTCCAGATTCCAGTGTCTTGTGTCTCTGCTGCCCTTTGAGACTGGTGTCAAAGATGTGCTGTGCCATTTGAAGAAAGATTCAGATTCTGGATACAGAACATGCGAGTAGCCGTGTTCCCTACATCTCCTCATTGGTACAGAGTACAGCACTACTGGTGATGAAGTGCTGTTTGAAAGATGCCACATCAGATCCGAAAGTGGTACAGATAGTGTGAGCGTGGCGGGAGGAAGTAAGGGTTGGATAGAAATTGGGAAGATGTGGGGGTGGGTGATAAACAGAAGGGACAGGGTGATGTAGACAATCAGGTGAAGTGTAGAAAATCTGGCACCTGGAAACATCACATGCTAAAGTCATGCAGTCACAGAGTCATACTGCATAGTAATAAGCCCCTTGTCCAAACTCATCTATATTGACCAAGATCACTACTAAGCTGGTCCCATTTCCATGTTTGGTCCCTAACTCCCTAAGCCTTCCCTGTTAATACCTGTCTTTGAGTGTTTTGAAATGTAATTGTATCCATCTCTACCACTTCCTCTAGCAGTTTGTTCCTAAACAAATAGTGAAATGTCTATTTCTTTACCAAGCTATCACATTCACTTGTGATAAGTAGATCAGGTCCAGTATTTTCATTTTTGTCCCTTTTTGCATCTTCTACCTCTTGTCTCCCTCCTGGTTCTATTCACCCACTACCAACACATTTCATCCATCAAATCCATTTCCCCATCTGGTTCCACCTGCTCTTCACCTGTCCCTTCATGATCCCATTAGCACCTCCTTTATTGATCAGAATTGAATGCCACTTTGTGTTCCTGTTTATCTCCCTTCTGCAGTTGTCTCAACCTTCACCCTTCCATCTCCCAACCTCACTCTATCTGCCTCTACCTATCACCCACCTGCCTCTGGCTCCCAACTCCAGCCTTGCCTACTTGGATCTATCTGCCTGTCATGCTTCATCCATCTGCAGTCTACCAATCACCTTCTGGACCCTGTCTCAATTCTCCCTCTCTCCTCTTTATATTGGCCATCTCCCCTCTCCACTTTCAGTTCTGATGCAGAGGTTCAACCTGAAATGTTGACCATTCCTCCCCTCCCCCAGAGAAGCTGCTCAGTCAGATAAGATACTTCAGCAGACTGATTGTCACTACATATTTGGTGACAATGAACATTGGCTCTTCCATTGTGGTATCAAACCCTTCATCACTGAGAGATCAGTGGGCAGGAGTAAAGTCATGGGAACCTACCTGCTCCTGTACACTGTGTGAATATCCTGGGCTTGGTGATCGAGACATCCTCTGGTCCTGGCATGGGTGCTGTGGGTGCTGAGCGCGCTCCTCCGAGTTGCAGAGAGATCTCTCAGGTGAGAGGAGGCGCTTCCTCTCCTTGGAACGGCCTCTCTCGTGGCTGCCTGCATAGGGAGTACCCAGCACTCAGAGCTCAGCCTTGCTGAGGATTCTTCACAAATAAAACTCAATTGAGGCTTAAGTACAGTGACTAGAAATTTAGACAGCAATGCATTGTAAAGCCCAGACAAACTATGGTAACACTATATTCTGCATTCTGTTCATTGTTTTTCACTTTGGATGTACTGATGTTCTGAAATGATCTGTATGGATGGCAAGCAAAATAGAGCTTTTCATTGTATTTCGGTACTTGTGTCAATAATAAATCAATACCTATTCTAATGCTTAGAGAAGGCAAACGGCCAGGGAGGCTGTGTGTAATGACATGGAATCAGATGTGCTGTTGGTCAAACAGCAGTGGAGGGGAGAGAAACAGGTCTGGTGTTTCAGGTGATATCGTTCATGTTTACAAAATATCTTTATTTTCCTTCAACGTGAGACTTGACTCCAGCATTTCATGCTGGTTGACTGCGCCAGAACAATTGGATGGGTGGAATTCACGTGAGTATCTGTGGGATTAGAAATGTGGCATAGTAACCGATTGACCTACAAGGTCACCCATGTTTATCGTTTGAAGTTTGTGAGATGTAATTGAAACTCAGTCCGTCCTTACTCACCCAGTCGGGACAAGTGCAAAATCCTACCTGCATTTGAAGATCTGACGGATGACCTCAGATGTCGTCGGCTCCATTTTTGGTAAAGGTCCTCTGGACCAGCTCTTTCCAAAGAGTACTCATTGAGCCAGGCGCTGTTTGTGTGGTTGGCAGTAAATGTGGAGAAGGAACGCTTCATGGGGCTTGGATCTTCAGTGGACTGTCATCACAAGAACAACAAATATCTAACTCTTCAGCCAGCTGAGCCATGTATTAAGGCATACGTATTAACAGCAGTCATTTTAATTTCAACACTTTCACAACCTGGCTCTTTGCTCTTGCATTTATGTTATATAAAACTGGAGCATTGGCAACTCTTCAACCTCCTGAAATTCTGCCCAATTGCATGAGCTTCTCCATAGATCAGCTGGAATGCCTGGTAGTGTGTTGGCAGTTGGAACCACACAGAGGGTGTGGTTAACTTGAATGTACCTCCAGAGGAGGCAGATAACATTACGGCATTTGGGCAGGTACTTGGATAGGAAAGGTGTTAATGTGGACGATTGGGATTAGTGTAATGGATAGCATGGAGGAGGTGGGCTGAAAGGGCCCTTTCCTCTCCTCATAAATTTATATGATTCTCTGTAATTTAATTGTCTTCTCGAATGGGGTCCCTTTAAATCCAAATTGAATATCTCTGCGTTATTGACCTATATTCTATCATTTTCCAGCTTCCTTAAAATCTCATAAAATGACATGTTGCAGATTGATTCACATACATTGAGGTCAAACAAGAATGCAAGTGTAAATTCACCTGGGGCAAATGGGATAATTTTTTCACAGCCAATGGCTTTGACAGGAAAACAGTTTACACTGAACAGCTAAGACAGAGAAAAGATACTTTATGAATACTTTATGAATTGTTTCTGTAGATGGAATAGGGACATATGTTTCCCCCAGATTATAGATACAATCATCCATCAATTTAACAGCAAAATAGATTGCAGAGAGTGGTTTGTAGAAATTTCCAGGTAGCACAGAAAGAAATAGAGAACAAAAACACAATTGATTTCTGGATGGGGAGGAAACCAGCATTTACCTCGGACTCGGTTTCTAGTCGGGGCATGGATACTGCCCGGCCCTGGTTTTCAATGGGGAGATAGTGACCATAATGAGGATATTCTACTTTCACTTTCTTTAGTTCCTGTATATTACAAACCAAAATAAAACAATGAATATTGCTGAATATCCGATAAACAGGTAAATTTTAAACACTTCAAAATCTTGTGTGCAGACCAAACATTACAAAATTGGCCACAATTTTCAGTTATTCTGTTTACATTTCCATTAGAAACCCTGTGTATAATGTGAAAGCAACACACACACACACACACACAAAATGCTGGAGGAACTTAGCAGGTCAGGCAGCATCTATAGAAAAGAGTACAGTCGACATTCCGGGCTGAAACCCTTCAGCAGGACGGAAGATTTAAACTTCTTCAGAGTAGGCATCTCTGGAAGAGACTTCACAGTGCAGTAATCCAATCCAGACATTTTGTGTGTGTTGTTTGGATTTCCAGCATCTGCAGATTTTCTCTTGTTTGTATAATGTAGAAACTCTATACAGATGTAAACATGTCCTTCACCATTCTAGACTAATGATTCATAACAGTTTACTTAATGTTTTTTCAAAACCTATGGCTATCATTCCTTTCACTCTAAACTGGAATTTCTATACTCAAACTGTAATTTAATTTAAAAAAAAAACAGAAACATATTTAATTCACGTAGCAATGTGGAATTTACCTACTGAAATATCTATAACACACATTCATTTAAAACCCCAAAATGAGTAATCAGGACCGGATTATCTGAAGGGAAGGGTCATATAAAGATAACAGGGTACCTCCAAATAGAATTGGAAAAGAGGAAATAGTAATTAATACCAAGAATATGCAGACTGTTAGATAAAGGCAACACTCAGTGCAAGATTGGTAGATTATTGGCACCATAATAGCCAAACCAACACACACAAAATGCTGGAGGAACTCAGAAGGTCAAGCAGCTTCCATGAAAATGAATGAACAGTCAACATGGGGCCCATGTGGGTGTTCATGGCTACCCCTTGAGTTTTGAGAATGTGGCAGGAGTCAAAGGAGAAATCGTTGAGGGTGGGGACCAATTCTACTAGATAGAGGAAGGTGGGTGTGGAGGGGAACTGGTTAGTTCTTTTATTGAGAAAGAAATATCCAAGCAATCATACAGGAAGGAAGCAAGTTCTTTAGACCACCAGGTCAATGCTGTCAATTACCCATTTACACGAATCTGTTATTCTCCCCATGTGTACAGTTCTGGTCACTGAATTATAGGAAAGATGTCAATAAAATTGAGAGAGTACAGAGGAGATTTACTAAAATGTTGCCTGGGTTTCATCTAAGTTACAGAGAAAGGTTGAACAAGTTAGGTCTTTATTCTTTGGAGCGTAGAAGGTTGAGGGGGGATTTGATAGAGGTAATTATGAGGGGGATAGATAGAGTTGATGTGGATAGACTTTTTCCATTGAGAGTGGGGGAGATTCAAACAAGAGGACATGAGTTGAGAGTTAAAGGGCAAAAGTTTAGGGGTAACACGAGGGGGAACTTCTTTACTCAGAGAGTGGTAGCTGCCTGGAACAAGCTTCCAGCAGAAGTGGTTGAGACAGGTTCTATGTTGTCGTTTAAAGTTAAATTGGATAGATACATGGACAGGAGAGTTATGGGCTGAGTGCAGGTTGGTGGGACTAGGTGAGAGTAAGAGTTCGGCACGGACTAGAAGGGCCAAGATGGCCTGTTTCCCTGCTGTAATTGTTATATGGTTATATGGTTTCCATCAACTCCTTCCCCGCTCCCAGAGTACACCACTCACCTACACACGAGGGGAAATTTGTAGTGGGCAATTAACCCATCAACCCACATAACTTTGGCATCCAGTGGAAACCCAAGTAGTCACAGGGAGAACGTGCAAACTCCACACAAACAGCACTTAAGACCAGAAGTGACCCGGAGTCTCTAGCTTGGTGAACAGCAACTCTATTAGCTACAACACTGTGCTACCCAGCACTGGAACAATGTCGCAAAGTAACCAACATTCACAATTAAATGTTCCAGGATACAACAATACTTTAAAAGGAGTAGACAAAACAGAAATTGAGGAAGCCCTGGAAATAAAGATCATGATAAAGTTGGCAGAGAGGAGGGGTCCTATTCCAGGAAATCAAAGGTTCAATTTAATGTCAGAGAAATGTATACAATATACATCCTGAAATGCTTTTTCTTTGCAAAACATCCACGAAAACAGAGAAGTGCCCCAAAGAATGAACAGCAGTTAAACGTGAGAACCCCAAAGTCCCACCACCCCCCTACTCCCCCCTCCCACAAGGCAGCAAGGCATGAAGTTAACTGGGGTAAAGCTAAGAAACTGATGGGAGTTGTTAATAGGCAGCCAAACTGTCATGACAGTGGTGAGTTTGGTTTACTGTAAATCAGGAAATTGGATGACCATTTGCAAAGGAGAATACAAATACCATGAAGGGTTTAAAGCTAGACTAACTCGGCAAGCCAAACAAGCAGTAATTGTTTGGAGAATGACATTTTAAAATGTTTTTATTTAGAGGTACAAAGCAGAATGGGCCATTCTGCCCCTTTGAGCACACCACCCAACAACCCTGATTAATCCCTAACTTAATCATGGGGCAATTTACAATGACTAATTAACCTATCCGGTATGTCTTTGGACTGTAGGAGGAAACTGGAGCATCTGGAGAAAACTCAAGCATTCCTTACAGAAGACACCAGGACTGAACTCCAAATTTTGATGCTCCAAGCTGTAACAGCGCTAACTGCTTATTCTTAGAGGAATGGAATAAAACTAGCTTTTCTCCAATCCTCCAGCGACTGTGGCTAAGTATGTTTTAAATACCCAATCTGCCTCAGGACAGCAAGCAAATCTTCCTCTGTAATCCAAGCACAGCCCATCTATAGACTCTGTGTCCATCACCCGAGAAAATATAGATGCAAAAAATAACATTTAAGACCTCCCCCATCTCTTTCAGCTCCATGCATTGATTACCATTCTGATCTTCCAGAGGACCAGTTTTGTCCCTTGCAAACCTTTTGCTCTCAACATATCTGTAGAATCCCTTTGGATTCTAACAAAAGAGTCAACTGAAGGTGAATTAAGAAAGTTACAGGATGATGCCACCACTGTCTCCATGCTGTCACCATGAACCGTTCTTCAACAGAGGGTAAACAGGTGTTGGTGCCAACCTCTTTGTGCATCTGGTTGGAAAGCATATTGGACCAAGGAAGGACCATGCTGCTCAAAGAAATCATGAAAGTGATGAAAGCAGTGGTCCAACTACAACAGTTTTTGTAGGCAACATCAGAGAAAGCTTCTGATATGTTAGGCAGGCAGTTACTTGGAAAATGTGGCTTAGTTTTAAGCTGGACGAGAATTCAAAGAGCTTAAGTGAGTATAAAGAACCAAAATCTACTCTGCTTGCATTAAGGTTATTTGCATGAACTTTAAGTGAGAGACAAAAAGCTGCTTGTTAAAGCAGATGCAAAGACCAAAGTCCAGCTGGATGAATGGAAGACCTAAACAGAAGGAGTCGATGGAGATACGAAAACAGGGGATTTGTTAGATGATGTTGTGGATGAGGAAACAAAGAGGCGAGATCAAATCATAAATAAAGCAATAGAAGGATTAACAAGAGAACATTCCAGACCACTAAATGGGCCTTCCCAAGATCAAAATGTCACAAACTAGAAGAAAAAGAAAGGAGAAGAAAGGTGTTCGGAGCAGTCACAGAGTCAACTCCTACAATTTTTGTAGAATGCCTATGAGATGCCTTTTTAGAGCAGCTCATGGTTGAGCCCAAGAGGGGATCAGCTATTCTGGATTGGGTATGAAACAGAATTGATTAGAGAGCTTAAGGTAAAGGAACACTTCCCTAACAGGAGATCCAACACTGAATGAAATTGTATAAGGCATTGGTAAGGCCAAATTTGGAGTACTGTGTACAGTTCTGGTCACCGAGTTATAGGAAAGATGTCAATAAAATTGAGAGAGTACAGAGGAGTTTACTAAAATGTTGCCTGGGTTTCATCTCCTTAGTTACAGAGAAAGGTTGAACAAGTTAGGTCTTTATTCTTTGGAACGTAGAAGGTTGAGGGGGGACTTGATAGAGGTGTTTAAAATTATGAGGGGGATTGATAGTGTTGACGTGGATAGGCTTTTTCCATTGAGAATGGGGGAGATTCAAACAAGAGGACATGAGTTCAGAGTTAAAGGGCAAAAGTTTAGGGGTAACATGAGGGGAAACTTCTTTACTCAGAGAGTGGTAGCTGAGAAAGGTGGTGTTGTAGATAATGAAGTAGGTTTTCAAAGCTTGCAGAGAGATTTAGGCCAGTTAGAAGAGTGGGCTGAAAGATGGTAGATGGAGTTTAATGCTGAAAAATGTGAGGTGCTACATTTTGGTAGGACTAATCAAAATAGGACATACATGGTATATGGTAGGGCATTGAAAAATGCTGTAGAACAGAGGGATCTAGGAATAATGGTGCATAGTTCCCTGAAGGTGGAATCTCATGTGGCTAGGGTGGTGAAGAAAGCTTTTGGCATGCCGGCCTTTATTAATCAGAGCATTGAGTATAGGAATTGGGATGTAATGTCGAAATTGTATAAGGCATTGGTAAGGCCAAATTTGGAGTACTGTGTACAGTTCTGGTCACCGAGTTATAGGAAAGATGTCAATAAAATTGAGAGAGTACAGAGGAGTTTACTAAAATGTTGCCTGGGTTTCATCTCCTTAGTTACAGAGAAAGGTTGAACAAGTTAGGTCTTTATTCTTTGGAACGTAGAAGGTTGAGGGGGGACTTGATAGAGGTGTTTAAAATTATGAGGGGGATTGATAGTGTTGACGTGGATAGGCTTTTTCCATTGAGAATGGGGGAGATTCAAACAAGAGGACATGAGTTCAGAGTTAAAGGGCAAAAGTTTAGGGGTAACATGAGGGGAAACTTCTTTACTCAGAGAGTGGTAGCTGTGTGGAACGAGCTTCCAGCAGAAGTGGTTGAGGCAGGTTCGATGTTGTCGTTTAAAGTTAAATTGGATAGATATATGGACAGGAAAGGAATGGAGGGTTATGGGCTGAGTGCAGGTCGGTGGGACTAGGTGACAGTAAGAGTTTGGCATGGACTAGAAGGGCCGAGATGGCCTGTTTCCGTGCTGTAATTGTTATATGTTATATGTTACAATGTTAATTTGAGAAGAAGATGCTGAAGCCAGATAATCAGTAGAATTACAGAGGCATGAGAGAGGAGCTGGCCAAAATTGATTGAAGAGAACACTGGCAGGGATGATGACAGAGGTGCAATGGCTGGAACTTATGAGAACAATTCACAAGATGCAAGATCGATACATCCCAAAAAAGATGAAGTATTCTAAAACAGCAGGAACTCTGCAGATGCTGGAAATTCAAGCAACACACATAAAAGTTGCTGGTGAACGCAGCAGGCCAGGCAGCATCTCTAGGAAGAGGTGCAGTCGACGTTTCAGGCCGAGACCCTTCGTCAGGACGTTAGAAGTATTCTAAAGGCAGAGTGACACAACTGTGGCTAACAAGAGAACCCAAAGCCAACATAAAAGCCAAAAAGAGAGCATATAATACAGCAAGAATTAGTGGGAAGTTAGAGGATTGGGAAGCTTTTAAAGACCAGCAGAAGTTGACTGAAAAGGTCATAAAGAAGGAAAAGATGGAATACGAAAATAAGCTAGCTAATAATTAAATTAAAGAGGATACCAAGAGTTTCTTCAGATATATAAAGTGTAAAAGAGAGGCAAGAATCAGACTGCTGGAATATGATGCTGGAGAGGTAGTAATGGAGAATGAGGAAATGGTAGATGAATTTAAGAAGTATTTTGCATCAGTCTTCACTGTGGAGGACACAAGGTTCAAAACTGTCAGGGAAGAATTGAGTGAAGTTGCCATTACTAGGGAGAAAGTACTGAGAAACTGAAAGGTCTGAAGGCACATAAGTCATCTGGGCCAGATGGTCTATACCCTAGGATTCTCAAGGAGCTGGCTGAAGAGATTGGAGTCATTAGAAATGATCTTTCAAAAATCAATAGTTCCAGAGGACTGGAAAATTACAAATGTCACTCCACTCTTCAAGAAGGGAGAGAGACAAAAGAAAGGAAATTATAGGCCAGCTAGTCTGACCTCAGTGGTTGGGAAGATGTCGAAGTTGATCGTTAAGTACGTACTTTCGAGGTACTTGGAGGCACATGATAAAATAGGCCGAAGTCAGCATTGTTTCCTTAAGGGAAAACCTTGCCTGACAAATTTGGTGAAACTCGTTGAAGAAATAACAAGCAGTTTAGACAAAGGAGAATCAGCAGATGATGTGTACTTTGATTTTCTGAAGGCTTTTGACAAAGTGCCTCACATGAGGTTGCTTAAGAAGTTCAGAACCTGTGGCATTACGGGAAAGATTCAATCATGGATAGAGCATTGGTTGAATGGCAGAAGTCAAAGAGTGTGAACAAAGGGAGTCTTTTCTGGTTTGCTGCCAATGACTAGTGGTGTCCCACAGGGGTCTGTGTTGGTACTGTTTCTTTTTACATTACATGTCAATGATTTGGATGAAGGAATTGATGGCTTTGTGGCAAAATTTGTGGAAGATACGATGATAGTTGGAGGGGCTTGTAGAGAAAGCAGAGAGGCTACAGAAGGACTTAGACAGATTAGCAGAATGAGTAAGGAAGTGACAGATGGAAGTGTACGGTTATGCACTTTGGTAGCAGAAATAAAAACATAGACTATTTTCTAAATGGAGAAAAAATTCAAAAACCTGAGGTGCAAAGGGACTTGGGAGTCTTTGTGCAAGATTCCTTAAAGGTTAATTTGCAGGTTGAGTTGGTGGTGAGGAAGGCAAATGCAATGCTAGCATTCAGTACAAGAGGATTAGAATATAAAAGCAAGTATGTAATGCTAAGACCTTATAAGGCACCAGTACTATGAATATTTTTGGGCCCCTTATATAAGAAAGGATGTGCTTACATTGGAGAGGGTTCAAAGGAGTTTAAGGAGGCTTATTATACGAAGAGCATTTGATGACTGTGGGTCTGTACTTACTGGAATTAAGAAGAATGAGCATGGATCTCATTGAAATCTAATGAACTTTGAAAGGCCTTGATAGAGTGGATGTCAAGAGGATGTTTTCTCCAGTGGACACAGCCTCAGAAAAGAGGGATGTCCATTTAGAAAGGAGATGAGGAGGAATTTCTTAGCCAGAGTGGTGAATCTGTGGAATTCCAGAGACGGCTGTGGAGGGCAAGCCATTGGGTATACTTAAGGCAGAGGTTGATAGATTCTTAATTAATCAGGGTATGAAGGGATAGAGGAAGAAGGTGGGAGATTGGGGCACAGAGGGAAATGGATCAGCCATGAAGAAATGCCAGAGTGGATTTGATGGATCAAGCAAACATAATTCTGCTCCTATCTCTTATGGTCTTCCTTCAGACTCCCGTCTTTTCCTTTTGAATTAGTTCAATGTTTTTAAGTTACAAACACAACAACACCAAGATTGGGGGTACAGTAGAGAGTGAGGAAGACTATCAAACCTTGCAGCATGATCTGGACCAGTGGGAAAAATGGACTGAAAAATAGCAGATGGAATTTAACTCAGACAAGTGTGATGTGTTACACTTTGGCAGGACCAGCTGGGTAGGTCTTTCATGGTGACTGGTTGGACACTGAGGAGTGTGGTGGAAGAGAAGCATCTGGGAATACAGATCCATAATTTCTTGATAGTAGCACCACAGGTTGATAAGTTTGTAAAGAAAGCTTTTGGCACGTTGCCTTTCATAAGTCAATGCACTGAGTACAGGAGTTGGGACGTTATGTTTACATTGCATGAGAGGCTGCTCACCCTCTCAATTACGGATGCTGTGATCTAGATCTGAGATGTTCTTGACCCTGGCACCTGGGAGACAACATACCATCCAGGAATCTCATTCTTGTTCACAGAACCCACTGTCCATTCCTCTAACCAGTGAATCGTCTCTTTTGCCCCTTTCAATTCTGAGCCACATAGACAGACTCAGTGCCAGAGAGCTGACTGCTGTGGCTTTCATCTTGAAGTTCATACCCCTCAACAGTATCTGAAGTGGTCGCGAGGAGCAGTCACAGGTGTTCCCTGCACTGGTTGCCAATCCCCTTTACCCCTCTCAGTCACTCAGTTACCTGTGTCCTGCACTTGAGGTGTAACTATCTCCGTTTACCGCCGGTCAATAAACCCGTCAGTGATGTGCAGTTCATCCAGCTCTGGCTCCAATTCCTGTGCATGGTCTGCAAGAAGCTGCAGCTGAATGCACTTCTTGTAGTTCTTGTCATCAGGGAGACTGGAGGTCTCCCTGCTTTCCCACAGCCCACAAGAGGAGCATTCTACTGTCCTGCTTGGCATTCCCACTGCTCTAACTGTGCAATAAGTAAAAAACAAAGAAAAAAAATTACCTGAAATCTACCTACAGCTTTCACTTCTCACTGAAGCCTGTGTAACACTCTGTAAGGTTTCACTGCTAATGTAATGGTTTCTCTGTAGCAGCAGTGTGGGTCATGACCAGAGATAACAGGGGCTTTGGAATGTGCGCCATCCAGTGAGGAGCATGTTGTTTCTTCTTGTGTGTCTGAGAGAAGGTATTCATGGTGTTGTTTCTTCTTGTGTATTTGAGAGAAGGTATTCATGTCGGTGAGAGATGAAGAGACAAGACGCAGTGGAGAGAGTTGGTAGACCGCAGGACATAGTGGACTTGGAGTGAGGGTCTGGGAGTCGACGCCACTCGGAGGTCAATGGGGAACGAATGGATGAACACCCATGAGCTCCAATGTGCACATTAGACTGTTTAATTAAAATGGGCCCTTTTTCTTTTTATTTTCTTTACTAACCCTAAAGTCAGATTAAGAATTATAAAGCTCAATTGTTTAATTGCATATGGTGTACTGTCTGATATTTTGTGGTACTGATTTGTAACCGGGCAACAGCATCCACACAAATGAGATTTCTCAGTTTGGCTGGGCCAGAGGCTGGCTTCCCCTAGACAAACGCATGTTGGCCGAGCCTGAGGGTTACACCTGTATGAGACAAAGCCTGAACTTTCCACTCTAAACCTGTGCCACTCACACAGTGGCCACTCCACTTAAACATAACTTGTTATTATTGGCTCTTGCTAAGTGCTTACATAATCCACGGTTAGTGGTGCGCAGAATGTCCCGACTGCCCCCGCTTGCTTTTTTAAAATCTTCCTTTCACTGTGCACAATGGCTTCCAGCGATCTGTGGTGTGCAGAATGTCCCGAATGAACCCGTCTTTTGCCTCTCAGAGAAGTTTATCCACTCTCTCCTCATAGCACATGCCCTCTAATCCCGGCAGCATTCTGGTAAACCTCTTCTGCACTCTCTCCAAAGCCTCCAAATTATTCCTGTACTGGGGTAAACAGGACTGAATGCAATACTCTAGATACAGTCGAACTGGGGTTTTATAGAGCTGCAACGTCACTTCTTGGCTCTTAAACACAATGCTCAACTAATAAAGGAGTTTTGAAGGAGGTAAGTGAGAGGATTACTGGGCTCCTTTGTGTCCTCACTAGCAACAGGAGAGGTGCTGATGCACTGGAAAATAGCAAATATTTTGCCTTTGTTCAAGAAAGGAAATGCTGTCAGCTCAGGTCAGTGGTAAATAAGCTGTCAGAAAGGAGACTGAGGATAGGATTTGTGTGCTTTTGGAAAGGCATGGGCTGTTTAAGGACAGTTATGATGGCTTTATGCAGGCCAGGTCATGCCTTATAAACGTGACTGAGTTTTTGAGGCAACAAATATGCTTGATGAGGGTAAAGCAGTGGATGTTATCTGCCTGGATGTTAGCAAGGCATGTTATAAGGATGTTTGTGGTAGGTTGATTCAGAAGATAAATATGCTTAGGACCTAAGGTGAAATGCAAGTTTAGATTCAGAACTGGTTTGCCCATAGAAGATGAAAGGTAAGGGCTGAAAGCCTGTTATTCTGTCTGGAGGTCTGTGACCAGTGGTTTCTCACAAGGATCAATGCTGGGACCTCTGTTTGTGACATATATCACTAATCTGGATGAAAATGTAAACGGATGGATTAGCGAGTAAGCAGATGACACCAAAATTCGTGGGACTGTGGTCAGCGTGAAGGACTGGAAAGAATACAGCAGGCAGGGATCAGTTACAGGTATGGTTAGAGAAGTGGAAGATGGAATTTAATCTGCACAGGTGTGTGGTGTTGTACTTTGGGAGGACAAATTAAAGGAGAAAGTATTCAGCATTGAATTAGGGAGGGATCTTGGGTTCCAGGTCCATAGTTCTTTGAAAGTGGCTAGACAAGTGGATAAGGTGGGAAAGAAGGTATATGGGAAGCTTGCCTTCATTGGCAGGCATGTTTGAGTAAAATAATAAGGAAGTTTAGCTGCAGCTATACAAAACTTTAGTCAGACCCCACTTGAAGTATTCTAAGCAGTTCTGATTGCCCCATTATAGGAAGGATGTAGAGACTGAGGATGAGAGGGGGTTCAGAAGAGATTTATCAGGATGCTATCTGGATTAGATGGTATGGCCTATAAGGTAAGGTTAAACAATCTTGTGTTGTTCTCTGGTCTCACTGTAGAGAGGCTGAGCGGAGACCACAAGACTATAAGATCATGGCTGATCCAGTTTTCCTCAACACCAATCTCCTGCCTTCCGCCCCCCCCCGTATCCTTTCATGCTCTGACCAATCAAGAATCTATCATCCTCTGCATTAAACATACTGTACATAAAAACTTAAGCTCCACAGCTGATTGTGGCAATGAATTCCAGATTCACCACTCTTTGGCTAAAGAAATTCCTCCTCATCTCTGTTCTAAAAGGACGCCTCTCTATTTTGAGGCTATGTCCTTTGGTCTTAGACACTTCCACCATAGGAAATATCCTTTCCATATCCACTCTATCAAGGCCTTTCACCGTTCGATAGGTTTCAATTAGGTCACCCCTCATTATTCTAGATTCTGGTGAGTAGACCTGATAGAAGGTTTTACAATTATGAGTGGCATACAGCAGGTAGAGTAGACAGTCAGAATCCTTACCCCTGGGTAGAAATGCCAAACACGAGAGCACATGCTTTTATGGTTAGGGACAAGATAGAAGATGATGCGAGGGGTGTGTTTTTAATGCAGAGTGTGATAGGTACCTGGAATAGGTTACCAGGGGGTAGTAGAGGAAGGAGGCAGTTTTATGGAGGTTAAGAGGCTTTTAGATATGAATATGAAGGTTGTTGGATTTGTGATTAGTGTAGAAGGTGGTTGTAAGTTAAAACAGGACATTGACAGAAAGCGGTAGTGGGCTGAGTAGTGACAGATGGAGTTTAAAACGGAAAAGTGTGAAGTGATTTAGATTGGAAATTCGAATTTGAAGGTAGTATAGAGGGTTTAATGGCAGAATTCTTAGCAGTGTGGAGGAACAGAAGGATCTTGGGGTCCATGTCCAGAGATCCCTCAAAGTTGCTGAGCAAATTGAAAGGGTGGTTAAAAAGGCGTTTGGTGTGTTAGCCTTCATTAGTCAAGAGATTAATGTTGCAGCTCTATAAAAGCAACACACATAAAAGTTGCTGGTGAACGCAGCAGGCCAGGCAGCATCTCTAGGAAGAGGTGCAGTCGACGTTTCAGGCCGAGACCCTTCTTCAGGACCTCTTCCTAGAGATGCTGCCTGGCCTGCTGCGTTCACCAGCAACTTTTATGTGTGTTGCTTGAATTTCCAGCATCTGCAGACCTCCTGTTGTTTGCAGCCCTATAAAACCCTGGTTAGACCACACTTGGATTACTGTGTACAGTTCTGGTCACCTCATCATGGGAAAGAAATGGAAGCTTTAGAGAGGGTGTAGAGTAGATTTGCCATGATGCTGCCTGGGAGAGAATTTTTTTACGAGGATAGGTTGAGTGAGCTAGGGCTTTTCTCTTTGGGGTGAAGGAAGATGAGAGGTGACTTGATAGAGGAGTACAAGACGATGAGACATTGATTGAGTGGCTAGCCAGAGACTTTTTAACAGGGCAGATATGGTTAATATGGGCAGGCATAATTTTAAGGTGATTTGAGGAAAGTACAGGGGGATATCAGAGGTAAGTTTTACACATTGACTATGTGGAATGCCCTGCCAGGGGTGGTGGTAGAAGCAGCTATATAAGGGACATTTAAGAAACTCTTCGATGGTTACATGGTTGATAGAAAAATGGAGGGCAATGTAATCAGGAAGGGTTAGATTGATCTTCAAATAGGTTAAAAGGTCAGCACCATCGTGGGCTGAAGGGCCTTTGCTTTGCTATAGTGTTATATGTTCTAAGTGTTACAGATTGGTTCGTTTGCACAAATCTTGTTTATCTGTACATGGCTGTTCAATTTGACATTACCCTACAATCAATAAATCCACTACTAAGCTTAATGTGCCATGTTGATCTCTATGTAACATTAATCTTTGCTTGACTCTATCAATTTATATCAGGTAGTCTGTAGCGGCCATTTTATTTTATGCCTAGCCTGGTTATCTGTACAAACCTTGCTAATGCAAACAGGATTTGGTCATGTTGACCCAACGGGTTTAAACCCTGATCTTCACAATGTTCACGATCTTCATAACTGTTCATAGAGTCATAAAACACTACAGCACAGAAACAGGCCCTTTGGCCTATCTAGTCTGTACCGAACCATTAATCTGCCTAGTCCCATTGAGCTGCACCCAGACCACAGCCCACCAGACCCCTCCCATCCATGTGACGATCAAAATTATGCTTGAATGTTGAAATCGACCACTTGCAGTGGAAGCTTATTCCAAGCTTCTCCACCATTTGAGAGACGAAATTCCCCCTTGTGTTCCTCTTAAACATTTCACCTTTCACTCTTAATCCATGACCTTCAGTTGCAGTTTCACCCAACCTCAGAGGAAAAAAACCTGCTTGTATTTACCTCTGATAATTATTGGCTCATGGACCTCTGGTTTCTCTCTCCTGAAGTCCACAATTAGTTCCTTGGTCTTGTTGACATTGAGTGAGAGGTTGTTGTTATTATACCACTCAGCCAAATTTTCAATCTCCCTCCTATATGCTGGTTCATCACCCCCTTTGACACAGCTCACAACAGGGGGGTTATCAGCAAACTTGTGTATTGTGTTGGAGGTGTACTTAGCCACACAGTCATAGATGTAAAGGGCTAACTACACATCTCTGTAGTACTCCTGTGCTAATAAAGATTGTGGAGGAGATGATTTTGCTAAACTGAACTGACTGGGGTCTACAAGTGAAGAAATCAAGGATCCAATTAAATAAGCAGTTATTGAAGCCCAGGCCTTGGAGTTTACAGATTAGCTTTGAGGGGATGAGGGCGCTAATGCCAAACTGTAATCGATAAAGAGCATCCTGATGTGTGCACCTTTGTTGTCCAGATGTTCCAGAGTTGCGTGAGGAGCCAATGCAATAGCAACCGCTGTTGACTTGTTGCTTCAGGAGGTGAACTGGAGCTGATCCAAGTTGCCACTCAGACAGGAGCTGATATGCTTCAACACCAGCCTTTCAAAACACTTCACAAAAACTGTGGATGTAAGTGCTACCGAGTGATAGTTATTTAGACAGGTTACCACACTATTCTCGGGCACCGGTACGACTGAAGCCTGCTTGAAGCAGGTGAGTACCACATACTGCTGAAATGAGAAGTTGAAGATATCAACTAGCCAGTTGGGTGGCACAGGTCTTTAGTACTCAGCCAGGTAATCCATCTGGACAAGATGCTTTCCTTGGATTCACTCTCTTCAAGGCAGTCTGCAAGTCATCTTCAGAAACTGAGACCAAAGAATCCTGGGAGACATGAGAGTGCATGATGGTTCCTCCCTGTTCTGGTGCTCAAAGCGAGCACAGAAGGCATTGAGCTCGTCTGGAAACAAAGCGCTGTTGTCCCCTATTTCGTAAGATTTAGCTTTGTAGGAGGTTATGGTATTCAAACCCTGCCACAGCTGTCGAGCATGTTTTGTCGATTCCAGTCTAGTCCAGAATCTCCACTTTGCTGAGAGATGGCTCTCTGGAGATCATACCTGCACCTCTTGTAGCATTCTTGATCTCCAGACTTGAATGCCTCTGATCTGGCTCTCAGAAAATTCCAGATTGCATTGTTCTTCCAGGGCTTGTGACTGGGGAAAGCCCTTAATGATTTTGTGGGGACACACTCGTCCACAGCTGTTTTAGTGAAGTCTGTAATGACCCTGGTGTGGTCATTCAGATTCTCAAATGAGTGCTTGAACACTGCCCAGTCCACTGGCTTGAGGCAATCCTGTAACCATTCCTCAGCCTCCCATGACTACCTGTTGATCGCTGATCTCTGGAGCCTTGCTCTCCAGGCCCTGTCTGTATGCAGGAGGTAGGAGGACAGCCAAATAATCTGACTTGCCAAAATGCAGTCTCGGGAAGGAATGATAGACATTCCTTATCGTAGTGTAGCAGTGGTCTAGTGTGTTGGGGCCTGTAGTGCAACCGGTTACATGCTGGAGATAACTGGGCAATCTTCTACGTTTTAGGGAATAAAGTAGGTACTTTATTCTATCTTTCCCTTTCAGTCAAGTCTGCCAACACTCTTGTAATTTTGCTCTGCATTCTTTTAATCTTATTTATATCTTTCCTGTATGTAGGTGACCAAAACTGGACACAATATTCCAAATTAGGCCTCGCCAGCAATTTATACATTTTCAAATAACATCTTATCTCCTGTACTCAATACATTGATTTATGAAGGCAACTCTGTTTACCTGTGACACCACTTTCAAGGAATTATGGACCTGTATTCTTAGATCCCTTTGTTCTACCACACTCCTTAATGCCCTACTGCTCACTGTGTAAGTCTGACCCTGGTTTTGTCATCCCAAAGTGCCACACCTCACACTTGTCTACATTAAATTCCATCTCCTTACATTCTGCTGATTTGTGCATACCCAGCCAGTCCGTATGATATGCACAGATTGTATGTTACAAACAACGTGTGCATACCCAGCCAGTCCGTATGATATGCACATACTGTATGTTACAAACAACATGTGCATACCCAGCCAGTCCGTATGATATGCACAGATTGTATGTTACAAACATCGTGTGCATACCCAGCCAGTCCGTATGATATGCACAGATTGTATGTTACAAACAACATGTGCATACCCAGCCAGTCCGTATGATATGCACATACTGTATGTTACAAACAACATGTGCATACCCAGCCAGTCCGTATGATATGCACAGATTGTATGTTACAAACATCGTGTGCATACCCAGCCAGTCCGTATGATATGCACAGATTGTATGTTACAAACAACGTGTGCATACCCAGCCAGTCCGTATGATATGCACATACTGTATGTTACAAACATCGTGTGCATACCCAGCCAGTCCGTATGATATGCACAGATTGTATGTTACAAACAACATGTGCATACCCAGCCAGTCCGTATGATATGCACATACTGTATGTTACAAACAACATGTGCATACCCAGCCAGTCCGTATGATATGCACAGATTGTATGTTACAAACATCGTGTGCATACCCAGCCAGTCCGTATGATATGCACAGATTGTATGTTACAAACAACGTGTGCATACCCAGCCAGTCCGTATGATATGCACATACTGTATGTTACAAACATCGTGTGCATACCCAGCCAGTCCGTATGATATGCACAGATTGTATGTTACAAACAACATGTGCATACCCAGCCCGTCTGTACTTCATGAACAATCTGTTACTTGATCTTGAGCCATTCTTGTTCCAACCAATAATTTTATACAGTACCCATAATATTTTTAGGTCTCTGGCAGATATCATAGGACCCATTACCTTCCCTCTTGCCATGTTCACTCTGATCTGTCTGGTGGTTGAATTCCTACCTTTGGCCGTTGGTTGTGGATTTCTTCTCCTTGGCTTGATGTCCTGCCTTGCTGGAACATGACTGGGGGTAAAGGTACCAAAGGGGCAAATTCACTTCTGCTATCCCTGTGAAGGGGAAAAAATGGAGGAAAGTCAGACAGAAGGTACATTTCCACTGTTCCATGACTGGTCCGAGCTCAAAGAATTTTTTAATCTCTGAATATTAGCTACTGCAGTAGTCAGGAAGCACTGCCACTGCCCATACAATAGGCTTTTCTCATCAACAATGGGATAATGATCAGATAATGGCTTAGGCAGTGTTAGGTGAAGGATGAGATTTGGCCAGAATTTATTCATCTCCAAATTTGGCCCTGAGATTGTTGATATTAGAGAGGAAAGGACAGTCACGGTTTACAGTTGGGGTTCCCAACCTGGGCTCTTTGGACCCCTTGGTAATGGTAGGGGTCCATGGTATAAAAAAGGCTGGAAATCCCTGAAAACCCAGCACCTTGACATCACTGCACTCCCTCAGAAATACACTTGAGCATCTGCCTACATTATATGTTCAAACCATGGCAGAGAATTTGACCACAGGATCTCTGACCCACTGGTGGGAAAGCCATTGGCTGCACTGTCCAGTACATTATGAACGGTGGCGGGGGGGGGGGGGAATTGCTGAGGTGGAACTGAAACTTCTCATGCTGAGAAGTATATAAACTGCCAAAGGGCACTGTCCCTCACAATGACTGGAGATCAAGCTGCAGCAACTCTCCAGTGAGAAAGGTTCCACCGTCTAGAGGCACTGATTTTACTCACACTTGTACAGAAATGGTGGAAAGCCCTGCTATAACAACAAGAAAAGAAAAGCAACAGGAATAGGCCACCAGTTTATTCAATATAATCATAGCTAATCTATCTTGGCATCAACTCTTCTGTGTCAGTTGTCCATAACCCTTCAGTTCCTCAATCTTTTAAATATTCATCTATCTTTACCTTAAATATAAGACCATAAGACGTTGGAGCAGAATTAGGCTATTCAACCCCTTCTCCTGCCTTCTCTCTGTACCCTTCGATGCTCTGATTAATTAAGAACATATCAGCCTCTGCTCTTAATATATTCAACGACTTGGCGTCTACAGCCCTCCATGCCAATGAGTTCCACAGAATCACTGTGCTCTGGTGAAAGATGTTTCTCCTTATCTCTGTTCCTAAAGGATGTCCTTGTATTCTGAGTCTGTGCCTTCTGGTCCTAGACTCCTCCATTATAGGAAACATCCTCTCTATGTCCACTTGATCTAGACCTTTCTGTATACAATAGACTTCAAGGACATCTCCCCTCATTCTTCTAAACTCCATCAAGTAAGCGCAAAGCCATCAAATGCTCCTCATGTGTTAACCCTTTTATTCTCAGGATCATTGTCGCAAACCTCCTCTGGACCTTCTCCAATGCCAGTATCTCCTTTATTAGATAAGGGGCTGAAAACTCACAATATTCCAAGTGTGTTCTGACCAATGTCTTATAGCGCCTCAGCATTAATCCTTGTTTTTTAATCTCTCGAAATGAATTCTAACATTGCATTTGCCTTCCTTATCACCAACTCAACTTGAAAGGTAACCTTTAGCGAATCCTGTACAAGGACTCCCCAAGTCCCTTTGCACCTTAATTCTTAACATTCTTCCTGCTTGGATGGTCTGTGCATTAATTCTTCATACTAAAGTGCATGACCATACACTATACAGTTATGCACTTTGCATACATTCCCTACACTGTATTCCATCTGCGCTCTTTACTCATTCTCCTATGTCCAAGACCTTCTGCAGACTCCCTGTTTCCTCAACATTACCTGCTCCTCCACCTATCTTCCTATTGTCTTCAAATCTAGCCACAAAGCCCTCAATTCCGTCAACCAGATCCCTGATACATAACGTGAAAAGATTCGGTCCCAGCACCAACCCCGTGGAATACCACTAGTCACTAGCAGCCAACCAGGTAAGTCCCCCTTTATTCCTGCTCTTTGCCCCCTGGCAGTCAGCCAACCTTCTCTGTAGGGTATTATCTTTCCGTAAATCCATGGGCTCTTATCTTGTTAAGCAGCCTCGTACTGCATCTTGTGAAATGCCTTCTAAGAATCCAAGTAAACCACATTCACTGATTTCTTTTGTCTATCGTGCCTGTTATTTCCTCAAAGAATTCCAGGTGAGATTTCACCTGAAGGAAATGATGCTACCTTCCTCCTATTTTATTATGTGCCTCCAATTCCCTAAAACCTCATCGTTAATACAGGAGGGAGGAGAAGATGACGGCGCGACGCAGTGCACGCGGCCGTTCCGAATGATATCGTATTTGTGAACTAGGATGCCGTGCACAATCCTGATTTGATGGAGACAGCCGTAAGAAGCACGGAGGAACGCCTGGAGAAACTTTTGAAATGCCCGCTTCGCTGCCGCTGCTACTGTGCGATCGAGAATCTCCGGAGGGGAAAGCCCCAAATCCTTGGCTTTGTGTATTGCCTGTTGCTGGGGCCGGGGTTGAAGCGCTCGGCAGAGATGGTGCTCGGTGCTCGGTGTCGGAGAGCTGGTCGGAGGCTCGGAGTTTTCGGACAGACTCGGAGTCGGACTGTGGTTGGATGCTTCCAGGATGCTGCATCGGCAAGTTTGTGGCACTGGAGGCTCACCGTCTGCGTGACATGGTCTGTTCTTATCAAATTACGGTATTGCTTTGCACTGTTGTAACTATATGTTTAATTATGTGGTTTTTGTCAGTTTTTAAGTCGGTTTGTCAAGTGTTTCTGTGATATCATTCTGGAAAAACATTGTATCATTTCTTAATGCATGCATTACTAAATGACAATAAAAGAGGACTGCATGTTCTCATAATCTAAATCTAATCTAATAATCTCTGGGATGCTACGGTAGCATAGCGCGATGTTATTCCAGGTTGGGGCTTTGGAGTTCAGAGTTCAATCTTGCCGTCCTAGAAACATAGAAAACCTACAGCACAATACAGGCCCTTTGGCCCACAATGCTGTACCAAACATGTACTTACTTTAGAAATTATCTAGGGTTACCCATAGTCCTCTATTTTTCTAAGCTTCATGTACCTATCCAAGAGTCTCTTAAAAGACCCTATCGTATCCGCCTCCACCACTGTCGCCAGCAGCCCATTCCATGCACTCACCACTCACTCTCTACGCAAAAAACTTAACACTGACATCCCCTTTGTACCTACTTCCAAGCACCTTAAAGCTGTGTCCTCTGGAAGGCGTTTCCATGAAATGTGTGGGTTTCCTCCCCCTTCCGAAGACACACCGGTCAGTATGCTAATTAGCCATTATAAATTGCCCTGTGACCAGGCTAGGGTTAAACTGGGTTTGCTGGTGGCATGGCTTTAAGGGCCAGAAAGGACTATTCTGCACTATACCTGTATTGAATTGACTTCATTTCTTACATCTTTCACATACATGAGGTGTAAAAATCTTTACGTTACGTCTCCGTCTAAATGTGCAATCATAGTAATTTATAATAAATAGAACAGCCAATGTAAAATAGAAATACACTCAAATCAGTGTGAGTTAATCAGACTGATGGCCTGGTGGAAGAAGCTGTCCCGGAGCCTGTTGGTCCTGGCTTTTATGCTGCGGTACCATTTCCCAGATGGTAGCAGCTGGGATAGATTGTGGTTGGAGTGACTTGGGTCCCCAATGATCCTATGGGCCCTTTTTACACACCTGTTCTTGTAAATGTTCTGAATCATGTGAAGTTCACAACTACAGATGTGCTGGGCTGTCCACACCACTCTCTGCAGAGTCCTGCGATTAAGTGAGATACAGTTTCCATACCAGGCAGTGATGCAGCCAGTCAGGATGCTCTCAATTGTGCCCCTGTAGAAAGTTCTTAGGATTTGGGGGCCCATACCAAACTTCCTCAACCGTCTGAGGTGAAAGAGGCGCTGTTGTGCCTTTTTCACCACACAGCTGGTGTATACAGGCCACGTGAGGTCCTCGGTGATGTGGATGCTGATGAACTTAAACTGTTTACCCTCTCAACCCCAGATCCATTGATGTGTCAAAAGGGGTTAGCCTGTCTCCATTCTTCCTGTAATCCACAACCAGCTACTTTGTTTTTGCTGCATTGAGGGAGAGGTTGTTTTCTTGACACCTCTGTGTCAGAGAGATTACTTCTTCTCTGTAGGCCACCTTGCTATTGTTTGAGATAAGACCAATCTATGTAGTGTTGTTGGCAAATTTAATGAGCAGATTGGAGCTGTGGGTGGCGACACAGTCATGGGTATACAGGGAGTAACGGAGGGAACTCAGTACACAGCCCTGAGGGGCTTCTGTAGAGGGTTGGAGGGGTGGAGGTGAGGGACCCCACTCTTACAACCTGCTGCCGATCTGACAGGAAGCCCAGGATCCAGGTGCACAAGGCAGGGTCAAGGCCTCTAAATAAATAAATAAATAAATAAATAATGGACTCCAATATCTACCCAACCATTGAAGTCAGGGCTAACTGGTCTATAATAGCCTGACTTTTGGCTCCTTCCCTTGTTATGGAGTGGAATGACATTTTAAATTTTCCAGTCCTTCATAAGCATTCATGAATCAAGTAATTCTTGAAAGATCACACAGAAAATGCTGAAGGAACTCAGCAGGCCTGGCAGCATATATGGAAAAAAGTACAGTCGATGTTTCGGGCCAAAACCCTTTGGCAGGACTAGAGAAATAAAGCTGAGGAGTACTTTAAAAAGGTGGGGGGGGGAGGGTAGAGAGAACCACCAGGTGGTAGGTAAACCTAGAGGGGGGTGGGAATAAAGTAAAGAGCTGGGAAGTTGATTGGTGAAAGAGACAGAAGGCCATGGAAGAAAGAAAAATGGGGTGAGGAGCACCAGAGGGAGGTGATGAGCAGCAAGGAGATAAGATGAGAGAGAGTAAAGGGGATGGGAAATGGTGAAGGTGGGGGGCATTACAGGAAGTTTGAGGAATCGATGTTCATGCCATCAGGGGGCTACCCAAACGGAATATAAGGTGTTGTTCCTCCAACCTAAGTGTGGCCTCATCATGACAGTAGAGGAGGCCATATCGGAATGGGAATGGGAAGTGGAATTAAAATCGGTGGTCACTGGGAGATTCCACTTGTTCTGGCAGATGCAGTAGCCTCCCAATCTACGTCGGGTCTCACTGATGTACAGGAGGCCACATTGGGAGCACCAAACACAGTAAATGACCCCAACTGACTCACAGGTGAAGTATTGCCTCACCTGGAAGGACTGCTTAGGGCCCTGAATGGTAGTGAGGGAGGAGGTGTAGGGCAGGTGTAGCACTTGTTCCGCTTGCAAGTGCTAGTAGGGAGACTGCTGGAGAGGGATGAAGGGACAAAGTAGTCACGTAGGATCCCTGAGGAAAGCAGAAAGCTGGGGGGAGGGGGAGGGGAGAGAAAGATGTGCTTGCTGGTGGGATCCCGTTCGAGGTGGTGGAAGTTTCGGAGAACTATGTGCTGAGTGCAGAGGCTGGTGGGGTGGTGGGTGTGGACACCCTGGTAGGGTGGTGAGAGGATGGGGTAAAAGCATATGTGTGTTAAATGGAAGAGTTGCGTAGGCTGGAGGAACAACACCTTATATTCCGTTTGGGTAGCCTCCAACCTGATGGCTTGAACACCAATTTCTTAAACTTCCTGAAATGCCTCCACCCCCATCCCCCCTTCATCATTTCCCATCCCCTTTTCCCTCTCCCCTTATCTCCTTGCCCACCCATCACCTCCCTCTGGTGCTCCTCACCCCTTTTCTTTCTTCCATGGCCTTCTGTCTCTTTCACCAATCAACTTCCCAGCTCTTTATTTTATACCCCACCCCCCAACAGGTTTCACTTAGTATCTGGTGTGTCTCTCTCTCTCCTCCCCCCATCTTTTTAATCTACTCCTCAGTTTTTTTTTCTCCAGTCCTTAAAGCGGTTTTGGCCTGAAACAGCCACTGTACCTTTTTCCGTAGATGCTGCCTGGCCTGCTGAGATCCCTCAGCATTTTGTGTGTGTTGCTTGGATTTCCAGCATCTGCAGATGTTCTCTTGTTTGTGAATTCTTGGAAGATCATTACTAATGCCATCAAATCTCTTCGGTTACCTCTTTCAGAACACTGGGTTGTAGTCCTTTAGGTCCAGGTGACTTATCTAACTTCAGAGCTTTCAGTTTCCCAAACCCCTTCTCTTTAGTAATAGTGAATATACTCACTTATGCCCCATGATATGCACCAATTTCTAGCATACAGCTGGTGTCTTCTACAGTGATACTATTCCGATATCCACTCTTTATATATCTAAAAAAATGTATGGTATGCTCTTGTATATTATTAGCTAGCTTACATTCATATTTAATTTTTTCTCTCCTTGTTGCTGTTTTTAGTTGCCTTCTGTTGGTTTTTAAAAGTTTCCCAGTCTTCTAGGTTCCCACTGTTTTTGTGATATTATCTGCCCTCTCTTTTGCTTTTACGCTGTTCTTTACTTTCTGTATCAGCTGTGTTTGCCTTACTCTCCCTTTAGAATTATTCTTCTTAGTGATTAATCTAGCCTGAGCCTTCCAAATTGCTCCCTGAAATCTCTAGCCATTGGTGCTCTGCCATCATCTCTTCTAAGGGCCCCTTCCAATCAACTTTGGTTAGCTCCTCTCTCATGCTTCTGTAAATCCTTTTACTCCACCAGAATGCTGATACATTTGATTTTAGCTTCTCCCTCTCAAACTGCAGTGTGAACTCTATTATTTTACCTTAAGCACCTTAATCATATTAGGTTCATTAAACAACATCCAATCCAGAATTGATGATCCCTTGGTGGGCTCAACCACAAGCTGTTCTAAAAAGTCATCTCATAGGCATTCTATAAATTCTTTCTCTTGGGATCCAGAACAAACCTGATTTTCCCAAATCCACCTGCATATCGAAATCTCCCATGACCATCATAACATTACCTTTTTACATACCGTTTCTATATCCCACTGTAATTTGTACCCCACATCTGGCCTGTAGTTTGGAGGCCTGTATATAACTCCCATCAAGTGTGTTTTTTACTTTTGCAATGTCTTAACTCTGCTCTCAAGTTTTCTACATCTATGTCCTGTGACAGCTTTAACGATTTTATTTTATTTTTTTACCAACAAAGCCACCTCATCCCCTCTGCCTATCTGCCTGTCTTTTCCAACTGTGATCTTCTTTCAGCCACGACTCACTGAGGACCCCAATGTCATGCTTGCCAATTTCTAACTGTGTTACAAGATCATCTCCCTTATTCCACATACTGCGTGCATTCAAATAGAACACCTTCACTCCTGTATTCATTGCCCTTTTAAATTTTTCCCCATGTTACCAGTAGTTAAATTTTTATTCCGTTCCCAAGTTTTTGCTTTTTTCTTTATTCTGGAAAATTTTGTAACCTCTCCTGCACTCTCCTTCCTTTTTACTTTACCCTCACTTTTGAAACCACCCTTCTAAAGCCTTATCTGTAGCTTGATTATAGCGTGTGATTCACCAGGACCCTGGTCCCAGTACAGTTCAGGTGGAGCTCATCGCATCAGAACAGCTCCCTCCTTTCCCAATACTGATGCCAATGCCCCGCGAATTCAAATCGACTTCTCCCACTTCAATCTTTGAACCACCCATTTAGCTCTCCGATCCAATTAAACTTTTGCCAATTTGTATGTGGCACAGGTAAGAGATTATTACCTTTTTAGTTCTGCATTTTAATTTAACCCCTAGCTGCTCAAATTCCCTCAGCAGAAACCTCTTTCCTATGTTGTTGGTGCCCACGTGGACCACGGCAACTGGATTTCTCCCCTCCCACTCCATATTGGTCTGCAGGTCAGGTGAGATGCCCTGAACCCAAGACACACAGCTTGCAGGACTCTCGATCCTTGTCACTGAGAACTGTGTCTATTTCCCTGACTATACAAACCCCCATCATGGCTACATTCCTCTTCTCTCCTCCCTCTTGACTGGCTCCATGAACCATGGTACTGCAGTTCTGTAGCTCATCCTCACAGGTAGCAACTGGTTAGGCAAGCTCAAGGGCTGAGGCTCTACCTTTGGGATCCCACTGCCTGCCTCACTTGCAATTGTAGTTATACTCTCTCGTCCCTGCTCAAATGGCTGCGATTGCTTCCGGAAACACAGTGCCCGGGTAACCTTCCTCTTCCCTGATGTATTGCCCTGTTTTAAACTCAGATTATATCTCATTGATTATGGGGAGCAAGGACATGGCAGACCAATTGAATAATTACTTTGGTTCTGTCTTCACTAAGGAGGACATAAATAATCTTCCAGAAATAGTAGGGGACAGAGGGTCCAGTGAGATGGAGGAACTGAGCGAAATACATGTTAGTAGGGAAGTGGTGTTAGGTAAATTGAAGGGATTGAAAGGCAGATAAATCCCCAGGGCCAGATGGTCTGCATCCTAGAGTGCTTAAGGAAGTAGCCCAAGAAATAGTGGATGCATTAGTGATAATTTTTCAAAACTCGTTAGATTCTAGACTAGTTCCTGAGGATTGAAGGGTGGCTAATGTAACCCCACTTTTTAAAAAAGGAGGGAGAGAGAAACCGGGGAATTATAGACCGGTTAGCCTAACGTCGGTGGTGGGGAAACTGCTGGAGTCAGTTATCAAAGATGTGATAACAGCACATTTGGAAAGCGGTGAAATCATCGGACAAAGTCAGCATGGATTTGTGAAAGGAAAATCATGTCTGACGAATCTCATAGAATTTTTTGAGGATGTAACTAGTAGAGTGGATAGGGGAGAACCAGTGGATGTGGTATATTTGGATTTTCAAAAGGCTTTTGACAAGGTCCCACACAGGAGATTAGTGTGCAAACTTAAAGCACACGGTATTGGGGGTAAGGTATTGGTGTGGGTGGAGAATTGGTTAGCAGACAGGAAGCAAAGAGTGGGAATAAACAGGACCTTTTCAGAATGGCAGGCGGTGACTAGTGGGGTACCGCAAGGCTCAGTGCTGGGACCCCAGTTGTTTACAATATATATTAATGACTTGGATGAGGGAATTAAATGCAGCATCTCCAAGTTTGCGGATGACACGAAGCTGGGTGGCAGTGTTAGCTGTGAGGAGGATGCTAAGAGGATGCAGGGTGACTTGGATAGGTTGGGTGAGTGGGCAAGTTCATGGCAGATGCAATTTAATGTGGATAAATGTGAAGTTATCCACTTTGGTGGCAAAAATAGGAAAACAGATTATTATCTGAATGGTGGCCAATTAGGAAAAGGGGAGGTGCAACGAGACCTGGGTGTCATTATACACCAGTCATTGAAAGTGGGCATGCAGGTACAGCAGGCGGTGAAAAAGGCGAATGGTATGCTGGCATTTATAGCGACAGGATTCGAGTACAGGAGCAGGGAGGTACTACTGCAGTTGTACAAGGCCTTGGTGAGACCACACCTGGAGTATTGTGTGCAGTTTTGGTCCCCTAATCTGAGGAAAGACATCCTTGCCATAGAGGGAGTACAAAGAAGGTTCACCAGATTGATTCCTGGGATGGCAGGACTTTCATATGAAGAGAGACTGGATGAACTGGGCTTGTACTCGTTGGAATTTAGAAGATTGAGGGGGGATCTGATTGAAACGTATAAGATCCTAAAGGGATTGGACAGGCTAGATGCAGGAAGATTATTCCCGATGTTGGGGAAGTCCAGAACGAGGGGCCACAGTTTGAGGATAGAGGGGAAGCCTTTTAGGACCAAGATTAGGAAAAACTTCTTCACACAGAGAGTGGTGAATCTGTGGAATTCTCTGCCACAGGAAACAGTTGAGGCCAGTTCATTGGCTATATTTAAGAGGGAGTTAGATATGGCCCTTGTGGCTATGGGGGTCAGGGGGTATGGAGGGAAGGCTGGGGCGGTGTTCTGAGTTGGATGATCAGCCATGATCATAATGAATGGCGGTGCAGGCTCGAAGGGCCGAATGGCCTACTCCTGCACCTATTTTCTATGTTTCATAACATGGAGCAGTACAGGACAGGGCCCTTTGGCCCACAATGTTGTGCTGAACCAATGAAATTAAAATCAAATGGCTATTTAAACTAATCTCTTCTGCCAACACAATGCCCATATGCTTCTATTTCCTTAACATTCAAGTGCCTATCTAAACGTCTCTTAAAAATCTCTAATGTATCTGCCTCTACCACCGCCCCAGGCAGTGCATACCAGGCACCCACCACTCTGTGTGAAAAAACCTTGCCCCTCACATTTCCTTTGAATTTATTTCTTCTCATCTTAAATACATGCCCTCTGGCATTTGACATTTCAGCCCCGGGAAATAAAAGTCTGTCTATTCTATCTATGCTTTGCATAATCTTATAAATCTCTATCCGAACTCCCCTCAGCCTCCACCGCTTCAGAGAGACAACCTAAATTTGTCCAGCCTCTCATTGTAGCACATTCTCTCTAATCCAGCAGTGTCCTGGTAAACACGAGGAAATCTGCAGAGGCTGGAAATTCAAGCAACACACACAAAAAATGCTGGTGAATGCAGCAGGCCAGGCAGCATCTCTAGGAAGAGGTACAGTCGACGTCTTGGGCCGAGACCCTTCGTCAGGACTAACTGGAGGAAGAGATAGTGAGAGATTTGAAAGTGGGAGGGGGAGGGGGAGATCCAAAATGATAGGAGAAGACAGGAGGGGGAGGGATGGAGCCAAGAGCTGGAAAGTTGATTGGCAAAAGGAATACGAGGCTGGAGAAGGGAGAGGATCCTGGGACGGGAGGCCTGGGGAGAAAGAAAGTGGGAGGGCAGCCCAGAGGATGGAGAACAGGCAAGGAGTTATATAGTGAGAGGGACAAAGGGAGAAAAAAAGAGAGAGAGAAAAAAAGGGAGCGATAATAAATAAATAAATGAGGGATGGGGTATGAAGGGGAGGTGGGGCATTAGTGGAAGTTTGAGAAGTCAATGTTCATGCCATCAGATTGGAGGCTACCCAGATGGAATATAAGGTGTTGTTCCTGCTTCATCTTGACAGTAGAGGAGGCCGTGGATAGACATATCATAATGGGAATGGGAGGTGGAATTAAAATGTGTGCCCACTGGGAGATCCTGCTTTCTCTGGTGAACAGAGCGTAGGTGTTTAGCAAAACGATCTCCCAGTCTGCGTTGGGTCTCGCCAATATATAGAAGGCCGCATCGGGAGCACTGGAAGCAGTATATCACCCCAGCCGACTCAAAGGTGAAGTGTCGCCTCACCTGGAAGGACTGTCTGGGGCCCTGAATGGTGGTAAGGGAGGAAGTGTAAGGGTATGTGTAGCACCTGTTCTGCTTACAAGGATAAGTGCCAGAAGGGAGATCAGTGGGGATGGATGGGAGGGACCGAATGGACAAGGGAATCGCGTAGGGAGCGATCCCTGCGGAAAGTGGGGGGGGGGCGGAGGGAAAGATGTGCTTAGTGGTGGGATCCCTTTCGAGGTGGCTGAAGTTATGGAGAATTATATGTTGGACCCAGAGGCTGGTGGGGTGGTAGATGAGGACAAGGGGAACCCTATTCCTAGTGGGGTGGTGGGAGGATGGGGTGAGAGCAGATGTGCGTGAAATGGGGGAGATGCATTTGAGAGCAGAATTGATGGTGGAGGAAGGGAAGCCCCTTTCTTTAAAAAAGGAGGACATCTCCTTCGTCCTGGAATGAATAGCCTCATCCTGACAGCAGATGCAGTGGAGACGGAGGAATTGCGAGAAAAGGATGGCATTTTTGCAAGGGACAGGGTGGGAAAAGGAGTAGTCCATTAGCTGTGGTAGACCGCTTCTGCACCCTCTCCAAAGCTTCAACATCCTTCTTATAATAGGGTGACCAGACCTATTCGCAATACTCCAAATGTAGCCTAACTGGAGTTTTATAAAACTGCAACATAACTTCCTACTTTCGAACTCAGTGCATCAACTAATAAAAGCAGGCATGCCATATGCCTTTGTAACCACCCTATCAACCTGTATAGCCGCTTTGAGGGAGCTATGAACTTGGACCCCAAGGTCCCTCTGCTCATCTACACTGTTAAGGGTCTTGTCACTAACAGTGTACTGTCTCTTTGCATTTGACCTCACATTTGACTGGGTTAAACTCCATTGCAATTTCTCTGCCCATATCTCCCACTGATCTACTCACCCACCCCTCAACATTTTCATCCAGGTCAGTTATATATATCAGAAACATCAGAGGTCCCAATACTGATCTCTGCGGAACACCACGAATCACAGACCTCCAGCTAGAATAATTCCCTTCAACAACGAATATCTTCTATAGGCAAGCCAGTTTTGAATGCAAACAGCCAATCCATCATAAATCCCATTCACCTTAATCTTCTGGATGAGCCTCCCATGAGGGACCTTGTCGAAAGCCTTACTAAAATCCATGTAGACAACTTCCACTGTTCTATCTTCATCAGTCACCCTTGTCATCTCATCAAAAAATGCAACCAAGTTAGTAAGACGCGACTTACTCTGCACAAAGCTATGCTAGTTCTCCTTAATTAGGCTATGGTTTTCCAAATACTCATCAATATTAACCTTAAGAATTCTCTCCAGTAACTTTCTTACCCTGACATGAGACTCACCAGTCTATAGTTTCCAGGATGATCCCTGGTTGCCTTCTTGAATAATGGAACAATATTAGCTACTTACCAGTCCTCTGGGACCTTGCATCTGGTTAGAGAGGACACAAAGATATTGGTCAATGACCCAGCAATCTTATCTCTTGCCTCCCTCAATAACCTGGGGCATATCCCTTCAGACCCTTCTAGCTATGTCTCCTTGTTCAGGATCCTCCTGTCTGCTGTGTAAAAATCTTTCACAGGTTTGTAGTTAGAGCTAAGGTGCAGGACACAAGTTCTTCAGGAGAGGAAAAGGGAATAGGCAATCATTTCTGGATACTCCTGTGGCTGATTCTCTCATTAACAAGTAGCCACTTTGGATGCTGTTGGGAGGTAGAGAGGAAAGCCCCTGCAATCCAGGTCTCTGGCACTGAGACGGTGTCTGGCTCTGAAAGGAAGAAGGGAGAATCTGACTGCAGTGGTGGGATTCAATAGACAGGGGAGCAGACAACAGATTCTGTGGACATGAAAGAGACACCTTTCATGAACGAGGCATGTTGCCTCTCAGGTGCCAGTGTCAGGGATGTCTCGGATAGGATCCACAGCTGTCTAAAGACAGGATGCTACAAGAGGCAAGTGCAGAAATTGCCAGGGCCCTTGCAGAGATACTTAAAACATCTTTCACGACAGGAGAGGTACCAGAGGATTCGAGGATGTTGTTCTGCTATTTAAAAAAGGCTCTAAAAATAAACCAAGAAATGATAGGCCCGTAGGTATGATATCAGCTGTGGGAAAGTTATTGAAAGGTATTCTAAGGGACTGGATATATAAGTATTTAGATAGTCAGTATGGCTTTGTGTGTGGTAGGTGATGTCTATCCAATCTTATGGAGTTTTTTCAAAACTCCAGGAAAACAGATGAAGGCAAGGCAGTAGATGTTGTCTACACAGACTTTAGCAAGGCATTTGACAAGGTCCCATATGGGAGGCTGGTCAAGAAGGTTCAGTTGCTTGGCATTCAAGATGAGGTAGTAAATTGGATTAGACATTGGCTTTGTGGAAGAAATCAGAGAGTGGTAGTAGACGGTTGCCTGTCTGACTGGAGGCCTGTAACTAGTGGAGTGCTGCTGGGATCGGTGCTGGGTCCTTTGTTGTTTGTCATCTACATCAATGATCTGGATGATAATGTGGTTAACTGGAACTGCAGATTTGCTGATGACACCTAGATTGGGGGTGTAATGCACAGTGAGGAAGGCTATCATGGTTTGCAGAGGGATCTCCATCAGTTGAAAAAATGGGTTGAAAAGTGGCAGATGGAAATTAATACAGACAAGTGCATTTTTGCACTTTGGTAGGACCAATCAAAGTGATGGTAGGGTACAGGAACCGTGGTGTACAAAGGCTGGAATAAATCTAGTCAAGAAGAAAAGAAAAGCTTACAAAAGGTTCAGAGAGCTAGGTAATGTTAGGGATCTATCAGATTATAAGGCTAATAGGAAGGAATTTAAGAAGGAAATTAGGAGAGCCAGAAGGGGCCATGAAAAGACCTTGGGGGGCAAGATCAAGGAAAACCCCAAGGCATTCTGCAAGTATGTGAAGAGCAAGAGGATAAGACATGAAAGAATAGGACCTATCAAGTGTGACAGTGGGAAAGTGTGTATGGAACCAGAGGAAATAGCAGAGGTACTTAGTGAATACTTTACTTCAGTATTCACTATGGAAAAGGATCTTGGTGATTGTAGAGATGACTTTCAGCAGACTGAAAAGCTTGAACATGTAGATATTAAGAAAGAGGATGTGCTGGAGCTTTTGGAAAGCATCAAGTTGGATAAGTCGCCGGGATTCAATGAGATGTACCCCAGGCTACTGTGGGAGGTGAGGGAAGAGATTGCTGAGTCTCTGGCGATGATCTTTGCATCATCAATGGGGACGGGAGACGTTCCGGAGGATTGGAGGGTTGCGGATGTTGTTCCTTTATTCAAGAAAGGGAGTAGAGATAGCCCAGGAAATTATAGACCAGTGAGTCTTACCTCAGTGGTTGGTAAGTTGATGGTGAAGATCCCAAGAGGCAGGATTTATGAACATTTGGAGAGGTATAATATGATTAGGAGTAGTCAGCATGGCTTTGTCAAGGGCAGGTCGTGCCTTACGAGCCTGATTGAATTTTTTGAGGATGTGACTAAACACATTGATGAAGGAAGAGCAGTAGATGTAGTGTATATGGATTTCGGCAAGGCATTTGATAAGGTACCCCATGCAAGGCTTATTGAGAAAGTAAAGAGGCAAGAGATGCAAGAGGACATTGCTTTGTGGAGACAGAACTGGCTAGCCCACAGAAGGCAAAGAGTGGATGTAGACGGGTCATATTCTGCATGGAGGTTGGTCACCTGTGGGGTGCCTCAGGGATCTGTTCTGGGACCCTTACTCTTCGTGATTTTTATAAATGACCTGGATGAGGATGGGTTAGTAAGTTTGCTGATGACACAAAGGTTGGAGGTGTTGTGGATAGTGTGGAGGGCTGTCAGAGATTACAGCAGGACATTGATAGGATGCAAAACTGGGCTGAGAAGTGGCAGATGGAGTTCAACCCAGATAAGTGTGAAGTGGTTCATTTTGGTAGGTCAAGTATGATGGCAAAATATAGTATTAATGGTAAGACTCTTGGCAGTGTGGAGGATCAGAGGGATCTTGGGGTCCGAGTCCATAGGACACTCAAAGCAGCTGCGCGGGTTGACTCTGTGGTTAAGAAGGCGTACGGTGTATTGGCCTTCATCAATCGTGGAATTGAATTTAGGAGCCAAGGGGTAATGTTGCAGCTATATAGGACCCTGGTCAGACCACACTTGAAGTATTGTGCTCAGTTCTGGTTGCCTCACTACAGGAAGGATGTGGAAGCCATAGAAAGCGTGCAGAGGAGATTTACAAGGATGTTGCCTGGATTGGGGAGCATGCCTTATGAGAATAGGTTGAGTGAACTCGGCCTTTTCTCCTTGGAGCGACGGAGGATGAGAGGTGACCTGATAGAGGTGTACAAGATGATCAGAGGCATCGATTGTGTGGATAGTCAGAGGCTTTTTCCCAGGGCTGAAATGGTTGCCACAAGAGGACACAGGTTTAAGGTGCCAGGGAGTAGGTACAGAGGAGATATCAGGGGTAAGTTTTTTACTCAGTGTGTGGTAAGTGCGTGGAATCGGCTGCCAGCAACGGTGGTGGAGGCGATACTATAGGGTCTTTGAAGAGACATTTAGATAGGTACATGGAGCTTAGAAAAATAGAGGGCTATGGGTAAGCCTAGTAATTTCTAAGGTAGGGACATGTTCGGCACAACTTTGTGGGCCGAAGGGCCTGCATTGTGCTGCAGATTTTCTATGTTTCTAATCAGGGTAGGGCTTACACAGTGAACTGTAGGGTACTGAGGACTGCAGAAAAACAAAGGGATCTGGGAATACAGGTCCATAATTCATTGTGGCTTCACAGGTAGATAGGGCTGTAAAGAAAACTTTGGCACATTGACCTTCATAGACTAAAATATTGAGTACGGGAGTTGGGATGTCATGTTGAAGTTGTGAAAGGCGGCAGTGAGGCCTAATTTGGAGTTTTGTGTCCAGTTATGGTCAGTTAATTTCAGGAAAAATATTAATATGATAGAAAGGGTACAGAGAAAATTTACAAGGATGTTGCCTGGACTTGAAGTTTGAATTATAGGGAAAGATTTAATAGGTTTGGAATTTATTTCCTGGAATTAGGGGAGATTTGATAGAGGTATACAAAATTATGAGGGACATAGAGAGGGTAAACACAAGACTAGAACTAGAGGTTGAGTGTGAAAGGTGAAATGTTTGAGGGGAATATGAAGGGCAACTTCTTCACTCTGAGGGCCATGAGAGTGTGGAACAAGCTGTCAGTGGAAGCTATGGGTAGGATTTGATTTAAACATTTTAAGAGTAGTTTGGGTAAGTATATGAAAGGGAGGTATATGGTCTATATGTAGGTCCATGGGACTAGGCAAAATAACAGTCAGCATGAACTAGATGGGCTGAAGGGATTCAATTCCTTGTGTATAGTCAAGTGTTCCTGACATGTTTTTTTCGGCTCCTTAATCTGTTTGATCTACTTACTTGGAGAGGTCACCAAACATCAGATGTAAGCTATTATACACCATACACATCAGTGCTTTTGGACAGAATATATTTGCACCTATACAGACCACTTGGAATAGGCAAACACTGCAGGGTTGAGTGCTGTACCAAGGTTTAGTATCTGGACTAATGCTTTTGAACCAAAATTGTTGGTCTTTTGGTGGGTTACTAAAAGCTGCGTGGGCTGTGGCCTGATAGAGTGCTTGGCCTCTCACCACAATCTGGGCCATGGAAGGTTGTGTGTTCAATGCCTTATCTCCTAACTCAGTTGTGCCTCTATCTTACAATATCCGTTCCCTTTATTCTACCCCTTCCTTAATTCTCTTGTTCCTTGATTCTAATGATCATGGCTCTTCCCTCAGTTTCACCTCTTCCTCAATCCCACTCTTTCTCACTGCAACTACCTTTTCAATCCCATATTTTCCCTTGATCCTGCCCCTTTCTCATTCCCACTTCTTCCCTCTGTCCCACTCTTTCCCTTGATCCTTTCTCTTCCCTTCTCTGGAAGCTGTCCTCGATAATTATGTTGTCCCTTCTCTCCAATGTCGCTCCTTTCCTATATTCTGTTCCCCTTATTGACCTTTACATTGCCGCTGTCCTTGACCTGAACTGATTCATGCTCTAATTCTGCCTGTTTCCCCAGTTAACTCTCTGGCCTCAGACTGCATGACCTGTGACTAATCTGTTGATGTACCTGGTGGGGGAAAGGTCTGTTCTCATTCTGGTGTGAAAGACCTGTTCCCCTGCACACTCAGACTTCAGCCCTGTGTGCACACACTCCAGCTGCTGGCTGGCCTTCCACAAAGCTCCACTGTTGCTTTAATGGTCCACTTTAGGTGCTAAAGATTTTGTTGGCCTCGATCTCTCTAGTTTTGAAATTGGAAACCAGTTAAAAACATCCAATCAGATTTTAGCACCTAGAGTCACAAACCATGATTGACGCAGGGCAGCAATCACATGGAACTTACAAGTCAGGTCCTCTGTCTGCCTGCAGAAAAGGCAGACCTTTAGAGCTGGAGATGATCTGTGGAGGTAGAGAGGAAGCTTCCATCCGCTGGAACATGGGTGTTCGACTCTAAGCAAGGAGAGAAGGTGTATTCATCACATTGCGTGGCTTGTCCAAAGAACACCATTCATAACTCAGAGTGGAGTTACTTACTCACACTGGATCATAGAACACATAACAGTACAGCACAGAAACACGTACTGAGCTAATTAAACATCTAAACTAATCCCTTTTGGCCACACAATGGCCGTATCCCTCCATTCTCTGTCTCTCTCATATCTGACTCCACCACCATCTCAGGCAGTGCTTTCCTGCACCCACAAGTCCTGTGTAAACAAATGTGCCTTACACATCTCCTTTGAACTATTCTCCTCTCATGTTAAATGCATTAGACAGTTCAACTCTGGGAAAAACAAACTATGCCTCTTGTAATCGTATAAACTTCTGTCAAGACCTTTAGCCTCCATTTGTCCAGAGAAAATAACCCAACTTTGTACAACTTTTCCTAATAGCACATGTCCTCTAATTCAAGCAGCATTCTGGTAAACCTCTTCTGCACCCTCTCCAAAGCCTCAACATCTTTCTTACCATGGGATGGCCAGAAATGAATGCAATCCTCAAAGTGCAGTTTAGCTGAAGTTTTATATAGCTGTAACATGACTTCCTTACTCTTATATTCAACACCACAACCTTTTTATCACTCTATCAGATTTCAGGCAGCTATAGACTGACCTCTTTTACTGTTAAAGGTCCTGCAACTAACGGTGTACTCTCCACTGGAGCAGAATCAGGCCACTTGGCTCAGGTCGCTCTGCCACTTGATCATGGCTGACTTAGCTTTTCCTCTCAACCCCATTCACTTGCCTTCTAACTGTAACCTTTGATGTCCTTACTATTCAGGATCTATCAGCTGCTTTAACTATATTGACACTTCATCTGTGTCAATGCTGTAGATTCACCACCCTCTGACTCAAGAAATATCTCTTAATTTCAATTCTAAAAGCTGTACTTTTATTCTGAGCTATGCACTCTGATCTTAGACTCTCTCACTACAGGAAAAGTCCTCTCCACATCCACTCTTATCCAGGCCTTTCAATATTTGGTAGGTTCCTTTTGTGTTTGATCTCTCAAAATTCCACTCCTTACACTTAGCCAGATTAAACTTCAGCTACTAATACGCTATATCCCACTGTATCCTTGGCAATCTTCTATGCTATCCAGCGCACCATCAATCTTTATTTATAATCAAGAGTGCAACTCTCTGAGATAAAAGAAAGCAAATCAACAACTCTTCCTGCCTGCTGAGCTGCCATCCTTTCACTGTCACACCTTCCCTTCAGCTTCTGTCCTGAATATTGTTATTGACATGGCATTTGGTGAAAGTGATCACCACACCAGATTCACTATTGCTGTGCAGTTGAATAATGGAATGAAGCATGACTACTCTACAAAGTTAAACAGCAGCTGAGACACTACCACGGAGTATTGTTGAAGGTATCACATCTAAATATCTGAGATGCTCCACGTGAGGATCTCAACACTTTTTTAAGCACTCTTGACCCCAACCATCACTAGTTACACCGTTGTCTCAAATATTGCTCCCTTAATTTTACCCACCCCACTTTCTCCAAAGTTCCTCTCTCGCATCTCCCCTCATCTTCGTTTCACTTCTCCCATCTTCCCCAAAGCCGTCAAGCATTCCAGTCCCTGCTCCCAAATGCAAGTCTTTCCATTCACACAGTTGCATTCATCTCCTCTCTGAATTTAATCCAGCTCACCTCACCTTCTCTCACATTAGAATTTGTACATTCTGTCCATCACTTCTTTGTCCCAATTCACCTGATCACCTCTTCACCCATTTCACCTACACACCCCTCCACCACATTTACTTTTCTTTTCCATTTCCTTTCCCATTTCATTCACTCTATCTTTCTTGCCATTTCCACCTCACACTTCCGTTTCTCATTGTGTAAATATTTAGTTCATGTTATCCTGAGGCCAGTACCTGCTCTTCTTGCAGTTTCTGATACTTCTTGTTCTTGCTCTGTTTGTAGTAGTCCATGATCATCATGGCAGCGTAAATTTTCCCAACTGTTAAGTCTGTGTCTGGAGGAGATTGGGAGAGAGTCACAGAGAGATACAGCACAGAAACTGAATCCACCTACACCAATCCGACATTAGTATCATATTTTTCATTCTACCTATTAAAGGCTCCCAATGGCCTGTGCCTCAAGTAGCCTCTGACAACCAAGTCCAGCTCCTGGCCTTCACGTGTGGCTTAGCTACTAAGCCTGATGGAACCATTTCTACTGACCGGAAAAGAGGCAAAAGTAGGTTACTGATGCCTTAAAACCAGAGATAGGGCTCGTCAGCCATGGTAATGGAGGGAGGAGAGGATGGCGGCGCGACGGCAGCCACTTCGGTGGTGATGTCTGTTATCCGTCAAGTAGGGGACCGTGCACAATTCTGATTTGATGGAGACAGATGTGAGAGCACGTAGGAACATCTGGAAAACTTCTGAAATGCCCGCTTCGCTGCCACTGCTACTGTGTTGTAACAGGAATCTCCGGAGCAGAAGGCCCCGAAATCCTCGGCTTTGCGTGTTTCAGCGGCCGGGGCAAGGTCGAAGGCACTCGGCAGAAGACGGCGCTCGGGAGGCTGTATCGGAGGGGCTGGTCGGAAGCTCGCAGTTTTCGGACGGATGGAGCTTCTCCCTTTTGCCACCTGCTATCGGGGATTCGGGAGTCGATCAACTCGGGGACTTTTGAGACTTTATTTACCATGCCCATGGTTTGTTCTTCATCCAATTATGGTATTGCTTTGCACTGCTGTAACTATATATTATAATTATGTGGTTCTGTCAGTGTTAGTCTTTGGTTTGTCCTGTTTTCTGTGATATCACTCTGGAGAAACATTGTATCTTTTCTTAATGCATGTATGCATTTCTAAATGACAATAAAAGAAGGACCAAGTGTTCTCCTAATCTAATCTAATCTAGGAGAAGGAAAACTCTGATCTCAAACTTCTGCTGCCTTGTGGCTGTACCCACCCAGAAGGCTTCAGGAGTAAACGCCGAGGTAGGAGTCTGGAGCTGGAGTCCCTAGGGCAGTCCTACATTGAGTTCAACGCTGACTGGCAGCTCCTGCCATGCTGCTGGTACCAAACCGTATCGGTCTCTGCCGTTCCCTTAGGTTCGTCAGATGCGTGGAGAGGGGGAGCAGCTAGCTCTCCATATTGTACTGCCCAGGCTTTGCATACGTAGACAGCTAGGATGGAACTTCCATGGTCGACCCTGACCGACAGAGGCTCATTCATTCATTCACTCTCATTGCGTCCTCCCCAGATTCTAACACGCATTAGGGTCAATTTACAGCAGCCAATTAACTGTAGGTAGAGACTAGAGCATTAGCTGGAAACACACATGGACACAGGGGGAAGATGCAAATGCCATGTAGACAGCATCTGAGGTCAAGTCTCGGGTACTGTGAAGCAATAGCTCTATTATCTGTGCCACTGTGCCATCTGAAGATATTCGGTGATCCAAATGATTGACGTATAATGTAAAAAGAATTTGCCCCAACACAAGCCCCTGTGGAGCACCACTACTCACTGGCAGCCAACCAGAAAAGGCTCCCTTTATTCCCACTCTTTGTCTCCTGCCAATCAGCCAATGCTCTATCCATACTAGTATCTTTCCTGTAATACCATGGCCTCTTAACTTATTAAGCAGCCTCATATGTGGCACCTTGTCAAAAGCCTTTTGAAAATCCAAGGACACAACATCCACCGATTTTCCTTTGTCTATCCTGCCTGTTATTTCTTCAAAGAATTCTAACAGATTTGTCAGGCAAGATTTTCCCTTGAGGAAACCATACTGACTACGCCTTATTTTATCATGTGTCTCTAAGTACCCCGAAACCACATCCGTAACAATCAACTCCAACAGCTTCCCAACCACAGGAGTCAGACCAACTGGCCTATAATTTCCTTTCTTCCGCCTTCCTCCCATCTTTAAGAGTGCAGTGACATTTGCATTTTTCCATTCCCTCAGAACCATGCCAGAATCAATTGATTTTTGAAAGATCATTAATAATGCCTCCACAATCTCTTCATTCACAATTTTCAGAACTCTGGGGTGTATATCATCTGACCTAAGCAACCTATCTACCTTCAGACCTTTCAGTTTCATAAGCACCTCCGTAGTAATGACAACTTAAAATCACACTTCCTCTCCAGCATCATTTTCCAGTGGTCCGTTATCTACTCTTGCCTCTCTTTTACACTTTAAATATCTGAAGAAACTTTTGGTATCCTCTTAAACATTATTGGCTAGCTTACTTTCATATTCCATCTTTTCCTTCTTTATGACTTTTTTAGTTGTGTTCCTTTCCAATCAATTTTGGCCAGCTCCTCTTTCACATCTCTGCAGTTCCCTTTACTCCACTGTAATACTGATACACTTGACTTTAGCTCCTCGTTCTCAAATTGCAATGTAAATTCTATCATATTATGATCATTTACCCCAAGGGTTTCTTTACCTTCAACTCTCTGATTAATTCTGGTTCATTGCACGACACCCAATCCAGAATAGCTGATCCCCTACTGGGCTTAACCACGAGCTGTTCTGAAAAGCCATGTAGTAGGCATTCTGGAAAATCCCCTCTTGGGATCCAGCACTAACCTAATTTATCCAATCTAGCTGGATATTGACTATCGTAACATTGCCCTTTTGACACCTATTTTTTAAATCTCCTATTGTAATTTATAGATCACATCTTTATTATGGTTTGGGGGGGGGGTCCCAAAGCTCCCATCAGGGTCTTTTTACCCTTGCAGTTCCTTAGCTCTTCCGATCCTCTGTTACTTAGATCTAATGATTTGATTTCATTTGATAATGATGTCCTTTTGCTAGCTGGGTGACCACAATATAGTTGAAAAATCTCTAATTCAGGAAAGTTGCAATTCTTAACTCTGAATGGTCTTCTAATTTAGAATCTTAAGGCTTATGGTTGATAATTGATTACTGAAACCTTCGGGTGATGTGAGCTGTCCATGGCCATTTCCAGCACACCCTTCATGGTACACAGCACACTTTTCTTGGGCGGGAACATGTCTTACTTATTGAAAAGTCATTGATCTGAACCGTT
The DNA here is from genome assembly GCF_030028105.1 of Mobula birostris. Lineage (NCBI taxonomy): Eukaryota > Metazoa > Chordata > Chondrichthyes > Myliobatiformes > Myliobatidae > Mobula > Mobula birostris. The sequence continues at coordinate 101,036,814 of NC_092381.1, forward strand.
AATTATTTCTGTCTTCACAGATGCTACCTCACCTGCTAAGTGGGGTAATCTGGGCAACCTGGGTTTCTCTTCACTTACATGTGTGCATGGGCACCAAGAGGTCCAGGGTCTTCTGTGATAGGTGAGGCCAAATTGTCATGATTTCCTTTCTCAGTTCTGCATCCAGCTGCTGCTTGTCTGCTCCACCTAACAGAGAAATTTGTTCGGGAAGCACAGGTCAGTATTCACAACTCGCAATCTGGAGAGCACAGGAACACTGCCCCAAACTCAGAAATAACTGGCAATTGAGCACATACAAACAATTCCTTTATTAATGAATAAAAGGGACCTATCAATTTTCAAATATCTCCCTGAGAATTCTATACCTGAAGAAGCGTGTGTGTTGTTGGTAGTAAAGTCAGCATTTGGTGCCCATCACTGATCGATGCAATCACAAGGCAGGGTCAACAGAGTCCTACTGTCTGAGGAGATTACTCAATTTTGGCATGTCACTGAACACTCTAACGAACTTCCAGAGGTGTATTGTTGAAAGTAACCGAAGATATACATAAGGAATTTGTACATTCTCCTCATGACTGCATGGGTTTCCTCTGGGTGTTCTGGTTTCCTCCCTCTGATTAGGCTAGGATTAAATTGGGATTGCTGCGCAGTTTCTGTGCTGTATCTCAGTAAATAACTAAGAAATAAATTTAAAAAAAGAGTGTCACTCTGTAACTCCCGGTCCCACTCTTTGGGAGGGTATCTGAAGTACTTCAGCCTCTATTTTTCATTGAGTCATAGAGTAAAATAGCATGGTAACGGGTCCTTTAACCCAAACTCGTCTGTGTCAACCATAGTGTCACTAAGCCAGTCCCATTTACCTATATCCTTCTAAACCCCTTTAATCCATGTACTTGTCCAAATGCCTTTAAAAATTGGTATTGTATTGGCCTCAACCACTCCCCTGGCAGCTCATTCCAAATATGCCTCATTCACTATATGAAGAAGCTGACCCCCCAGGTCCTTTTAATACTTTCCCCTCTTACCTTAAACCAATGCCACTAGTTTTTTGTTTCCCCTTCCTGGGAAAAAAAGATTATGTGCATTTAGCCGATCTCTGTCTCCCATGATTTTACATACCTCTATAAGAATAGAACCCCCACCCCACCCCCAACTCCTATATTGACCCATTCTCTGTCTGTAATGATTTTACACACCTCCATAAAATTACACCCCCCCCCAGTGTCCTACGTTGATCATATCTCTCCCTGTCATGATTTTATGTACCTCTATAAGGTCACAGTCGCCCCCCCCCCCCCCAACACCCACCATCTCCTCCATTCCAAGGAATAAAGTCTGAGCCTGACCAACACCTCCACATAATTAGGCCTTTGAGGTCTGGCTGCACTCTTGTAAATTTTCACTACTCTTTCCAGTTTAATGATGTCTTTCCCATAATGTGGTGACCGAAACTGTACATAATACTCCAGGGGCAGCCTCACCAACATCCTGTACAACTGCAACATAATGTCCCACCTCAATACAAATTCACAGACATCTCAGCACCAATTATTGTTTCTCAGTCTCAATCAGATTACTTTATAACATCTTCTGTTCCAAGAATGACCTCTCCCTCTCTGTTTTTGTCTCTCTCTTTGGTCTTCACCCCCTCCCCCTTCACAAACATTCACTGTCTTCACTTCTCTCCTTGGCCGGAATTTAAAATTCAATGTTTTTGTCACATTTCCGTTCTGCAGAAGTCCTTTATTCAGTTCCAGCATGACCTGAATGGACACTGAATCCATGAACACTACCTCACTACTTTTTTATTTCTGTTATTTTTGCACTACTTAATTTAACTTAACTATTTAATAGACATATATGTACTTACAGTAATTCTGTTTTTTCCCTCTATATTCATTGTAGTGTTGCCATAAAGTTAACAAATTTCACGACATATAGTGGCATGCAAAAGTTTGGGCACCCCTGGTCAAAATTTCTGCTACTGTGAATAGTTAAGTGAGTAGAAGATGAACTGATCTCCAAAAGTCATAAAGTTAAAGATGAAACATTCTTTTCAACATTTTAAGCAAGATTAGTGTATTATTTTTGTTTTGTACAATATTAGAGTGAAAAAAAAGAAAGGAACATCATGCAAAAGTTTGGGCACCCCAAGAGATTTGAGCTCTCAGATAACTTTCACCAAGGTCTCAGACCTTAATTAGCTTGTTAGGGCTATGGCTTGTTCATAGTCATTGTTAGGAAAGGCCAGGTGATGCAAATTTCAAAGCTTTATAAATATCCTGACTGCTCAAACCTTGTCCCAACAATTAGCAGCCATGGGCTCCTCTAAGCAGCTGCCTAGCACTCTGAAAATCAAAATAAATGACGCCTACAAAGCAGGAGAAGGCTATAAGAAGACAGCAAAGTGTTTTCAGGTAGCCGTTTCCTCAGTTCGTAATGTAATTAAGAAATGGCAGTTAACAGGAGCAGTGGAGGTCAAGTCGAGGTCTGGAAGACCAAGAAGACTTTCAGAGAGAACTGCTTGTAGGATTGCTAGAAAGGTAAATCAAAACCTCCGTTCGACTGCAAAAGACCTTCAGGAAGATTCAGCAGACTTAGGCGTGGTGGTACACTGTTCTACTGTGCAGCGACACCTGCACAAATATGACCTTCATGGAAGAGTCATCACCTTTCCTGCGTCCTCACCACAAAATTCAGTGTCAGAAGTTTGCAAAGGAACATCTAAACAAGCCTGATGCATTTTTGTAATTAAAATAGAACTTTTTGGCTGCAATGAGCAAAGGTATGTTTGGAGAAAAAAGGGTGCAGAATTTCACGAAAAGAACACATCTCCAACTGTTAAGCACAGGGGTGGATCGATCATGCTTTGGGCTTGTGTTGCAGCCAGTGCCACAGGGAACATTTCACTGGTAAAGGGAAGAATGAATTCAATTAAGTACCAGCAAACAACACACATCAAAGTTGCTGGTGAACGCTGCAGGCCAGGCAGCATCTCTAAGAAGAGATACAGTCGATGTTTCGGGCCGAGACCCTTCATCAGGACTAACTGAAGGAAGAGCTAGTAAGAGATTTGAAAGTGGCAGCAAATTCTGGAAGCAAACATCACACTGTCTGTAAAAAAAGAAGTTGAAGGTGTAAAGAGGATGGCTTCTACAACAGGATAATGATCCTAAACACACCTCAAAATCCACAATGGACTACCTCAAGAGGCGCAAGCTGAAGATTTTGCCATGGCCCTCACAGTCCCCCGACCTAAACATTGTCGAAAATCTGTGGCTAGACCTCAAAAGAGCAGTGCATGCAAGACAGCCCAAGAATCTCTCAGAACTATAAGCCTTTTGCAAGGAAGAATGGGCGAAAATCCTCCAAACATGAATTGAAAGACTCTTAGCTGGCTACAGAAAGCGTTTACAAGCTGTGATACTTGCCAAAGGGGGTGTTACTGACCATGCAGGGTGCCCAAATTTTTGCTTCAGGCCCTTTTCCTTTTTTGTTATTTTGAAACTGTAAAAGATGGAAATAAAAAGGTAATCTTGCTTAAAATATTAAAGAAATGTGTCATCTTTAACCTTATGCCTTTTGGAAATCAGGTCATCTTTTACTCGCTTAGCTATTCACAGTAACAGAAATTTTGACCGGGGTGCCCAAACCCTTGCATGCCAGTGTATGCCGGTGATTTTAAAATCCGATTCTGATTATGACTTCCATGTTACTGTGTTTCTGTGTCACCTTAAAACGACACGAGAGGTAGTAATTGGGGGACAAGGCAATGGAGGATGAAATTAATAAGTATTTTGCATCAGTCTTTGCTCTGGAAACACAAGCAGTATGCTGGAGAGTGTCAGGTGGTAGAAGTGAGTGCAGTTGCTATTGCTAGGGAGAAGATACTTGGCAAGCTGAAAGGTCTGAAGGTATACAAGTCACCTGGACCAGATGGTCTACACCCAGGGTTCAGAAAGGGTAGGTGAAGAGATTATGGGGGCGTCCGTAATGATCTTTCAAGAATCGTGAGATTCTGGCATGGTTCCAGTGGACCGGAAAATTGCAAATGTCACTCCACTCTTCAAGAAGGGAGTGAGACAGAAGAAAGGAAACTGTAGGCAATTAGTCTGACTTCAGTGGTTGCGAAGATGCTGGAGTTGATTGTTAAGGATGAGGTTTTGGGGTACTTGGTAAATCGTAAAATAGGCTATAGTCAGCATGGTTTCCTTTGGAGAAAATCTTGCCTGACAAATCTGTTGGAATTCTTTAAGAACAAACACAATCGACAAAGAAGAATCAGTGGATCTTGTGTACTTGGATTTTCAGAAGACTTTTGACAAGGTGCTGCACATGAGACTGTTTAGCAAGATAAGTGCACAGGAAAGATACTAGCATGGATTGAGCATTAGCTGATTGGCAGGAGGCAAATAGGCAAATAAAAGGGCTCCAGGCTGTGTACTTGCTGGAATTTAGTAAAATAAGAGGGGGGAGGGTTCTCATTGTCAGATGCTGAAAGGCCCAGATAGAGTGGATCTATTGTGGTGGAGTTCAGTACCAGAGGGCACAAATTCAGAATAGAGGGATTTCTATCTGAAACAGAGATGAGGATGAGCTTCTTTAGCCAGTGGGTGGAGAGCCTGTGGAATTCATTGCCAGTCAGCTGTGGAGACCAGCTCATCGGGTGTATTTACAATAGGGGTGGATAGATTCTTGATAAGGCAGGACATGAAAGATTACAGGAAGAAGGCAGGAGAATGGGATCAGCCATGGTCAAATGGTGAAGCAATGGACTGAATGGCCTAATTCTGCTCCTGTGTCTTATGGTCTTATCTACATGTCCTGCTATCTTAAGAGGTCAGTGTACTAGGAGTGGAATAAGTGTATCATTGGCAGGCTACTTTGTGGGAGTTACTGTTGGGATGGGTGCTGGGTTCCCGCTATTCAAAATCTATTGCAACGAGTTCACTGTGAAAGCTAAGTATGTAACATCTCCAGACACAAAATGAGGGGACTTCAGTTTGTAATAGCTTGTACTGACACTACATCCACACTATGCCGGATAATTTTGAAAACGCCGGTTTTGAGTAAAAACGACAGGCGTACACACTAAGCGTTTTTCAAAATAGCTCTGTCCACACTAACACGGATATTTGGGCGAATCTCCTCTACTGGGCACGCGCAGGATACACAGAAAACAAGCGAAGAGGAAACGGTATACTTGGTGCGTGTTTGTCCAGTTACAGAGTAGAAAAACTTAAAAGGAATTGCCCTTGGCTCTCGCGCAGGAGGACTTAAAGCTAAAAAAAACAAATACTGGAGCGTATGGAGGCAACTGACAAGGAGTTCACGGACAGTATGACCTGGCTGACGACGAACATAGAAAACCTGACTAACTCTGTTGCATTAATAAAGCACCTTGTTAAATGTATAAAACATGTATAAAATGTATAAAACATTAGGCTGTTACACATCTATTGTCAGAGAAGTACTTGCATAAATAGGTAAACCACCTTCATACAAGCAAGGACAGAAAACAGGGCAAAGTGAGTATACTTATTTATTCAGTAAGCTATGGGTCAAAGTATTTGATGAGTACATTTCTAACTCTTCTGGCTTCAGTCTCATTGCCGTCTGTTCTGAAATTGTTATATTATGTGGAGGGTTGCGTTCAAGAAAACAATGAAATGCCGCGCTGCGGCCATCTGTTCCGGCATGTCATGACAGCGTTTTTAAATAGTCAAAAAAGCTCACTTTACAATTTAACTCGCACACCGTTCACACTGACTGTGCGTTATAACAGCCGTACGGCAGTGCTTGCGCAGTACCAAGCAGAAGCAGAAAAAACATTGTTGTTGTGGTGTTGTCATGACAGCGTTTTTAAATCTCTCCGATTACCCCGTACACACTACAAAGGATATTAGGCGTTTTCAGATTTATTCACTTTGGAGATCGTTTCTGAAAATCTCCGTCTTCGGGGGATGAAAACTCCGCTTTAGTGTGGACGGAGGGTCAAAAAGAAGAGAAAAAGCTTCGTTTTCAAAATTATCCGGCGTAGTGTGGACGTAGCCTTAGACTACAATAAAGCTCCCCATGTAACTCGGAATAAAGCTCTCAGTGTAATTGGGTGATAATTACCAACTAGTTATTCACTTTAATTTAGTGTACTTGGGAAATTCAAAGGGGTCGGTGCTGGGCCTGCGACTGTGTACAATATACATTAACGATTTGGAAGAAGGGACCGAGAGTAGTGTATCTAAGTTTGCTGATGATATTAAGGTGAGTGGAAAAGCAAATTGTTCAGAAGATATGGAGAGTCTGCAGAGAGATATAGATAGGTTAAGTGAGTGGGCAAGGGTCTGGCAGATGGAATACAATGTTGGTAACGTCGTCCACTTGGAAGGAAAAATGGAAGAGCAGATTATTATTTCAATGTAAAATATTGCAGCATGCTGCTGTGCAGAGGGACTCGCATGAATCACAAAAGGCTGGTTTGCAGGTGCAGCAGGCTACAAAGAAGGCAAATGGAATGTTGGCCTTCATTGCTCAAGGGATTGAATTTAAGAGCAAGGAGGTTATGCTGCAACTGTACAGGGTACCAGTGAGGCTGCACGCGGAGAACTGCGTGCAGTTCTGATCTCCTTACTTGAGGAAGGATATACTGGCTTTGGAGGCGGAGCAGAGGAGGTTCACCAGGTTAATTCCAGTTATGAAGAGGTTAGACTATGAGGAGAGATTGAGTCACCTGGGACTCTACTCACAGGAATTCAGAAGAATGAGAGCAGACCTTACAGAAACATGAAACTATGAAAGGGATAGATAAGATAAAGGCATGAAAGTTGTTTCCACTGATAGCTAAGACTAGAACTAGGGCACATAGCCTCAAGATTTGGGAGAGTAGATTTAGGTTGCAGATGAGGATGAACTGCTTTTCCCAGAGGGTGACAAATTTGTGAAATTCTCTGCCCAATGAAGCATGGGAGGCTACCTCAGTAAATATATTTAAGACAAGTTTGGACAGGTTTTTGCATAGTAGGGGAATTACGGTTATGGGGAAAAGGCAGATAGGTGGAAATCAGCCCATGGCCAGATCAGCCATCATTTTATTGGATGGCGGAGCAGGCTTAACGGGCCAGATGGCCTACTCCTGCCCCTATTTCTTATGTTCTTATGTCCAGTGTCTGTGGTGACTACATCAGCAAGAAGTGCGTCCAGTGTCTGTGGTGACTCACCACCAGGAAGTGTGTCCAGTGTCCGTGGTGACTACACCAGCAAGGTGTGTCCAGTGTCTGTGATGACTACACCAATAAAAAATGTGTCCAGCGTCCCTGGTGCCTCACCAGCAAGAGGTGTCCAGTGTCTGTGGTGACTACACTAGTTAGAAGTGTGTCCAGTGTCCGTGATGACTCACCAGCAAGAAGTGTGTCCAGTGTCCCTGGTGACTGCACTAGCAAGAACTATGTCCAGTGTCTGTGGTGACTACACCAGCATGAAGTGTGTCCAGTGTCTGTGGTGACTACACCAGCAAGAATTGTGTCCAGGGGACTACACAAGCAAGGTGTGTCCAGTGTCCGTGGTGACTCACCAGCAAGAAGTGTGTCCAGTGTCCCAGGTGACTACACTAACATGAAGTGTGTCCAGTGTCCCTGGCTGACTGTTGAGCTGGTCATTTTCATACAATGTGTACATTATGGCTGGTGTCTTGCAAGAGATCAAGGTTCATCCTACAAAGGTCAGAATAAGAAGATGGAATGGAAGGATATCGTGAAAAAGTAAGGTTATAAACTTCTGATTCTTTCTGGCGGTTTGGGCAATCTGAAGAAGGCCACATTTTGACTCTATCAAGTTATTCTGAGATGTTGGGCATGGGTCTTGAGTGTGTGGATTAGTTAAAAGTCAGACACACTGAAAAGGACTGCAGTCCTTAAAGATCAAAATGAAATTTCCATAATATAGGCCACCGGAAAGAATTTCATTATTATTGACTGGTATTAAAATTAGCCCATTCATTTGCCCTGCTTCTGATAATTGGCCTAGAAATAGATATGGCTTTTATTTTACATCTTGAAATTGAATTACAAATCTTGGAACTGCCGCAGTGGAACGTGAATTAATAATTGTGTTGTCCAATACCTAGTTCACTGACTAAGTTGCAAAGGTTGAATGACTGGATGTTTGAGGTTGAGGTTAACGAGGGAACTCTTTGTGGGAAATGGAGAGAACATGGGGTTAATGGGAGCTCAGAAGATGGGTTTGGCAGATCAGGATTCCAAGTCATAATATGACATTGAGGGTGAGGGATATGCAGGAGTGTGAGGCAGACAGTGAGAATGAGGAAGATCTGAGAGTGATGGAGGAGGAAAGTGAGGGAGAGCTGATAGTGGGAGGATGGTGAGTGAGGGAGGGTGAGAGTGAGGGAGGGTGAGAGTGAGGAAGGGTGAGACTCAGGGAGGGTGAGAGTGAGAAAGGGTGAGAGAGCAAGGGAGGGTAAGAATGAGCAAGCATGAGACTTTGGAAAGGAGAAAGCTTCAGAAACAAAGACATAAGAGACTGGGGATGCTGGAGCCTGGAGGAAACACAAAAGGTGCCGGAGGAACACAGCACGTCAAGCAGCATCTCTGGATGGAAATGGATAGTCAATATTTCAGGTTGAAAACCTTTATCAAGATCAGATGAAGAGCCTTGAGCTGAATTGTCGGCTGTCTATTTCCCTCCATAGATGCTGCCTGAGCTGCTGAGGTCTGAGCAACAGTAAGAATGTGTATGTGTCGGAGAGAATTATACATCCAGTGATGTGATGAAAGGTTAATCTGTTTCTCTTGCCTCTGATGCACTTCTAACCTGCTAATTATTTTCTGCTACCTGTTTTTATTTCAGGTCCCAATTATCAGGAGCATTGTAATTGTGTCTGATAAACACACCATGATACACCTTGGGACATTTTACTGTGATAAAACGCACCAAAGTGTTCTTGATGTGGTTACTCCCGGTTAAGGTTTGTGGAGTTGTGATGTCGATGATGAATGTCCGCTTACCTCTTGCAAGCTTGATTTGAAGTGCAGTCCTGATCAAGGCCATGAGGGTGGAGGTGAAGTGGACAGTCTTGTCCTCGGTCACAGGCATATTCATCAGTACCAGTCTCTATAAAGGAGAAGGACAGTAAGCCACAGCCAGATCCAGCAATGCTGCCTTTTCATCCTGTCTCCATACTGGGATCTAGCTACTTCCCACAATAGATCCAATCCAGTGACTCTAGCAGGTTATGTGTTTTCTTGCAAGGGCATTATATTCCCTTATCCTTCGCTTACCTCCCCCTCTATCTGACAGTATTCTCCAGCTTTTCCACGTCCTGCACCTTCCTGCCACTGAGAACTTTGGATCTACCAACCACCATTGGATTTCTAGCCTATCTACCTTCACAGTGGCCATCCCCTGTTACACAGCAGCTAACCCACAACATTCTTCGCTCCCCATCAATCTTCCCACCTTTTTATGACACATGAACAAAAACACTGAGGAAAAACATCAACTTTCTTGCTTCACATTGAGAATTTGTCTCCACTTTTTTCTTGGGACACTAATCTTAGAAATGGCAGGAGAGTTCAGTTAGGTGGTCAACCTTTGTATCTACTAACAGAGCAATAGATGGGGTCATCCATGTTCTGAAAGGGAGCCTTCATCCAAACCCCTCCTATCTTCCAATTGCAATAAATTATTGATACACAGGCACCCTTTTATTCATAGAAAATGCATGGCAAAGAAGTCCATTCAGCCCATCACATCCATACCGGTCATCAGTCAAACCTAACCCCAACCCACAGCCCGCACTCCCCACGCCCACCACTAGATCTGTAGCTCTGCAGGTCACAGCTCTTCCAGTACACATCCTAACAATGTATAAATGTGACGGAGGTTTCTGCCTTTCACCAGACTCTGGGTTGCAGAACCTATCCTCATCTTGTTCCTAGACCAACTAGATAAACACGTTGGTCCTATTTTCTCTACCCAGGTCTCTAATAACTCCACAAACCTCAGTTACAGCTTCACTCAACCTACTGTGAAAAACACCAGGCATTCCACTTTTCCTCACTACTACCATTTCCGTGTCCTGGAAACATCCTCATAAATCTCCTCTCCAATACAATCTCAACCTCCCTGGAGACCAGGATCATATGCAGAACTGAAGGCGTGGGCTGGCTGTAAATGTGAGCAATTTTGGGGCCCATATTTAAGGAATGGTCTGCTAGCTCTGGACAGGGTCCAGATAAGGCTCACAGGAATGATTTCAGGAATGTAAGGTTTAATGTATGAGGAGTGTATGATGTTTGAGCCTGTACTTAATGAAGCTCAGAAGGATTTTCAATCTTATTGAACCCTACTGAATACTAAATACTCAATACTTAATACTGAATATTTAAAGGACTCCTCATCTTATTTTCTCCAGTCCTACTGAAGCATCTTGGCTCGAAATGTCGAATGTACTCTTTTCCATAGATGCTCCCTGCTGAGTTCCTCAAGCATTTTGTGTGTGTTGCTTGAATTTCCAGCATCTGCAGATTTTACCTTGTTTGTGATTGAGTACTTAAGGGCCTGGACGTATAGAGGATATTTCAATTAGTCTAGGATCTGAGGGCATGGCCTCAGAATAAAGGGACATTTAAATGTGAGAGGTATTTCTTCAGCCAGAGCATGCTGAATCTATGGAATTCATTGGTTGGGGAGGCCAAGTCATTGAGTGTATTTGAGGCTAAGATCAATAGGTTCTTGCTTGGTAACATGGTTAAGGGTTACGGAAAGAAGGCAGGTGAATGGGGTTAAAACATCCACTATAATTGAATGGTGTAGCACGATCAGTGGGCTGAATGGCCTATTTCTACTCCATTATCTTATAGACGAATTGCAGCAGAACACCATTGTCCTTATACTGAAGGGGGTAACAATGCAAGGGGTTCTGTTCAGAATGATTGTCAACACTTCTGAGTGTATTGATCAAATAACATTAAGAATGTTTTTCCTCATCTTACCAAACCATTTTTGTCTTTCTGCTGTCTAAAGATCTCTATTGTCAACCACATACCCAATATTTGTTTCATCTGCAAACCTCCTTATTATGGATCCTGCATTTGGAAATACCCTGGGAGATCGGGAAAGATTTAGTTAGACCTTCTGCAATTTCCCTCCTTGCTTCTCTTAGCAGCTTGATATACATTTCATCCAACTGCAGTAGTTTATCCACTTCCAAAGACGCAAAATCCCTTAATATTTCCTCTTTTACCATCTTTATTTCACCCATTTATGTTAATTATAACACTGAGATTATCCCCCTTTTGTAAACAGCTGCAAAATATCCATTAAGAACCTACTCATTCTTTGCTTTATGTACATAGTGGATTTTTGCCATAATTTTCTCTTTGGTTTTCCACATTTCCTTATTAATTACTCTTTCATACTTCCTAATCTTCTGAGCTGTCTGCTGCATTTTAGCTTCTGATCAAAGCTTTCTGTTTTTGCCTTTTCCTGCCTGCGTTATCACATCATCCAAGGGCTCTGGATTTGATAGTCTTGTTCTTTATCTTTACTGGACCTAATTCACTTTGAAGTCCTTGAATGCCCTTCATTAAATACCTTCTGTTGTTTCTAAAGATTTATATTGGTGTAACTATTTTCTGTCCTCTTTTCTGTCTGGTAAGATTGCCTCTACCCTAATACAAACTCCTATTTTAGCGTTATCCTATCCCTAACTACATTGAATCTAAATGAATTATCTTCTAAAGAAATGCTCTCACACTACTCAGCTTCATTCCAAAAAATAAATACAGAGTTGCTCTCCTTGAGGTGGAGGGGTGGGAATCCTGATGCAGGGTTCTGACCCGAAACATCAACAATTCCTTTCTCCCCACAGCCGCTGCTCAACCCAGTAAGTCCAGCAGTTGTTGTTACTCTCTTTGAGATGGGCTTATCACATACTGCCATCAAAGAAGTCCTTCTGCAGGTACTTTAGGTACTTTGGGCCTTGTGTACTGTTTGTACTGACTGCATTGCAGTTAATATTTGGGGCATTGAAATATTTTTCACCCACTTGGATTTGCTGCAGTAAATGACGTTTCCATACTTGTCTCTCCATCAGAGTGGACTGCTTGGAGATCTTATACTATGTCAATAAGGTGAATGTCCCCTTTTGCTCCCTCATTTAAAATGAGCCTTCCATAATATTATGATTCACAGAGACTTCTTGTCTCCAAGATTGTTGTTGCCTTACTCTTTGTTCATCCTTCCTCTCCCTTATCTAAAAGGCCTGTACCAATGTCAGTACTGCTCATGTTTCAGAAACATGATGCCAAGATGCTGCCTTGATTAGAGAATATGTGCTATAATGAGATGTTGGAGGGGGGATCTGATCGAGGTTGATAAGATAGAGTAGACAGACAATATCTTATTCCCAGTGTTGAAATGTCCAATACCAGAGGGCATGCACTTAAGGTGGGGGGGGGGGGTAATTTCAAAGGAAATGTGAGGGGCAAGTTTTTTTTACACAGAGAGTGCTGGGTGTCTGGAATGTGCTGCATGGGCTGGTGGTAGAGGCAGATACATTAGAGATTCTTAAGAGAGGTTTAGATGGACATATGAATATGAGGTAAATGTAAGGATATGGACATTGGTAGGCATAAGGGATTAGTTTAGTTGGTCATTTCATTACTATAGTAATTGGTGCAGCACATCATTGTGGGATGAAGGACCAGTTCCTGAGCTGTACTGCTCTATGTTCTATAACAGCTAAAATATAACAATTTAATTTGTCTCACTACATGTGCCTTGTTCACTTAGTTATGGCAGATGAAATTTAAACATGGTAGTGTGAAATTATGCATTTTGGAGGGTATATCAGGGGCATAGCATGCACGATGGGGCATACGTCTCTCAGGAGTATTGAGGAACAGAGGAATCTTAGTTTACAAGTTCAAGAGCCCTTGAATTCATTTGCGCGGATAAATAAAGGATGCTTTCCTTCATTAGCTGGGGCTCAGAATATACGAAAATCACTAAGAGTATTGGAAGGACATGATTGCTTTTGAGACGGTGCAGAGGACAGAGAAACAAGAGATGGCAGATGCTGGAATATGCTGCAACAAACAATCTGCTAGAGGAACTCAGCAGATCGAGCAGCATCTGTTGGGAGGAAAAGAACTGCCAATGTTTTGGGTCGAAATCCTCCATCACGACGTGACACAGGATGGATTGTTTCAACTGCGAGGAGAGCCTGGATAGAGTGGGGTTTTTATTTCCTTGGAGTGGAGGAGGATGAGAACCAACCTGACAGGTGTACAAAATTATGCGAAAATAGGTGGATAGTAAACTTTTCATCATAGTAGAGTGTCTAAGATTAGAGGACATAGATTTAAGGTTTTAGAAGAGGAAGAGAGAGAGGAAATGTCTAACAACATTTTCGACACAATACGGAGGGTCAAAGGGCTTGTCCTGAGCTGCCTGTTCTAACTCTTATGCAACATATTAAAAGCACCTGAATCACCAGAGCACAGTAGGCTACAGATCAAATGCTAGTAAAATGTTGTAATATTGTTATGCACTTGATGTTCAACATAGACATGGTGGGATGAGGGGTCTGTTTCTCTGCTGTACAATTTTTATCCCCCGTTTTTCTAACCCTTGTTTACTCCGGTTCAAATTGCTTCACCAATTTTCTCCTGTTCCTTTCCATCTCTGCTCTTCTCCTTTCTGAATCGATGCTCAGATGTGAGAGTGGAGAGAGCGGGAGACTCCAGAGCAGTTAGCCTGACATCAGTAAGAGAGAAAATGACAGAATCTCTATTAAGGAACTAGAAACAAGGCTGAAGTTGGGCTGAACCAACAGAGGTTTGACACTCAGCAGGTTGAGCAGCATGTGTTGGGGGAAAGGAATTTTTGATATTCCGTGCCGAAACCTTGCAGAAAGGCTGAACAGGGTCAGTAAAAGAATAAAGGGGGAGTGATAAGAGAGGAATTGAGATATTAGTGGACTGTGGCAGGTGGGTAGAGTTGGGAGACAGTGGTAGGTGATGCTAAGTAGCATCAGTCAAAGGGAAAACAGAGGCAGTGAAATGAGGGTAGGAAAGGGTGAAGGTTGGAGACATGGCTGGAGGAAGATAAGCAGGAACACAAGGGCTACCAGTACTGGAGTCGGTTAAGTAAAGGAGGTGAACATGGGAACTATTATGGGAGAGGTGAAGGACAGATGGAACCAGTTGTGAGAGGAGACATATCAGGTACAGTGGGTGGAGAGAGGTGGGGAGAGGGAGGGGGAGGGGAGGGGAGAGAGAGGGAGAGAGTGAGAGACTACTTAAGTGCCTGGATGATGGTGAGAGAGGAGGTGTACGGACAAGTGTCACATCTCCTGTGATTGCAAGCAAACGTGTTGGGGTCAGGGAGATGTGGCTGGGAGGTCTGAGCAAATGAATGAAGGTGTCACGGAGTGAGTTGTCACTGTGTAAGGTGGGAAGGGAAAGGCAGTGAGATCTCATTGCCTCTGGAGGAAATGATAACGGATGATGTGTTGGGTATGGAGGCTGGTAGGGTGAAAGGAAGAATCAGGGGAACTGTTCTGTCTGGGAGGAGGTGGGACGAGAGCAGAAGTATGAGAAACATGATTGGGCTCCATCAGCCTCTCTGGCTATCCATCCCATAGGATGATGATGGTTCCCTTCAGTTTCCTAAAAGGAACAGCGTGTGCTTGAATGGATTTTAGGTGAGTAGGGGTTGCACAGGTCCAGACCCACCCTCTTGACATCCTTTCCCTGATCCAGTGGCATGGTGGAGTCCAAGACAGCTGGGGGAAGTTCTGTTGCAATGAATGGCCAGACCAAGCTTCGATGCAAGGGATGCCCTTGCTGCGCTTCACGGCACGTGTTTGGTAGATGGCCATTGACCCTACAAGAGGTTCATCCATCCTGCAGGGTGTCTAACCACCCTCCTCACCAGGCAAGCCTGGTAGGAGAGCCAGTTTAGTCGCCGACCACCCAACCATGCGACAGGTAGTACTGGGTTACATGGTACCAGTAGCACTCAGACGAGTGACCTGACAGTGAACCACAGCAGAAGGGAAAGCATGATTCCTGAAAATGGAGGGCAGTTCAGATGTCCTGGAACAGAAAGCCTCATCTTGAGAGCTGATGTGGCATTGATAGAGAAACTAGGAGTAAGGGATGACAAATGGCACCGCAATAAGAGACAAGGTGGGAAGAGGTGTAGACTAAGTAGCTGTGGGAGGTAGCGCATTTATAGTAAATAGCAGTGGATAGTTTGTCTTCTGAGAAGGAGGCAGAGAGAACTAGAAAAGGGAGAGAAGTTTCAGAAATAGTCCACGTAAATTTGAGGGGAGGGTGGAAGCTTGTGGTGAAGGTGATAAATTGATGAATTCCACATGGATGCATGAAGCAACACCACCACAGTCATTGCTGTAACAGAGAAAGAGCTGTGAAGGTTTGAAATAGAGACTGTACCATGCAGCCAATGAATAACTGGGGCTTATTTAGATACCTATGTCTACATCTTTGATTTGTAAGAAGTGAGTGGAGCCAAGAGTTGTTCAGACAGGCAAATGAGAGTGTTGGTGGAGAGAAAATGATTTAGCCTTTGTTGCAGAAAGAAACAGAGTTCTAAGACTATCATGAAGGGGGAATGAAGTTGTATAACTACTGAATATCCACAGTGAAGTTGAAGCGATGGGAGCCAGCGAATAGGGAGTTATCAAAGTGATGGAATGCATGTGAAGTGTCCTGCAAGTAGGTGGAAAGGAATGAACAAGGGAAGACAGGATGGAATCAAGGAGTTAAGTTAAGTTTAGTGAAGCAAGAGCCCATTACTGGCTCAGTTATCAGAGTCCAGCATTGGCAGCTCTTTGTGTTCCTGCTTATCATCCTCCCATAGCTATCTCTAACCTTCACCCTTCACCTTATTCCATCTACCTCAATTTGCTATCCAATTGCCTCTGTCCCCTAAATCCACCCCCACCCCGCCTAGCTTGACCTGTCTGTAATCCTATATCCTTCCCTCTGTCCTCCAATCACCTCAGGATGGTCTCTCATCACTCTCCCTCTCCTCTTTGTACTGCTCATCTTCCCATTCTACTCTTTGTCACTCCCCCTCTCCTCTTTATACAGCTCATCTTCCCATTCTACCGTTCATCTTCGCCCAAATGTAGGTGTAACCCATCTTCAAAAATCCTTCCTTTCTCAGGGATGAGGTCTTTGAAGCTTGTGTTGATGTTTCCGTAGCACTGGGTTTTCAAGGGAAGGGGTTGCTAGCCTCATAGCCAACCGTCCTCCTTTTGCAGCGGGGCTTGGGACCCATCCATTGTGGAGTTTCTCATCCATGTATCTATCCAAATTTCTCTTAAATGTTGCAATCAAACCTGCAACCACCACTTCCACTGGCAGCTTGTTCCACACTCTCACCACCCTATGAGTAAAGTAGATCGCCCTCATGTTCCCCTTAAACATTTTACTTTTTACCTTTGACCCATGACCTCTAGTTCTCTCACTCAACCTCAATGGAAAAGGCCTGCTTGCAATTACCCATTCTATAGACCTCATTATTTTGTATACCTCTATCCAATTTCCCCTCATTCTCCTACGCTCCGGGGAATAAAGTCCAGATGTCTTCAACCTTTCCATATAAATTAGCTCCTTCAGTCCTGGCAACATCCTGGTAAATTTTCTCCGCAGTCTTACAATCTTATTGATATCTTTCCTATAGGTGGGTGCACACAATACTCCAAATTAGGCCTCACCAGCGTCTTATAAAACTTCAACATAACATCCCAACTCTTGTTCTCAATACTTCAATTTATGAAGGCCAATGTGCCAAATACTCTCTTTCAAGGCTATCTAAATAAGTCCCAGCTATTCATTGGCTGCATGGTACAGACTCTATTCCAAACCTCTTCAGATGCCATTTTTAAGGATTATGTATCTGTATTCCCATATCCCTCTGTTCTACTGCACTCCTCAGTGCCCTACCACCATCCATGTTAGTCCTCTCAAAATTACACCTCACACTTCTGTGTTAAATTC
The DNA here is from genome assembly GCF_030028105.1 of Mobula birostris. Classification (NCBI taxonomy): domain Eukaryota; kingdom Metazoa; phylum Chordata; class Chondrichthyes; order Myliobatiformes; family Myliobatidae; genus Mobula; species Mobula birostris. The sequence goes on from NC_092381.1 coordinate 101,053,862, forward strand.
CATCTGCCCATTTTTCCGGCTGGTCCAGATCCCGCTGCAAGCTTTGGTAGAACTTCCTCGCTGTCTGCAAATTGGCTGATCCAGTTAACCACGTGATCATACAGATCGCTGATATAAATGATAAACAATAATGGACCCAATTCTGATCCCTGTGGCACTCCACTGGACACTGGCCTCCAATCAGAGAGGCAACCATTCTCTGGCATCTTCCATGAAGCTAATGACTAATCCAATTTACTAGCTCATCCTGAATACCAAGGCACTGAACCTTTTTGGCCTTTTTATCAAAGGTTTAGCTAAGGTCCATGTTGATAACACCCATTGTCTTGCCTTCAACAACTTTTCTCCAGCACCTCACCTGGTACTAAAGACTTTTAAATATCTCTGCTTGGGCCCCTTCGATTTCGCCTCCCACAAAGTCCGAGGGAAGACCTTGTCAGGCCCTGGGGATTTATCCATCTTAATTTGCCTCAAGACAGCAAACCCTCCTCCTCTGTAATCTGTACTGCTGCTTTGCCTCACTTCTATGAACTTTGTGTCCGTCTCACAAGTAAATACAGATGCAAAACATCTCCCCCATCTCTTTTGACTCCATGCATACATGACCACTCCGATCTTTAAGAGGACTAATTTTGTCACTTGCTATCCTTTTATTTTTAATATATCTGTACAAGCCTTTGGGATTCTCCTGCATCTTGCTCGCGAGAGCACTTCATCCCGTCTTTTAGCCCTGATTTCCTTCTCAAGTGTTGTCTTGTATTTCTTACACTCCTCAAGACCTCATTTGTTCCTTCCAGCCAATTCTGCTATGTACCTCCTTCTTTTGCTTAACTAGGTCTCCATATCTCTCAAAAAACAAGGTTTTCTTGTAATCCTTGCCTTTTATTCTGACAGGAATAAACAAACTCAGTGCTCAAAATTTTTCTCTTGAAGGCCTCCCGCTTACCATACACACCTTTGCCAGAAGACAGCCTGTCCCAATCCACATTTACTACTACTATTTCACTACTACTTTGCTATTTACTTTTGTCAGATTCTGGGTTTTATGTTACAACGTGTCTTTAGGAAAGACATTTGACACAGTTCACTGTAAAGAGAAGATAAAGACAATTGCAGGTGATACAAAGTGTGAGGTAATGCATCAAGAGAGGCAAAACAAGGCAAGGAAATGTACAGTAAATGAAAGGATACTGAATGATCTGAAGGAACATTGAAGAAATTTATAGAATGCCCACAAGATGGCTCTTAGAGCAGCCCGTGGTTGAACCTTTAGGGAAAAGGCAATTATTGACTAAGTCTTGTGTCATGGACTAGATTTTATTAGAGAGCTTAAAGTAACCCGCCTGACCTGCTGAGTTTCTCCAGCATTTTGTGTGTTTTGCTTAAAATAAAAGAACCCTTAGGAGGCAGTGACGATAATATGATAGAATTCACCCTGCAGTTTGAGAGGGAGAGGCTAAAATTAGACATATCAGTATTACAGAGGCGTAAAAGGAACTACAGAGGCATCTGAGAGGAGCTGACCAAAGTTGATTGGAAGGGGACACTAGCAGGGGTGACATCAGAACAGCAATCGCTGGAGTTTCAGGGAGCAATTTGGAAGGTGCACAGTAGATTTATTACAAAGAAGAGGCATTCTAAAGGGAGGGCGTGGAAACCGTGGCTGTTAAAGGAAGCCAAGGTCAACATTAAGGTAAAAGAGAGGGCATATAACATAGCAAAAATAGTGGGGATCTAGAGGATTGGAAAGCTTTTTAAAACCAACAGAAGGCAACTAAAAAAGCAATAAGGAGAGAAAAGATAAAGGTAAGCTATCATAATATCAAAGAGGATACCAGAAGTTTTCTTCCGATATGTAAAAAGTAAAAGACAGGTTAGAGTAAGTAACAGACCATTGGAAAATGATGGAGAGGTGGTAATGGGGGACAAAGAAATGGTAGATGGATTGCCATTTTGATGCCAATTGCATCAATCTTCACCATGGAAGATAGCAGTAGTATGCCAGAAATTCAAAAGAGTGTTAGGGGGCAGAAGTGAGTGCAGTTGCTATTAGTAAGGATAAAGTGCTTGGTAAGGTGAAAGGTCTGAAGGTAGATAAGTCACCTAGACCAGATGGTGTATACCCCAGGGTACTGAAAGAGGTAGCTGAAGAGATTGTGGGGACATTAGCAGTGATCTTTCAAGAAGGGACAGAAGTAAAAGACAGAAAACTATAGGCCAGTTAGCTTGACGTCAGTGGTTGGCAAGATGTTAGAGTCCATATTAATGTTGCGGTGTCGGGGTACTTGGAGGCACATGATAAAATGGGCCAAAGTCAGCATAGTTTCCTTCAGGGAAATCTTGCCTGAAAAATCTGTTGGAATTTTTTGAGGAAATAACATGCAGGATAGGCAAAGGAGAGTCAGTTTATGTTGTTTACTTGGAATTTCAGACGACCTTTGACAAGGTGCCACATGTGAGGCTGCTAAACAAGATAAATACCATAGTATTATAGGAAAGATATTAGCATAGATAGAAGATTGGCTGATTGGCATGTGGAAAAGAGTGAGCCTTTATTGGTTGGCTGCCAATGACTCATGGTGTTCCACAGGGGTAGGTGTTAGGGCTGCTATATGTCATGTTATATGCCAATGATTGGATGATAGAATTGATAGCTTTATGGCTAGGTTTGTGGATGATACAAAGATTGGTGAAGGGGCCAGCAGTGTTGAGGAAGCAGTAGAAGGATGGACAGATTAGAGAGTGAGCAAAGAAGTGTCTGATGGAATACAGTGTAGAGAAGTGTATGGTTATGCAGTTTGATAGAAGGAATAAAGACAAAGACTAGTTTCTAAATAGCGAGCAAATTTAGAAATCTGAGGTGCAAAGAAACTTGGAAGACTTTGTGCAGGATTCCCTAAAGGTTAACTTGCAGTGTGAGTTGGTGGTAGCGAATGCAATTGTAATGTTAACATTCATTTCAAGAGGACTAGAATATAAAAGCAAGGATGTAATGCTAAGGCTTTATAAGACATTAATCAGACCACATGAAGTACTGTGAGCAATTTTGGGCTCTTTATCATAGAAAGGATGTGCTGGCATTGGAGAGGGTCCAGGAGAATGGTCCCAAAATGAAAGGGTTAACATCTGAGGAGCATTTGATGGCTCTGGGCCTGTACTCACTGGAGCTGAGAAGAATGGGGGGAATTTCATTGAAACCAATAGTATATTGAAAGTGCTAGACAGAGCAGATGTTTCCAATAGTGTTAGAGTATAGGACCAGAGGGCATGGTCTCAGAATACAATGACGTTCCTTTAGACAGCAATAAGGAGGAATTTCTTTAGCCACAGGGTGGTGAATTTCTGGCATTCATTGTCACAGTCAGCTGTGGTGGTAAAGTCATTGGGTACTTTGCAAGCAGAGATGTATAGGTTCTTCATTAGTAACAGTGTCAAAGATTATTGGGAGAAGGCAGGATAATGGGATTGAAAGGGATAATAAATCAGCAGGATAATGGTATTGCATCATGGCTGGTTTATTATCCCGTTCAACCCCATTATGAGCTGAATGGCCTAATTCTGCTCCTATTATCTTATGGTCTATTTGGTTAGGGGAATGGGCATCAGGACCAGTGGAGGAGAGGGGCTACATCCAATGCTCAGGCTGGTGAGAACAGTGGATCAGGAAGCTCATTCAAGGAGCTGGCCTAGTGGGATTGACAGTTCAGGAATGGAGTTCCCAACCTGGGGCCCAAGGACCCCTTGCTTAATGGTATTTGTCCATGGCATAAAAAAGTTGGGAACCCTGGTCTTGATAGCGATAGGACGACTTTTCCTTCAGTGACCCTGGGGTACACGGTGAGGCATGACCTGATTCTAGATACCATCAGGAACCTTAACCAAGCCTACCTCCCTTCCTCACCTAACTAGAGAGTCTCAAAACATCTTGCAGCTGGGATGAGCTACTTCAGTCTGGACAGAGGAGAGGAACTGTGACCTTTTACCCTGTGTGGCTTTACAGAATATGCAGCACATCAAAGTAGGAGGCTTCGAGATGGAGGCCAGTGACTTTCCAGCCCTTAATGATAGTGTCTCCACCGTACTGAGACACTTGGAGAACACAGGTTGTGTTCACATGGATAAAATGTCAATCAATCAAATAGACGGAGGTTACCTACATAGGGTCTTGATTATTCATTTCAGGCAGTGCCACAACCTACAACAACTAACACAAAGAAATGTACATTTACAGGGCAAGTCAGGCATTACTAAGAGCTGGCAATGTTCTTCAAACCTGCAGGGATCCAACTATTAACACAACAGATTCTGCAGATGCTGGGAATCCAGAGTAAAATACACAAAATGTTGGATGAGCTCAGCATGTCAGCAGCAATCTACGGAAAGGAATAAAGAATCAATGATTTGGGCTGAGCCCCCTCCTCCAGACTGGAAAGAAAAGGGGAAGGGTCAGAATAAAAAGGTGGGGGAGGGGAAGGAGCACAAGCTAGAAAGTGACAGGTGAAGCCAGGTGAGGGGGCAGGTAGGTGGTTGGGGGAGGGGCGATGAAGTGAGAAGCTGAAGGTGACAGGTGGGGGAGATAAAGGGCTGAAGAAAAAGGTATCTGACAGGAGAGGGGAATTGACCGTGGGGAAAAGGGAAGGAGGACGAGCAGCAGAGGTAGGCCATAGGCAGGTAAGGAGAAAAGAAGAGGTAAGAGGGGAGCCAGAATAGGGGATGGAAGAACAGAGAGGGGGAAGGAGGCTGAAATTTCTGGAAATTAGAGAAATTGATGTTCATGCCGTCAGGTTGGAGGCTATCTAAATGGAATATTTATTTCATCATTACCAAGAGTTTCCAGTATGAGATCAAAGGCAATGATTGCTGTGGTGGTGGTGGGGCGGAGAAACAGATCAAAGTGTTAAATGACTGATCAAATCATGCACCACCTGCCAAGACTTCATAGAGAATGTCTGTGTTCTGGTAAGCCACTGACACACAGGTCATCCCTTTCAGGCATCGTTTACTTCTCCAAAATGATCAGGGAAGCCATGGACACTTCACCCCTGTTCCTTTCCGTGTATCAAGGTGAGGATTATTAATTAATGCTTTGCGATAGAAGTGTTTCCAGTCAGGGCAGGTTAGTTTTAGGGTATAAGTCCCTTTACACCATCACGACAAACACCTTAGAGGACCTGCTTAAGGCCAAGTCATATAGTCATACTGCAGAGAAACAGGCCCTTCAGTTCAATTCATCCATGCCCAATGTTGCCCACCAAGCCAGTCCCACCTGCCTGCCTTTGAAACCAACCTCTCCTGTCCAGGTACAATAACCTCTCCTGTCCATGTACTTATCTAGATGGCTGTTGAATGTTACTAATGTGCCCACCTCAACCACCACTTGCAATATTCATTCGAAGCATATTCCACCATTACGTGAAGAAGCTGCCTCTGATGTCCCTTTAAATCTCTCACCTCTGATTTTAAACCTATGTTTTCTTCATTATCACACCCTTTCCCTGGGGGAAAAAAAATTGTGCTTTCGCCCCATCTATGTCCGCCATGATCCTATCAACCTCTATCAGGTCACCACTCGGTCTCCTAAGTTCCCTGGAATAATGTCCTTGTCAACCCAACCTCTCTTTGTAAAGCAGGTCCCAAAATCCAGGCAACATCCTGGAAAATGTTTTCTGTCCTCTCCCTAATTTAGTAACATCTTTACTACAAATGTCAGTTATAGGATTCCATTCCCAATATGAACATCCTCCATCCTGACAAATAATCAGCTTTCAGAACAGGGTAAAAACAAGTCACTGTTTTCCAAGACTAATTAGAGAAAAGTTAATATGAACACATATATTAATGGATGATATTTAAAAAATAACTCTCATTAAATTGAGAATTGGCTCTATTCACCCTAGAATATAAACAGTGATAAATATCCTTTCAGTGTCAGGCAGGCACAGACTGATTTTGTTTTCCTTCTACCTTGTAAGCAACTTTCGAAGGACATTTCTTCCCCAGACCCAGCGGTGGAGACATGAGGGTCAGCATTTGATACATGTCAGTGTAATGGATTCGGCCGCTTTGCATGGAGGGAGGGGGATGGTAAGCATGTCCAGGAGAAACAGAACAGGAAAGAGTTAATCACATCTATCTCAATCAGCAGAACAGTCCTTTTTTTTTCTTAGAATTATAATAATATAATGTCAAAAGGTGGCCAATCAGTGTGTGTGTGCAGGCTCTTTGGAAGAGCTATCCAATCAGTCTCACCCAAATGCCCATTCCCTTAAGAGCATGAATCCAATTCCCTTTTGAAAGTTACAACAGAATCTGCTTCCTCCACCCTTTCAGGCAGTGCATTTCACATCACAGAAACCTGCTGTGTAAAGTTACCTCCTTGGTATATTTGCCAATTATTTCAATGTCTTTGTTCTTTGTTTACCCAAAGTTCAGCTGTTGCATAAATGTGGTGGTAGAATGTGATCAGACTCGGGAAAGTCCCGAGTGATGATGGGGTTTCTGGTTAATTTCCTACTGGATGGACAGTACTCAGTGCACAAGCAGAGTCAGAGGAGAGGAGGGAGTGAGGGAGGGAGAGAGGGTGGGGAGGAAGACATGCATCCCATGCATGTGGAGTATGCATTTCAGCCTCGTTAAAGAAACAGTTTCTCTCAGTTCTATTATTTTTACACAGGTCTTCACCTCCCATTTAATATCAAAGCCTTGTCCAAATGTTACAATATAATAGGGTGCATCCATCACTAGGTTCTCAACTCATGCACATGAGTAAAAGTGGAACAGGCTGCTGACTTGCTGGAGAGACCAGTGATATGTTTTTCATCACTAACTCCAAAGATGGCCAAAACTGGCGTGCCAAGTTTGGTTTGCATATCAGTATGCATATATTTGTATGAATGTGTGTGTGAGAGATGGAGAGAGTATGTTTCTTTAAGAGTGTGTGTTTGTGTGAGCTTATACTGGGGAAAAATCAGTGTTTGTGTGTTGGCAATTGTGCTTAAGTAGGTGAAATGTGTATCTTGAGTGTTTACATATCTCAGTGTTTATCTAGTGTGTATCTGCGTGTGTCTGCAAACATGCACTTAAGTTTGTGTGTGTCTTATTGTGACAATGACTGTGTTTAATGTTAATCCTTATCCTTCTGGAATTTTGTGAGTGCACATCTAATTGTCTGCTCACGTGCGCGCGCGTGTCTGTGTGTGTGTGTGTGTTTGACAGTTTGAGTAACAATGGCTCTGTGTGTCAGAGTAAGTGGGGGGGGGACAGAGAGAGTGCTAACGAGTCAGAAGTGTGTAATACTGAGAGAATGCATACGAGAAAAGAGTATGCTTGTGAGAGAGTGAATATGTATTTTGTGAAGGAGTACGTGTGTGTGCGTGCGCACGTGCATGCTTAGGAAGAGAGTGTATTTGAGAGAGGAACTGCATATGTAAAAATGTGTATGAAAAAGTTAGTAGGAGATTGCGTATGTGACAGAGAAAGAGAATGGTGTATATCTGTTTGTGAAAGAGCATTAGTGTGAGTTTTCAGAGAAGATAGTAAATGTATGAAAGAGAGAGAGAAAGAGAGTGGGTAAGAGTCTGTGTGAACAGAGGGCCACCTTTATGAAAAACGTAACAGCAACATATTGTGAGCTTCCAGGAATACAATGTTAGTGAGACTTAGTACCTGTGGCAGCAGGAATAGTGTTCTGAGACCAAGAAGCACACCCACCCACCCACCGACCCACACCTGAACAGGCTCCTGGCCACTTTGAGATGGTTTCTGTCAGCAGGTTGAAACTAGTGAGGTGCAGCAAAGCTGAGATTCTGTCTCTTTAAAGGAGGTATGTTGTTCCCCAGTCAGAGGGAGATAACCACTGTCTGTGAAGTTAATATGGAGCAAACCTTGCAGGCCACCCTACAAGGGCACTTCCTCCCCAGTCCCAGGGGGGGTGTGATCATACACACTATTGCGTACATGTCCTTATAGTGAATCCTTCCGCTACAAAAAAAGCACAGTCAGTTAGACAACAATAATAGCCACAGAGAGAATGACAGATCCATCTCTCAACAAGAACACAGTTCAGTGCTACTTCTGTGGGGAGACCAGGAAATGGACTTGTTCTTCACCTGATTCAGAGTGAACTGCCTCATGGTAAATGTTGGTTTCCAAGGCACAACCAACATGAGTGAGAACCAATGGTGAAAGGAGATATTGACCTGGACATTCGAGTGCAGAACACCACTTTCTTGTGCGTTAGCACAACATGGTCAGAATTGTAGATGCCGTATGCAACACTGTTACTAATCTGTCTTGTGTTTCTCACCTAAGTGAATAGCAGGCAAGTGGCAGAAATGTGCAGAGTAGGCAGTGGTGTCATTATTATCGAGATGGGAATTGGAAACTAGCCTGGAAGAATAGGCTGGCAAGGGAAAACCAGGTCTGGAAAGCAGGCAGTTAGCCCCTATCCCTCTTTTTTTAATATAAAGATAGAGTTAATTTCTTGCAGGGTATCTTGGAGAATTGAGTTGGAGGTCTCGATTATTGTGAGGCCGAGGAATACTGTGATCTGTGCTAATCTCTCTCAGATGTCCCCACTGCCTTGTGGGGAGCCTCGGGAGAGATGAAGGCTACGGGAGTAAACCCAGACAGGAAATCCAGAGTGGCTGGGTGTCACTGATATCCTTTCAGCAGCTCCTGCATCCAAGCTGGTGCCAAACGCATTGCTTTGCTTTCCTTTGGACTACACAGGAGAGGCTGAGAAGGGGATCTTGAAGACTGGGCATCCCAGGATCTCCATACCTTCCTCCCAGACTTGTGGCCTGGAGAGGTCACTGCATCCATTGTCCTTTGAGATAGACGGATGGCTTCATCATGATCATCATTTCAGATGTCCTTATTTCACAGAAATATGAAGCGTTAGTCATGGCCCAGCAAAACTGAGGGAGAATGGTGAAGGCTGAGACAGCTGAGAGGACCTAGTCAAGAACCGTCTCAAGAAGCAATGTTCTTGTCTCTACATGTCTGACCCACAGTATTTCTGGGTAAGCAGATCGGTCCTTAGCCTAACACACAATTCCAAAGAACTGATGTTCTGTATAATCTAATGCCGAGGTCACTTTCTCCTGGTTATGCCCTATTGATCTCCCATTGCTGTTCTCACCCTATTAAACCATCCACTGTCATCAAGGAGGACAAAGGCAGAAGGCATGTGAAACACTACCGCCTGCAAATCACATTCCTTCCTGACTCAGAAATGAATTGCTGGGTCTAATCTCTGGAATTCTCTGGACAACAGCGCTGTGGAATAATCTTCACCAGAAGGGCTGTAGTGGGCCAAAGAGGAGGCATACTATCACCTTCTCGAGGGCGATTGAGATGGGTGATAAATTTTGGTCGTGGCAATGATGCCCACATTCAAAACAATGGAACAAAAACTGTATACTGACTGTTGTTCCTCAGTCTCTCTCCTTCAGAGATTTATTAACATTGATATTTTACACTCCCTCTGCCTCATGTACTGCATACTGATAACCCTCAATCCCTCACATAAAGGAATTTATTTCTAAATTGATGATCTGTAATTCAGAAATTAATCTAGAGCTTATCTAATGTTTCAGTGCTCATGTACAGAAAGAGGCAAAATGATTCAGAGGCTGCAGTACTGTGATTACCCATCACTTCAAAATGCCAGTTGACCCACTATTTCATTTTGAAAAATTTCTTCAATATGAACATGATTTGGCTGCTCCTGGATATTCACTGCTGGTTATAGTAGCTCACTTGGCTTGTAGTTGTTAAATGTTCAGAGTGACTGTAGCAACTCATCTGGCTTCCATGGCACCTCAAGGAGAAACAACGAGAAATGAAACAACAGTGATTTCGTGGTTTTGTCACTGATACCAAGTACACATCATCCAACTTGAATATATTGTCATTTCACGGTGGTCATTGTGTCCAACTTCTACAGTGACCTGTACACTGTACAGCACAATCGGAGATTCTCCACCATCAGTAATGCAGAAGATGCATAAATCAGTTGTTTACTATCTTCTCAAGAACCACCAGATAATCGTAGCAGGCCATGCTGCTTGAAGTGCAGAAACCCTACACGTAACTACAATTAAGGAAGTTTCCTGGTAGGAGTTGTCACATCTTTTCTCTTTTTCTGCTGAGGAGACAAGTGGACAGAATTCACTGACGCAAGTGGGGACACTTGAGTCTTGAGATTGCGGAAAGTCTTTGTGAGGAATGAAAGCCTCAGACATGTTCCTGGAGTCACAAGAAGCTCATGGAGACACCAGAGATTGCAGATGCTGGAATCAGGAGCAACAAACAATCTGCTGGAAGAACATAACAGGTCAACTGGCATCTGTGGAAGGAAATGAATTGTTGATGTTTTGGGTTGAAACCTGCATCTGGAGGGTTAAAGGCCAGATGAGAGGGTTTTGATATTGACAGTTCCTTTCATCGCACATATGCTGCTCGACCTGATGCCTTCTTCCAGCAGATTGTGTGTTGCACAAGAATTTTATGTTTGCTGAACTACTAATCAATGGCTGTCCAGAAATAGCAGTGGTGGGTATTGCATTGCCCTGCCAAGAAGGTTGTTTGGGGTGTTCAGTACCTATGGTCTACGTGTAATCTTATCATCCCAAGTCTGAATGCTGGAAGTCTGTGCTTCCAGTGGCCACTGCCTCCCTCTTTGTCTGAACCTTTATCGGAAGGAGAGGATTGTCCACTGAAACAGCTGATCCGTTACATCCGCTCAGCACCTCCTGCCTTTCTCTTGCTCTTTCTGTTCCACTTGTTTTGGGACAAAGAACAAGGGCTACTCTGCATGACCACAAGATTGTGGAGGATGCAGGAGATGTGAAGCGGGAAATTCTTACAGTGAATTCAGCCTTAGACATCAGAATTGGTGATTGATGCCATCGTTTGTTACTACCTTTGAGGAAGAGGTATAGTAGTCTGAAGACCTGTACTCAAAGATTCAGGAGCAGTTTCTTCCTCTACATCATAAATTTTCCACATGGTCTATATACTCACACACACTGCCTCATTCTTCCTTTGTTTAGTACTATTTATTTTTGCAGTTTAATTCTATCTTTTTGTACTGTACTGCTGCTGCAAAACAACAAATTTCATGTCACATATGTCAGTGACAATAAATCTGATTCTCAGAAATGATTATCTTCAGGCTCATCAGCCCTGTGCCTATGGTCAGTATTTACAAGAGCTGGTATTGCTTTGAGGCAGCACAGTTAGGAGAACAGACTTTGTCCTCGAAGCCATCCATTGGTCTGGAGTAGTGTTGGTAGAGTAGGTTGTCTCAAAGCTGTGCAAAGGTCATATGATCTTCCTGTAGGTGTAGTATTGACCATTAAACACACATGTTGAACTTAGAGGGTTAAACAAAGAGATCAGGGTTCCCGTGTAGAATGATTAACACCATGTCTAACAGTCTAACACTCTCTAAAGTCTACCCCCGAGGTGGATTTAGATGCCTTCACTGCCTGAAGCTAAAAAAAAAGTCTTTCTCTCTAAGTGAGAACCTGCACTGAGACCCTAACACTACGGCAAAGCTGCAGATTAAGTCGTGGCAGAAGTCCGCTAACTCCACTTAAAACTAGCTGGAGGCTAAGGAGTTCAATGCCACTGTGACCATCATCATGGTAAAGTTCCTTGCCTGGAACTCCATCTGAATGCACCTCTCCTGGCTTTTATTTTATTCTCTTTGGGATGGGCAAGGGAAGGTGGCAGTGGTCCTGAGAGAGTATACAGTTATTTTCATGAGGAAGAGGGACTGACAGACACTAGTTAAGGTACTGTTAGTTCCTTGAGTGTGAGGTACTGAGGGGCACAAGATAACTACCTGAGGGTGAGGGGGGAACATGTGTCCGTGTGCAGGTGTCAGCTAGAAACAAAACATTTTATCCTTAGACTAAATCCCTCATCACATCTGTTGTGGTATTAATAATTCTCCAACATGAGGAGAATGCACTCTTCTTTTCTCTCTCATTATACATTTCTGCCTCATCCTATGACATTACTATTTAGCTTGCAAGAGGTAGCCCCTTCAGGCTTGTACACCTACCAGGCAGCCCGATCGTATTCAGCCCAGACCCGCACAAACTCATCCAAGTGATGAGGGCCTAGGATAGATGAGTCCCGTGTCAGATACTCAAAGTTATCCATGATGACGGCCACAAACAGGTTCAGCATCTGGAAGACAATCAACATTTCTTTCACAAGAGGTCCCTCCGGCCAAACATCCGCTCTAGATGTAAGCAGCAATAGCTGAATCAACACCCCAACACAAAGGGATGGCCCTGAGGATCAAACTCAGCTGCTGCATTTCTCCAAACAGCTCAACAGGAACAGCAAGACTCCGGCAGTGCAGCAACTATTTAGGATAACAGACTTGGTACCAAGTGGTGGATGGTGCACATCTCTGATCCATCGTGTATGGTAAAAGCAAGGAACCCCACACACTAGATATTGAGGGAACACACACAAAAAATGCTGGTGAACGCAGCAGGCCAGGCAGCATCTATAGGATGAGGTACAGTCGACATTTCGGGCCGAAACCCTTCGTCAGGACTAACTGAAAGAAGAGACGTAAGAGATTTGAAAGTGGGAGGGGGAGGGGGAGATCCGAAATGATAGAAGAAGACAGGAGGGGGAGGGATGGAGCTAAGAGCTGGAAAGTTGATTGGAAAAAGGGATACGAGTCTGGAGAAGGGAGAGGATCATGGGACAGGAGGCCGAGGGAGAAAGAAAGGGGGAAGGGAGCATCAGAGGATGGGCAAGGAGTTATAGTGAGAGGGAAAGAGGGAGAAAAAAAAGAGAAAAAAGGGGGAATTAAAAAAAATGAATAAATAAATAAGGAATGGGGTACGAAGAGGAGGTGGGGCATTAACAGAAGTTAGAGAAGTCAATGTTCAAATCAGGTTGGAGGCTACCCAGATGGAATATAAGGTGTTGTTCCTCCAACCTGAGTGTGGCTTCATCTTGACAATAGAGGAGGCCGTGGATAGACATATCAGAATGGGAATGGGACGTGGAATTAAAATGTGTGGCCACTGGGAGATCCTGCTTTCTCCGGCGGACAGAGCATAGGTGATCAGCGAAACGGTCTCCCAGCTTGCGTCAGGTCTTGCCAATATAAAGGAGGCCGCATTGGGAGTACTGGACGCAGTATATCACCCCAGCCGACTCACAGGTGAAGTGTCGCCTCACCTGGAAGGACTATCTGGGGCCCTGAATGGTGGTGAAGGAGGAAGTGTAAGGGCATGTGTAGTATTTGTTCTGCTTACAAGGGGATAAGTGCCGGGAAGGAGATTGGTGGGAAGCGATGGGGAGGACGAATGGACAAGGGAGTCCCGTAGGGAGCAATCCCTGCGGAAAGCAGAAAGGGGGGGGGGGGAAGATGTGCTTAGTGGTGGGATCCCTTTGGAGATGGCGGAAGTTACGGAGAATTATATGTTGGACCCAGAGGCTGTTGCAGTGGTAGGTGAGGACCAGGGGAACCCTATTCCTAGTGGGGTGGCGGGAGGATGGAGTGAGAACAGATGTGCGTGAAATGGGGGAGATGCGTTTGAGAGCAGAGTTGATGGTGGAGGAAGGGAAGCCCCTTTCTTTAAAAAAGGAGGACATCTCCTTCATCCTGGAATGAAAAGCCTCATCCTGAGAGCTGATACAGCGGAGACGGAGGAATTGCGACAAAGGGATGGCATTTTTGCAAGAGACGGTGGGAAGAGGGATAGTCCAGGTAGCTGTGAGAGTCCGTAGGCTTATAGTAGACATCAGTAGAAAAGCAGTCTTCAGAAATAGAGACAGAAAAATCAAGAAAGGGGAGGGAGGTGTCGGAAATGGACCAGGTAAACTTGAGGGCAGGGTGAAAGTTGGAGGCAAAGTTAATGAAGTCAACGAGCTCAGCATGCGTGCAGGAAGCAGCGCCAATGCAGTCATCGATGTAGCAAAGGGAAAATGGGGGACAGATACAAATATAGGCTTGGAACATGGATTGTTCCACAAAGCCAACAAAAAGGCAGGCATAGCTGGGACCCATATGGGTGCCCATGGCTACACCTTTAGTTTGGAGGAAGTGTGAGGAGCCAAAGGAGAAATTATTAAGAGTAAGGACTAATTCCACTAGACGGAGGAGAGTGGTGGTAGAGGGGAATTGGTTAGGTCTGGAATCCAAAAAGAAGTGGAGAGCTTTGAGACCCTGGTGGGGGATGGAGGTATATAGGGACTGGATATCCATGGTGAAAATGAAGCGGTGGGGGCCAGGGAATTTAAAATCATTGAAAAAATTCAGAGCGTGAGAAGTTTCACGAGCATAAGTAGGAAGGGATTGAACAATGGGGGATAAAACAGTGTCGAGGTATGCAGACATGAGTTCAGTGGAGCAGGTGCAAGCTGAGACAATGGGTCTACCTGGACAGGCAGGTTTGCGGATCTTGGGTAGGAGGTAGAAACGGGAAGTGCGAGGTGTGGGAACTATAAGGTTGGTAGCAGTGGATGGGAGATCCCCTGAGCTGATAAAGCTGGTGATGGTGTGGGAGACAATGGCCTGGTGCTCCTTAGTAGGGTCATGATCGAGGGGTAAATAAGAGGAGGTATCTGCGAGTTGTCGCTGTGCCTTGGCAAGGTAGAGGTCAGATTACAACAGCACCCCCCCTTATCAGTGGGTTTTATAGTAAGGTTAGGATTAGTGCAGAGGGAGTGGAGAGCAGAGCGTTCCGAAGGAGTGAGGTTGAAATGGGAACAAGGTGCGGTGAAGTTGAGACGGTTGAAGTCCCGTCGGCAGTTAGCAATAAAGAGATCCAGAGCAGGCAGAAGAGCAGAGCAGGGTGTCCATGAAGAGGAGGAAGGTTGAAGACGGGAGAAGGGGTCATCGGTAGGGGTGGGAGAGTCCTTGCCGAAGAAGTAGGCTCGAAGACGGAGACGGCGGAAGAAGAGTTCAGCGTCATGGCGAATGTGGAACTCGCTGAGGTGTGGGCGAAGGGGGACGAAGGTGAGGCCCTTACTGAGGACAGAGTGTTCTGCCTCAGAGTGTTGAAGGTCGGAGGGGATGGTAAAGATCCGGCACGGATGAGAAGTGGGATCAGAGGGGGGGGGAGGGGGAGGGAGGCTGGTGGTGTCAGTGGAGAGGGGAGGGTTGGGGTGGGGTGAGAGGAGGATAGAGCCTCTGAGGGTCCAGGAGTAGATGGTGGGATCTGAGGGAGACGGGGTTGCAGAGTGGTGGAGGGGGAAGGGGAGACTGGAGTCACAATAGCATCGCGTGAAGATTCGGCCTGGAGTCGCAGTTGGTGGTTGCACAATCGCTTTGAAGGTGTCCATGGTCATTGAGGGAAGCTACTTTGGTGAAGCGCCAATTAGAATAAAGAAATTGTGCTTTACAGACAATGAAATGTTTTGTAGAATGTTCTTCATCTCACGTTCTCAAATATTTACTGCTTATTTATTTATTATTATTATTTCTTTATCTTTGTATTTGCACATTTTGTGTCTTTTGCACACTGCTAGAATGCCCAAGTTGGCGCAGTCTTTCATTGATTCTATTATGGTTATAATTCTGTTATTGATTTATTGAGTATGCCTGCAAGAAAAAGAATCTCAGGGTTATATATGGTGACACATAGGTACTTCGATAATAAATTTACTTTGCACTTTAATACAACAGTGAACCTGGTCAGGTGACAGATCTCTCAGTGGATGAACATTTCAGAGGCAATGCCCAGAACTCCTTGAACTTTACTATAGTATTGAACAGACGGTATGGGAAAGTTTTTCATTGGTGGAGAGTGAATTATAATGATATTAGGCAGGGACCTGGGAGCATTAAATGGGAATGGATGTACTCAGGGAAATGCACAACGGCAATGTGTAGCTTGCTTAGGGAGAACTTGCATCGGGTTCTGAATAGATTTGTCCCACTCAGGGGAAGGATGATAGGGTGAAGGAACTATGCTTGACAAGAGATGTGGAACATCTAGTCATGAGGAAGAAAGATGCTTACTTAAAGTTTAGGAAGCAAAAGTCAATCAGGGCTTTTGAGAGTTACATGCTAACTAGGAAGGAGCTTAAGACCAGACTTGTATAGGTGAGCTAGGTGACATAAGAATGCTTTGGTGAGTAAGATCAAGGTGTTCTACACAAATGTGAAGAACAGCAAGACGACTGTAAGGGTAAGGCCAATCAGGGACAAAAGGGGAAATATGTGCCTGGAGTCAGAGGATGCAGGGGAGGTCCATAAAGAATACTTTGCTTCAGTATTCACAATTGAGAGGGACCTTGATGAATATGAGGTCATTGTAGAACAGGCCACTGTTGAGGATGTGTTGGAAATTTTGAAAAACATTAGGATAGTTAAATTCCTGAGGTTGAATGGGAGATACACCAGTTACTATGGGAAGCAAGGGAAGAGATTACTGTGCCTTTGGTGATGATCTTTGCATCCTCACTGGCCATAGTAGATTTAGAAGATCGGAGAGTGGTAAATATTATTCCTTTGTTTAAAGCCAATAATAGGGGTAACACTGGGAAATACAGACCGGTGAATCTGACATCATTGGTGGGCATACTATCGGACAGGATTCTAAGAAACTGGATTTATGAGCACTTGGAGAAGGAAAGCCTATTTAAGGATGGCATTGTGAGTGACTGGTAGTGCCTAATGACCCAGGCTGAATTCTGTGAGAAAGTGATGAAACATATCGACAAAGGCAGAGAGCTGCGAGGTAATGCTGTAGTTCTATAAAACTCTGGTTAGACACATTGCTCCAGGAATATTGGCTCATTATCGGAAGGATGTGGAAGCTTTAGAGAGGGAGCAGAGGAGATATACCATGATGATACCTGGATTTTTTTTTTAAAAAGAGATACAGTAAGGAACAGGCTCTTTTGGCCTTTTCAGCTGTGCTATCCACCTATCAGAGGTTAGCCTAATCACAGGACAATTTACAATGATCAATTAACCTACTAACAGGCAACACACATCAAAGTTGCTGGTGAACGCAGCAGGCCAGGAAGCATCTCTTGGAAGAGGTACAGTTGACGTTTCGGGCCGAGACCCTTCATCAGGGCTAACTGAAAGAAGAGCTAGTAAGAGATTTGAAAGTGGGAGGGGGAGGGCGAGATCCAAAATGATAGGAGGAGACAGGAGGGGGAGGGATGGAGCCAAGAGCTGGACAGTTGATTGGCAAAAGGGGTATGAGAGGGCCACTGGGCCTCAGGTGAGGTGACACTTCACCTGTGAGTCGGCTGGGGTGATATACTGCATCCTGTGCTCCCGATGTGGCCTTCTATATATTGGCGAGACCCGCGCGCAGACTGGGAGAGTGTTTTGCTGAACACCTACGCTCTGTCCGCCAGAGAAAGCAGGATCTCCCAGTAGCCACACATTTTAATTCCACGTCCCATTCCCATCCTGATATGTCTATCCACGGCCTCTACTGTAAAGGTGAAGCCACACTCTGGTTGGAGAAACAACACCTTATATTCCGCCTGGGTAGCCTCTAACTTGATGGCATGAACATTGACTTCTCTAACTTCCACTAATGCCCCACCTCCCCCTCATACCCCTCCGTTATTTATTTATATACACACATTCTTTTTCTCTCTCTCCTTTTGCTCTCTCTGTCCTTCTCACTGTACCCCTTGCCCATCCTCTGGGTTTTTCCCCCCCTCCCCCTTTTCTTTTTCCCCGGGTCTCCTGTCATATGATCCTCTCATATCCCCTTTGCCAATCACCTGTCCAGCTCTTGGCTCTATCCCTCCCCCTCCTGTCTTCTCCTATCATTTCGGATCTCCCCCTCCCACTCCCACTTTCAAATCTCTTACTAACTCTTCCTTCAGTTAGTCCTGACGAAGGGTCTCGGCCTGAAACGTCGACTGCACCTCTTCCTAGAGATGCTGCTTGGCCTGCTGCGTTCACCAACAACTTTGATGTGTGTTGCTTGAATTTCCAGCACCTGCAGATTTCCTCGTGTTTGCATTTTTAAACCTACTAACAGGTATGTCTTTGGACTGTAGGAAGAAACTAGAGCACCTAGAGGAAACCTATGCGCACATGAGAAGAAAGTACAAACTTTCTTACAGAGTACGCGGGCATTGAACTGCAAACTCCAATACCTCGAGCTGTAACAGTGTCATGTTAACTGCTATAGTAATGCTTAGTGCAGCTTGGCTATGCTTTAGAAAGTATGTATTATGAGGATAGGTTGAGCAAGCTAGCTAGGGGTTTTCTCTTTGGAGAGAAGAAGGATGAGAAGTGACTTGATGGAGGTATACAAGATAAGAGGCATAGATAGCCAGAGACATTTTTCCAGGGTGGAAATAGCTAATACAAGGGGGCATAACTTTAAGGTGTTGGGAGGAAAGTATACAGAGGATGTCAGAGGCATTTTTTTTACACAGTGAGTGGTAGGTGTGTGGAATGCGCTGCTAGGGGTGGTTATGGAGGCAGATATATTAGAGACATTTAACAGACTTGGCACAGCACAGTGGGCTGTAGCTTATTGCTCCACTCTATGTTCTAAAGCTGTGCCTATCTGCATGAGTGCAGCTGATGGTGTGAGTGCTCACGTGTGTCTGTGGTGATGTGAGCATACAGTCCATATGTGTGTCTACTATCCGGATGCCTCTACTGTTATATCCATCTTTATGTCAGTTTCCGAGGGTACGTAGCATGTATTTTAATCACTCTTGCAAACATCAGTCCCAGCAAGAACAAAGTACTCCATTGCATAGGCCAAAGCCAGCATGGTTTCCTTAGGGGAATTCTTGACTGACAAAGCTGTTGGAATTCTTTGAAGAAATAAAGGACAAGATAGACAAAGGAGAGTCAGTGGATGTTGTTTACTTGGATTTTCAGAAGGCCTTTGTGAAGGTACTGCACATGAAACTGCTAAACAAGAGCCCATGTTACTATAGGAAGGTTAATAACATGGTCAGAGGATTGGCTGACAGGCAAGAGGCAAAATGTGGGAATAAAGGGAGCCTTTTCTGGTGACCTGCCGATGACTAGCGGTGTTCTGTGTTGGGACTGTTTCTTTTCATGTTATATTTTCAATGATTTGGATGACAGAATCGATGCTTTTGTGGTCAAGTTTGCAGATGATACAAAGATAGGTGGAGGGGCAGATATGTTGAGGAAGCAGAGAGACTGCAGAAGCACTTGGACAGATTAGGAGATTGGGCAAAGAAGTAGCAGGTGGAATACTGTGTCAGGAAAAGTACGGTCACACATTGGTAGAAGGAATAAAGGCGTAGACTATTTTCTAACTGAGGAGAAAATTCAGAAATCAGAGATGCAAAGGGACTTGGGAGTCCTTGTGCAGGATTCCCTTGCAGGTTAAGTTGATGGTGAAGAAGGTAAACGCCATGTTAGCATTCATCTTGAGACAACGAGAATATAAAAGCAAGGATGTAAAGCTGAGACTTTATAAGGCATTGGTCAGATAGCACTTAATAGTACTGTGAGCAGTTTTGGGCTCCTTATCTAAGGAAAGATGTGCTGGCATTGCAGAGGGATCAGTGGAGGTTCACGAGAATGATTCCAGGAATGAAAGGGTTAACGTATGAGGAGATTTTGATGGCCCTAGGCTTGAACTCATGGGAGTTTAGAAGATTGAAGGGGGAATCCGAGAGTAAAACCTTCCGAATATTAAAAGGCCTGGATACAGTGGACATACAGAGTCCAGGACCAGTTGGCACAGTCTCTCCATGTCCACTCTATCTAGGCCTGTCAATATTCGATAGGTTTCAGTGAGATCACCCTCATTCTTCAGCAAGTACAGGCCCAGAGCCATCAAAGTGACCAGATTAATGATGCCATCAAGGATGCTGATCGTGTTTTTCACTCTAAGATTGCCACTTACAAGGAATGAGCAGAGGAATATGAAAGAGACAAAGTAAAAGTAAGCAAAGTCCGTGCCACAGGTGGGCTCCCTGGTCCCTTCGCACTCCTTCCCACTCAGGCAGGCCAGCATGATCTCTTGCCAGGACTCCCCAGTCGCACTTCTGCAGAAAGCACACAATCTGTTAGCGTGACAGAATCACATACTTTCCTTGCATCTTCCTTAAATATTAAATCTGTTTCCTGGCCCTTGAACTAATGGAAACTGTTTTCTCTATTGCAGGAAGAACACCTTATACTTCTGCCTCAATAATCTACAATCATTGAGTTTTCCAGTTTTATCTCACAACACCTCTGGTGTGTTCTTCCCCCTTTTCCTTCCCAATCCCAATTTTTGTCTCCTTTCCCACCCTCTCCAAGCTCTCATGACCCACCTTCTTCCCCCTCTCAGTTCCATCCACCCACCACACACACATTCTTTCACCCAGAGGCTGTCCCCTTCCCCCATCTGGTTCTGGTTCTACTGTCCTTCAGCTCTCCCCTAATGGGGCCTATTACCTCTTTTACTTATCTGAGTCCAGCATTGTAACCTTTGTGCTCCTATTTATCTCCTCCAGCAGCTGTCTTCGCCATATCTTCCCCCTCCTTTGCTCCATCTGCCATTCTTTATGTTCTCTCTGCTTCCATCTTTCATCCACCTACCTCTGTCTCCCAACTCCACCCATCTTCCTCCCTACCTGACATTCTTCACCCTCTGCAGTCGACCAATCACCTCCCTCTGTCTCTCAACTCCACCCATATTCCTTCCTAACCATCTACCTGTCATTCTTCACCCTCTTCAGTCCACCAATCACCTACTGGCCCCTGTCTCACCACACCACCCCCCCACCCATCTTACACTGATGTTCTCCCTCTCCACTCCCAGTCTGACTGCAGGCCATTGACCTGAAATGTTAGTTTTTGCTTCCTACCCCCTCCACCAATGCTGCTCAACATGTTGAGTTCTCCCAGCAATTGTCTATTCCTGCTCTGTTTCTCTGCTCTACACTAGTCAGTGCCTCCACCTTTAACAAATCTCTCCCTAACTTTTTCCAGCTTCTCCCATCCATCCCTACAGCTGGAATCACTCACATCTCCAAATACTTCCAGCACTCTCTCTATGACACTCACATGAAGTTTGGTGAGCAGAATTGCACCAAATATTTCAATTATGGCTGAACCAAAATTTTCCAACCTCACCTCTTTGCCTTTGTTCTCTCTGTCTCTATTTGTGACTACAGGTGTTTTATGAACTTCTCCCTCAGTTTGCCCATATCCATCTGAAAGTTTCCTATGCACACCCAAGGGTCTTTTAAACATTGTTGAAAAACATAGAAAACCTACAGCACAATACAGGCCTTTTGGCCCACAAAGTTGTGCTGAACATGTCCCAACCTTAGAAATTACTAGGCTTACCTATAGCCCTCTATTTCACTAAGCTCCATGTACCTATCTAAATGTCTCTTCAAAGACCCTATAGTATCGCCTCCACCACCGTTGCTAGCAGCCGATTCCACGCACTTACCACACACTGAGTAAAAAACTTACCCCTGACATCTCCTCTGTACCTACTCCCCAGCACCTTAAACCTGTGTCCTCTTGTGGCAACCATTTCAGCCCTGGGAAAAAGCCTCCGACTATCCACATGATCAATGCCTCTCATCATCTTATACACCTCTATCAGGTCACCTTTCATCCTCCGTCACTCCAAGGAGAAAAGGCCAAGTTCACTCAACCTATTCTCATAAGGCATGCTCCCCAATCCAGGCAGCAGCCTTGTAAGTCTCCTCTGCACCCTCTCTATGGCTTCCACATCCTTCCTGTACTGAGGCGACCAGAACTGAGCACAATACTTCAAGTATGGTCTGACCAGGGTCCTATATAACTGCAACATAACCTCTCGGCTCCTAAATTCAATTCCACGATTAATGAAGGCCAATACACCATATGCCTTCTTAACCACAGAGTCAACCTGTGCAGCTGCTTTGAGTGTCCTATGGACTCGGACCCCAAGATCCCTCTGATCCTCCACACTGCCAAGAGTCTTACCATTAATACTATATTCGGCCATCATATCTGACCTACCAAAATGAACTTCACACTTATCTGGGTTGAACTCCATCTGCAACTTCTCAGTTTTGCATCCTATCAATATCCCGCTGTAACCTCTGACAGCCCTTCACACTATCCACAATACCTCCAACCTTTGTGTCATCAGCAAACTTACTAACCCATCCTCATCCAGGTCATTTATAAAAATCACAAAGAGTAGGGGTCCCAGAATAGATCCCTGAGGCACACCACTGGTGACTGACCTGCATGCAGAATATGACCCGTCTACAACCACTCTTTGCCTCCTGTGGGCAAGCCATTTCTGGATCCACAAAGCAATGTCCCCTTGGATCCCATGCCTCCTTACTTTCTCAATAAGCCTTGCATGGGGTACCTTATCAAATGCCTTGCTGAAATCCATATACACTACATCTACTGCTCTTCCTTCATCAATGTGTTTGGTCACAAGCACATTGATGTTGTACTCGCCTCTACCACTTCCTCTGGCAGCTCGTTCCATGTACCCAACCACCCTCTAAGTGACAATCATGCCCATCAGGTCCCCTTTCTCATCTTAAACCAGTGTAGGGGGTTTTGGATTCCCCTACTTCAGTAAAAAGGACAGTGACCACCCACCTTATCTATTCCCCTCATGATTTTACACACTTCTAAAAGGTGCATCACCCTCCCTAGCCTCCTTCGCTCCAGAGAGAAAAGTTCCAGTCCAAGTTCCTACAGATCTCATAAAATTTCTGTGAATAATTTCTGCACTCCCTCTATCTTAATGATATACTTCCGATGGTGTTGCAACCAGAATGGCACACAATACTTCAGCTGCGGCCTAATAACTCACAGAATTATTAACACACATATTCCTCTGTTCCTGGACAGTTTCCAGAACCCTGCCATTTGGTTTCCTTCATATTTCAGGAAAAATGTATTATTTCAAACTTTCTTGTATTGAATTTCATCTGTCATATCTGCCCAATACACCAGCCTACCTGAAATCACCCTTGTTTATCACTTCTGTGTTTCAGGTCATCTGAAAATTTAGAAATTATATCCTGGCCACTTATATCTAAGTCATTATTACATATTCACAAAAAACTATTGTTATTGTGACCAATCCTACAACCATCACTGTGCGTTATGTTTGAAGTCCCTTGCCCACTGACTCCATGTTGCTAACTCAGCCCATTGCATGATTTAAATGGCAGACAGTGAAGTGCACATCACAACTCCCCGCTGTGTAAACACTTTTATCATAGCCACCCTTTGGCCCTAAATTTTAAATTTATATCCTAGTCCTTGAACAATCAGTCAAGAGGATCAGTAGAACCCAGGGGTGACAGTGGAAGGAGCCTATTACCTCCCAAACCACCCTCAAAATGAGTGAAAGATCCTCAACCCTCTAGGACCATCAGGGTAGACTCCTATTGCTCTCTGATATGGTAGCATCATATTCTTACAAAGACCCACACAATGTACTCATTCACTATCCTAGCAGAGCCTACTTCCTCTACAACCAGATAAGCTTCTTTAGCCCAAGTCAAGCCCCACTTCCCATTGCCGCCCATTTACGATTGATATCAGTACTGAAAATGTAAGAATTTAATTTCATGTCGGCAGCCATTCCCTTTCCAGAGTTACTCTTTGATCATTTTATTTAAAGAAACATCAGAAAATGAAGCAGGAATAGATAGACCATTCAGCTGCTCAAGTCTGCTCTGCCATCTATTTTTTGAAACCAGTAAGAATTTGTACTTTACAATAATTTCAAAACCCTAAGTGAAGCAGTTGGGACCTTACAACAATCTCTCAGCTTCACAGGCACTCTTCCTGAGATCAAGTTTTTGTTGCTAGATTTTTTTAAATTGTTGAAATCAAATTTTAAAACTATTAAATGTGTTACGCACTGGGTAAATACTTCACATTTCATTATGTGAAATATTTCAAGTGGTTCTTTAATTAAGGTTCCTCAAGGGTGGTTACATCTGGGAGTGGAAGTGGGGGTAAGCTCCCACAACCTATTAAATGCTCCCAATGGCGTGCGTCTCAAATAGCCTCCTGACCTTCACGTGTAGCTTAGCTACTAAGCCTAGCGGAACCATTTCTACTGACAGGAGAAGGGGCAAAGGTGGGTTACTGGCACCTTAAAACCAGCTGCTTCTGGCAGATGGGGCTGATCAGCTGTGGTTGGCAGCTCAGCTAGGAGAAGGAAACTCTGATCTTTAACCTCTGTTGCCTTGTAGTTATACCCACTCATGGAGAAGGCTTTGGGAGTAAATCCCAAGTTAAAATTCAGAGCTGGAGTCTGTAAGTTGAGTCCAACACTGACTGCAATTCCTGTGATGTCACTGGTGCCAAACTGTATCAGTCTCTGCCATTCCTTTGGTTGGAGAGGGGGAGCCTGCTGCATGGGCAACAGCTTGCTCTCCCTATCGCAGTACCCTGGCTTGCGTATCACATAGACAGCTGGGACACAACATCCATGGTCAATCCTGACCAACAAATGGCCTCACATCTTTAATTCCAGAACAGTGAAAGTTCTACTCTTTCACAGAATGACTATGTATAACTCCTTATGCCTACCCAATAAAGCTAACAGAGAGGTCTTTAATGGGGATCATCTTATATTGAATTTGGGTTATTTACTAAGGAATACATTAGTCACATTCAGCGACTGATCAGTTCAGGTTGGATCTCCACTACTGGGAGTTACAAGTGGGACTCACCGGAACAGCAGCATCAAGGCATTGAAGAAGGTGTGGAAGTTGTTGTGTCGATTGATGGGGGTATGGTCATCCAGTCCGATATTTCCAAAAAGCTACATAAATCCAGGGAAAAATTACAAGCACAGATTTTGCTAGCATATAGAATACTCACACTGTTCTGTTGATATGGTGAATCTTTCTGTGTAAGAGAGGGGCCTACCTGCATTCCAATTATGGCATAAATGAAGAACAACATTGCAATCAGGAGGCAGACATATGGAAGAGCCTAGGGATAACAATAAAGTCAAAATCAAGTATATTGTCATGTGCACGAGTACAAGTGTGCACAGATGCATACTTGCAGAAGACATCACAAGTAAACTGTCAGAGACACAACACTTACAAAGAATATATAAATATAATTTGTACAAAATTATATATGAAAGAACACAAAAAATGTCCATTGTAGTGCAAAGTACTTATCATGTTCCTATACTGAGGTAGTGATTAGGGTTGTGCAGGTTGGCTCAAAAACTGAATAGTTGAAGGGAAGCAGCTGTTCTTGAACTGGGTGGTGTGGATCTTCAGGCTTCTGTACCTTCTGCCTGATGCTAACTAGAAGAAGATGATATGGCCTGGACGGTGGGGAACTCTGATGATGGGTATTGTCTTCATGAAACAGCACCTCATAGATACTACCATTGGTGTGGATGATGGGGTGGGAAGTGGCTGATCATTCTAAGCAGAAGATTCAGAAAACATAGAGAAACCCACACTTCTTATGGATTAATAACAACATTAACGTAGGAGGAAATGCAGCCCCTTGAGCCTGGGCAATGTGTCAGAGTATTTCAATCTGTCCCATTCCTCCAGTTGACTAGATTTGCATTTCTAGATTTACAAGGCTCCAACTATGACACCTACTTGCCATATTGTTGGAATTGCTCCAGAAATTTCATTGCACACCACTTAGACCATAAGAGTAAGATAAAAGAGCTATATTAGGCCATTTAGTCCAACAGGTTTGCTCCATTCTATCATGGTTGATTTATTATCCCTCTCAGTATTTTCCTGCCATCTCCCTTTAACCTTTGACACAGATACTAATGAAGAACCTATTAACCTCCGCTTTAAATACACCCAATAACGTGGCCTCCACAGCCGTCTCTGGCAATGAATACAACAGGTTGACCACCCTCTGGCTCAAGAAATCCCTCCTTAACTCTGTTCTAAAGGGATGTCCTTTTATTCTGTGCATTTGGTCCTAGACTCTTGCAAAACTGGAAACATTCTCTCTATGAACACTTTATCCAGGCCATTTAATATTTGGAAGGTTTCAATCAGATGCCCTCTCATTCTTCTAAACTCTAGTGAATACAGACCCAAAGACAGCAGACATTCTTCATACATTAACCCTTTCATTCTTGTAAACCTCCTTCACAACCTTCTCCAATACCAGTACATCATTTCTTAGATATGGGGCCTAAAACACCTCACAATATTTTACATTTTTTTTTATTGCACATTGGGTGTTCAACATTGGGTCTTTTATGGATTATTTCAGTCCTTTATTTTCTTATGGACATGATGTGTTTTTTTAAATTCTTGACACATTGGGTGATAGACAGTCTTTTTTTCATATATATGGGGTTTGTTTTTGGGTTTCCTTGTGAGGAGACAATCTCAAAGTTGAGAATAAATGTATTTTGAACCTTTGAACATGTGGTTTATCAATGCCTGTGGGCCTGACATCAGTAGTGGATAGGTTACTGGAAGCTATTCCAAGGGACAGGATAAGTATTGAGATAAATAGGGACTGATTAAGGATAATGGCAACTTCACACATTTCTGTTCTTTATGACACTCTGGAATTTCCACCATACTGCAAGTGTCTTCCACGGTGAAGACTGATGCAAAAAACTTATTCCGTTCATCCACCATTTCCTTGTCCCCCATTACTACCTCTCCAGCATCGATTTCAAATGGTCCGATATCCATTCTTGCCTCTCTTTTACACTTTATGTTTCTGCAGAAAGTTTTGGTATGCTCTTTAATATTATTGGCCAGCCTATTTTTGTATTCATCTTTTCCTTCTTTATGACTTTAGTTGCCTTCTGTTGGTTTTTGAAGGCTTTCCAATCCTCTAACTTTCCAACAATTTTGGATCTCTTTGGCTTTTATGTTGGCTTTGCATTCTGTTGTTAGCCATGGTTGCATCATCTTGCCCTGAGAATATTTCTTTCTCTTTGGGATGTTTATATCCTGTGCCTTCCGAATTGCTTCCAGAAATTCCCGACATTGCTGCTCTGCCTTCACCCCTGCCTGTGTTCTTTTCCAATCAAGTTTGGCCAAATCCTCTCTCATGCCTCTGTAATTCCCTTTACTCCACTGTAATACTGATACATCTGACTTTGGGTTTTCCTTCTCAAATTTCAGGGTGAACTTGGTCATATTACGATCACTTGCCCCTTAGGGTTCTTTTTCCTTATACTCTTTAATTAATTCTAGTTCATTGCACAACACCCAATCCAGAATAGCTGATCCTCTCGCGTGCTCTAAAAAGCCATCTGGTAGGCATTATAGAAATTTCCCCTTTTGATGACCCAGCAACAACCTTATTTTCCCAATTTATCTGCATATTGAAATCCCCCATGTCTATTGTAATATTGCCCTTTTGGCATGCATTTTCTATATCCCATTGCAATTTGTAGACCACATCGTTATTACTGTTTGAGGATCTGTATATAACTCCCACCAGGGTCCTTTTATCCTTGCAGTTCCTTAGCTCTACCATCACTGATTCAACACCTTCTGACTTCATGTCACCTCTTTTAATAATTTGATTTCATTTTTTTACCGACAGAACCACACCACCCCCTCTGCCTACCTACCTGTCCTTTTGATCCAATGTGTACCCTGGACTTTAAGCTCCCAGCTATAATCTTCTTTCAGCCATGATTCAGTGATGCCTACAACATCATACATGCCAACCTGTAACTGTGCTACAAGATCATCTGCCATATTCCACATACTGCACACATTCAAATATAACACTTTCAGTCCTGTATTAACCCTTCTCGATTTTGACTGCCCTTTAAATTGCAACTCATCTCACTGACTGTAATTTTACCCTATCATCAACATCTCCTTACTAGCAGTCTCACTACACATTGCCTGTGTTTGTAAACCAACTACCTCATCCTTAGCACTATCACTCTGGTTCCTATCCCCTTGCCAAATTAGTTTAAACCTTCCTGAATAACTCTAGCAAATCTGCCTGCAAAGATATTGGATACCCTTGAGTTCAGGTGTAACTTGTCCCTTTTGTACAGGTCATACCTTCCACAGAAGAGATCCCAATGATCCATAAATCTGAACCCCTGCACCCAGCACCATTTCCTCAGCCACACATTCACCTGCCAAATCATCCTAAGCCTACCCTCACTGACACGTGGCACAGACAGCAATCCAGAGGTTACTACCCTGGAGGTCCTGTTTCTCAGCTTTCTACCTGATTCCTTAAAATCTCTCTTCCTGACCTCTTTACCATGTCTGCTTATGTCATTGGTGCCAACATTCACCTAGACTTCTGGCTGCTCACCCTCACCATCGGGGTATCTCTATCTCGTCCCTATTCTTCTGACTAAGGAATCTTCTATCAACACTGCAGTCCTATTCTCTCTGCTCTTCTGAGGCACAGCACCAAACTCTATGTCTGAGACCCCGTCACTGTGACTCCCCCCTGGTAGGTTGTCCCCCTCAATGGTAACTAAAGTTGTATACTTATTATTGAGGGGAATACCTACAGGTATACTCTGCACTGGCTGTGTATTTGCCTTCCTTCTCCTGATAGTCACCCAGTTACTTGTCTCCTGCAACCTAGGGGTGACTTCCTCCCTGTGGCTCCTGTCTACCACCTCCTCATTCTCCCCCATGAGTCGAACATCATCGAGCTGCAGCTCCAGTTCCTTAACATGTTCTCTCTGGAGATCTCCCAGACTTCCCATATCCCACACAGACTACAAAACACTGCCCCTGGAGCCATTCTCACTAAACTGCTGTGACTTAACAGTTGAGGAATGAACAAAACAGAACAAAAGAAGAGTAACGTAACAGATACATTACCTCCGCCAGGCCTGATGAGCCAAAGCCACTCTAAAGACTAGCACACTCAAAAGAATGGCCGCTCCACTTGTATTTGCAATATTTTTATTTGCCCTTGTTAATGAATCCCTGTCATTGATTGGTCATAGCCCAAATCAGAGAAACTTTTCCCTGCAACTTTTGATACCCCTACTAATCAAGAACCTATTAACCTCTGCTTTAAATATACCCAATTACTTAGCCTCCACAGCCACCTGTGGCAATGAATTTCACAAATTCACCACCTGTGGCTGAAGAAATTACTCCCCATCTCTGGTCTAAAGGGATGTCCTTTATTTCTGAGACTTGCTATCGGGTCCTAGACCTTACCACTATCGGAAACATCCTCTGTTTGCCCACTCTATCCAGGCCTTTCAATATTCAGAAGGTCCCTTTCATTCCCGGAATCATTCTGGTAATCCCCTTCTGTACCCTCTTGAATGCCAGTACATCCTTTCTTAGGTAAGGGGCCTAAAATTGCTGACAATACTCCACATGCAATTTGACCAATGCCCTATAAAGCCTCAGTATTATATCCTTGCTTTTATATTTTAGTCCCTTCAAAATTAATTCTAACATTGCATTTGCCTGCTCTACTACTGACTCAACCTGCAAATTAACCTTTAAAAAATCCTGCACTCAGACTTAAGTCCCTTTGCACCTCCATTTTCTAATTCCTTCTACCAAAGTGCATGACCAAACACTTCCCTTCTCTATATTCTATCTGAAGCTTCTTTGCCCATTCTCATAATCTGTCTAAATCCTTCTACAGACTCCCGGCTCCTCAATACTACCTACCCCTGTATCATCCGCAAACTTAGTTCCAAAGCCATTAAATCTGTTTTCCAGATCATTAACATGTAATGTGAAAAGTAGCAGCCTCAATACCAACCCCTGTGGAACACCATGTCACTGGCAGCCAAGCAGAAAAGACCCCATTTACTCTGTCTCCTCTGCCAGTCAGCCAATCTTCTCCTTGTTAGTATCTTTCTTGTAATACCATGGGCTCTTACCTTGTTTAGCAGCCTCATGTGCCACACCTCAGCAAAGGCTTTTTAAACAGTCATGTAGGCACATCCACTGACCCTCCTTTATCTATCATGTCTGTGATTTCCTCAAAGAATTCCAACAGATTTGTCAATTAAGATTTCCCCTTTAAGAAACTCTGCTGACTTCAGCCTACTTTACATGCATGTCTTCAAGTACATCGAAACCTCATCTTTAATAATGGACTCTAACATTGAAGAACATAAGACATAGCAGCAAAATTAGACTATTAGGCCTGTTGAGTCTGCTGGACCATTCTATCATAGTTAACTTAATATGCTTACGCTAACCAATTTCCCCCGGGATCAATAAAGTATGACTATGACTATGTTCCTTAGCTCCATTCTCCTGCCTTCTCCCTTTTACCTTTGGCGCCCTTACTAATCAAGACCCTATCACCCTCCACTTTAAATACACTCAATGACTTGGCAGCACAGCCATCTGTGGCAATGAATTCTACAGATTTACCCCTCTAGCTAAGTAAATTCCTCCTCAACTCTGTTCTCAATGGACATCCTTCTATCCTGATCCTGTGCCCTCTGGTCCTAGACTTCCCCATTCTAGGAAGATCAGCCCATGCGAAGAAATAGACCCGTTGCTTAACGAAGCCTGCGGAATAATCACGGGCACACTGCGCCCCACACCCACTAACATCATTTACAGACTTGCAGGCATTGCTCCCCCAGAGATCCGAAGACACACTACAACAAAAATTGAAAAAGGTAAACAGAACTCGGATCCACGGCACCCACTACATCATCATGTGCCAGTTTCCAACCACCTAAAATCGAGGAAAAGCTTTGCTATAGTAGAGGAACTACCGCACGGAACATCCCCCCAAACATACAGGATTGCCCTCTGACAACAAACAGAAGCCAGAACCCCACCAAACAATACAGCGCAAGACCCCACAGAAATGTTACCGAACGGGGCACTGCTTGACAGACGGAAGTGGTGCACTCTCAACAGAGCGAGACCTTGAGTTTGTAGGACGGGAGATAATATGGTGAAGTGGGGTTTAAAGACCAGCGAATCCTGTGAGTGTGGCGAAAGGCTGCAAAACACTGAACATGTTCTGCGCAACTGTCCACTCTCACCTGATTTAGCTGACACTGACCTGCTCAACATCAACCAAACAACACTAGAGTGGCTGGCTGTCTGGTGCGACAAGCTATGATGATGATCTAAAATGTGCATTAATTTTTCACTGGTGTATCTGCACCTTAACAAGAGCAGTCATGCTTTAAAAACAAGGGACAATGTGTAAAGCTGGGTAGAGGAGAGTCCAGTATTGTTCTGAGGTTGCATTGTGTTAGACAGAGGTGATCACCCTCAGATTGAGCTGCGACACCTTGTAGATTTGGAGGGATAATAAAGGGATTTTTGTTAGTCTGTGGAGTGGGCTACCTCTCTCTGATATGTTGATCTGGTGACTATTGGGAGTACAGTGGGTGGAAAAACTTGGAGAAATCACTACCTTGAAGGACTGCACGAAGGTCCAGAGGAGGATGCGGATGGTGTAACCTTGACGAAGCAGCTTGATGAGGCGGGCAGCACGGAACAGCTTCAGGAAGCTCAGGTTCACGAACTTCAGCTGTGGGGAGGTCAAAAGGAAAGATCAAAAGGAAGCGCTGCCTACAATATTCCTTGTCATTCTGTGCCCTTTCCTATTCCCCAGATTCTCAGCAATTGTCAGTGAAAGACAGGAGATGCCACTGGCCCGCTGTTCACATGCTTCTACACTGACCCCCAGCTCCTTGGCTCCATCTGAGGCCTTCTCCCCTTCACCCTGTTACAACACAAGTACATTTCCCTAAAGGCCTGAATCATACACCCTCATTCCACAAGGTGGTACCCCAAGAACATTCCTCTACTCGTTCAGGGTTTCTTTCCCCTTCACTCCATGGGAACCCATCTACACTACACCTCAAGAATACTCCCTACACTCTCAGAGCCGCTCTATCATGAACTCTAAGGATGCCCCCTACATCATCAATTTCACTCATCCAACCCATCAGAGCCCTTCTACCCTGAACCCCAAAAACTCCCAATCCCTCATACCTCCCACACATGGTTGCTCCCTCTGTTATACTTTCGAACTTATTTCCTCACCTATCTCATATTCAATCGCATTCTCAACTGTGCCCTCTCTATTAGTTATACAGTTCTGATTGTGATTGCTCTTGGAATGTAGAATAGTACAGCACAGGAGCAAGGCCCCTCGGCCCATCATGCCCGTGCTAAATACAATGCCGAATTAAGCTAAATCTCCCCTGCTTGTACATGATCCATATCCCTTCATTCCCCACAAACTTGAGCCTCTACCACCATCCTGGCAGCCTGTTCAGTTTTCCTCTTACACCTTAAATGCATGCCCTCCTGTATTTGACATTTCTACGCTGGGAACAAGATTCTGACTCTCTACTCTACCTCTGCCTCCCATAATTTCATAAACTTCTATCAGGCTCATCCCTCAGTCTCTTGTTTGGGAGTGTGCCCTCTCTCACTTTCACTACAGTTTGTGCTCTCTCTTATACTCTCCCACACTTGATCAACAGACATAGAGTTATACAGCACAGAAACAGTCTCTCTCTCCCCCACCTTGTCCATGTACAGCAAGCTATCTACCTGACGTAGTGCCATTTGCCTGCATTTGGCCTATATATAGCACCTTCAAACCTTTTCTATCCATCTAAACCTTTCCTATCTGTCCATATATCTCTTAAATGTTGCAATTGTACCTGCCTCTACCACTTCCTCTGACAACTCGTTTCATATACTTACCACCCTCTGAGTGGAAAATCTCAGTCCCCTTAAAAATTCACCTCCCACCTTAAGTCTATTCCCTCTCTTATTCGTTAATTTCCCTTTTCTTTACTCACTCACAAGCACACTGTCTCCCAACCTCCCAGCTGATACTCTCACGATATCCTCTTTCATACATAGCCTCACACCCAGTCATGTTCCGATTGTGCCAGTCTCACACTCTCGCGCACACTAGGTGGTATGGCATTGAGGCACCGTACATTGCATTCTGTTACAATGATCTCACTGATGCTGCCCACCACAGTCACAAAATCAAATACGTTCCACGAGTCTCGGAAGTAGTTCTGTAAGGGAGGAATAAACATGAGAAGTGAGAATGTTTCATGCTTCTTTGATCAGCCAATACTTTAACAAGTAACTGCTGCTCCTATCGACTCACAAGAAGATAATCTGAGCTGCAGTTGATCAGGATGGTTCTCTGTTAAATAGTCTCATTGTTGGAGCCCACTGAATCCATAGTGGTTCCTCATATTAAAGCACCACAGCTCTCCAACCTCTCTTAGCAAGTACACTTTCATGGTTTTGGAGCTTCCCTTGCACTATTCCATCTCACACTGCCCAGGGGCAGGCTGTGCAAGGGTTAAATAGGCCCAGCTCTGTACTATCTACCATTGGCAAGACAGGAATGACACAGTGGAGACAGAGGAAAACATCATTCATCTCCATGCCCTTCCTAATGTGAGGTTTGTGCATTGCTGATCCCATGGTACAGCCTCGGGCAACATAGGTCATGTGGCCCCATTCTTGGCATACCATTCTTCACCCTATACGTTGCTATATTTTACCCAGATGGTGGTTACTCTTCTAATGGTACTCACCAGGAATCCAAAGGCAATGATTTTGAGGATGCACTCAAGGGTGAAGGTGATGGTGAAGGCAATGTTCATCAGTTTCAGCACACTCACAAAGCCAGGTGGGGGAGAATGATGCTGCAATGGAAACGCAGATGGACAGTCAGGTTCAAAGTAAATTTATTATCAAAGTACATATTGTCACCACGTACAACTCTGAGATTCAACCACAAACAAGGGAAAATCCATAGATTCTGGAAATCTGAGCAACACACACAAAATGCTGGAGGAACTCAGCAGGCCAGGCAGCATCTATGGAAAAGAGTACAGTTGATGCTTCATTTTCTTACGGGCGTACTCAATAAATCCAATAACTATTATGGAATCAATGAAAGGCTGCAACAGTGTGCAAGATAACAAACTGTGCAAATACAAAAAGAAAGAAAAATATAATAATAATTAATAAATAAGTAATAAATATCGATAACATGAGATGAAGAGTCCTTGAAAGGGAGTCTATAGTTTGTGGGAATAGTTCAGTGATGGGGCAAGTGAAATTATCCCGTCTGGTTCAGGAGCGTGATGGTGTGCTCTTAAACCTGGTGATGGTAAAACCTAACGTTCTCCATATGATCAGCAAAATCACAGTCTGTTGCTGGATCTGCCCAGAATCTTGCGGGCCGTCGTCCGTCCAGGAGAGTTGCAGGCAGGGACTGGCTCAACTCTCACAGCGGTATGTCATGCTAACGGGTGGTTCCTAAGTCCAGGAAATTACCCGCTGCCCCAGAGTTCATAAAAGCCTTCATCACCCACCGATTCTTATCCCAGGTGATGTCTGCCTTCAGCATGAAACCTGAATCTGTGTCCTCCCAACACTGGACGATCTTTTTAGTTCTCCCAATGGTTGCAGACTTAGGCATTCAGCCTGTAGATGACCTGACTTCCCGCAGTAATAGCAGCAGCCTTGACTCTGTTGCCAGGACCTCCCATTCGTGGAGAGTCTAGTGCAGCTGATCTGCATGGGTTCGACTGAGTCCTGAACGGGGGACGGGCAGGTCATGGTCCGAAATCGGGGTGGAGGTGGGGCAGAACTACG
Source organism: Mobula birostris (assembly GCF_030028105.1). Classification (NCBI taxonomy): domain Eukaryota; kingdom Metazoa; phylum Chordata; class Chondrichthyes; order Myliobatiformes; family Myliobatidae; genus Mobula; species Mobula birostris. The sequence continues at coordinate 101,088,419 of NC_092381.1, forward strand.
ATGCATTGAGACAAGGCTTAGGCCAGTTCTCTTTGATCTTTTGATTTAGTCCCACTTACACTCTGCCAATTATTGAAACAAATGGATTGGTCAATCAGAACCTTTAAGTCCTCTGCTGGCTCTCCTAAGGCGAGGACATCCTTCAATTCATCTTAGAGTCCATAGCAGTATAGGGTGGCCAAGGCCTCACTGTTCCAGCCACTCTTTTGGGTCAAGGTGCGAAACTTCATAGTGAAGTTGACTGCTGACTGTCTGCCCTGTGGAATTTTCATCAGACAGTCCGAGGCTCAACAGGCTCTGGCAGGGTGATGGAACACCTTCCTCAAGACAGTCATGAATTCCTCCAAATCTGAGCAAACATCCGACCTTTGTTCCCAATGTACAGGGCCCAACCCAGGGCTCTTCTGATAATGAAGGCCACCTTTCCATGTTCCAAAGGAAACTGGACGGCTGGCATTCAAACACTAATGAGTATTGGCTGAGGAAGCCGCAGCAAGGGCCTGGGTCACCATCTCTCCAGAGCTGCAAGATGTACTGGCTCTCCAAAGCGATCTAGCTTCCTCCTTGCAAAAGCTGACAAAGAACTACCTAGAGGTCGTGTATCTCCAGGCTCTGTCTGGAAATCTTCTCTAGGTGGCTGGTCACAGTGGACGAAAGACTCTGATACCCTGCTGGGTCCATCGTTCCAGTCGTTCTGTGACGAGAGTTTGGACCCAAATACTGGAGTATCCGAGGCTAGGATTGAGACATGGAATAAAACTGGGTCCAGAAATGAGCACTAAACAAAACCCTATACAATATTTCTGGTTGGACTTAAGAACGAGCACTGAGGTGTTCAGGTGCTCTTTAAATACTCAATTGTTGGTGCCCAAAACATGATTGCCCACTAATGGGATGGTCCTGAATGCTTAAAGGGGCCACACCGGCTATCCATACTCCGAAGAGTTAGAGCATCTAAACCCTGGAAGCTGGCGTGGTTGGGTGCGTCTTGTAATACTCTTATGTAACTCGACTTTGGAAACTGGCTCTCCTGCCCAACTGGTCGATGGAAATTGGCTCTTCTTCCCAACTGGTCTATGCCGATCAAGATTCCTATCTAAGCTAGACCCATTTCAAATTTCACAGTACAGGTACAAAGTAAATTTATTATCGAAGTACAAATATGTCACCATATACAACCCTGAGCTCATTTTCTTGTGGGCATACTCAATAAATCTTAGAATAATAATCATAACAGAATCAGTGAAAGAACTCACCAACTTGGGTATTCAACCAGTGTGCAAAAGACTACAAACTGTGCAAATACAAAAAGGAAGAAATAATAACGATAAACAAATAAGCAATAAATATTGAGAACATGAGATCAAGAGTCTTTGAAAGTAAGTTCATTGGTTGTGGGAAATTTCTATGATAGGACAAGTGAAGGTGAGTGAAATTATCCCCTTTGGTTCAAGATCCTGGTGGTTGACAGGTAGTAATCGCTTCTGAACCTGGTGGTATGAGTCCTGAGGCTCCTGTAACCTCTTCCTGATGGCAGCAGTGAGAAAAGAGCATGTGGGTGGTGGGAGTCCAGGATGATGAATATTGCTTTCCTGCAATAGCGTTTCATGTAGATGTGCTCAGAGGTGGGGAGGACTTTACCGTGATGGACTGGTTGATGGAATGGCTTTGGTTAATAATCAGCTCCTTGGCCATTTGCACATCTTTGTACCACATCCCTCTAAACATTTTTTAAATGTTGTCTGATTCAAGCAGTTTCTTTGGCAACTTGTTCCATATACTAACCACCCAAGGGTCCCCAAGTTCCTATTAAATCCCACCTGAAGCAAGCTTTTTCCACTGAGGTTGAGTGGGACTAGACTGGAGATCATTGCTTTAGGGTGAAAGGTGAAATATTTAAGGGGAACATGAAGGGAAACTTCATTACTCAGAGGATGGACAGTGTGTGGAATGAATTGCCAGTGGAACTGGTGGATGTGGGCAACATTTAAGAGAAGTTTAGAGAAGTTCCAAAGTACACAATCACAACAACAGCCCTTTACTCAATGTCAGCAAGACCAAGGAGTGATTATTGACTTAAGAAGGAGAAAACCAGAAGTCCATGAGCCATTGCTCATTGGGGGATTAAAGGTGGAGTGTTCATAAACTTTAAATTCCTCATTTCAGAGGATCTGTCCTGGGCCTGGCCTGCTAGTCCCATTACAAAGAAAACACGACAACACCTGTACTTCCTTAGAAGTTTGTGAAGATTTGGCATAACATCTAAATCTTTAACAAACTTCTATAGATGTGTGGTGGAGTGTATATTGGTGGGAGATGTAAGTCAGAAGTACATCGTGGAACCCAGTTCTACCCAACATACAAAACTATTTTACATTTCCACTGCAATGTCTTATCAAAGGATGCCGATTTCAGATAAGTTTCCCACCTCTCTTCGACAGGAGTTCTGTATGTCCTTTCTTATGTCTCCCCCTCTGTGGTTTCCTGCTCATCTCTTTACACTGGCTGTCTCCTCTCCCCACTCTCAATCCTGATACATAGTGTTGATCTGAAAAGACAGCTATCCCTTCACAGATGCTGCCTGACCTGCTGAGTTCCTCCTGCACATAGTTTGTCGCTTCAGTCTCTGAGTCTCCATTCTCAATCCAGACCCACTCAACATTACAAGATGTAATCCAATGAACGTGTCTTTCCAAGATGCATTGACTCAAATTCCCAGAACTACTAGCTCTGAAGGTCAGAGAATCAGTTGAAATTCTGCTTAAATCAACACCCACGGATCCAAGATAAGATCAGAAATCAACTTCTGATCCAAGATAAGCTTGACACGAGGTGGTGAATTTTACATAGGGTTCAGCATTCCAACAGCAACTCACTCCTTTGAGCACTCTCTGGTAATTCAGGCCATGCTGAGTTGAGGCAGTACTACAATAAGTAGTGGATACAACCCAGTCCATCACAGGAAAAGCCAACCCCCACCACTGAGTGCATCTACAAGGAGCGGGCCACAAGAAAGCAGCTCCCATCATCAAGGACCCTCAAGGACCCCCGCCTTCTAGGTTATGCTCTCTTCTCACCGTTGCCATTAGGAAGGAGATACGGGAACCTTAGGCTCCACCACTGGGTTAAGGGACAATTATTACTCTTCAAACATCCGGCTCCTGATCCAGCATGGATAACTTCGCTCACCTCAGCACTGAACTGACTCCACATTTCAAGGACTGTACAACTCATGTCCTTATTTTTTTTCTGTAGTTTCACTTTGTCTCATTCTGCACATTGGTTATTGGTCAGTCTTCTTATTTTGCTTCTGTTGTATTTCTTTGTTCTGCTGTGAATGCCCACAAGAATATGAATCTCAGTGTGGTGAATATGTGGAATTTATTGCCACGGATTGCTGTGGAGGTCAGGTCATGGGATATATTTAAGGTGGAGGCTGTTAGGTTCTTGATTTGTAAGGGCATCAAAGGTAATGGGAGAGAAGGCAGGAGATGCCCTTCAATCCCTGAGGGGATAAGAGGGATAATAAATCAGCCAGGACTAGATTTGGTGGGGCAAATGGCCTAATCTGCTCCTACATCTTATGGTCCTACATGGTGTCAGTGGATGCTGTTGACCTGAATTTTCAGAAGGCCTTTGATAAGGTGCCACACACGAGGCTGTTGAAAAAAAGTTAGAGCCCATGGTATTACAGGGAAGATACTTCCATGGGTAGAAGATTGGCTGCTCAGCAGGAGGCAAAGAATGGGAATAAAGTTTTTTTTCTGGTTGACTGCTGGTAACTAGTGGTGTTCCACAGCCAACACTGGGTCTAGACCTGTACTCACTGGAGTTTAGAAGAATGAGGGGAGATCTCATTGAAACCTATGAAATATTGGAGACTCACATAGAGAAAATGTTACCTATTGTGAAGGAGTCTAAGACCAAAGGGCAGAGCCTCAGAACAGAAGGATACCCCTTTAATTCAAGTTCAAGTTTATTGCCATTTAACCATCTACATGTACATCGCCAAGGGAAACAAGTGTTCCTCCAGACTTACACACAACATAAAGGTAATATTACCACAAATAAATTAACAAATAATAAGGTGCATTTATGACACGTCAAAAAGTAAACAGTAAAAAGCTACATATGTGATGAGACCTTATGGTGACAGGGAGTTCAGTAGTCTCATGGCCTGGGGGAAGAAGTTGTTTCCCACCCTAACAGTTCCTACTCTAACAACACACATCAAAGTTGCTGGTGAACGCAGCAGGCCAGGCAGCATCTCTAGGAAGAGGTACAGTCGACGTTTCAGGCCGAGACCCTTCGTCAGGACTAACTATACCTCTTCCTAGAGATGCTGCCCGGCCTGCTCCGTTCACCAGCAACTTTGATGTGTGTTGCTTGAATTTCCAGCATCTGCAGTATTCCTGTTGTTTGAGTTCCTACTCTAATGCTACATTACCTCCTTCCTGATGGTCGGGGGTCAGAGAGATTGTTGGACAGATGGGAGGGATCATGGACAATGCTTTGCATACATAGTGTATCTGATAAATATCTCTAATGGGTAGAAGAGAGACCCCAATGATCCTCTCAGCAGTCCTCACAATTCTTTGTAGGCTCTTGTGATTAGATGCCTTGTAATTTCCGTACCAGATGGTAATAGAAGTGGTCAGAACACTCTCTATGGTGCTCCGGTAAAAATTGGTTAGAATGGGGGGTGGGGGGGGGTTGTAGGGGTTCCTCAGTCACCTCAACGTCGTCTGGAGCTGCAGACGCTGCTGTGCTTTATTGGCTAACGAGTGGTGTCGATGGACCAGTGAGATTGTCCATTATGTGCACTCCCAGAGACTTGGTGCTCCTAACTCTCTCCATGGAGGAGCCATTTATGAACAGTGAGGAGTGGTCAGCCTGCACTTCCCTAAAGTTCACAATCACTTCTTTGGTCTTGTCCCTGTTGGGACTCAAATTGCTGTGCTCACACCGTTTTATCAGTCGCTTTACCTCCCCTCTGTATGTCGTCTCATCATCATTGTCGACGAGGCCAGCAACTGTTGTATCATCAGTGAACGACAATTCAGTTTGAAATGGATCTCGCGGTACAGTCACGCGTCAGGAGTGTGAACAGCAGCAGGCTGAGCTCACAGCCCTTGCGGCGGGGGGAGGGGGAGGTACGAGAGATGTTGCTGCCAACACGGACTGATTGCGGTCTTTAAGATCCAGTTACAGAGGAGGTGTTGAGTCCAATGAGAACAGTTTGCACATCAGCTTCTGAGGTATGCTTGTATTAAACACCAAGCTATGTTGATAAACAGCATGCTGGCATATGAGCCACCATTTTCCAGGTAGACAGGACTGGAGTGAAGTGCAGAGGCTATGGAATTATCAGTGGATCAATTTAGAACAAAGATGGTGAGGAATTCCTTTAGCCAGAGGATAGTGAATCTGTGGAATATACTGCCACATACACTGTGGAGGCAAGTCATTGGGAATATTTAAAGCAGTGGTTGTTAAGTTCTCAGTTAGTAAGGGTGTTGAAGGTTATGAAGAGAAGGCAGGAGAATCTCCTTAAACATTTCATCTTTCACCCTTAACCCATTAACTCTAGTTCCAGTCTTGCTCAATCTCAATGGAAAATAAAAGCCTGCTTGTATTTACTCTGTTGATACCTCTCTGAATTCTGTATATCTTTATCAAGTATCTCCTCATCCTCCTAACTCTAGGGAATAAACTCCTACCTATTTAACCTTTCCTTATATCTCAGGTCCTCAAGTTCTGGCAACATCCTTGTAAATTTTTTTCTGCATTCTTTTTCAATTACATTGATATCTTTCCTATAGGTAGGTAACTGGAACCACACACAATACTCCAAATTATGCCTCACCAACGTCTTATACAATTTCAACATAACATCCCATCTTCTATACTCAATACTTTGATTTATGAAGGCCAATGTGTCAAAAGCTCCATTCATAGCCCTATCTACCTGTGATATCACTTTCAAGGAATTATGGATCTATATTCCCAGATCCCTCTGTTCTACTGCATTCCTCAGTGGCCTGCCGTTCACTATGTAAGTCCTACCTTGGTTTGTCCTTGCAAAGTCAACACTTGTCTATATTAAATTCCACCTGTCATTTTTCAACCCATTTTACTCGCTGATCCAGATCCCGCTGTAAGCTTTGATAGTCTTCCTCACTGTCCACTGCACCCCCGATCTTGGTGTCATCCGCAAATTTGATGACCCAGTTAATCACATTATCATCCAGATCACTAATATAGATAACAAATAACAATAGACTCAGCACCGGTCCCTGCAGTACTTCACCTATCACAGGCCTCCAGAGAGGCAACCACCTACTTACTACCACTTTCTGGCTTCTCCTGTGAAGCCAACAGCTAATCTAATTTACTACCTCGTCTTGAATGCCAAGCCACTGAAGCTTCTTGACCAGCATCCCATGTGGACCTTGTCAAAGGATCGCTAAAGCCCATAAAGACAACATCCACTGCCTTGCCTTCATCTCTGGTCAGCGACTTTACGCGACCTGCTCCCATGGTTTCACGTGACCCTGATCATGGGGGTGGGGGGGCTAAGCAGGTGCTACACCTTGCTCAAAGGTGATCTGCAGGCTAGTGGAGGGAAGCAGCGCCCTACATCTCCTTTGGTAGAGACGTATCTCCACCCCACCACCCTAGGACCCCTGCAATTTCTGCACGAGGCTCCCACAGGGTCCAAGGGAAAACCTTGTCAGGTCCTATGGAACTATCCAATCTAATTTGCCTTAAGACAGCAAACATCTCCTCCTCTGTAATCTTGATATGGTCCATGACTTCACTGCTGTTTTGCCTTACAGCTATATACTTTGTGTCCGTTTCCTCAAGAAATACAGATGCAAAAAAACATCTATTATGGTCATTGGATTGACTGAGTATACCTGCAAGAAAATTAATCTCTGGGTTGTATATGGTGACGTATACGTACTTTGATAATAAATCTACTTTGAACTTTCCAACTCTACTTCCAAACCTTCCTACGTAACACTAGCAAACCTTCTCACAAGGATATTAGTCCCCCTCCAGTTCTGGTGCAAACCGTCCCGTCTGTACAGGTCTCATCTTCCCTGGAATAGAATCCAATAATTTGAAGCCTCTCTCCTGCACCACATCTTTAGCCTCATGTTAAACTGTATTATTTTCAGATTTCTGGCCTTATTAGCATGTGGGATGGGTAGCAACCCTGAGATCACAACCCTGGAGTCTTTACCTTTAACTTAGCTCCTAACTCCCTGAACTCACTTTACAGGGCCTTGTCAACTTTCCTACCCATATCATTGGTACCGACGTGGACACAACCTCTGGCTGATCACCCTCTCACCTGAGAATTCTGTGGACTCAATCTGAGATGTCCCTGACCCTGGCACTTGGGAGGCAACATAACATCTGGGGATCTTGTTCTCATCCACAGAACCTCCTACCTGTTCCCCTAACCATTAAATACCCTCTCAATACAGCTTGTTTCTTCTCCCCACATCCCTTCTGAGCCACAGAGCCAGATTCAGATACCTGACTGCTAAGGCTTTCCTCTGCTAGGTCACCCCCCTCCCCCAACTGTATCCAAAGTAGTGTATATCTGTTATTGAGGGGATTAGCCAAAGGGATACCCTGCCCTGTCTGTTTATCCCCTCTCCTTTTCCTGACAGTCACCCAGTTGCCTGTGTCCCGTACCTTGGATGCAACTATCTCTCAGTAGCACCTGTCAATCACCCCTTTAGCCTCCCAAATGATCCAGAGTTCATCCAACTCCAGTTCCAATTCTTTAACACAGTCTTAAAGAAGCTGCAGCTGGATGCACTTCTTGCAGGTGTAATCATCACAGGCACTGGATGTCTCCCTGCCTTCCCACATCCTGCAAGAAGAGCATTTACTACCCTCTGGTTCACAGAGTTCCTCTCCACCTTTGTTCCAAATTGGTCCACTGATGATGTCATAGCCTCTGCACTTCACTCTTGCCCTGTCCATCTGGAATATGGTACTTCATATGCCAGAATGCTGTTTATCAATATAGTTTGGCATTTAATACAATCATACTTCAAAAGCCAATGTCTAATCCAATTTACTATCTCATTCTGAGCTTTCCTGACCAGCCTTCCATGTGGGACCTTGTCAGATGTCTTGCTAAAGTCAATGTAAACAACATCAACTTGCCTTCGTCCACTTCACCTCGCATAACAATCTTTTGTTTCTTGCAACAGTCTGCAATCTCTTTACAAATTTCTTCCTCTAAATCCCTAGGACTGTTGGGTGGTCTGTAATATAGCTCCATTACTGTGGTCATACCTTTCTTAGTTCTCAGTTCCACCATAACGCCTCACTAGTAGTGTTCTCCGGTCTGTCATAATAGAGCACTGCTGTGACACTTTCCCTGAATAGTAACTCCATTCCTCTTCCTTTAATCCCTCACACTCTATCATGTATAAAACAATGGAATCCTGGAATATTGAGCTGCCAGTCCTATCCCTCCTGCAATCAAGTCTCACTAATGGCTACCAGGTCATAATTCCAGGTGTTTACCCATGCCTTGAGCTCATCTGCCTTTTCTATGATACTTACTGTATTGAAATATATGCATCTTAGGACACTAGTTGCACCATGCTCTACCTTTTGATTCCTGACTTTGTCTGAGGTCTTACCAACATCTCCACTAACCGTTCTGCCACTCTGGATGCCATTCTCCTGCAACTCTAGTTTAAACCTCACTGGGCAGCATTTGCAAGCCTTCCCGCTCGGATATTAGTCCCTCTCCAGTTCAGGTGCAAACCATTTCTTCTGTAGAAGTCCCACCTTCCCTGGAAGAGAGCCCAATGATCTAAAAATCTTATGTTCTCCCTCCTACACCAGTTCCTTAGCTGTATAATTTTTCTGGCCTCACTAGCACTTGGCATGGATAGTAATCCTGAGATCACAACCCTGGATGTCCTGCCCTTTAACCTAACTCCATATCCCAATGCAGAATCTCATCATTCATCCTACCCATGTCATTAGTACCTACACGGACCAAGATCTTTGACTGTTCACCCTCCCACATAAGAATGCTGAGGATTTGATCTGAGATGTCCCGGACCCTGGCACCCAGGAGGCAACATACCATCTGGGAATCTTGTTCTTGCCCACAGAACCTCCTGTCCGTTCCCCTAACTAGCGGATCCCCTATCACCACAGCTTTGGGGTACTCGGCACTGGCTATATAACCCCTTTCCCCTTTCTGATGGTCATCCTATTTCCTGTGCCCTGCACCTTGGGTGTAACTACCTCTTTTTATGTCCTATCTATCACCCCCTTAGCCTCCCGAATGATCCGAAATTCATCCAGTTCCAGCTTCATGTCCTTAACACGGTTTGTTAGAAGCTGCAGCTGGATGCACTGCTCACAGTTGTGGACACTGGAGGTCTCCCTGCCTTCCCACATCCTGCAATTTCATGTCCTGCACTTGCCTTCCCACATCCTGCACATTCATGTCCTTAACACGGTTTGTTAGAAGCTGCAGCTGGATGCACTGCTCACAGTTGTGGACACTGGAGGTCTCCCTGCCTTCCCACATCCTGCAAGAGGAGCATTCAGCTATCTTGTCTGGCATTTCTACTATCCTAACTGAGAAGATCTAAAGAAGGTAAGGGGAAAAAAAAACTACCTAGAGCATTTATTTTTTTGCTTTCTCTGACTGAAGCATCAAAGAGCTAAAGCCTCAAGATCACCATTGTAACTCTGTCCACTACAAAGATGGCCATTGTGCTTGCCTGGGCTTTCCTTTAATTTGCTCTTGGTAATCAATCCCAAACGCTGACTGGTCACTGGTCAGAGCTCAATTACATTGTTGCGATCCGCGGTTGCTTTTTGCTACTCAGGCAGTGGACCTGAGTGAAATCCCCTCCTCTCAAACTTCTGATGTTCGGATTGGTCAATGGTCAGAGCTCAATTACGCTGTCGTAATGAAAAAATCTATCTCTGAAACAACCCTTGGCTCCCCACTCTAACACTGGCCCACTTATAGATTGGCCGCTCTGCTTAAACCTTACTTTTTTTACTGGCCCTTGCCAAATGCTTAATTACGCACAATCCAATGTCCCCTAGGGAACTGTGGCACACATAATATCCCAACTGCCCAGCCCACTTCTTTTGAACTCTTCCTTGGTACACTCATTCCAATGTCTCCTGGGGAATTGTGGTGTGCAGAATTGGAAAAACTCCAAAGAATTTGATACAAACTGAAATCAGGTTTGAAGTCTTCAGCATAACACTATAGCAGTGTGTCAGAAGCTGAGAGTTCATCAGTTTGTGTGGGAATTAGTCACGCCGTCTTCACGCAAGGCACTGGAGCACGAGAAGGCCTTTTGACCGCACAACAGCCTTGGTCCATTGGAAGTTTGATATGTCTTCAGGATAAGATGTACAGGGGTGAAAACATTGTCGGCAGCAAGGGAAATCTACTGGTATTCATGGTGATGATCATAGAAGATCCCTGACGTGGAAAGTACATAGTTATGGCAGGACCTTTAACAGTGCTGATGTGCAGAGGGATCTTGGGGTTCAAGTCCACAGCGTCCTGAAAGTGGCTGCACAGGTTGACAGGACGCTGAAAGGGACTCCTAGCATGCTTGTCTTTATTACGTGTGCTTGCAACACTGTGTGTCCGACAGAGTGATCAGCAGCACTGGGGCTCCACAGGGGACTGTCTCTTCACCATTTACACCTCGGACTTCAACTACTGCACAGAGTCTTGTCATCTTCAGAAGTTTTCGGATGACTCTGCCATAGTTGGATGCATCAGCAAGGGAGATGAGGCTGAGTACAGGGCTACGGTAGGAAACTTTGTCACATGGTGTAGGCAGAATTATCTGCAGCTTAATGTGAAAAAGACTAAGGAGCTGGTGGTAGACCTGAGGAGAGCTAAGGTACCGGTGACCCCTGTTTCCATCCAGGGGGTCAGTGTGGACATGGTGGAGGATTACAAATACTTGGAGATACGTACTGACAATAAACTGGACTGGTCAAAGAATACTGAGACTGTCTACAAGAAGGGTCAGACCCGTCTCTATTTCCTGAGGAGACTGAGATCCTTTAACATCTGCCGGACGATGCTGAGGATGCTCTACGAGTCTGTGGTGGTCAGTGCTATCATGTTTGCTGTTGTGCGCTGGGGCAGCAGGCTGAGGGTAGCAGACACCAACAGAATCAACAAACTCATCCATAAGGCCAGTGATGTTGTGGGGATGGAACTGGACTCTCTCACAGTGGTGTCTGAAAAGAAGGTGCTGTCTAAGTTGCATGCCATCTTGGTCAATGTATCCCATTCGTTACATAATGTACCGGGTGGGCACAGGAGTACATTCAGCCAGAGACTCATTCCACCGAGATGCAGCACTGAGCGTCATAGGAGGTCATTCCTGCCTGTGGCCATGAAACTCTACAACTCCTCCCTTGGATGGTCAGACATCCTGAGCCAATAGGCTGGTCCTGGACTTACTTCATAATTTACATATTACTATTTAACTATTTATGGTTCTATTACTATTTATTATTTATGGTGCAACTGTAACGAAAACCAATTTCCCCGGGATCAATAAAGTATGACTATGACTATTAGTAAAGCCATTAATTAAAAGAATCAGTAAGTTATGATGCAGCTTTATAAAACTCTGGTTAAGCTGTGATTAGAGTATCACATTGACTTCTGGTAGCCCTATTACAGGAAGATGTAGAAGTTTTGGAGAGTGTACAGAATAGGTTTACCAGAATGCTGCTTGGATTAGAGGGTTTGTACTATAAGGGGATGTTAGACTAATTAGGTTTCTTTTCTTTGGAGTGACAGAGACTGAAAGGATACCTGATACAAGTTTATAAAATGAGAAGTATAGTTACATAGAATAGACAGCCAGTATCTTTTAATCAGTATCAAAATGTCTAATATCTAAGATGAGAGGGGCTAACTTTAAAGGAGATTTGTGGTGCAAGTTTTTTACACAGAGAATGGTGGATGCCTGGAATGTTCTGCCAGGGATGGTGATGGAGGCAGACATGATTTAAGTGTTGAAGAGGCTCTCCCACCAGCACATGACTATGCCGATAATGGAGAGACAAAGATCTTGTGTACACTGAAGTGATATGAGACTTTATGATTAATTTAAGTACACTGCCCCTACCAACACACAGTGGACTGAAGGGGCTGAGGGATTCAATGGCCCTCATTGTTACCGTCTCTATATATATGTAATTAAGTTAGAACAACGTTCTTTAAAAAATTAAAGCTGGCTGTCTCTAATCAATCTGTATCTTTTTAAGAGAGGATTTATTCTGACCTTTTAAGGAATTCCAATAATCTTCCCACCAGTTATTTAACTAATTGGCCTGTAATTAGTTGGTTTTATTCCTCTCTTCCCTTGTTAAGCTACAGTACAAATTACACCCCCGATCATCCGGCACCAACTGTGCAGCCAGAGGAGATGGTAAAGTAATGGTAACAGACCCTGCAGTTTCCTCCTTCCCTTTAATGTAGCCTGGGCTATATTTTTTCTGAGCTTAACAGTATACCCATACTAAGTCCCCTATCACTTCTATAATGTTCATCCCATCTTTCACACACTATTAAAAACACTAAAAGGAAGCTTCTGTCTTGGGTGATTTTTGAGAAGGTGTTTAACTCACTGCATCGAGTTGCATATCCACACTGCGAGGGCAGTAGAGCGAAAAGGTATTGTTGTTTCAAGGACAAATACACAGCTGATGGAGATGGATGTCTTTCCACCCGTGCTTCAAAACAAAATCCAAATTAATCCATGCCAGAGCCAAACCGGGAAGAATGAGAGCAGTTTTGCTTAGTGTGAAGTTAAGATGCAAGTGGAGTAAGCTCATATAAACATGGAGAAGGCACGTATAGTCATGAAGGCTACATTAACTGCACTCAGGGAAGAGCATGAAGCAGAGGCTGCCTCGGCAGAGGCCAAGGTGTATGAAGCAACAGCTGTCTTAAACAGTGGCGAGTTTATAACCAGAATCAGTCATGCTTTGCCATCACAACAGCCAATGCAGCTTACTAAAGAATATGTCCAAACACATTTTGGCTAAAAAAGACAAGTGCTCCAACTCTACAAGAAGCAGCTGTCCACACCATGTAACCAACATACCTTTCACATAGTCCAGGTATTGACAGACAAGATCTACAGCAGAAAAGATCCACAACACCCCCTTCTGCAGTTTCAACACAGCAAAGACTTCAGACAAGAGTTGCTACCGATACCAACCCTAACTGTAGAGAAATGGACAGACTGAAGTTCCATTCATCCCAGGACACACACTGGGGCAAACCAGCCTCCACAATGCCCTCATTCAGGAGCTGCAGGTGCATTAGATTTGGCTTGGCATCTGGTTCACGAGATTTAGACAGCAGGACTAAAAGTGTTTGACAGCCAGCCTGCCAGTTATCTGTCCAGGAAGACAAGCTTTTGCGATGCTGTGGAAGGACTAAGTCTCAAAGCTAGTGAAAAGCTCAACCTTCTCTGCAACAAGGGTTATGTCAGTGCATGTTGATAGTCCAGCTATGAGTTTGCAAATGCTGTGGCAGAGGCCGGACAAATGCTATGGCTCTCCAGAAGTAATTGAAGCATCTCTCTTCAGAAGACTTGATGATTTTCCAAAGCTCTCACACAGTGAACCACAGAAGCTACAGGAGCTTGCAGGTCTGTTGTTGGAACTGCAAGCCATAAAAAATGCTGAGTTCCTTGGACACAGCAAGAGAAATAATCTCTATACCAAACTACAAAACTACCAAACAACATGTAAGATCATTGGAATCAGAATCAGAATCAGGTTTATTATCACCGGCATGTGACATGAAATTTGTTAACTTAGCAGCAGCAGTTCAATGCAATACGTAATCTAGCAGAGAGAAAAAAAATAAATAAAATAAAACATAATAATAAATAAACAAGTAAATCAATTACATATATTGAATAGATTTTTGAAAATGTGCAAAAACAGAAATACTGTATATTAAATAAAAGTGAGGTAGTGTCCAAAACTTCAATGTCCATTTAGGAATCGGACGGTAGAGCGGAAGAAGCTGTTCCTGAATCGCTGAGTATGTGCCTTCAGGCTTCTGTATCTCCTACCTGATGGTAACAATGAGAAAAGGGCTTGCCCTGGGTGCTGGACGTCCTTAACTATGGACGCTGCCTTTCTGAGACACTGCTTCCTCAAGATGTTCTGGGTACTTTGTAGGCTGGTACCCAAGATGGAGCTGACTAGATTTACAACCTTCTACAGCTTCTTTCGGTCCTGTGCAGTAGCCCCTCCATACCAGACAGTGATGCAGCCTGTCAGAATGCTCTCCACGGTACAACTATAGAAGTTTTTGAGTGTATTTGTTGACATGCCAAATCTCTTCAAACTCCTAATAAAGTATAGCCGCTGTCTTGCCTTCTTTATAACTACATCAATATGTTGGGACCAGGTTAGATCCTCAGAGATCTTGACAGCTAGGAACTTGAAGCTGCTCACTCTCTCCACTTCTGATCCCTCTATGAGGATTGGTTTTGTTCCTTCGTCTTACCCTTTCTGAAGTCCACAATCAGTTCTTTCGTTTTATTGACGTTGAGTGCCAGGTTGTTGCTGCAGCACCACTCCACTAGTTGGCATATCTCACTCCTGTACGCCCTCTAGTCACCACCTGAGATTCTACCAACAATGGTTGTATCGTCAGCAAATTTGAGCTATGCCTAGCAACACAGTCATGTGTATGTAGAGAGTAGAGCAGTGGGCTAAGCATACATCCCTTACGTAGTTTTCTTCTTTCGATTGTTCTTTCTTTCCTCTTCTTTCTATGAGTGTATACCTCAGATAAATATTATGTGGAGATTTGTGACAAATATGATTATATGATATATATGTACAGTATCTGAAATACATCTTATAGATATGTTTGATGATGAAATTCAATAAAAAATAAATTACAAAAAAAAAGCACACATCCCTGAGGTGTGCCAATGTTGATCGTCAGTGAGGAGGATATGTTATCACCAATCCGTACAGACTGTGGTCTTCCGGTTAGGAAGTTGAGGATCCAATTGCAGAGGGAGGTACAGAGGCCCAGGTTCTGCAATTTGTCAATTAGGATTGTGGGAATGATGGATAGCTAAATGGTTCAAGTATATATCAAAGCATCATGCCCATAATCTAATCTAATCTAATCTAATTATCTGCTATTTTCATTCTTTGTGAAATTTGTCAGCCACCACACAGAAATGTGAAGTAACCCTAGTTTTAGCTCTCAAATTCCGGTAACACGTCATTCAAAGAAAGGTCTCTAGCCGAAGCATGAGAAACCAGTATCCCTATAATGGTCAACAAAACTGAAGTACAAACTCCATCAACAACCCCAATAGACAATGCCCAGTCCATAAGAAATCTCACCCATTAAGGAAATGCAGAGGACTTAGACAGAAACCGCTAGCGTTCCGAAGACGCTTTCAAAAGGAGCAGTCAATATATTTCAATGTACTAAGCAAAAGACTGTGAAGCTATCACACACTGCACTGAGTTCAACAGCGACCAGCACATATTAGCATTTCATTCAGGGCTAGCACCTTGGGCTGCTACTGGTTCCAGCACAACAGGGAGCCTGCTGAACATCCATCAGATGTAGCTACTTCCTCATGCACAGAGGTACCAGGAAAGGGTTCCAACGCAAATCCTGCTCTAAAATATATCTAATCAACATCTACCTGAGAGGACATCCTGAGCAAAAAATAAAGGCATCAGTGATATTGAATGACCACAGCAATGTATCATTGGCAAAATTGAGATTCTGTATTCAAAGTTCTGTTTCCCCAGGCAAGCTAAAGACATGTTTTGGAACATCAGAAACTGCTGGAAGAAAAGCCAGTGGATTTGTCACTTACTCTTACCAACTCTCATAGAGAGTGACCATATTCCCAACCACAGGGGTGAAGTCCCAATTTCTGAAGCTGCATGTGGTCATTCTCATCTAAAGCATGTAGCTGACAAGATTCCCCTACTTGACTCTTTTGTTGAGAGTCTCCTGTTGCTTGGTACAGACACCATCCATTCACATAAGGTAACTGAACAGCACCACAATCTGCACGATGCACCTCATGCCCAATGGCTGGACCTGGATTGGGTCATAGTAGGTGAAGTCTACATTGTCAGCACATTTAATGTCCTGGAGAATGGGCACCCAAGTCATTTCAGACCCTGTGAGAGTAGAGTCTGTAAGGAAGAGAAGACGGTAGGTCAGCAAACCAAGCGCCCTGACGTACTTACCTCTGCTCAACCAGGTTTAGGCAAGCTGGTCTTCTGTCGCTTTGAAGGTGACGATGTGCTGGCACCTTTCATTGAAGATGAAGTCTTCTTTTGAATCATGAACAAAGAATTGAGCAAAGACAAGTCAAACAGTTGGGTAGCTTCACTTCCTTTCTGCTCTCCACAACAACTTCTACCAAATAACAGATAGCAGGCCCTCAGTCAACTCATGTCCCTCAGTTGGTCATTGGGAAGGAAACCAGAAATGAAAAAGCATTATGTGGAGTTCATGGAGAGACTCTTCAGGAACAATTAGTGCCTCCACCAGATCCCAACAAAGAAAACCAGTATGTGTGCAACTTTGGTGTTTACTACCCCCAGAAACATGCATAAATACAAATTGTCTTTGATACATGTGCATAGTTCAAAGGCATATCACTGAACAAAGAGCTTTTGCAGGGTCCAGACCTCAACAACAGCCTGCTTGGGGTACTCATGCACTTTAGAATTGAGTCCTTTGCGGTGATGGCAGTTGTTAAACAAAAGGTCCTCTGCTTCTTAGTGAGATAGGATCATCAAGAGTATCTCAGATTCTTGTGGTTTCGTGATCACTAACAGGATGAGATTCTGGAGTACCATATGAGAGTTTATGTAATTGGTAAATGTCCCTCATCAGCTGTGGCAATTTATGACCTTAAGAGGGCAGCCATTGAGGGAGAGAAGGAATTTGGAACTGAAGCACAGAGGTACCTGAAGGCCACAGATGGTGCTGGGTATAGCAAAATTGGATTCATCTTAGGCAAGGCAAAACTTAACTCCCAAACCAGATCTTTCTTCTCTTCTCACTAGATATTACTGTGAGCAAGTATGTCATCATGGACAACAGTTTCAAAGTGAGAATGGTTAAAGGCTGTGTAGTATGACTGGTTTCAAGCTGAGTCTCTGGGACTGTCCTTCTTTTGCCAAAGACTTAATGAGACAATCATTTGACTTTTAGTTTCAATAGTTAAGTTGACATCCTATGGATTCCAGGCAAGGAGCATTCTGGCCTCTGGAGGTGCAGTTCATTTTATATGAACATCACCTCCTGTACGTAAGCATGAACTTGAAGCACACAGTGGAAAGACATCCATCTCCATCCACTCTTTATTTGCCCCTGAAACAGCAATATCTGTGTCTTAAGTTTTGTTAATATCAGCAAACATTTAGTAGATATATTTTGAAGGAAGTATTATGTTCATTGCTTATTGTTTTTAAGATACCATCACACCACAAATACATTCTTGGTTACACAGCATAGTTATGGAGTGTTGTGTGTGTGTATTGATTGCAAGAATAATCAGCAATATTAGTATATTCAGACATGCGGCGATTCTGTATTGAGTTAAATACATATTTTACTTAACTTTCTGCAGTTTCACAAGCAAGATCTCATTAAAAATCCTGAAGAAAGGCTCTGTCTCAGGTGATTTTTGAAAAGATGACTAACTCACTACATAGCTTTGCATATCCACACTCCATGGGCAGTTGATCTACTATTTACTATCTTTGTCTTACCCCTATTTGACTTCCCAAAATGCATTACCTTGTACACGTTGGGATTAAATTCCATCTGCCATTGAGCCATTGAGCCATTGAGGGAGGTCCAAGATTCCATACAGTTTAGCTCTGTTCCACATCTTCCTTTAGACAGCCTTCCTCACTATCCACAACACTATCCTAAGACCATAAGACCAAAAAATATAGGAGCAGAAGTAGGCCCCAGTCATCCCCACTCCCCTGCCTTCTCCCCATACCCTTTGATGCCCTGGCTACTCAAGAACCTAGCTATCTCTGCCTTAAAAACACCCAATGACTTGGCCTCCACAGCTGCTCATAGCAACAATTTCCACAGATTTACCACCCTCTGACTAAAGTAATTTCTCCACATCTCAGTTCTAAAAGAACGTCCTTCAATCCTGAAGTCGTGCCCTCTTGTCCTAGACTCCCCTACATGGGAAATAACTTTGCCATATCTAATCTGTTTGGGCCTTTTAACATTCGGAATGTTTCTATGAGATCCCCCCTCATTCTCCTGAACTCCAGGGAATACAGCCCAGAGCTGCCAGACATTCCTCATACGGTAACCCTTATGAGGAAGTGCATGACCATACACTTTCCAGCATTGTACTATCCACTTTCTTTGTGTCATCTGTAAAGTTTCTAATCGTACTTCACATTTTTGTCAGACAGCAAATATCACAGACAGCAAATATCCCTACTCAAATCTCCATGGCACACCTCTAGACCCAAACTTCCAATCAAAGAAACATCATCCACCACAACCCACTGTCTCCTATCGATGGCTCTGGGCCTATGCTTGCTGGAGTTTCAAAGAATGAAGTAGGATCTTATTGAAACCTATCAAATATTGAATGGCCTAGATAGAGTGGACATGGAGTGGATGTTTTCTATAGAGGGGGAGTCTAGAGCCAAAGGACAGTTTGAGGACAGAAGGACGCTCCTTTAGAACAGAGATGAGGCGAAATTTCCTTAGCCAGAGGGTAGCGGATCAATGGGGTTCAATGCCACAGGCTGCCATGGAGCCCAAGTTATTTGGTATATTTAAAGCTGAAGTTGCTAGTTTCTTAATTAGAAAGGGTGTCATAGGATACAGGGAGAGGGCAGGAGAACGGGGTTGAGAGGGATAATAAATCAACTATGAAGGGATGGCAGAGCAGTTCTGATGGGTCAAATGGCCTAATTCTGCTCCTGCATCTTAATAATCTTATGACCAAGTGAATTTTGGATCCATCAGCCAGCCCACCTTATATCCCACATGTCCTAATGTTCTGGATCAGGCTGCCATGTTGGAACTGCTTTACTGAGGTTCTCATAGACATTGTCCACCACCTTGTCCTGATCGATCTCCTTTGTTATGCCCTCGAAAATCTCAATCAAATTAGTGAGACAGGACATCCCTCACAGCCATACTGAATCCCTCCCTTACAACATATACATAATCCTATCTGTCAGAATTTTCCCTAACAATTTTCTTACTACTGACAAGACTTACCAGCTTGTAGTTACATGGTCTATTCCTGGTGCCCTCCTTTAATAAAGGAACAACATTAGTGTTCTCCAGTCTTTTGGGACCTCACCTGTGGTTAACGAAGATGCAAAAATCGCTGCATAGCTCCAGCAATTTCCTTCCTCACTTTTCATAACTTTCTGAAATAGATCTCATCCAACCCTGGGGATATTATGCATTCCTTTATACATTCTAAGATATCTGTCATCTCCACCTTCTTAGTACTGACATGCTTCAAAATGGTTTATGCTATTGAACTCATCCTTCCCCCAACTTAGGGGGAATTGGGGCATGGCTTCCCCAAGTTAAGGACAGATCTTAATCCTTTACGTATGAATCGTACATAGTTATGGCCACTGTTCTCTGAGTGCTCACTTCAACAACCTGCGTGGTTTAATTACTTAATAGAAGGTCAAGTACAGCCAGTGTTAATCAGTAGCACTCCATTCTACAGGAAGTAACCAGCATTATCCAGTGGCATGGGAAGTAGTGCTGTGTACCTCAGAAACACCCAGTGTTGCTGCTGTAAAAAACAGTCTAGAAGGATGGTACTCTTCACTGAAGTGTTAACTATGTGTTATCCCATATTGCGCAGTATAGGCCAGGTGCGTGTGCTTCTGACCACCCCCCTCCTACTCTCCCTCTGGAATGCCCATGGCCTCACCCATATTCCACAAGCAACGCAGCAGCATACACCTCAGCGTTACACTGGCCGCAAGTGACACAGCCATATTAATCCAAGTGAGGCAAGTTATATATTTCAAAGTGCAATTATCTATTAGCTAATCGACAGCATTCATGTATTTCTAAATAAATTGATCATTTAAAAAATTTTAATTACTTAGATGTTCACAATATCTCTGATAAATAGTGAAAGTGATGAGTTATCAGCAGATCATCAGACTGTTCTGTAGGTGGAGCTGGTGGTCTTTATTCAAGACTATAGTCAAAATGGTTTTCCCCATAGTATAGGTGTCTAAGACAAGAGGATATACACAGATTTAAGGTGACAGGCAGGAGAATTAAAGAGGTTATGTGAGAATTCTTTCACTCAGAAGGAGCCTGAGTCAGCAATTACTGCCTGAAGAGGCGGCGGAAGGAGATATTCTCACAACATTTAAGAAGCATCTAGCCAAATACTTGAATTGCCAAGGAATAGAAGGCTATGGATCTAGTGAAAGTGAATGAGAGTAGTATTGATAAGTACAACAGACGATGTGGGCATGCTGGACCAAAGGGCCTCTTCTTCTGCTCTTTGACTGTGCGACTCTATGCCAACAGATCAGCAGGGTGATCTACAGTTGGAACTGTAGTTCCAGTCAGCCAGTATTACCAAACACTACTTAGCATTGATCAGTTCTGAAACATTAACTCTGTTCTCTTCAGATGCTGCCTTAGCCACTGAGTATCACCCATGGCTAGTATTCTAAAGCAAATCCAATGAAAGTCAGTATCACCAAACACTCCTGGGATTCACCACATGTAAAGTTTTACCAAATGGAGCAAGACTAACAGGGATGTTACCCAACAGAATGTGATCCTGCAATTTCTTCCCTTCCTTCAACAACCCGACATTATGGTCAGTTTGGGTTTGATAATCTATTAATGCCAAATCAATATCGGTTTTCCTTTTACAATGATCATCACATTTGATATTTTATACAACCACATTAACAACAACATTAACATGATCCCTCTCTTGTGTGAAAACAGGAGTAAAATACTTGTTAGGAATATTACCCACAAGACCTTTTCCAATGTTGGAATTGTGTTCATCAGTAGTATCCATGTACAGGAAATATCAACATTGTCTCGTTGCATAGGGAGCAACACTGTGGAGCATAACATCACCCAATGTTGCAGATGTAACGTGGTCTTGAAGAATGATAGATTTACTCTCATTTGTCCTGCGTTGCTTATCTAACTACGTGTGATAACCTAATGTTAGAATTACCCAACTCAGTAGGACTCCATTTTAGAGGAAGTTACTCTGTCTACTCTGCAACTCTATCATTTTAATGGTAATTGGCCGGACAACCAAAGATTCTGCTAAAGAATAGGGTTTAAGTTGAAAAAAGGAATGCGGGGGTCAGAGAGAAATTTATGAAATCTGGCTAAGTGTGAAATTTCACAATGAGGATCTCTGGCAGCTAAAGTCATACCTATCAAACATGAGGCAATCAAAAGTGGGGGTGGAAAAATAGACAAGAACTGTAGGAGCAGAGACTTAGAGTCATAAATTATGATGGCACAAAAACAGGACCTTCAGCCCAAGTCATCCATGCCCACCAAGAAGCCAACTTAAGCTAGTCTCATTTGCCTTCATTTGGCTCAGATCCCACCAAACCTTTCCTATTATTCAAACACCTCTTACAGATAGCTCGGGGGTGATGCAAATGTAATGTGAGGAATACATACAAAATACTGGATGGTGGGGCTCAGTAGGTCAGGCAGCATCTAGGGAGGGGAATAAACAGTCAACTGGCCTGCTGAGTTCCTCGAGCATTTTGTGTGTGTTGCTCAAGATCTCCAACATCTACAGAATCTCTTATGTCTCTCGCGTGAGGAGTACAACATTACTCAGCGTTCCACGTCATGGCAGGCTTTGAATTTATGGCTCGCAGCCATGCTTACCTTCATCATGAGAACTACAGTGTTGAGCGCTATCATGGTCAGTATGGTGTACTCGAAGGAGGGCGACACCACGAAGTGCCAGACTCTGTACTGGAATGTCTGTCGGTTCTGCGGCATGTATCTCGTCAAGGGCTTGGCACTGATGGCAAAATCGATACAGGCTCTCTGGGGAGAAAACACACATACAAGATGACTTCTGGACTAGAATTACAACAGTCAACCCTACACTGCGTTATTACCTTGCTGCTCTGGGCTTATTTACTCCATGCAATAATGTTGTGGAGATCACTTTGTGTCACGAGTGGACCCAGTGAGAGAAGAGTGGTAATATGGAGCAAGAGGGGAGCTTGAGTGGTAATATGGAGCAAGAGGGGAGTTAGAGTAACTATAGGTAAAGGTTGAAATAATTGGATGAAGAGATGTCAAAACATAAAACTTTGGTTAGGCCACTCTTGGAGCATTTCGTGGAATTCAAGTTGTCGCATTAGAGGAAGTATGTGGAAGCTTTGGAGGGGGTGCAAAAGAGGTTCACCAGGATGCTACTTGGATTAGAGGGCATGTGCTAGTAAAAATTTTGGACAAACTTGGACTTTTTTTTCTGGAAAATCAGATACCTGATAGAAGCTTATAAAATTACAGAAAACATATAGGCAGGGTCAGAATCCTTCCCTCAGGAGTGGAAATGTCAAATACCAAGCGGCATTGATTATGGTAAGAGGGGACAAGTTAAAGGGAAATGTGCTGGACAAAGTTTCTTTTTATAAAGCAAAGAGAGTGCAGGGTGCTGGTAATGGGCTGCCATGGGTGGTGATAAAACATATAGAACATAGAACATACTGCACAATACAGGCCCTTCAGCCCACAGTGTTGTGCCGACCCTTAAACCCTGCCTCCCATATAACCCCCCACCTTAAATTCCTCCATATACCTGTCTAGTAGTCTCTTAAATTTCACTAGTGTATCTGCCTCCACCACTCTCAAGCAGTGCATTCCATGCACCAACCACTCTGAGTAAAAAACCTTCCTCTAATATCCCCCTTGAACATCCCACCCCTTACCTTAAAGCCATGTCCTCTTGTACTGAGCAGTGCTGCCCTGAAGAAGAAGTGCTGGCTGTCCACTCTATCTATTCCTCTTAATATCTTGTACATCTCTATCATGTCTCCTCTCATCCTCCTTCTCTCCAAAGAGTAAAGCCCTAGCTCCCTTAATCTCTGATCATAATGCATACTCTCTAAACCAGGCAGCATCCTGGTAAATCTCCTCTGTACCCTTTCCAATGCTTCCACATCCTTCCTATAGTGAGGCGACCAGAACTGGACACAGTACTCCAAGTGTGACCTCACCAGAGTTTTATAGAGCTGCATCATTACCTCATGACTCTTAAACTCTATTCCTCGACTTATGACGGCTAACACCCTAAAAGCTTTCTTAACTACCCTATCTACCTGTGAGGCAACTTTCAGGGATCTGTGGACATGTACACCCAGATCCCTCTGCTCCTCCACACTACCAAGTATCCTGCCATTTACTTTGTACTCTGCCTTGGAGTTTGTCCTTCCAAAGTGTGTCACCTCACACTTCTCCGGGTTAAACTCCATCTGCCACTTCTCAGCCCACTTCTGCATCCTATCAATGTCTCTCTGCAATCTTCGACAATCCTCTACACTATCAACAACACCACCAACCTTTGTGTCATCTGCAAGCTTGCCAACCCACCCTTCTACCCCCACATCCAGGTCGTTAATAAAAATCACGAAAAGTGATGGAAGCAAATGCGAGGCTGGAGTTTTAATTCAAGACCATGGACAGCACAGGCAAAATGGGTTGACGAGCCTGTTGCTGTGCTGTACTGTTCTATGTTCTAATTTAATGTGACTGGTGTAACAGTAGGCAGTGAGAGGTGGGAGTTGAGATGGATGACTGCACTAATGGACAACAGAAGGGGACAGAACCAACGAACAGGGATTGGTGATGTCTAGATAGCCAGAGGCAGGAAACCGGTGACTAAATGAGAATGACCTTAGTCCACATAGAGACGAAAAGGTCACTATTGATGCAGAACCCTTGTGGGAAAGATTGTGAATGATGGCAGCGTTGTTTGGGGGGTTGGCTGGTAGGGTGTGGGAGAAACAGCAATCTGGAAGAAGCCACTGAACGATTACATTACAGCCTTTAAATCTGCTGCTTAGTTTCCCTGTCCCTTTAAGGTGGCATTGAGCACGTGCAGATTGAGTGAGAATTGTGAATCATGAAGCAAGTCTGAAATCTGCAGTGGAAAGCTTGATGTGAAGAGATTATGGTGAGAAAAGTATGGGTACATCAAAAGTGAAAACTGAAATCAGTTGGCTTTAAGAGGAGTCAAAACCTGTATTTTTGGCCTCTGAAACCTGCCCAACATTTTATATGATCACAGCACAACTTCTAAACAGTCGTTTTTTCTGCCCTGTTTCATTGTCTTTGGGTTCCCTTAGCATTCAGAGATCAAACATGTGAGGTGTTTGAACATACGAAAGAACTGGCACGCACACCATCTGAGATACGGAATTCCAACAATTCACAAGACTCGACAAAGCCCTCAGCCTCACCAACTTTTACAGATGCACTATAGAAATCATCCTCTACAGATGCATCACAACCTGGTTTGGCAACTGCTCAGCCAAACTTTGCAAAAATCTGCAGAATAGTGAATATAGCCTAGCAAATCAAACAAATGTGTAACCTATAGAGACCAACTATATTTCCTACTGCCTTATAAAAACAGCCAGCATAATCAAGGACCCCAGACATTCTCTTTTCTCACCCCTAGGTAGGGCAAAAAACACAAAAGCCTGAGAACACATATTGCCATGCTCAAGGAAAGGTTATAAGACTCTTGAACAAACCTCTTTTTATCCTAAAAGATGGACTCTTGATCTCTCAATTAACTTGTCATGGTCCTGGCACTTTGTCTCCCTAAACTGCACTTTCTCTGTAATTGTAACACTATATTCAGCATTGAGGTTTCTTTTTACTACCTCAATGCAATTATATATGGAATGATATGCCTGGATGGCTTTTCATTGATACATGCAACCATAAGCCAATTATCAATCACCACCAATTACCTTTACAGTATTTTAAAATGACATTCCCTAATGTAATTCTTCGCAGCCTAAGAAAACAGCCTCTTGGTATCTACTATGTCAATCATTCTCACAACCTTACACATTTCATTGAGACCACTGACCATCCCTTTCCATCCATTGATGCTGCCTGACCCACTGTGCAGCATCTGCAGTCTCTAATGGCTTATTGAGAATTGGAATTGGTTTATTATTGTCACGTGTACCAAGATACAATGAAAAGCTTGTCTTGTCTGCTCTTCTTACAGATCAAATCATTACACAGTGCATTAAGGTAGTACAAGGAAAAACAAAAACAGAATGCAAAATAAAGTGTAACAGCTACAGAGAAAGTGCAGTGCAGGTAGATAGCAAGGTGCAGAAGGTAGACTATGAGGCCAAGTCTATCTTATTGTACTAGGGAACCATTCAATTGTCTTTCAAAGGTGGAGAAGAAGCCGTCCTTGAGCCTGATGGTATGTGCTTTCAGGCTTTTGTATCTTCTGCTTGATTGGAGAGTGGAGAAGAGAGCAAGTCTAGGTGGATAGGGCCTTTGATTATGCTGGCTGCTTTACTGGGGCAGTGAGAAAAATAACTATATCCATAGAGGCGAGGCTGGCTTCCATGATGTGCTGAGCTCTTTCTTACCATCACAAACAAGCCACAATGCACTCAGTTAGGATGCTTTCTGAGGTTCAACAATAGAAATTGGCAAGAGTCAACGGGGACATGCCAAATTTCTTTAGCCTCCTGAGGAAGTAGAGGCGTTGATGAGCTTTCTTAGCCATGGCTTTTACATGTTTGGACCAGGACAGGCTCTTGGTGATGTTCACTCCTAGGAAATTGACACTTTCAACCCTCCCGACCTCAGCACCACTGATGTAGAGAGGAGTACAGTATGTGCACCACCTTGATTCCTGAAGTCAATGAGCAGCTCTTTTGTTTCGCTGACACTGAGGGAGAGGTTGTTGTCATGACACCATGACACTAAGCTCTCCATCTCCTTCCTGTGCTCTGACTCATTATTTGAGATAGTCTGCAAACTTGGGAATGGAGTTAGACTCTAGCCAGAGAGCCGTAAGTGCATAGGCTGTAAAGTTGGGGACTGAGGACGCAGCTTCTGGGGTACTAGTGCTGAGAATAATTGTGGTGGAGGTGCTGCTGCCTACCTTTACTAATTATGGTTTGTTAGTGAGAAGTCAAAAATCCAGTTGCAGAGGCAGGGCAATTACTTCCAGAGTGCATTGTTGAGTTTGCTTAGAAGTATAATCTTGAAGGCAGAGTTGTGGTTCATGAACCAAAGTCTAACATAGGAGTCTTTACTGTCCAGGTTCTCCAGAGATGAGTTGCAGCGGCATTGCAGTTAACAGAATGCTTTACAGTGCCAGCGACCTAGGTTCAATTGCTGCTGTTGCCTGTAAGGAGTTTGTATGTTCTTCCCGTTACCATGTGGATTTCCTCTGGGCGCTCTGGATTTCTCACACATTATGAAGACTTAGGAGTTAGAAGGTTAACTGGTCACATGTGTATAATTGGACAGCGTAGGCTCTTCGGGCCGAAAGGGCCCGATCCTGTGCAGTATTTCTAAATAAATACAGGAAGATGACATCCTGTTTCAGTAGTAGGTGAATTGCAGTGGGTCGAGAAGGCTGGAGTTAATGCCTGCTCTGGTCAGTCTCTCAAAGCACTTCATGATGATGAATGTCAGACCCACTGGGTGGTAGTCATTAACCATCTCTCATTCTTCTAGATTCTAGTGAGTATCAGCTGATTCTACTCAGGCTCATCTCACTCGATTCAGGAGTTGTGGTGAGATTTGAGAACAATGTCTCTTAAGGCTTCCATATCTAAGGAGGCTAGAACTGGAGACCATACTCCAGGTGTGGTTTCAGTAAATCCCTTCTATGTAGCTGGTTTGCATAGGAAGGAGTTTCTTGCAAGCTCAGTGAACCAATGGAAACCATCACAAAATGACAGGCTTTCATTCCTCTTTAATCCAACTTAATAGAAACAGCAATTGCCATAAACACTTGACATGTCAAACTCACTGCTTCTTTCTCTGCCTAATCTGTATTTTATGTTTTTTATTTCAGGTTTTCAGCCTCCACATCAGGAAGCTTTAAAGAGAAAGTTTTTGGACAGGGAAATAGGTCCCTGGAAATGTGCTGCCCAAAAATGGCAGTGCACATACGATAGCAAAGTTTAAGAGGAATTTAGAAGAGGCAGGGGATGGAGAGATATGGACCACGTGCAGGCAGACGTGCAGTTTCATTTGGAATCATGGCTGGCAAAGACATGGATTGCAAAGGGGCCTGATCCTGTATTATGTTCTGTAATGTTCTGATTTTCATTGACTGAAGAATGCAGTTAATATGGAATTGGTCATAGTGTCACAGTTATATAGCACAGCAACAAACCAACTCATCCATGATGACTGTATGAGATAGTCCCAATTGCCTGTATTTGGGCCACAACCCTTTAAATCTTTCCTATCCATTGACCTGCCCACATATCTTTTAAACATTGTTATTGTACCCACCTCTACCACTTCCTTCAGCAATTTATTCCATATACCCTCCACCCTCTGTGTGGAAAAAGTACCTCTCAGCTCCCCTTTAAATCTTCGCCTCACCTTAAACCAATGCCCATTAGTTTTAAAGCCCATGCAAATAGTTTATTACTGAAGGAAGTGAGATTGGAGATCTAGCAGCACATGAAGCAACTGAAAAGTAAAAGAATGCCGGTGTGAAAATCTGAAATTATAAAAAGTGCTGGAGGTGTTCAGGAGGTCAAGTAGCATCTATAGAGAAAGGATGGTGTAGGTGTTTCAGGTGAAACATTTGAATAAAGTTTCTGATTCTGATGATAAGTTTATTGGAGGGAACTCTGTTTCTCCCTCCATAGATGCTGCCAAACCCACTGATAATTTCCAGCAAGTTTCTGCTTTTAGATGGATAGAATGGGACATCATGGAAACAAGCCATTCAGTACACTGCAGCAACAATCTGTTGAAAGTTGAGTTCTTAGAATCATAAGCTGTGCACCAGACATTCCATCCCATAAATGCCAGCCAAAATGCCTATCTACATTTGCCTCTACTGGGCTCGCATATGCCTTTCCAATATAACTATCTGTCCACATGCAGTTTAAACATTGTGATTGAATCTGCTTCTATCACCTCCTATGACAACTTGTTCCAGATAACCAGTACTCAGCGTGAAATCTTCCCCTTTGGATTTTACTTACGTTCCCTGCCCCCAACCCCACCACCCCAGAACCTGTGCCATCTACTTCTAGACCCCACTGTGCTGGGAAAAAGACTATGACTATCCTATCTATGCCACTTTATAATCTGATAAACCTTTATAAGCTTCTTACGTTCTACTGAGAACAACCCCAGCCTATCCAAACACTCCTTATAATTATACCCCTCCATTCCAGGCAACTTCCCAGTGAATCTCTTCTACAGACTCTTCATTACTGGCACAGATTACCTGTAGTGTGGTGACCAGAACTGTACATAATGCTGTGTAATCCAAATGGAGTCCAACCAATGTTTTGTATAGTTGCAAAATGATATCCCACATCTGATTCTCAATGCATTAGCCAAAGAAGGCAAACATACCTAATGCCTTCTTCACTCCCTATCTGCCTGTATCTCTACTTTCAGGGAGCTATGGACTTGCACCCCAAAGTCTCTCATTACATCACCTTTCCTAAGATCACAACTAATTCGATAGGTTGTCCAGAATTTGGCCTCCCAAAGTGCATTACCTCACACCTGTTTGAATAAGTTTCATCTGTACCACTTCCTTCCAGCAGGTCTGTGTTCCACTGTATCTTTAGACAACTGTGTCCACTATCCATGTTGTGTCATCTGAAAACTTACTAATCATAACACCTATGTTCTAATCCAAGACTCTTATATACAATATACAGTGCCTATAAAAAGTATTCACCCCCACCCCACAGGTTTGCATGTTTTATTGTTTTACAACATTGAATCACAGTGGATTTAATTTGGCTTTTTTGACACTGATCAACAGAAAAAAGCTTCCTTCTGTCAAAGTGAAAACAAATCTCTACAAAGTGATCTAAATTAATTACAAATATAAAACACCAAATAATTGATTGCATAAGTATTCACCCCATTTAATATGACACACCAAATCATCCCTGGTGCAGCCAATTGGATTAAGAAGTCATGTGATTAGTTAAATGGAGATCTGTATTTGGAGAACTGTGTGCAGTCAAGGTTTTCGTAGTAAAAGTACACCTGTACCTGGAAGGTCCAACAGCTGGTGAATCAGTATCCTGGCAAAAACTACACCATGAAGAGAAAAGAACGAGCAACGCTACAAAAAGGTTATTGAAAAACAAGTCAGGAGATGGATACAAGAAAATTTCCAAGTTACTGAATATCCCTTGGAGTATAGTTAAGTCAATCATCACAAAATAATATGGACCAGCTGTAAATCTGTCTAGAGCAGGCAGTCCTCAAAAACTGAGTGACCGTACAAGAAGGGGGACCAGTGAGGGAAGCCACTATGATAACTCTGGAGTTTATCATAGTGGCTGAGATGGGAGAGACTGTGCATACAACAACTGTTGCTTGGGTGCTTTACCAATTGCAGCTTTATGGGAAGGTGGCAAGAGAAAGCCACCGTTGAAAAAAACTCACATGAAATCTCAGCTAGAGTTTGCCAGAAGGCATGTGGGAGACTCTGAAGTCAGCTGCAAGAAGGTTCTATGGTCTGGTGAAACCAAAAAATTGAGCTTTTAGGCCATCAGACTATACGCTATATTTGGCATAAGGTGGTGGCGGCTGCATCATGCTGTAGTAGTAGTAGTAGTAGTAGTCATACTTTATTGATCCCGGGGTAAATTGGTTTTTGTTGTGGGGATGTTTCACTGCAGCAGGCCCTGGAAGGCTTGTGAAGGTAGAGGGCAAGATGCAGGGAAATCCTGGAGGAAAACCTGAAGCAGTCTGCAAGAGAACTGCAATTTGGGAGAAGATTTGTTTTCCAGCAAGACAACGACCCCAGGCATAAAGCAGGAATGGCTTAAAGACAACAAAGTTAATGCCCTGGAGTGGCCAAGTCAGAGTCCAGATCTTAATCCAATTGAGAACTTGTGGCTGGACTTGAAAAGGGTTGTTCACTCATGATCCCCATACAATCTGACAGAGCTTGAGCAGTTTTGTAAAGAAGAATGGGAAAAGTTGCTGTGTCCAGATGTGTAAAGCTGATAGAGACCTATCCACACAGACTCAAGGCTGTAATTGCTGCCAAAGATGCATCTACTAGATACTGACTTGAAGGGGGTGAGTAATTATGCAATTAATTACTTTGTGTTTATTTAATAATTGCAATAAATTTAGACCAACTTGCAGAAATTTGTTTTCACTTTGACTTGGAAGAAGCTTATCTGTTGATCAGTGTCAAAAAGCCAAACTAAATTCACAACTGTGATTCTATGTTGTAAAACAATAAAACATGAAAACGTTCAAGGGGGGAGTGAATAATTTTTATAGACACTGTATATAAATACATCATAAACAACATACATATAACAACCGAGGCCCCAGCACTGATCCCTGTGGTATACCACAGGTTACAGACCTCCACCCAGTAAAACACACCTACACACCAGTACCCTCTGCATCCTATCACCAACTCAATTTTGGATCCAGTCTGGCAAAACACCTCAGTGGAAAGGAAACAGGTCATGAAAGGAAAAAAAGAATTCTGATGGATTAAGAACTGTGAATGTAAATTATAAAAGGTAGGAAGCCAGGGAGTGTGGATTGTGGAGGGTGCGGTAGAATGTGGTGTAAAGAGCGGATGAGGTATGAAGGGAATAAGACAGTGAGATGTGCAGCAGAGTGAGTGAAAGTTCAAGACAAAGAAACCTCATTTTTCTCTAGGCTGCTCTCCTCCAGCATCTTGTCTCCCTGCTCCTGGAAGGTGATGATTATCAAGGCCACAAAGATATTGACAAAAAAGAAGGGGAATACAACAAAATATACAACGTAGAAGATGGACATTTCCATTCTGTTCCCTGGGATTGGTCCTTGGTCAGCCTCAGTCACATCCACGGAATGCTGTAGAACCCTGACAGAACACAAGAATTCAACATGTTAATAAAGACTTTTAAAATGGGATACTGTGCATGCAACTCAAAGATAAGGTTGCAACATCCCTGACAGGGCAGCCCATGGACACGGATGTGGGGAGCAGCAAGTATCAGTAGGTTTTGCTTTGTCCTAGGTAAATGTGTCAGGAACTACCCGTACTGTGATGGGTGGCGCTCTGTCTTTCTCACTCCGGGTGATATCTGCACACTTACTGATTCTCTATACCCTTTCCCCGGGAGGGGGATAATTATACTGTTTGGTTTATCCCAATCACCCTCTGAATGGAAATTACCACTTGGGTGTAATTCTGTGGTCTCCAAGAAGACAGGGACACAACAACATAGGAGCTTGTGTCAGTCCTGAGATCCTGCACTCCATTCAAAATTCACCTAGATCATGCGTCTTGTATCCCAAATCCACTGTTCTGCCTCACATTCTGAAAACCTTCCTGAACAAAAGTCCAGTCTGAGAACCAGAATGGGGATTAATGATCACTTGGAAAAGCAGGGACTATTTGTAGATAGCCAGTGAGAGTTTAGGGGCAGAACCTGTCCGACCAATTTGAATGAGTTGTTTTGTCAGAGTTAACAAATTGCAATGATGAGGGCAGTGAGCTAACTGAGATTTACATGGACCTCAGTAAGGCCTTCGACAAGGTCCCTCAAAGACTAAAAGGCTATGGCCCACCGGATTCAGGACAAGCTGGGAAACTTGATCCAAATTTGGCTTGGCAATCAGAGAGAGTGATGGTAGAGTGTTGTTTCTGTCAATGGATGCCTGTGACCACTGTTTTTCTGGGGGATTGGTGCTGGGACCTTTGCTATTTGTAATGTACACATATCGAAATGTACAACAACATGGACATGGACGTAGCAGCATGATCAGTCTTGTGTAGGTGACACAAAGATTGGTGGAGTTGCTGACAGTGTGGAGGGTACCTTTAGTTCACATAGTGATATCCATGTGTTAGTGAAGTATATTGAGAAATGGCAGATGGAGTTTAATTTTGATAAATGTGAGGCAATGCATTTTGAACTACTAATTAGGATAGGACATACCCTGTGAATGGTAGAGTCTAAGAAAGAATTGAAGAATAAAGGGATCTTGGGGTACTGCCAGAGGTCCTTGAAGGTAGTAGTGCATTTAGATACGATAGTGAAAAATGTAAATGGGATGATTGTTTTCATTGGCCATGGCATAGACCAGGTGTTCCCAACCATTTTTATGCCATGGAGCTTTACCATTAACTGAGAAGTCAATAACCCCAGGTTGGGAACCCTTGGCAAAGACCATCTTAATATGATGTTACAGCTTTAAAAAAAACTAGAAGTCCACAGCAAGAGTTCTGGTTCTTACAATAAAGGAAGGATGTAGTCACACTGGAAAGGATGCAGAGGAAATTCACCAGGATGGTGCTTGGATTTGAAAAGTATGATTACAAGAAAAGCATGCATAGGTTGAATTTTTTTTCCCTTGGAGTGGAGGACACAGGGATATAATGGGGATAGAAAGGATAGGTAGTGAAAATTGTGGGGTAAGATTAGAGGTGGGAAGGCTAGAGAGTATCTGAGAGTACGCAATGTACTTTGCAAAGAGTTGGCAGAGGCAAAGACTCACAACATTTAAGAAGCATCGAGGCAAGTACTTGAATTGCCAATGCATAGAGGAATATGGATCTCAAGAGGATAAATGGGAATCAATAGTTGTACAGACATGGTGGGTCAAACGGTTTGTTTCTATGCTGTGAGAGACAGAAAACGCTAGCTGTTTTCCTGGATTGGAGGAAGTTAAGAAATGATTTTTCAGGGGTACAGATGGGGAAAGCCTTCCTCAAGTCAGAGGCAGATAAAACCACGGGCCATAGATTTGGGGTAAGGGTTAGAGATTTAGAGAGGATCGGAGGGGAACCTTTTTCACCCACAGAGAGGTGACACACTGTTGGAGAGAGCGGCGGAAGCAGATTCACTGGCAGTATTTAAAAAGTGTCTAGATAAGCATTTGAATTGCCAAGGGAAAGAAGTGTTGGAAAAAGGGATTAATACTGATGTGTGACCACTGGTCAGTGTGGATGTGATGAACCAAATGGATCGTTTCTGTGCTCATGACTCTGACATTCAGTGCAGTCTTCAGTGAGTGAAGAAGTTCTTCATGATACCATACCTGAAGGACACAGCCCCAATTTTTTAGTTTATGCACCTCTATTCTAGACTTTCCCAGCAGAGGAAATAGTTCCTAATCATTCCCTTTAAACATAAGGATGTAAAAAACAGCAATTTTGCTCCATCTTTAATAAGATGATGACTGATCAAGCTGTGGTCACAGCTCCACCTACCTGCATTTATCCCATAACCTCAAAATGCCCTGCTATGATATTGCTTCCCTAGGCACAGAATTCCATGGCTACATTACTCTTTGCGAAAAGCAGTTTCTCTTTATTGTTGTCTTGAATCTATTCCCCTGAATTTTGGGCCTCGCTTACCAGTGGAAACAACTTTCCTGTCTCTATCTTGCCTATCCCTTTCATAATTTTATATGTTTCTATAAGATCCCCTCCCATCCACCTCAGAATATCACCTCTTCATATTCCATACACAAGGAAATGCTAGAACAATGAATACAGCAATCTTGGAAGCCACAATGCTCACATAGTGGAAACAAAGTTCAAAGTTCAAAGTAAATTTATTATCAAAATACACATACGCCACCATATACAACCCTGAGATTCATTTTCTTGTGGGCAATCACAGTAAATACAGGAAACAATATAGATTGAATGAAAGAATGCACATTACAGGGTGGACAACAACCAATGTGCACATAAAACAAACTGCAAATACAAAAAGAAAGAGGGAAAACAATAATAATAACAATAATAAATAAGTAAGCAATAAATATCGAGAACATGAGATGAAAAGTCTTTGAAAGTGAGTCCAGTTCAGTGATGGGGCGAGTGAAGTTGAATGAAGTTATCCCCTCTGGTTCAAGAGCCTGATGGTTGAGGGTAATAACTGTTCAAAGGCTAACGTTGATGGAAATACTCACTGTGGCCAGCCTTCTCCAGTGGAGACAGTGAACAGTGTCAGCAGGGCCCAGATAACATTATCATAATGGAAGTCATAACGTTTCCACTCTCGGTCAACAACTTTATTCTCAGTCTCGTACAACACAAACTGGCCTCTGGAAATGGGTCAGACGAAGAATTCAATTACTATCTGGGTAGTTGCATGTATACAGATGCAAAAACACTTACAAATGCATGGAACTGTATGCACTTGCAGAATTATCCACACACACAAAATCGTTAACTGACTTAGAGTGACTGAAGGTCAGTGCACCAGTCCTGATGAGCGAGAACTCCAATTTTCATACAGAATTCTAGAAATATATAACAGAGACATGTCCCTTTCATTCCACCTCGGTCTTACTGACCGGAATGCTCATCTATGCTTATCTCATTTGCCTTATTAAACCTGTGTCCCTATCTAAGTAGCTGTCTTTTAAATGGTTTAATTAGGGGTTATTAGAGATAACCGCTAATATCTCCTTTAAAATTTCCTCCTCACGCTTTAAATGCACGCCTTCTAGTTCTAGACTCGCCTGCCCTGGAACCAAGACTCTATCCATCCAATCTATAGTCCTCAGTTCTATAAACCTCCATAAGGTCATCTCTCAGCTTCGTATATTATAGCAAGAACAAATCAAGCCTATCCAGTCATTCCTCATCACTCTGCCCTCCTGGTGAACTTCTGCATTCTCTCTATCACTACCTGTACTGTGACGATCAGAACTGCACACAATGATCCATTAGTCTAACTAATTCTCAATTAGTATTTTGTACTTTTAGATCCACTCAATCTTGGCAGAAGGTTAAATGTGAAATGGTGGGTTGGGGCCATACATGTTTCTCTGGTTGATGCATAAGAACACCCAGGTCTTGTTACACACCCCCATTCAGCAATATGATGCCATTCAGATAATAATTCTGGCCCAACAAAATCAAAGACACCATTCACCCCAGACATTCTCTTTTCTTCCCCTCCCATCAGGCAGAAGATATGAAAGCATGTACCAAAGATATAGATTTAAAGATTAGCTTTATTTATCACAAGAACATCGAAACATCCAGTGAAATGCGTTGTTTTTCATCAACACCATTGTGCTAGTGGTAACCTGGAAGTGTTGTCATGTTTCTGGTGCCCACACAGCATGCTGACAGCTCACTAACCCTATCCTTATGTCTTTGAAATGTGGGAGTAAACCAGAGCACCCTGAGAAAACCTATGCAATCACAGTGAGAACATACAAGCTGCTTATAGATAGTGGTGGGAACTGAACTCTGATCAATGATCTGGTGCTGTGAAGTCAGTGTGCTAACTCCTATGCTACATGCTGTCTCTACCAGTGTCAAGGACAGTTTCTATCCTGATGATATAAGACTATTGAACGATTCCCTAGTATGATAAGCTGGACGAGACCTCACAATCTACTTCAATATGGCTTTGTCTGCCTGCACTGTACATTCTCTGTAACTGTAATACTTTATTCTACATTTTGTTATTGTTTTCCCTTGTACTGACTTGATGGACTGATATGATGAAATGATCTGTATGGATGGCATGCAAGGCATGTAACAATAATATATCAATTTATCTATTCCCCTTCTTGTTGTGGCCACTAAAGTGGATAATGTCACAATTATCCACCTGACATTACATTTGCTGTGTATCTGTCCACTCCCTTATGCTGTCCAAATGAACCTGTTAATATTCTGCATTGTCCTCAAGACTCAGCCTCTCACCCAGTTTTGTCCAAGTTTCTTTATTGGGGTCCCAGCACTGATCTCTTGCTACTGTAGTGGTCACTGCTGCCACTTAGGAAACGACCCATTTATTCGCTTTCTCTATTTCCTATCTGTCAATCAGCCTTCTCTCTATATCATCACCTTATCCACAATTCCAAGTGCATTAATTTTGGACCTAATCTCTTCTGTGGTATCTGTTTGAGAGCTTTTTTGAAAACGCAAACCCACTTGTTTTCACTCATCTACGCTGCTAGTTGCACTTACGAACAATTCCAGCATATTTTCGTTGTGGATCTCAAAGTGTAGTTGTTTCAGAATGTGGGCTTTGGTGAGTGAGGAAGCTTTGGCCAGAGGTTCAATGGGATGTTCTCAACACTAGCCTTTGGTTGGACAGTGTGACTGACATTGATAACAGTCACAACGGGGATAGTTGGTATTTTTGTCTTTTTTTAACAACCCAAATAAAGTTTGGATTACATTTTAATAGCCAGTTCTCAATTACACAAAAAGCTGATAACTCAGTTCCTGGTGGTAGAGTCATAGGGTCATACAGCATGGATACAAGCCCAATGATCCATGCCAACCAAGATTCACATCTACATACCTAAACTCCATCGGGCCACATTTGGCCCATGTTCCCCTAAATGTTTCCTATCCATGTACCTATCCAAGTACATTTTAAATGTGGGGAATGGACCTGCCTCAGCCACTTCCTCTGGCTGCTCAACCCAGATGCCAACCATCCTCTGGGTGAAAAAGATGCTCCTCAGATTCCCATAAAATCTACTCCCTCTCACCTAAGCCTGTGTCCTCGATTTCTGGACTAAATCTCTCCCCTCTCACCAAAACCTGTGTCTTCAAGTTATTGAGTAAATCTCTCCCCCTCACCAAAACCTGTGTTCTCCAGTTCTTGATTCCCCTTCCTGAGAAAAAGACAAGAGCCCATTCATCCTATCTATGCCTCTCATGATTTTATACACTCTATAAGGTTACCACTCATTCCCCCTTGCTCCAATAAATAAAGTCTCAGCCTGCTCAACCTCTGTACATATCTCAACCCCATGAGTCCTGGCAATATCAATATCCCTTTGCATTCTTTCCAGCTGAATGGTATCTTTCCTAATGTACCACCTGATGGACTAGATGACTGTGGAAGTGAGGAGAAAGGGCAACAGTGGGTGGAAACTTAGTGCTGGGGTGCTCATATGGCTGTAGATGTGAACCCAGAATAGGGTGTTGATGCCAGGATCATGGATCACAGAACAGTCATATTGTATTCTAATGGGTACACAGACAGAGATTATGATCTATGTTCCCAGAGGGAGTTTTCAATGAGGCCATATATAGACTGGGAGCAAAAAGGCGGATGATCACAGTAGTAGAGTATTAACTGGGAAAACCTTAGTGTGAAAAGCTTGGAGAGGGGAGCATTTAAGGCACATTGAAATGTCTTCTCACAGTGACTGCTGAATACTTGGGACTCTCCATACTAGGGAGTTGTAGAGATGAAATGGAAATAGATAACTTATTGAATAACGGTGAGAATGAGGACTCTGAGGATCTGAGACGAAGGATTTGAGACAGATGGTGGGGCAGATACAGAGGCCAACTAGCCTACTGCTGCTCCTGTGTTCTTGCTCTAATCAGTGTTTTATAAAGGTGTTCTACAGCCTCCCAGTTCTCATATACTCTGCCTTGGATAATGAAGGGAACTATCCCATATGCATTCCTTCACTACTTTTTTCATTTCTGCTTCCATCTTCAGGGAATCTTGCCCCATCATAAGACCATAAGACATAGGACAGAATTAATCCATTTGGCTCATCAAGTCTGCACCGTCATTCCATAATTTACAGAGAAACTGTAAATTAATGTCATTAAGTTACAGAGAAAGGTTGAACAAGTTGGGTCTTTATTCTTTGGAACGTAGAAGGTTGAGGGGGACTTGATAGAGGTATTTAAGATTATGAGAGGGATAGATAGAGTTGACATGGATAGGCTTTTTCCATTGCGAGTGGGGGAGATTCAAACAAGAGGACATGAGTTGAGAGTTAAAGGGCAAAAGTTTAGGGGTAACATGAGGGGGAATTTCTTTATTCAGAGAGTGGTAGCTGTGTGGAACGAGCTTCCAGCGGAAGTGGTTGAGGCAGGTTCGATGTTGTTGTTTAAAGTTAAACTGGACAGCTATATGGACAGGAAAGGAATGGAGGCTGAGTGCAGGTCGGTGGGACTAGGTGAGAGTAAGAGTTTGGCACGGACTAGAAGGGCCAAGATGGCCTGTTTCCGTGCTGTAATTGTTATATGGTTATATATTGTTATAATGGCTGATTCATTATACCTCTCAACCACATTCCCCTGCCTCCTCCCCATAACCTTTGATACCCTGACGAATCAAAAAACTATCAACCACCTTATGGTCTTGTACAGGGGTAGGCAACCTCTGGTCTGCGAAGGTATTTTGACTGGCCCGTGAGCAAATATTGAGATACTATGCTTATCTGGCCCACGAGTAATCTTTCCTTATTCTGAGTGTTTCACGCCACCACACTGATGGACATGTATGGCGTCTTGTTACATTGGCCCCAGGTCCCGTTTTGTTCCAGACCAAACACTGGTATGTACGAATGACGGGAAGGCAGACTACCCTATTAATATGTATTAGATACTCTCCGTGCATGTGCAGGTTTTCAGATGGGATTGTTCAAATTTGTAAACAGAAACAGCATCACTGTGTTTTAACAAGAAATCCACGCTAAATATCCAGATATTTACAAGTATTATGATACTTGTTGAATAACTCACTCTTTGAAATAAAATCAAAGAAAAAAAATTCCAATGGCAATGAATGCAAAACACAGGAAGGTAGATGCTGAGTGCCGAAAAAGCAGTGAAAATGGAGGAAATACCTGTGCCAGCTACGAAGTCTCAGAAAAGGTGAAGCCTTTTACAAATGGAGAGTTTGTCAAAGAATGTTTACTGGCAGTGGTGGATATTGTTTGTCCTGAAAATAAATCTTTATTTGCACTTATCAGCCTGTCAGCAAGAATGATCACACGGCCAGTTGAAGAAATGTCAGCAGATGTTAAAAGTTGCTTAAGGGATACCTGCATCAAATAGCATTTTTTTTTCAATTGCGCTTGATGGGAGTGTGGACTTGAGAGACACTGCTCAACTTGCAGTGTTTGTGCCAGGAGTAACGTCAACTTTTCACATTTGTGAAGAGTTTATTCAATTAGTTCCTATGAAGGACACGGTTACTGGAGCAGACATTTTTGAAGCTTCACTGAAAATGATGTCAGAAATGAAACTTAATGTGTCGAAGCTAATTGACATCACAACTGATGGGGCACCGGCAATGGTGGGACAGAAAAACTAAATTGAGTTCTTTGATTACTAATTGGCATCTTTGGTTAAGCACAAATGATTTTCTAGCAAGTGTTATTCATTAATTTGAGGCAAAACATAACTAGATGTATTTGAATGGATAATTCCCATATTTCAAGTTTTTTATGGCATTTATCTGGCCCACTGTCCGCTTAGTAATACGTGATCCAGCCCACAGAGGCAAAAAGGTTGCCGACCCCTGGTCTTGTAGTTAATACTGCATTTGCCTTCCTTAACACCACTCAACCTACATGTTAACCTTTAGGGAATTCTGCACAAGGATTCCCAAGCCCCTTTGCACCTTTCCCTCTTGCTCAAAGTGCTAGGCATTTTCCTGAATCTTTTCTGCCAGTGAGACTTTGTGCCAGCAATTTGCCCTTCTAATTACCCTCGACACTACCACTCCTTTCTCCCCTGCTTTTTCATTCTCTTCACCTTCCATTTGCTTCTTTTTTTTCCACTGCATCTAGTGCAATACCTTTGACTTGGGTTCCTGGGACTTGCTGTCCTTACTTTTCACCCTTACAGAACATGTTGACCCTCTATTGTTATTTCACTTTAAGACTCCTTTCTAAATGCAGATACATCTACAAATAGCTGATCCCGGTCTGCTTTTGCTTTCCGCACCTCATAGAATCCTGTAACATATGTGTGTAACAGACATATTAAAAGGGCAGAAAAGAGACAAACAGGCATTTTCATCCTACCTCATCCATGCTGACCAAGATACTTATCTACACTAGGCCCATGTCCCCCTATGCCTTTCCTTTTTTTTCTTTTTTGGCACGTGCCTGCATGCATGCGAGTCTGTATGTCTGCATGTGTGTGCGTCCGCGTCAGTGCATGCGGCCGTGATGATGTCTTTTTCATGGCTTTTACAAGGCGCAGAGCGAGAGAGAGAGAGACTGTGTGGCACACCACTCCTCACTCAGACATTTTCGCAGTATTTTTCCCTTTTATTTTACGAGGTCGAGTTGCGATCTCAACATTCAGCTCGGCACGGATGGAAAGCATACTTGGGGGCGGACCCAACTGGTTTCGAACCCGGGAACCTCTGCTCCCGGGTCCGGCACCAATGTCATTGTGCCACCAGCCTTTCTTATCTAAGTATCTGCCCAAATGTTGCAACCATCTCCACCACCTTCTTAAGCAGCTCATTCCAGATAATCACCATCAGCTCTGAACAGTCAACTTGCCGCTCAGAACTCCTATAAATGTCTCCCCTCTCACCTTAAACCTGTGCTCTTTAGTTCAAGACTCCTCAGTAATGGAGAAAAGTTCCATCTGCCTTATCTACAATATGCTCCTGAAAATCTTATAAATCTTGCTAAGGTCACCCCTCAGCTTCCTGCATTCCAATGAGAATAAACCCAGCCTGTCCAGACTTGCCTATAACTACAGCCCTCCATTCTAGACAACATCCTGGTGAATCTCTTCTGCACTCTCTCTATTGGAATATCCTTCCACATCCTTCCTGTTACCATGGCGACCCGAACTGTACACAACACTTCATATGCAGTGTAATCAGTGTTTTGTATAGCTGCAATGTGATGTGTCAAATCTTACTCTTGCCAACAATCAATGTTAAACTAACTTCCTCCATTCTTGAACAAGGCAGTCACACTGCTGTTTTACAACCAGATTCAGTTTTATTTACAGTGGCATGCAAAAGTTTGGGCATCGCTGGTCAAAATTTCTGTTACTGTGAATAGCTAAGTGAGTAAAAGATGACCTGATTTCCAAAAGGCATAAAGTTAAAGATGACACATTTATTTAATATTTTAAGCAAGATTATTTTTTATTTCCACCTTTTACAGTTTCAAAATACCAAAATACCAAAAAAGGAAAAGGGCCCGAAGCACAAGGAGTTGCCACAGGGATAGTGAACCCATTGACTGAAATGTTCCAGGACTGTCTGAATTCGGTGATACAGTGGCATGAAAAACTTTGGGCACCCCGGTCAAAATTTCTGTTACTGTGAATAGTTAAGTGAATAGAAGGTGAACTGATCTCCAAAAGTCATAAAGTTAAAAATGAAACATTCTATTCATCATTTTAAGCAAGATTAGTGTATTATTTTTGTTTTGTACAATTTTAGAGTGAAAAAAAGGAAGGGAGAAGTCTGAAGTCTGGGCACCCCAAGAGATTTGAGCTCTCAGATAACTTTTACCAAGGTCTCAGACCTTAATTAGCTTGTTAGGGCTATAGCTTGTTTACAGTCATCATTAGGAAAGGCCAGGTGATGCAAATTTCAAAGCTTTATAAATATCCTGACTCCTCAAACCTTGTCCCAACAATCAGCAGCCATGGGCTCCTCTAAGCAGCTGCCTAGCACTCTGAAAATTAAAATAAATGATGCCCACAAAGCAGGAGAAGGCTATAAGAAGATAGCAAAGCGTTTTCAGGTAGCCGTTTCCTCAGTTCGTAATGTAATGGTGGTTAACAGGAATGGTGGAG
The DNA here is from genome assembly GCF_030028105.1 of Mobula birostris. Taxonomy (NCBI): domain Eukaryota; kingdom Metazoa; phylum Chordata; class Chondrichthyes; order Myliobatiformes; family Myliobatidae; genus Mobula; species Mobula birostris. Next base: position 101,130,301 of record NC_092381.1, read on the forward strand.
ATCAAGTTGAGGTCTGGAAGACCAAGAAAACTTTCCCAGAAAACTGCTCGTAGGATTGCTAGAAAGGCAAATCAAAACCCCCGTTTGACTGCAGAAGTCCTTCAGGAAGATTAAGCAGACTGTGGAGTGGTGGTGCACTGTTCTACTGTGCAGTGACACCTCACAAATATGACCTTCATGGAAGCGTCATCAGAAGAAAACCTTTCCTGCGTCCTCACCACAAAATTCAGCGTCAGAAGTTTGCAAAGGAACATCTAAACAAGCCTGATGCATTTTGGAAAGAAGTTCTGTGGATTGATGAAATTAAAATAGAACTTTTTGGCTGCAATGAGCACAGGTATGTTTGGAGAAAAAAGGGTTCAGAATTTCATGAAAAGAACACCTCTCCAACTGTTAAGCACGGGGATGGATCGATCTGCTTTGGGTTTGTGTTGCAGGCAATGGCATGGGGAACATTTCACTGGTAGAGGGAAGAATGAATTCAATTAAATAGATAGATTAGATTATGAGGACACTCAGTCCTCGTTTATTGTCATTTAGAAGTGCATGCATTAAGAAATGATACAATGTTCCTCCAGTATGATATCACAGAAACACAGAACAGACCAAGACTAAAACTGACAAAATCCACATAATTATAACATATGGTTACAACAGTGCAAAGCAATACTGTAATTTGATAAAGAACTCCTTGTGTTCAGTCCATTGAGTCCTGGAGGTTTGCTCTCTTTAAATCCCGTGAATATCTCATTCCTAAAATTAAAATTATATCCATGCATCAAATTATGAGCGGCATTGAAGGTAGACAATAGAAAACTTTTTTTCACAAGCAACTAAGCATTGAATATTTAGGGTAAGGGATGAGAGTTACAGAAAGATTCCGAGGAAGACCTTTATCTCTCAGAGGATGGTTGGAATCTGGGACATACTATTTGAGTGAAAGGTGGAGGGAGAGGCTCTTGTAACATTTAAGACATATCTGGATGACGACTTAAATTACCAAAGCACAAAAGGCCACAGTCCAAGTACTGGGGAAATGATAATGATATAGATGTGCACTTGATGGTCGGAATGGACACAACTTGTTTCTGTGCTGTATGACTATTTATCAAGCATGATCTTAATCTATGTTTGACCCTTAGCAATCCTGTTATTCTTCTGCAAGCACTCTACTGCTACACCTTTTATATGGATTGAGTAGTTTTGCCACCACTGTTGAACAGGCTAACTCGTCTATAGTCTCCTATTTCCTCTGCCCCTTTAAAAAATTTTGGATAGTATTAACCACTTTCCAAACTGTTGATTTGTAAAATTGCAACTGAAAATTTGTGGTGGTGTTGAGAATGAGAAGGAATTCTTAGAACAGAGATATGCAAAATGATGGTGACCAAGACAACTTTAGTTTGGGTGTTGCCCCAACTGTATACTGTATTGCTGTTGTATACACATACAATACATTCACAGAATGGGAGGACAGTCTGAAGGTCAGGAATAAAGAGGGAGTTTACCCTGGGAAACTTGAATACACAATAGATAAAATATAAGACATGGGAGTAGGGCCTCCTCCTCATTCATAAGATCATAGTTGCTTCACTTTTGGCCATATGAACAGTCTCCTGCTTTCACCCCACATACACATTAACTTACAGTTTAAATGTTGTCAGTCTCTACCATGAATATATTACACAATTTTGCCTCCACAGATCTCTGTGGGAGAGAATTCCAAAGATTCTCCCTCTGAAATGGTCAACCACTCATTCTGGATCCATTTCTCTTTGTTTCTAGATGGCCTTCGAGGGGAAATATCTTCTTGACATCTCCCTCAGTATCAGTATGTATCAATAAGATTACCACTCTGCTTAAAACGTGCTGAGGCATGCTGTACTTTCTTTGTATATCAATCCACACATCCGCAGGAATCAACCAAAAAAAACCTTGTCTGCAATACCCCCAATGAAAGTAAACCAGTTGTTAAAAATGCTGACCAAAGCATTGGATGTCATTCTCAGCAACTCTTCTCAAGTTTAATACTCTTATATCTCCTTGCAAAAAAGGCCAATGTTTCATTGCTGTTTGTAATTACTTTAGTTTTTAAAATTTAGAAACACAGCACAGTAACAGGCCTTTTGGCCCAATTAAACCATACCACTCAATTAATTTGGAGGGAGGAGAAGATGGCGGCGCGACGCAGCATGCGCGGCCATTCCGAATGAATATTGATATGTGTAACTCGGCGTGCCGTGCACAATCCGGATTTGATGGGGACAGCTGTGAAGCGCAGAGGAACATCTGCAGGAACTTCTGAAATGCCTGCTTTGCTGCCGCTGCTTCTGTGTGATCGAGAATCTCTGGAGACGAAGGCCCCAAACCCTTGGCTTTGTGTATCGTCTGTTTCCGGGGCCGGGGTCGAAACGCTCAGCAGAGATGGTGCTCGGTGCTCGGTGTCAAATAGGTGGTCGGAGGCTCGGAGTTTTTTGGACGAACTCGGAGTTGGACTGTGGAGAGATGCTTCTGGGATGCTGCATCGGCAAGTTGGCGGCGCTGGAGGTTTACCGTCTGTGTGGGATGATGGGACTTCCGAGAGACTCTGAGACTTTTACTGTGCCATGGTCTGTTCTTATCAAATTATGGTATTGCTTAGCACTGTTGTAACTGTATGTTATAATTATGTGGTTTTTGTTAGTTTTTAAGTCGGCTTGTCATGTGTTTTCATGATATCATTCTGGAAAAACATTTGTCATTTCTTAATGCGTGCATTACTAAATGACAATAAAAGCGGATTGCGTGTCCTCATAATCATAATCATAAATTATATCCTTGTGACCAATTAACCAACTAAACTGTGTACCTTTGGTATGTGGGAGAAAACAGGAGTATCTGGAGGAATTCTACATGGTCAAAGTGAGAACGTACAAACTCCTTACTCCCAGGTGGAATTAAACCTGGGTTGTCCATGCTGTAATAACATAAAGTTAACTGCTAAGCTACTGTGCCGTCCTACTACAGGACCTGTACTAGAACCTTCAGAATCAGAATCGGGTTTATTATCACTGGCATGTGATGTGAAATTTGTTAACTTAGCAGCAGCAGTTCAATGCAATACATAATCTAGCAGAGAAAAAAATAAACAAATAAATCGATTATGTATATTGAATAGATTAAAAAACCTGCAAAAACAGAAATATTGTATATTTAAAAAAAAAATGAGGTAGTGTCCAAAGCTTCAATGTCCATTTAGGAATCAGATGGCAGAGGGGAAGAAGCTGTTCCTGAATCGCTGAATGTGTGCCTTCAGGCTTCTGTATCTCCTACCTGATGGCAACAGTGAGAAAAGGGCATGCCCTGGGTGCTGGAGGTCCTTAATAATGGATGCTGCCTTCCTGAGACACTGCTCCCTAAAGATGTCCTGGGTACTTTGTAGACGAGTACCCAAGATGGAGCTGACTAGATTAATAACCTTCTGCAGCTTCTTTTGGTCCTGTGCAGTAGCCCCTCCATACCAGACAGTGATGCAGCCTGTCAGAATGCTCTCCACGGTACAACTATAGAAGTTTTTGAGTGTATTTGTTGTTAGATCCTTTGAAATCTCATCCATAGATGCCAAATATTTTCAGTAATTTTATATTTTTGTTTCAGATTTGACAATGGAGCTTAGAACATAGAACAGTACAGCACAGTACAGCCCATGTACTTTTTAACCTACTCTTAGATCAATCTGATCCTTCCCTTCTACTTAGCCCTCTAGTTTTCAATCATCCATGTGCCTATCTAAGAGATTCTTAAATGTCCTTGATCTATTTGCCTCTATCACCACCCATGGCATGGGGGTTCATGCATCCACCACGTTTTGCATAAAGCAATTACTTTTGTCATCCTCCTTATACTTTCCTCCTATCACCTGACAACTTTGCTTTTGTGTATTTAATACTTCAGTAATATTTGAATAAGATTATAAATACATTGTTTGATTAAGCATTCTTTGTTGTTTTGAGAGCCAGACTGTTGGAGGAGCTACATGCCGGTCATCTAGGCGTGGTCAACATAAAATTGTTGCTTCGAAGCTTTGTCTGTTGGCCTGGGCTAGATTAAGAAGCTTGATATGAAAATCCAGAAGATGCCAAGAGTAATGCCTGGGAATGGCTTGCTTTGCCCTGTCAGAGGATACATGTAGATTTTGCCATGGGCACAAATTTCTTGGAGGTAGTGGATTCAGTTACAAAGTGGCCAGAAATGTTCCCAATAGCCTCCACTGCAGCCTTGTACACTGTTGATGAAGCCTCTTCTTGAGGTCTGGTGTTCCAGAACACTTAGTCAGTGACAATGGACCACAGTTTGTTGCGGAAGAGTTTCAATCATCCCTGAAAATGAATGCGTTAAGACCTATTACATCTGCCCGTACCACCCAGCTACAAGTGACTTTGTCCAGCGTCTAATGAACACAATGCGAACAATGTCAGCAGAACACAATGCGAACAATGTCAGCAGAACACACTTCACTGACACTGAATCAGATCACCAATTCCCTCCTTGCATGTTACATGCAACACAATCCAAGACCAACAACTCACCAGCTAAGCTGTTCCTGGATCATCCCTTGTGTTCATGCTTGGATCTCCTCAAACCCAATCTCCAAAGGAGTATGCAAGACAAACAGCTGAAGCAAATTGGAGGCTCCTCAAAGAAAGAGTTTCTATGTTTCACTCCTGGACAAGCAGTTCTGGTGAGGGACTACTGAGATGATCAAAAGTGGGTACTCAGTAAGATTAAGGACAGAACTGGACTACCCTCCTACATGGTGGAGATTGTGTCTGATATCATCTGGAGACAACGCATTGATCAGTTGAGGAGAGCAGAGTCAACTGTTAGAGAAGGAAGGTAGCCATAACCATCAGAACCAGTTCCTGCAGTCCCAGAGTCAACTCCTAAACCCACCACAGAGGTGGCCCTAGAACGTGAGATTGTTTCACAGCCATAAGTCTCGCCTGCCAAGCATACCAAAAGCCTTCTTCAACACCCTGTGACATTATCCCACAGGAGTAATAAATACTCCACAGCAATTAAATCTTCAGATTTGAATTGGACAGTTTTAAATTTACCATGCTGTGTATGTCTATATAGTAATCATATTTAAAAATAAATAACACACACTCACACACACAATATTGTAGTAACCTATAAGTTGTTTGATTAAGAAGTCTTTGTTATAGGTTATACGTAAAAGTACGTTAATGGCATAAGTCACCACTACACCACATCATATGCGCGTGCCTCGCTAAAATAAAGACAAAGTTAGACTCCTATTACTGTCTCTCTTGTTCTCTTTTCAACTAGTTTTTTATGTTTTGGAGTTACAAAACAAAACATATACCCCCTCATACTAGCTACTTCTGCCTTGGGGGAAAAATCTCTAGCTATCCACTCAATCTATGCTCTTATCACCTCTATCAAGTCTCCTCTCATCCTCCTTTGCTCCTCCTAGCTCATTCAACCAATCTTCAGAAGACCCTCCAGACCAGCCTTCATCTGGTAAATCTCCTCTGCACCCTCTATAAAGTTTCCAAATCCTTTCTTTAATTGGTGTTGCATTTTGGAAAGTCAAAGCAAGATAGAACTTTCCCAGTGTACAGTAAGGCTCCGAGAAGAGTTATAGAACAGAGGGACTTTAGTGTATGAGTACATGGTCCCCTGAAAGTAGAGTCACAGGTAAACAGGATGTTGAAGAAGGCTTTTGGTACGCTGGTCTTCAGCAGTCTTGGGCAATGAGTATGGAAGTTGGGTGGTCATGGTGCAATTGAAAATTATCTGGGTGAGGCCACACTTGGAGTCACCCTGCTGTAGGAAAATGCTATTAGACTGGAAATAGTGCAGAAACTATTTACAGGGATGTTACCAGGACTCGAAGGCCGCAATTATCGGGAGAGGTTGGATGGGCTCGGTCTTTATTCTTTGGACCATATGAAACTGAGAGGTGACTTAATTGAGGTGTATAAAATTATAAGCCAGATAGATAGGGTAAATGCACACAAACTTTTCCCTAGAGTTGAGAAATCTATAATTAGAAGGCAATGTTTTTACCCAGAGGACAACAGGTATGTGGAATAAGCTGACAGCAGAAGTGGTTGAGGCAGGTACATTAACAATATTTAAGAGGTTCTTGCACAGGTACATGAATGGGATAGGTTTAGAGGGATATGGGCCAAATACAAGGAAATGGGACCAGTTTAGATGGGAATCTTGTTTGGCATGGATCAGTTCTGTTTCTGTGCTGTATGACTCCGTTTTACTGAAACCCTTCCAGGAATCCAAATACACTGCAGGCTTGCCTTTATCCACCTAGCTTGTTAGATCCTTAAGGAACTCTAGCACATTTGTCAAACACAAATGCCTTTGCATAAAGCAATGCTGACACAGCTTGATAACTCTCTAAGTACTTGCATGATAATGGGCTCCAGCACTTTCCCTCAGGCTGACTCGTCAATAGTTCCTCTCCTTTCTTGAATATTAATACACTTACAGCAAAATTTTCTTTACAAATAGGCTAAAATTATACTTGCATTCCTGATTGAGTACTTCAGAGATGAGAATCCCTTGATCCTTCCAGACTTTTGCCTGAAAATGACTGTCTCTTACTCTTGCTTCTTATAACCTTGGGCACCATGATGATGCACCTGGTGAGCTGCTCACAGCTCCAGTGATCCAAATTCAATCCCAATCTCTGATTCTCACTCTGTGGGGTGTGCTCGTTCTCCCAGAGACCATATGGGATTTCTCCAAACACTCCAGTTTCTTCCCACATCCCAAAGATGTGCAGATTGGAAGGTTAATTGCCCCAAGTGAGTAGTTGAGTGGAGAATCTAGTGTGGCTGGGAGGGAAAGCTGAAAAGCAAGGCCTCCAGCGTAGTAATCCCTGTGCCACGTGCCAGTGAGGGTAAGAATAGGATGATTTGGCAGATGAATGCGTGGCTGGGGAACTGATACAGGGGGCAGGGTTTCAGATTTCTGGATCACTGGGATCTCTGACTTGTATAAAAGGGACTGGTTACACCTGAACCCAAGGGGGACCAAATCCTCGCAGGCAAGTTTGTTGGAACTGTTGGGGAGAGTTTAAACTAATTTGGCAGGGGGATGGGAAACCGAGTGATAGGGCAGAGGATGGGGTACTTGGTATACAAGCAGAGGCAGTGTGTTATGAGACTGCCAGAAAGGACAGGCAGATGATAGGGCAAACTTGCAGTCAGTGGGATAAGTTGCAATGTAAAAGGGGGACAAAACTGAATGATCAATTGGCGGAGCAGACTCAAAGGGCCAAGTGGCCTAATTCAGCTCCTATGTCTTATGGTCTCATGGAAATGGGGGAGTGGAACAATTTAGGTTAAAGTAGAATTAGTGCAAACATGGGTGCTTGATGGTTAGTACAGACTCAGTGGGCCAGAGGGCTTATTTCTGTGCTAAATCTCTCTATGACTTTATGACTATGATTAATCAGTCCTTATTTTAAGAAACAATTTCTGTGGCACCTTCGCAAAAATTATTGAGGAAACCCACACACAAACAGGAGATTCAAAGGGAGGTATGAGGGGCAAAGAGTAGTTGGTAAATGTATTGAGCTGCTGGAGGCAGGGACATTTAGTACTTGAATCAACAGGGTGCAGAACGATATGAAATTAAGGTTGGCAAGTGGGATTAGTATAGACAGACGAAATAATGGGCATGGATAAGTTGGGCCGCGGGGTCTATTTCTCTGCTGTACACTTCTACAGCTCTGAGTTCCCCTCTATCCATCCTGGCTAATACTTCCTGAAAAACACTAATAACCTAATCGGGTGTGATTCTCCCTTCATGAGACCTCACTGCCACTGTATCAACTTTCACCATTCTGTTGTTACCTCATTAATAACCGATTCAAACATTTTTGCAGCTATAGACGCCAGGCAGACTGAGTCATTCTCACAACTTGCTTCTACATCTCGCATTTATAGTGAGCAAACCGATCTGAAAGATTCTCAGGCTTTTCGTCTGTCATTAACAACAGCTGTAAATATGAAATATACGCAAATCAACCGAGGAACCGTGTTCAGCTTTAAAAGCTGTGATCTGGAGAGTTTCAGGAGGAAGAGATAAATAATGACACAGCCTGTTTAGAAAGGGAGAATTCAGATTCATAAAAAGCCAAGTACAGAAAATCAAACATATAAAAGATTTATGTCAAATAGCAAACGGGGGGAGATTCAAATATAATGACTTAGTATGACCATATTTTCAGAAGAAAATGTGTTGGTAAATAATGTTAAACTATAAAAATACAGTCCAGAATTTTCAATACTGTTTACAGCTTTTCAGTACTCAGGTCAAAGGTTTATAATGCATCACTGAGCAGCAATAACATTCACTAAATGGTAGAGACAAACTGTTGCTATTGGACTGCCTATCCACCCACAGATTTTGCATCTCTCTTGTTTAAATTAGGTTGTACCACACTTCCAGAGAAGGAAGGAGACAATGAACCAGTTTTTTTCCAAATAAATTTAGAAAAATAGAGAACATCATCAGATAACACAGACTCTTACATTTAAAAATAAGATTGGGGTAACACTGTAGTGTCTCTGCTTCATTAAGTCACATTAGTTCATAATGGTGTGTTCACTTTGTTACAGTTGTTAAATGCACAGAGCTTCCAGAGCTATTTAATACAGGTAAAACAGTAGCAGAATTAGAATACTGCCTATTATCATCCAATTTAGTGAACACATCTTCAGCAATTTTCCTTCTATCTTGCTTGTTCCTTGGAGAACAAAATTCACTCTGTGTAAATGATAATCTTGTCTTTGTAATATGGTTTGCAGATGACACAAAGGTTGAAGGAGTTGTGGATCGTGCAGAAGGTTGTTGTAGAATTTAACAGAATGCATATCTGGGCTGAGAAGTGGAAGATAGAGTTCAACCTGGAGAAGTGTGAAGTCATTCATTTTGGAAGATCGAATCTGAAGGCAGAATACAGTGTTAATGGCAGGATTCTTGGCAGTGTGGAGGAACAGAGGGGTCTTAGGGTCCACATCCACAGATCCCTCAAAGTTGTTGTGCAAATTGACAGGGGTATGGTGTGTTGGCCTTCATTAGTTGGCAGATTGAGTTCAAGAGCCCTGAGGTAATACTGCAGCTCTATAAAACCCTGGTTAGATCACACTTGGAATATTATGCTCTGTTTTGATCATTTCATTATGGGAAGGCTTTAGAGAGGGTGCAGAGGAGATTTACCAGGACGGTGTCTGGATTAGACAGCCTGTTTTATGAGGATTGGTTGAGTGAGCTAAGACTTTTCTCTTTCGAATGAAAAGGGACGAGAGGTGACTTGATAGAGGTGTACAAGATGATAAGAAGCATATACCGAGTGGATAGTTTTTCCAAGGTGTAAATGGCTAATGCCAGGGGGCATAATTTTCAGGTGATTGTAGGAAAGTACAGGAGGGATGTTCTTAACATAGATAGTGGTGAGCGTGTGGAACACCCTGCCAGGGGTGCTGGTAGAGGCAGATACATTGGGGACACTTAAGAAACTCTTTGATAGGTACTTGGATGAGAGAATAGTGGAGGGCTATGTAGAAGGGAAGGATTAGATTGATCTTAAAGTAAGCTAAAAGGTTGGCACAATACTGTGCTGTAGTGTATGTGGGCACGTGGCCAAGTGGTTAAGGCATTGGACTAGCGACCTGAAGGCAAGCTGAGGCAACGTGTTGTGTCCTTGAGCAAGGCACTTAATCACACATTGCTCTGTGACGACATTGGTGCCAAGCTGTATGGGTCCTAATGCCCTTCTCTTGGACAACATTGGTGTCGGGGAGAGGGGAAACTTGCAGCATGGGCAACTGCTGGTCTTCCATACAACCTTGCCCAGGCCTGCGCTCTGGAGAGTGAAGACTTTCCAGGCGCAGATCCATGGTCTCGCAAGACTAACGGATGCCTTTACTAGTGTTCTATGTTGATAACTACAGTCTCAAAAAGGAAGCAATATAGAAATATTAGAATCTCATGGAAAAAGATAAAGTCCAATGGGGAAGTTATGCAGAATTTCATGCACAATGGAGAGTGTGCAAACTACACAGTGTATATAGTGTCAGTGTGGGTTGACATGCATGCGTGTAGTGTCAGTGTGATCAGATGTGGAAACTGAGGTGTATATAGTGACAGTGTGTGTTGATGTGGACACTGGTGTGTATGCAGTGTCAGTGGACGATGTAAGGAGTATGTTCTGTCAGGGTGATCTAATATGGACATCTGAGAGCTGGCGTTGTATCACTGTGACCTGAAATGGTCAATGTAGTGCATGTATACTGTATATTATAAGTGTGACCTGCTGTGGACACTATGGTGTGTGTCTTGCTCATGTAATATGAGGTTTACGCTGTGGTGAGCATGCAGTGTCAGTCAGATCTGATGAAGACACTATATGTAGGTACTGTCACCTTGATTTCATGTAGACACTGGTTCTATGTAGTGTAAGAATGAGCTGATCTGGTAAAAGTGATTGTGTGCATGTGTGTGTGTGTGTGTGTGTGTGGTGTCAGTATCACCTGATGTGAACACTGTCTTCACTGTCTTGTGTGTGTGGTGTTGGTGTAGACTGAGCTCACATTCCTCGTGATTTGGGTCTGCATCATTACCTGCATTCCTCTTTGGTCATCTTGCTGCTATCTGTGCAGTAGAAAAACTTGCCCTTGAAGAGCTGTACAGCGATCACTGCGAAGATGAACATGAAGAGTTTGTAGACTATCAGAATGTTAAACACGTTCTTCAGTGATGTCACCACGCAGTCGAATACTGCCTGAAACCAGAATGCCACAGGATAGTAACCCATGCCATCAGCAGAGAGCCCCAAACCCACTGGCAGTCTACCATTTATGCCTTCAGTACTACTTGTTCACACTGTGGAAGTAAAAATGCCAAAGGCTTTGATGCAGATGGAGGTAAATGATCTTAGAGACAGACTGTGGTGTGTTAATAGAAGGAATGAGGAATGTTAAAAGGCATAGAGTCCACCAGCTACTTTACTCAAGCCCAATTTCTAACCCTGTCCCAATACCTTTTGAATTATTGAACATACTGAGCATCCACAGTATTCTGTGGAGAATTCTGAAGATTCACAGTATAGCATCTTCTCTGCATCTCTGACCCAATTGTCCAAACTTATAATTTGAGACTCTTAGATAGGCATCTGTCTCCTTGGCCAATATAAATATCAACTTGCAAGAATTTCTTGTTTCTAAGAGGTTTTTACTCATTCTTTTAAACCACATGGATTGCAAAGCAATTCTACCTCATCTTTGCTCCTAAGAAGGCCCTCTTCTTTGCTGCATCACCTTCAAGCCAAGTACATTCCTAATGACATAATCAGACCTGCATAGGGTACCCAGATCAAAACCCTTTCAAACTCAATGGGGCATCACTTCTCTTACTTAAAATCCTTGCACAAATGCAGACATTGACTTCCAGACTACTTATAGAACCTTACTCTTAACTTCCCGTGATGTACATGCAAGGATCCCAAAATTTCCCCTGAAGAAGAACACTTACTAGTCTCTCATCTTTTAAAACATATTCTCTTTTGTTATTATTCCTCAAACATTCAGATTTATTAATTATTTCTGTAAAAGCTCTCAAGTTTGTCCAGCATCTCCTCATAGAACATGCCCTCTAATCCAGGCAGCATCCTAGTATAAACCTCTTCTGCATCTTCTCCAAAGCATCCATATCCTTCCTATACTGTGAATGCAATGCTCATGATTCCACTGAAGCAGAGTTTTATAACGTCACAAAATATTTTCCTGAAATTCAATTTCAATGTCTTGACTAATAAAGGTAGCATGCCATAATACCTTCTTCACCACTCTCCATCAACCTGTGCAGTCACACTTCAGGGAGTGATGGGCTTGGAACTGAAGATCTATGTGGGCATCAATACTTAAGGGCCCTATGATTGACAGTGTACCTTCCCTTTACATTTGACTTTCCAAAGTGCAACAAATCACACTTGGCCAAATTAAACTCCATTTGCCATTTTCCATCCATATCTGCCATTTATTGATATCCCATTCTAGCTTCTACACTCTCCACAACATCACCAATCTATGTATCATATGTAAATTTATTAATCCACCCACCTCTGTATGATTCATTGGTTACATTTCCCCTCTGGAATAAGGAACAATACCAGCTACTCACCAGTCCTCTGGGACCTCGCCTGTGGCTAGAGAGGACATGAAGACTTTGGTCAAGGCCCCATCAATCTCATCTCTTGCCTCTCTCAATAACCTGTATATATCCTATCAGGTCCTGGGGACTTAATTACCTGAATGTTCTTCCAAAGACCCAACAATACCCCTTTCTTTATCTCAAAAAGCTCTAACAGATTAGCAGAATCCACACTGATCTCCCCATCTTTCATGTCCTCCTCCTTAATAAATACTGATGCAAAGTACTCACTTAGGGTCTCATCAGCATCCTCTGCCTCTTAGCACATACTCCCTTCTTTATCCTTGAATGACCCTACCTGCTTCCTTGCTCATGATGTATGTATAGAATGCTTGTGATTCTCTTTGATCATACTTGCCAAGGACATTTCATGGCCCCCCAGGTTCTCCTAGTTCTTGAGTTCTTTTCTGGCTTTTTTATAATCCTCAAGGACTCAGCTTGAATTTAATGTTCTAAACCTTACAAATACTTCCTTTTTCTTCTAGACTAAACTCATCATCTCTCTTGATACCTTACCTTAAGGGGGGGGTGGCACAGAGAGAGATAGAGAGAGAAAGGGAGAGATGGGGGGGGAGGGAGAGAGAGAGAGAGAGGAGGGGACAGGGAGAGGGGGAGATGAGGAGGAGGAAGAAAAGAAATTTAGATAATGTCAGGAGGGAATACGTGAGAATCTATTATTTTTATTTAGGAATATGGAAATTGTGCACTGAAAAGATCATGACTATACAGAATCAGCGTATTTTACGTAAGGAAAATAGTATTTGACAAACGATGTGCTTATACTGAGTGTGGACAAGCGGAAGAGATAAGGAGAACTTGAATTTTCAAAGACATTCGATCAGGTGAAAATAACATATCCACTTAGAATGAAGTTCAGGTAACAGAGTAGAAAAATGTATCATCCTGGTTGGCGAGCTGCAATCAATCCTTGGGCTTCTGCCTTCATGATTTCAGGTTTGCTAATGGTCTAAAGGTAGAGAGGAATGTGAACTGTGAGGAGGATGTAAGAGGTTTTAGATGCCTGGGGAATATAACACCCTTCCAGTTGGATGATTGGAGCACATTCCATTGGTCTACTTGTCGCAGAAGCAGTACATGTGAGTTTCAATGACCTGACTACTGGAGTGAAAGATTCTCTTACAATGAATAAATACTAAATGGCTATAAGATTCATATGAACAAGAAATACTATCAATGAAATTTCTAAATATTATTGGAAGGGTTAACAGGACTGTCACTGGGAGATCAGTTCCTTATTTGGGGGGAGGGTCTAGAACGTTGCTTGGGATAAAGGATTGGACATTGGGGAGTGAGATAAGAAAAAATTCACTCAGATGGTCATGGACTGAGCAACGGGTGGCATGGTAACATAGTGGTTAGCATAGTGCTATTACAGCATCAGTGACCTGGGTTCATTTCCACTTCTGCCTGTAAGTTCTCCCATGAATGTGTGGATTTCCTCCTGGTGCCCCGGTTTTCTCCCACAGTCCAAAGACGTGCTGGTTAATAGTGTAATTGGTCACTAGGGTGTAATTGGGCAGATCCGGCTCATTGGGCCGGAAGGGCCTGTAACTGTGCTGTATCTTGAAATCAATAAATAAACAGATGGCAACCCACTGGCCCTCCACCAGTCAGTGAGTCGTATCAGTCAGTCTCATCTAACCTGCAGACTGATGGTTAGACATTAACTAGGTTGGAGATTGCTGTGTTTGTACAGAACTGAAAGTTGATCAGTCTTGATCTTATTGAGCAGATCTGAGAGGTGTATGACCAGTTCATACATTTTTCTCATTTATGTAGAATGGATGTTTAAATGCATACAAAGGCATTGGAACAAAGCAGCCACAAGGGAAAGAATCATAGTGTCATACAACACAGAAACAGGCCCTTTGGCCCAGCTTTTAACACTATTTGCATGTGTTTGGTGCATACCTCTCGAAACCTTTTCAATCCATGTTTCTCTCCAAAATCCCTGAAAAACCTCTATTAATAGAAGATAAGGTGTGTTCCACTTTGGAATCAGGGATTTGTAGCAGGTATAACAATTCCTGAAGAAGCATTTTTAGATGTACAAATATCAGTAGATCATCTTCAATCATGCTGAAGTAAACTTTCCCCACACTGACTGGGCAATGATGATGTGAGAGCAAGATCAGGTCATCATGAAGTACCAGCTGAACAGATCTCAGCTGTTTTGAAGATCGTGCCTGTTCTGATTTATCACTAATTAACTGGTTGCAAGTTACAGCAGAAAGGGAGAACTGAGTGTGCTGACAATTTCCACAGTTTTGAGGTTCTGGGAAGGTATCAGAAAATGTGAGAATTTTAAGATGTATCTTATGAAGTGAGAGGGAGGTGTAATGATGAACAGAAACCTACCGATTAAGAAGGATGAAAGAGGAAAGTTAACAAGCAACTATGAGAAAGCCTCATAATCTTTAGTTAGCTATGGGCAGAGAAAACATTGCCCCTTAGCAGCCTAAAACTGAAACCAGGAATATAACTCCATACCTTCAGTTTAGGGAGTCGCTTAATGGTCTTGAGTGGCCGTAACACACGGAGAACACGTAGAGACTTGATGGTGTTTATGTCTTTCCCACTGGAGCCCCTACAGATGATATTAACACACTGATATTAAACACTGACTGAAGTTTTGGTATTAACATTAAACAGGAGCAGCTTACTCTTCATATTCATGAATTTATGAAGAGGTCAAACTTTAAAGCATTGTACAGAGGGTTATAGAGGATGTCAAACACAGAAAGATATATAATTTTCAGCTGTAAACATCTGGTTCACTGTGAACCTGCCACTCTTTATTGGTCTGGTCTATATGTGACCTGAGAAGTCATTTGCATGCTACTGTAATATCTTTTAGGCCTCCTCTAACAAGACACAGAAAGATATCAATTATAATTACCCAATGAGATTCCTTGGAGAATTCAGAGGAGAAAGGAGAGAAGAGTAGAATGCAAGGTTAATAAGTCAATTAAGATAAACGTGAACAGCTATGTCAGCACATGTCAATATATCAGCAACAGTGCACAAAGACTGACAGAGCAGAGTGTCCCTTCTGAATGGCGTTAGTGATTGCTGGTATACTCTTGGCTTCATAAAATGACTTGCACCCTCCAGATGACTTAATGTTAAAGAGATAAATAATGGAAGCAGGACAAAGCTAAGTGCCCCCTTGTGTCTCCCCACCATTCATTAAGATCATGAATAAACTATACTTCAGTCCCAATTTATTGCATGATCCTGCATTCCCTTATTACGCATCAATGTATAAATACCTACTGTGGATGCAGTCTCTGCCCAACCCTCCACAGACTTTATGGGTAGAAAATTTCCTCACTCCCCTTTGGGTAAATAAATTCTGCCCTGAAAGGTGTTTTCTTTCTTTTGAGACCCCAGATTCTACACACCACAGCTTGGGGAAAAACCATCCTTGCATCAACCCTAGCAAGTAATTAACAATCCTGTATGTTTCAATGAGATTACACCCTACTCTTACAAAGTCAAGGGAGTATCATCTCAGTCTTACTCT
The DNA here is from genome assembly GCF_030028105.1 of Mobula birostris. Taxonomy (NCBI): domain Eukaryota; kingdom Metazoa; phylum Chordata; class Chondrichthyes; order Myliobatiformes; family Myliobatidae; genus Mobula; species Mobula birostris. The sequence continues at coordinate 101,146,094 of NC_092381.1, forward strand.
TCTCTCCATACATAACAACCTGTCTTTTCAGGAGTCAACATGGTGGACCTCTGCTGCACTCCCTCTGTTGGATGAATATTCTTGTTTAGGGATGAAGATCAGACATTTCGTGCCTGATCTCACCAGATCCTATATACAGTTAAAGTCATCTCTCTGGTTGTTCATCAATCCCAATGGTTTGGCACCCAACTGACAGGCTGTTGTTTTCCACACTCCCTATAAATTCAACAGGGCCCATTCCCGTAACCTCTATAAAAGAGGTGATTAAGCTAGAAAGGGTGCAGAAACGAATCATGGGGATATTGTCTGGATTGGAAGTTGTAAGTTATGAGAAGAGTCGGGATTGTCAGGGACTATTTTCCCTGGAGAGCAGGAGACAGTGAAATGACATGATAGAGATATATAAGAGGTATGAGGGACATAGATGGAGTAGATAGCCAGGGTCTGTTTTCGCCAGGTAGGGGTGTCTGAAGCTAGAGCGCACAGATTTAAGGTGAGAGGGAGGAGTCTGAGGGGTGACTTTTTCCACACAAAGACAGGTTAGCATCCAGATGGAAATGGAGTTAGGAACAGCATAGATTTGGCAAAAACATGATGGGCTAAAGGGCCTGTTTTGATGCCGTACTGTTGGATTTGACGACTTTAACAGGGCCCCATTACTATGCTCCATTTAGACTCAGTGGGCAGCTGCAATCACAGTTCCTTGGACACCGCAAGACCCTGTTTCCTGCACCCCCTTAGACTCACCAGGGCCCCGTTCCCACGCTCCCATTAAAATCACAAACCCTGCTATCCATATGCTCTTTAAACTCATCCAGTTTATTTGAACACTAAAATCTACCATATAACATCTAAAAAAAAGGAAATTAAAGGGCTGGGTATTAATGGGAATTGAATCCAAAAGTGCAGGAAATCTGCCAGGTTAGCACCACCATAGTCCTGATGTGTCAGATTATTGAAGCTCTGTAACTGAAGCAAAATATTCCCCCTCTTAAATTCAAATTCTCTTGCTGTAAAGTCCAATGCTCTGACTCCCTTGGAGGCCTGCTTGTATGTACTGCTCCTTTCCTGGTTATCATTAATCAGATTCCTATCCTGTACGTTTGTTTTGTCCTTTCTCTCTGACTTTCGTGTATAGGATGATATGCATTTGAACCCCTCCCCATTGGCTAGTCAACGTCCAGTGCTCTACCATCCGCAGATATCCACTTCTTGTTTAATGTCTGTCAAAAAGTCTTATTTTGTTTTTCTCATCATCAATATTCTTACAATTTTTAAACAGAAGACTAGAAATTAATATCCTGTTCTGTACCTGCACAGGTTTGATTGGGCAGTGCAGCCTGTGTTTCACTGTGTATCTAATCTGTCGCCCAGGAGCTGATGAGGCAGTGTAGAGTGAGCTGCATTACATATCTAACCCATACTGCAGTGCGAGGTGTTGCATTTTGGGAATAGAAATGAGTGAAAGATAGAGTCCTGGGGACTGCTGCAGAACAAAAGGACCTAGGAGTAGAAGTCCGTGGTTTTCTAAAATGGTTTTACAAGCAGGCAAGGTGGTGAAGAAAACTTTTGGCATGCTGGCCTTTATCAGTCAGGGTAATGAACATAGAAGCTGAAATGTTATGTTACAGTTGTACGAGATGTTGATGGGGCTGCCCTGAGAATACTATGTTCAGTTTTGGTCACCATGCCGTGGAAAGATGCCATTAAGCTGGAAATGGTGCAGAAAAGACACAAAGATGTTGCAAGGACTCAAGGGACTATGTTATAGAGAGAGGTAGAGTAGATTTGGACCATTTTCATTGGAGTGTAGGAGAATGAGGTGATTTTATAGGGCTGTTTAAAATCATGCAGGGTCTAGTCAATGGTCACAGCCTTTTCCCAGGGTTGGAGAATCAAGAAATACAGGCCATATGTTTGGGATGAAAGGGGAAAAAAATTAATAGGAACTTGGGGGGCAACTTTTTCACCCAGGTGGGGGTGGGTCTGTATATGGAATGAGCTGTTGGTGGAAGTGGTTGAGGCAAGTACATTAACAACATATAAAAGATAATTGGACGGGTACATGGATAGGAAAGATTTAGGGGGATATGAGCCATACACAGGCAAATGGGATGAGATAGGGTGGGAATATTGGTCAGCATGGACCAGTTGGGTCATAGGTTCTATTTCTGTGCTGTATGGTTCTATGTATCTATGCTGTCTCTATACGAGTTTGAATGGTTTGGAAGTATTCTGTAACCTCCCTCAAATAAGCAGCCTCTGGAGTCTCTCTTGCCTAAACTGAACCAGCAATGGAAAAATTCAGAATTTCCCTTTACACTTACGTGAAAGCAAACGCAACCAGTGCTCCACTCACTACAATGAAATCCAGGATGTTCCAAACGTCGCGGAAATAAGAGCCTTCATGGAAAATCAAACCAATGTCTATCATCTAGAGAAAGGATCACACCTAAATAATTAATCAACAGTAACTTCACATTTCACATTTGCCTTTTTTTAAATCTGAAAGAATACTATCAATTTGCACCAATATAGCATCTACCATAACGTCCCTGCATGCTTCACAGAGTAGAATTAGAAAACTAAGTCATGTGAAGCCTACTCATGCCGATGACCCATAATTTGACCAAAAAAGGGTTTAAAACTGCAAATGCAAATTGAGGAAGGAATGGTAAGGAGACTTATACAAGATGTTCTGGGCCAAGGCTGGTAACCACATGACTAAGTTAGGGAAGGTGTAGATACAATTCATAAGGATGTTACCAGGGTCTAAAGTCTTGGGTTATTAGGACAGACTGAATAGGCCGGGTCTGTATTCACTGGAGTAAGGGAGGTTGAGCGGTGACCTTATAGAGTTTAGTAAAATCATAAGAGGCATGATAGGGTAGATGGCCACAATATTTTTCCCGGGGTAGGCTAAATTGGTTTACTATTGTCACATGTATCGAAGTACTCTTAAAAGACTTTTGTGCCTTTTGCTGAATGGGATGGGAAGAAGAGTGAGTGATTCTCCATGATTTCTTATGTTCTTGGGCAAAACATTTCACATAATAATTCGGGACAGGATGCTTTCTGTGATGCATTGATAAAAACCGGTGAGGATGAAAGGGCACATGCCAAATTTCTTTAGCTCCTGAGACACCAGAGGTGCTGCTGAGTTTTCCTTGCCATAGCATCTATGTGTTTGGATCAGGACAGACTATAGGTGATGTTCACTCTGAGAATTTGAAGCTTTGAGCCCTCCTGACTTCAGCATTGTTGATGTAAATAGAAGTATTTGTACAGTCTCCTTCCTGAACCCAATGACCAGCTCTTTTGTTTTGCTATAATTGAAGGTTGTTGTCATGACACCACGTCACTAAGCTCTCTATCTTCTTCCTGTTCTCATCTCATCATTATTTGAGATAAAGACTTCTGTGATGGTATCATCTGCATACTTGTAAGTGGAGTTGAAGCTAAATTTGCTGGGTGCATGGGGAGTAGAGAAGGAGGTTGAGGATGCAGCTTTGTGGGGCATCAGTGTTGAGGATAATGGCTGAGGTGTTACTGTCTGTCTTTACTGGTTTGAGTCTGTTGGTCAGGAAGTCAAGCATCCAGTTGCAGAGTCCCAGTTTTAGGAGTTTGGAGATGAGTTTGCCTGGAATCATAGTACTGAAGATGGAACTGTAGTCAGTAAACAATAGTCTAAAAAAGTCTAAACATAGATTAAAACTTGAAGGCATAGGTTTAAAGTGAGATACAAGAGATTTAAGAGGGACTTGAGGGAAAGCTTTTCACACAGAATGGGGTGGGTGAACAGAAGAAGCTATCAGAGGATATGGTAGAGGTGGGTACAATTGCACTACTTATAAGACATTTGGACAGGTTCACAGTGAGGAATAGTTTAGAGGGATATGGGCTAAATATAGATAAATAGGACTAGCTCAAGTAGGCACCTTGGTTGGCATGAAAGGTTGGGTGGGTCTTTTTCCATGCTGTATATCCCTACGACCATGGCATGGCAAAACTCTTTTGCAAATAGATGGGTGAAATAGATCAGCTAATCACATTATCTTAACTCAGTGAGGGGCCTCTCGTGCCCACAGACCAACACTGACTACCCTCCCATAATGTATCCAATTCTCATTCTCCTAATTAAATCTCTTGCACTGATTGGGTGAGGGTTGTACCTGGGTCTCTGGCACCAGCTTTACCAGCTGTACCACTGTGCTGCCTCATGGAATATCAGTTTTGTATACACGGTTAACATCTCATATTTCAACATCCAGATGAGGAGACGGAGGACGCATCGTAATCCAGCATCTGGCAGATTGGTGGACATAGGTCTTTCAGGGAGCAGGAGAGAAGGGGTTGTGGCAACATTCGATAATAAAGTGGTTTACCTTTATTACCATTTCAAAGGTGAAAACTCCTGTGAACACGTAGTCGAAGTACTTGAGCACCTGGGAATTAAATGGAGAGAGAGAGAGAGAGAGATAGTGAGAGAGAACGAGAGAGAGTGAGAGAGAATGAGAGCGAGGGAGAGAGAATGAGTGAGAGACAGAGAGAGAATGAATGAAAGAGAATGAGAGAGAGAGAGAGAGAATATAAGTGAGAGACAGAGAGAGAATGAGTGAGAGAGAGAGAGAGAATGAGAGAGAGAGAGAGGGGGGATAAAGTGAGAGATAGAATGAGGGATTGAGAAAAAGAGAGAGAGAGAGAGAGAGAGAATATGATTAACAGTATGTCCACAAAACACATCAGGTACTTACTTTTATGTTTCTTAATTCCAAAAAATATGATATCCGGTTTCAATCTAAGTTCTGTTTCTCCTTGACAAACTCTACCACATTATATTCCATTTTCTTCCATTGTCTATCCATGGGTTTGACTGACATTTTCCCACACAAACCAATGCTTTCAATATAATGGACTTCACACACCACACTTCCACACACATGGAGTTGTAGTCTCTCAGCTTTCCTGATTGCTATTTCTGCTCTAGAATGATATACAACCCTATCAATGACAGTCAATGCTCCAATGATACAGGGTATCCTGTGGCAGGTTTCAACTGCCTGAACATTACCAACACTGCACATGAGACTCCGACACGAGTGAATTGTGGTGTGCAGAGAAAGAGAAGAGCAGGCAGCTAATTTGTGGGAACACTGCAGAAGCACAGTGTAATTGTGAACCTACCCCATGCCTCGGAAAACAGCAAAAAGTACACAGCTATAGGAGAGCACCACAACACCACAACACAACACAACCATAATGTCTACATGAACAGCCAGCACAATGCACAAGCAAAAGTTGCAGTTAAACAGATAATTAATTCTGGTTTAAAGTTTCCTTTTAGTAGAAACTCAACTTTTCTTTGACTTGATTGAATAGTTTTACATTCAATTCGGTCAATTCAGTCTCAACCATGCAATGCATAACACTGGACACTTTTGTTACACTATCATTCTCAAAGGCTGATATTTGTCAGATCTCCTACAAAGCTAGAGCACCAGCTCAGTAAAAGGCTCTTCATCTCATGCTGTTGTACCAAAATAGTAATTAAATGCTTCACTAGCATTACAGTGACTAGGCTGTTGAAAGAGCAGGATAGGCTGTTTGATATTCTAGGCTTTAGATGATTCAAAAGAGATAGACAGGGAGGTGAAAGGGGTGGGGGGAGGTTGGTGTCATTGCGACTCAGGGATAGTAATCACAGCTGCTTAAAGAGATGACATCGTGGAGGGATTGTCTACTGTGTCAGCGTGGGTGGAAATCAGAAACAGGAAGGAAGCAATCTGCCTATTTCTCTGCTTGGTGTCCTGGTGGTATTCGGAGGGCTGATGGAATATTCCAGTACCACCAGGACACTGAGGAGCAAATAAGTAGGCAGATTTTGGAAAGGTGCAAAAATAACAGGGTTGTTCTTTTGGGTAACTTCAACTTCCCTAATATTGACTGGCACCTCCTTAATGTAAAGGCTTTAGATAAGACAGAGTAGGTGGACAGGCCAACTAGAGTGATGCCATACTGGATCCAGTACTAGGCAATGAACTTGATCAGAAAACAAACCCCTCAGTGGACGAGTATTTAGGAAATAGTGACCACACTCCATGATCTTTAGCATAGCCATGGACAAGGATAAAGGCATCCGTTAGTCTTGCGAGACCATGGATCTGCGCCTGGAAAGTCACTCTCCAGGGCACAGGCCTGGGCAAGGTTGTATGGAAGATCAGCAGTTGTCCATGCTGCAAGTCTCCCCTCTCCACGACACCAATGTTGTCCAAGGAAAGAGCATTAAGACCCATACAGCTTGGCACCAGTGTTGTCGCAGAGCAATGTGTGATTAAGTGCCTTGCTCAAAGACACACACGTTCCGTCGGCTGGGGCTTGAACTCATGATCTTCAGGTAGCTAGTCCAATGCCTTAACCACTTGGTCACGTACCCACATAAGGATAGGACAGATAATATGGAAGAGTATTTAATTGGGGGAAGGACTAATTATAGTATTAGGCAGGAACTTGGGAACTGATGTTCTAGGGTAAATTCACAGCAGCGGTAGCGTAACGATTAGTGTGATGCTATTATATCATGGGGCATCGGAGTTTGGAGTTCAATCGCAGCGCCCTCTGTAAGGAGTCTGTACATCCTCCCATGGAATGTGTATGTTTCTCCTGGTGCTCGGGTTTCCTCCCACAGTCCAAAGATGTATTGGTTAGTAGGTTAATTGGTCATTGTAAATTGTCCTGTGATTAGATTAGGGTTAAATCAGGGGTTATTGGCTGTTGCTGGGCAGAGCAGCTCAAAGGGCTGGAAGGGCCTATTCTGTGTCCTATGCCTGAATAAAAATAAAAATAAAATAAATGAGGCTTGTATAAAATGCACTTGCATTGGGTTTTGGATAGGTTTGTAACCCAATGAGACAGGGAAAGAATGGTAGGGTAGAGGAACCATGGTTGACAAGATAGGCAAAACATTTAGTCAAAAGGAAGAAGGAAGCATTCTTAAGGTTTAGTAAGCAAAAGTGAGACAGACTTTTAAGAATTATAAAGTAGCCAGGAAGGAGCTTAAGAAGGGACTTAGGAGACCCAGAAGGAGACATTAGGATGTCTTGGTCAGTAGGATTTAGGAAAACACCAAGAACTGGAGGATGACTAGAGTGAGTGTAGTACTGCTCAGGGATAAAGAGAAATATGTGCCTGCAGGCAGAGGAGATAGGGGTGGACCTAAATGAATACTTGGCTTCAGTGTTGACCAGGGAGAGAGACTCTGCCAGATATGAGGTTAGCATAGAACAGGCTAATATGCTGGAACATGTTGTAGTTAAGAAGAATGTAGTGATGGAGCTTCTGAAAAACATTAGGATAGATAAATAATCAGGGACAAGTGGATATACCCCAATTTAAAAGCAAGCAAAAGAAATTGCTGAGGTGATGATGATGATCTTTGTGCCCACCCTGGTTGCAAGAGTGGTACCAGAGGATTGGAGGATGGCAAATTCAGGAAAGGTAATAGATGTAATTCTGGGAATTATACGCCAATGTGTTTTACATCAGTGGTGGAAAGACTAATGAAGAAGAGTCTTAGGCATAGGATTTATGAGCATTTAGAGAAGCATAATTCATTAGGGATCGTCAGCATGAATTTGTAAGGGGCAGGTTATGCCTCATATATACAGTATAGAGAAAGATAAATATGCACATTGTGGTAGAGAATTAAACTGGATCAACGAGAGCATTAGGCAGGAAGCAGGGAGAGTTAATTGGAAACAGCTGGTTTTGAACAAGTCCACATCCAACATGTGGAGGGTGTTTAAAGACTAGAGCACATGGTAGGTACTCTATGTTTCAGTCAGAAGGAAGGATAAGGATGCAAGGTAAGAGAAGCTTGGATGTTGAGGGTGGTGATGAATTTAGTCAAGAAGAAAAAATAAAAACATTAGGAATTTAGAATCAAACAGAGCCCTGGAGGCTTATAAAAAGCCAGGAAATAACTCAAGAAGGGAATTAGAAAAGCAAGGAAAGCCATGACAAGTCCTTAACTAGAAGAATTAAAAAGAATCTCAAGGCATTGTATATGTGACGCCCAGGTCTGATTCAGATGATTCATATTTTTTTCTCTGGTATGCTGTTCTGTGTAAGCTGCTTGTTTGGGATACTGTTGAAGATAAGAGCTAGGAGAATTGTATCCTATCCGATTAGGATGGCTGGATTTAGGGGAGGTTTCTCTGGGGAAGGATAATTAAGGTTGGGCTTGGGGCTTTGTTGGGGATGAAGAGAGAAGAGGTTGTAGAAGTCGACCTGGAGTGGGGCTGTGATTCGATGAAGACCAGGGGAGATTGAAGGAGGATCGGCGAAGGGAAAACCGTGAGCTTCAACTTGTGCACATTAGACTGTTTCATTAAACTGGGCCCTTTCGCTTTTTTTTTTTCCCCCGTTACTAACCCTTCAGTCAAATTAAGAATTATAAAGCTAAATCTTGTAATTGTGTGCGGTGTACTATCTATTATTTCATGGTACTTACTTGTAACAGGGTGACAAATCACGCGGCATCCACACAAACGGGGGAATTTGGCTTGCACCTCAATCTCCCACGTTTGGCAAGGCCAGAGATTGTCTTCCCTCAACTCATGCAGCCGACGGAACCAGAGTGTTACAATTGTGGGGCTTGTCTGAGATCGAATTCGTTGGATGCTGTGTGATTGCCCTGAGCATTGATCCAGTGGGTTGTGTGTTTAAGCCTGTGCTAAACTATTGTCTGGTAAAGTGATTTTGGTACATGGTTATGGATGCTGTTGGGGTTGAGAGGTGGTATGAATCCACCGGGTTATTAGTAACGAATGCCTGTGTGTTGAGTGGGGTAGATATTCGTACCCCTGATGAATTGTTAATCTGAATTTTAAGTACTGGTTAAAGCTGTAGGTAAAGTTATGATTATGGGGTGGAGGTGGGCAGAGACTTTGTTAGTTCAAACTAGCACTGATGTAACGGCAGTGGGACTGCCTGGTACTATTGGGGCTCGGGGCGGGGGGGGGCGTTGGCTGTCCATACTTTCCGTGAGGAGGAGAGTGTAGGGGGGGGCGGGTCAAATCGCAAGCTGAGTGTCCTGTAGCTGGTGGCAGAGACTTCAAAGACAGGGTGCTCTCGTTTCTGCGGAGCAGGGGAAGGAGTGGTCTGATTTGGAACGTCTAATGAGTCCCACAGAAAGGAGTGAGCATTCTGAGTTGTTATCAGCCATCACCTCCCTGGCGAATAAATAGCCCAGTGCACAGGCTGAGGGTCCTAGCTATCGGAAGCTGAGAAGCCCAACCCCGAGGGGAAAGAGGAGTATGAGATGTGGGCGGAGCAGACCTCTCAGTTGTTAGATGAGTGGCAGTGCTCTGATGATGTAAAGAGACAGCGATTGGTTGAGAACTTGAGGGGGCGGGCTGCTGACATTGTGAGAGCCGTGAAGTCCCAGTACTCCCTTGCCACTGCTGCAGCTTACATGCAAGCACTGGAAAATGTGTTTGGCGCTACAGGGAGCCTAATGGAGCTCATGACAGAGTTATAGAACATGTGTCTGGAGAAAGTGGAGAAGCTTCCTGCCTATATCTTCCAGCTAGAGAGACAGCTAAATTGTTTGTGGGCCATTCAGATGGTTGAGGTGGATCAACTAAGAATGGACCAAATAGTGAAAGACCCTCAGTCCCAGGACCTGATCGCTTGGGGTCTCCGACTGTCTTGTAAGATGCACCCCCCCTCTCCCTGGTTTGTTGAGCTGACCAGAGAAGTATGAGAGGAAGAGAATGCGTCGGAGGCGCAGGAGGCCTCCATCAGCAAGGTACAGCCCTCGGTAGTAGCCCCTGTGTTGAAATGGCCATGGATAGCTCAACCCCGGGAATGGTAAAGGAGTTCGTGGCAGGGATGAGAACTGAGATGTCCCGGTTGTTATCAGTGTGTGTGGACCCCCTCTGTATGATGGAGCTGATAGAGAGGCAGACCCTCTAAGGGGATGGACTACTCGGATGGCTGCTAGCAACCGGGGTCCCGTGAAAAGCAGAGTGGTTGGTATTGTCTGTTATAATTGTGGTGAAGTGGGAGTCTGAATAACGGGAAACCCTTAAGAGAGTGAGCCCCCGGGTACCTAAGCAGAGAGAGACGTTGGGAACTTAGAAGAGACCCAGTGAGGGAACAGCCTGGTGTCTTAGGGGGAACATGTTCCCAGCAGTATATCAAGGAACCCTATTCCTGAAGGTTTAGTGGGGCCAAGCTCCAGTGTATCGCTACATTGGTATTTATGGTACCGATTATACTACATTGGTACATTGGTATTGCTCCAGGGTATTTATACTAGAGCCATACTTGACACAGGCTCACAGTTCACTTTGCTGTATCGCTTGTTTTACAACTGGTATCTGACGCATTTACCACTGACGCCACTGAATGCACTAGAGATCTGGGGTCTTAGTGCGGGTGATTATCCATATGATGGTTATTTGTCAGAGAAACTGGAGTTTTCGGAGGTAGATTTGGGAGTGACCAAGATCCTTGCTACATTGGCGCTGAGTTTTGAACTCAATGTCTTGACTAATAAAGGGAAGCACCTTTAGCCTCCTGTGTTCTTTCTCTCCATTTGTTCCTTAACTCCAGAACAATGCTAAACATCACCTCACTATAGGAAGGATGTGGAAGCATTGGAAAGGGTACAGAGGAGATTTACCAGAATGCTGCCTGGTTTAGAAAGTATGCATTATGATCAGAGATTAAGGGAGCTAGGGCTTTACTCTTTGGAGAGAAGGAGGATGAGAGGAGACATGATAGAGGTGTACAAGATAATAAGAGGAATAGATAGAGTGGATAGCCAGCGCCTCTTCCCCAGGGCACCACTGCTCAATACAAAAGGACATGGCTTTAAGGTAAGGGGTGGGAAGTTCAAGGGGGATATTAGAGGAAGGTTTTTTACTCAGAGAGTGGCTGGTGCATGGAATGCACTGCCTGAGTCAGTGGTGGAGGCAGATACACTAGTAACTAGTGCCTGTCCTGGCCGACCTATTGTCTCAGCTTGCTCCTGCCCCACCGAACTCATTTCTGCATACCTCGACACTGTTTTATCACCCCTTGTTCAATCCCTTCCGACCTATGTTCGTGACACTTCTCACGCTCTTAAACTTTTCGATGATTTTAAGTTCCCTGGCCCCCACCGCTTTATTTTCACCACGGATGTCCAGTCCTTATATACTTCCATCCCCCATCAGGAAGGTCTTAAAGCTCTATGCTTCTTTTTGGATTCCAGACCTAATCAGTTCCCCTCTACCACCACTCTGCTCCGTCTAGCGGAATTAGTCCTTACTCTTAATAATTTCTCCTTTGGCTCCTCCCACTTCCTCCAAACTCAAGGTTTGGCTATGGGCACCCGTATGGGTCCTAGCTATGCCTGCCTTTTTGTTGGCTTTATGGAACAATCTACGTTCCGTGCCTATTCTGGTATCTGTCCCCCACTTTTCCTTCGCTACATCGATGACTGCTTTGGCGCTGCTTCCTGCACGCATGCAGAACTCGTTGACTTTATTAACTTTGCCTCCAACTTTCACCCTGCCCTCAAGTTTACCTGGTCCATTTCTGACACCTCCCTCCCCTTTCTAGATCTTTCTGTCTCTGTCTCTGGAGACAGCTTATCCATTGATGTCTACTATAAGCCTACTGACTCTCACAGCTATCTGGACTATTCCTCTTCTCACCCTGTCTCTTGCAAAAACGCCATCCCCTTCTCGCAATTCCTCCGTCTCCGCCGCATCTGCTCTCAGGATGAGGCTTTTCATTCTAGGACGAGGGAGATGTCATCCTTTTTTAAAGAAAGGGGCTTCCCTTCCTCCACTATCAACTCTGCTCTTAAATGCATCTCCCCCATTTCATGTACATCTGCTCTCACTCCATCCTCTCGCCACCCCACTAGGAATAGGGTTCCCCTGGTCCTCACCTACCACCCCACCAGCCTCCGGGTCCAACATATTATTCTCCGTAACTTCCGCCACCTCCAACGGGATCCCACCACTAAGCACATCTTTCCCTCCCCCTGCCCTCTGCATTCCGCAGGGATCGCTCCCTACACAACTCCCTTGTCCATTCGTCCCCCCCATCCCTCCCCACTGATCTCCCTCCTGGCACTTATCCGTGTAAGCGGAACAAGTGCTACACATGCCCTTACACTTCCTCCCTTACCACCATTCAGGGCCCCAAACAGTCCTTCCAGGTGAGGCAACACTTCACCTGTGAGTCGACTGGGGTGATATACTGTGTCCGGTGCTCCCGATGTGGCCTTTTATATATTGGCGAGACCCGACGCAGACTGGGAGACCGCTTTGCTGAACATCTACGCTCTGTTCGCCAGAGAAAGCAGGATCTCCCAGTGGCCACACATTTTAATTCCACATCCCATTCCCATTCTGACATGTCCATCCACGGCCTCTTCTACTGTAAAGATGAAGCCACACTCAGGTTGGAGGAACAACACCTTATATTCCGTCTGGGTAGCCTCCAACCTGATGGCATGAACATCGACTTCTCTAACTTCTGCTAAGGCCCCACCTCCCCCTCGTACCCCATCTGTTACTCATTTTTATGCACACATTCTTTCTCTCACTCTCCTTTTTCTCCCTCTGCCCCTCTGAATATACCTCTTGCCCATCCTCTGGGTTCCCCCTCCCCTGTCTTTCTTCCCGGACCTCCTGTCCCATGATCCTCTCATATCCCCTTTTGCCTATCACCTGTCCAGCTCTTGGCTCCATCCCTCCCCCTCCTGTCTTCTCCTATCATTTTGGATCTCCCCCTCCCCCTCCAACTTTCAAATCCCTTACTCACTCTTCCTTCAGTTAGTCCTGACGTAGGCTCTCGGCCTGAAATGTCGACTGCACCTCTTCCTACAGATGCTGCCTGGCCTGCTGCGTTCACCAGCAACTTTGATGTGTGTTGCTTGAATTTCCAGCATCTGCAGAATTCCTGTTGTTTACACTAGTGAAGTTTAAGAGACTACTAGACAGGTATATGGAGGAATCTAAGGTGGGGGCTTATATGGGAGGCAGGGTTTGAGGGTTGGCACAACATTGTGGGCCGAGGGGCCTGTACTGTGCTGTACTATTCTATGTTCTACGTTCTATCCTTGTCCCCAGTGACTGACACTTGAATTGGCCTTACCTGGTTTCTAGATGAGTCCTTGTTGATGGGATCCTCTGCTGCGAGAGCCACGCTGCTGGCTGCAATCACCAGAAGGATACACATCTCAAAGTAGCGCAGGTTGACAATGAAATGGCATGCTCTGCGGACCCTGCCAAGGCAGAAAGAGTCACTGCAGACATTCTGTACAATGACAATTACATTCAGGATGAAAAGAGGAGGTACTCCTGCCCCTTCATCTCCTCACTCACCACCATTCAGGACCCCAAAGTCATTCCAGGCAAAACAACATTTCATCCATGAGTCTGTAAGGGTCATCTACTGCATCCGGTTTTCCTGCTGCAGTCTCCTCTATATCGATAAGGCCCAACGTAGATTTAGGGACCTTATGCTCCATCTGGCACAACTGGTGGGATTTCAGGGTGGCCACCCATCTTAGTTCTAATTCCCATTCCCATTCTGTCATGTTGGTCCATGGCCTCCTCTATTGACACAATGACGCCACTCTCGGGTTGGAGGAGCAATATATCATATTCCATCAGGGTAGCCTCCAACCTGATGGCATGAACATCGATTTCTCAAACTCTGGTGATTTCTCCATCCTCCCCTTCTCTCATTTCCATTCCCTGTTCTGCCTTCCCTCTTATCCAATTCCCTTCTCCTATCCTGCCCATCGCCTCTCTTTCCCTTTCTCCATGGTCCACTCTTCTCTCCTACCAGATTCCTTCTTCTTCAGTCATTTATCTCTTCCAACTATCACCTCTCAGCTTCTCACTGCATTCAACCCACCCACCCACCTTTCCCCTTACTTGTCTTCTCCTACCAGCTGTTCCTCTGTCCCCTCCCTCAGCCTTCTCATTCTGGCATCTTTCCATTTCTTTTCTAGTCCTGATGAAGGATCTGAGCCTGAAACATTAACTGTTTATTCCCTTCTACAGATTCTGCCTGACTTGCTGAAATTCTCAAGCATTTTGTGTGCTACTTTGACATTTCTTGGTCATAAAGTATGCTGCTCATCCTGCTGAGCTTGTTCAGCAGATAAAGCTGAACAGGAGGGATCAGATGATAGGGGAGAAAGCTGGAAGAGGATACTAAATAGATGATTCATGAAGATTTAATGCATGCATTTCTAAATGACAATAAATGAGGACTGAGTGTCCTCATATTCTAATCTAATCTAATTATATTGAATGCTGGGGCATGCTCAAAGGTCTAAATGGCCTAATCGTAATCCTTGCTTCAGTGGCACAGATGTCCTGAAGGAACAAAGTTGGAATCCCAGAACGGAAACTCAACAGTCCTCCTCCCGAACCTAGCACTGCTGAACCGTAACTTGCCAAACAAGTCGGTTGCTCTCTCCTGCATGACGCTGAGCTCCTTAAGTGTTGTTGGAGTTTTAGTCATCCAGCCAAGTGGACGGCATTCTATCAGACTCCTGATTTCTGCTTCATGGAAATCAGAGGATCAGAGAAATCAGATTTATGACGCAAGGACTTGATGGCCAGAATTATAACGAGAGGTTTGGCAGGCTAGGACTTTAATTCTTGGAATGTAGGAGACTGAGGGTAAACTTGCAGAGGTGTATAAAATCATAGTATGAACACACAGAGTCTTTTCTTTAGGGAAGGTAAGTAAAAACTAGATGGCATAGATTTAGTGATGATGATGATGATGACGTCGACTCAGGCCTGAGAGGCCAGCGTCGGGCATTTTCATGCCTTACAAGGCTGCGTGGGGCACCACTCCTCGCACAGACATTTCACAGTATTTTTCTTTATTTTATGAGGTCGAGTTGCGAGCTCAACACTCAACCCGGCACGGATGGAAAGCGTACTCGGGAGCGGCCCGACTGGATTCGAACCCGGGAACTTCCGTTCTGGAGTCCGGCGCTGATGTCACTGCGCCACCAGCCGATCAAGATTCAAGCTGAGAGAGAAATATTTAAAAAGGACCCATGGGGCAATTTTTTCATGAAGAGGGTGGTGAATATATGGAATGACCAGAGGATGTGAGGTAGGTACAATAACAACACTTAAACAACATTTGGATAAGTACATGGATAGAGGGGTTTAGGAGGAAATGTGACTACACAATGATTGGTATAGACGAATTGGACCATCGACTCTAGGACGAGTGGAGGATGCTAGAAGGTAGATTATCCAGCCTGTTCATGTACCCAAAGTGTTTTAATGACTGGTTTCATTGAATTCTGGCTGATGGTGGCCTCCAGGATCTGATTGTGTGGGAGTGGTTGATGAAAGCCAAGGGTGCTTGGTAGGATTTGTTGGACGTGGTTATTACTCAACTCATCTTCCCTGTGTATCTTGTGTCTGTCAAACTGTTCAGCTCCTTACCATCAGTATAACTTATAACCAAACAATTGTTGGGGAATGTGAATTTCAGTAGTAGTTTCACCAATTTATTGAACAGCCCTAACCTTGCTCAAAGTTCAAAGTAAATTTATTTTCAAAGTATGTATATGTCACCATATACTACCTTGAGACTTATTTTATTGCAGGCATTCACAGTAGAACAAATAAATATAATAGGATCAATGAAAAATTCCAAAGACTGATGAACAACCAACGTGCAAAGCAAAATGAACTGTGTAAATATAAATAATACTGAGAACATGAGTGGTAGAGTCTATAGGTTGTGGAATCAGTTCGGAGTTGATTGCACAATATATAGCTCATTCATTACTTGCACTTGGCAGTGAGACGCATGATATTGTGGCTGGAGCAAACATTGAGCTGCTAGAGGAATTCAGTGGGTTATATTGGACAAACTAGAGTTGTTTTCTTTAGAGTGTTGGAAGCTGAGGGGAGACCTGAGGGCAGTTTCTAAAATTATGACAGTAAACAGCTTGAACCTTTGCCCCAGGGTTGAATTATTAAATATTAGAGGGCATGCATGTAAGACGCGATTGTATAACTTCAAAAGAAACTGTGGGTGTGGCAAATTATTTTACACAAGACGGTGGTTGGAGCGTGAAATAAGCTGCCAGGGTTAGTACTGGAAACCGAAATGATAGATGTATTTACAAGGCTTTTAGGTAGGCCTATGAGTATGTAGAGAATGGAACACTGTGGATCATATACTGTACAGGTATAAGCAGAAAGGATTTAGTTTAGTTCAGCATCACAGTCAGCAGAGACACTGTGGGCTGTACATTTTGTTTTAACTGTGGAGAGAAATGGACAGTTAGCATTTCAGGTTAAGAACCTTCATCTAGATTAGTCTTGTGTCTCCATATTTTGCTGCCCATTGTTTGGCAATCTCTTCCCATATCCTTCGGTTCTGTTGTGTTTGTGGTCTCGCACTCCCTACCTTTGTTGGATCACATTTCCATTACACCTGCTCCACCAGATACCCCAGTACCACCTCTGAAAATCTGATGTGTTATACTGCCACTGGGTGCTGTACTGCTGTGGTCCCGCAGAGAACAGGGTACATGACCTCTTGAGAGGTTTATGATCAAAAATGTTGACTCTATTTCTTGCTCCAGAGACGCTGACTGATCTGTTGAGTGCTTCCAGCACCGGGTACTTTCTGTTTTCACTTTTCCAACATATGCAGGGTTCTGCCTGGGATAGCCTCAGTTGAAAGGTGTTTGAGGAATTTTCAGACAGGTATGGATAGGTAGGCATCATTCTACCCCTTTGGAACCTGATTTTTGCATCTCTGCCAATACTGCTCCCAAGGCCAAAGACAATAATATTGGATGCCAGCTTTTGGTTGGACAGATTCTTAAAGATTCCAGCACAATCCACCTCATCAGGCAGAAACCCCCGTTACAAATACTCTCATTTCTCTGAGCAATTAATTTTTAATCAGCCTGGTCCAGCAAGGCTGGCAAGCAATCAGGAACTGAGGTGACTTACGGGTTGGTTGTGCTGAAGAGAAACATGGAGCTGTAGGGTATAATCGCCTTGGATTTCTTCTCTTCATCTTTTACTGAACTACTGCTGCTGCACACATTTCCTGTAAAAGAAACCCAGAAAATGCATCGAAATCAAATGGCCTGCTTCACTTCAAACTGGTGTATTCTGTCTCTACCCTATGATCAACAAGCCCACAGTCTAATGCAGAGGGATATGAGGCTGACGTGCATCAGTGCCATGGGGGCGGGGGAAGTAGAGTACTCAGCTCAATCGAGATTCAGCCCGGGGCAGGACGGGGGGTGGCTTGTCGGGGATGGGACATGGGACTATCACTCAGTCAACCTATACCTTTAGACGAAGGGGAGACCAGAGCTTTTACACATGCTACAAAGGAAGGGAAGTCTACCTAGGCAAGGAGAGGCAGGACTTTGTAACAGCAGTCATAGATAAAAGTCATACAAATCAGAAACAGGCCCTTTGACTCAACTTGTCCATGGCAACCAAGATACCCATCTAAACTAGTCCCATTTGTCTGTATTTAGTGCATTACATTCTAAACCTTTCATTTCTATGTACTTGTAAGTGTTCAAGTGTATTTTAGATGTTGTTATCGTACCTCCTCAACCACCACTTCTGGCAGCTTATGGATGCAAAATCTGCCTCTCAGATTCCTACTAAACCTTTTCTATCTCATCTTAAACCTGCGCCCTCCAGTTATTGACTTCTAGTTCCAGTTTGGCTCAGTCCATCATGGGTAAAACCCTCCCCACCATTGAGCACATCTACATGAAATGCTGTCACAGGAAAGCAGCATCCATCATCAGGGACCTCCACCACCCAGGACATGCTCCCTTTTCTCTGCTGCCATCAGGAAGAAGGTACAGGATCTTCAGGACTCGCACCACCGGGTTCAGGA
The DNA here is from genome assembly GCF_030028105.1 of Mobula birostris. Lineage (NCBI taxonomy): Eukaryota > Metazoa > Chordata > Chondrichthyes > Myliobatiformes > Myliobatidae > Mobula > Mobula birostris. The sequence goes on from NC_092381.1 coordinate 101,164,031, forward strand.
ACAGTTATTACCTCTCAACCATCAGGCTCTTGAACCAAAGGGAATAACGTCACTCAACTACTTTTGCCCCGTTAGTGAACTGTTTTCACAACCAATGGACTCAGTTTCAAGGACTCTTCAGCTCACATTCTCAATATTTATTGCTTATTTATTTATTATTATGATTTTTTTTTAGTATTTGTACAGTTTGTTGTTTTTTGCATGGTGGTTGAATGCCCAAGTTGGTGCGGTCTTTCATTGATTCTGTTATGGTTATTATTCTATAGATTGGTTCCTTAAGGTTGTTTAAGCCAGGGGTGGTAATGGGGACAGGCTCTCACTACCTATTAAATGGTCCCAATGGCACGCACCTCAAACAGTCTCGGACAACCGAGTCCAGCTCCTGGCCTTCACGTGTGGCTTAGCTACAAAGCCTGGCAGAACTGTTCTTACTGACAAGAGAAGGGGCAAAGGCAGGTTACAGGTGCCTTCAAAACCAGTTGCTTTAAGCAGATGGGGCTCATCAACCATGGCTGGCAGCTCATCTGGGAGAAGCAAAACTCTGATCTATACCCATTCATGGGGAAGGCTTCAGGAGTAAACCCCGAGGGGAAAAATCCGGAGCTGGAGTCCCTAAGACAGTCCTACTTTGAGTCCAACGCTGACTGGCAGCTCCTTTGATTCTGCTGGTACAAACTGTATTGGTCTCTGCCATTCCTTTGGGTTCATCAGATGCGTGGAGAGTGGGAGCTTGCCACATGGGTAACAGCTTGCTCTCCATATCACACTGCCCAGGCTCGTGTATCTAGACAGCCAGGACACAATATCCATGGTCAACTCTGATCAACTGAGGTCTCAGACTCAGACTATAGATTGCTGAGCATTGCCCACAAGAAATTGAATCTCAGGGTTGTATATGGTATTTTGATAATACATTTACTTTGAACTTTTTTGAACTGGGGAAAAAGACTGTGTACATTAACCTTATCCATGACCCTCAAGGTTTTACGCACCGCCATAATGTGTTGTACCTTCAGAAAGAGAGGAGAGAGTTGAAAGCCAGCATCTCCTTGAGTGAAAGGATGTGAAGCAAAGAAAAGGTACCACACTGATGGCTGTTATTCTTTATAAGGCTAGTGTACATCACAATTGGTGATGCTGAGAAACAGAATGCATGAAAATGACTATGGCAGGACAACAGACATTGTCAGGGAATTGAAGGACCTGGAAGTACAAGTGCACGATTCACGGAAAGGGTGGTGAAAAAGGTGTTTAGCGCTCTGGCCTTCATCAGTCATAGCAATGATTATAGGAGTTGAGACATTATATTGCAGTTGTATAAGTCGGTGAGATTGCACTTGGAGTACAGTGTACAGTTTTGGTCACCCTGTTATAGGAAAGACATGGTAAAACTTGAAAGAGTGCAGAGAAGATTATGCAGGTGGTGCCAGCATTGGAGGACCTGAGTTGTTGGCTAGGCTAGAACTGTAGAATGCGGGAGAATGAGAGGTGACTTTATAGATGTGTTTAAAATTACAAAGGGTATAGATAAGATGTATGGCAGCAGATGTTCCCCAGGGTAGAGGAGTCCTAAACAAGAGGAAGTAGGCCTTAGATGGAAGAGGAGATAGTTAATAGAAACTTGAGAGGCAACTTCTTCACCCAGAAGTTGGTCTGTGCATGGACTGAGCTGCCAGATCAAGTGGTTGAGTCAGGTATGATTGTATCACTTAAGAACCATGTGGACAGGTACATGGCAGGGCAGGACTTGGAGGAATATGGCCCGAATGCATAAAATTAGGACAAGCTGGTTGGGCACTATGGTTGGCATTGACTGATTATATCAAAAGGCCAGTATCCATGCTCGATTGCTCTATGACTCTGGTAGAATGGGATGTGAAATTTTGAGTATTATCACTTTGTGAATTAGTTAAGAACAAAGAAGGACAGGCAGAGGTACAGAAGACGATTCAGTGTAGATGGGGGCGGGGTGTGACAGTGAGACAGTTTTGTGATTGAGAATATCAGGTTGTTACAAAGTGGCCATGATATAACTAGAGGGCAATACTGATGGCTACACAACACGATATGGACAAAACAATGGTTGATGTTGTGAACCACGGATCTCGCATTGGAGGCACCAGAGTGAATTACTCACAGAGAGGTCTAGGGAAAATGGGTTGACAATGAGAGATAAGGACTGCAATACTCAGTGTAATGATGGGGAGAGCTACTGTTCAATATTCTGATAGAGGATCACAATCAGTACATCAGAGTGTCTCATGGAAATACACAAAGTGTAATTTTGCAGAAATAAACAAGACACTGAAAAATATGATGCGGCATCAAGGACAGTGAGATATTGAGAATGGTGTCTATTTTGAACAAAAGTGTGACACTGAGAACAGCATCTCATTGAGAACAGTGAGACACAGAACAATAGTATGATACAGGTGAGGAACAACAGCATGACATTGATTATTACAATATGACAATGAGAACAACAGCATAATGTTGATAGCAGGGAGATGATGAGGACAGCAGTGTAACATTGAGAATAATGAAATTACATTGAGAACGGCAACGTGACATTAAGAACAATAGCATCTCAGTGACATCACGAGAATTACATTGAGAACAACAGATTGACCAAGCCTCACTGGTAACATTAGAACACAGAACATTACAGCACAGTACAGGACTTTCGGCCCACATATTGTGCCAACCTTTTAACCTACTCTAAGATCAATTGAACCCTGCCCTCTCATATGACACTCCATCTTCTGTCATCCATGTGCCTAAGAGTCTCTTAAATTTTCCTAATGTATTGGCCTCTACCAGCATCACTGGCAACATGTTCAAAGACCCACTACCCTCTGTGTACAAAAACGTACCTCTGACATCCCTCCTATGCTTTCCTCCAATTACCTTAAAATTATGCTCCCTCATATTAACTATTTTTGCCCTGGGTAAAAGCTTCTAGCTATACACTTGATCCGTGCTTCATCATATTCTAAACTTCTATCAAGTCACCTTTCATCCTAATTTGGCCCAAGGAGAAAAGCCCTAGCTCAATCAACCTATCCTCATAAGAGGTACTCTCCAATTCAGGCAAATCTCCTCCGGACTCTCTCTCTAAAGCTTCTACAACCTTCCCAAAAGGAGGCTGCCAGAACGGAACACTGTATTCCAAATGGGAACTGACTAGGGTTTTATGGAGCTGCAACATGACCTCACAGCTCTTGAACCCAATCTGCCAATTAATGCAGGCTTACACACCATATGCCTTCTTAACAACTCTACCTGCTTGCGAGGAAACTTTGAGGGATCTATGGACAGGCATCCCAAGATCCTCCTGTTCTTCCACACTGGTAAGGTCCTGCCATTAACCCTGTATTCTGCCTTCAAACTCAACCTTCCAAAGAGAATCACTTCACGCTCTTCCAGATTGAACGCCATCTGCCACTTCTCAGCTCTGCATCTATCAATATCCTATTGTAACCCTTGACAATCTACAATACCCACAGCACCACCGATCTTCATGTCATCTGCAAACTTACTAACCCACCCTTCCACTTCCTCTTCCAAGTTATCTATAAAAATTCCAAAGAGTAGGGGTGCCACAAGAGATACCTGCAGTCACTGACCTTCTGGTCTAAAATGTTCCATCTACAACCATCTTCTGCCTTCTATTGGTAAGCTGGTTCTGAATCCACACACAAACAAGAGAAAATCTGCAGATGCTGGAAATCCAAGCAACGCACACAAAATGCTGGAGAAACTCCAAAGGCCAGGCAGCATCAATAGAAATGAGTGTTCCTGATGAAGGGTCTTGGTCTTAAATGTCGATTGTACTCTTCCATACTTGCTGTCTGGACTGCTGAGTTCCCCCAGCATTTTGTGTGTGTCGTCTGAATCCATACAGCCAGGTTTCTCTGGTCCCTTGCTTCCTGACTTCCTGAATGAGCCTACCATGGGGAACCTTATTGAATGCCTTGCTAAAATCCATACACAACACATCCACTGCTCTGCCTATATCTATGTGTTTTGTCACAAACTCAAAGAATTCAGTTAGGCTTGTGAGGCACCAGCTGCTCCTCACAAGGTCATGCTGACTTTTCCAAATCAGATTATGCTTCTCCAAATGCATGTAAGTCCTGTCTCTAAGAATCTTCTCCAATAATTTGCCACCACTGAAGCAAGGCTCACTGGTCTGTAATTCACAGTTATCCTTTCTTCCTTTCTTGATCAAAGAAATTACATTTTCCACCCTTCAATCATCTTGCACTACTCCTGTTGCCAGTGAGGACACAAAGGCGTAGCGATCTCCTCCCTTGCTTACTGTACTAACCTGGGATACATTCTGTCTGACCCGGGGGACATTTTCCTAAAGTTCTTCAAAAGTTCCAACACATTCTCTTTCTTAACATCAACATATTCTAGTATATCAGCCTGTTTTACACTGTCCTCCCAAACATCAAGATCCCTCTCACTGGTGAATAGTGAAGCAAAGGATTCATTAAGGACCTTGCTTACCTCCTCCAACCCCAGGTACATGTTTCCTCTTCTCTGTGATTGATCCAATCCTCATCCTAGTCATCCTCCTGTTCTTTACATACCTGTAGACACCTTGGGGTTTTCCTTAATCCTACTTGCCAAAGTCTTGTCATGTCCCCCTCCAGCTCTGCTAAGTCCAATCTTCAGGTCCTTCCTGGCTACTTCATAACTCTCAAGAGGCCTGCCTGATCCTTGCTTCCTAAACTAAGTAAGCTTCTTTCTCCCTCTTGACTAAAAGTTCCATATCTCTTGTCAGCCATTGTTCCTTTACCCTACCATCTTTTCCCTGATCGGGATTAACCTATCCGGAACCCATGTACGCACTCCCCAAAGAACTTCTACACTTCTGTTGTGCATTTCCCTGAGGATATTTGTTTCAAATTTATGCACCCAAGTTCCAGTCTAACAGTATTATAATTCCCCTTCCCCCAATTGCTTTCCTATATCATCAGCTCCTATCCTTCTCTAAGGATATAGTAAAGGTCAGGAAGTTGTGGTCACTGTCTCTGCAATGCTCACCCACTGACAGATCTGACACCTGACCTGGTTCATTACCTAGTACCAGATCTAGTATGGCCTCTCCTCTAGTCAGCCTGTCTACATTTCCTCAGGAATCCTTGGACACCTGACAAATTCTGACACATGGAAAACTTTTCCACGAAGGAGGTGTCAATCAATATTGGGGAAATTGAAATTTCCCATGACAACAACCCTGTTGTTTTTGCACTTTTCCAAAATCTACTTTCCAATTTGTTCCTCAGTGACTATTGCAATCGGGGGGGGGGGGGGTGTCCTGTAAAATACTCCCAAAAGAGTGATTTATCCCTTTCTGTTTCTGACTTCCATTCACACTGACTCAGTAGATAATTCCTCCATGAAGTCCTCCTTTTTTGCAATGGCATTGAGAACACTATGAACATTGAGAACAACGTGACTGAGACCAATGGAGCTAAATGGAGAATACAGTGTGACACAGTGCCAATAATAAGACATTAGAAACACTGGGATATCCTGAAAAATGAAGTTACACTGAAAATAGGAATAAACAAAAAAATGACAAGTGTGATATCCAAAACAAAGCAATTATATTGAGGACAGTAGTTTGACACAAAAATTGACAGAGCTGTAGAATGTAAAAAAGGCCATCAAAGTTTACAGTAGGCATAGATCAGTTACTGATATTTTATTCTTATTTAGAGATAGATACAGCACAGAACAGACTCTCCTGGCTCACCAAGCAGTGATTTAACCTACTAACCAGTATGTCTTTGGACTGTGGGAGGAAACTGGAGCACCTGGAGGAAATCCACATGCATGGGGAAGTGTGTACAAACCTGGTTACAGAGGATGCCAGAATTGAACTCCGAACTCCGGCGCCCTGAGCTAACCGCTACGTTACTATGGCACCCCAGTACGAGTGGAGAAATGATAGGCAGAGTTATATCAGGGCAAGTGTTGTGCTTTGGGAGATGAAATAAAAAGGATAAGGACATAACCCTTAACAACATTATTGTACAAAAGGATCATGGTGTCTAAGTATATCTCCCTGAAAGTGCCAGCACAAGCAGGTAGACGAGTAAAGAAGGTGTAAGGCATACTTGCCATCATTGGTCAAGGCATAGACTATGAGTCAGGAAGTCATGTTACAGCTGAATAAAACTATATGGTTTGGCCGCACTTGGAGTATTGTGTGTAATGCTGGTTTGCCGATTATACGAACAATACGGAGACTTGGAGAGGGTGCAGAAGAGGTTTATCAGGATGCTGCCTGGATTAGAGAGCATGAGCTGTAAGGAAAGGTTGGGCAAACTTGGGTTATTTTCACTGGAGTGTCAGAAGCTGAAGGGGTAACCTGATGGGATTTTGAGAGGCATAGAAAGGTATTTTTCCTGGAGCAGAAATGCCAAGTACTAGATCACATGCATTAAAGGTGAGGGGTGAAAGTTTTCTTACACAGTGAGCGTAAGGTAGTCACCTGAAACAGGCTGCAAGGGAGCGATGGAAAAAGATTTGGTAAAGTGTTTAAATGGATGCAAGTAGAACATGAATATGCAGAAAATGGAGGGATATGGATCATGAGGGGATTAGTTTAGTTTGGCAGTGTGTATAGTGGTGCATAATCAATGTATAGTGGTGCATAAATATGACCTAAAATGTGATCAGATCTTCACCTATTTCCAAAAACTGTATAAAGAAAGCAATCAAAAACGGCTCCTAACTGAAGCACAACTCACATTTAAAAGAGCACTTGAAATTGCTGTATCAATGGAAACAGCAGACAGAGATGCAAGTGAGTTACAGTCAGGAATGAAAGTGAGTGTGAACAGAATTGCAATGTCTAAACAGAAACCTGCTTGTTCAAATACATTGTGTTACCATTGTGGCAGGGTCTCATATACACTAGACTAATGCAGGTTTAAAGGTGAAATTTGAACAGGAAATGCAACAAAGTGGGATACATACAAAGAGCATGTTGGGCAGGGAAAAAGATAAGTCAAGTTGGAGTTTTAAAGAGAGCACTAATCTACATGCTGTTGATAAAAAAACTGATTATGATAAGTGTGACACAGGACTGCGTAGCTTTGAGAAAAGTAATAAGAGACAAGCAATATAGCTTACACCAGAAGTGAATGGCAAATTAATTAAAATGGAAATGGACACATGAATAGCTATTCCAGTCATTCTACAAAATGAGTTTGAACAGCAGTTCAAAGATACTGAACTGAAGCCTGCAGGTATCCAACTAACAACTTATACTGGAAAAAGATACTGTATCTCCTGTGGGAATGACTTTGTAACCGTGAAATACAACAATCAACAAGGTCTGCATGTGCTAAAAACAGGAGGGCTTGTGGGTTTGTGATTGGCTGAGACAACCACAACTTGATTGGGGATCCATCCACCATTTGTATACCACATTCCCTGCAACACAGTCAACTGAAAATAAATTAAGAAAGGTACTCGATAGTACCACAGCATGGTTCAAGGATGACATTTGAAAACTCAGACATCACAAGGATAAAATACTATTAAATGAAATGCCACACCCAAGCTTTACAAAGCCTGTCCAGATCCTTAAACCATCTGCAATAAAGTAGTCAGTGAGCTAGATTGCATGGAAACTGAAGGAATTCTTTCCAAGGTTGAGTGGAGCCCATGGGCAATGCCAGTGGTCTGAGTAGCCAAGAAGGATGGGTCTATCAGGATTTGTGGTGATTTTAAGTCACCAAATACCCAGTACTGAAATTAGATCAATAGCATCTGCCCTGGATAGAGGATAAACACAAAATAATCTCCAGATGCTGGGGTCAAAGCAACACTCACAACATGCTGGAGGAACTCAGCAGGTCGGGCTCGGGCAGCATCCATGGAAATGATCAGTGAACCTTTCCACGGATGCTGCCCGATCTGGATAGAGGATATCTTTGGAAACCTTTCTGGAGGGAAACACTTTGGCAAAGTGGACTAAGCTAAGGCCTACCTACAGATGTAGATGAAAGAAGAGTGCAAAGTGTTTCTCACGATAAACACTCACAAAGGGCTTTTATCATAATAATTGGCTTATTTTTGGAGTAGCATTCACACCTGTACTCTGGCAGAAAGCTATGGATCAGACTATCCAGAAACATCTTCAAAATCTCAATAAAGTGTTAAAAAAAGATTAGCAGATTATGGGCTTAGAGTACAACATGACAGGTGTGAATTTTTTAAACTAAGCATCACTTACTATGGTCACACCACTGATGCACAAGAATTACAGAAGTGCGCTGAGAAAATTCAAACAGCAATGGATGCCCCAAGGCCTAACAGTATGTTACAGTTGCAGTCTTTTTAGAATTTGTCAATTACTATAACTGGTTCCTGCCAAACCTGGCTACTCTGCTCCACTCCTTGAACTGATTACTACAGATCTGGGAGAAATAGCAATGGACAAAGCATCGTAAAGTGGCTTTCCAAAAAGTGAAGTAAATGGTAACGTCAGACACCTAACCCACATTCTGGTACACATCATCCAGTGAAGCTTGCTTGTGATGCCTCGCTTTATGGTAGCCTCATCGTGTGAGGCTACTGTTGTTCTTTTTGGAACATCAGGGAACAAGTCCCAAAATTTCGTGATCAACTGCTTCATTTGCTGCTGCTGCTGTGGTTGTAAATGAGCCAGTTCCTCTTCAAGGTCTTCCAAAATAGTCGAATCTGTCAATCTGGCTGAAATAATGTTTGATTTTAAAATGGGCCTCAGTAGGATGAGCTAGTAAATTTCCAGACAGCTCGGATCCATCGTTATTTACAGCAACCACCTGTAAATGTCATGTGATGGAAGTGAATGCCCCATAGCCTTTGCATCAAGTTCCCTTACTACTGCAGAGAAAAATTATGCACAGATTGACAGAGAGGCCTTGAGTCTGGTTTGGTGTGCAAATTGTTTCAACAGTACTTGTATAGGAGAGAGTTTACCCTCATTACTGAGCATCAACCACTGGTGTCCATTTTCAATCCGTAGAGGGGTGTTCCACTAAGAGCAGCAGCATAAATGCAGAGATAGGCTCCGTTTCTTGGAAGAAACAATTACAAGACTGAATCAAGAGGATGACTAATCACAGAAATGCTGATGGATTGTCCTGTTTATTCTTGGAAAAGGAACCACCTTGAAAATTTGCAACAGAGGACACTCCTCTTGACATATTCTCTCTAACGCAAATCGAAAGTCGTCTTATTGCCGCAGCGATAATTCAAAGGAAACCAGAAAAGACTGCACACTGGCTCCGGTCTACGTGACAACTCAAAATGGCTGGAATATGCAGCAGAAACTTCAGTTCCCTCATTTTTATCAGTGCTGGGATGAACTTGCCCTTAACAGGGCTTGCCTTATGTGGGGATTGAGAGTTGCAGTACCATCCATGCTGAGAGCTTAAGTGTTGGAGGAGATGCATGCCAGTCATCTAGGTGTAGTCAAAATGAAGGCATTTGGTTGAAGCTTTGTCTGGTGGACTCGGATAGATCAGCAGATGAAGGTGATTGCTACGCACTGTCCGGGATGCCAACTTGTCCAGATGATGCAACAACAGCACCTTTACATCCCTGGGAATGGCTTGTGTTGCCCTGGCAGAGGATTCATGTGGATTTTGCTGGACCATTCATGGGCACAAGTTCCTTGATAGTAGTGAATGTAGCTACAAAGTGGCCAGAAGTGTTCCCAATAGCCTGCACTACAGTCTCGCACACTGTTACTGTGTGCAGAAGCCTCTTCTCAAGGACCGGTGTTCCAGAACACTTGGTCAGTGACAACAGACCACAGTTTATTACAGAACAGTTTCAGTCATTCCTGAAAATAAATGGAATCAGACCTATTACATCTGCACCATACCACCCCTGGCTTGGCAGATAGGTTTGTCCAGCATCTAAAGAACACGTTCTGAACAATGTCAGCAGAACACACTAAATGGAAGCAGAAGCTTGCTAATTTACTCTTCGAATATTGCAATAAAGCACACTCCACAACCAACAACTCACCAGCAAAGCTGTTCCTAGGTCATCCTTTGTGCTCATGCTTGGATCTCCTCAAACCCAATCTGAGAGGAGTATGCAAGACAAAGAGCTGAGGCAAATTGAGGGCTCCTCAAGCAAGGAGATTCAATCTTTCACTGCTGGACAAGCAGTCCTAACAAAGGACAGAGGTGATCAAAAGTGGGTACTTGGAAAGAACTGGACCATACTCCTACACAGTGGAAATTGTGTCTGATGTCATCTGAAGATGACACATCGAACAGTTGAGCAGAGTCAGTTGTGAGAGAAGAGAAGTGTCCAGAGCTGTTAGAATCACTTCCTGCAGTCCCAGAGTCAACTCCCACAACCACCACGGAGAAAGCCCCTGAATCTGAGATACAGCCACAAGTTTCACCTGCCAAGCAGAGTGATCCCTCTTGTCAGGAAAGACATTATTCCACATTGTACATACATGTTGAAAAATTATCCAATATTACATGTATTTGTTGGAAAAAGTATATGAACCATTGCTTTCAGTAACTGGTGTGACCCCATTGTACAACAATAACTTCAACCAAATGTTTCCAGTAACTGTTGATCAGTCCTGTACATCGGCTTGGAGGAATTTTAGGCCATTCCACTGTACAAAACTGCTTCAGCTCTGGGATGTTGCTGGTCTTCCTTACGTGAACTGTTTGCTTCAGGTACTTCGACGTTTTTATAGGACTGAGGTCAGGACTTTGACTCGGCCATTCCAAAACACAAATTTTCTTCTTTTTAAAACATTCTGTTGTTGATTTCTTCTTGTCTTTCAGATCATTGTCTTGTTGCATTATCCAACTTCTATTAAGCTTCAGGTGAAAGACAGCTACCCTGGCATTCTCCTATAAAGTGTCTTGATACAATTTTGCATTCATGGTTCCCTCAACGATTGCAAGCTGTCCAGGCCCTGAGAGAACAAAGCAGTCCCAAACCATGATGCTCTTTCCAGCATGCTTCATAGTTGGGATGAGGTTTTCATGTTGGTGTGCAGTGTCCTTTTTTCCTTCAAACATATCAATGTGCATTTCTGCCAAAAAGTTCAACTTTTGTCTCATCTGTCCAAAGAACATTGTCCCAGAGCATTGTAGAACATACAGGTGGGCTTTTGCTGTTACCGTTGGGTTCTTTTTCACCTCCTTCAGCATTGCACGTTGTGATATTTGCAGGATGTTCACTCCTAGGGGGAGTAGCAAGAGTACTGAGTTTCTTCCAGTTGTAGACAATTTCTCTTCCTGTGGACTGATGAACACTCAGGTCGTAGGAGTGCTTTTGTAGTCTTTTCCAGTGTCATGCATCACTACAATTCTTTTTTTAAGGTCCTCTGAAAGTTGCTTTAATTGAGACATGGTGTATATAAACAGATCTTTCTTGAAAAGGGCAGGCTCTGTTAGTAACCTGTCTTTGTATATCTTTTTTATAGACAGGGTACCTCTACAACCCACACTTCCAATCTCATCTCATTGACTGGAACACCTGACTCCAAATAGGCATTACCCCAGAGGTTCACATACTTTTTCCAACAAATGCATGTAATATTGGATCATTTTTCTCAATAAATAAATGAACAAGTATGATGTTTTTATCTAGTTTTAGGTTCTCTTTATCTAGTTTTAAGACTTGCATGAAGATCTGATCACATTTTAGATCATATATTATGTGTTGCATATTGTACATTACATATTTGAGTTGAGATACATTCCATATTGAGTTGGAGCTTCTAGCGAAGCAGGGAGGAGTGCAGTGTATTCAATAATTCAGTAATATTTGACTAATATTGTAAATATATTGTTTGATTACGCATTCTGTTTGTTTACATAATTCATTATGGGTTACATGTAAGAAGTGAATGGCATAAGTCACTATACCACCACGTCATATTAAAGCACCTCATTAAAGAAAAACAAAGTTGACAAGTGAATCATAAACATAAGAAATTCTGAAGATGCTAGAAATTCAAAGCAACACACATAAAATGCTGGAAGAACTCAGCAGGTCAGGCAGCGTCTATGAATCAAGTGAATCCCAGCTCCTGAGCTTTTTCTTTTGATTGGTTTCTGGAGTTACAAAACATAACATGGACCATGGGAGAAAGAGAAGGAAGAGGGGCACCAGAGGAGGTGATAAGCAGGTGAGGAGAAAAGAACAGGTAAGAGGGGAGTCACAATGGGGAACGGAAAAAGAGAAGGAAGGAGGAGAAATGACCAGAAATTGAAGTTCATGCCATCAGGTTGGATGCTCACAGATGGAATTTGATATAGTGCTCCTCCAACCTGGGAGTGGCCTCATTGTGGTAGTAAAGGAGGCCATGGACAGACATATCAGAATAAGGATGGAGAGTGGAACTTAAATTCACTACAACCACAATTCTGTAACCTGTCTGGGTAGGATCTGACCTGACAACATGAACAACGACACTTCTAATTTGTAGCAATCTTTCCCACCTCTATTTGTTCAGCCTCTCCTCTTATCCTTTCTCCTTACCTACCTATCATCTTCCTCTGGTGCCTATCCTCCTCCTCTTTCTCCCATAGTCCACTCTCTTCTCCTATCTTCTTCAGTCCTTCACCTTTTCCAACTATCACCTCCCAGTTTCTCAATTCATTCCCCCTCCTCTACTCACCTACCTTTCCCCTCACCTGGCTTCACCTATCACCTGCCAGCCTGTACTCTTTCCCCTCCCCACACTTTCTTATTCTGGATTCTTCCTCCTTCCTTTCCAGTCATGATAAAGGGTCTTGGCCTGAAACACTGACTGTTTAACCTCTGCATAGATGCTGAGTTTCTCCAGCATTTTGTGTGTGCTACTCTGGATTTCCAGCATCTGCAGAATCTCTTGTGTTTACCATTGGCAACAGTCCATATATGTACCTCTCATAATTTGTCAAACTTCTGTTAGGTTAGTGACATAGGGAATAACAATTGTCATTGTGAATGACAGAGAGAGTCACTATGAATTACAGTGTGACATTGCGAATGACAGAGTGTACCACTGTGAATTAGGGAGTGTAATAGTACGAATTTCACTGTGTGATAGTGTGAATTAATGTGTATGTGGCATTGTGAATTACAGACTGTGATACTGTGAACTACAGTATGAAACACTGAATTACAGCATGTGACACTGTTTTACAGTGTGGCATTGTGAATAACAGTGTATGACATTGTTTAATTACAAGTGTTACACTGTGAATTATAGCTTGTGACATTGCAAATTACTACCCTTTTAATTGCAGGGTGTTACACTGAGATGTCAAGACCATGATCAATTGTTAACATTTTGAATACTGGAATGGATCATTAGGAAGAGAGTGCCAAGTTGTAAAGCACAGCAAAAGTACGTACCAAGTTGACAACTGCAGCATTTGGGTTTTTGCTTTTGAGTACATTGGCTGAAACATTTTGTCACATTTTTGCAAGTTATTGGTGAGACCACAGCTGGAATATTGTGTGCAGTTCTGTTTTCCTTACTATGGGAAGGATGAGGTTAGGCTTAAGAGGATGTAGAAACTACTCACAGATATGTTACTGGGACTGAAGTCCTTGAGTTACAAAAAAAGACTGGATGGGCAAGGACTTTTTACCATTGAGTGTGAAAGGTTAAGGGGTGACCTTATATATAAAATCATGAATGACATTGATAAAGTGGATGGACAGTCTTATTCCAAGGGTAGGGGAGTCTCGGGCTAGAGACCATACATTGTATGAGAAGAGAGGAAGGATTTAAAAAGGGCCTGAGGGGGTAACCTTTTCAAACAGAAGGCCATGTTTGTATGGAATGAGCTGCCAGTGGAAATTGCAGAGGCAGGTACAATTGCAGTGTTTAAAAGATTTTTAGACAAGTATACAGATAGGAAACATTTAGAGGGAATTGGCCAAACACAGGAAATTGGGACTACCTCAGGCAGACAACTTGGTTGGCCTGGGCTGAGAGGTCTGTTTTCATACTGTGTCACTCTTTGGAAATAAAGACCATGGCATATCACTTCCAGCTACAGATTTGTTTGCTTTGCACTGGTGTTGATTTGCGCCAACCTATTACCCTCTGTAAGTGGATGTCTGTGAACCTGAGTTAAACTTTCTTGGATTTAGCTGTTGCATAAGTATACACCCACCAGCCCAATGATAGAACATAGAACAATACAGCACAGTACAGGCTCTTGGGACCATGACGTTGTACTATGTAGGAAGTAAGGGTTAGATAAATCTTAGTATAGGCTTTTAGCTTACTCTAAGATCAATCTAATCCTCCCTTCCTACATAGCCCTCCATTCTTCTATCATCCGTGTGCCTATCTAAGAGTTTTTTAAATGACCCTAATGCATTTGCCTCTCACCACCCAGGGCAGAGGTTTCCAAACACTTACCCTCTCTGTACAAAAACATACTTCTGACATCCCCCTTCTACATTGCTCCGATCACCTTAAAATTATGATTCCTTGTATTAGACATTTCTCTTTTGCAACAGTAACAGTACCCATTTATCTTCCTTTACACACTATGATATCAGGCATACTGCTAGTGAAGACCGACGCAAAATACTCATTTCGTTCATCAGCCATCTCCTTGCCCCTGTTATTATTTCTCCTATCTCATTTTCTAGCCGTCCTATATCCACTCTCATTTCTCTTTTATTTTTAACATACTTGAAAAAACTTTTACTATCCACTTTGAGATTATTTGCTAACTTGCTTTCATATTTCATCTTTTCCCTTCTGATGTTTTTTTTTTAGTTGTTCTTTGTAGGTTTTTAAAAATTACCCAATCCTCTAACTTCCCACTAATCTTTGCTTTGTTATATGCCCTTTCTTTTGCTTTTACAATAGCTTTGACTTTCCTTGATATAACCAAGGTGGTATAAGCAGGGTTTTATCGAGCTGCATCATCATCTCACGGCTCTTGAACTCAATCCCCTGACTAATGAACCCCAACACACCATACGCCTTCTAAACAACCCTATCAAATTGCACGCCAACTTCGAGGAATCTATGAACGTGGATCCTAAGATCTCCCAGTTCCTCCATACTGCTACACTATCACCCCCTAAAAACTAATCACTAGGCTTCAAGACATTGGCCTCAACACCCTCTTGTGCAATTGGAGGATCTGTCCCGGGCCCAGATGTAAGTGCAATTATGAAGAAAGCACGGCAGCACCTCTATTTCCTTAGCTGTTTGCGAAAATTCGGCAGGACATTTAAAACTTAGACAAACGTCTATAGATGTGTGGTGGAGAGTATATTGACTGGTTGCATCACGCTTTGTACGGGAAATACTAATGCCCGTGAATGGAAAAAAAGTAGTGGATATGGTCCAGTCACAGGTAAAGCACTTCCCGTCACTGAGCACATCTATATGAAAGCAATATCCATTATCAAGGACCACCAGCACCCAGGCCTCGCTCTCTTCTTGTCACTGCCAACAGCCTCAGGACCTACACCACCAGGTTCAGGAACAGTTGTTACACCTCAACCATCAGGATCTTGAACCAGTGGGGATAACTTCACTCGCCTAGCATTGAAACGTTCCCACAACCTATGCTCTCACTTTCAAGGACTCTTCATCTCATGCTCTCGATATTTATTATGTTTATTTATTATGATTATTTATTTTGCATTTGCATAATTTGTCGTTTTTTGCACATTGGTTGTCTGTCCGTCCTGTTGGGTGCAATCTTTGATTGATTCTCAGTTTCTTGGATTTACTGAGTATACCCGCAAGAAAACAGATCTCAGGGTTATAGATGGTGACATATGAGTACTTTGATAATAACATTACTTTGAACTGCTAAGAATCCTGCCACTACCACATATTCTGCCTTCACATTGAACCTTCCAAAGTAAATCACTTCACACTTTTCAGAGAAAGTGATCTGTCTCTATTGCAGCATTCAAGATGCTACTGAATCCATAAGACCAGATATAGGAGCAGAATTAGGCCATTTGGCCTCACGGCTGATATATTATCCTTCTCAAACCCATTCTCCTGTTTTCTTGTCGTGACCTTTAACATCCTGACCAATCAAGAACATATCATTCTGGAGGAACATTGTATCATTTTTTAATGCATGCATTTCTAAATGACAATAAACGAGGACTGAGTGTCCTCATAGTCTAATCTAATATCAACCTCTGCTTTAAATATACTCAATGACTTGGCCTCCAGAGCCATCTGTGGCAATGAATTGCACAGATTCACCACGCTCTGACCAAAGAAATTCCTCATTATCACTGTTTTAAAGGGACATCCTTGTGTTTTGTAGCTGTGCCCTCTGATCCTAAATGCCCCCAAATAGTAAACATCCTCTCCATGTCCACTCTAACTAGACCTTTCATTTTTTGATAGATTCCAATGAGATCCCCTTTAATTTTTTTAAACTCCAGCAAGCCATCAAATTCTTCTCATATGTTAACCCTTTCATTCCTGGGATTATTCTTGTGAACTTCCTGTGGACCCTCTCAAATGCATGGACATCCTTTCTTAGATATTGGGTCCAGAATTGCTCACAATACTCAAAGTGCAGTCTGACCAATGCCTTAAAAGTCTCAGCATTACATCTTTGCTTTTATATTCTAGTATTCTTGAAATGAATGCCAACATTGCATCTGTCTTCCTCACCACCAACATTTATTCCTCTGCCAAAGTGCAAGATCATTCACTTTCCAACACTATATTCAATCTGCCACCTCTTTGCCCATTTTCCTAATCTGTCCAGATCCTTCTGCAAACTCCCTGCTTCTTCAACTCTACTTGCCCCTCCACCTATCTTCATATTGTCCACAAACTTGGCCACAAAGCAACTAATTCCATCATCCAAATCATTGACATATAATATGAAATGAAATAGTCCCAACACCAACGTCCCAATAGTCCCAACACCAACCTCTACGGAACACCACTAGTTACTGGCAACCAACCAGAAAGCACCCCTTTATTCCCACCTGTTGCTTCCTGCCAATCAGCCAATTTTCCATTCATGCAAGTACTGTAATACAATGGACTTTTATCTTGTTTAGCAGGGTCATGTGTGGCACCTTTACTCTCCTTTGTTTATCCTATTCCCTCAAAGAATTCCAACAGATTTGTCAGTCAAGTTTTCCCCTTAAGGAAACTATGCTGACCTTGGCCTATTTTTTTGTGCCTCCAAGTAAGCCTGATATTAAACACTTTTGTGAAGTTCTCTTAGACCATTTCAATGATTCCCTCTCTAGTCCCATTTCTGACACCATAGAGGTCCTACCTGGTGTGACGAGGGAATCCATGGGTGTCTCCGTGTTTTCACAGTCTATATCAATCTCTGTCTGCTCCCGTGCCTTGTCCTGCTCTATGTCCCTGGAACTGGTGGTCAGCTCCTTCTCTCCTGGGGATGTTTGAGTGGTTTGTAGATCCAGCTGCATGTTTAACAAGCTGGTTTGTTCATTCACCTGCTTGCTGTTCTTTGCATTGTCAACTTTTTCACTCTCAGGCACACTGGTACAGTCTTTCTCCACTTGCCTGCTGGATGAGCTTGTGTCTGCACCAAGAGTTCGATTGGTCGAGCTGTGTGGAGACATGTGAGACCATTTCAGTCAACTTCCTTTCCTCCCTCAACTTCTGCAAGAGTCCCTCACCTTTCTGCTTGTTGGCCTGCATAAGTAAGCTAAGATTTTATAACCTTAAAATGGAGGAGGCTCAAATATAGTTCTGACCATGATAAAGTTGGAATGATTTTGACAGAAAGACAGTAGCACAGAACAATATTTATTGTGTTTACAATAAGAATAAACTTATTGACAGATATCATTAGAAGACGTTAGTTCTTGTGGGTGAGTACACATGCTATTCATTATGTACTGTACTATTTCATGTTGATATTTTACCATTAACAGGAGACAACGGGGCCTTGCAGATGTAACTCTCACAGCCATCTGGTTCCTTAAGAAGGGCTGAATGTGAAATGGAGCCTGACTTCACTTCCGCCTGCTGGAGGTAATGGAAGTGCAAGCCAAGTATCCAAGTATGCTAATGGCACCAAAGTGAGTGGCATAGAAAGGGAATAATTAAATGATTACTGGATAGAGAGAATCGCAAAGTTGGTGACAAATGGATCCACCTCAGGCAGAAGTGCATTTATCCATGTCGGACGTCATAAGGACACGACAGAGTACTTTATAACTGGTGAGCAGTCGGGAACCAGTGGTGAGAGGGGAAGGTGGGTTGATCATTAAAATCGGCTGGTGCAGACAGTAAGCATAAAAACAGATTTAAACAGATTAGAATTCTCTAGTCCTGCACCCCTGGGACCTGACTGGTGTCAGACCACAGAAATTGCCCCAGATCATCATCCTCTGACCAGGGGCCACAGAGTTATACAGCTTGGAAACAGACTCTTTGGCCCAGCTCATCCATGTCAATCGTGATGTCTGCCTGAAATAGTGCTCGTCCCATTTGCCTGCATTTAGCCCATATCCCTCTAAACCAGGGGATTCCAGCCTGGGGCCCACCAATCCCTTGCTTAAAGATATTGGTGTATGACATTAAAAAAAGGCTAGGAACTCCTGCTCTAAGCCTTTCCTCTTCATGTACTGTCCAAGTGTTGTTATTGTACCTGCTTCAGCCATTTTTCTGGCAGTTCATTCCATATACCCACCACCCTCTGGGAGGAAAAAATTACCCCTCAAGTTGTTTTTAAATCCTCTATCACCTAAAATCTATGCCCTCTAAAAGAGTGAGATGGGGAGGAGGAGGAGGAAAAGAAGGTAGTAGGAAGACAGGAGGAGTGCAAGGAGGAAGAAGGATTGAGGGAGAGTAAAGGGAATGGGGGTAGGCAGTTCGAGGAGGGAGAGGACGTAGGGAAAAGAAGGTAGTAGGAAGACAGGAGGAGTGCAAGGAGGAAGAAGGATTAAAGGAGAGTAAAGGGAATGAGGGGTAGGCAGTGGGAGGAGGGAGAGGATGTAGGGAAAAGAAGGTGATGATGGAGGGAAATAGAAAGAAGGAAGGAGAGGGAAATGGGAAGAAAATGAGGCATCATGCTGTCCCTGTTCAAACTTGGATAGACTAGTTCGGGAAGTGTGGCACACTGTGGGCCTGTCAGCTACCGCTTGACAATTTGACAAGTGGTCCTGGAAGACACGAATGTAAAATCTCTTTCAGGCATTGCCAACCTTGTGTGTGGCTTCCCTTGCCAAGAGAATGCCTTCATTGGCTGTTGAGCATCTTTCCCCTCGGGGCCATGGGTGGACTGGCTGCTCTCCTGCTCCTCAGGAAGTCGCTGCAGTAGCCCCTCCTCCTTGCTTTTGCTGGCCCGGTGGCTGAGAGTGGTCTCGGCGCTCTCCTCCAGCCCTAGTTTTGCTTCCTTATAGAGAGACCTGTACCTCCTCTTGGCCCTGACAGGTTCAGCCATTCTGAAGCTCTGCCTAGCCTCAATGCTGCGGCTGAGAGCTCGGCCCTGCCGGTGGTCCTGATCTCCATTCACTTTTATCGAGGCGTCTTCCTTGCTTGGCTCTGCTGGCTGCCAGTTATTGCGGAGTGACCGACTTTTGAAGGTTTCTCGCTTGCCGCCCTCTCCCAGCTGATCGGTGTCCCTGGCCTGCAGGTCACCCAGCCGCCAGAGACTTTCGCCTTCGAAGATCCTGGAACGATGCCTCCGGTACCTGCTGCCCTCCAGCCCCTGCAGTGCTTCGGCAAAGAGAGCCTCACGGCTGCTCATCTGCATCCGTCGCCTCAGCTGACTGGTTCTGGCCTCCCATATAGACATGTGCTTGTGCCTCCGGAATTCCCTCCTGGAAGATGCACGAAAGGCAATAAGGGCAATGAATAACTGTACAGTATACACACAGCACAAATGACACAATGCAAGGGATCTCCATACCTCCCCTCACATCTCACATCTCATGTTCGTTCTTAGTCTTTGTTTTCTAGTTGTGAACTCACATCATTTCCTCAGACTTACTTTACGAACACACAACAGAACAGCACAGGAATTGTCCCTTTGGCCCACCATGACAGTGCCAAGCATATTGCCAAATAAACTATGCCTTCTGCCTGTACATGATCCATATCCCTCCATTTCCTGTGTATTCATCTAATAGCCTCCCAAATGCCACCATCGTCTGCTGCCACAATCACCCCAGCAGTCTGTCCAGGTAATCATCACTTCTGCATATTAAAAACTTGCCCTATTCATCTCCTTTCACCTTAAATATGGTATTTACCCTGGGAAAAAGATCCTGGCCGTCTCTCTAACTATGACTTTCATAATTTTATAAACTTTTATCAATTCCCTTCAGCCTCCAGTGCCTGAGAGAAAACAACCTAAGTTTATTCAAAGCAACACTCACAACACGCTGGAGGAACTCAGCAGGTCGGGCAGCATCCGTGGAAAAGATCGGGCGACGTTTCAGGCCGGAACCCTTCGTCAGGACTTCTGGCCCGAAACGTCGACCGATCTTTTTCACGGATGCTGCCCGACCTGGTGAGTTCCTCCAGCGTGTTGTGAGTGTTACTTTGACCCCAGCATCTGCAGATTATTTTGTGCCAAGTTTATTCAACCCCCCTTTATGGCTCATACCATTTAATCCAGGTAGCACCTTGGCATACACAGCAGAGCTCATCAATTTTGTGTCAGGTTTTACAGTAATTCCATCAATCCCATTCTCTCACTTCCCTCACTTGGCCATTATATTCTCCTAAACTTTTGAACAATATAAAATAATTAAGCCTACAAAACTGCAAGGTTTAGTGGTGTGGGGGGGAATGGCAGCACAAGGTGCAACCTACATAAGTCAAGATCAAACCTAGATTGATGTAGCACTCATGGCTGCATCACTGTGCTACCCGACAGAATTGCATGTGTGTGAAAGTTGCCATCACGTTGTAGACATGTATCTGGGATAACATAACCTCTCACTAACATTCCAGGATATGCAAAATCTCCACTTAGATTCTCATATTTGAGAGACTCAAATCTCTTTTCTCAAATTCCTGTATCCAGGACACACAAATCCCTTTCTCACTTACCATTTTGTCATGTAAAGTTAATCGTGATTTGCCACACTTCCAACTTAATGTACTCTTTCCCTTCTCTAAAAACTTTTGTAAATGTAAACATGATTTGACAGTATTGATAGCTGTCATGTGCTGATTGTTACATCATTAGTAATGATAATTGTTGACTAATTATCAAGAATTTGAGAAATTATACCTCTAATAGCACCTGAACTAGGGGCAGGAGTAGGACAATTGGCTTCTGGGGCCTGCTCAACGTTTAATAAGATCGAGGCCCATACTGATGTAATTCTAGCTTCACATTCCTGTCTATCACAGGATCGTCACACAATACTTGGAATATTTTGAGCCCTGTATCAAAGGAAAGACATGTTGGCCCTGGAAAAAGGTTCAGAGGAGGTTCAGAAAAATGATTCAAGGAATGAGGAATATTTGATGTCTCTCAATGAAGTTCAGAACAATGAGTGGGAGGACTTGTTGAAAGCCAGGGTAAGTCCTAATTAGAATGGACATAGAGAAGATATTTCAATAAGTAGAAGAGTCCAGCATTCAGCCTCGGAATAAAGGCACTGAGATTAGGTGAATTCTTTTCAGCCTGAGCATGATTAATCTGTGGAATTTGTTGCCACAGACAGCTGTGCAGGCCAAGTCACTGGATGTACCTAAGACAGAGAATGTTAAGGGGGAAAGCTGGGAAAATGGGGTTGAGATATAAAAAAATAGCCATTATTCAATGGTGTAGCAGACTCAATGGGCCGATTGACCTAATTCTGCTTCTGTATCTGCTGGTATTATCACCAGTGATTTTTCATCTCTTTGCTTAACAAGAGCCTATTTACCACTATGTTACACAATATTCAAGGACTCTGCTTCCATTCTCCTTTGAGGAAGAGAGGCCCAAACATTCATGAACATCTGAGAAAAAGAATCTCACCTCACAACTCTTAAATAGCTGATGCTTTCTTTCAAACAGTGACCCCCTCCATCCAACCCCAACTGGCCACCCTTTTGGGCTTTGTCCATAAGTCCAAAAGATATAGGAGCAGAATTGGGCCATTTGGTCTATTGCGTCTACTCCACCATTTCATCATGGCTGATACAATTTTCCTCTCAGCCCCAATCTCCTGCCTTCTCCATCTATTCCTTCATGCCCTGTATCTATCAACCCTTGCCTTAAGTATACATAAAGGCTTGCCTCCACAGCTGCCTGTGGCAAAAAAATCCACAGATTCACTACTCTCTGGCTAAAGAAATTCCTCCTCATCTCCATTCTATTCTGAGACTGTGTCCTCTGGTCTTAGACTCTCCCACCACAGAAAATATCCTCTCCATATCCACTCTATCAAGGCCTTTCACCATTCAATAGGTTTCAATTAGGTCAGCCCTCACTCTTCTGAATTCTAATAAATACAGGCCCAGAGCCATCAAACACTCTTCATACAACAAGCCATTCAATCCTGGAATCATTTTCATGAACCTCCTTTGAACCTTCACCAGTTTTAGCATATTCTTTCAAGAAAGGGGACCCAAAACTGCTCACAATACTCCAAAACTCAGTGCTCTATAAAGTCTCAACATTACATCCTTGCTTTTATATTCTAATTCTCTTGAAATGAATGCTAACATCGCATTTGCCTTCCTCAACCTGCAAATTAACCTTTTGGGAATTCTGCACAAGGACTCCCAAGTCCCCTTGTGCCTCAAATTTTTGTATTTTCTCTCAAATTAGAAAATAGTCTACCCTTTCATTTCTTCTATGAAAGTGCATGACCATAAACTTCTCAACACTATATTCCATCTGCGATTTCTTTGCCCATTCTCCTAATCTGTCAGTCCTTCTGTAGCCTCTCTACTTCCTCAAAACTACTTACTCCTCCTATCTTCATATCGTCTGCAAACTTTCCAATAAAGCCATCAACTCCATCAAGCAAATCATTGACATATAATGTAAAACGAATTGATCCCAACACAGAACCCAGTGGAATACCAGTAGTTAACAGCAGCCAGTCAGGAAAGGCTCCCTTTATTCTTACTCTTTGCCTCCTGCTAATCAGTCACTACTTTATCCATGCTAGAATCTTTCCTGTAATACCTTGTGCTTGTAACTTGTTCAGCTTCCTCATGTGTTGCACTTTGTCAAAGGTCTTCTGAAAAACCAAGTACAAAACATCAATCTATTCTCCTTTGTCTATCCTGCTTGTTATTTCTTCAAAGAATTCCAACAGATTTGTCAGACAAGATTATCCCTTGAGGAAACCATGCTGACTATGGCCTACTTTATCAGGTGCCTCTAAGTACTGTGAGACTTCGTCCTGAATAATCAACTCCAATATCTTCCCAACCACTGAGGTCCGATTAATCGGCCTATGGTTTCCTTTCTTCTGCCTCTCTCCATTCTTGAAGAGTGGGGCACATTTGTGATTTTCCAGTATTCTGGAACCATTCCAGAATCTAGTGATTCTTAAAAGATCATTATTAATGCCTCCCTTTGAAGATTAATGCCTCCCTGTCTTTCAGAACCCACGGGTGTACACTATCTGGTCCAGGTGACTTATCTACCTTCAGACCTTTCAGTTTCCCAAGAACCATCTCTCTAGAAATAGTAACTTCACGTACTTCATGACCCCTAACACCTGGAACCTCCATCATATTGCTGGTGTCTGAGAGAAGCAGGCAGATGGATGATGGATAAATGAAGAAAAAAGGGCATGTGGAATGAGGTGGGGGAGGGAAAGGCAAAGATAGACAGCTACTGGAGGGGGTGAAGCAGCAACATTAAGGGCTACTAGTGCTGGTCTCTGATCAGATGCTCCTCCTGCAAGATATAGGAAGTCAAGGAACCTCACAATCTCTCTGGTGACTACTCGTATAGGAAGTGCACCCAACTGCAGCTCTTGTCAGACTGAGTCAAGGAACTGGAGCTGGGGTTGGATGTACTCAGGATCATTCAGGAAGTTGAGAGCTTCATAAATGCGAACTTTACTGATATGGTCATATAGATGGGTGGCCACCAGAAGTAAGAGGAGTATGCAGAAAGGGCAGTGACAATTCCCCTCACTCCTTTGGATACTGTTGAGAGGGGCTGTTCTTTTAGGGGCTAGTAGCAGCAGCCAGGTTCTATGACCAACGCTGAAGAAAGCCGTCTGACAGGCTGATAGTGATAAGAGACTTAACGATGAAGGGAAAAGATAGGAGATTCTGTGGCTGCAGAACTAACCCCAGGACAGTGTGCCAGGGTTAAGCACGGTCAAGATGGTGTACCTGAGTGAGTTCAGAACATTCTCGAAGAGGAGGGTGAACAGCCAGAGGTCGTTGTACATGTTGAAAGAAACAATATAGGTAGAACAACAAAGGCAGGTGTCTGGCATGAGTCTCAGAAGGGAAGGGGCAGAAGAGGAGCTCAGTGTTGATAGGGGGATCAATAGTTAGACAGGAGGAGACAGGAGATTCTGCAGATGTGAAAGAGACATCCAGGTGGTATGTTGCCTCCCAGGTAACAAGGTCAGGAATGTCTCAGATCAGGTCCACAGCTTTCTAAAGGGAGAGGGTGAGTAGCTAGAAGTTAAGGTACATACAGTGGCATGCAAAAGTTTGGGCACACCTGGTCAAAATTTCTGTTACTGTGAATAGCTAAGTGAGTAAAAGATGAACTGATTTCCAAAAGGTATAAAGTTAAAGATGACACATTTCTTTAATATTTTAAGCAAGAAAACTTTATTTCCATCTTTTACGGTTTCAAAATAACAAAAAAGGAAAAGGGCCCAAAGCAAAAGTTTGGGCACCCTGCATGGCAGTACTTAGTAACACCCCCTTTGGCAAGTATCACAGCTTGTAAATGCTTTCTGTAGCCAGCTAAGAGTCTTTCAATTCTTGTTTGGGGAATTTTTGCCCATTCTTCCTTACAAAAGGCTTCTAGTTCTGTGAGATTCTTGGGCCGTCTTGCATGCACTGCTCTTTTGAGGTCTATCCACAGATTCTCGATGATGTTTAGGTCAGGGGACAGTGAGGGCCATGGCAAAACCTTCAGCTTGCACCTCTTGAGGTAGTCCACTGTGGATTTTGAGGTGTGTTTAGGATCATTATCCTGTTGTAGAAGCCATCCTCTTTTCATCTTCAGCTTTTTTACAGATGGTGTGATGCTTGCTTCCAGAATTTGCTGGTATTTAATTGAATTCATTCTTCCCTCTACCAGTAAATGCTCCCCATGACACTGGCTGCAACACAAACCCAAAGCTTGATCGATCCACCCCCGTGCTTAACAGTTAGAGAGGGATTCTTTTCATGAAATTCTGTACCCTTTTTTCTCCAAACATACCTTTGCTCATTATGGCCAAAAAGTTCTATTTTAACTTCAACAGTCCAAAGGACTTGTTTCCAAAATGCATCAGGCTTGTTTAGATGTCCCTTTGAACCTTTTGAATAGAACTTTTTGGCCACAATGAGCAAAGGTATGTTTGCAGAAAAAAGGGTGGAGAATTTCATGAAAAGAACACCTCTCCAACTGTTAAGCATAGGGGTGGATCGATCATGCTTTGGGCTTGTGTTGCAGCCAGTGGCACGGGGAACAGTTACTGGTAGAGGGAAGAATGAATTTAATTAAATACCAGCAAATTCTGGAAGCAAACATCACACCGTCTGTAAAAGAAAAAAAGCCGAAGATGAAAAGAGGATGGCTTCTACGACAGGATAATGAACCTAAACACACCTCAAAATCCACAATGGACTACCTCGAGAGGTGCAAGCTGAAGGTTTTGCCATAGTCCTCACTGTCCCCTGACATAAATATTATCGAGAACCTGTGGATAGACCTCAAAAGAGCAGTGCATGCAAGATGGCTCAAGAATCTCACAGAACTAGAAGCCTTTTGTAAGGAAGAATGGGTGAAAATCCCCCAAACAAGAATTGAAAGACTCTTAGATGGCTACAATAAGTGTTTACAAGCTGTGATACTTGCCAAAGAGGGTGTTACTAAGTACTGACCATGCAGGGTGCCCAAATTTTTGCTTCAGGCCCTTTTCCTTTTCTGTTATTTTGAAACTGTAAAAGATGGAAATTAAAAAGTTTTCTTGCTTAAAATATTAAAGAAATGTGTCATCTTTAACTTTATGCCTCTTGGAAATCAGTTCATCTTTTACTTGCTTAGCTATTCACAGAACAGAAATTTTGACCAGGGGTGCCCAAACTTTTGCATGCCACTGTATTTGTACCGATGACATGGATAGGAAAAAGGATAAAGTCCTGAAGAAAGAATATGGGTAGAAAGCTGAAAAGCAGAACCTCAATGGTAGTATCCCTGGATTCCAGCCTGTGCCACATGCCAGTGATTGTAAGAATAGGATGATTTGATAGATGAATGTGTGGCTGAGGAATTCGTGCAGGGGGCAGAGTTTCAGATTTGTGGACTATTGGGATCTCTTCTGGGGAAGGTATGACTTGTACAAAAATGATGGCTTACACCTGAAATTGAGGGTGACCAATATCCCCGTGGACAGATTTGCTAGAACCTTTAGACTAGATTGGCAGGGGATAGGAACCACAATGACAGGTCGGAGAATGGGGCAGTTGGTGTGCAGGTAGACACTGCACGTAGAGAGACTTTGAGGAAGGATAAGCAGTTGATAGAGCAACATTTTGATCAGTGTGATGGGTTGAAGTATGCCTATCTTAATGCATGAGGTATCAGAAACAAGGGTGATGAACTTAGAGTATGGGATAGTACATGGTAGTGCTCAACCTGCATGTTAACTTTTAGGGGATCCAGCACAAGGACTCCCAAATCCCTTTGCTCCTCTGATCTTTGAATTCTCTTCCCATTTAGAAGACAGACCCTACTTTTATTCCTTCAACCAAAGTGCATGACCAAATAAATTCCCTATGCTATATTCCATCTGCCACTTTTTTGCCCAATCTCCCAATCCGTCTAAGTCCTTCTGCAGACCCCCTGTTTCCTCAGCTACATGCTCCTCCACCTATTTTTGTATCGTCTGCAAGCTTGGCCAGAAAACCATTAATTCTCTCATCCAAATCATTGACATAAAATGTGAAAAGGAGCAGTTCTAATACCAACCTCTGTGGAACACTATTTGTCACAAGCAACCAACCAGAACAGGCCCCCTTTTCCAACTCTTTGCTTCCGGCCAATCAGCTAATCTTCTATCCATGTTAGTATTTTTCCTGTATTACCATGGGCTCTTATCTTGCTAAGCAGCCTGCTGTGTGGCACCTTGTCAAAGACCTTCTGAAAATCCAAGTAAACAACATCCACTGCCTGTTACTTCCTCAAAGATTTCCAACAGATTTGTCAGGCAAAACTTCCTCATAAGGAAACCATCCTGACTTTGGCCTACTTTATCATGCACCTCCAAGTACCCAGAGTCCTCATCCTTAACAATGGATTCCAACATCTTCCCAACAACTGAAGACAGGTTAATTGGCCTATAATTTCCTTTCTTCCGCATCCCTCCCTTCTTAAAGAGTGCAGTGACATTTGCAATTTTTCAGTCCTCCAGAACCATTCCAGAAAAGAGTAATTCTTGAAAGATCATTACTAATCCCTCCATAAGCTCCTCAGCTACCTCGTTCAGAACTCTGGGTGTGCTCAATCTGGTCCAGGTGACTTATCTACCATCACGACTTTTCAGCTTTCCAAACACATTCTACTTAGTAATAGCAACTACCCTCACTTCTGCCCCCAGACGCTCTCCAACTTCTGGTATACTGCTAGTGTCTTCCACAGTGGGGACTGATGCAAAATACTTATTGTTCGTCCGCCATTTCTTTGCCCCCCAGTACTACCTCTTCAGCGTCATTTTCCAGCCGTCTGATATCCGCTCTTGCCTCTCTTTTACACTTTATATTTATTTTAGTATCCCCTTTGATATTTTTGGCTAGCTAACCTGCGTAATTCATCTTTTCTCTCCTTATGGTTTTTTTTAGTTGCCTATGGTTGTTTCTTAAAAGCTTCCCAATCCTCTAACTTTTGCTACATTATATGTCTTCTCTTTTGCTTTAATGCTGTCTTTTATTTCCCTTGTCATTCACAGATGCCTTGTCCACTCTTTTGAATATTCCTTCATTTTTAGCATGTATCTAACCTGCACCTTCTGAATTGCTTCCACAAACTCCAGCCATTGCAATGTTGCCATCATCCCTTCTAGCAATCCCTTCCAATCAACTTTGGCCAGCTCCTCTGTCATGCCTCTGCAATTCCCTTTACTCCTCTGCAATACTGAGACAATTATTACACAATACCCAAAAAAGAATTGCCATTCAACCACAGCTGCTTGAAAAAGCCATCTGGAAGGCAATCTACAAATTCCCCCTCTTGGGATCCAACACCAACCTGATCTTTCCAATCCACCTGCACACTGAAATCCACCATGACTATCCTAACATTGCCTTTATTACTTGACTTTTCTACTTCCCACATACTGCTTACTAGAAGACTGTGACAGTGTGTGCAGGGAGTGGATAGAACCAGGAGGAGAAGGGGATGAAAATAGGTTGGAGGGAAGGGCAGTGGGAAAGGGAATAGAAATGGGAGGAGGATAGGGAATAGAAATGGGAGGAGGATTTGGGAAGAGGAAGATGGGTAGAGAGACAGGGGAAGTGAGGGAGAGAGAGAGAGAGAAAGAAAAATGGAGACACACCATTAGGAGGGAGGGAGGGGTTATGTTATTAAGTGTGTATTAATGTTTCTTCCACTCACTCCGTAGAGGGGAACCCTGGGGCAGACATGGGGCTGACTTCTTTTGCCTTCTGCAGAGCATGTTTCTGGTTGATGGCTTCCTCCTCTTCCTGCTCCTCCTGGAACAAAGGTGAAATGCCATGAATCTTTGGTGTCCTTAACTTTCATAACCTAGACAGGAATGTTCAATCAGAAATAAGGAAGAGCCTCCTGCACCTCTATCTTGATGTATAGGAATAGAATTCAAAGTGTTCTTCCTCAGAATAGTGCCATGAGTTATTTTACAAACACAGATTGTAGCTGTGATCTTTACTTATAACTGACAGAGCAACAATCATCCATTCCTCCCCAAGTGTGAAGTACTGCCTTGCTACGTTCCCTTTGATATGCTGCACTCCCTCAATACTGCCCCACAGTATTAACCTCTCTCAATATTGCACCACTCACAGTATGACTCTCCCTCGATATGCCCCACTCACAGCATGACTCTCAGACAATGCTGCCCCACACAGTATGGCTCTTTCTCAGTACTGCCCCACAGTATTACTCTCTCAATACTGCTCCACTGACACTGTGACTCTCCCTCAATACTGCTGCACAGTATGGCCTCCCCTCAGTACTGCCCCACTGACAGTATGACGCCATCAATACTGCCTCATTCACAGTAAGACTCTCCCTTAGCACTGCCCCTCCCAAAGAGCAGTGTTGTAGCAGAACTGCCCCTGTGGCACTGCAGAACAGCTTCATGATGAATTGGTGTCAGACTAAATTAGATGTTCAATTTGAAATAGAACTCAAACCCACTATGTCTGACTAAATCAGCATAATTTCAATCACTATAGTGAACAGTGATTCAAATACCCGTAAATAGGAATAATTGTAACTTGTATTTGAAACTAGTACCAGCATCAGTCTTCTAAATTGTCTGGATTTGATCAAAACAGGCCTGAAAGTGTGAAATCAAAGAAATAATCTGCATTGTTTGACCCATAAAGTACCCAAGGCTAGTCTGCATTGCATGAGTCTTTACAGCATCCTCACCCCCAGTCTGTATTGTATGGAATCTATATGGTATCTTCACTCAGTCTGTATTTTATAGAATCAATGCTTTCAGCAGAATGAGAGATCACAGAGAGTGAGAGGGGATGAACTTTGAGCCTAGATCAGTACAGGGACCTATGGAGTTGCAGCTTTAACAGAGACTTGGTTGAGAGAAGGAGAGGAACGGATGCCAATGTTCCAGTGTTTCAATGTTGTAGAAAAGAGTGCGAGGGAGGTAAGGGGGGGGGGGGGGAGGTTGCACTATTAATATCACAGCCGCACTCAGTGGACATGATGGCAGGCTCATCCACTGAGTCGATGCGGTTAGGACTCAAAAATAGGAAGGGTGCAATCACTCTGATGGGATTGTACTACAGACCCTCCAATAGCCATCAGCACATTCAGGAACAGATATGCAGGCAGATTAGGGAAAGCTGTAAAACGGATAGGGTTGTTGTCATGGGGAACCTCAACTTCTCTAAAATAAACAGGAACCTTCTGAGTTCAAATGCTTTAGATGGGGCAAAATTTGTTAGGTGCACCTAGGAGTGTTTCTTAAATCAACATGTAGATCGTCCAAAAAGAGGAGGGGCTGCACTGGATCTGCTGTTGGGTAATGAGCCTGGCCAGGTGAGCAACCTTTCAGTAGGTGAGCAGTTGGGGAACGGCGACCTCGAGTCCTTAAAGTTTAAGAAAACTGCAGATGAGGATAAACATGGATCTTGCAGGAGAGTGTTAAATTGTAGCAGGGCAAATTACAAGAGCATTAGGCAGGAACGAGGGACAGTTAGTTGGAAACAGCTGTTCTTGGGCGTCCACATCCAACATGTGGAGAGTGTTTAAAGACCAACTGCACAGAGTACAGGACGGGTATGTTTCAGTAAGAAGAAAGAGTAAGGATAACAAGATAAGAGAACCTTGGATGTTAAGTCAACAAGAAAGAGGCAAAGTTTAAAGCGTCGGAAGCTAGAAACAAACACTGCTCTTGAGGAATATAAAGAACCCAAAAAAGAACTCTACAAGGGAATTAGATAGGCCAGGAGGGGATGAGAAAGTCCTTGGCAAGTAAGATTAAAGAGAATTCTAAAGAATTATACATGAATCAAGAGCAAGAGGATAAATATTGGATGGTAGGACTAATCAAGGATAAGGGGGGAACATTTGCTTGGATGTGGAGGATGTGGGTGAGGTCCTTAATGAGTACTTTTCATCAGTATTTACCAAGGAGAAGGACATGGACGTTAGGGAGATGAGTGCTGAGCTATGCTCGAGCATTTTGAGGTTAAGAGCGTTAAGTTGGATAAGTCTCACAGGCCTGATGGGATATAGCCCAGGTTATTGATAGAGGCAAGAGAAGAGATCTTGACCAATATCTTTGTGTCCTCACTAGTCACAGGAGAGGTCCTGGAGGAAATCAGAAATCAAATGGCCAACGTTGTGGGTTGAAGGACCTGTTTGTGAGCTGTACTGTTGTATGTTCTATGTAGTACCCTCACTCAATCTATTTATACTATATCTATAATGGAATTAATCAGTATCTTCACCCAGTCTGCACTGTATATAATCTACATATGCAGTATTCAGACCCTGGTATGTATTGTCATAATTCTGTATAGTGCCTCAGTTCCATTTGTATTGTTGGGAATCTGTTAAGTGTTTCTGTTGCAGCTTGATATAAAGCCATGGCATTGAAGAACACAGGATCATGCCCTTCATTCACCACATCTGTGCCGACCACAGCACCCATCTTTACTGACCCTGCATTCACACAAAGATTCCTTTTCTTAAAGGCCTTGGTATTTCAAGTGTTTGTCTAGATGTTCCTTTACATGTTGTGAGACTACCTAATGCCACCTTTGACACTTCGATTGCAACTTAAACCACCCTCTGGTTGAAAATAGATCTCCTTCAGATCCCCTCCAACTCACCTACCTCTCACCTTCAAACTATGCCTTCCAGCCTTAGACACCCCCACCATTGGGAAAAAAAAAGTCTTACTATTGACTCTATCAATCACACACAAAATTCTGTGTGTACCTATTATGTCTACCCTCAGTCTCTGCTTCAGGGAAAACAATCCCAGCTTATCCAGTGTCTTCTTATAGCTGAGACATTCCATCCAAGGCATGCTGCAATTCTCCTCTGCACTCTCTCCAGTGCAATCATATCTGTCCCATGGTGTGGTGACTAGAACTGCACACAATACTCCAGCTGTGGCCTGACACACAATGAATTTATAACATGATGTCTCAGCTCTTATATGCTGTGCTATAGCTGATGAGGGCAAGCATCTCATATTGTGTTTTTCAGCTTCCCATCCACCTGTGAAGCTACTTTCATTGATTTATGGACGTGTGCCTCAGGATTCAGAAAGCCCTAGCATTTACTGTATATCTCCTGCCCTCATTTTCCCTCTCAAAATATTTGTGTTGGAATTAAATTGGATCTGCCAACGTTCTACCCAACTTTTCATCTGAAATATATCCAGCTGTAGCCTTAGACAACCCTCCTCACACTGCGCAACACCATGTATTCATGTTATTCACAAACCAACTAATTGTATCTCCTACATTTACAGCTTTCCAGTCAGAAAATCTTCTTTCCATCTTCACCTTCTGTCTCATATCACTAGGAGATATTTGCATCCACTCTGCCAACTTACCCTACATCCCATGGACCTGCGTACAATGCACAACCTTGTCAAAGTCCAGACATCCCTGTGGAAAACATCAATGCATTGTCCTTGGGAATAATCTCAGTTAACTCTTTCCCACAAAATAAAAGCC
The DNA here is from genome assembly GCF_030028105.1 of Mobula birostris. Taxonomy (NCBI): domain Eukaryota; kingdom Metazoa; phylum Chordata; class Chondrichthyes; order Myliobatiformes; family Myliobatidae; genus Mobula; species Mobula birostris. Next base: position 101,196,588 of record NC_092381.1, read on the forward strand.
ATCCTGATCAATCCTTACCTTTCCCAGTGTAGATAAATCTGGTCTCTTAGAACTTTTTTTTGCAATACTTTCCCTGCAATTGATGCAATACTCACTGGCCTGTGGGCTTATCATTGTTGCCCTTCTTTAACAAAGTAACAATATTTACTGCCCTCTAGCCTCCTAGCACCTCATCTATTGCCAATGAAGTTGGAAAAATCTCTGTCAGGGTCCCAACAATCTTCTCATTTGACTCTCATAGCAGCTGAAGATACATCTCATTTGGCTCTGGGCATCTCACAGCTCCTCCTTAATACTCACATGCTCCAGAATATCACTCTTCCTTGATCTGATGTCTCCATCTACAATGTCTTTCTCCTTGGTAAATATCCAGCAGATATTTATTCAGAACTTTGATCACATTCCTTGGCTCCACAGATAGTAACCAGGGAAAGAGTGACAATTTGCTTTCAATATACTCATAAAGCGTCTCAGGATTCTTCTCAATCTTGTCTGCCAATGGTATTTCATTGGTCCTTTTATCTTTAAGTACTCTTCTACACTTAAAGGATTCTCCATTTTGAGATGCATGTACCAGTTATGTTTCCTTTTTTCTCATCAACCCTCTATGGTCCTTTACACCTGACCTTGTCATCCTTACCTTTTGCACTTACTGGAACCTGTTGGCCCTGAACTATGTGTATCTCTTCTGGAAAAAAAAATCTGTTGTTTTACCCGCAAGCATCTGTTCCCAATCTAATTTCACCAGGTCCTCTCTTATGCTATAGAAACCAGCCTTCCCTCAATATAGGACCTTAAATTCTCGATCATCCTCATCCCACTCGATTATTACCTGAAACTTACAGAATAATGATCATTCTTACCAAAATCCCCCCCATTGAAACTTCCACCGCATGTCCAGTTCATTTCCTAAGTGTTGTCTCAAAAACTCCCTTGGGTGCACTTTACAAAGTCCTCCTCGTCCAAACCCTATATAAAGGCAATCCTAGTCAGTACTGGGCGGAACTGAAACCCCCACTACTATATCCTTATTCTCTTTCTCCTTTCTGTCATTTGTCTACGTATCTGATCCTGTGTCCTGATGAATGTTGGGGTGGACTGCAGTGTAACCCAAGCAAAATGATTGTCCTGGTCTTATTTCAAAGTTGCATTGATAATGCCTCATTGGAAGAACCTTCCAAGACATTCTCCTTCTATATTGCCATCTTATTCTCCTAAATTAATTCCGAATTAATTGGGGCACCACAGTAGCTTAGCAGTTAGCACGACATTATTACAGCTTGGGGAGTTGGGGTTCAGAGTTCAATTCTGGTGTCCTCTGTAAGGAGTCTCTATACGTCCTCCCCATGGAATGCAGGGGTTTTCCCCAGGTACTCTGGTATCCTCCTACAGTCATAAGACCTACTAGATAGGTTAATTGGCCATTGTAAATCATCCCATGATTGAGTTGTTGAGGGTTGTTGGGGTGGTGGGCAGGAAGGGTATATTCCACATTGTATCTCTAAATAAAATAACAAATAATACTGCATTTAAGATCACTAACCCACTCCCAGCACACCTGAAACTTTTATACCCTGGAACTGTATTGAAGAGAATCTGTACATTGAGCCTTCTAAGTATGGAATTTGTTCAGTATCTCTGCTGCAGTCTGTTTCCATAGAATCTTATATAATGCTCCTCTCCTCGTCTACATTGTATGGAATTTGAAGCGTGTCCTTTCATCTTGACCATAATGTATGGAATCTGACAGGTCACTGGATGCATTTAAGGCAAAGGTTGATAGATTCTTGGTAAGTCGGAGCGTGAAAGGTTACGGGGAGAAGGCAGGAGAATAGGGAATTTTTGCAATAGTTTTCCTACAATTGATGCAATACTCACTGGCCTGTGGGCTTATCATTGCTGTCCTTCTTTAACAAAGTAAAAACATTTACTGCCCTCTGGCCTTCTAGCACCTCATTTACTGCCAATGAAGTTGCAAAAAGTTGCAAGTCAGGGCCCCAACAATCTTCTCATTTGACTCTCATAGCAGGCTGTATTGTAAGGAGCCTGTATTGACGTATTTAATGTACTCTGTATAGTGTCTGTGACCTCTGACTACATTATATGAAATCTATGTTACATAGTGTATCTGCCCTTCTCTGTACGTATGGAATCTCAGAGAAAATCAGGTAGGTGCTGGATCCTAAGAGACAGAATGTGTAGATGCAACACACATAAAAGTTGCTGGTGAACGCAGCAGGCCAGGCAGCATCTCTAGGAAGAGGTGCAGTCGACGTTTCAGGCCGAGACCCTTCGTCAGGACTAATTGAAGTGCTTCCTTCAGTTAGTCCTGACGAAGGGTCTCGGCCTGAAATGTCGACTGCACCTCTTCCTAGAGATGCTGCCTGGCCTGCTGCGTTCACCAGCAACTTTTATGTGTGTTGCCTGAATTTCCAGCATCTGCAGAATTCCTGTTGTTTGAATTTGTAGATGGCTTTTTTTTTTTTAGGGCAGCTTCTGATTGAGCCCACTAGGGGATCAGTTATTCTGGATTGGGTGCTGTGTAATGAACCAGATTTGATTAGGAAGCTTAAGGTAAAGGCACCTTGAGGAGGCAGTAATCATAATATTAATAGAATTCATCCTTCAATTTGAGAGGAAGAAACTAAAGTCCTATGTATCATTATTAAAGTGGAGTAAAAGGAGGAATGAAAGATGAACTGGCTAAAGTTGACTGGAAAAGGGGACAGTGGCAGGGATGACAGCAAAGCAGCAATGGCTAGAGTTTCCGGGAGCATTTTGAAGATGCAGGATAGATACATCCCAAAGAAGCATTCTAACTGCAGGCTGAAGCAGCTGTGGCTGACAAGTGGATGCAGTTTCTGTTACTAGGGAGAAATGCTTAGAAAGCTGAGAGGTCTGAAGGTAGATATCACTTGGACCAGATGGACTACACCCCAGGGTTCTGAAAGAGATAGCTGAAGATTGTGGAGGCATTAGTCGTGATCTTTCAAGAATCATTTGATTCTGGAATGGTTTCAGAGGATTGGAAAATTGCAAATTTCACACCACTGATCAAGAAGGGAGAGAGGCAGAAGAAAGATAATTATAGGCCAGTTAGTCTGACCTCAGTGGTAGGGAAGACATTGGAGTTGATTGTTAAGGATGTGGTTTTGGAGTAGTTGGTAAAATAGGCGGAAGTCAGCATGGTTTCCTTAAGAGAAAATCTTGCCTAGCAAATCTGTTAATATTCATTGAGGAAATAACAAGCAGGATAGACAAAGGAGAATTAGTGAATGTTGTGTACTTGGATTTTCAGAAGGCTTTTGACATGGAGCTGCACATATGGCTGCTTAACAAGATAAGAGCCCATGATATTACGAGAAAGATACTAGCATGGATAGAGCAGTAGCTGATTAGCAGGAAGAAAGGAGTGGGAATAAAGCAACCTTTTCTGATTAGCTCCCGATGACAGGGGTCTGTGTTGGAACCACCTATTTTACATTGTATGTCAATGATTTGGATGATAGAATTAATGGCTTTGTGGCTGGTTTGTAGATGATACAAAGACAGGTGGAGGGGCAGGTAGTGTTGAGCAAGCAGGGAGGTTGCAGAAGGACTTGGATAGATTAGGAAAATGAGCAAGGAAGTGGCAAATGGCATACGGTGTCGGGAAATGTATGGTCATACAACTTTGGTGGAAAGGAATAAAAGTATAGACTACTTCCTAAATGGGGAGAAAACTCAAAAATCCACAGTGCAAAGGGACTTGGGAGTCCTCATGCATGATTTCCTCAAGGTCAATTTGCAGGTTAAGTTGGTGGTGAGGAAGGCAAATACAATGTTAGCGTTCATTTTGAGAGGACTAGAATATCAAAGCAATGATGTATTGCTGAGGCTTTATAAGGCACTGGTGAGGCCTCACTCATAGTACTGTGGTCAATTTTGGGCCCCTTATTTAAGAAAGGATGTGCTGGCATTGGAGGGAGTTCGGAGGGAGTTCAGAGGAGGTTCATGAGAATGATTCCGGGAATGAAAGGCTTATTGTATGAGGAGCAATTGATTGCTCTGGGTCCTTACTCACTAGAATTTAGAAGTTGTCATCTCAGAGGGATTCTCTTTAAAAGCTATCTCACAATGAAAGGCCTCAGTAGAGTGGATGTGGAGCGGATGTTTCCTATGGTTGAGGAGTCTAAGACCAGAGGGCATAGACTACAGGGACATTGCTTTAGAACGGAGATAAGGACGAATTTCTTTAGCCAGAAGGTGGTGAATCTGTGGAATTTTTTGCCACATGCAGTTGTGGAGACCAGGTCATTGGATGCACTGAAGGCGAAGGTTGATAGATGCTCGATAAATCAGAGCGTGAAAGGTTACGGGGAGATGGCAGGAGAATAGGGATGAGAGTGAAATGTATCAGCTATGATGAAATGGCAGAACAGACTGGATGGCCTGAATGGTCTAATTCTGCTGCTATGTTTGAAGGTCTATTTGCTCAGTTTATTGCTCTCCATGTGTATTGTGTGGAATTTAAATAACATCTCTGCACTGATCTCTGTTGTATGGAACATGTACTAGCGGCTCAGCCAAAGTGTATCTGAAGGAATCTGCAGTGGGCCTCTTTTCTATCAGTTGGACATTGAAATAATTATAATCAGGCACTACCTTGGTCAATTCCTGGGCATTAGCTAGATTATCGACTGCGATTGCCAGAAACACATTCAGCAAGGTGTCTTTTCATCAGAGTTAAGGCATTCAGAAAGTGAACTGACAAACCGATAAGACAGTCTTTTTAAAAATGTAGTACCGGCCCTGATTGGAGAAGGTTGTCCTTATTGCAGAGAATTCCAAACCAAGTCCTCCACCCAGCAAAGAAACAAATCACATGACAATCAACAAGTAATCAGTGTAGTTATGGCAGACCCAGAACGGTCCCAAACTGCTGATTCTTTGCTGGAAATTAAAATAGTGAGAACAAAATTCAGTTTCTCCATTTGGTGTTCCTATCAACTAGTGAATTAATAGGCAGGCTCACATTCATTTCAACTGTTCACTTGGCAGAGAGTTTTAAGCATGGCAGGTGGCTGACAAATGTGAGTATATGGTCTCATATACGAAACTGCAGGACCTTATACTTCTGTGCTTTTGCAGTTGGTGCTCAAAATGAGAACTCATACAGAGGGATGTGCATTTAGAATGGAGATAAGGAGGAATTTCTTTAGCCAGAGGGTCATGAATCTATGGAATTCGTTGCCACAGGCGGTTGTGGAGGCCAAGCCATTACGTACATTCAAGGTAGAGGTTGGAAGATTCTTGATTGGTCAGGGCATAAAGGGACACAGGGAGAAGGCAGGAGATTGGGGCTGGGAGGGAAAATGGATCAGCCAGGATGAGTTTGGCTCCTATATCTCATTGTCTTTTGGTCTATACACTGGTGAGACCAAATGCTGAGTACGTAAACATCAGCCATTTGTACTGTATACAATAGCCAGCTCAAGCTTCTGGATACATGCAATTTCAACTTCCTTTCTCGTTCCCACAACAATGGCTTTCTCCTGGCTCTTTGAGGTCCACCAAAAACCAGAGGAACAGCACATCATACTCTAAAACACGACAGAATCTGCAGACGCTTGGGATCCAAAGCAACACACACAAAATGCTGGAGGAACTCAGCAGGTCAGGCAGCATCTACGGAAAAGAGTAAACTATTGACGTTTTGGGCCAAGACCCTTCTTCGCCCAATAATCTGTCTGCATGGTCTACAATTCAAAGGTTTGAACATTGACTTTTCCATCTTCAGTTAACCCTCTTCCCCCTGTGTTGTTTTCCCACTCTTACCAGTCCAGACAAGTCCAGCTCAACTTTTCTATTGCCCCTCCTCTACCCCATGTTAGACATCACCCTCTCTAACTTGATTTCATCTTCCTATCACCCATTTACCCGTCCTCCTGGGTTTCTTCTCCCTTGGTTCAAGTTTCCTTTTCCTTAACTTATCTCCATCTGCCTATCATTCCTCCCTTACCTGATTCTATCACATACTAGTCTCTGTCTCAATGCTGCCCCTCCCCTTGTTGGCTCCAACTGCCCATCATCTGCTCACCTGGTTCCACATATCACCTACGAGCCCTTGCCTCACCGTCCCCGTACAATTCCATATTCTGGCTCTCTTCTCTATACCAGGGGTTCCTAACTATTTTTCATGCCATGGACCAATGTCATTAAGCAAGGGGTCCATGGACCCCAGGTTGGGAATCTCTGTTCTACACTCTCAGTTCTGATATTGAGGCTTGACCTGATCCCTCCACCTCCACAGGTGCTGCCTGATCCAATGGCCATGGTGTTTGCTGTCATGGAGGGACAACATCTTGATTAACTACCCAACAAAATGTTCTTCTGTTCACTCGTGGGACCTCTTGTTCTCCCCAGACAACCTGGGACACAACCATTTAAATATTCCAATATTGCTTCGTTTGGCAATCTTCATGGTTTTGCCATGGTCAAAGGCCACAAATCCTACGGCAACTTATTCTTCCTGAAGAGCTCATACTGAAATGTCTGGTATTGATCTCTCTTCATTTGTCTATGGTTTAATTTCTAGACCCAGACTGTAATGGTGCTAACCCTCAACTTCTCCTGGAAAACCAGATTCTAACACTTAATACTAGAACAATCACCCCAACTATCCAGTAAGATTCCTGTAGAAAGTTAGGTTCAAGAGTCAAGAATGCTAGGGTTCTTTCAACAAAGTGATTTGTGTTCCTCCTAAGCCACTGAACCACCCAGGTCAAATAAGAAGTTGGTAACTTGTTGCCAGAAGTTTTAAAAACTTGTATGTATTTCTTTTTCCTAATAAAAGACCCTTCCACTTCCTTCCTGCCACTATTTTTGATCTTTGTGTTAATCTTCAATGAGCTTATTCCTCTTTTTGAATCTGATTTGACCTTAATCCTCCATCAGTTTTCTAAATCTTTCTTCAATTCCAAGTCTGAGTGTGAGGAGAGACTAACTATTGGCCAAACTCTCCAGCCTTGTGACTTCAATTTGCTTGCATTAACCATAACTTACATGTATAAACTGAAAGGTGCTGAAAAAATTATAGAAGGGCATATGTAAGATATTAATACTCTGGCAACTAATGTGTTGGATTATCTTCTTTATGAAGACATTATTTCCTTTAGTGACACCTTTACGACCAGCAACCTCGCATATGTGAAGGGGAGGTTGAGTAACATTTTACTGAATGGCCAATATCATTTAAAAATGACATTAGCCCCTTCTTTCATATCAGCAAGGTAGTGCATTATTCACTCTAGGCTTTGAATATTTTGAAAGGATCCCTGAGTTCCTAATCAGAGAGTATAGTCTGGAAGAGCAGGAAGTTTATTGAGCCAAAGGATACAGTTGCCGAAGAGTGTGAGGACAATGAAATAGACAGAAGACCACATTCCAGAGTTTACACCTCCTTGTGATTTTATCCCATTGTACATCACCTCGTTCCAGTCTTCACCCGTTAAAATCTGTAGGGAAAAGATTTCACATTACTCTGGTTGCATAAGCAGAAGGAACTCAAACGTGCAAAGGTCAGATCTGGATCAAAATCTTGTGGACATAATGGGACCAATATAAGGAAGCACAGAAATTAACATTGATTTTCATTACCACTCAGTAAAAACACCAGTACCCTGTTTACAGAAAGCTGGAACCCTGGTCCTCTAGTTCAAACAGTCACAGTACTCAAAAAAAGACAAATGTGTGGGTTGTGTGCTGCCCTGCCGGGAACCTGATGTGTAGCCCTGCCTGCCAATGGCAATGACGATCTAATTGCTGCATATTTTGGTGTGGAGTCATCCAGTAATGCAGCAGAAATCGGCTGCATGCAAGGAATGTGCTGGGAGAACTTGGGCAAGCGGTGTGGCTATTCAACAGATAAGGGAAGCAAAATGCATCCTGCTAGCACCCCCTGCAATGACTGCTGTATGTGCTGGCAGACTGCCTGGGTAAAATCTAGAACTTTGCCACACCTTGTCTGTGCTGAATCACAATGCTGAATTAAACTAAATCCCTTCTGCCTGTACATAATCCATAACCCTGCATCCGTCATATTCATGTGGCCCCCCACTGCCCCTGGCAACATGTTCCAGGCACCCATCACTCTGTGTTTAAAAAAAAATCTTGCTGCTCTTATACTTCAAACTCTGACATTTCTACTCTGGGAGAAAGATTCTGATCATCTGCCTCTCATAATTTAATAAAGCTCTATCAAGTCGTCCCTCAGCCTCTGATCTACCAGAGGCAGCAATCCAACTTTGTCTGCCCTGCAGTCACTCTCTCTAATCACTTGCACTAGAAGGTGCTGGCGCCCCTCCCTCTGTTCGGTTGCGAGCTCTCCTCAGCTCAAGAGATTTCCTTGATAAGCTTGATGACCAGTGACTACCTCACGTTATGTCTCAATGAATAACTGTACACAGAGCTATGCCAGTTTGAGTTGGTGTGGCCTGAGTAATAATCGGCATGGCAGCTGGACAGTCCATAGCAGGTTCTTGGCGCAACACCGTTGTCAGTAACATACTTCATTGTATTGCCCAGATTACAACAGGGTTTGTTCCTGAACTGTTTGTGAGTGGGAATTGAACAACAGTGTGTGGGAGAGGATTACTGAGACAGCTATGAAAGCAGAGCAGGCAGATGGGTATGCCTATCAGCTGGCCTCTCAAATGCTTGTGCATAGGTACAGAGTGTCCGTCAGTCGGAGGTTTGTAAGCTGGGGAGGACTTGTACAGCTGTAGTGACTCCTTTTCGCACAGATTTCACCAATGTCCTTGTTTCCTTGTTACTTTACATAGCATCACTGACTTGTGACCCATATTTTCATCAATTAACCGTAAAACTGTACCTCCCTTAATCGCAGAACTCTGCAGAGAGTGGTGCGGACAGCCCAGTGCATCTGTAGTTCCCATGATTCAGGACATTTACAAGGACAGGTGTAGGATCACTGGGGACCCAAACCATCCCAACCACAATCTATTCCAGCTGCTACTATCTGGTAAGTGCTACCACAGCATAAAAGCCAGGACCAACAGGCTCTAGGAGAGCATCTTCCACCGGGCCATCAGACTGATGAACTCATGCTGATTTGAGTGTACTCTATATTACATTGACTGTTCTATTTATTATAAATTATTATAAATTCCCATGATTGCACATTGCACATTTAGATGGAGACGTAACGTAAAGATTTTTACTCCTCATGTATGTGAAGAATGTAAGAAATAAAGTCAATTCAATAAAAAAAATACATATCATCTTTGTTACATTTGTACAAATCTACTAATATTTGCGTATCTTCACATCACTCACTCACTGATGACCCTATCTGACTCATTTACCACATGCTTTTTTTTTAACCAAACACAGAATGAGGTTCTGTTAAAAGTCATAGACCACTACAGAAACAAGCCCTTCGGCTCATCTAGTCCATGCTGAACCATGAATCTGCCTAGTCCCATTGACATACATCTGGAGCATAGCCCTCCATAACCCTTACATCCATGTTCTTAACCAAATTTCTCTTAAATTTTGAAATCGAACTCCCACCCTCCATTTTCGCTGGCAGCTTGTTCTACACTCTTATCACTCTCTGAGGAAGAAGTTCATCTCATGTTCCCCTTAAACATTTCACCTTTCTACCTTAGTTTTAGTCTCACCCAACCACAGTAGAAAAAGCCTGTTGCATTTAATCTATCTATACCCCTCATAATTTTGTATGTCTCTATAAATTCTATCCCCCATTTTTCTACGCTCCAGGGAATAAAGCCTGAACCTATTGAACTTTCCCTCTAACTCAGGTCCTCAAGTCCTGACAACATCCTTGTAAATTTTCTCTGCACTCTTTCAATCTTATTGAGTATCTTTCCTGTAGTTAGGTGACCAGAATGCACACAACACTCCTAATTAGGCCTCATCAATGTCTTGTACAACTTCAATAAAACATCTCGATCCTATCTAGGTATTTATCAGTGAGTGATCAATCGTACACATGTCCATCTCTCATTGAGGGCACTCACCTCCAATTGACTCATATTATGTAACTTCACTCACTGCATTTTAATCTCTCTGTATTTAATGTCTTCACTAATATAACATATATAGGATCATAGAGTCACAGATGTAAAGCATAGAAGTATGCCCTTTGGCACATCTCATTCCTCTCACCTTAAACCTAGGCTGCCTTGTTTTTGATAGCCTAACCTTATTAAAATGGTTTTGGCTATCTACCCAGTCTTTGTCTTTCATAATCCTATAATACTCCTATGACATCATCCTCCATCTCCATTGCTCCAGGGAAAACATGCCAAGCTTATCCAATCTTTCTGCATAACACATGTCCTCTAATGCAAACAACATTCTGGTGAACCTCTTCGACACTCTGTTCAGCAAAATCACATCCTTCCTATCGAACTACATGCAGTACTCCAAGAGCACTCCTGCCTTGTATAGCTACAATGTGATAATTCACTTTGATATGTCCTCTCAGCCAATAAAATTACACGTTTTTAGACTCATTGCCAAATGTTCCATACCTTCACCAGTCACTGATTAATTTTGCAAATCTTCACCTATTATTAACCAACATTACATCGGTATTCACTGACTGACTGACATCACCCTAATGCAATGACTTGAGAGCCCAGTAATGTCTTAGTAAGTGAAAGTTTTTGATCTGAAGAATCGATATGGAACTGTGACAATATTGTTGTGATTTGTACTCTCATGTTGCAATTGGCCGAAACTTGCTTTGTCAATTTTGTTAATCTGCTTGAAATAGGACCTGACTACTTTTGCAAGTAAATCCAAAATCATCACTCAAGGGCCAGCAGAAATTACAACAGAGTTTGTACATCATCTGCACTCACCAATGTTATACCTCTTCAAAGCACACAGATTATTACATATCTTCACAAATGCTTCATATTTGACTCTATAATTCTATGTCTTTGTCACCAGTCATCTTCACTATGCCACTTAGCTTTATGTCTTCATTACTCACTCACTTGTTCATGATTACTGGATATAGTTTAAGTTTATTGGCCTTTGACTCATTGCACATCTTTGTTTCTAACTGACAATTACTGAAAAACTTTGGATGAATACTACTTGCTCTTTCTGATAATTATCAAGTGCTACACACAGAGGGACACATTATAAGGAATACACCATTTTCTGATAAGTGATCTTTGTGCTTTGACTAGCACACTTCTTTTTCTTCAATGCATCTCTGCATAACTTTGACTTATTCATGCATTAGTAAGGCCTTCATTTAAAGTGCTGGACACCTGTACCTGAAACACAGTGATGATTGCAGCGGGAAAGGTGTCAAAGTTGGTTGGAGGTGTACCTTCCTCAAAGTTGAATCTAAGATGAAAAGAACATGTGAAAGGACTTGAAGGCTGCACAATGAAACAGAAAACAACATCAGTCACTCATGTATCGTTATAAGGAAGTAATGGGTTGGTGCAGTAATAGAGAGAAACAGCATAGAAATAGTGGCCCTTCAGCCCACTGAGTACATGCTGACTGTCAATTATTACTTATACCAATCCTATATTACTTCCATTTCTAAATTTTTCCCAATATTCTCATCTACGCTCCGCAGATTCTACTGCTCTAGTGGCAGGTTATAGTCACCAATTAACCTACAAAACTGGAATGTGGGAGGGAACTCGAACACACGGGAGAAATACACACAGCCACAGAGAGAATGTGCAAACTCCACACAGAAAGTACCCAACACTGGAATTGAACTTGGGTCTCTGATGCTGTGAGGAAGCTGCTCTACCACAGGTCTGGAAAATCTGCGAGTGAGACTTGCCTCTTGGCTGCTAAACTTTCCACCCACCATCTGTAAGGCAAAAATCTAGAGTGTGAAGGAATAGTCTCCAACAATGTTCCAAATTGCTGGGTCCCATACCCAATGCAGTCTGTTCTAGTGGCAGACCCGACATATATTCAATAGTTAGTGCCATGTCTTGATGCACTTTGGCTACACTGCATATTATTCAAAGAAAGCACAATATCAACGTCAAAACATTTGAGGAAGCACCCATAACCTCCACCACATGAAAACTAAAGATATTTTTTTATTTTATTTAGAGATGCAGTGCAGAACAGGCTATTCCGTCCCTTCAAGCCACACTGCCCAGCAAACCATCAATTTAACCCTAGCCTAATCACTGGACAATTTGCAATGACCAATCAACCAACTAACCGGTACATCTTTGGACTGTGGGAGGATACCAAAGTATCAAGGGGGGGGGTTGATGTACTGACTCCTTCCAGATGATGTCGGAACTAAACTCTGAACTCCAAAGCCCCAAGCTGTAACAGCGTTGTGCTAACCGCAACGCTACGGTGATGCCCAGGTACGTGGGAGTACTGTAACTTACACAATCCATTCCAACACCTACACCATTCTAATCTGGCTCTCTTTGTCTTTTTGTTTGGTTTGGAATCCTGATGTTTCCAAACTAACAGCATTTGGCATTTCATCCAACTGGCAGCAATTCAAGGCAGGTCTCCGCGAACTTACTAAGCACAAGGGCAATAAATTTTGTCAGCGCATCTCAAGAATGGTTGCAAAACATTCCATTAAATATCATGCAATGGTGATTTCAAATGGAGGAGGTGCCATTTTCCACACCCTTGGTGAGCGATGAGGGAAATATAGAACAGATGGCCGTGAGAAGCTGTTGAGGTGGGGTTGCAGGAGAATGCTAGGTAGATGAGGAATGTCATCGGATAGGGAAGGGAATGTGGGTTTGATGACATGGTAAGGTGAGTAGGTGAAGGTGAAATGGAATGTGGTAAGAAAAGTATAGGAGTAGGTTTGAGGGGTAAGCAAGAAGTTGGCAATAATATCCCTGATAAGCAAGAGGAGTTAGGCAGGCTGAGCTGATACTTAAATCAACCAGATGTGCGGGGAATACTCACTGACCACCAAACAGCTGCATCCCCAGAAGAGCAAATACAACGATGAAGAGGAAGAGGAGGAACAGGAGGCTGATGATGGATTTCATCGAGCTCATTAAGGAGACTACTAGGTTCCGCAGAGAGGCCCAGTACCTTGGAAAGAGAGAGGAAAAGGATTATCAAAGGAAAATAAAAGTCAAGACAATCAAAGACTACACACATGTTTGAGAAACTTGTGAGAAGCATGGAACAGAGAGCTAAAGGTAAAAGGAGTGCTCAGGAGGCAGTGATCATAATATAATAGAATTCACCCTAAAATTTGAGAGGCAGAAGCTGAAATCAGATGCATCAGAATTACAGTGGAGTAATGGGAATTACAGAGGCATAAAAGAGGAGCTGGCCAAAGTTGATTGGAGGGGGACAATAGCAAGCAAAAGTGATGGCACCGCAGCAATGCTGGAGTTTCTGGGAGCAATTTGGAAGGTGCAGGACAGATGCATCCCAAAGATGAAGTTTTCTAAAGGGAGCAAGAGGCAACTTTGGCTGACAAGAAAATCAAAGCCAACATAAAAGCAAAAGAGAGGGCATGTAATACAGTAAAAATTATTGCTGAGCTGGAGGATTGGGAAGCTTTTAAAAACTAACTAAAAAAGCAATATGGAGTGAAAAGATTAAATATGAATGCAAGGTAGCCAATAATATAAAAGAGGATACCAAAAGTCTTTTCAGAAACATTAAAAGAGAGGTGAGAATGGATATCAGACTGCTGGAAAATGATGCTGGAGAGACAGTAATGGGGGGACAAAGAAATGGTGTACAGACTTTATTTCTCAATACTCTTCACTGTGGATGTCAACAGCAGTGAGCCAGAAATTTGTGAGTGTCAGGGGACAGAAATGAGTGCAATAGCAGTTACTAAGGTAAGCTGAAAAGTCTTAAGGTTGGTATGTTACGTGGACCAAATGGACTACACCCCAGGGTTCTGAAGGAGGTAGCTGAAGAGATTGTGGAGATATTAGTGATGATCTTTCAAGAATCAATAGATTCTGGAATAGTTCTGGAGGACTGGAAAATTGCAAATGTCACTCCACTCTTTAAGAAGGGTGGGAGCCAAGGACAGGAAATTATAGGCCACTTAGCCTGATTTGAGCAGTTGGTAAGGTGTTGGAATCTATTTTCAAGATTGAGATTTCAGGGTACTTAGAGGCACATAATAAAATAGTCCAAAGTCAGCATGACTTCCTTAAATGAATTCTGAGTCAGTGGATGTTGTTTACTTGGATTTTCAGAAGGCCTTTCACAGATGCCACACATGAGGCTGCTAAACAAGATAAGAGCACATGGTATTACATGAAAATTATTAGCTTGGGTAGAAGATTGGCTGACTGGCAGGAGGCAAAGACAATAAATAAAGGAGGGCCTTTCCTGGTTGTTTGCCAGAGACTGCTGGTGTTCCACAAGGACTGGTGTTGGGACTGCTTCTTTTTATGTTATACGTCAATAGTTTGGATGACGAATTGATAACTTTGGGGCCAAGTTTGCAAACATTAAAAAAAAATAGGTGGAGGGACAGGTAGTGTTGAGAAACAGGGAGGCTGCAGAAGGACTTAAACTGATTAGGAGAATTGTCAAAGAAGTGGCAGATGGAAGAATTGAATTGAAGAAGAATTGAATTAACTTTATTTCTTACATCCTTTGCATCCATGAGGAGTAAAAATCTTTATGTTACGTCTCCGTCTAAATGTGTAATGTGCAATTTATAGTAATTTGTAATAAATAGTATGTAGAACAGTCAGTATAGCATAAAGTACGATTGTTATCAGTGCAAATTAATCAGTCTGTTGGCCTAGTGGAAGAAGCTGTCCCAGAGCCTGTTGGCTTTTATGCTGCGATACCATTCCCCGTACGGTAGCAGCTGGAACAGTTCGTGGTTGGAGTGCCCAATGATCCCCAATGATCCTTCGGGCCCTTTTTATGCACCTGTATCTGTATATGTCCTGAATAGTGGGAAGTTCACATCCACAGATGTGCTGGGCTGTCCGTACCACTCTCTGCAGAGCTCTGCGATTGAGGGAATTACAATTCCCATACCAGGCAGTGATGCAGCCAGTTAGGATGCTCTCAATTGTGCCCCTGTAGAAAGTCTTTAGGATTTGGAGACTCATGCCAAACTTCTTCAACCGTCTGAGGTGAAAGAGGCACTGTTGTGCTTTTTTCACCATCCAGACCATGTGAGATCCTCGGTGATGTGTATGCAGAGGAACTTAAAGCTGTTTACCCTCTCAACCCCAGATCCATTGATGCAAGGAAGTGTATGGACATGCAGTTTGGTAGAAAGAATAAAGGCATGGACCATTTTCTAAAAGGGAGGTAAATTCAGAAATCAGAAGTGTAAAGGGACTTGGGCAGGATTCCCTAAAGGTTAACTTGCATGTTGAGGTAGTGGTCATAGTGACACCAATGACATAGGTAGGAAAGGTGAGGAGCTCCTGAAGGAAGATTTTAGGAAGTGGGTAGAAGGCTAAAAGTCAGACCTCCAGAGTAGTAATCTCTGGATATTCCATGTGGCAATGAGAGCAAGAATAGGATGGTTTGGCAGATGAATGTGCAGCTGAGGAACTGGTGCAGAGGGCAGTAGTTCAGATTTGTGGATCATTGGGATCTTTTCTGGTAAAGTTATGACCTGTAGGAAATGGTGTTACAACTGAATCTGAGGGGGACCAATATCCTTGCGGGCAAGTTTGCTACAGCTGTTCGGGAGGGTTAAAACTAATTAGGCAGGGGGATGGGAACCGGAGTGATAGTGCTGATGATGAGATAGTTAGTTTACAAACAGAGTCAGTGTGTGGTGAGACTACTAGCAAAGAGATGCTGATGATAGGGCAAAATTGCAGTCAACAGGATGAGTTGCAATGTATAATGTGGACAAAATCAAAACGGGTGATGAATGCGCACAGTATACGGAATAAGATAGATGAGCTTGTACTAAAGTTACAGATTGTATGATGTTGTAGGCATCATTGAATCATGGCTGAAAGAAGATTATAGCTGGGAGCTTCACATCCAAGGACACACATTGTATCAAAAGGACAGGCAGGTTAACAGAGAGGGTGTCGTGGCTCTGTTGGTAGAAAATGAAATCAAATCATTAGAAAGTGGTGATATACAAACAGTGATGGTAAAAAGGAGCTTAATGGGAGTTATACACAGACCCCCAAACAGTAGTAAAGATGTGGTCTACAAATTACAACGGGAGATACAAAATGAATGCGAAAAAGGCAACGTTACAATAGTCACTATGTAGGTTGATTAGGGAGATCAGGTTGGTGCTGGATTTCAAGAGGGGGAATTTCTAGAATGCCTACAAGATGGTATTTTTGAGCAACTCGTGGTGAGCCCACTAGGGGATCAGCTATTCTGGATTGGGTGTTGTGCAATGAACCAGAATTGATTACAGCACTTAAAGTAAAGGAACCCTTAGGGGCCCATGATCATAATATGATAGAATTCACCCTGCAATTTGAAAAGTAGAAGGTAAAGTCAGATGTATCAGTATTACTGTGGAATAAAAGGAATTACAGAGGCATAAGAGAGGAGCTGGCAAGAATTGACTGGAAAAGAATACTGGCAGGTCTGAAGGTAGATGTCATGTGGACCAGATGGTATAATCCCAGGATTCTGAAAGAGGTGGCTGAAGAGATTTTGGAGGCATTAGTACTGATCTTTCAAAATTAATTGATTCTGGCATGGTTCCAGAGGAATAGAAAATTGCAAATGTCACTCCAGTCCTCAAGAAGGGAGAGAGGCAGAAGAAAGGAAATTATAGGCCAGATAGTCTGACCTCAGTGGTTGGTAAGATGTTGGATTTTATTATTAATGATGTGGTTTTGGGGTACTTGGAAACAAATGATAAAATAGACTGAGTCAGCATAGTTATCTTAAGGGAAAATTTTGCCTGATAAATTTGTTGGAATTCTTTGAAGAAATAACAAGCAGGATAGACAATGAAGAATTGGTGGATGCTGTACACTTGGATTTTCAGAAGGCCTTTGACAAAGTGCCACACATGAGGCTGCTTAACAAGAGGCCATGGTATTACAGGAAAGATACTAGTATGGATAGAACATTGGCTGATTGGCAGGAGGCAAAGAGTGGGAATAAAGGGAGCCTTTTTTGGTTGGCTGCCAGTGACTAGCGGTGTTCCACAGGGGTCTGTGTTGGGACCACTTCTTTTTATGTTATACGTCAGTGACTTGGAGAATGGAATTGATGGCTTTGTGGCCAAGTTTGAGAGTGATTATGAAGACAGGTGGAGGGGCAGGTAGTTTTGAGGAGGTAGACAGGCTACAGAAGGACTCAGACAGATTAGAAGATTTGGCAAAGAAGTGGCAGATGGAATACAGTGTCGGGAAGTGTATGGTCATTCACTTTGGTAGAAGAAGTAAAAGTGTGGACTATTTTCTAAATGGAGAGAAAATTCAAGACTCTGAGGTGCAAAGGGACTTGGGACTCCTCATCCAGAGTTCCCTGAAGGTTAATTTGCAGGTTGAGTCCGTGATGAGGGAGGTAAATGCAATGTTAGCATTCATCTTGAGGGGACTAGAATATAAAAGCAAGGATGTAATGCACTGGTGAGGCCTCAGTTGGATTATTCTGAGCAGTTGTAGGCCCCTTACCTAGGAAAGAATATGCTGATATTGGAGAGGTTTCAAAGGAGGTTTTGGGATTGAAAGGTTTGTCATATGAGCTGCGTTCGATGGCTTTGCACTTCTACTCACTGGAATTCAGAAGAATGAAGGGTGACTTCATTGAAACCTAGCGAATGTTGAAAGGCGTTGATAGCATGGACTTGGATAGGATGATCCTCTGGTGGGAGAGTCTGAGACCAGAGGACACAGATTCAAAATAGAGGGATGTCCTTTTAGAATGGAAATTCTAAAAAGCCAGAGTGGGATGAGTCTGTGGAATTCATTGTCACAGGCAGCTGTGGAGGTCAAGTCACTGGGTGTATTTAAAACAAAGGCTGATAGATTCTTGATTAGTTAGGGCATGAAGGGATACCGGGAGAAGGCAGGTGGTTGGGGCTGGGAGGGAAAATGGATCAGCCATGATGGAATGTCAGAACATATTTGATGCCTGAATGTCTTAATTCTGCTCCAATGTCTTATGGTCTAACAGATTAGGCTTGTGCAGAAAGATGAGAATGGGTGTGTGAGGGTTCACAAGCAGTGAGAGTGTTTGTGTGTACACACCATGCCCAGGACTGCATTTATGTTTGTGGTAAGGAGTCAATGCAGTGTGCAGGAAGACAACAGGGATCAGCTAGCTGATAGTGTACGGGAGATAGTGAGGAGCTGGACAATTTAGAATCATATAGCAGAGAAATCAGGTCCTTCGACCCATCTGCTCTGTGCCTACCATATACCAATCTGAGTTGGTCTCATTTGCCTGTATTTAACCGTTATTCCTCCTAAGCTTTCCTATCCATGTATAAATGTCTAAATGTATGTTGAATGTTGATTTTGTACCTCTGGCTGCTCATTCCATGTACCCTCCCCCCCTCTTTGTGAAAGTTTATGAGAAAGCCAGCAAGCAGCCAGTGTCAATGTGTAGGAACCCTGTGAGGAGTTGGTTTCTGTGTGCAGAAACCCAGTGAAGAGTTGATGCTAGAGAAAGGGAGCCAGAGAAGAGTTAGTGTCAGTTTAGGTACTAAATCTGAATAGAGAATTATAAAATCACAAGCTTGGGCTGTCAATGATAGTTTAGAAAACAAGAAAAGATGTGAAGCCAGTGGTGGCTAAAGAATTAATTTGTAAGTAATATATATTTATAATTAATATTTAGCACTGTAAGAGGTAAGACACGGGATAAGTAATATTGAGAAGGTTTAAAGATAATATTCCATTAGGCTGACAACATCAAATTGAAGCTGTAAGCCAAAGGACTGGAAAAGCTTTTGAACTCACGAAGGAAGGAAATGGTATTGAGAAGATGGAATAGTGTGAAACACACACAAAAAATGTATTTATTTTGTGATACAGCGTGGAATTGGCCCTTCTGGCCCTTTGAGCCACACTGCCCCTGCAATCCCACAACCCCGATTAACCCTAACCCAATCACAGGACAATTTACACTGACCAATTAACGTCTTTGAACTGTGGGATGAGACTGGAAGACCCAGGGAAGACCAATGCATTCCAAGGGGAGGATGTACAGAGCCTCCTTACAGAACAGTGCTGGAATTGAATTCTGAACTCTGGAATGGCCCGAGCTGTAATAGCGTCGTGCTATCTGCTATGCAGCTTCTAGACTTCTAGAAACTTCTTTAGATGTGTAAAGAGGAAACAGCAATAGTTCATGTGACACTCAGCCGGAGAAACTCAGCAGGTCAGGCAGTATCTATGGAAATGAGTAGATAGTTTATGTTTTGGGCCAAGACCCCTCTTCAGGACTGAGAAGGAAAGAAGATGCCAGAATAAAAAGGTGGGTGGAGGGAAGGAGGCTAGTGCAGGGTGATCGGTGAACCCAGGTGGGTGGGAAAAGTCGAGGGCTAGAAAAGAAAGAATCTGATAGGAGAGGTGAGTGGACTAAAATAGGAGGGAAGGAGGCAGGTAAGAAGAGGTATAAGGTCAGAAACTTTGACTGTCTATTCATTTCCACAGATACTGCCTAACCTGTTCAGTTCCTCCAGCACTTTGTGTGTGTTGCTTTGGATTTCCAGCATCTGCAGACTTTCTTGTGTTAATAGTTAATAGTGAGTTCTTTACAGAGTGAGAAGAGAAACTATATTGAAGCTTGAGGAAATGCTAAAGAAATTAAGACAGAATCAGGACTAAATGACCTATCTAAGGAGGAGTCAGAGGTAACCATGGTGAGAATGGATGTACTGGCCATCATCTTCCACGGCTTCATAAATACTATGGCAGGTCCCACAGACTAAAAGAAAGCAAACAATTAAATAACCCCACAATTTTAAGAAGAAGCCAGAAAGGGGGAAGTATACCAATTAAACTGTCATCGGTAGCTTGGAAATTGCTGGGATCAACAATGAACAAAGCGATAAGACTCCTGGGCAGAATTAACACACTTTGTTGTTTGGTTGGAGCTTTCTAGGACTGTATCTTGCAGAACGATTAGAGTGAAGCAGTTGGGATGTTGCACTTGGGTGTTCAGAGGTCTTTGATAAATTGCTACAATGGGATTATTAAGCGTAATTATCATGTTGGGGTAATATACTAGGGCGAACTCAGGATTGGATAACTGAGATAAATAAAACAGATATGAATTAAGTTATTTTCCAAATGCAAGGCTTGTCATGTGTTGCAAGGGTCAGTACAGAGACCGCACCTCTTCACAGTCCAATCAGTGATCTGGATCAGCATCCGGTTTAATGTCACAGGTATATGTCGTGAAATTTGTTAACTTAGCGGCAGCATTAAAACGCAGCATATGATAAATATAGGAAAAAAATCAAGTACAATAAGTATATATATGTATGTTAAATAGTTAAATTAAAAATACTGCAAAAACAACAAAAAAAATTGAGGTAGTGTTCATGGGTTCAATGTCCATTGTGAAATCGGATGGCAGAGGGGAAGAAGCTGTTCCTGAATTGCTGAGTGTGTGTCCTCAGGCGTCTGTACCTCCTTCCTGATGGTAACAGTGAGAAAAGGGAAGGTTCTGGGTGATGGAGGTCATTAATAATGGACGCTGCCTTTCTGAGGAACCGCTCCTTGAAGATGGCTTAGATACTAGTACCCATGATGGAGCTGACTAATTTTACAACTTTTTGTAGCTTCTTATAATCCTGTGCAGTAGCCCCCCCCCCACCCCGTTATCAGACAGTGTTGCAGCCTGTCAGAATGCTCTCCATGGTACATCTGTGGAAATTTGAATGTTTTTAGGTGACTATCCAAACTTCCTCAAACTCTTGAATTATAGACACTTTATAGCTGCATCGATACGTTGGGACCAGGTCAGATCCTCAGAGATATTGAAGGGATATCAGGGATTAGGGGAGGTGTGCTCCAACACTCTTGCTGATGGTTCTTAGCAGTGTGTGCTGTGAAGAAGATGCAGAGAGGCTTCAGGAACATGCCGAAGGGTTTCGGCCTGAAACATCGACTGTACTTTTTTCCATAGATGCTGCCTGGCCTGCTGAGTTCCTCCAGCGTTTTGTGTGTGTTGGAATATGGGCAGGTTAAGTGAATAGGTGGTGAAATATAATGTGAAAAAAAATTGAGATCATTTGTTTTAGATGAACGAAATAAAAAGGATTTTTTTTTTAAATGGTAGGACTTCTAAAGCTGTTGGTGTTTCAGTGGTTCTTTGTACAAACAGATACAGCAAGCAATTAGGAAAACAAAGCAAATATCTGCCTTGTTTGCAAGAGGATTTGAGTCTTGCTCTTTATTGTATAGTGTTCTGCTGAGACTCCAGGTGGAATTTTGTACACAAGATTGTTCTCCCATCCTGGAGAATGACAGGTTTACACTAGAG
Organism: Mobula birostris; assembly: GCF_030028105.1. NCBI lineage: Eukaryota > Metazoa > Chordata > Chondrichthyes > Myliobatiformes > Myliobatidae > Mobula > Mobula birostris. The sequence goes on from NC_092381.1 coordinate 101,218,032, forward strand.
GGAGTACGCTGATTGACTTTTGGGTGATGCATACACGAAGATACTTCTTCCCCTCTGCCATATGATTCCTAAGTGGGCATTGAACTATCTCACTTTTTTGTCTATATATGTTATTTCTGCTTTGCACCATTTTTAATGTAACTATTTAATATATATATATTTTATGTAACTGATTTACTTATTTTTTTCTATCTATATTATGTATTGCATCATACTGGAGTTGCATCGTACTGCAGCTAAGTTAACAAGTTTCATGACACACGGTGGTGATAATAAACCTGATTCTGAAGAGTTGGAGCAGACTGAACCGGCACACACATAGGTTTTGAAGAATTAGAGGTGTAACTATCCCCTGCTTCTGTGTCTTTTGTCATGTTCTAACAAGAATAAAACTGTTAATTACCCGAAATACTCATCAGATCAGGCTGCATCTGCAGAGAGTGAATCTAAGAACATTTCGGGTTGACAGCCTTTCACCAGAACTAGTAGAACTTGGAAATCCAATCTGTTTTAAGTTGCAGGGAAGAAGGAATAGTGAAAAGAACAAAAGGAATGGGATGGAGACCAAGAGAGATAAGCTAGCAGAGTGGTGGTGGTACCATTTGAGAGAGGGGAAGTGAAGGCTTATTAATAATCATGTCTCTGTCTGGGGAGATATAAACTGCAGATCATTGAGGTCAGAAGAAACAAAAAAATCGTAATTGCAACAGAGATAAGATGTTGATGAGACCACACTTGCAGTATTGGAAGCCCCTGGCTCTGTCCTCGGCCACAGGCCAGGATCTTTCTCACTGCAGCTGGTGCTACCAATTCTCTTATTCAACCATCCCTCGTGTCTCAGGCTGCCATGCTTTCACCATCCCGTCCAACCTTCCCCTCACTAAGGCCTCAGCAAGAGCTTTACCGTTGTCCCCCTGTACCCAGAACTCAATGAATTCCATGCCTGCCATGATGCTGAGCTCTCTTCCCATTGCCTCCGGCTCCGAGCCTACTTCTTTGACAAAAACTACCCAGCCCCACCAATGACCCTTTCGCCTGTCTTCAGCCCTCCTTCTCTTCTTAGACACATTGCTCTGGCCTTCTCCCTGCTTTTCATCCCTAACTGCCAATGAGACATCAATTCTCGACTCCAGCATTCCTCTCTCCTATTCAAGTCCTCTGAACACACTGTACTCCACTCTCTTCACACCAATTCCAACCTCACTATCAAACCTACTGACAAGGGGCTTGCTGGTGGACTGACCTCCAACTTGCTAAGTCCTGATGGTATCTCTCAGGCCCTTCTCCCTACCTACCCCTTAAAGAGGGCATCAGGCCATTTTTGCCTTCATAGTCACCAATCTCATTGACTCCATAATCTCCAATCTACTGCCACAAACCTCACCACTGTTTGTTTATACGTCCTACCCAAAATCCAACAAACCTAACTGTACTGGTAGGCCCATTGTTTCTGTATGTTCCTGCCCTACTGAAACCACCTTGACTCCATTTTGACCCCCTTTGTTTAGTAACTTTCTACCTACATTTGTGACACTTTATCACTTCAACCACTTTCAGTTACCTGGATAGGATTGCCTTATTTTCATTACAAATGTCCAGTCCATAAACACTCCTATACCCCATCAGGAATGCCTTAAAGCTCTCCACTTCCTTCTGGACAACAGAGTTGACCGGTTCCTCTCCACCACCACCCTCCTCTGTCTGGTGGAACTGAAAAAGAAATTGTTGAGGGTAAGAAATTTCTCTTTTAGTTCCGCCCGTTTTCTCCAAACTCAAGGTGTAGCTATGTGAACTCACATGGGCTGTAGCTCTTCCTGCTGTTTCATTGGCTTTGTCCATGTACCAAGCCTACAATGGTAACACTCCCCAACGTTTTCACTGCTACACAAACAACTGCATCTCTGACAGCTCTCTCCCCTTTTTTGATCTCTCTGTGTCCATCTCTGGAGGAAGACTATCTTTTGCAAACCCACTGACTCTCACAGCTATCTGACTATGCCTCTTTCCATCCTGTCACTTGTAAAATTGCTATTACCTTCTTTCAGTTCCATATTCTCTGCTGCATCTGTTCTCAGGATGAGGCTTTCCATTTCAGAACATCTGAGGTATCTTCCTTTTTCAAAGAACAGGTTTCCCTTCCATCGTCCTCATTCACATTTCCTCCATTTCCTGCTCATCTATACTCACCACATTCTCCCACTGTCCTACCAGGCATTGGGATCCCCTTATCCTGACCTACTACCCCACGAGCCTCTGTAACTTCCGGCATCTCCAACAGCATCCCACGACGAAGCATACCTGCCCCACCCTCTGCTTTCTGTAGAGATTGCTCTCCACATGACTCTCTTACCCACTGATCTCCCTCCTGGCACTTATTCCTGCAAGTATGACAAGTACTATACCTGCCCCTACACATCCTCCCTCACCACCATTCAGGGCTCCAAACAGTCTGTCCAAGTGAGGTGACCCCTCACCTACAAGACTGACAGGGTCATATATTGTACTATACCTGGTGTGTCCCCCTCTTCACTGGTGAAACATGATGTAGATTGTGGACCGCTTTGTCACGCACTTTCACTCTGTCATTTGCAAAAAGTAGGATCTCCCAGTGGCAACCCATTTCCATTTTAACATGTCTGCCCATGGTCTCCTATACTGCCACAATTAGGCCAAACTCAGGTTGGAGGAGCAGCACCTCATATTCCATCTGGGTAGCCTCTTAGTCGATGGCATGAACATCGATTTATCTAATTTGCGGTAATTTTCTCCCTTCCCTTCTTCTCCCTTTATTTTATTCCTCGTCTGGTTACCCACTCACTCCATTCGCTTCTCGCCTCCCTCTGGCTTCCCTCCTCCTTCCTTTTCTTCAATAGTCTACTGCATTCTTCTGCTAGATTCCTTCTTCAACCCTTCACCTCTTCTACCTATCCTCTTCCAACTTCTTGTTCCGTTCCCCCTCCCCTCCAATCTTCTCCCTCACTTGGCCTCACCTATTACCTGCCCCTGCTCCTCCAGCCCCTCACCACCATTGTTTTCATTTTGGTTTCTGCTTCTTTTGTATCCAGTGGGCCGAAACATCAACTGTTTATTTCCCTCCATAGATGCTACATCACTTGCTGAGTTCCTCCAGCATTTTATGTGTGTTTCACAAAATTTCCAGTATTTGCATTATCTCTTGTGTAAGGGGTTCTTCTTTCATGTTACTTGCTAAGGCTAAAAAAATGGCTTCTCTGTAGTGTTATAATAAAATGGCTTCTCTGTAATGTTAACTGCTGAGGTAAGGGGTTCTCTGTAGCCGCATGTTTGGGTTATAATTAGTAATAACGGGACTTGTATTCACTTGCTAACCAATTGGGACAGACGTTATTCTTTCCTGTGTATCTGAAAGCTGCTGTTTGCGCGGGATTTGGCCAGAACGTGCCATGGGGATGAAGAGAGAAGACGCACATGAAGAGATTCTGTGAGCTGGCTTGCGGAGTGGATCCCGAGCGGGGGCTGGGGACCCGGCGGAGTTCGGAGGAGATCGAATGGTGGAAAGTGGATATTGCGTGAGGAGCTCCAACGAATTATTTGTGCACAGACTGAATAAAGATATAGTGGCACCTTTTTATTTTATATTTTGGTTCTGTACTAACCCCATAGTTCAAGTAAGTGTTATAAAATCTTAATTATTTCACCGCATCATGTGTACAGCTTGTCATTATGGGGTACTGATTTGAAACAGGGGACACATTGCACAGCATTCACACAAACGAGAGTTCTAAGGTTTGGCTGGGCAGGGGATATCACCCCTCGATCATACCACTAGACTAAGCGAGGGTTGCAGTACTTCCTGGACTCCTCCAGTTTAGTGGTCCCTGAACTTAGCTCCAGCTTTTTCTTCTTAATGACTTCTTCCTGTTCAACTTCCAGTTTTCCCATTTCATTTAGGCTGTCAATGATCATCTTAGGTCTCCTTCAAGCTTCTGCTCCCCTCTTCCGGGATCTGTCCGGCATTGCTTCACCTCCTCTGAACTGTATTCAGACTCCCCTCTCTGTGCTCTCCGTTCTCTGTTGGACCTAGTCAGACAGCATCCTTTGTCTTCCCCAATGTGCAAGTCTTCCAACCCGTTCTGGATCAATTTCTCCAGTTTCTGCTTGGAATTCTGTTTCTTTGTCTCCACTTCAAACTTGATCCCGTAGAGACAGTCACTCAGCTCCCCCACCACCATCGTCTGTTCCAACACCAGGAAATTCAACTGGTGCGTTGGATAATTTCTCCAATAATAACCACAGAATTCCACAAATGAACACAGAACACTCACGAGCTGCCACTTTTGCCAGACCTGGCATGTGCCCAGAGAAAGTTTTACTTTTTTAACCCCTAGTCGTCTGTGATCCCGCACTCGCCTCACTTCATCGTCTTCCAAGGCAAATCCAAATACACCAAAACTCCAAACAATTCCACATCCCCCACCATCTTCCCCATGCCCCGTGGGAAGGTTGCAAGGGCTCCGGATATGCCCTGGGGCATCTTTTCGGACTGGAAGAATCCCAGGGGACCTACAACGGCCGTCTTCTCTTTGTCGGTCTCACTCATCTGGCAACATCATCTCCTCGGATCCAGCACATTAAACCACTTTGCACCACTCAGACAGACCAGTGCGTCTTCGACTCTCGGGACCGCATACTGGTCAGGGACAGTGCGCCTGTTCAGAGTCCTATAATCCACACACACGCTGCCTATGTCCTCCACGTCTGCAGGGGCCAGTCGCCGTGACCTCTCTCTCACCAAGGTGTCTTCAGTGGTCAACTCCCCTGCACGCCCCCCTCTCCCGTGGTATTTCGGAGTGTCCACTAAGAGGGCCTCACCCTCAGGTACTTGCCCCGGGCCGTACCACCATCAGCTCTCATTTAAATTTGGCACAGGCCCAATGCTGCTACACACGTCCTCACAATCAGCTCAAAACACTGGGTGCACAGACAATGCCCCCAAACAGCTCTCACCCGCCTTCTCCTGGCAGGCCCCCATGCGCCTCCTCACCAGCGGGGTGTTGGTCCCCTCCAGAATCGAAACGCTGCCCGTCGCAACAATATCCAGACACATCAGCACTAACGATTCAAGACCCTCAGACACCCCCACGTTGGCCTCCGAGAACTCCAGTTTCACTGACCAATAACCGTCGTCTGGATAATCACCAGCACAGGTACCCCAAATCTCCAGTGCCCTGAATATTGTCAAGGGTAAGTGCTTCAGAAACCAGCTGTAAAACGAACTGTACAACAACTTGACCTGCGACTTGGTGCCGAGTATGGCTTTAGCATAGCTTCCAACCCTCCGTAACGACCCACTGGAGCGCAGCCCCACTGGGCCTTCAGAAATAGGGTCTTTATCTTTCAGGAGTTCCTTGGTACACCGCTGGGAATGTGTTCCCCCAAGAGACACCAGGCAGTTCCCCAACTGAATCTCCTCTCTGATCAGCTGAACAAATGACGGAGGGGCTACCTGATCCACCTCAGCCGCCTGACTGACCACCCCCACTTCCCCTGGCACCGCAACCAATTTAGCTGTATTTTGCTCCCAGTCGAACCAAACGCCTTGTCCTGTGCTTACGGATAACTGGCAGCTGTCACTGTGGGGTAACTAAACCAGACAGTTCTAACAATGTCAGCAGCCCGCCTATCCAAACCTCCAACCAATTCCTGTCGCTTTTCCTCAGCCGAGCACTGCCACTCACCAACATCTAAGACGTTTGTTCTGCCCACTCTTTCCCCTCACTCCTGACAGTATGGACAGCCCATGACCCCACCTCACCAACAGACACTGGGAGTCCCACTACCATGACGTCAGCGCTAGTCAGATCTAGAACAAAGAATGAGCCCGCCATTTTATCAGACCTTCGCGCCACACTTTCAACTTAGCCCTCAGCTTTACCAAAACTCCGAAATCGAACGAACAATTCCTCCTGGGTACGAATATCCACCCCACTGAACCCGTTCCTAACCGCAATCCCACAGAGACACACATTACTAACCGCAATCCCACAGAGACACACATTACTAACCGCAATCCCACAGAGACACACATTACTAACCGCAATCCCACAGAGGCACAACAGCACTGATTTAAACAGGGCGGTCACGCAGCCTTCCACAGAATCAGATCCACGGACGAGCCCCCACATTGCAACCCTCGCTTAGTCTAGCGATATGATCGAGGGGTGATATCCCCTGCCCAGCCAAACCTTAGAACTCTCATTTGGGTGAATGCTGTGCGATGTGTCCCCTGTTTTAAACCAGTACCCCGTAATGACAAGCTGTACACATGATGCGGTGAAATAATTAAGATTTTATAACTCTTACTTGAACTATGAGGTTAGTAGAGAACCAAAATACAAAATAGAAAGGTGCCACTATATCTTTATTCAGTCTGTGCACAAATAATTCGTGGAGTTCACGCAATATCCACTTTCCACCATTCGATCTCCTCCGAACTCCGCCGGGTCCTGAGCCCCTGCTCGGGGTCCACTCCGCAAGCCAACTCACAGCTTCTCTTCATGTACGCCTTCTCTCTTCATCCCCATGGTACATTCTGGCCAAATCCTGTGCAAACAACAGTTTACAGACACACAAGAAAGAATAACATCTGTCCCAATTGGTTAGCAAATGAATACAAGTCCCGTTATCACTAATTATAACCCAAACATGCTGTTACAGAGAACTCCTTACCTCAGCAGTTAACATTACAGAGAAGCCATTTTATTATAACACTGCAGAGAAGCCATTTTATTAGCCTTAGCAAGTAACATGAAAGAAGAACCCCTTACACCTGTGTTAATGAATTGGAGTGTTGGTGTGCAGTTTTGGTCGTCCTGTTAAAGGAAAGATACCAAACTGGAAAGAGTGCAGAGAAGATTTATGAAGATGCTGCTAGGACTCAGTGGGGGGGAGGGGGCTTGAGTTATAGAGAGAGGTTGGATAGGCTTGCTTTCCATAAGAGAAAATCTTGTCTGATAAATCTGCTGGATGAAATAACAGGCAGAATAGACAAAGGAGAGTTAGTGGATATTGTTTACTTGAATGTTTGGAAGGCCTTTGACAAGGTACCACACGTGAGGCTGCTAAGCAAGACAGGAACTTATGGTATCATATGAAAGATACTAGCATGGATGGAAGATTGGCTGATTGGCAGGAGGCAAAGAGTGGGAATAAAGGGAGCCTTTTCTGACTGGTAGTACGTGACTACTGGTGTTCCACAATGGTCTGTGTTGGGACCGCTTCTTTTTACTTTATATGGATGATGGACTTGATGGCTTTGTTGCCAGGTTTGTGGGCAATACGAAAATAGATGGAGGAGCAGGTAGTGTTTAGGAAGAAAGGAGTCTGCAGAAGGATTCAGACAGATTAGGAGAATGGGCAAAGAACTGGCAGATGGAATTGAGTGTAGGGAAGTGTATGGTTATGTAGTAGGAATAAAAGCATAGCGTATTTTCTAAACAGGGAGCAAGTGCAGAAATCAGAAGTGCAAAGGGACTAGGAAAACCTCGTACAGGATTCCCTAAAAGTTATCTTGCAGGTTGAGTCAGTGGTAAGGAAGGTAAATGCAATGTTAGCATTAATCTTGAGAGGTCCAGAATATAAAAGCAAGGATGTAATGCTGAGGCTTTATAGGGCAAGTGAGGGGGTATATCAGTGAAACCTATCAAATATCAAAAGCATATGGAAAGTGCATGAAAAGTTGATCTTTCCTAGTGGAGGAGTGTAGGACCAAGGGACCTGATGAGAAACCTTTTCATACAATTGGGAGAGAAGGAATAAAAGGAGCAGGTTCAGGTAAAAGTTTGGCAAAAGAATAAACCAGGGAAGGTAGTGCACCCGTTGCTGACAAGGGAAATTAGGGATAGTATCAATTCCAAAGAAGAAACATACAAATTAGCCAGAAAAAGTGGCTCACCTGAGGACTGGGAGAAATTCAGAGTCCAGCAGAGGAGGACAAAGGGCTTAATTAGGAAGGGGAAAAAAGATTATGAGAGAAAACTGGCAGGGAATATAAAAACTGACTGTAAAAGCTTTTATAGATATGTGAAAAGAAAAAGATTGGTTAAGACAAACAACACATATCAAAGCTGCTGGTAAGTGCAGCAGGCCAGGCAGCATCTATTGGAAGAGTTTCAGTCGACGTTTCGGGCCGAGACCCTTCGTCAGGACTAACTGAAGGAAGAGTGAGTAAGGGATTTGAAAGTTGGAGGGGGAGGGGGAGATCCAAAATGATAGGAGAAGACAGGAGGGGGAGGGATGGAGCCAAGAGCTGGACAGGTGATTGGCAAAGGAGATATGAGAGGATCATGGGACAGGAGATCCGGGGAGAAAGACGGGGGGGGGGGGCGGAAACAGAGGATGGGCAAGGGGTATAGTCAGAGGGACAGAGGGAGAAAAAGGAGAGAGAGAAAGAATGTGTGTATAAAAATAAGTAACAGGTGGGGTACTAGGGGGAGGTGGGGCACTAGCGGAAGTTAGAGAAGTCGATGTTCATGCCGTCAGGTTGGAGGCTACCCAGACGGAATATAAGATGTTGTTCCTCCAACCTGAGTGTGGCTTCATCTTTACAGTAGAGGAGGCCGTGGATGGACATGTCAGAATGGGAATGGGACGTGGAATTAAAATGTGTGGCCACTGGGAGATCCTGCTTTCTCCGGCGGACAGAGCGTAGGTGTTCAGCAAAGCGGTCTCCCAGTCTGCGTCGGGTCTCGCCAATATATAGAAGGCCACATCGGGAGCACCAGACGCAGTATATCAGCCCAGCCGACTCACAGGTGAAGTGTCGCCTCACCTGGAAGGACTGTCTGGGGCCCTGAATGGTGGTAAGGGAGGAAGTGTAGGGGCATGTGTAGCACTTGTTCTGCTTACAAGGATAAGTGCCAGGAAGGAAGTCAGTGGGGAGGAATGGGGGGGAACGAATGGACAAGGGAGTCGCGTAGGGAGCGATCCCTGCGGAAAGCAGAGAGGGGGGGAGGGAAAGATGTGCTTAGTGGTGGGATCCCGTTGGAGGTGGCAGAAGTTGCGGAGAATAATATGTTGGACCCGGAGGCTGGTGGGGTGGTAGGTGAGGACCAGGGGAACCCTATTGTTAGTGAGGCGGCGGGAGGATGGAGTGAGAGCAGATGTGCGTGAAATGGGGGAGATGCGTTTGAGAGCAGAGTTGATAGTGGAGGAAGGGAAGCCCCTTTCTTTAAAAAAGGAGGACATCTCCCTTGTCCTGGAATGAAAAGCCTCATCCTGAGAGCAGATGTGGCAGAAACGGAGGAATTGCGAGAAGGGGATGGCATTTTTGCAAGAGATAGGGTGAGAAGAGGAATAGTCCAGATAGCTGTGAGAGTCAGTAGGCTTATAGTAGACATCAGTGGATAAGCTGTCTCCAGAGACAGAGACAGAAAGATTTAGAAAGGGGAGGGAGGTGTCGGAAATGGACCAGGTAAACTTGAGGGCAGGGTGAAAGTTGGAGGCAAAGTTAATAAAGTCAACGAGCTCAGCATGCGTGCAGGTAGCAGCGCCAATGCAGTCGTCGATGTAGTGAAGGAAAAGTGGGGGACAGATACCAGAATAGGCACGGAACATAGATTGTTCCACAAAGCCAACAAAAAGGCAGGCATAGCTAGGACCCATATGGGTGCCCATGGCTACACCTTTAGTTTGGAGGAAGTGGGAGGAGCCAAAGGAGAAATTATTAAGGGTAAGGACTAATTCCACTAGACGGAGCAGAGTGGTAGTAGAGGAGAACTGATTGGGTCTGGAATCCAAAAGGAAGCGGAGAGCTTTGAGACCTTCCTGATGGGGGATGGAAGTATACAGGGATCGGACATCCATGGTGAAAATAAAGTGGTGGGGGCCAGGGAACTTAAAATCTTTGAAAAGTTTAAGAGCGTGAGAAGTGTCACGAACATAGGTCGGAAGAGATTGAAAAAGGGGGGATAAAACCCTGTCGAGGTATGCAGAAACGAGTTCGGTGGGGCAGGAGCAAGCTGAGACAATAGGTCTGCCAGGACAGGCAGGTTTGTGGATCTTGGGTAGGAGGTAGAAACGGGAAGTGCGAGGTGTGGGAACTATAAGGTTGGTAGCAGTAGATGGGAGATCCCCTGAGCGGATAAAGTCGGTGATGGCGTGGGAGACCATGGCCTGGTGCTCCTTAGTGGGGTCACAATCGAGGGGTAAATAAGAGGAGGTATCCGCGAGTTGTCGCTGTGCCTCGGCAAGGTAGAGGTCAGTACGCCAGACTACAACAGCACCCCCCTTATCGGCGGGTTTTATAGTAAGGTTAGGATTAGTGCGGAGGGAGTGGAGAGCAGAGCGTGGTTGGTTAAGACAAATATAGGTCCCTTACAGTCAGAAACAGGTGAATTGATCATGGTGAACAAGAACATGGCAGACCAATTGAATAACTACTTTGGTTGTGTCTTCACTAAGGAGAACATAAGTAATCTTCCGGAAATAGTAGGGGACAGAGGGTCCAGTGAGATGGAGGAACTGAGGGAAATACATATTAGTAGGGAAGTGGTGTTAGGTAAATTGAAGGGATTAAAGGCAGATAAATCCCCAGGGCCAGATGATTTGCATCCCACAGTGCTTAAGGAAGGAGCCCAAGAAATTGTGGATGGATTAGTGATAATTTTTCAAAACTCTTTAGATTCTGGACTAGTTCCTGAGGATTGGAGGGTGGCTAATGTAACCTCGCTTTTTAAAAAAGGAAGGAGAGAGAAACCGGGGAATTATATACGGGTTAGCCTAACATCGGTGGTGGGGAAAATGCTAGAGTCAGTTATCAAAGATGTGATTACAGCACATTTGGAAAGCGGTGAAATCATCGGACAAAGTCAGCATGGATTTGTGAAAGGAAAATCATGTCTGATGAATCTCATAGAATTTTTTGAGGATGTAACGTAGAGTGGATAGGGGAGAACCAGTGGATGTGGTATATTTGGATTTTCAAAAGGCTTTTGACAAGGTCCCACACAGGAGATTAGTGTGCAAACTTAAAGCACACGGTATTGGGGGTAAGGTATTGATGTGGATAGAGAATTGGTTGGCAGACAGGAAGCAAAGAGTGGGAATAAACGAGACCTTTTCAGAATGGCAGGCAGTGACTAGTGGGGTACCGCAAGGATCAGTGCTGGGACCCCAGTTGTTTACAATATATATTAATGACTTAGATGAGGGAATTAAATACAGCATCTCCAAGTTTGCGAATGACACGAAGCTGGGTGGCAGTGTTAGCTGTGAGGAGGATGCTAAGAGGATGCAGGGTGACTTGGATAGGTTAGCTGAGTAGGCAAATTCACGGCAGATGCAAATTAATGTGGACAAATGTGAGGTTATCCACTTTGGTGGCAAAAACAGGAAAACAGATTATTATCTGAATGGTGGCCGATTAGGAAAAGGGGAGGTGCAACAAGACCTGGGTGTCATTATACACCAGTCATTGAAAGTGGGCATGCAGGTACAGCAGGCGGTGAAAAGGCGAATGGTATGCTGGCATTCATAGCAAGAGGATTCAAGTACAGGAGCAAGGAGGTACTACTGCAGTTGTACAAGGCCTTGGTGAGACCACACCTGGAGTATTGTGTGCAGTTTTGGTCCCCTAATCTGAGGAAAGACATTCTTGCCATAGAGGGAGTACAAAGAAGGTTCACCAGATTGATTCCTGGGATGGCAGGACTTTCATATGATGAAGGACTGGATTGACTAGGCTTACACTCGCTGGAATTTAGAAGATTGAGGGGGGATCTGATTGAAACGTATAAAATCTTAAAAGGATTGGACAGGCTAGATACAGGAAGATTGTTCCCGATGTTGGGGAAGTCCAGAACGAGGGGTCACAGTTTAAGGATAGAAGGGAAGCCTTTTAGGACCGAGATGAGGAAAAACTTTTTCACACAGAGAGTGGTGAATCTGTGGAATTCTCTGTCACAGGAAACAGTTGAGGCCAGTTCGTTGGCTATATTTAAGAGGAAGTTAGATATGGCCCATGTGGTTAAAGGGATCATGGGGTATGGAGAGAAGGCAGGTACAGGGTTCTGAGTTGGATGATCAGCCATGATCATACTGAATGGCGGTGCAGGCTCGAAGGACCAAATGGCCTACTCCTGCACCTATTTTCTACGTTTCTATGTTAAAGTTAGTCTATTTGGCTGGCGCTGGTGTGGTTAAGTGTCAGTGTCAGAGGCTTACTGAAATTTGGAGCGTGAATATAAAAATAGCAGACTTGTAAAAATCCAGTCTTTTTTTGCCGGCTCAGGTGTAAGGAATGTGAATGTCGGAGTCAGAGCCCTATGGAAGTTGGGAGAGAGAGTATGAAAGGAGCAGATTGAGGCAAGGTCTATTTTTGGGCTGTGCAGGTGTGGGAAGTGTTGGTGTCAAAGACCTAAACTCAGCTGCAAATAAAGGGAAAGTAAGCTCAAGTGGAGCGGACATTGTTGGAGTGGGCCAGTGATAGAGCGGGGAGGTTTTGGCTTAACAGACTTTGGTGAAAACAGGCAAAGGCACACTTAAGAAGAGGCAAGCCTTTTTCTTTTTTTTGGTATGGAGTAATCAGGATGGAATGCTCCTCCTGTCAGATTTGGGAATTCAGGATATCTGCTGGTTTCTCAGATTACTACATCTGTGGGAAGTGCACTCAGCATCAGCACCAGACTGACCAGGTCAAGGAGTTGGAGCTGGAGTTTGATGTACTCAGGATCATTCAGGAGGCTGGAGATATTATAGATGAAACTTTTGAAGAGGTGGGCACACCCAGAGTATGGGGACAGATAGGAGATTCTGTTACTGCAAAAGAGACACCAGGATGGTGTGTTGCCTCCCATGTGCCAGGGTCCATGATGTAGCAGAGCAGATGCAGGATATTCTCAAGGGGAAGGGGGAACAGGGTTGTAGTGCATATTGGCACCAGCGACATAAGCAGAAAAGGGGAAGAGGTCCTACACAGTGAGTGTATAGAGTTAGGAAACAGGACTTCCAAGGTATTACTCCCTATACCATGGCTAGTGCAGGTAGGAATGGGGTGAATGAGTGGCTGAGAAGATGGCGCAGGGGACAGGGTTTCAAGTTCTTTGATCATTGGAACCTCTTTTGGGAAAACAATGATCTGTGCAAGGTGGACAGGAGGGGAATCAACTTTCTCACCGGGAGGTTTGCTAATGCTTCTTGGGAAAGTTTGAACTAGTTTTGCAGGGGCTGGGAACCAGTGCCCCAGGTCAGTAAGGGAAGGATTGGACCAGAAGATAGATATCAGGGGAAGTATTGAATGACAAAATCAAAATAACAGGGATGTTGGGTCATATAACTTAAAGTGTGAATATTTTAATACTAGGAGTATTATGGGTAAAGGTGATGAGCTTAGAGCATGGATCAATACATGGAACTACGATGTTGTAGCCATTACAGAGACTTGGTTGAGAGAGGGGCAGGAATGGGTGATTAATGTATCAGGTTTTCAAAGTTTCAGAAAAGATAGAGGAGGTAAAAGAAGGGTTGGGAGTTACACTACTAATCAGCTGTACTCAGGGAAGGCATAACAAAGGGGTCAGACACTGAGTCTATTTGGGTAGAACTCAGGAATAGGAAGGGTGCAATCACACTGATGGGATTGTACTATAGACCTCTACAGCCACCAGCTTAATGAGGAATAGATATGTAATCAGATTAAGGAAATGCCTAAACATAATCGGGTCGTTGTCATGGCGAATTTCATCTTCCCTAATATAAGCTGGAACCTTCTTATTCCAAAGGGTTTAAATGGGGCAGAATTTGTTATGTGTATCCAGGAAAGTTTCTTAAATCAATATGAGGATGGTCCAATGAGAGAAGGGCCTGCACTGGACCTGGTGTTGGGTAATGAGCCTGGCCAGGTAACTGACCTTTCAGTGGGTGAATGGTTCCGGAAAAGTGACCACAACTTCTTAACTTTCAAGATAGCTATAGAAAAGGATAGGTAAGGTCTTTGTGAGAGAATTTTAATTTGGAGTAGAGCAAATTACGAGGGCATTAAGCAGGAACTAAGAAGAGATAATTGGGGACACCTTTTCTCTGGCAAGTCCACATTAGACAAATGGAGGGTGTTTAAAAAATCAATTGCAAAGAGCACAGGAAAGGTATGTTCCTGTGAGAAGGAAGGAAGGGGGTGGAAAGTTAAGAGAAGTTATGAATTTAGTCAAGAAGAAAAAGAAAAACTACAGTATGTAAAGCTTTAGAAGGAAGGATGAAACTGAGCACATGAGGATTATAAAGAAGCCGGAAAAGAATTCAAGAAAGGAGTTAGGGAAGCCAGGAGGGGCCATGAATAGTCCTTGGCAAGTAGGATTAGGGTGAATCCCAAGGCATTCTATATCAAGAGTAAGAGGATAACTAGAGAGAAGCTAAGCCCATTCAAAGATAAAGAGGAGAACATTTGCTTGGAAGTGGAGAATGTGAGTGAGGTACTTAATGAGGACCAGGAGATCAGTGCTGAGAGTATAAATACATTAGAGTGTTTAGAATGCTTGCTTTTATTAGTTGAGGCATTGAGATAAAGTCAAGAGGTTATGATGCAACTTTTAAAACTCTGGTTAGGCCACGTCTGGAGTATTGGATACAGCTCTGGTCACCCCATTATAGGAAGGATGTTGAGGCTTTGGAGAAGGTGCGGAAGAGGTTTACCAGGATGCTGTCTGGTTTAGAGGGCATGTGCTATCAAAGAGGCTGATAAACTTTGGGTTGTTTTCTCTGGAGCGTCAGAGGCTAAGGGGAAATCTGAAAGGTTTACAAGATTATGAGGGGCATAGATAGAGTGGACAGACAGTATCTTTTTCCCAGGATTGAATATCTGATACCAAGGGGCATGCATTGAAGGTGAGAGGGGGCATTTTCAAAGGAGCTGTGTCAGGTAAAACTTTTACTCAGAGAGACGTAGATGCCTGGAATACACTGCCTAATATGCCAGTTGAAGCAAATACATTAGAGGCTTTTAAGTTGTGTTTGGATAGGCATGTGAATGTGAGGAGACGGAGGGACATGGACATGGAGTAGGTAGGAGGGATTAGTGTTTGGATGTTTTTGATTCGCTTTTTAGCTGGTTCAGCACAACACTGTGGGCTGAATGGCCTGTTCTTGTGCTGTACTATTCTATATTCTATGCAAACAGTGGTAGGTACTGTACGTGTAATGAGCTGCCAGAGGAAGTGGTTGCCCAAGTACAATAACAACATTTTAAACAGTTGGATAGGTACGTGCACAGGAATTATTTGGAGGAATATGGGCCAAATACAGGCAAATGTTATCAGCTTGGTGGGCATCACAGTCAGCACAGACAAGCTGGTCTAAAGGGGCTGTAATACTCCACAACTCTTTAAGAACAATGCAGTTTCTGGAAATCTGAAATAAAAGAGAATTCCAAAGAGACAGCAGATCAGATAGCATCTGTGAAAAGGAATAAACATAGTTAAGGTTAATGGTCAGTTTTGGTTTTGGTTTTGATTCTAACTGGAAAAGCTGATCATCTAAAATTATTGATTTCATTCCGGAGTTCAAACGGCTACAAGTTGCCCAGCTGGAAGATGATCTGTTTACAGTGTAGAAGGACAGAGACAGAGGTCATAGTAGAAGTGGGAAGTAGTGAGGAACCGAGGCCAGGGAGGTACAGGCTACAGCGCACCAGCAAGGAGGAGGATGTGAAGGAACCGGTGTGGAGTTTGCCCCAGTTTGTGGGAACTATGGAAGAGCAAATTCCTTTGTTTAGAAATCAGTTAAGAGCTTGTTCCAGTGTGGAGAATCGAGGGGGGGTGCCCGTCCCTCTGTGCTAGATGTAGTGAGCAGCTTTATTCCCTGTAGGAATACCTTTAAGACCCCTGTGCCAATGTACAGTGCGAGGGCCAGTGACACATTGGTGTCAATGTGGGTCCCAATGACATACTGGTATCAATGTGCCAGTGAGTACCTGGTGACTCTGTGTTTTTACTAGTGAAGGTCTAGTAGAAGAACCAGTGCTGCTTCTCTCCCAAGAGAACCAAGGAAGCGCCTGACACTATGTTATTCGACTGGTGGATGGATTATGCTAGCACCAACATGGAGGAACTGAGATGCTGATCCCAGTGTGTGCTGGAGTCAAAGAGGAACAGGTCTCTATTTGTAGCAGTTAATGAAGGGCAGGTGTCAGGACACGGAAATGAACTAAGTGCTAGGACTTCTGGGGAAAATTAGTGAAGAACTGGTTTTATTGTGCAGGATTCAGTGAGGATCGAGCTACAGTCTGTGGGTCCAGTGAGGATCGAGCTACGGTCTGTGGGTCCAGTGAGGATCGAGCTACGGTCTGTGGGTCCAGTGAGGATTGAGCTACCGTCTGTGAGTCCAGTGAGGATCGAACAACAGTCTGTGGGTCCAGTGAGGACCGAGCTATGGTCCGTGGGTCCAGTGAGGATCGAGCTACGGTCTGTGGGTCCAGTGAGGATCGAGCTACGGTCCGTGGGTCCAGTGAGGATCGAGCTACGGTCCGTGGGTCCAGTGAGGATCGAGCTACGGTCCGTAGATCCAGTGAGGATCGAGCTACTGTCTGTGAGTCCAGTGAGGATCGAGCTACCGTCTGTGGGTCCAGTGAGGATCGAACTACAGTCTGTGTATTGAATGATGAGCTGTTACTTCTGTGACACTTCTTTTCTGATTAATGCACTTCTCAGTTGTTGACGTTACATGTCGTGTTGTTATGCATACATTCAGCCTGTCCGTATCTTATTGAAGTCCCTTTACATCCCTTCTCTACTCACACTCCCTCTTCATTTAGTATCATCATCAAACTCAGGATCATGACAAGTCGCTGCTACAGATTGTGATTATCTGGCACCAATTCTGATTAGTCTTACTCTTTGTTTTCTCATTAACTAATGCTCTATCCACGGTATTTTACCCCAGACTGCATGTGTTCTAAACTTGTTAACCAACCACTTGTGCAGGACCTTTTCTGAAATATAATGCATCATATCCCCAGTTCTTCTCTACCTATTCTATGAGTTGCATCCTCAAACCACCCAGAAGATCAGTAAAACAGTTTGATTTCATGTTGAGCTCTACAACTTCAGGTAATATAATTAGTCTGTATCTGTCAATCATCTGTGACATTAGCTTAGCTTGTTTGGTCTTTAATCCCTCTTTTTCCCTTTATTCCCGAGACATTCCCATGCTGACCTGTTGGGCATGCTTTATTGCTCTGCATTTCACAACCTCCACATTGTTTTGTCTCTGTTGGTATCTCAGTTTCACTCTATCAGAGATGTTACCCTCCCCCACCCTGCTTGCATCTGAGTAAGTTTCTTGTGTTGCCTACCCTTCTAGCAAAGGGCGTTTCAATTGGAAGTTAACTCCATTTCTCCTTCCACAGACACAGCCCATTTGAGGCATTTCCTAGTGTGTTTTGCTTCCATAAATCCATGCTGTCATTGCAAAATCCTATTATTCTTTGCAGCTTGTTCTGGAGTTGCAATCCTTATCACAAGCTCCAGCACCTTCCCTGCCAATGATGTTATGCCAACAGTTGCCAAATTTCTGTTTTCACTATCCTTATATAGTGGAATTACACTTGCTGTCCTCCAACCCACAGTAACAATTAAAACTGATAGAATTCTCAATGATATTCATAGCATTCACTATCTCCATTGTTACTTCCTTCAAAACTCTGGGAGAAAGATGACTAGATCCTTGTCATTTATTTGCTTTCAGTGTAGGGAACTAATCACTGACTTCAGAACATGAAGTTGGAAGACCCTGCACCAGTTTCCATTGGAGGGTCAGAGAAGAAGAGGGATACCAGCTTTAAATTCATGGCATAAATGGCTTAGATAACCTAACTACACACAGCACAAAGAAGGCGTCACACACAAAATGCTGGTGGAATGCAGCAGTCCAGGCAGCATTGATAGGAAGAAGCACAGTCGACGTTTCAGGCCGAGACCCTTCGTCAGGACTTCGTCAAAGAAGGCATACCAGTACCTCTGCTTTCTGAGAAGTGTAAGGAGATTTGGCATATCACCAGATACTCTCACAAACTTGTGCATTGTTGAAAATACCCTGACTGGCTGCATCATGGCCTGGAATAGCAATTCCAATGCACAGGAAAGCAAGAGGCTGCAGAGCGTAATGGACACAGTCAGGGTGATCATGGGCACAGCCTCCCACCACTGACAGCATTTACAGACAAGGCTGGCTCAAGATGTCTATCATCATGGATCATACCCTCTCCAGCTGCTATCAGGCAGGAGGTATAGGAGTCTTGAGTCCCACACCTTCATCTGCCTTCCTGCAACCATCAGGTTCTTCCTGTACCCTGCACAACCCTAATCTTACTTAACACTGCGGGGTTTGTCTCTGAACGTGTTTTTTTTTTGCATTGATATCTTACTTTTTTGCAGTCTTTTAGTTTTTCCCTTTTCACTGTATTGTATAATTTAAGTTCTGTGTGTGCCTGCAATTAATTGCCTGTGATACCACAGCAAGCTTTTCACTGAACCTGTACCTTAACCTGTATCTTACTATAATTCTGCACATGACAATAAACTTGATTTCAATTGCAACTGACTTTTCAATTGTTTCATTGAATATTTACTTCTGTTTCCTCATCCTTGCTAGATCTTTGTTCCCTTATACAGTGTTCCTGGCAATATTTTTTGTTTTCTTCCATGAGGACAGACCAAAGTATCTGCCCAATTTGCCTGCCATTCTTTCTCCCCCATTATATATTCCAGTCAGCCGCAGGGTGTGGGAACACACAAGGAGATGGTCCCAGTGTCAGAAATCTGACATAAAAGTCCCTAGTCTAACTTCCACTTACTTTGTGATTTTGAAAATTCGGAGTAATCTCAATGCACGGAGAACGCTGATGCCAAAAGATGTTTCTGGCCGAATTATCGTCCACACCACGTCAAATATACTGCCGATAATAACCTGCCGAGCAAAGGAATGAATTAGAGGTGGAAACCAGAGGTTAGGAGAGACAATGATAGAAGGACTTGGTATACTCTGGGACACTGGCTGAGACATAGACTGAATATGGACGAGGGTGCAGGAAAATATTGGGATGCAGGCTGCAATCTGTCAGAGACGGATGGGGATACAGACTACAAGCCAGCATGATGGACAGATTGGGATATAGAATGGAATACAAGCTGGGAGACAGGATGAGACACCCATGAGGGAACAGACAAGAAATAGGCTTAGAGAGAGATGGGGATGTAGACCAGCCTGCAGATTTAGGTAGGTAACAGCATTAGTGCAAAAGCTCTGTCATGGTATGGTTGTGTCTGATAGCAGACTTCTTGCAAAGATCTGAAACCAGTGTGATCAAGCAGTTGAACAGAGGACTGACAAGTTCTAATACTAGACAGAGTTAACACAGTACACCTGGAATAAAAGCAATGTTGGATGAAAGGACAGGAAAAGAACAAGGATGTTTATGCCTGTGAATGAGCTTGCCCATGTTTGACCCTTCCTGTTCAAATGCCTTTAAAATGCTGTTCACATCAACTACTTACTCTGGTGGTTCATTCCTCTGGGTGAAACGGATGCCCCTCAAGTTCCTATTAAACTGTGGAGCAGGAGATCGCAGAAAGAGTTGAAGACAGTTCCTTGTGGACTTCACGCACCAGGTTTAAAAAAACAGGGTCTGCCAGGACTTGTCTGCCAAGCGGGAGATTACAGAGGGAGTTGGAGACAGTTCCTTGTGGAATTTACGCGCCAAGTTTAAAAAGCGACTGGGGCTTGTTGGGAGTTGTTTGCCAGGAGGGGGATTGACGAGGTTATCAATAATGTAGCAGGGGGTAATAAAAATCAGAGCTACCATTGTGTGACTGGGCCAGGGTTTCAAGTCAGGCTTTTGCTCAACATCTTTGGTGAGAACAGGCAAAAGCTAAGGGTACTGATTCATTTAGACTCATTTAATTAATTGTACAACTTAATCTTAAGAAGTCGGAGCCAAAGGTATAACATGTAGGCGGGATGGCAGTTAAGGCAATGGAATGTTCCTCCTGCAAGATGTGGGACTGCGGGGTGCCAGTGTCCACATCTGCAGGAGGTGCACTCCACTTCAGCTCCTGACTGGCAAAGCCAAGGAACTGGAGCTGGAGCTGGAGCTGGATGCACTCAGGACCATCCATGAGACATTTACTGAGGTGATAAAGGTTTTAGATAGTAGATGGGTGACTATCAGGAGAAGTAAGGCAGTAAGCAGTTAGTGCAGGGTACCCCTCCCACCCCCACTGTGGCCATTCCCCTTCCATATGGATTCTGCTGGGGCTTGTACTATCAGGGCACAGCAGCAGCAGCAGCCAGGCCAATGGCACTGTGGCCAGCTCGAAGCCTCAGCAGGGAAGGGTAGAGTCAGGTAGTGCGATAGTGATTGGACACTCAACAGTTAGGGGGATGGACAGGAGATTCTGAGGCTGTGGAAGAGATGTCAGGATGGTGTGTTGCCTCCCAGGTGCTAGAGTCAAGGATGTCTCAGAGCAACTGCACATTATTCTCAGGAGGGAGGGTGAGCAGCCAGAGGTTGTGGTGCACATTGGCACCAATCACATGGGTAGAAAGGTGGCAGAAGTCCTGCACAGTGAACATAAGGAATTAGGGAAGAGGCTGAAGAGCATGGCATCCAGGACAGTAATCTCTGGATTAGTCCCAGTGCCACATACTAGTCAGGGCAGGAATAGGATGATAGTTCAGATGAATGAGTGGTTGAAGAACTGGTACAGGAATAGAGTTTCAGGTTCTTGGATGTGACAGCTTGTTTGAATTGTGTATATTTTAATGCTAGCAGTATTATGGGTAAAGGTGATGAACTTAGAGCTTGGATCAGTAACACAGAACTGTAATGTTGTGCCCATTATAGAGACTTGGTTGAGAGAGGGGCATGAATGAGTGCTTAATGTCTCCGGGTTTCAATGTTAGAGAGGGAGGTAAAAGAGGGGAGTGGAGTTATATTACTAATCAGGGACAATTTCACAGCTGCACTTGGGGGAACAGAATGGAGGGCTTGTCCACTGAGTCTGCATGGGTGGATCTCAAAGAAAGGAAGGATGCAATCACTCTGTTGGGATTATACGACAGGCCCCCAAATAGCCACTGGGACATTGAGGCATATTAAGGAAAGGTGTAAAAATAATAGGGTTGTTATCATGGGGGGCTTCAACTTCCATAATACAAACTAAGACCTTCTGTAGATGAGTGAGTCAGTTATTTTGCGGATGACACAAAGATTGGTGGTGTTGTGGATAGCATAGAAGACTGGCAAAGAATATAACCGGACATAAATCAGTTGCAGATACGGGAAGAGAAATTGCAGATGGAGTTTAACCCGGCCAAATGTGAAGTCTTGTACTTCAGGGTGTAGGTCAAATGCAGAGATAGTACACTGTTACAAGCAATACTGAGGAGCAGCGGGATCTTGGGGTCCAAATTTATAGCTCCCTAAAAGCAGCTGCACAGGATGATAGGGTGGTTAAGAAGGCAGATGCGTAGCATGTTTGCCTTTATTAGTTGAGGCACAGAATTCAAAAGTCAGGAAGTTATGTTGCAGCTTTATAAAATTCCAGTTAGGTCACATCTGGAGTATTGTGTGGTCACTCCCATTACAGGAAAGATGTTAAGGTTTTGAACAGGGCGCAGAAAAGGTTTACCAGGATGTTGCCTGGATTAGAGGGTATGTGCTATCACAAGACATTGGGCAAACCTGGGTTGTTTTCTCTGGAGGGGCAGAGCCTGAACGGAGATCTGATAGAGGTTTATAAGATTATTAGAGGCATAGATAGAGTAGATTAGACCATAAGACATAGGAGCAGAATTAGGCCTTTCAGCCCATCAAGTCTGCTCCACCAATCCATCGTGGCTGATCCCGGATCCCACTCAACCCCATACACCTGCCTTCTCGCCATATCCTCTGATGCCCTAACTGATCAGGAAACGATCAACTTCCACCTTAAATATATACACGGACTTGGCCTCCGTTGCAGACTGTGGCAGAGCATTCCACAGATTGACTACTCTCTGGCTAAAAAAACACCCTTACCTCTGTTCTAGAGGGTCGCCGTTCAAATTTGAGGCAGCACCCTCCAGTTCTGGATACCCCCGCCACTCTATCAGGTCCTTTCAACATTCGGTAGGTTTCAATGAGATCCCTCCGCATTCTTCTAAGTTCCAGTGAGTACAGGCCCAAAGCTGCCAAAAGCTCCTTATATGTTAACCCCTTCATTCCCGAAATCATTCTCGTGAACCTCTTCTGGATTCGCATCCTGACAACACATCCTTTCTGAGATATGGGGCCCAAAACTGTTGACAATACTCTAAGTGTGGCCTGACTATTGTCTTATAAAGGCTTAGCATTATTTCCTTGCTTTTATATTCTATTCCCCTTGAAATAAATGCCAACATTGTTTTCTTTACCACAGACTCAACCTGCAAGTTAACCTTCTGGGAGTCTTGCACGAGGACTCCTAAGTCCCTCTGCGCCTCTGAGGTTTGAACCTTCTCACCATTTAGATAGTAGTCCAACTATTGTTCCTTTTACCAAAATGCATCATCATACATTTCCTAACACTGTATTCCATCTGCCACTTTTCTGCCCATCCTTCTAATTTGTCTAAGTCCTGCTACAATTGGTTTGCTTCCTCAGCACTACCTATCCCCGTACCTAGCTTCCTATCATCCACAAACTTTGCCACAAAGCCATCAATTCCATTGTCCAAATCACTGACAAACAATGTGAAAAGTGGCAATCCTAAAACTGACCCCTGAGGAACACCACTAGTCACTGGCAGCCAAGCAGAAAAGGCCCCTTTTATTCCCACTTGCTGCCTCCTGCCTGTCAGCTATTCTGCTATCCATGCCAGTATCTTTTCTGTAATGCCATAGGATTTTAGCTTGTTAAGCAGCTTCATGTGTAGCATCTTACCAAACGCCTTCTGAAAATCCAAGTAAAGACATCCACTGCCTCTCCTTTGTCCACCCTGCTTGTTACTTCCTTGATGGACTCTTAACAGATTTGTCAGGCAAGATTTCCCTTTAGAGAAACAATGCTGACTTTGACTTATTTTATCATTCGCCTCCAAGTACCCTGAAACCTCATCCTTAATAATAGACTCCAGCAATTTCCCAACCACTGAGGTTAGGCGAATTGGCCATTAATTTCCTTTCTTTTGCCAAAAAGATAAACAATCTTTTTCGAAGGATTTTCCAGAGGCATGTGAGGCAAGAGGGGGTAATTTCAAAGATGATGTGGGGGGCAAGTTGTTTACTCAGAGGGTGATGGGTACCTGGAATGTGCGGCCTGGGGTGGTGGTGGAGGCAGAAACATTAGAGACCTTTATGAGATGTTTAAATAGGCACATGAATATGAGGAAAATAGAAGGATATGGGCATTGAGTCAGCAGAAAAGATTAGTTTAGTTGGCCATTTTATTACTAACTTGATTGGTTTGGCACAACATTGTGGGCCAAAGGACCTGTTTCTGTGTTTAACAGTTCTATGTTCTGTATTCTAAATCTCTTCCCTCTTAACTCAAACCAATGCCCTCTAGTTATTGATTCCCAAACCCTGTGCACTTTCACACTATCTCTGCCTCTCATGATATTATACACCTCTGTAAGATCACCCTCCATTCTCCTATGTTACAATAAATAAAGTCCTTCTCTATTTAACTTCTCCCTATACTCAGTCCCACATTCTTTCTAAACTGAACTGATTCACTAGAAAGTTCATTACACAACTCAAATCTAAAAGATAAATTACAATTTACCTTTTACCTACCACGGGAGATTTCCGGGATCATTTTGGTAGTGGTATACATTCCTCCTCAGATCAATGTCTATCAGGCTTTAGATGATCTGAGCAATGGGATCGACATGCACAGAACAGTGCACCCTAACACCTTCACCATCGTTTTGGGGGGTTTTAACCAGGCCAGTCTGAAAAAATCACTAAGCAACTATCATCAACCGATCACTTGCAACA
Organism: Mobula birostris; assembly: GCF_030028105.1. NCBI lineage: Eukaryota > Metazoa > Chordata > Chondrichthyes > Myliobatiformes > Myliobatidae > Mobula > Mobula birostris. The sequence continues at coordinate 101,242,017 of NC_092381.1, forward strand.
CCAGAGGAAACAACACACTGGACCATTGCTACACCACCATCAAGAATGCCCGCCTAACGTGCTAATCCACGCCCTTACCTGTCTGTACTTCTACTCCCTGAGTACAGGCAGAAACTGAAGACTGCAGCACCAGAAGAGAGGACCAAGAAGGTATGGACAAGGGAAGCACAGGAGTGCTTTGAATCAGTGAAATGGATTGTATTCAGGGATTCATCTTTGAATCTGAATGAGTATGCTGCAGTTGTTACCAACTTCATTAAAACCTGTGTGGATGAGAGTGTGCCTACAAAGACTTACTGCACATTCCCATACCAAAAGTCGTAGATGAACCAGGAGGTACATTGCCTGCTGAAGGCTAGATCTATGGCATTTAAGTTTGCTGATCCAGGTCTTTACCAGAAAACCAGGTATGATTTGTGGAGGGCTATTTCAAGGGTGAGGAGACAATTTTGAATGAAGTTTGAGGTGACATCAGATGTACAACAATTCTGGCTGGGTTTGCAAGACATTAATAGCTACAAAGTGAAACCCAATAGCATGAATGGCAGCGATGCTTCACTACCAGATGAACTCAATGCCTTCTATGCCTGCTTTGACAGGGAAAATATTACCACAGCTGTGAAGATCTCTGCTGCACCAGACAACCCTGTGATCTCTGTCTCAGAGGCCAACATTAGGCTATCTTTAAAGAGGGTGAACCCTTGCAAGGCGGAAAGTCCTGATAGAGTACCTGGTAAGGCTCTGAAAACTTGTGCCAACCAACTGGTGGGAGTATTCAAGAACAGTTTCAACCTCTCACTGCTACGGGCAGAAGTTACCCCTTTCTTCAAAAAGGTAACAATTATACCAGTGCCTAAGAAGAATAATGTGAGCTGCTTTAATGAGTATCGCCCAGTAGCACTCATATCTACACTGATGAAATGCTTTGAGAGGCTGGTCATGACTAGACTGAACTCCTGCCTCAGCAAGGACCTGGACCCATTACAATTTCCTTTAGCCACAATAAGTCAATGGCAAATGCAATCTCAATGGCTCTTCACACAGCTTTAGACTACCTGGACAATACAATACAATGTTAAGATGCTGTTCATTGACTATATCTCAGCACTTAACACCATCATTCCCACAATCCTGACTGAGCATTTACAGAACCTGGGCCTCAAAACTTCCCTCTGCAATTGGATCCTCAACTTCCTAACCAGAAGATCACAATGTGTGTGGATTGGTGATAACATCTCCTACTCGCTGACGATCAACACTGGTGCACCTCAGGGGTGTGTGCTTAGCCCACTGCTCTACTCTCTCTATACCCATGACTGTGTAGCTCAAATACCATCTATAAATTTGCTGATGATACAACCATTTTTGGTAGAATCTCACATAGAGACGAGAGGACATACAGGAGCGAGATTTGCCAACTAGTGGAGTGGTGCTGCAGCAACAACCTTGCACTCAACATCAGTAAGACAAAAGAGCTGATTGTGGACATCAGGAAAGGCAAGACAAAGGAACACATACCAATCCTCAGAGGGAACAGAAGTGGAGAGAGTGAGCAGTTTCAAGTTTCTGGGTGTCAGGATCTCTGAGGATCTGACTTGGTCCCAACATATCGATGCAGAAATAAAGAAGGCAGTGACTATACTTCATTAGAAGTTTGAAGAGATTTAGTATGTCAACAAATACACTCAAAAACTTCTACAGATGTCCCGTGGAGAGCACTCTGACAGGCTGCATCACTGTCTGGTATGGAGTGGCTACTGCACAGGACCAAAAGAAGCTGCAGAGGGTTGTAAATCTAGTCAGCTCCATCTTGGGTACTAGCCTACAAAGTAGCCAGGACATCTTCAAGGAGTTGTGTCTCAGAAAGGCAGCGTCCATTATTAAGGACCTCCAGCACCCAGGGCATGCCCTTTTCTCACTGTTACCATCCGGTAAGAGGTACAGAAGCCTGAAGGCACAGACTCAGCGATTCAGGAACAGATTCTTCCCCTCTGCCATCCGATTTCTAAATGGACATTGAACCGGTGAACACTACCTCACTTTTTAAATATATATTATTTCTGTTTTTGCACAATTTTTAATCTATTCAATATACGTATACTGCAAATGATACATTTATTTATTATTATTTTATTTATTTTTTCTTCTTCTTCTATATTATTTATTGCATTGAACTGCTGCTGCTAAGTTAACAGATATCACAACACATGCCGGTGATAATAAGTCTGATTCTGACAAGTGTTTGAAGGTATTATTTGGGGTAATATCTAATGGAGTTACATGGTGCAGAAGCAAGCTCTTCAGTCCAAGTTGTGCATGACTCAAATTATCTACCAGAGTTAAATAAAATCTGCCAATCCAACACCACTTAATAGCGTGTTAGGATATTGCAGATTTACTGCGGAAGATATGTCTGTTTTAGAGGCAAATATGAAGTGGATGGCTGTAGAATGAGCTCATCTGGGGTCTCACCATTTTCTCCCTCTGGGAAAAGAAGAGCAGAGCGGATAAACTCAGATATGCTGTTATCGTGACTATCTTCACAAAAGAAGATAATCCATCGTGAGTAACTGCAGAGGGACTTCTCCCTCTATATAAAATGGAAAAGCATTGCAAGGGTCTTCTTCAAACAACAGCTTCCTGAGACCATAAGATACAGGAGCAGAATTAGAGCTGATTTATTAGTCCTCTCAATCACATTCTCCTGACTTCTCCCCATAATCTTTGTTGCCCTCAGTAATCAAGAATCTATCAACCTCCACTTTAAATATACTCAGTGACTTGGTGTTCACAGCCACCTGCAGCAATGAATTCCACAGATTCACCAGCCTTTGGGAAAAGAAATTCCTCTTCATCTCTGTTCTAAAGGAATGTCCTTCAATACTGAGGCTGTGCCCTCAGGTCTAAGACTCACCCACTAGAGGAAACATCATCTCCACATCCACCCTATTGAGGCCTTCCAATGTTTAACCAGTTTCAATGAGATCCCACTCATTGTCCCAAACTCCAGTGAGTACAGGCCCATACATGACCCCTTTCATTCCCAGGATCATTCTCATGAACCTCTCCAATGCCAACACATCATTGTCCTAGAAAAGGGGCTCAAAACTGCCACAATACTCCAAGTACTGCCTGACCAATGACTTACAAAGCCTCAACGTTACATCCTTATACTCTAATCTACAAATGAATGCCAACATTGCATTTAGTTTCCTTACCACCAACTCAACCTGCAAGTTAACCTTTAGGAAATTCTGCACGAGGACTCTCAAGTTCCTATGCACCTCTGATTTCTGAATTTTCTCCCCATTTAGAAAGTGGTTTATACCTTTATTACTTCAACCAAAGTGCATGACCATACACTTCCCTACATACAGTTCCATATCCCACTTCTTTGCCTGTTCTCCTAATCTGACCAAGTCCTCCTGCAGTCTCCCTGCTTCCTCAACAGGACCTGCCCCTCTGTCTATCTTTGTATTATTCCCAAACTTGGCCAAAAGCCATCAATTCCATCATCCAAATTATTGACATATAACGTTAAAAGAAGTGGACCCAAAATAGACCCCTGTGGAACACCATTGCCACTGGTAGCCAACCAGAAAAGGCCCCCTTCATTCTCGGTCTTTACCTCCTGCCACTCAGCCAATCTTCTGCACACAAAATAATCTGCAGATGCTGGGGTCAAAGCAACACTCACAACACGCTGGAGGAACTCAGCAGGTCGGGCAGCATCCGTGGAAAAGATCGGTCGATGTTTCAGGCCGGAACCCTTCGTCAGGACCAATCTTCTATCCATGCTGGTATCTTTCCTATAATACCACGGGCTCCTCTCTTGTTCAGCAATCTCATGTGTAGCTCCTTGTGAAAGGCCTTCTGAAAATCCAAGTAAGCAACATCGACTGTCTCTCCTTTATCTATCCTGCCTGTTACTTCAAGCCCTTCAGTTTCCCAAGACCCTTCCCCTTAGTAACAGCAACTACATTCATTTCTGCCCCGTCATTTCTGGCATATTGCTAGTGTCTTCCACAGCGAAGACTGATTCAAAATACTTATTAAGTTTATCCCCCATTTCTTTGGACCCTATTACTACTTCTCCAGTGTTATTTTCCACCAGTCCAATATCAACTCTTTATATATCCGAAAAAACTTTGGCAACCTCTTTTATATTACTGAGTACCTTACCTTTACATTTCACCGTTTTTCTCATTATTGCTTTTTCAGTTGTCTTCTGTTGGTTTTTAAAAGCTTTCCAATCCTCTAATTTACCATTAATTTTTGCTCTATTATACGTCCCTCTCTTTTGTTTTTATGCCATGGTTGCCTTATCCTCCCTTTAGAATACTTCTGCTTTGAGATATATTAATCACACTGCTGGTTGAAAGTGCATATCTGCATCATATAACCCCCCCCCCATGAATATTGTAAAATTGCCCTTTTTACTTGCCTTTTCTATCTCCAGTTGTCATATGCAGCCCATATGCTGGCTCCTGTTCAGAGGCCTGCGTATAACTCCCATCAGGGTCTTTTCTCCCTTGCAGTTCCTTAGCACTATCCACAAGGATTCTACACCTTCTGATCACCTCTTTCTAAGGATTTGATTTAATTATTTGCCAACAGAGCCATCCCACACCCTCTGCCTACTTGCCTGTCCTTTTGATATTATGTATATTCTTGGATGTTAAGCTATCAACTATAATCTTCTTTCTGGCATTGCTCAGTAATGCCCACAAAATCATACCTGCCAGTTTGAAACTGCACTGCAAGATTATCTACCCTATTCGATATAGTGTGTACATTCAAATATAACACCTTCAGACCTATATTTGTCACATTTTTCAATTTTTCCTCCATGTTACACTTCAACCCATTCTATCAACTGCAATTTTGCCTTATCATCTGCCTGTCCTTCTTCACAGTCTCACTACACACTGCATCGACTTGGATGGGACACTAACTGCCCCATCCTCAGCCCCATCACTCTGGTCCACATCCCCCTAGCAAATTAGTTTAAATCCTAAAATAATTTCAAGGGTTGTGACCACAGGATTGCTTTCCGTGCCACATGGCTAGTGATGGCAAAAATCGGAAGATTATACAGTTTAATGTATGGCTAAGGAGTTACAAATCATGGTAGAATGCAGTTCTGGTGCTGCTACCTCTCCAGTTTCCTCCTCAGATGCTGCCTGGCTCATTGGGTTCCTTCTACATCCTGCTCGTTGCTCCAGTCTTTGATGTCTCCTGCCTGCTAACTGGAATTGATCACACTGAGCAGAAAACACAATGGAGGATGCCTATGGTGTAGAGGTGGGACCATTTCTTCATGAGAAGAGGGTAACAGTCATTCTTATCAATGCAATCATAAACATTTACAATAGGTCCATGAGTGAGAAGAATATCAAGCAGAGTTACGGTCTGTCATCAGCTCTGGAGTTCTAGTCTGTCAAGTATGAGGAAGGATAATGAGAGTTCATTCCTTGCTTTTTGCTCTACATTCTGAGAAATGATGTCAAGAAGATTGAAAGAGTGCAGAGAAAATTTACATTAGTGTAGCCAGGACTTGAGACCCTGAGTTATAGGGAAGGGTTAAGTAGGTTAGGACTTTATTTCCAAGAGCATAGAAAATGACGGGAGATTTGATGCATACAAAATTATGAGGGATTTAGATAGGGTAAATGCAAGCAGGCTTCTGTTTCACTAAGGTTGGGTGAGACTAAAACTAGAGGTCATGGGTTAAGAGTGAAAGGTGAAATGTTTAAGGGGATCATGAGGGGGAATCTTCTTCACTCAGAGGGTGGTGAGAGTGTGAAACGAGCTGCCAGTGGAAGTGGAGGATGCGGGTTTGATTTCAACGTTTAAGTTCAAGTTTAATTATCATTCAGCTACACAAGTATAGACAAATGAAGAAGCACTCCTCTGGGGAAAAGGTGAAAAAGGCATTTTCGAACAGCACACAGGACACTGCACATAGCACCAAAGGCACATACGGTTGCAGTTTCTGGGTGGTAGGGTGGAGATATGTCTCTACCAAAGGAGGTGTAAGACGCTGGTCTACAGGTCACCATTGGGCAAGATGTAGCAGCTGCTTAGCCTCCCAATCAGGGTCATGGGAAGTCATGGGAGCAGGTGGTGGACGGTTGTATGAGCAGCTGGCACATATCACAAGTCCCGGTTATACGACTACTGATGCCAGGCAAACAATCGCTGAAGAGTATTAATAACGGCAGGGGTTACCTGTCTTGTTAAGACACTGCCCAGAAAAAGGCAATGGCAAACCACTTCTGTAGAAAAAATTGCCAAGAACAATTATGGTCAAGACCATGATCTCCCATGTCATACAACATGGCAAATGATGATGATGGTTAGTTTCAGAAAAAACAATCATAAAGAAAAACACAAATATATAGCCCAAATGGCGGTGCAGGCTCGAAGGGCCAAATGGCCTACTCCTGCACCTATTTTCTATGTTTCTATGTCCCTGAGTGCCATGACTGTAGAATTGATGGTAAGTTGTCCTGGTCCAGCATGTTCTACCACCGAGTGAACACTGGAGGGCAGCACTGAGTGGAGAGTCCAGCCCCTAACCCAAGTACGAATTCCAGCGTGCCCCGCAGGGGCTCGCTCACATCTCACATTGCCTCAACATCTCATCTCCTGGTCAGCTGCAACAAGTGACCCCACGGCCTCGGACTGGTCCTCAGCACAGCCAAGGGAACACAACATCCTGCACCCCCCCCCACCCACCACCAGTCTCACCAATGAACCAGTGAACCAGTCTTGCAGCATTCTACATTACCAATGTCTACCAGGGTCTTGCGATCATAATAAAAACATCCAAGCCAATCACTTGCACTGCCCAGCAGTACATAACAAGTCCGGATGACAACAGAACAATGGTATGCAATAAGTCCAGCTCCATCGCTGTTGAACAACTCGCAGACAGGATAGTGTTGCAGTATTTGATGTTCTTAGTATCCAGCAGTGACTTGCAATTGTGAAAGCAGATATACAAGATGAACAAGTACACCTTTGATTGAGTGGCTGCTGAGTTCCACTGTGCCACCATGTTACTGGAAGAGAAATTTGGATAGGTACTGTACCTGGATGGGAGGGTATGGTCCAGGTGCATGTCGATAGGACTAGGTAGACTAATAGTTTAGCATGGACTAGAAGGACTGAAGGGCCTGTTTCTGTGCTGTAGTGTACTATGACTCTGTATGGCCCTACATGTACTGTTCAACATGTACTGAGGAAGGGTAATTTGCCCTCATGTCAGGAAACTTTAGGTTTGCAGAAAACACTAAGGAGTATCCCACTTCCTCCTGCATACACCACAGGAACCCCCCCAACCCCCAAGTTTTGTCAGCATTCCATTCCGGATACTATTTGTAACTGGGACAGTTCACAGGTCAAGTTTTCAGTTGGCAAAAGATGCCTACAGCCCTCCAGCATCTGGATTTAGTCTCCCACATGCTCGCTTGTAACTATGGGCTGTAAATAACTTGGGTACTCACAACCTGGGAGTATCTGGTGATCAGAGGAGGAGATGGCGGAATACAAGTTCTTGCCAGGAAGCCTTGAGGATTACTATGTCACATTGCTGCTTGACTATTCTGTGGGAGAGCTCTTCCAGCTGAGGGCATCAGTCCTGGGCGAGAAGGGACTTCTCAGAATTATAGATTGGGTGTGCCTGTGCAATGTCAAAATTCGCTGCCTGAGCCAAAGCTTATTGCATTTTGAAGTAGCAGTATGGGGCCCTTTCAAAGCACAGTTAGAAGTCAACCACTTTGTAGTGTGCCCTGTATGAGCCAGACTGGTAATGAAAGCAGATTTCCTTCCCTGGAGGACAACCATGTGCCAGATGGACATTTTTAACAATCTGCCAGTTTCATGGTCACCATTATTAATATCATTTTTTATGCTTAATTATTTAATAACAGTATTTAAATTTCCCCCATTGCCATGGAGGGATTTGAACTCCTGTTTCCAGACCATTAGACCAGCCCTCTGGATTACTAGAGCAATAATTTTATCACTAGGATACTGCTTCCCATGCAGATATCTGTCAACAGATACGGTTGGACCATTCCACAGGAAAAGTAAACCAGGCAGAGTTATACAGCGTCACTATAATATGAAATCATACAATATTGGAGTAATACTGGGACTGCAGATGCTGGAATCTGGAGCAGTCCAGGACAAGGTACAGTCACAGGATGCTAACAAGGCTCTGAATCCAGAAACATAGCTACTAATATTGGAGAAACAGACACACAGAATGTTGCTGAGGCCACATTTAGAATGTGGCATTCAGCCATGATCACCCATCTACAGGAAAGATGCCATTAAGTTGGAAAGAGCGCAGCAGAGATTTGCGAGTATGTTGCTGAGACAGAGTGATGGAGAGAAGGTTGGACTTTGTTCCCTGAGACAGAGGAGAATGATGGTGATCGTTCAGAGGTGTATAAAATCATGAGGGCTATCAATCGAGTGAATGGACACAGTCGTTTTCCCAGGATTGGGGAGTCATGAACCAGAGGGCATAGGTTTAAGGTGACAGGGGAGAGGTTTCATAGGAACACGAGGCACAACTTTTTCACCCAGATGGTGATCAGTATATGAACGAGCTGCCAGAGGAAGAGGCAGGTACATTAACAGTGCTGAACGACATACGGACAGGTAAATGGACAGGAAAGATTAGCCCTCAGCAGACTGCAGATCTCCTGGTTCATCCATGGCTTCTGCTTTGGGTATGTCAAGTATGTTATTGAAGGCACACACTCATCCACGTAGATCTTGATGAAGTCTGTGACAACTGTGGCATATTCATTCAGAAATGAAGATGAATCTGAATATAGAACAGTCTCAAAGCAGACCTGTGAGCCCTTCCCTGCCTCCCTTGACCACACTTTTGCAATCTGCTCCAGTAGTGCTGTGGTCCTCAGTCTCTGCCAGAATGTCAGGAGTGTAAGTACAGCCAGGGGATTGGACTTCCCAAAATGCAGATGTGGAACAGCATGCTTAGTTAAAGCTTTATTGGCATTGCTGAGGACGATGAAATAACTGCTACACCATTCAGTAGAAAACAGCAAAACAGCATACTGGCAATTCAGTTACTAAAAACGCAATGACTACATTTAAAATATTGTCTTAGTTATTTAGAATAACACCTAAGTTAAACCTGAATTAAAAGCAAATTACTCTAAAATTAAAAGAAACAGTGGTTGCCCATTAAAGCACTGCACATGTCCATGTTATAAAATACAATGATTAAATATAAAACAGCATCAAGAATTAAAGCTGAAATTAAAAAAAAACAAATAGCTCTGAAATCAAAAGATGGTAGCTGCCCCATTTACCCAAATATTACCCATGCCCATGTATTGAACTTTGAGATTATCCATAGTTCCTACAGACTATGGGAGGGTGTTGGGGGCTTTGTTAGGTTGCACAACAGTCCTGGGGAACCGGCTCAGCTGTTTTCCAGTCTAGATGTCCGTGCAGAGATGTTTCTGTATCTCCTGCCAGATGGTAGGAGATTGAACAGGTGATAACTGGCAACACACATAAAAGTTGCTGGTGAACGCAGCAGGCCAGGCAGCATCTCTAGGAAGAGGTACAGTCGATGTTTCAGGCCCAGACCCTTCATCCTGACGAAGGGTCTCGGCCTGAAACATCGACTGCACCTCTTCCTAGAGATGCTGCCTGGCCTGCTGTGTTCACCAGCAACTTTTATGTGTGTTGCTTGAATTTCCAGCATCTGCAGAATTCCTGTCGTTTAGGTGATTACTGGGGTGGGATGAGTCCATCACAATGTTGTGAGCCCACCAAAGACAGCACGAGTTGTAGATTACAAACAAGAGAAGATCTGCAGACACTGGAAATCAAAGTAACACACACAAAATGCTGGAGGAACTCAGCAGGCCAGGCAGCATCTATGGAAAAGAGTAAACAGTCATCAGGGTCTCAGTCTGAAATGTTGACTGTTTTACTCCTTTCTAGTGAGTTGTAGATTGTTTTCCATATTTGATGGTGGTGACCCAATGATGATCTGTGCAGTCCTGATGACACATTGAAGTGCTTTTTGGTCAATCTTGTTGCAGCTAGTGTATCATACTATCACACCGTAGGTCAGTATGCTCCCAGTTACACATTGATACAGGTTTATCAGCAGCTTTGGGGCAGATTTGCTCTCCTTAAACTTCTAAGATAGTACAGGCATTGCAGAACCTTCCCTACTGTCAAGGTGGTGTTGGTGATCCAAAGGAGCTCCTATGTGATGTTCACTCCCAAGAACTTAAAGCTGGAGACCCTTTCCACCGCTTCACCATTTATGTGGAGTTTGTTCATACCTCATGATTTTTTGAAGTCGATAAGCATTTCTTTGTTTATTTTCATGTTGAGTGAAAGGTTATGGTTATTGCACCATTCAGACAGTTTCTGCACCTCCCCTGTCTATGCTGTTTCATTGTTATTTGTAACTAATCCAATCACTGTGGTGTCATCTGCAAGTCTGACGATGGAGTTGTTGGCATAGGCAGGGGTGAAGAGAGTATGAAGGGGAGGGCTCGGTACACTGGTGTTCAGGTTCAGGGAGGTGATGTGTACTTGCCTAGTCCGACCGTCTGGGTGTGTTTCGTAAGAAAGTCCAGAATCCAGTTGCAAGTTGATGGTTGAGTCCCAGTTTGTGTAGCTTAATGGTCAACCCATTAGAGAGTTTGCTGTTGAAGGCAGAACTGTAGTCAATAAAAAGCATTCTGGCATAGGTGCTCATATGCTCCAAGAGTTCCAGTACAACGTGGTGAGCAATGGAGGTGACATCCTCGGCTGATCTGTTTGCCTGATAGGCAAAGTGGCACCGGTCCGGAGTAGCAGAGATGGCGTACTTAATGTGGAACATAGACACTTGATGGCTACCGTGGTGTAACAGTGATCATGTCCGTAGCCTCCTCTGTTCTACAGGTGAAATGTTAATGGTAGTCAGTCTGAGATCACCTGGTTGAAGTTCTTGCAACGTTCGGGAGGGCGTCGGAGTACACTGTCTCACGTTTGCTGATCATGGTGTTCACCTCCTCCATCGTCAGCTTGACATGAGTCAGGGGTGGAATGTACCCCTGGAATATTTTTTGCTGTATTTATTACAATACAACAGTGAGCTGCTGTAGCCACAGCTACACAGTTCGAAAACCTCTGACAGGAAGCATTTTTGTAGAACACTGCTGGTGTATAGCCTCACTCACATAGATACAAGGTTATTCACTATGGGGTACAATGTCAGACAGTACGTCTGAACATACAAACAGGTCACTGTTAAAGTGGTGTCGAAATCAAATAAAATTGTTGATGCTGAAAATCTGAAATAAAAACAGAAACTGCTGGACACACTCAGAAAGGCAGGTAACATCTCTGGGAAGAAATAAAAGAGCCAATGCTTCAGATCAGAGACCGAAACATTGATGAACTGCAGATGGACCATGTCAGATGAACTACATTTCTATAGACACTTATTGAATGTTTTCTGTGAGCTCCTCTTTTCCACGTAGCAAGGGGACTTCAGTATCTGAGACCAGAGTCACTCTCAGAGTAGATGAGATGATCTACCATCATGCTTTGTTTATGTCTGACCACTGATAAAGTTACGCAGTGCAAAAACATAGCATCCTTAACATCATCTGCAGATTTCCTCGTGTTTGCGTTTTTAATTCACTACTGCGAAGCCTCTTCCGGTGATGCCTACACTGAAAAAGTTTAAATCTTCTCTTCGACGGGAGTTCAGTGAAACCATCTCTCACTGCTCCCCATCTGTAATTTCTTCAGCTCTTCAACTTTTCGACCACATTTTGATTCAGACTCGCTATCACAGCCATATGTCCTTTCCTGTCATATCCCCTTTGCCTATCACCTGTCCAGCTCTTGGCTCCATCCCTCCCCCTCCTGTCTTCTCCTATCATTTCAGATCTCCCTCTCCCCCTCCCACTTTCAAATCTCTTACTAGCTCTTCTTTCAGTTAGTCCTGACGAAGGGTCTCGGCCCCAAAACGTCGACTGTACCTCTTCCTATAGATGCTGCCTGGCCTGCTGCGTTCACCAGCAATGTTGCTTGAAATTCCAGCATCTGCAGATTTCCTCGTGTTTGCATCAAAAATCCCCACACGCTTTATCAGTCTCTGAGCCAGGAGACGTTGGGAATAAGTAACCAAAAACAGGGCCACTAAATGGGAAAGAGAGGGACAGGAACTGAGAGGTTGAGTGGGAACTCCAAAGCCTGGGGCCTTGACAACCAAAGTCACTATTACCATTATTAATAATACACACAAAATGCTGAAGGAACTGAGCAGGCCAGACAGCAGTTATGGAAAAGAGTAAACAGTTGACATTTTGGCCCGGAACCCTTCATCAGGACTGGAAAAAAGAGATGAGACGTCAGAATAAGAAGAAGTCAGAATAGAACAGTGCTAATCACCATTATTAATACTGTTATGTTCAAAGAGGATTCAGATGCTGGCATTGTAATATCACAAACAACTCAAAGAATTGTTTGTATTACAAAGGAAGAGGTAAGGTTAAACAGGGATTTGGAAACTAGAGTAAAGCTTTGTTAATTTTTGATGAAAATTTTCATTTAATTTTTCTTTCTTTTTTATTGCAGTTAGAGCAGAGGGGGGTGCCAGGTAGGATAGCGGGAGGCTCCTCTTGTGGGATGTGGGAAGGCAGGAGACCGCCAGTGTCCCCGATAACTACACTTGCAAGAGGTGCAGACAGCTGCAGCTTCTAACAGACCATGTTAAGGAATTGGAACTGGAACAGGATGAGGGGTTGATTAACAGGACATATGGTGCAAGGAGGTTACCCCCAAGGTGTAGGACACAGGTAACAGGGTGACCGTCAGGAGGGGAGAAAGGCAGCTACTGCAGAGTAACACCACGGCCATTTCCCTCAACAACATGGATACCACTTTGAATAATGTTGGTGGGGGAATGACCTAGCAGAGGAAAGCCACAGCAGTCAGGTCTTTGGCACTGAGTTTGGCTCTGTGGCTCAGAAAGGCGGGATGGAGGGAATTCCATAGTTAAAGGAGCAGAAAGCAGATTCTGTAGATGGGGAAAGAGACACCCAGATGGTATGTTGTCTCCCAGGTGCCAGGATCAGGGACATCGGTACAGGTCCAAACATTCTAAAAGGTGGCGGGGGGTGGTTAGCTGGAAGTCGTGATACATATTGGTACTGATAATATAGATAAGAAAAGGGAGCAGGTCTTTAAGAAAGAACATAGGGAGTTAGGCAGAAAGCTGAAAAACAGGACTTCCAGGGTAGTAACATTTGGACTGCTGCCTATGCCACATGCCAGTGAGGGTAGGAAAAGGATGATTTGGCAGATGAAAGTGTAGCTGAAGAATTGTCAAGGGGCAGGGCTTCAGATTTCTGGATCATTGGGATCTCTTCTGGGGAAGGTACGATCTGTACAAAAAGGAAGGGTTACAGCTGAACACAACGGGGACCAATATCCCTGCGGGCAGGTTAGCTAGACTTGTTAGGGAGGGTTTAAACTAATTTAGCGGGGTGTGGGAACCTGAGTGATAGGGTAGAAGATGGGACAGTTGGTATAGAGCTAGATGCAGAGTGTAGTGGGAATGGGAGGAAGGACAGATAGAGCAAAGTTGCAGTTTGTGGGCTGAGTTGAAGTAAAACTTGGGAGCAAAATTCTAAAGTGTGACCAGTACAGGACTGCAGGTGTTATATTTGAATGTACACAGTATACAGAATAAGATAGATGATCTTGTAGTGCAGTTAGAGATTGGCATCACTGAGTTGTGTCAGAAAGATCATAGTTGGGAGCTCAACAACAAAGTATGCTCATTATATTGAAAAGACAGGCAGGCAGGCAAAGGCTCTGTCGGTAAAAAATGAAATCAAATCCGTAGAATGAGGAGATATAGAATCCTTGTGGGTAGAGTTACAAAACAACAAGGGTAAAACAACCCTGATGGGAGTTATATACAGGCCTCCAAACAGTAGCAAGGATGTGAGGTACAAATTATAATGGGAGGTAGAAAAGACATTTAAATAAGGGCAATGTTATGATAGTCATGGGGGATTTTTTTTATAGGCATCCGTTAGTCTCATGAGACAATGGATTTGTGCCTTGCAAGGTTGTACGGAAGACCAGCAGTTGCCCATGCTGCAAGTCTCCCCTGTCCCCACCACCGATGTTGTCCAAGGGAAGGGCATTAGGACCCATACAGCTTGGCACTGATGTTGACGCAGAGTTAAGTGGTTAAGTTGTTAAATGGTTAAGTGCCTTGCTCAAGGACACACACACTGCCTCAGCCAAGGCTCGAACTAGCGACCTTCAAATCACTAGACGAACGCCTTAACCACTTGGCCACACGTCATTGGGGGATTTTAATATGCAGGTATACTGGGAAAATCAGGTTGGTGCTGGACCTAAGTATTGGAGCAAATTGTAATTTTCCTTACAGCTTAATAATGAATTATCTGATTGTATTTTAAGTTGCTTTTATATACATAACATTTTAAAATGCCTCTAGTGGCTATACAAATATAATTCCGGAAGCTTTGGACTGCATCAAGTAAATAAGTGTTTTTCTCAATGGTTAACTTTTTACTGCAGTATTGAGTAAGTATTTTCTAATTGGGTTATTATTATCTATAGATTAGAATGGAATTTTTCTCATCACTATGGTATAACAGTAGCTGTTTGGTGCTAGGCACCATCTTTTCTTTAGTTTCCCTAAGTAGTAGGCCTCTGTCCCTGTTTGTTTCAACTTCCCTTTGTTTTATCAATTGTTAATTAAATGATTGTGAAGCAACATTTCTTATCCTTCATTCCTGACTTCTAAAAGAACCTTGATTTAAACATCAGAATCCACCACAAGATGGGGACTTCGCAGGATGCCTATGAGATGGCTTTTTAGAACCACTTGTGGTTGATCCCGCCAGGGGAAAGGCACTTCTGGATTGGGTGTTGTTGTTTATCATCCACATTAATGATCTAGATGATAATGTGAACCGTACCAACAAATTTGTGAATAACATCAAGATTGGAGGTGTAGTGGACGATGCGGAAGGCTATTGTCCGAACTCAGGGACCTGAGTTACAGAGAAAGGTTGTGTTGGCCAGAAGAAACTTCAGTCTGATCAAAGACAGGGGAAGCCGACAAGCCAGTTGTCTTTGTTTCCCCCATTTTGTGGACTCTGAACAGTTTCTTGCTCTTGGATAATCTAATGAGAGCAACTGAGGCTACGTCCACACGAGACCGGATAAATCCATAACCGAAGACTTTTCTCTTCGCTTTGACCCTCCGTCCACACTGAAATGGCGTATCCTCCCCTGAAAACGGAGCTTTTCTAAAACGCTCTCCAGAGTGTTTAAATCTGAAAACGCCAGGTGGGCGTTGTAGTGTGTACGAGGTAACCGGAGGTTTTAAAAAGCCTGTCGTCCCTTTCATCGGTGAAGAGACTATGGCTGTAGGAAATGTTTCCAGGGTGACCCCTCTGTGGGAGTGGGAAGATGTTGGTGGGACCACCCGGGGGTATGTGTGTCCGTATGTGTAGCTATTGTAGTGGCTGTGAGGCTGGTATTGTGGCGGTGAGAAGTACTGGGGGGGGGGTGCAAACTCCTCTGCAACAGAGTTAGACAGTTTTTCAGTGTTCCTTGTCAGCCGGGTCATACTGTCCGTGAACTCCCTGTCGGTTGCCTCCATATGGTAGAGTATTTGTTTTTTTAGTTTTAAGTCCTCCTGTGTGAGAGCCAACAGCTGCCTGTCGTTTGGCAATTTCCTTTTAAGTTTTTCAAGTCTGTAACTGGACAAACGTGCACCAAGTATACCGTTTCCTCTTTACTTGTTTTCTGCAGATGTGTCCTGCGGCCTTTGAAAGGAAGCTCTCCAAGTACGCAGGACTGGTCAGCAACTGTCAGCAGGCTGGATGGAGAGCGAGGTGTCTCCCAGTGGAGGTTGGTTGTAGGGGATTCATAGCCCGTTCATTAGGTACAGCCTTCAGCATTTTGGGCATCGAGGGAGAGAGGAAGAGGAAAGCCATCCGCAGTACCACCAATGCGGCAGAGAGAGCCTCAAGGTGGCTGTGGCTCAAAAGAGGGGAGCCATGGAGTCATAAGTAGCTAGCCATCTGGACACAAGCTGGGGCCTGGTCAGCCCCGGCTGGGTCACCTGGAGGTGGTTGTATGAAACACCCGATGATTCCAGGAACATCACTGAAGATGTGTCCAGATACATCAATAGATGTATGTACACAGCTGCGCATGCTCAGTAGGAGGAGATTCACCCAAATACCGGTTTTAATGTGGACGGAGGTATTTTCAAAAAATGCCTGGTGTGGACGCCTATCGTTTGTATGCAAAACCGGTGTTTTCAACATTATCCGGTCTAGTGTAGACGTAGCCTAAATGTGTACACAGGAAGCTTCAGGTAATGATCTGCTAAACCTGAGACCATTCTCAAACAAGTAGCCATTTGTTATGTAAAGGGCGTGGACTCTGAACTGATTCTTGACTCTGGGACAATCTAATCAGAGCAATATACCTGAGACCATTCTCAGAGGAGTAGCTACTTGTTATGTAAAATGCCAGATCTGCAATCGGTAATCTCGTTAGACTGGGTTGCCTCATTTAACTGGCAGACTCTTTTCCCAGGTAATACCCTTTCTCTTCATTGAATGTTCATGGAGAGTCAAGGAATTCTCGTGGTGTCACAGGGAGACAGTTTGTGAACCATGTGCTTTTAGTTGAAACAATAAAAGTTACTTGTCGGTAAATACCGATTCTCTGTACCCCACTGATCACCATTACAAAGGTAACCCTTGGATACGCTAGGACTTCATTCCCTGAAATGAAGGAAGGTTTTTCTGGACAGTGTAAATAGATGCAGGCATTACCCCCTGAGACTGGGTGACAATAGAACTTGAGGTCACAGCTTTGGACTGAATGGTGAAATATTTAGGGGGAATCTTAAATTCTTCAGTCTGGGTGGTGAGAATGTGGAATGAGCTGCCAGCAAAGGTGGTTGATGTGGATTCATTGCACCAGTTAAGAGAAGCCTGGAGAGGTACGTGGATGAGAGGGGTATGGAGGGCTATGGCCCAGGTGTGGCTAGTAGGTGGAACTATGCAGAACAGCTCAGTGTGGTCTAGATATTCTGAAAGGTCTGTTTCTGTGCAGTAGTGCTCTATGATGCATTTACTCTTGGTAAGGGAACTGCTTTGTCCAACTCACAAGAAACTGCAGAGAGTTGTGGGCACAGCTCAGTACATCACAAAAACTAGCCTCCACTTCAAGGACTTTGTCTACACTTTATGCTGCCTCAGTAAAGCAGCCAAAGTATCAAGGACTCCACCCACACCAGATATTCTCTTTGTTACCCTTTCTTGTTGGGCAGAAGATACAGAAGCATGAGAGCATGTATCACCAGCTCAAGGACGCTGTTCTATCCCACTGTTACAAGACCATAGAATGGTCCCCATATACAAGATGAACTCCTGACTTCACACCATCTCCACTGCACTTTCTCCGTAACTGCTTTTCCCTTGCACTACCTAAATATACTGAAGTGATGAAATGATCTATATTGATGGCATGCAAAAGAAAGATTTTCTGTGTACCTTGGTACACATCAATTTACCATGTTAAACTGATTGGCCTGTATTTACTCAGTTTATCCCTTATTCACTGATGTAGAGATTGAATGTTACCTCCACAAGAACTGGTCATCTTTATAAGTAACATCAGGGATAGGTGCATCTCTCACAGTTAGACAGGTGAGGGAGGCTGAGCTCAGGTAAATTCACTTGTGCTGGTTCACTCACAACCTGCCACAAGCCCCTTCTAACCAGAATCACTTCAGACTTAGCCAGTGTGAAGTGTGCTAGCCATGTGACCAAACATCTACTGGTGTTAAGTTCCTGCACCTGGAGTACATTCAAAATTTAGTGTTTCAGGAGGGACCAGATAGTATGTATCTGAGGACAGCGGTGGAAGAGTCTGGCATGCTGCTTGTAAAGTATGTTTACAGTCAGCCAGACAATACAACAATCCATGGATAACAGGCACAGCTGTTATCTCACGAGCTTCCGCATCCAGCACGTCATTCTTTGAAATTTCTGCCATCTTCCACAGCATCTATTACTAAGTACATCTTTAATTCCACCCCACCCTGCCACCACTCTCTGCTTTCCGCAGGGGTTGTTCTTGATGTGACTTCCTCTCCACTGACCTAGTACTGACTTCTTCAAGCAGGACAAGTCTGTCACCTGTCCTGCCACCTCCCTCCTCACCACTATTCAGGGCCCCAAATAGTCCTTCCAGGTGAAGTGACACTTCGCTTGTGAGTCTGTCAGGGTCGTCTATTGTATCCAGTGTGCCTGTTGCATCCTTCTCTACACCAGTGATACCTGAGGTATATTGGGAGACCACTTTGTCCGTCTGCCACAAAAGGGGTAATTTCCTGCTGGTCATCCATTTTAATTCTACTTCCCATCAGGACATATCAGTTCATGGCCTCTCTACTGCCACAAAGAGGTCAAACTCAGTTTAGATGAGTGACACCGCATATTCCATCTGGGTAGCCTCTAACCTGACAGCATGAACATCGATTTCTCATTCCTAATTTCTCTCCCCTCTTCCTTCTCTCTTTTCCATTCCTCATTCTGGCTCCCCTCTTACTCCTTCTTTTCTCCTCACCCGACCAACACCTGTCTGGTAACCCTCCTCCTTTCCTTTCTCCCATGGTCCACCCTCCTCTCCTATCAAATTACTTCTTTTCAGCCCTTTAACCCTTCCACCTATCACCTCACAGCTTCTCACTTCATTTCCCCCACCTTCTTATTTTGGCTTCTTCCCCCTTCCTTTCCAGTCTTGATGAAGGGTCTTGGCCCAAAATGTCGACTGTTTACTCCCCTCCATAGATGCAGCCCAACCTTCCTTCAGCATTTTGTGTGTTGTTCTGGATTTCCAATGTCTGTAGAATCTCTTGTGTTAAAAACATATGATACCACAAGCATACAGTACCAATGGGGGCTAGAGTCTAATACCAGATAAAGACACAATGTTCTGCAATCAATTGCTGTTGTACAATATAACAGGGAAATGTAACCAGACACAGTTATACAGTATTATAGACATGACATATTGTCAAACTGCACCACAGAGGAATGATAAGGACACAGTTATTTAATGTTACGAAGATATAATAACATCTAGTGAACTGTGAATAATGACCTAAAAGTATCTGATCCTTGAGACAATCATAGGAATTTTGGGGTCTGCTATCTGACGCATTCTCACAGTCTGTCAAATGCCTGATACCAGCTAATTTTGTACACAGCTACATGGCTGATAGAAGATACCATGAGAGAGTGCTAGAGGGATTCTCACATAACACATATGGTGTCTGATATTAGTTAGCTACATGCTGCTGTCGGTGTACATTAACACAGACCTGTAGATATCTGCAACCAAAGACATACAACACTGCAGGGATACACTACGAAAGACACATAGCACTGCTAGGGTCTGCTACTACAACACCGCCGGGGTCTGCTACCAAAGACACACAGTACTGCAGGGGTCAGCTACCAAGGACACAGTCTTGCAGCGATCTGCTACCAAAGACACACAGTACTGCAGAGGTCTGCTACTACAGCTCTACTGGGGTCTGCTACCAGACACAATGGAGGAAAGTTCTTTGATGAGATGGATATTTGTGAACTCACCCCACAGTCAAAACAGTTGAAGGAGGAGTGAAAATAAAGTCGAGGACCACAGCCGTACATCTTTAGAAACATCTCGGACAGAAAGAGACCCAGAAAGGTGAATTCGGCATAGTCTGAGAAAAGGAAATGGGACGGATTAGAGAGACCAGATGGTGTGAGATGCACAGCAAGATCCCATGAGCAGCCCCAGTCTGCATTGTTGTCACAGAGCTGCACCAGTCCATCCCCAGCTCTGGCCTGTTCCCTGGGTGCCTCTTGTTGAGGTGTTAGGAGTGGAGTGGGATAGGGACGGGGGAGGTGCAGAGCAGGAGGACAGCAACTCTTCATATGTTGGCATTGAAGAAATAAGAGCTTCCCACTTCAGGTCAGGCACTGTATCCCATTGCAGAGCAAGAGCGCCTCACTGGTTCTTGTCAAATATAGGGCATAACAAAAAATTCATTTGCATTCATATACTTTTCAAGAACTCAGTTTATTCCAAGGCACTTTACTTCTCAGCAGTGCTTATGCTTCTTTAACTGTGGCTGATCTCAACTATTGTCATGACTAACTTTTGTCAAGGGCAACTAACCAAGATTTTATACCTCCACCCCTCGGTGCCCTTTTGCTCTGGATATTAAAAATCAGCACTCCTTCCGCTGTACTGACTACTTTTGCTAGACGTCCATTATTCTTTCTATGTGTCCTGTTGATCAGTCTGCTTCTCAGCCAGGACAGGATTTATTTCCGGAAGTAAAAGCCATACGTTTCCTTTGACCACATTATGTAATCACCTCTTTCATGAAGTTACTCCATCCACACTGAAGTACTTTGGTACTTTCTGAGATTGTGAAAGACATTATGGGTGATGCTGGATTGACAAGTATCTTACCCACCCTCTTGCCCCAAATCAAAAAGTAGTTGGGTGGGACCTTGCACTTAGCTCTGGGGTGACTTGGTACTTGCCTGGCTTCCATATCAGTTCCCTTCTCTTGGTTCCATTGTGAGAAGGATTCTAGGAAGAGTTTGGGTCCAGAATTTAATATGCTGTATCTCAGAAAATTACCTGGCAGTGGTGTGGGTGGGGAGAAGGCAAGGTGAAGGAAGAAACCCTTAGGCACAAAGCGAAGACAATGAACATTTGAGAGAATTGATAAAGTGATAGATTTCCCTGCATAAGGGAGAGCAGGACAATGGACACACCCTCACAGTGAGAGCTAGGACAGGCAGCAATGATACGAGGAGCACTCCTTCATATTAAGAGTAGGGGAGATGCAGAAACTTCTTCCTCCAATAAGCAAGTGTGCTGAGATCAACTTAAGCTTTTAATGGATAGACGTAGTTTGTTAGGATCATAAGTATTGTGGGGTTCAGGTGAATATATGGCATTTAATTCATGGTCGATTTGCAACCTTCACTTTGATATAATGCAGTTCAACCTGAATGAGTGGGCCAACAAATGGTAGGCAAGAGAAGGAAATGTACTTACATAGGAAGTTGGAGAGCCACAAGGGCTGGTCATAGTGGACAATAGCAACGCACACTGTGTTAAGGGCCACCAGACCCAGGACAATCCAATAGAAGGCATGTGACTTGACCATGTGACGAATGGAGATGCGTAGCATGCGCTCCTTGCGGCGGAAGTAAGATGAACCCTCCAATAGCTTGGTGCTCTTAATGCTGGCCCTTGCCAGCGGAGACCCTGGATGAAACAAGAAGGAAATAACTTTAGAGTCAGAATTATATAGCACAGAAATTGGCCCTTCGACCCGACTTGTCTACGCTGTCCAACGTCATAGAGAAGTACAGCACAGAAATAGGCCTATCAGCCCATCAAGTCCATTCCGAAACCATTTAAACAGCCTACTCCCATCAATAATGGCCCTCCATATACCCATTCAAACTTCTCTTGAATGTTGAAATCGAGTTCGCATGGACCACATGTACTGGCAACTCATTTCACACTCTCACAACCCTCTGAGTGAATAAGTTTCCCATCATAGATAGGGTAAATGCTTGATTGCATTTACCTTATCTATATCTTGCATAATTTTGTATACCTCTGTCAAATCTCGCAATCTTCTACATTCTAAAGAATACAGTGTTAACCTATTCTATCTTTCCTTATAACTCAGGTCCTTCAGACCAGTATTATCTTTGTAAATTTTCTCTGTACTCTTTCAACCTTGTTTACATCTTTCCTGGAGGTAGGTGACCAAAACTGCACATAGTATTCCGAATTAGCCCCACAAATATCTTATACAACTTCAACATAACATCCCATCTTCTGTACTCAATCTATTGATTAATCAAGGCCAATGTGCCAAAAGCTTTCTTTACAACCCTATGTGACGCCACTTTCAACTAATTATGGACCTGTATTCTCAGATCACTTTGGTCTACCACACTCCTCAGTGCCCTACCATTCACAGTGTAAGACCTACCCTACCAAAGTGCAAAACCTCACACTTGTCTGTATTACATTCCATCTGCCATTTTTCAGCCTATTATTCCAGCTATTGCAAATCCCTCTGCAAGCCATGATAGCCTTCCTCACTGTCCACTAAACCCCCAATCTTTGTTAATGTGATTAACTGGATCAAATTCGCTGATCCAGTTAACCACATTATTATCCTGATCATTGATATAGATGACAAACAACAAAGGACACAATACTGATCCCTGCGGCACACCACTAGTCACAGGCCTCCAGTCAGAGAGGCAATCATCGACTACCACTCTCTGGCTTCTCTCTCAAATCAAGTATCTTATCCAATTTACTATCTCATCCTGATTGCCAAGCGACTGAACCTTCTTGACCAGCCTCCCATGCGGGACCTTGTCAAATACCTTACTAAAGTCCACGTAGACAACATCAACTACAACGCCTTCATCCACTTCCCGGGTAACTTCCTCGAAAAACTCTAAGATTGGTTAGACATAGCCTACCATGCACGAAGCCAATCTGACTATTCTTAATCAGTCCATGTCTATCCAAATGCTTATCTATCTGGTCCTTTAACTTCCAATAACTTTCCCACAACTAATGACAGAGTCGCCGGCCTACAATTTCCTGGTTTCTGTTTACAGCCTTTTTTAAACAGTGGAACCACACTGGCTATCCTCCAATCCTATGGTACCTCTTTTGTTGCTGAGGATGTTTCAAGTATCACTGCTAGGGTCCCGGCAATTTCTCCACTTGCCTCCCTTGGGGTCCAAGGGAACACCTTGTCAGGCCCTGGGGATTTATCCACCCTGATTTGCCTCAGGGTAGCAAACACCTCCTGTACAGGGTCCATGAAGTTAATGGCTCTTGCCTCACTTCTAGACTCTGCATCAGTCTCCCGAGTAAATACAGATGCAAAAAACTTATTTATTAGATTAGATTCAACTTTATTGTCATTGTGCCGAGTACAGATACAAAGCCAATGAAATGCATCAGAAATGCAAAGAGTAGTGTTATTTACAAAATAACTGTGAATATGATCTCCCCCCCTGTTTTGGCTCCATACCTGGATCACCATTTTGGTCTTCCAGAAGACCAGTTTTGTCCCTTGCAATCCTTTTGCTCTTAACATACCTGTTGAGTCCCTTGAGATTATCTTACACCTTGTCTGCTAGAGCAACTTTCATTGTGTTCTCTTTCATTTCTTGTACTCCATAAGCACTTCATTTGTTCCTACTTGCCTTTACCTGCTATGCACCTCCTTGTTTTTTCTTAACCAGGGCCTCAATGTCTCTTGAAAATCAAGGGACTCTGTACTTGTTATCTTTACCTTTTATTCTCACAGGCAAATAGGAGCTTTGTACTCTCAACATTTCATTTTTGAAGGCCTCCCACTTTCGAAGTACTCCTCTGCCAGAAAACAGTCTGTCCCATCCACACTCACTAGATCATTTCTGATAGCATCAAACTCAGCCCTCCTCCAATTCTGAATCTCAACCAACAGACCATACCTATCTCTTTGCACATTTACTTTGAAGCTAAAGCCTATACCATATAGCACCT
Organism: Mobula birostris; assembly: GCF_030028105.1. Classification (NCBI taxonomy): domain Eukaryota; kingdom Metazoa; phylum Chordata; class Chondrichthyes; order Myliobatiformes; family Myliobatidae; genus Mobula; species Mobula birostris. The sequence continues at coordinate 101,265,747 of NC_092381.1, forward strand.
TTTTTTTTATTAAACAGGGCCTCAATATCTCATGAAAACCAATGCTCCCTATGCTTGTTTTCTTTATTCTGACACATCTAGTACCTCCGGTACCTCTTCTGTTGCTAAGGATGCTTTAAATATCTCTGCTAGAGCCCCTGCAATTTCTGCACTTGCCTCCTGTAGGATCCGAGGGAACACCTTGTTTGACCTTGGGAATTTATCCACCTTGATTTGCCTGATGGGGACTTCCAGTAGAGCTCATGGAGTGAAGTCATGTTCTTGACTCGCTCCATTACCTCTGAGTTTTTTTCCTACGATCAGCTATATTTAAGCTAACCATTAAGGCATCGACTTTTATAATACTTTGAAACAAATTGTGTTTTTTTGATATTCGGATGCTTTTATGGTCTGTTATGTCTAAGAACGGGAAAAATGGGAAAGACGGCAAACCTCCGGTTAGACTGAAAGGTACCGATCTTCCTCCGACTGAACCACCGTTAACTTTGAAAGCTATATCGGATCTAATTCAAACGGAAATTTCAACCTCTATAACGGAGCTGATTCGTGCGGAAATTTCAATTAATCTCCAGAAAATTGCCGATGCAATCGATGAAATGCAAACATCTATCACGGAACATCAGTCTGCTATATTTAATCTTCAAAAATCCACACAACAAAATGAACTCAAGATGGGGAAAATTGAAGAAACAATTACTGTAATGAAGAAAAAACTTGACTTTCTGACTTTTAAAAACTCTGACTTAGAATCCAGAATGCGACGGCAGAATATTCGAATTATTGGTATTCGTGAAGCTGCTGAATCTGACAACCCTATAAAGTTTTTTTCTCAACTTTTAAAAGATGCATTTCCTACCGTATTTCCTGAACAACCACCTTTATTGGATCGGGTGCACAGAGTTTCATCATATTCGTCTAAGTCAGATAAACCTCGACATGTTATTCTACGATTTCATTACTTTCAAAACAAGGAGAAATTGCTTTGATTCGCTCGACCTAAAGGTTACATTGATTTTTCGGATCTTCATTTTCGGTTCGTGGAAGACTTCAGTAAACAGATTCGGGATCAACGTGTTCATTACAGATCTGTGATGTCGGAACTCTACAAGATGGATTTAAAACAGCGCTGCTTTACCCAGCGCGTTTAAGGATCCGCACGCCTGACGGAGCTTTCTGTTTTTTTGATTCTCCATCGGATGCCCAGAGTTACCTGGATCACTTTTCACCTTCAACATCTTAATCGTAATTTTTAATTATCTCCGTTTGATCGGAGGCTGTTAATCTGTTGGGTTTAATTTTTTTTTGTTTTATATGGGCAAAAAAGTTTATTTTTGGTTAATTAATATGGTTGCCAAACTTTTTCTCAACTGCGTCATTCCTTTCTTTTTCCCTGGGGACTCTGGGTGGTTATTCCCTCAGCATCATTTCACGTATTTCCTTTGAGACCTTAAACTTTGTAGTTTTCAAATGTACTTTTTGTAATTTTTCCTAACTAGTCTATGTTAATTATCTCGTTTCTTTTTTTTTGTTTAATCATAGGGTCTGTTGTTCGTTACAGTTTTCTTTATATTTACTGGCTTTTTCTTTGTATTATATTGTATTTGTCTTAATTGGTCTACTTTTTTTTTATTCCTTAACTGTTTTATAACTTTAGCTGATTTTTTTATACTTAAACTTTTTTTTAGTGAGCGTCTATTGGAAGTCATGGGGGTAGTCTTAGTGCTTGCTTCTTTCTGGCTGGTCTGCTTTAGATTTAGCTTTGGGGTCATGGGGTGGGGGGTGGTGGGAGGGGCTTCACTTTTTAGTTTTTTTCTTCTTGGGCTATTTACATTACTGAAGCATTGGTTGCGTTCTCCTTCCCGTTATCTCTTGTTTGTTCTGTTCCCTTTCCGGGTTCGTGGATCAAACCTATTGTCAATCCTCTTTTTTGCAGGTTGACTTTACGGTTTATGGAGTCTATTATTAATTTTGTCTCTTGGAATACTAACAGTCTTAATCATCCAATTAAAAGGAAAAAAGTTTTTAAAGTATTCCGGAGACTTAAAGCACATGTTCTATTTTTACAAGAGACCCATGTGCGGAGGGGCGACAGACTACGTTTTTTTAAATTTTGGAAGGGTCAACAGTTTCATTCGAACTCGAACGCTAAGATTCGAGGTGTTTCTATTTTTATAGACCCCTCAGTTACTTTTGTACAACATGATATTATTTCTGATCCGAATGGTAGATTTTTATTGGTTAGTGGTCTACTCTTTAATAAAAAGGTAGTTTTGGTTAACATTTATGCTCCCAATATGGACTGTCCGGAATTTTATAAATCACTACTTAATTTGTTCCCGAATTTGAATGAGTTTTCACTGATCTGGGGCGGAGATCTTAATACTTGTTATCTCCAGTTTCGGACCTTTCGGCTCCTTTACGGATCTTACCCAACAAATCTGCAACTTTGATTAACTCATTCCTCTCTGATGCTGGGTTGACGGAGATTTGGCGTTTCTTGCATCCTCAGGAAAAAAATTTTTCTTTTTTTTCACATGTTCACCATTCCTATTCAAGAATTGATTTTTTTTTATTGACTCTTGTCTTATTTCTTTAGTGGTTAAATGTAATTATGACTCTATAGCCATTTCGGATCATGCTCCACTTAAGCTTTCTATTAAAATTCAGGCCAATACACAAAATAATAGACAATGGCGTTTCAATTCGCTGTTGCTTCAGGACTTGGATTTTGTTAACTTTATGAATGAACAGATCAATCTTTTTCTTACAACCAGCTATACAGAAGATATTTCTATGAACATCCTTTGGGATACTTTTAAAGCTTATATTCGTGGTCAGATTATCTGGTATTCTGCTGCTTTGAGGAAGAAGCTGAAGCAGGGGGAGCTGGTTATTGTGGACAAGATTAAGGAAATTGATAAGAAATATGTTACAGCTCCCTCTGAGGAGCTGTATAAACAAAGAACTGAACTTCAAATGGAACACAGTTTATTACTTTCGTCCTCAATTGTAAATCAATTAAAGAAAACAAGAAGTGAATTTTATGTACATAGTGACAAAGTTGGTAAACTGTTGGCTAATCAGTTGAAGACTAATTATACTAAATTTCAAATTAATCAGATTTATAATCAAAATGATCAACTGATACTTGATAATGCTGAGATTAATCAAGCCTTTTTTGATTTTTATTCCTCCTTATATCAATCAGAGTCCTTACGAGACTCTAAATATATGAATGACTTTTTAGATAACCTAGATTTCCCTAAGATTTCACAGGATATATCCTCTATGCTAGATACTCCCATTACCACTGATGAGATTAAGAATGTTATCTTTTCTATGAACCTGGGGAAAGCTCCTGGCCCTGATGGGTTTACTGCGGAATTTTACAAATTTTTTGCACTTTCAGTAATCCCTTGGTTTTTTAGGGTTCTGGAGGCTTCATTAAAACTTGGTAAACTTCCCGAATCCTTCAATAGAGCGTCAATTTCTCTAATATTAAAGAAGGATAAAGATCTTGCTCAATGTGCATCTTACAGACCAATATCTTTATTAAATGTTGATTCTAAAATTTTTTCTAAATTATTAGCAAACAGATTAGAAAAAGCACTTCCTTATATTATTTCGGAAGACCAAACGGGTTTTATTAAAGGTCGTTACTCTTTCTATAACATTCGCACATTCTTAAATATTGTTTATACTCCTTCACAAAATGTTCCTGAGTGTGTTATTTCTTTAGATGCTGAAAAAGCCTTTGACAGAGTAGAATGGCCTTACTTATTTAAGGTGCTCGAAATGTTTAATTTTAGCTCGAAATTTATATCCTGGATTAAATTGTTATATCATTCTCCTATGGCCTCAATTCGTACTAACTCTTTAAGTTCACCCTTTTTCCCTCTTTCTCGAGGTACTAGACAAGGTTGTCCTCTTAGTCCTTTATTATTTGACTTTGCATTAGAACCTCTTGCAATTGCTATTCGAGAATCTCCAAATATTATTGGGATAACTCGGGGCTTAAAGTCTCATAAAGTATCACTTTATGCTGATGACTTACTTTTATATATTTCTAATCCTCAAAAATCTATCCCTGCTGCTTTAGATTTATTAGCACAACTTAGTCTCTTTTCCGGTTACAAGTTAAATCTCAGTAAGAGTGAACTTTTCCTGATTAATAAGCAACTTCCCTTGTATCATAACCTTCCGTTTAAACTGATTAATAATTATTTTTCATATCTTGGGATTAAAATTACTTGTAAACACAAAGATCTATTTAAGACTAATTTTTTACCCTTAATTGATCATATTACTCAATTTTCATTTAAATGGTCTCCATTATATTTAACTTTGATCGGTCGTATTAATGCAGTTAAGATGTTTATTCTGCCAAAATTTTTATATATATTTCAGGCATTACCGATTTTTGTTCCAAAATCTTTTTTTGATAAATTTGACTCTAAAATCTCTTCATTTATTTGGCAAAATAAAAACCCGAGACTGGGTAAAATACATTTACAGAAAGCTAAGAGAGATGGAAGTTTAGCATTACCTAACTTTAGATTCTTATTGGGCAATTAATATTCGACACATGAAATTTTGGTTACTTGACCAGGATACACTATCCATTCCTAAATGGGTAGCATTGGAATTACAATCTGCTCAAGGTTACGCACTTGGCTCTATTTTAGGTTCTTCTCTTCCTTTTGATTTGAAATGTTACAAACAGGTCTGTAACCCAATAGTTAAATATACCTTACGTATTTGGTTTCAATTCAGAAAATTTTTTGATCTTAACCAATTTGGGCTAGCGATCCCCATTTTAGGTAACATATTTTTTCCTCCCTCTTTCACGGATTGTGCTTTTCAAATTTGGAAGACTAAGGGTATTTCACGGTTTTTGGATTCATTTTTAAATGGTTCCCTTATGTCTTTTGAACAATTATCTAATAAATATAGTTTACCAAGAATACATTTTTTTAGATATCTCCAAGTTAGAAATTTCCTAAGTACTATACTTTCTTCCTTTCCAAAGCTCCCTCCTACATATATTTTAGATACTATAATTAACCTTAATCCATGTCAGAAAGGTGCAACGGCTATTATTTATAATATTATTATGAAACTTAGGAAAGCCCCATTTGATAAGATTATGTCAGATTGGGAACAGGAATTGGGTTTTATTCTTTCGGCGGATGACTGGGTGCAGATTTTACAATTAGTCAATACTTCCTCTATCTGTGCTAAACATTCCCTAATTCAATTTAAAGTTGTTCATAGAGCACATATGTCCAAAGATAAATTAGCTTGTTTCTATTCTCATATTAATCCTTTTTGTGATAGATGTCAGGGGCAGATAGCCTCTTTAACTCATATGTTTTGGTCCTGTCCTACTCTGGAAACTTTTTGGAGAGACATTTTTAATATTATCTCAAAGGTATGAATATAGATATCTCTCCTCATCCTATTACTGCTATCTTTGGATTACCTAAAATTTCCAGTAATCTCTCTCCTTCAGCCTGTAGAATGATTGCATTTCTTACTTTAATGGCGAAAAGATGTATTTTACAACATTGGGAAGAGACTAATGCTCCAACTACGTTTTTTTGGTTTTCCCAGACGATATTATGTTTAAATTTGGAGAAAATTAGAAGTAATCTTTATGATTCTTCAGTTAAATTCGATCAGATCTGGAGATCTTTTATTCAACATTTTCATTTAATGTAATTTTTTTTTCTCTCGGTCTATATTTATATTCCCTTCTTGTTTTTTTTAACTGTTTTTAATGGAGGTCGGGTTTGAGGACGTGATTTTAAGTGCTTTAACTCTACTTGTTTCCGAGATAGCCCATTGCTTTGCTTTGCTTTTAGTTTAGTTGCACGGTGGGTTTTTTTTGGGGTTTTTTTTTCTTTTTCTATTGATATATATGAAAATTAGTATACTATTATATTACCTTGTTATTTTATGTTTAAATTGCACTGTTTGTATTAATTTTTTGCTGTATTAATATTTCCTGTAATATATTATATTCTAACAGTGTATTAGTGCCTATATGGCTTACCCTCTGTGTACTTATTCAATAAAAAGATTTAAAAAGAAAGATTTGCCTGATAAGGTGTACTTAGGAAGTAGGAGGCCTTCAAAAGTGAAATTTTGAGAGTGCAAAGCTTGTATGTGTCTATTACAATAAAAGGTAAAGATAACAGGTTGCGAAGGAGGGAAATTATTCTTGACACGTTAATGGGAGCACAAATATCTTGGACCATTGCGATAAAGTTATAGCAAGTTGTAGGAGATTGAAGAAACAATAAGGGGCAAGAGGATGGATGGCTGAGAATGGGAGTTGATATTTAAAGCTCACGTGCTGCTGGACAAGGTGTCAATGTATAGGGTAGATAAATTAATGGGCTTGATATGTTTCAATAAAGTGGGGGCAGTCAGCCTGGAGTATTCGACTCGGAGACAACAAAATTAAAATTTTTATTGGTTAACATTGCAGTGTAAACAAATTTGTGTATGACTTGTCATTATTAGTTATCAATGAGTTCAAGAATCAAGATTTTCATAGTCATAGTCATAGTCATACTTTATACTGATCCCGGGGGAAATTGATTTTCATTACAGTTGCACCATAAATAATAAATAGTAATAGAACCATAAGTAGTTAAATAGTAATATGTAAATTATGCCAGTAAATTATGAAATAAGTCCAGGACCAGCCTATTGGCTCAGGGTGTCTGACCCTCCAAGGGAGGAGTTGTAAAGTTTGATGGCCACAGGCAGGAATGACTTCCTATGACGCTCTGTGTTGCATCTTGGTGGAATGAGTCTCTGGCTGAATGTACTCCTGTGCCCAACCAGTACATTACGTAGTGGATGGGAGACATTGACCAAGATGGCATGCAATTAGACTGCATCCTCTTTTCAGACACCACCGAGAGAGAGTCCAGTTCCATCCCCACAACATCACTGGCCTTACGAATGAGTTTGTTGATTCTGTTGGTGTCTGCTACCCTTAGCCTGCTGCCCCAGCACACAACAGCAAACATGATAGCACTGGCCACCACAGACTCAAGTTATGTACCAGCTTGAAAACTCTGGTTTGACCACATATAAAGTACTGCATTCAATTCTGGTCACTGCATTGTCAAAAGGATGTGGAGGCTTTGGAGAGGGTACAGAAGAGGTTTACCAGGAAACTGTCTGGATTAGAGAGAAGGTGGCCAAAATTGGGTTGTTTTCTTTGGAGTGGCACAGGCTGATGGGAGGCCTGATGGAGGGTGATAAGATTAGATATGCATACAATGGCTACTTTTTTTTAGGTACACATGCTCGTTATGCAAATATGTGATCAGCCAATCACGTGGCAGCAATTCAATTCATAAAAATATGCAGATTTGGTCAAGAGGTATAGTTGTTGCTCAGACCAAACATCAGAATGGAGAAAAAATATGATATAAATTATGTTGACCATGGAATGACTGTTGGTGCCAGATGAGGTGGCTTGAGTATCTCAAACTGCTGATCTCCTAGGATTTTCTCGTATTACAGACTCTAGAGTTTACAGAGAATGGTGTGAAAAATAAAAAAATCATCTGGTAAGCAGCAGTTTTGTGGATGAAAAAAAAATTCTTAATGAGAGAGATCAGACGAGAATGGCCAGACTGGTTCAAGCTGACAGGAAGATGACAGTAACTTAAATAAACACGCTTTACAACAGTGGTATGCAGAAGAGTATCTCTGAACGCACAACGTATCGAACCTTGAAGTGGATAGGCAACAGCAGCAGAAGATCATGAACTCATTAGCCACTTCATTAAGTACATGAGGTACCACCCAATACAGATAGACAGCTGGTGTCTTTTTCCCAGGGTTGATATATCTAATAATAGAGGGTAGACACTTAAGGTAAGAGGGGTTAACATGAAAGGAGATTTGTGGGTGAGTGGTAGGGGCCTGGAATGTGCTGTGGTGGAGGCAAATACAACAGAGATGCTTAAGTGGCTCTTCCGTTGGCATATGGATGTGCAAAGAAATGAGGGATATGGACTTTGTGTAGGCTGAAAGGATTAGTTTAGCCAATTAAGTACTTGTTCAATTAGCTTGGCACAACTTGGTTGGCTGAAAGGCCTGTTCCTCTGCTGTACTGTTGCCTTGTGATGGGTGAAGGTAGAATACTCACACCAGGATCTGACAGGTCACTAAAGAAGGTGATTTAGAAGTAGGCTTAGGGCAGGGGCCAAGGAACAATATTCTCTTGGTTCACAAGGAGAAATTCCAGTCCATAAGCAATGGGAGCAAGTGAAATACGGGGAGTTCCAACTTGGTGTCAGATATCATAGAAAACTTGCAACTTATGTCACCAACTGGCTCACTGTATTTTTGCCGGTCATAATCAAGGTTCCCAGTGTAACCAGTGGCTCCATGGTTTGCAGTCACAGCCCATCCAGGGGCTGTGGAAATGTGATGAAATTTCTGCCTCCATCATCCTTTCAGGTAATGGATTCCAGACCCCTGCAACTCTACAGCTGAAGAACTTACTCACCTCCCACCCGCTCCCATCACTTACTTGAAACCCATGTGGCCTAGCTTTTGATTATCCCACCAAGGGAAACAGATCTTTCCCATTTATACTATTGAGATTCTTTATACCTTCACACAGCTCAGTAATGTTTTCACTTAGTCTTCTCTGTTGCAAAGAAAGAACCCCAGCCTATCCAATCTTTCCTGATTGCTACAATTTACCAGTCCTGGCAATATCCTCAGTAATCTCCCTTGTACTTCTGCAAATCAAACGCATCTTTCTAGGTAGGTAGTGATGAGAAACTGCTCAAGATTTCATTTAACTCGTGTCTCTGGTGATACCCTCTCTGGTCTTTTATGCTGTGCCTTAGCTAAAAAAGAACATCCTGTGTGTCTTTTAACTATCTCACTGACTTGCCCTGTTGCCTTTATCTGTGTGTTGGCATATGTTCCAACGTTCCTTGGAGTGCAGTAAAGGACAGGGCTCTGGATGATGTTGTAGAACAGAGAGATCTAGGCATACATGTGCATAGTTCCCAGAAAGTGGGGACATTAGGTAGAGAAGGTGATGAAGGAGACACGTGGCACACCTATCATTGTCAGTCCGGGCAGGAGTACAAGACTTGGAACGTCAAGTTGCAAATGTAAATGTCGTTAGTGAGACCATACTTGGAAAACTGTGCACAGCTCCGGTCGCCCAGCTTTAGGATGGATGTCAGTAGACTGCAAAGGGTGCAGAAAAAATTCTCAAGGATGTTATTAGGACGTGACTGCTCAAGTTGTAAGAGACTGTGCAGGTCGGATCATTTCTCTGAAGCATAGGAGGCTCAGTGGTAACCTTAGAGAGGGCAAGTCTCTTTCCCAAGGTTAGGTATGAGTTTGGTGAGTATATGGAATGTGCTGTCAAAAGTGGTGGGTAAGGAGGTATATTTACAACATTTAAAAGATTTATACAAGCACAAGTACTAAACGAGTGCCTTGTGTTGGTATTCATGAAGGAGAACAACATGGGAGATAGTAAGAGCAGTGTGGGTTAGGTTTAAGCCAGGGCATTTTGATATCAAGAAGGAAGCAGTACTGGATCTCTTAAAGAATAGGGAACAGAGAGAGGCAAGAGATGGGTCCTTCACCATGATCTTCATGCCCTCTCTAGCCACAAAGTCCTGGAAGACTGGAGAGAAGCTAATGTTGTTCCTTTGCTTAAGAAGGAAAATGGAGGTTATTTTGACTGAAGGTCTGAGACCAGTGGAGTTCAGGCATGATCAGCCATTGTAACTCCTTTGTTTGTGATGTATATATAAATGACTTAACAAAAGTGTAGATGGGTTAGTTTGTAAATTTGTAGATAATGCAAAAGTTGGTGTCACTGTGGATAACAGAACATCATTAAAGGATATTACACGGTATAGATCAATTACAATTATGGGCAGAGAAATAGCAGATGGAGTTTTATTTGGGCAAGTGCAAGCTGCTGCACTTTGGGAAGTCAAATCTAAGGGGAATTTATACAATTAATGCAGGACCCTGAACAACATTACTGAACAGAGGGATCTTGTGTTCCAGTCCTCACCTCCTCGAAAGTGGCACCACAAGTAAGTAGAAAGGATTAGATAGGATCAGCTCTAAAAGCAGACTTTGGTTGTTTTCTCTGGAGCATTGTATGTTGAGGGGAGACACGACTGAAGTTTGTAAATCTGTGAGGGGCATAGATAGGGTCGACATTTTTTCCCCCAGAGAAGAAATACTGAATACTAGAGGGCATAGTTTTGAGCTGAGAGGCAGAAAATTTAAAGGGGATATGCGGGCTAGATTTGATTTATTTTTTCCTATTTAAACACACAGAAGATGGTGGGTGTCTGGAACAAGCTACCGGGGTGGTAACAGTGACAGGAGATACGATAATGGAGTTCAAAAGGATTTTAGACAGCCACGTGAATGGAGGGGTATGGATGATTTGCAGGCAGAACAGATTAGATTGATTTGCCATCCTGTTTAGCATACACACTGTGGGCTGAAGACCCTGTTCCTGTGCTGTACTGTTCTATATTCTATGTTCTAGTTGAAACACCATGTTACAGCTGTGTAGGCCATTGGTAAGTCCTTACATAGAATATGTTATGCAGTTCTGGTCGCCATACTTTTGGAAGGATATGAGTACACTAGAGAGGGTGTTGGAAGATTTCACACAGATGTTGCTGGGACTGAAGGGCTTGAGTTGTACAGAGAAACAGGATAGGCTGGGGCTGTTATCCTTGGAGCATAAGAAGCTTAAGAGTGACTTTATAGAAGTTGGGGAGGGTCTAAAACGAGAGGGCATAGATTTAGTGTGAGAGGGAAAGACATGAAAAGAGGACAAACAACCTTTTCATATAGGGAGTGATGGGTACTGTGTGTGCAATACACTGCCAGAGGAAGTAGTAGACATGGGTACAATTACAATATTTAAAAGACATTTGGACAGGTGCATGGACTGGAAAAGTTTAGAGGGATATGCACTAAATGCAGGCTTTTCACTGTATTTCAGTACATTACAATAATAAACCAGTATCAAATAAATTTTATTTCATTGAGATGCAGTACAGAGAAGACCGTTCTGGCCTTTCGAGCCGTGCCACCTAGCAATCCCTGAGTTAACCCTAGCCTAATCACAGGACAATTTACAATGACCAATTAACCTACCAACTGGTACGTCTTTGGACGTGGGTAGAAACCAGAGCATCTGGAGGAAAACCACGCAGTCATGGGGAGAACGTAGAACATGGAGAGGATATTGATGGGCTCACAGAGTGCATCACTGATTACATCAACTTCTGTGTGGACTGCAATGTTCGGACAAGAACTGTCCTTTGTTATTCAAATAAAAAGCCATGGGTGACAAAGGACATTAAGGACATCCTGAACGCTAAAAAGAGGGCGTATAGAGATGGAAATAGGGAGGAGCTGAGGGCAATACAGAGGGACCTGAAAGCTAGGATCAGGGAGGCTAAAGACAGGTACAGGAGGAAGCTTGAGTGGAAACTCCAGCAGAACAACATGAGAGAGGTCTGGAGGGGGATGAGGACCATCACTGGGTTCCAGCAAGCTAGCAACAGAGGAGCTGAAGGCAGTGTGGACAGGGCCAATGAACTTAACCTGCTCTTTAACAGATTTGACATTGTGGCCCCTGCCCATCCCCCACATGAGCCATCTGTTGTTGGCCCCCGACCAACACATATTCCACTCTCCCCTCCTACCCCTCCTCACAGTCCCCCACCCTGCTCTCATGACTATACCCCTTCCCCACACAAAACCACCACGGTGGGCTTCACAGCTGACCTGGTGAGAAGACAGCTGAAACGTCTCAACCCAAGCAAGGCTGCAGGACCGGATGGTGTCAGTACCAGGGTGCTCAAAGCCTGTGCCCCTCAGCTATGTGGAGTACTTCACCATGTATTCAACCTGAGCCTGAGGCTCCGGAGGGTTCCTGTATTGTGGAAGACGTCCTGCCTCGTCCCTGTGCTGAAGACGCCATGCCCCAGCGGCCTCAATGACTACAGACCGGTGGCATTGCCCTCCCACATCATGAAGACCCTGGAGAGACTTGTTCTGGAGCTGCTCCAGCCTATGGTGAGGCCACACTTAGATCCCCTCCAGTTTGCCTACCAGCCCCGATTAGGAGTTCAGGATGCCATTGTCTACCTGCTGAACCGTGTCTACGCCCACCTGGACAAGCCAGCGAGCACTGTGAGGGTCATGTTTTTTGACTTCTCCAGTGCGTTCAACACCATCCGCCCTGCTCTGCTGAGGGAGAAGCTGACAGCGATGCAGGTGGATGCTTCCCTGGTATCATGGATTCTTGATTACCTGACTGGCAGACCACAGTACGTGTGCTTGCAACACTGTGTGTACGACAGAGTAATCAGCAGCACTGGGGCTCCACAGGGGACTGTCTTGTCTCCCTTTCTCTTCACCACTTACACCTCGGACTTCAACTACTGCACAGAGTCTTGACATCTTCAGAAGTTTTCGGATGACTCTGCCATAGTTGGATGCATCAGCAAGGGAGATGAGGCTGAGTACAGGGCTACGGTAGGAAACTTTGTCACGTGGTGTGAGCAGAATTATCTGCAGCTTAATGTGAAAAAGACTAAGGAGCTGGTGGTAGACCTGAGGAGAACTAAGGTACCGGTGACCCCTGTTTCCATCCAGGGGGGTCAGTATGGACATGGTGGAGGATTACAAATACCTGGGGATACGAATTGACAATAAACTGGACTGGTCAAAGAGCACTGAGGCTGTCTACAAGAAGGGTCAGAGCCGTCTCTATTTCCTGAGGAGACTGAGATCCTTTAACATCTGCCAGACGATGCTGAGGATGTTCTACGAGTCTGTGGTGGCCAGTGCTATCATGTTTGCTGTTGTGTGCTGGGGCAGCAGGCTGAGGGTAGCAGACACCAACAGAATCAACAAACTCATCGGTAAGGCCAGTGATGTTGTGGGGATGGAACTGGACTCTCTAACAGTGGTGTCTGAAAAGAAGATGCTGTCTAAGTTGCATGCCATCTTGGTCAATGTCTCCCATCCACTACATAATGTACTGGGTGGGCACAGGAGTACATTCAGTCAGAGACTCATTCCACCGAGATGCAGCACAGAGCGTCATAGGAAGTCATTCCTGCCTGTGGCCATCAAACTTTACAACTCCTCCCTCGGAGGGTCAGACACCCTGAGCCAATAGGCTGGTCCTGGACTTATTTCATAATTTACTGGCATAATTTACATATTACTATTTACTATTTATGGTGCAACTGTAACGAAAACCAATTTCCCCCGGGATCAATAAAGTATGACTATGACTATGACTAACTCCTTACAGGCAGTGGCAGGAACTGAACCTGGGTCACCGGTACTGAAAAGCTTTGTGCTAACCACTGCACTATTGTGCTGCTCTGTGAGGTAACTGGGGTCCTGGTGTGTTTAATTAGGCTTAAGGGCTGTTGTTCCTTACAGTACAATTCTGTTTCCATCAATCTCATTTAAGGAAGAGTGAGACTCACCCACAGAAGATATTTCAGTGTAGTGATCATCACTTGACTCTGTGTGGATCATATCCATTCGGCCTTTTTTGATTGTTGCTCTTCTAAGGACTGAAAACAAAGAATTTATTGATCTCAGACAAAGACTGTACCTCCCAAATACAGAAATCTATTAGTTGTCAATGATGAAAATGCAAAGAATTCAAGAGAACAGTGTGAGAGGAGAGGCAACATCCAAACTTAAATGAATGAAGGTTCACTCACTCTGTGGTCTCATGAAAGCACAGGATGAGGTGTAAAGAGGTAACTACGTACCTGCCCAATACTGCCTTTCCAATCCAGATGAAAGGTCTCGACCCAAAATGCCGACTGTCCATTTCCCTCCATAGATCCTGCCTGACCCACTGAACTCAGCAGCATGTTAAGTGCTACTTTTCTCATCTGGTTTGTTTCCTGCCCAATAACTCTATTTTCCTCCTTTCCCTGGTCTCCCTGAAGTGAGGATCTGGCAGGGTAATGGGGATATCAGTAAGCCTCTAGAGATAGTCCTGATGTGTGCTGGAAGTGAAAAAGGTCCTGATGTAGGTTTGGATAGTTGACACCATATTGGAGATGGGGTATGACTGTATGGCTAGGCAGAGCTCAAGCACTATCTGTAAATTTGCCAATGCCACAACGATGTTGGCAGAATTTCAGATGGTGACAAGGCGTACAGGAGTGAGATAGATCAGCTGGTTAAGTGGTGTTGCACCAACAACCTTGCACTCAACATCAGTAAGAGCAAGGAACTCATCGTGGACTTCAGGAAGGGGAAATTGAGGGAACACACACTAATCCTCATTGAGGGATTAGCGATGGAAATGGTGAACAATTTCAAGTTCCTGGGTATCGACTTCCCTGAAGATCTTGGGCCCAACATATTGATGCAATAACAAAGAAGGCATGACAGTGGCTGCATTTCATTATCAAAGACTCTCGCAAATTTCTACAGATGTATCGTAGAGATCGTTCTAACTGGTTGCATCACCATCTTATATGAAGGAGCTACTGCACAGGATTGGAAAAAGCTGCAGAAAGTGTAAACTCAGCCAGCTCCCCAGCACCGAGGTCATCTTCAAAAGGTGCTGCCTCATAAAGGCGGCACCTAACATTAAGGACCCCTATAACCTAGGACATGCCCTCTTCTCATTGCTACCATTAAGGAGATGGTACAGGAGCCTGAAGATCCACATTCAATGTTTCAAGAACAGCTTCTTCTCCTCTGCCATCAGATTTATGAATGGACAATAAACCCATGTACACTAACTCAGGGGTCCCCAACCTTTTTTTGCACCGCAGACTGGTTTAATATTGACAATATTCTTGCGGACCAGCCGACCGGGGAGGGTGTTCAAGTATGGTTAAACTCACCTCAACATGTCTTTTACAGTTAGGGTTGCCAACTTTCTCACTCCGAAATAAGGGACAAAAGTAGCAGTCAAATCCCGGGACACTTGTATTTACGCCGAGAAAGACTACAATGACCATGAAGCCTTGCGCGGGCACCTGTGTGCGCATGCGTGATGTGCGCGTATGTGACGTTCCCGTGCATGTATGTGACGTGCGCGTATGTGCCGATTTTTTTCCACAAATCAGTTTTGGCTTAATCTTCCCGACTATACTGTACATACATTATTTCTACTTTATATAGGCAGTGTACATTCCTGCTTTTACTATATGTTAGTGTTATTTTAGGTTTTATGTGTTATTTGGTAGGTCATTTTTTGGGTCTGGGAACGGTCAAAAATTTTTCCCATATAAATTAATGGCAATTGCTTCTTCGATTTATGCCATTTCGGTACGAAATGTTTCATAGAAACGCTCTACCTTAGCAGGGGAAATACGGGACAACAGCGGTCCCGTATGGGACAAACCAGTTTTGCCCAATATATGGGATGTCCTGGCAAATACAGGACAGTTGGCAACCCTATGTTCAAGTTGAACATTGCGTGACAGGGAATGAGGAAAGGTGCAGCTGACTCATATCGTTTACTCGCGGCCCGGTAGTACATGCTTTGCATGGTGGTTGGGGACCACTGCACTATCTCACTATATTTTTTTCTTTTTTTCCCTCTCTTTTTAAAGCAAATTTCAAAGTTCAAAGTAAAGTTTATTATCAAAGTACATACATGTCATCATATACAACCCTGACTTTCTTTTTCTTGTGGGCATACTGAATAAATTTATCAAATAATAACGAAAACAGAATCAATGAAAGACCACCCAACTAGGGTGTTCAACCAGAGTACAGAAGGCAACAACCAGTGCAAATGCAAAAAGAAGAAATAATAATAATAATAAACAAATAAGCAACAAATATTGAGAACATGAGATAAAGAGTCCTTGAAAGTTAGTCCATTGGTTGTGGTAGCATTTCAATGATCAGAAAAGTGAAGCTGAGTGAAGTTTCATTCAAGAGCCGAAGATTGAGGGGTAGTACCTGTTCCTGAACCTGGTGGTGAGAGTCCTGAGGCTCTTGTACCTTCTCCCTGATGGCAGCAGCGAGAAGAGAGCATGACCTGGGTCGGTGGGGGGGGGGGGGGGGGGGGAGGGGTCCCTGATGATGGATGTTGCTTTCCTGCAACATTCATGTAGATGTGCTCAATAGTTGGGAAGGATTTACCCATGATGTACTTTTTGTAGGATTTTCTGTTCAAGGGCATTGGTGTTTCTATACCAGGTTGTGATGCAGCCAGTCTATATACTCTCCACTACACATCTGCAGAAGTTTGTCAAAGTTTTAGATGTCTTGCTGAATCTCCAAAACTCTTACGGAAGTAGAGATGCTGTTGTGCCTTCTTCATAATTGCACTTGCATGTTGGGCCCAAGACAGGTCTTCCAAAATAATATCACCTAGGAATTTCAAGTTGCTAACGCTCTCTGCCTCTGATCCTCCAACTTGGACCGGCTCATGGAACCTCCGGTTTCCTTCTGCTGTGGTCTAAAATCAGGTCCTTGATCTTTCTGACATTGAGTAAGTGGTTGTTCTTTTGGCACCACTCAGCCAGATTTTCAATTTCTCTCCTTTATGCTAATTTATCACCACCACTGATTTGACCTACGACAGAGGTGTCGTCAGAAAACTTGAATACGGCATTGGAGCTGTGCTTAGCCATACAGTAGTAAGTGTTCAGTGAGTAGAGCAGGGGACTAAGCACACATCCTTGTGGTTTTCCTGTACTGATGAAGATCATGAGGGAGATATTGTTGCCAATCCAAAATGACTGGGGTCTGCAAGTAAGGAAATCCAGGATTCAATTGCACAAGGAGGTGTTAAGGCCAAGATCTTGGAGCTTATTGATTAGTTTGAGAGGACAACGGTATTGAATTCTGAGCTGTAGTCAATAAAGAGTATCCTGATGTATGCACCTTTGTCATCCAGATGTTCTAGGGTTGAGTGAAGAGCCAGTGAGATGGCATCTGCTGTGGACTTTTTGCTCCGGTAGGCAAATTAGGGCAGATTCAAGTTGCTTCTTAGGCAGGACCCCTTAGAACACTTCATCACTGTGGATGTAAGTGCTACTGGGTGATGGTCAGTGAGGCAGGTCACCATGCTCTTCTTAGGCCCTGGTATAATTGAAGCTTGCTTGAGGGAGGTGGGTCCCATACACCACCAAAGTGAAAGGTTAAAGATCTCAGTGAACACACTAGCCAGAGGACCAGCAGTGGTACTTGGATAGTTATCCCATCTGGGCTGGATGCTTTGCATGGGTTCACCCTTCTCAAGGCTGCTCACACATTAGATTCAGGGACTGAAATTATAGGATCATCAGGGGATGTGGGAGATCATGATGGTTCCTCCATGTTTTGATGGTCAAAGCAAGCATAGAGGGCATCTGGAAGCAAAGCCCTATTGTCTCCTATGTCGCTTGATTTAACTTTATAAAAGGTGATAGTATTCAAGACCCGCCACAACTGCCAAGCATCCTTTGTTAATTCAAGTTTGGTTCAGAATTGCACTGCATGATCAATTTAAATTTTAAACATATGTTTCATATTGTAAATTATAGTTTATTATTATGTTTTGCAATGTACTGCTGCTGCAAAACAACACATTTCACAACTGTGATATTAAATCTGATTATTTATATATTTTTTAGAGATACAGTGCAGATCAGGCCCCTCCAGCCCACTGAGTTCCACTGCCTAGCAACCCACTTATTTAACCCCAGCCTAATCACAGAGCAATTTAAAATGACCAATTGACCTACTTTACTAACCAATACGTCTTTGGACTGTGGGAGGAAACCCACAGGTTCATGGGGAGGACTCACAAACTCCTTACAGAGGGTGACAGAATCGAACTCTGATGCCCTGAGCTATAATAGTATCACGCTAACCACTACACAAACGTGATTCTGATTCTGATCTTGGGTTTGTGAGTTGGTGGAGTTATTACAGGAAAGGATAAAGGTAGGTTTTAAGTGACAAAATTTCACAGTTAGTACAACTACTGATTTTAATCAGGTTTAATCCTGGCCTCTAGGGCTGTGTCTGCAGAGCTTGCATGTTCTCCTTGTGACAACATGCGATTCAGGGTGCTCCAGTTTCCTCCAACATCCTAAAGATGCATGGATTGTAAGTGAATTGATGACTGTAAGCTGTGCAGAGTAAGGTATTTCGCAGCTTTCATCAAACTCTGTACCTGAAGTATTGCATTCAGTTCTGCTCAACCATTTAGAGGAACGATGTGGAGGGTTCAGATGAAGTTAGTCAAATGCTGCCTGGACCAGGGGACATGTGCTTAAAGGAGTATCTGAACAAGCTAGGGTTGTTTCACCTGGAACAGCAAAGATTGAGCCTTTTAAAAGACCATAAAATTATGACAGTACACAGCTGGTATCTTTGTCCAAGAGTTGAAATATCTATTAGCAGAGGGCATGTATTAAGGGTGAGAGAGGAAAAGTTCAAAGGAGATGTGTGGGGCATTTTATTTTTATACAGAGTGGTGGATGTCTGGGGTGACAGTGGAAATAGATACAACTGTGGTGTTTATGATGTTTTTAGAGGGCACCTGAAGATAGGGAAAGAGTGGAGGGATACGGATTATCTGCAAGAAGAAGCTACCATTAGCTTAATTAATTTAGCACAACATCTTGTCTGGAAGACCTGTTCCTGTGCTGTACTGTACAAAATGTCCCTAGTGTGTTTGTGATGGGAACATGGAAAATAGAAAACAGGATCAATGTGGGTTTAGTGTAAATGGGAGAATGAAAGTCATCAATGCTGTTTCAACCTACAAGAAAAGTTATGAACCAGGAATCTAATGATGGTAAGGAACTAAAGGAAATTAGTATTAGTAAGAAAATAAAACTAGAGAAAATAATGGGACTGAAAGCTAATAAATCCCCAAGGCTTAATAATTTACATTAGAAATTACTAGGGTGGATGCACTGATTGCTTTCCATAATTCTATTAACCATGGAACAATCCTCACAGATTGGAAGGAGGCAAATATTTAAAAAAAAGGAGGGGGAGGGAAAACAGAAAACTACAGACCAGATAATGTAGCAATGGGAAGGGGGAAAACACGAGACACTGTAATAGGGTCATAGAAATGTACAGCATATAAACCGGCCCTTTGACCCATCTAGTACATGATTAACCATTTAAACAGCCTACTCCCATCAACCTGTACCAGAACCTTAGCCCTCCATACCCCTATCATCCATGTATCTATCCAAACTTCTTCTAAATTTTGAAATTGAACGCATATCCACCGCTTGGGTTGGCAGCATGTTCCACACTCTCACAACTCTGAGTGAAGAAGTTTCCCCTCATGTTCCCTTAAACTTTTAACATTTCACCCTTAACACATGACCTCTAGTTGTAGTGCCATCCAATCTCAGTGGAAAAACCTGCTTGCATTTATCCTATATATATATCCCTCATAATTTTGGATATCTCCATCAAATCTCCTCTCCATCTTCTATGTTCCAAGGAACAAAGTCCTAACTTATTCACTCTTTCCTCATATTTCAGGTCCTCAAGATCTGGCATCTCTTTATAAATTTTCTCTGTACTCCTTTAATCTTACTTACATTGTTCCTGTATGTAGATGACCAAAAATGCACACAGTACTCCAGATTAGTCCGCACCAACTTCAACATAACATCCTATCTCCGGTACTCAGTACTTTGATTAATGAAGACCAATCGGCCAAAAGCTTTCTTTAAAACCCGACCTGTGACACCACTTTCAATATATTATGTACCTGTATTCCCAGATCCCTTTGTTCTACGGCACTCCCCAGTGCCTTACCATGCACTGTGTAAGACCTACCCTGGTTGATCCTACCAAAGAGCATCACCTCACACTCGTCTGCATTAAATTCCATCTTCCATTTTTCAGCTGGTCCAGATCGCACTGCAAGTTTTGATAATCTTCCTATCTGTCCACTACACCCCAGCCTTGGTGTCTTGCAATGCACCGACCCAGATAACCACATTATCATCCAGATTTTTGTTACAGGTGACAAACAGTAATGGACCCACTAGTCACAGGCCTCCAGTCAGAGAGACAACCATCTACTACCACTTTCTGGCTTCTCCCACAAAGTCAATGTCTAATCCAATTTACTACCTCATTTTGAATACCAAGTGACTGAACCTTCTTGACCAGCCTCCCACGTGGAACCTTGTTAAATGCCTTGCTAAAGTCCATGTAGACCACATCGGCTGCCTTGCCTTCTGTAACTTTCCTGGTAACTTCCTTGAAAAACTCTGTAAGATTAGTTAGACATGACCCACCATGCACAAAGCCATGCTGACTATCCTTAATCAATCCATAGCAATCCATAACTTATATATCCGGTCCCTTAGAATATTGTCCAATAAATGTCCCATAACTGATGTCAGACTCACCGGCCTATAATTTCTTGGTATATTTTTAGAACCTTTCTGAAACAGCAGAAAACCACACTGGCTAACCTCCAGACCTCTGGTACCTCCCCTATAGCAGAGGATCTATTAAATATCTCTGCTAGGGCACCTGCAATTTCTTCACTTGTCTCCTGTAATATTCAAGGGAACACCTTGTTAGGCCCTGGGGATTTATCCAACCCAATTTGCCTCAGGGTAGCAAACACTTCCTCCTCTGTAATCTGCATAGTGTCCTCACTTCAATAGACTCTGTCTCTGTCTCCTGGGTAAAATATACAGTTGCAAAATATGCATTTAAGATCTCCCCACTCTGTATTGACTCCATACATGGATCACCATTCTGACCTTACAGAGGACCAATTTCGTCCCTTGCAATCCTTTTGCCCTTAACACATCTGTAGAAACTTTTAGGATTCTCCTTCACCTTGTCTGCTAGAGCAATTACATGCCTTCTTTTAGCAATCCTGATTCCTTTCTTAAGTGTTCTCTTGCCTGTTTTAAACTCCATAAGCACCTTATTTGTTCCTTCATGTCTATACCTTCTGTGCACCTTCTTTTCTTTAACCAGGACCTTAATATCTCTTGAAAACCAAGGCTTCTACAATTGTTATCTTTACCTTTTATTCTGGCAGGCACGTACAAGCTTTGTACTCTCAAAATTTCACTTTTGAATGCCTCCAACTTACCAAGTACACTTCTGCCAGAAAACAGCCTGTCTCAGTCCACACTTGCCAGGTCATTTCTGATACCATCAAAATTGGCCTTTCTCCAACTTAGAATCTCAACTCATGGACCAGATCTATCTTTTTGCATATTTTGAAACTAATGGCACTGTGATCACCAGATGCAATGTGGTCCCACAGACAAATCTTTGTTACTTGCACTGTTTCATTTATAATGTCAGATGCAGTATCACACCTTCTCTCGTTGGGACATCTACGTACTAATGAAGGAATCTTTCCTCAACACATTTGACAAACTATCCCATCTATTCCTTCTACAGTTTGGGAGACCCAATCAATATGTGGAAATTAAAATCACCTGATACAACAATCTCACGTTTCTTGTAACAGTCTGCGATCTCTTCTCAAATCTCTTCCTTTAAATCTGCAGGACTGTTGGGTGGTCTGTAATATACCCCCGTTAACATGGTCATACCTTTCTTATTTCTCAGTTCCACCCATAACACCTCACTAGTCAAGTTCTCCAGTCTGTCCTGATGGAGCATCGCTGTAACATCTTCTCTGACTAGTAACATCACGCCTCCCACTCTGTCGTGCCTAAATAATGGAATCCCATAAATATTGAGCAGCCAGTCTTGCCCCTCCTGTAACCAAGTCTCCCTAATGGCTACAAGATCATAATTCCAGGTATTGATCCATCCCCTGAGCTCATCTGCCTTTTCTACAATATTTCTTGCATTGAAATATAGGCAGCTCAGGACTCTAGTTGCACCATACCAAACCTTCTGATTCCTGACTGACTGAGCTCTCACCACCATCTGCCTCCACTAACTGATCTGGTGCTCTGGTTCCCATCACTCTACAACTGTAGTTTAATCCCCACTGTGCAGCATTAACAAACCTTCTCGTTAGGATGTTAGTCCCCCTCCATTTCAGATGCAAACTGTCCCTTCTGTACAGGTCCCAACTTCCCTGAAAGAGAACCTAATGATTCAAAAGTCTTATGCCCTTCCTCCTACACCAACTCCTTAGCCACGTGTTAAACTTCCTAGTTCTGACCTCACTTGCATGTGGCATAGGTAGCAATCCTGAGATCACAATCCTGGAGGTCCTTTAACTTAGCATCTAATTCCCTGAACTCTCTAAGCAGTAGCCCATCACTTGTTCTACTCATCAATGTCATTGGTATCTGCATAGCCATGACCTCTGGCTCTTCACCCTCCCACTTAAGAATGCTGAGGACTCAATCCGAGATATCCCGGGCTATGGCAGCTGGGAGGCAACATACCATCCAGGAATCTTGACCATTGTGACTTTCCTCTGTTAGGTCAACTCCCCCAACGGTATCTAAAGTGATTTACCTGCTGTTGAGAGGGATGGCCACAGTGGTTCTCTGCACTAGCTCCTTAACCCCTTTTCCTTCCTGATTGTGTCCTGCACCTTGGGTGTAACTACCTCTCTAAATGTCCTATCTATCATCCCTTCAGCCTCCTAAATGTACTTCAGGAGTACATTCAGCCAGAGACTTATTCCACTGAGATGCAACACAGAGCGTCATAGGAAGTCATTCCTGCCTGTGGCCATCACACTGTACAACTCCTCCCTTGGCGGGTCAGACACCCTGAGCCAATAGGCTGGTCCTGGACTTATTTCCTGGCATAATTTACATATTACTATTTAATTATTTATGGTTTTATTACTAGTTAATTATTTATGGTGCAACTGTAACGAAAACCAATTTCCCCTGGGATCAATAAATTATGACTATGACTGTGACTATGACTATGACTAAATGATCCGGTTTTCATCCAGTTCCAGCTCCAATTCCCTAACAAGGATTGTTAGAAGCTGCAGCTGGATGCATTTTTCACAGTTGTAGTTGTCAGGGACATTGGCGGTCTCCATGTCTTCACATGTTGCGCAAGAGGAGCATTCCACTAACCTGCCTGGCATCCCTGCTGCCCTAGCTGAGCAGATATAAAGAAAGGAAGGAAAAAAGGCTTAACATGGTGAAACTTACGGTGTTCTTAGTCAAATTTCTCATCTTTTGAACTGCTAGTGAGCTGTCACATGCATTCAGTAGTGCCATCTTAAACTGAAAGTTTTGTGGAAAGTTAAAATCACTGACTATGACAACCTTATGTTTCTTGAACAGTCTGCGATCTCTCTACAGATTTGTTTCTCTAAAGCTCTCAGACTGTTGGGTGGTCTGTAATAAAGCCCCATTAACATGGTCATACCTTGCTTATTCCTCAGTTCCACCCATAAAGTCTCAGTGGACGAGTTCTCCAGTCTGTCCTGATGGGCACTGTTGTGATTTTTTCCCTGACTAGTATGGCCACTCCTCCTCCTTTAATCCCTCCCACTTTCTTGCTCCTAAAACAACGGAAGCCTGGAATATTGAGCTGCCAATCCTGCCCCTCCTGCAACCAAGTTATGAAGGATAATGATGCTAAGAAAGAACCAACAGGGTGAGACATAAACAATGACAAGGTAGCACACATCAAAGTTGCTGGTGAACGCAGCAGGCCAGGCAGCATCTCTAGGAAGAGGTACAGTCAACGTTTCAGGCCGAGACCCTTCGTCAGGACTAACTGAAGGAAGAGTTAGTAAGAGATTTGAAAGTTGGAGGGGGAGGGGGAGATCCAAAATGATAGAAGACAGGAGGGGGAGGGATGGAGCCAAGAGCTGGACAGGTGATTGGCAAAGGGGATATGAGAGGATCATGGGACAGGAGGTCCAGGGAGAAAGACAAGGGGGGGATGGAACCCAGAGGATGGGCAAGGGGTATAGTCAGAGGGACAGAGGGAGAAAAAGGAGAGAGAGAGAAAAAGAATGTGTGTATAAAAATAAATAACGGATGGGGTACGAGGGGGAGGTAGGGCATTAGCGGAAGTTAGAGAAGTCGATGTACATGCCATCAGGTTGGAGGCTACCCAGACGGAATATAAGGTGTTATTCCTCCAACCTGAGTGTGGCTTCATCTTTACAGTAGAGGAGGCCGTGGATAGACATGTCAGAATGGGAATGGGATGTGGAATTAAAATGCGTGGCCACTGGGAGATCCTGCTTTCTCTGGCGGACAGAGCGTAGGTGTTCAGCAAAGCGGTCTCCCAGTCTGCGTTGAGTCTCGCCAATATATAGAAGGCCACATCGGGAGCACCGGACGCAGTATATCACCCCAGCCGACTCACAGGTGAAGTGTCGCGTCACCTGGAAGGACTGTCTGGGGCTCTGAATGGTGGTAAGGGAGGAAGTGTAAGGGCATGTGTAGCACTTGTTCCGCTTACAAGGATAAGTGCCAGGAGGGAGATCAGTGGGGAGGGATGGGGGGGAACGAATGGACAAGGGAGTCGCGTAGGGAGCGATCCCTGCGGAAAGCGGGGGGGGGGGAGAGGGAAAGATGTGCTTAGTGGTGGGATCCCATTGGAGGTGGTGGAAGTTACGGAGAGTAATATGTTGGACCCGGAGGCTGGTGGGGTGGTAGGTGAGGGCCAGGGGAACCCTATTCCTAGTGGGGTGGCGGGAGGATGGAGTGAGAGCAGATGTACGTGAAATGGGGGAGATGCGTTTGAGAGCAGAGTTGATAGTGGAGGAAGGGAAGCCCCTTTCTTTAAAAAAGGAGGACATCTCCCTCGTCCTGGAATGAAAAGCCTCATCCTGAGAGCAGATGCGGTGGAGATGGAGGAATTGCGAGAAGGGGATGGCATTTTTGCAAGAGACAGGGTGAGAAGAGGAATAGTCCAGATAGCTGTGAGAGTCAGTAGGCTTATAGTAGACATCAGTGGATAAGCTGTCTCCAGAGACAGAGACAGAAAGATTTAGAAAGGGGAGGGAGGTGTCAGAAATGGACCAGGCAAACTTGAGGGCAGGGTGAAAGTTGGAGGCAAAGTTACAAGGTAGTTTCATGAAATGCAAATTATAGTTTTCTGAGGCTATAATTCCTGAAACAGATCAGAGAAAACTAGATATGGTCAACTTGGAATTTCTGAAAGCCTTTATCAAAGTTCCATTAGGCATGCAAGATTGGAATGTATTGGTGATGTACTGACATGGGTTGGAAACTGGTTGACAGGTAACAGAAAGAGGGAGTAAATGTGAGGTTATCCACTTTGGTGGCAAAAACAGGAAAACAGATAATTATCTGAATGGTGGCCAATTAGGAAAAGGGGAGGTGCAACAAGACCTGGGTGTCATTATACAGCAGTCATTGAAAGTGGGCATGCAGGTACAGCAGGCGGTGAAAAAGGCGAATGGTATGCTGGCATTCATAGCAAGAGGATTCGAGTACAGGAGCAGGGAGGTACTATTGCAGTTGTACAAGGCCTTGGTGCGACCACACCTGGAGTATTGTGTGCAGTTTTGGTCCCCTAATCTGAGGAAAGGCATGCTTGCCATAGAGGGAGCACAAAGAGTACCAGATTGATTCCTGGGATGGCAGGACTTTCATATGAGGAAAGACTGGATTGACTAGGCTTATACTCATCTGAATTTAGAAGATTGAGGGGGGATCTAATTGAAATGTATAAAATCCTAAAGGGATTGGACAGGCTAGATGCAGGAAGATTGTTCCTGATGTTGGGGAAGTCCAGAATGAGGGGTCATAGTTTGAGGATAAAGGGGAAGCCTTTTAGGACTGAAATTAGGAAAAACTTCTTCACACAGAGAGTGGTGAATCTATGGAATTCTCTGCCACAGGAAATAGTTGAGGCCAGTTCATTGGCTATATTTAAGAGGGAGTTAGATATGGCCCTTGTGACTAAAGGGATCAGGGGATATGGAGGGAAGGCTGGTACAGGGTTCTGAGTTGGATGATCAACCATGATCATACTGAATGGCGGTGCAGGCTCGAAGGGCCGAATGGCCTACTCCTGCACCTATTTTCTATGTTTTCTAATACAGTAAAACTCAGATGAATTACTGTCCAACTCGCAAGTCCCAATGTTTTGGTCTATGACATCACCGCCCCACCTCCTATGTTCCCTCTGCACTCACTGGGGCTCCACTTACCATGATCTCTCTCCACTCACTGGGGCCCCACTTCCCATGACCTCTCTCCACTCACTGGGGCCCCACTTCCCATGATCTCTCTCCACTCACTTGGGCCCCACTTCCCATGATCTCCCTCCACCCACTGGGGTGACTTCCCATGGTCTCTCTCCACTCACTGGGGCCCCACTTCCCATGATCTCTCTTCACTCACTTGGGCCCCACTTCCCATGATCTCTCTCTACTCACTGGGGCCCCACTTCCCATGATCTCTCTCCACTCACTGGGGCCCCACTTCCCATGGTCTCTCTCCACTCACTGGGGCCCCACTTCCCATGATCTCTCTCCACTCACTTGGGCCCCACTTCCCATGATCTCTCTCCACTCACTTGGGCCCCACTTCCCATGATCTCTCTCTACTCACTGGGGCCCCACTTCCCATGATCTCTCTCCACTCACTGGGGCCCCACTTCCCATGATCTCTCTCCACTCACTGGGGCCCCACTTCCCATGATCTCTCTCCACTCACTGGGGTGACTTCCCATGGTCTCTCTCCACTCACTGGGGCGACTTCCCATGATCTCTCTCCACTCACTGGGGCGACTTCCCATGATCTCTCTCCACTCACTGGGGCGACTTCCCATGATCTCTCTCCACCCACTGGGGTGACTTCCCATGGTCTCTCTCCACTCACTGGGGCGACTTCCCATGATCTCTCTCCACTCACTGGGGTGACTTCCCATGATCTCCCTCCACTCACTGGGGCCCCACTTCCCATGGGCTCTCTCCACTCACTGGAGCCACTTCCCATGATCCCTCACCACTCATTGTCCCACTTCCTATGATCCCTCTTCACTTACTGCCCATGCTCCCTCTCCACATGGGGAACTGGTTTCCAGACTTCTTTTTAAAACCACTGGAGCCATGGATCAAATGCTCCTTCCAGACAACACCTCATTTTGCACCTGGATAGTCTCGAACCTGGCACCTAGAACGTTGTATTCTTCAATTCCCAGTAAACTTCTCCCACTGCTGTATCTTTTCTCTCTCCTCCTGAGCAACCCAGTTCTTCCAACACCACCCCAGCCCACATCACCCTGATTCCTTCCCCTCCTCTACCTGCTCCAACTGCCCATCACCACACACTACTCCTACTGGGCCCCTCCTGCACTGTTCCCATCTGCACTTCCCACCTCCCACCCTTGATGCCATACTCCACCTTACTCTCCTACCACAGCACTTTGTAACCTCCACCCATCACCGCCCAGCTCTCTGCCTCCCCCATGCTTCTTCACCTGCCGACTCTTCCCCTTACTGCTTAAAACTGGCCATCTCTCCTCTACCTTTCAGTCTAGATGAATGGTCTTGACCTGAAATCTCGAATATCCATTCTCCCCCACAAGTGTGCTTGACCTGAAATCTCGACTATCCATTCTCCCCCACAAGTGTGCTTGACCTGAAATCTCGACTATCCGTTCTCCCCCACAAGTGTGCTTGACCTGAAATCTCGACTATCTGTTCTCCCCCACAAGTGTGCTTGACCTGAAATCTCGACTATCTGTTCTCCCCCACAAGTTTGCTTGACTTGCTGAGATTGTCAGCAGTTTGTTGTTCCAGATTCCAGCAACTGTAGTCTTTTGTGAACCAGGTTCATTAGAAATTTATTATAAATACAGTGTAACATCTACAAAAAAGATGAATTAGCAGTGTGTAGCAGTACTAATAGAAACAACATCCAACATTCCAGAAAATCTGTCAGTCAGTGGTGAGTGTGTTGAATTATTTGTGTCCGGTATTTAGGACGGCAGCTGGTCATTAGTGGGTATCGCAGGGGTCAGTGCTTGGGCCTCAAATATTTACAATATTTAGCAATGATTGATATGAGAGAACGATAGGTCAATAGGTACATTTAATGTCAGAGAAATGTATAAAATATACATCCTGAAATTCTTCGTCTTTGCAGACATCCATGAAAACAGAGGAGTACCCCAGAGAATGAATGGCAGTTAAAACGTTAGAACCCCAAGACTGCTCCCCCCAATTGCCCCTCCCACGCAAGGCAATGACAACCCCCCATCCCCACTAGCATAAAAGCATCAACACCCTCCACCGAGCACTCAAGCATGTAGCAAAGCATCAATAAAGACACAGACTTGTAGTAGCTCAAAAACTACTCGTACACCCGATAATTTGACATACCACAGGCTCTCTCCCTCCCCAATAAGAGCAAAAAAAAGAGGTATTCCTGTTTCACGGCGAGAACAGAATGCAAAGCTTCTACATTAGCCAATGACATTAAAATTGATGGCATTATGAACTGTAAACAAGATTGAAAGAGGCTTCTTTTGATTGAAAGAGATTGAAAGAGACAACATAGAGTGAGCTTGGGAGATACAGTATAATGTGGATAAATATGAAATTATCTCTTTTGGGAAGAATAGCTGAAAGGCATCATGTTGTTTAGAAGGTGCTCAATGTACAGAAATGTCATTGGGTGGGAAGGGATGGGGAAGGGTCCTAACAGAAAGGGAGTGACAGAAAACAAAAAACGACAAGACCAGACAGAGGCAATCTTACCATCCAGGGCTGATTTCTCTCCAGCATTTTTATTTTCTTCCAGTAACATCACTTCCTCTGTTGGGGGAGAGAGAAAGAGAGAGTTATAGTCTAATAATCATGGAAACAAGCCATTTGGCCTAACTCATCCATGCTGATCAAGATCTCTACCTGAGCCAGTCTCACCTGCCCGAGTGGCCCATATGCTCCTACCCATAAGAAAGAGAAGCAGAATTAGGCCATTTAGAAACATAGAAAATCTACAGCACAATACAGGCCCTTCGGCCCACAAAGCTGTGCCGAACTTGTCCTTACCTTAGAAATTACTTAGGGTTACCCATAGCCCTCTATTTTTCTAAGCTCCATGTTCCTATCCAGGAGTCTCTAAAAGACCCTATTGTATTTGCCTCCACCACTGACGCCAGCAGCCCATTCCACTCACTCACCACTCTCTGCGTAAAAAAACTTACCCTGGATATCTCCTCTGTACCTACTTCAGAGCACCTTAAAACTCTCGTGCTAGCCACTTCAGATCTGGGATAAAGCCTCTGACTAGCCACACAATCATGGTGGGAGGAGGAGATGGCAGCGCGATGCAGCACGCGCGGCCGTTCCGAATGATATCGATTATGTGTAACTAGGGGGCCGTGCCGTGCACAATCCGGATTTGATGGAGACAACCGTGAGAGGCACGGAGGAACATCTGGAGAAACTTCTGAAATGCCTGCTTCACTGCCGCTGCTACTGCGCGATCGAGAATCTCCGGAGATGAAGGCCCCAAATCCTCGGCTTTGCCTATTGCCTGTAGCTGGGGCCGGCGTCAAAGCGCTCGGTAGAGATGGTGCTCGGTGTCGAAGAGCTGGTCGGAGGCTTGGAGTTTTCGGACGGACTCGGAGTCGGACTGTGGTCGGATGCTTCCAGGATGCTGCATCGGCAAGTTGGCGGCGCTGGAGGTTCACCGTCTGCGTGAGATGATGGGACTTTTGAGAGACTTTGAGATTTTTACTGTGCCACGGTCTGTTCTTATCAAATTACGGTATTGCTTTGCACTGTTGTAACTATATCTTATAATTATGTGGTTTTTGTTAGTTTTTAAGTCGGTTTGTCATGTGTTTCCGTGATATCATTCTGGAAAAACATTGTATCATTTCTTAATGCATGCATTACTAAATGACAATAAAAGAGGACTGCGTGTTCTCATAATCTAATTTAATCTAAAAAAAATCTAATCAATGCCTCTCATCATCTTACACACCTCTATCAGGTCACCTCTCATCCTCCATCGCTCCAAGGAAAAAAGGCCGAATTCACTCAACCTATTCTCATAAGGCATGCTCCCCAATCCAGACAACATTTTTGTAAATCTTCCCTGCATTCTTTCTATAGTTTCCACATCCTTCCTGTAGTGAGATGACCAGAACTGAGCACAGTACCCCAAGTGGGGTCTGACCAGGGTCCTATACAGCTGCAACATTACCTCTCGGCTCCTAAACTCAATCCCGTGATTGATGAAGGCCAATTCACCGTATGCCTTCTTAACCACAGAGTTAACCTGTGCAGCAGCTTTGAGTGTCCTATGGACTCGGACCCCAAGATTTCTCTGATCCTCCACACTGCCAAGAGTCTTGCCATTAATACTATATTCTGCCATCATATTTGACCTACCAAAATGAACCACTTCACACTTATCTGGGTTGAACTCCATCTGCCACTTCTCAGCCCAGTTTTGCATCCTATCAATGTCCCACTGTAACCTCTGACAGCCCTCCACACTATCCACAACACCTCCAACCTTTGTGTCATCAGCAAATTTACAAACCCATTCCTACACTTCCTTATCCAGGTCATTTATAAAAATCATGAAGAGTAGGGGTCCCAGAACAGATCCCTGAGGCACACCACTGGTCACTGACCTCCATGCAGAATATGACCCGTCCACAACCACTTTTTGCCTTCTGTGGGCAAGCCAGTTTTGGATCCACAAATCAATGTCCCCTTGGATCCCATGCCTCGTTATTGAGCCCATCAAATCCTCTCCAACATTCCACTGTGGCCGATTTATTATCTCTCACAGCCCCATTATCCTACCTTCTCCAGATAACCTTTGACACACTTACTAATCAAGAACATATCAACCTCCGCTTTAAATATACCCAAAGACTTGGCCTCCACAGCCATCTTTGGTAATGAATTCACAGATTCACCACCCTCTGGCTAAGGAAATTCCTCCTCATCTCTGTTCTAAAGGGTCATCCGAAGCTGTGCTCTCCCCAACTCCATGTTCACTCTATCTAGGTCTTTCAAAATTCGTTAGAGTTCAATGAGATTCCCCCCCACCCCCAACTATTTTTCTAAACTCCAGCGAGTAAAGGCCTACAGCCATCAAATACTCCTCATACATTAATCCTTTCATTTCTGGGATCATTCTTGTGAATCTCTTCTGGACCCTCTCCAGGGCCAGCACATCCTTTTTTAGCTAAGGGGCCCAA
Source organism: Mobula birostris (assembly GCF_030028105.1). NCBI lineage: Eukaryota > Metazoa > Chordata > Chondrichthyes > Myliobatiformes > Myliobatidae > Mobula > Mobula birostris. Next base: position 101,296,917 of record NC_092381.1, read on the forward strand.
AACTTCACAATACTCCAAGTGTGGTTTGACAAATGTGTTGTCTATTTAATATTTCAAAAATATTTGAGTAATCTTGCATATATATTTTGGTTGATTAAGCATTTTTGTTCATCTTAATAATTCATTATGGGTTATATACATAAATACGTGAATTGCATACATCATCATGCTACCATGTGTTATACGCATGCCTCACTAAAGTAAACTTGAAGTTAGATCCGCATTTCTGGACTTCCGGGTCTTCCTTTGAATTAGTTTAATGTTTTAAAGTTACAAACCATAACATTAGAAACTAGGTATTTTTAAAATGAGCCTAAGACGGCTATGGATCTGTTGAAGTGCAGCAAGACACTCAAACAAAAAAAAATGCAGCCCAACACGTGCAGAGCCTGTTGAAATTTTTTAAAGCAGCGCAGCACATATTCTTTGGATGGGAAGAGACTGTCAAGTCTTTTTTTTAAAAAGCTAGAAAGTGGAAGAATTTAAAGGTCCGTAAAGAGTAAGTACTGGGTGGTAATAATCATTAAAAAAAAAAGCAGAAATGGCCAGCGATGTCAGAAAAATTGATAAGCTCATTGGGTTTAAAGGCATACTGTTTGCTTCAAAGTTTAACTGCTCCAACCAAAACCAGCAGAAATGAGCACTGCAGATATTGTCAAGGTAGTGCAGGAACATTTTGAACCGAAGCCATTACTGATCGCAGAAACTTTTGGTTTCTTAAGCGGAATCAAAAGGAAAGGATGTCCACTTCAGTGTATGAGGCTGAATTGAAGCGACTGTCTGAGCAGTCAGTTCAGTAATGGGTTTAATGAGACACGAAGAGATCGTTCAGTTTGCGGAATCTTACAAGAAAGTATTCAAAAACGGCTCCTAACTGAAGCACAACTCAGAAAAGCAACTGAAATTGCTGCATCAATGGAAACCACAGACAGAGACACAATTGGGTTGCAGTTAGAAATGAAAGTGAGCAGCTTCTAAACAGAAACTGGCCAAACTGAATAAGCTGCATTACTATTCTGGCAGGGGCTCGACTACACTGGACCAATGCAAATTTAAAAGATTCTAAACTTGTAGAAAGTGCAAGAAAGTAGGACACATACAAAGAGCATGTCGGCAATACCTTTTGCCCAGGATAGAAGATACCTTTGCAAACCTTTCTGGAGGAAAACACTTCAGCAAAGCGGACATAGCTGAGTCCAAAGTGTTTCTCACCATAAACTCTCACAAAGGGCTTTATCACTATAATAGGCGTATTTATTGGAGCAGCATCTGTACCTGCACTTTGGCAGAAAGCTATAGACTAGGTGCTGTGAAGTGGCCCAGGCACTCAGTGTTACCTAGATGCATCATTATTACCAGTAAGGACGATAAGCAACCAAAACCTTGTTTTGATTAGAAGATTATGGGGTCAGAACATAACGTGACAAGCGTGAATTCTTTAAACCAAGCATCACTTACTGTGGTAACACTATTGACGCTCAAGGATTACACCAGTGTGCTGAGAAAATTCAAGCAGTGGTGGACGTCCCAAGGCCAAAGAACATGTCACAGCTGCAGTCCTTTTTAGGATTTGTCAACTACTATAATAGATCACTGCCAAACCTGGCTACTGTGCTCCACCCCTTGAAATCATTACTGCAGAGTGGAAAGAAATGGTAATGAACAAAGTAGTGTGAGATGGTTTTCAAATGGTGACATCAGACACTGTACTGACACACCGTCCAGTGCAGTTTGCCTGCAATATCTCACCTTATGGTATAGGTGCAGTCATGTCACATGTTATGAGTGATGGAAATGAATAGCCTTTGCATCACATTCCCTTACTGCTGCAGAGAAAAACTATGCAGGGATTGACAAAGGGGCCTTAAGACTGGTTTGGGGTGCAAAACATTTTAACCAATAGTTGTATGGGAGAGAGTTTACCACTGGTGTTTATTTTCAATCCACAGAAGTGTGTTCCCCTAACAGCAGCAGCACTAATGCAGAGATGGGCTCTGTTTCCTGGAGGCCCCAATTACAAGATTGAATTCAAGAGGATGACTAATCATGGAAATGCTGATGGATTGTCCCATTTACCCTTGGAAAAGGAATTTCCGGAAAAATTTACAAAATAAAAACACTCCCCCTGATGTATTCTTGTTAACGCAAATCGAAGTCTCTATATGCAGATGTACGGGGTCTTTCTTTTTTTTAAAATGGCTTCTTTGTTATGTTATACTGGGGAATGCTTCTTTGTTATTTTCAACACTGAGAAAGTCTCTAGCTCGACATTTGCTTGGGTTAATACAGACAGCAGGGTGCTATTAGCCAATGGGTGGTCATGTATCGTTTTTTCGGGTGATAATGCTGACTCATATGACTGGGAACGGGGGTTTTTGGCGAGGAGTCGGAGGAGAGACGAGGAGGACGGAGGAGAGACAGGAAGGACGGTGGACGTGCGGAAAGGCTCCGGTCGATCACTCCGGGTGGTCCCGAGCCATGAGTCGACAGGATCCGGGTGGTCATCAGGAATTGATTGAGCTCCAACGGTTGTGCATGAAGAACTTGGACTTTGATAAGTCTGGCGCCTTTTTTTCCCATTACTTCCTTTTCTGTATCGAATTTATATTAATTTCATAGACTTAGTAATATCTATAAAGTGTACTTGGTAAAACGTACTGGGTGTGCTGGCTGATGATTGAGGTTTGGGATTGACTTGGGCGGCAGTGGTACAGCAACCGACTCCGTGGGAAGCGTTGAGGCAGGTGCTGGGCAGGATTTCCCCTAGACGTATACGAGCCAATATAACTGAGCGTTACACAGAGATGATCCAAAGTTCAAAGTATATTTATTAACAACGTAGATATGCAGTATACAACCCTGAAATCAGTCTTCCCCATAGGCAGTCCCAAAACAAATAAGAACCATGGAAACAACACATTCAAAGAAAAACATCAACCCCACCCCCCCACCGCCAGATAACAGGCTCTAACAGTAGCAGAAAGGAATTGCTTCATAATCCATCTAGAGGATGTGCCTTTGGTAGTGTTGTCTTCTTCTGGAAACCAGAAAAGATCCTACACTGTCTCAAAACATGACCACTCAAAATAGCTGAAATGTACAACAGAAACTCCAGTTCCCTCATTTTTACCAGCACTGGATAAACTTGCCCTTGACGTATGTTGGCTTATTTGGAGATAGAGAGTGGTTGTACTATCAAGCTGAGAGCTAATGTGTTGGAGGAGCTAAATGTGGTCCTGCAGGTGTTGTTAAAATGAAAGCTTTGGCTGTGATACATCAGCAGACCAAGCAACTCGGCATGGGATACCAACCTGTCAAGAAAATGCTAAGAGCAACGTCTCTCCAACACTGCAAGTGGCCTGCATTGCTCTGGCAGAAGATTCATGTGGATTTTGCCAGACTATTCGTGGGCACAAATTTCTTGGTAGTAGTAGATGCAACTATAAAATGGCCAGAAGTGTTCCCAATAGACTCCACCACAGTCTCGCACACTACTGATGTATTGAGAAGCCTCTTCTCAAATACTGGTGTTACAGAATACTTAAGTCAGTGACAATGGACCACAGTTTGTGGCAGGACAGTTTCAGTCGTTCCTAAAAGTGAATGGAGTAAGACATATTATATCTGCACCGTCCCACCCAGCTCAAATGGCTTGGCAGAAAGGGTGGACCAGTATCTAAAGAATACGCAGCCAGCAATATCAGCAGAACACACTGCACCAACACTGAACCAAAAGCTTGTCAATTTCCTCCTTGCATACTGAATGCAGTACACTCCACAGCCAACAACTCACCAGCTATGCTGTTCTTGGGATGTCCCTTGTGTTCAGGCGTGGATTTCCTCAAACTCAATCTCAGAAGGGGTATGTAGGACCAATAGCTGAGACAAATTGAAGGCTCCATAAACAAGGAGCTCGATGTTTCACTCCTGGACAAATAGTTCTGGTGAGGGGCTACAGAGGTGACCACAAGGGGGTACTCGGAGCCATTAAGGGCAGAACTGAACCACTCTTCTACACAGTGGAGATTGCGTCTGATATCATTTAGAGGTGACACATTGATCAGTAGAGGACAGCAGCGTTAATTGCTAGAGAGAAAAGGTGGCGACTGCTGTCAGAGTCACTTCCTGCAGTGTCAGAAACAACTCCTACAATCACCCCGGAGGAGGCCGCAGAACCTGAGATTGGTTCACAACGGTATGTCTCACCAGCCAAGCAATGATCTCCCTTGTCAGAATAGATGCTATCCCACAAGAGTAAGAAATCTACCACAGTGATGAAATCTTTAGGCCTGAATGGGAAATTTGAAATTTACTACGGTGTGGATGTCTGTATATAATAATATTCTGTGTATGTAGTTGAGATGCATTCTCTATTGATTTGGAGTTTATAGCGATGCAGGGAGTGAGTTATGAATGAAATATTCCAGTAATATTTGATTAATCTTATATATATTGGTTGATTAAGCATTCTTGTTCATTAATTACAGATTAATTGGATAAATATGTTAATTGCATACGTTACCATGCTACCATATGATATGTTAAAGTAAACTCAAAGCTACATCCACACTGCTTCGATGACGTCAACTGGAAAGTCTTCCATGATGAGGATGTCTCCAAGTTCACCGATGGAGTCATGTGCCTCATCCAGAAGTGCATCGACGATGTTGTCCCCCAGAAGTCGGTCAGGGTCTTCCTGAACCAGAAACCCTGGATCAATAGTTCTGTGCGAGCAGCACTTACAGAGCGATATCGAGCTTACATCGCTGGAAATAAACTAGAGCTCAAGAAAAGCAGCTATGATCTGCGCAAAGCTATCAAGTCTGCGAAACAACAAAATAGGGAGAAGATTGAGTCAAGATTCACAATGAATAGCACACATGGCTTCTGGAAAAGGCTGCATACCATCGCAGACTTCAAAGCCAAACGTTGTGGTGCCGCCAACATCGCGGTGTCTCTCCCAGATGAGCTCAATCGCTTTTATGCTAGTTCGATGTTGCTAACTCTGAGCCTCTGAGGAAAGCCACCGCTACAACCTGCAACTTGGTCATCTCTGAGGATGAGGTACGCAGATGTTTCCAACGAGTGGCCAGTCGCAAGGCTGTCCCAAGCGAAGTACTTAAGATGTGCACAGCACAACTGGCAGGTGTGTTTACAGACATTTTTAATCTCTCCCTCTCCCAGTGTAGAGTGCCCTCCTGCTTCAAATTATCTACCATTGTTCTTGTACCAAAAAAAGACCAAGGTAACATGCCTGAATGACTGGCGTCCTGTTGCACTCACCTCAATAATAAGCAAATGCTTTGAGAGGCTGGTCAAGGATCACATCTGCAGCTTGCTACCACCCAAACTAGACTCCCTACAGTAAATCCTACAAAACAGCAGATATGGCCCAGACCATCATGGTAAAGCCCTCCCCACCAATGAGTACATCCTCATGGAGCATTGTCCAAGAAAGCAGCTCCATCATCGGGGACCTACACCATCCAGGCCATGCTCTCTTCTCGCTACTACCATCAGGAAGAAGGTAAAGGAGCTTCAGGACTCACAACACCTGTTCAGGAACAGTTATTACCCCTCAATGATTAGACCCTTGAAGCAAAGGTGATAACTTCACTTGCCCCAGCATTGAAATATTCCCACAATCTATGGACTCATTTTTAAGGACTCTTTATTTCATGTTTTCGATGCTTATTGCTTATTTATTTATTATTATTTCTTTCTCTTTGTATTTGCAGAGTTTGTTATCTTTTGAACACTGGTTGAATGCCCGAGTTGGTGTCATCTTTCATTGGTTCTATTATGGTTATAATTCTAATATAGATTTATTGAGTATGCCTGCAAGAAAATGAATCTCAGGGTTGTATCTGGTGACATATATGTACTTTGATAAAAGACTTACTTTGAACTTTGATCTGAGTAAACACACGTAAGGCAAACTTTTCACTGTGACTCTGTACATGTAACAACAATATACCAATAATACCAAAACCAAACTCAGTGACCTTCTATCAGTTTCTCTCCACCCCCGAGAGGTCACCTGCTTTGTCGATCCAGGCCCGATATCCATTTAGCTCCCGCTCAATCTGTTGCTGCCGCCGGAGCTTCAGGAACGACCTCCTATTTTCCACCCTCTCCCGCTCCTTGGCGAATTCACTGGGAGAAGCAGAGAGAAGAGTTAGTGCTGGTGCCAACCCAGTCTCTTGCTCGTCATCAGGATTGATATATACCAGACAGGGAAACTAAAATCCAGTGGGAAACTCTCCTGATATGTTTGAAGACCTGTTCCTGTTTCCAAACATACAGAACAAGTAGCAAACTGCTGAAGAGTCTCAGCAGGTCAGGCAGCATCTGTGGAGGGAAAAGGACGGTCGATGTCTCTCATCAAGATCCTTCATCAGGACTGGGGGTGTAGAGGGAGGGGTGAGGCAGAGGCTGACAGGTGATCAGTGGAACCAGGTGAGGAGGGAGATAATGGGCATATAGAACCAGGTGGGAGAGAGGGAAGAACAGAGTTGGTAAATGGTGGCTGGTGGATAATGGGTAAAGACAGCTAAGGAGCGAGAAAAAAAGGGGCTAGTTGTGGGCTGCAGAGGGTGGAGGAAGGAAAAGAAACTTGGAGGTGATGAGTTGAACCAGATAGAGAGGGATGATGTACAGATGGAACCAAGTGGGGGATGGAAATGAAACTGAGTAATTGGAGTTCCTCCAGCCATCCGCGAGCTCCTCCAGCAGTTTGTTCCTTGTTCCAGATTTCCGCACCTACAGTCTCTTAAACCTCCTGAACACGTGGAGATTGGCTAAGTCGGGACAGATCACAAGGCTTCAGGCTTGAAATTACACTGTGAGGGATGAGCAGATACTTGAGGATAAATTTGTAAAGTGTAAGGTAAAGGACAAGACAACAGTGTAGGTTGGCCACACAGCTGGTGATCCCAGGAATAGTGTGCAGAAAGATACCTGTGCATCTCCAACAAGGATCAACTTGTGGAAAATTGATTGCACACAACATTAATAATGAGATACATGAACTAATGAAACAAATTGAAATAAATAGTTATGGTCTGTGAGTCATCAAAGGCACATGGATATAAGGAGATCAGTGCTGTGAACTGAATATTCTGGGGGTTGTCGACAGTTTGGGAGCATAGGGACAAAGGGAAAGGAGGTGTGGTAGTAATGTTATTCAAGGATGGGAACTGTACAGTAACGCTGGCTTGGGAGTTTAGGATTAGGACATAGAAAAGGAATACCAAGGGAAAGAAAGCACAGTTATTAATTGGACAAAAGAGAGAATTAATAAATGATGAAGATTTGCAAGAAAGCTAACACAATAATCTTAGGTGAGTTTAATTTTCATGTAGAAGAGTCAAATCAAATTGGGAAAGTAAAGCTTGAGGATAAGCTCAGAGTGTAATCAGGACAGCCTCTGAGAATAGAACCATTCAGAGAACAATTTGTTTTAAATCTGGCCATGTGTAATGAGACTGGATTAATTAATGATTTCAGGAGGGAAAGGAGCCTCAGTGATCATAACATGACAGGACTTCACAATCAGCCTGAGGATGATGAACATTGATTTAAATAACGGCAATTACAACAGAATGAAGGCCATTATAGCCAAAGTGGATGGAGAAGAGATGAATAGGTAATGCAGTTAATAATGGAAGACCTTTAAAGAAAAATTTCTTTATTCTCTATGAACATATATTACATTAGAAATCCTTAAATGAAAAGGATGCCTAATAAAGGAGTAGTCTCAACGTTTTTTTTTTCAAAAAGACACTTTATTAAACTAGACTGGCAGCGAAATGGGAACGAGAATACCAGATCACGGAATAGAGGGACTAAGTAATATGCCATAAGCAGCAATATGGTCATGAAGGATAAACAGGAGGTAGGGGATACAAACAACAGATGGATTGACGTGTGTGTATTCCAATGCAAGGAGCATTGAGAGTAAAGGTGGTGCTCTTAGAACATGAATCTATGCTGTGACAATTAGAGATTTGGTTGTAAGGAGGAATGGACTAAATCTTTAGGTTTTGATGTTATAGAAGAGAGAGGGCAGTGAGTGAAAAAAGGGGAGGGATTGCCTTACTAGTCTGGTGTCACAGCTGTGCTTAGTGGGGAAGAAATGGAACACTCATTGAATGAGTCTATATGAATAGAACTCAAAAATAAGAAAGATGCCATCACTCATGGATTTATACTATAGATCCCATAGGACATTGATACTATAGACCCCTAGGGACACTGTGGAGCAGATATGCAGGCAAATTATTGAAAGGAGCAAAATTAACAGGGTTATTATTGTTGGTTGACTTCAACTTCCCAGACATAGACTGGGAACTCCTTAGTGCATCAAGGACCTCCACCATCCAGGCCTTGCCCTTTCTTCACTGCTGTCACCAGGAAGGAAGTACAAGAGCATAAGGTCCCACACCACCGGATTCCTGGACAGATATTATCCTCAATCATCAGGCTCACTCAATCAACACTGGACTGACTTCCACAAACTGTGAACTCACTTCAAGGTCTCTACAACTCATGTTCTCAAAATAATCTATTTATTTATTTATTTCTTTTTCTTTTTCTTTTTGAATTTGCACAATTTGTTGTCATAGAAACATAGAAAATCTACAGCACAATACAGGCCCTTTGGCCCACAATGTTGTGCCGAACATGTACTTACTTTAGAAATTACCTAGGGTTACCCATAGCTCTATATTTTCCCAAGCTCCATGTACCTATCCAGTAGTCTCTTAAAAGACGCTATTGTATCTGCCTCCACCAACGTCGCTGGCAGCCCATTCCACACACTCACCATTCTCTGCATAAAAAACTTACCCCTGACATCTCCTCTGTACCTGCTTCCAAGCACTTTAAAACTATGACCTCTCATGTTAGCCATTTCAACCCTGGGAAAAGGCCTCTGACTTTTGCACATTGGTTGTTTGTCTGCTTTTGTATATAGTTTTTAATTCATTCTATTGTGTTTATTTGTATCCACTGTGAACGTCCACAAGAAAATGAATCAGTGACATATGGTGGTATATGGATGTCTATGTAATTTGACAATAAATTTACTTTGGACATTAAACAGCGATGGAGGATGCCGGTAACATCTTAGGACAAAGGGTGACACAGTAGCGTAGTAGTTAGCGCAACGCTTTACGGTACTGTACAGGCGACCCAGGTTCAATTCCCACCGCTGCCTGTAAGAGTTTGTACATTCTCCCCGTGAACATATGGGTTTCCTCCGAGTGCTCTGGTTTTCTCCCACAGTCCAAAGATGTACCATTTGGTAGGTTAATTGATCACTGTAAATTGTCCCGTGATTAGTCTAGCATTAAATTGGGGGATTGCTGGGCGGTGCGGCTTGAAGGACTGGAAGGGCCTATTCGATGATATATTTAAAAAAAGAACAGTGCAGCACATGAAAAGGCCCTTTAGTCCATAATGTTTACACTGACCACAATGGCAAATTAAACTAAATCTTAAATGAGTGTTTCTTGTCTGTACTCACTATAAAGAAATACATTGTTGATGGAGTTCTAGAAGATATTCCTATTGGATAAAAGGAAATGTTAGATACTTTACTGAACTTATAAGTAGATAAATCTCCAAGCCTGGTGAGCTAGGATGGTAGGGTAGGGTGGGAACTAGACCAGGAGGGGAGCAGTGGATTGATTGAGAAAATGGAGGTGTCAAATAAATGTATTAGTAACTAAAAACAGGAATGGCAGGTTAATAGGTACGCAAGGAATGATGGTCTGGTGTATATATTTTAATACAAGGAGTGTAATGGGTAAGGCAGAGTTTGTATATTTCTAAAAGGCATGGCTACAGTTTAGGAAACCTTGGTTTTCAAGAGATATTGAGGTTCTGATTAAGAAGAAACACATAGCAGGTATAGACAGCTAGAAGAAGTTGGACAAACATTGCTGCCATCAAGGAGGAGGTAAAGGAGCCCGAAGGCACACACTCAATGTTTCAAAAACAGCTTCTTCCCCTTCACCATCAGATTTCTGAATGGACAATGAACCCATGAACACTACCTCACTATTAATTTCTCCTTTTTTTGCACTACTTATTTAAGTTTCTTTATATGCACTTCTCATTGTAATTTATTGTTCATGATTATCATGTACAGGTTTCCCCCGTTATCTGAATGTACAGCGTTCCCATGAAACCGTTCGTAAGCTGAAATGGCGTAAAGTGAAGAAGCAATTACCATTAATTTATATGGGAAAATTTTTGAGCGTTCCCAGACTCAAAAAATAACCTACCAATCATACCAAATAGCACATAAAACCTAAAATAACACTAACATATAGTGAAAGCAGGAATGATATGATAAATACACAGCCTATATAAAGTAGAAAACTTATCAGAATTGGGAAGTTTGAGCCAAAATCTATTCGTTAAAAAAAATTGACATGTACACGCATATGCACGTCACAGATTCACACGTACACACATTCGCACGTCATGCATGCGCACACACCTGCCCGCGCAAGGCTTTATGGTCATGGTAGTCTTTCTTGGGGTAAACACAAGTTTAAAGTGAGCGTCTTTTTCGTAAGAGCGAAAATCCTCTTTCGGTTAACGAAAACAGGTACTAATGTAGGTCTTTCATAAAAGCGAAATGTCGTAAAGAGAACATTCAGAAAGCAGGGGGCACCTGTATTGCAATGTACTGTTGCAACAAAACAACACATTCTCTGACATATGCCATTGATAATAAACCTGATTCTGATTCTGAAACTCTGGAGCCTCAGAAGCTGAGGCAAGACCTGATGGAAGTACATACAATGGTGTGAGGCCTAGATAAGGTAGATAGTCAAAATCTTTTTCTCAGGGTAGAATATCAAACACCAGAGGACATAGGCTTAGGTTGAGAAGGGAAAAGTTTAAAGGAAATGAATGGAGTAAGTTTTTTTTAAAATAAAAATTATGGGTTCCTGGAATGAGCTTTCAGGAGAACTGAGAGGATCGGATATGACAGTGGTGTTTGGACAGACACATGGACAGGGGCACAGCAATTTACATGTGCTGGCAGATGGGATTAGATTAATTTTGCATTATGGATGGCACAGTCATGATGGGCTGAAGGGCCTGGACTTGTACTGTACTCTTCTGGGTCCTATCTCAGCCTGCTTTGAGAGGAAGGGGAGACTTTTAAATTTTCACTGGCCACAAAGGAGGTGACAGATGACTGGAAGGTAGCACAAACAGTGCCTTTATTCACCACAGAAGGAGAAATGCCATCAAAGTCTAGGCAGTATCCAACAACAATGGTAGGGAAATCTCTGGAAAAATCTTGTGATATTAATCTGCACTCGGAGGGTCACAGTCAAGGATAATCTGCATGGCTCTTGTTGAGGGAAGACACAGTGTGATTAACTTGACTGAGGTTTTCAAAGAGACAACTAATTATGGAGATGAATCTGGTGTGATTGATGTAGTCCAAAACACATAACTCAAAACTCACATGGAAAAGTGAGGAATTGAGGATATAAAAAAATCATTTTGAACCTATGTAACCTCTGGCTAAAAGAATAATTGGGACTGAATAGGAATTTTTGAACTGAATTATACCGTGCCTTCAGCAGTCAGCTAAGTTCTCCCCAGCTCGCAGAGAGACACTGAGAGTTTGATAACATTGTACATTGTACCCTCGTTTGAGTAGGGGAGGAGGACTCACTGATAAGGACAGGAATGAACATCCATCTGTAATTAAGTCAGGGCCTAGAAAAGGGAATAACTGATAAGGACTGGACAGCACATCCATGTAATTAAGCCTTGATTTAGTGGAGTCTCTTATCTGTAACTAAGTTTTGCATCAACAGACCAGTTCAAATAACATCTTGCAACAGTAATGTATGGAGCTTACTATGTATAAATATACATCTGTAACTTGAGGGAATAGGCCCACTTGTTGGATGGTGGCAGTACTTATATGCCTTCCCTTTGACAACTGGGTGTCAAACTCCTGCAAGAGAGTGCACAATAAACTGTTGTAACTATGAGAAGCTAGTCTCCCGAGTTTTATTCAGATTCGACTTTAACAGAAGAGTCCATGTAATCCACAACCATTTGGCAAAATTAATGGTGACAGCAGGAAGAGAGTACGCAGAATGTAATGGTGGAGAGATTTTGTTTTGCAGTTGAAGGCTATGACATATAATAGAAGGGAAAAATTGGGTCAATTAATTTGATTGAAACTTTTGGAGAGGTTGTATTTGCAACTGGAAGCCCTTGTCCAGTGCTGTCGTGCAGGATCAGTGCTGAACCTAATAGTTTTATACATTATTCATCGGGATGTGAACATGGAAGGGTGGACTTGGGCTACATATGATATGAACATTTGGTAAAATGGGCAGGGCACTAGCAGATGAAACTTAATCCTGAGAATACTGAAAAAGGCCAGGATGTATATAATGAATAGTAAAATCCAAGGAAACACTGAGGAACAGAGGAACCTTAGTGTATATCCTAACAACCCTAAAGGGCAGCAGCAAGGGGAGATAAGGTGGCTATGAAGGTGTACTGGAGAGGGAGGAGAGGGAATTCACCAGTACGTCGTCTGGGATGGAGCACTTCAGCTGTGAGGAAAGGCCAGATTCAATGAGCTTGATCCTTGGATGAGAAATGGCTAAAGATTTCTTGATTCAGGTATGCAAATCTATGAGGAGCACAGATTAACATTTTCTATTTACGGTATCATCTATGATTAGAGGGCATGGGTTTCAGGTAAGGTTTCAGTGGCCACTTTATTAGGTACACCTGCACATTAATGTAAAAATTTAATCAGCCAATCACGTGGCAGCAATTCAATGCATAAAAGCCTGCAGACATGGTCAAGAGGTTCAATTCTGGTTCAAACCAAACATCAGAATGGGGAAGAAATGTGATCTAAGTGACTTTGACCATGGAATGATTGTTGGTATCTCAGAAACTGTTGACCTCCTGGTACTTTCAAACACAACAGTCTCTAGAGTTTGTTAGTAGCAGTTCTGTGGGTGGAAACACCTTGTTAATGACAGAGGTCAGAGGAGAATGGCCAGACTAGTTCAAGCTGACAGGAAGGCAACAGTAACTCAAATAACCATGTGTACAACAGTGGTGTGCAGATGTGCATCTCTGACCACACAACAGGTCTAACCCTAAAGTGGATGGACTATAGTAGCAGAAGACCTCAAACATACACTCAGTGGCCAGAATGTACCTAATAAAGTGACCACTAAGTGTATAACATAGCACACAGCACAGGCCCTTCAGCCTATGATGATGTGCCAACATATCACCCTAATTCTAACTATTCCCTCCTACACAGTCCATAACCTTTCATTGTTCATACATTAGGGATTTGTAGATCTACAGAAGAAATTCTGAATCTATAGAAGAAATGGGCACCATGGTAGCGCAATGGTTAGTGTGATGCTATTACAGCTCTGTTCGTCGAAGTTCCGAGTTCAATCTCAGCGTCACCTGTAAGGAGTCTGCGTGTGTCCTCCCAATGGAATGCATGGGTTTTCTCAGACACTCCAGTTTCCTCCCACAGTCCAAAGACATACTGGTTAGGTTAATTGGTCAGTGTAAATTATTCATAATTAGGTTAGGTTGAATCAGGCTATGTCCACACTACGCCAGATAATTTTGAAAACACCGGCTTTGAGTAAAAACGACAGGCGTACACACTAAGCGTTTTTCAAAATATCTCTGTCCCCACTAACACGGATATTTGGGTGAATCTCCTCCTACTGGGCACGCGCAGGACACACAGAAAACAAGCAAAGAGAAAACGGTATACTTGGTGCGCGTTTGTCCAGTTACAGGGTAGAAAAACTTAAAAGGAATTGCTCTTGGCTCTCGCGCAGGAGGACTTAAAACTAAAAAAAAACAAATACTGGCGCGTATGGAGGCAACTGATAGGGAGTTCACGGACAGTATGATCCGGCTGTTGACAAACATTGAAAAACTGACTAACTCTGTTGCATTAATAAAGCACCTTGTTAATTGAATAAAACATGTCTGCATCAGTGTTATCTTGTATTTCCATACAATGTTACACTAGGCTGCTGCACATCTATTGTCAGAGAAGTACTTGCATAAATAGGTAAACCACCTTCATACAAGCAAGGACAGAAAACAGGGCAAAGTGAGTATACTTATTTATTCAGTAAGCTATGGGTCAAGGTATTTGGTGAGTACATTTCTAACTCTTCTGGCTTCAGTCTCATTGCCGTCTGTTCTGAAATTGTAAGAAGAAGAAGAAGAAGAAGAAGAAGAAGAAGAAGAAGAAGAAGAGCCATGCTGCTGCCATCTGTTCCAGCACGTCATGACAGCAGTCTTAAAAAGCTCCGGTTACCCCGTACACACTGCAATGGATATTAGGCGTTTTCAGATTTATTCACTCTGGAGACTGTTTCTGCAAATCTCCGTTTTCGGGGGATGAAAACGCCGTTTTAGTGTGGACAGAGGGTCAAAACGAAGAGAAAGAGCTTCGTTTTCAAAATTATCTGGCGTAGTGTGGACGTAGCCTCAGGGTTTTGGGACTTTCAGTGGCGGCGCTGCTTAAAGGGCTGGAAGGGCCTACTCCGCATTATATTGCTAAATAAAATTAAAAATAAATCATTTTAATGGTTGATTGAAATCTGGAACACATTTCCTGAGGCAAACACTGTCAAATCATTCAAGGATTAAAGGATTTAGATAACCACTTGAAATGCTCAGGCATTGTGCTGACTGCTGGAAAAATGGAATTGGTACAGCCAGTGGTGGGACAGAGAGCCTGTTTGGTTACAGTACAATGAGATCTCAATATGTCCTGCCTCTTGCAAGGATTTACAGTGTGTACATGTTCACCTTGGTCTCCCTGTTGCTCCAGAATCATAACTATGTCATTTTGTCTTTCACGCCTCTCCCTATTTTTACACCAATGTAAGTGACCACATTTTTCTGTATTAAATTTCACCTGCCACTTCTCTTTCCACTTGGCCAGCCTCATTGTGTCTTCAACTATCATTATTGTCCCTAGAGTTAACCA
Source organism: Mobula birostris (assembly GCF_030028105.1). Taxonomy (NCBI): domain Eukaryota; kingdom Metazoa; phylum Chordata; class Chondrichthyes; order Myliobatiformes; family Myliobatidae; genus Mobula; species Mobula birostris. The sequence goes on from NC_092381.1 coordinate 101,311,972, forward strand.
CACCTTCATCTTTGTGTTTTCTACAAATTTGAAAATCTTACCCCAAACACCTGAATTATGGAGTCTGAAAGTTGTGCAGTACAGGAGCAGGCAAGAGAGCACACCATGACCATGCTAACCCTTTTACCTATCTACATTAGTCCTATTTGTCCACATTAGAACCATGGTTCCTCCATTAACAATGCATCATAAAGGCAATGATCCCAGTGGCAACTCATGAAGAACCTCACTGTTTACCATCCACTCTCTTTGATTTCTGCTTTGAAGAACTTCCACGGGTCATGATACTGTGCCAGCAGATACCTGGGACTGTACATGCGTAACAAAAAATGGATCAATGTTTGTCTCACCTAAGTGCTGGAAACTTGTTGTGGAATAGAGCGGTCCACATCTAAACTCTTAAAGTAACATCGCTTATAGCAAGACAAAATTGAGGTAATTTTTAAGTGATGAATTTTCCAACTTTTTCCATGACTTCTTCACAGGAATCACACTGTTCAGTTTGAAAACTAACCACATTTTCTAAACAATGAAACCTACTCATGTTCAACAACATTCTTGTTAAGAATCAACTGAGTCCTTTCTTGTTTTATCAAGTAGAAAAGCCATTTTGATTTCAAAGTGCTTCTAAATTCAATCTATTAGCACAGAAACAGACCCTTTGGCCCATCATATGCTTGCTGCCATCAAGGACTTATCTTTACCAATCTCATTCAACAGCACTTGGTCTATAGTCTTCAATGCCTTAGTGATTCAAGTTTGTCCTGATAATTTTAAATGTTATGAGAGCCTCTGCTTCAATCATCTTCTCAGGCAGTGTTATCCAGATGGCGTCACCATCTGGGTGAAAATACTTTTCTACAAATACTCTCCAAAGCTTACACCTTGAATCTATGCCTTCTGGTTTCAATCATTTCCATTATGAAAAAAGTTCCTTATTTTCCACCTTACGTATGTCCCTTACTACTTTCTAAACCCTTATGAGGCTCCACAACCTTCTGCACCCCAAGGAAAACAGACCACAACTGTCCAGTCTCGCGTTGTAACTGTAACGTTCCATCTCATGGAACATTCAAGTGAATCTCCTCTACACCCATCATAGAATCACAGAAAAGTACAGCAGAGAAATAGGCCCTTTGGCCCATCTAGTCAATGCTGAAACATTTAAACTGCCTACTCTCATTGACCTGCACTACACAGGGCCATAGCCTCCAAACCCCTACCATCCATGTACTTAATCAAACTTTTCTTAAATGTTGAAATCAAGCTCGTATCCGTCACTTCTACTGGCAGCTCATTCCTTACTCTCACGACCCTCTGAGTGAAGAATTTTCCCCTCATATTCCCCTGAAACGGTTCACCTTTCACCCTTAACCCATGGCCACTGGTTGTAGTCCCACCCAACCTTGGTGGAAAATGCCTGCTAGCATTTACTCTATTTATATCCCTTATAATTTTGTATATTTCTATCAAATCTCCTCTCAACCTTCTGTGTTCCAAGGAATAAAGTTCTAACCTACTTTATCTTTCCTTATAACTTGGGTCCTCCAGACCCGGCAACATCTTTGTAAATTTTCTCTGTACTCTTTCAATCATACCTGTAGGTAGGTGACCAAAACTGCACACAATACTCCAAATCAGGCATCACAAAATGTCTTGTACAACTTCTACACAAATCCCATCTCCTGTACTCAATATTTTGATTTATCAATGTGCCAGATGCTTTTGTTATAATTGTCTACCTGTGATGCCACTATCAACAAATTATGGACCTGTATTCCCAGAACCCTTTGCTCTACCACACTTCCCAGTGCCCCGCCATTCACTGAGTAAGACCTACCCTGGTTGGTCCTACCGAGATGCAACCCTCTTACTTGTCTGCATTAAATTTTCAGCCCATTTTTCTAGCTGGTCCAGATCCTGCTGCAAGCCTTGATAGCCTTCCTCGCTGTCCACTACACCCCCAAGCTTGGTGTCATCCACAAATTTGCTGATCCAGTTAACCACATTATCATCCAGATTGTTGATACAGATGATGACAACAATGGATCCAGCACTGATCCCTGCAGAACTCCACTAGTCACAGGCCTCCAGTCAGAGTGGTAACCGTCTACTACCACACGCTGGCTTCTCCCACAAAGGCAATGTCTAACCAATTTACTACCTCATCTTGAATGTCGGCTGACTGAACCCTCTTGACCAGCCTCCCCTGCGGGACATTGCCAAGACTTTATTAAAATCCACGTAGACAACATCCACTGCCTGGCCTTCATCAATTATCCTGGTAACTTCCTTGAAAAACTCTATTGATTGGTGTAACACGATCTACCATGCACAAAGCCATGCTGGCCATCATTAATCAGTCCATGTCTCTCCAAATACTTACATATCCGGTCCCTTGGAATACCTTCCAATAACTTTTCCAGTCCTGATGTCAGGCTCACTGGCTTAAAATTCCTGGTTAATTTTAAGAGCCTTTCTTGAACAGGAGAACAACATCAGCTATCCTCCAATCCTCTGGTACCCCACCTGTCGCTAAGGATGATTTAAATATCTCTGCTAGGGCCCCAGTAATTTCTGCACTTGTCTTCCATAGGGTCTGACGGAACACCTTGTCAGGCCCTGGGGACTTATCCACCCTGATTTGCCTCAGGGCAGCAAACACCTCTTCTGTAACCTGTATAGGCTCCATGACGTTGATGTCGCTTTGCCTCACTTCTATAGACTCTGCAACCCTCTCCGAAGAGGCAAAAAAATCACTTAAGATTTCTGCCACCTCTTTTGGCTCCACACATGGATTACCATTCCAATCTTCCAGAGGACCAATTTTGTCCCTTGCTATCTTTTTCCTTTTAACATATTTGTAGAATCCCTTTGGATTCCCCTTCAGCTTCTGTGCTAAGGTAATCTCATGTCTTCTCTTAGCCCTCCAGATTTCTATCTCAAGTGTTGTCCTGCATTTCTTACACTCCATAAGCACCTCATTTGTTCCTACCTGCCTGTAGCTGCTGTGCACCTTGTTTTTAAACCAAGGCCTCAATATCTCTTGAAAATCAAGATTCCCTTCACCCATTATCTTTACCTTTTAATCTAACAGCTTTATACTCTCAAGACTTCACTTTTGAAGGTCTCATGCTTACCAAGTACACTTCTACCAGAAAACAGCCTGTCCCAATCCACACTTGCTAGAACCTTTCTGATACCATGAAAATTGGCCTTTCTTCAATTTAGAACCTCAATTCGTGGACCAGACCTATCTTTTTGCATATTTACTTTGTAACTAATGCATTGTGATCACTAGATGCAAAGCGTTCCCTACATAATCTTCTGTAACATGCCCTGTATCATTTCCTAATAGCAGATCAAGTATCACACGCTCTCTTGTTGGGACTTCTATGTCCTGATTAAGGAAACTTTCTTGAACATATTTGACATACTCTATCCTAGCTAGTCCTTTTACGGTATGGGATTCCCAGTCAGTACATGGAAGCTTAAAATCACCTACTATAACAACCTTATATTTCTTGCAATATTCTGCAGTTCCTCTACAAATTTTTTTCCTCTAAATCCCTTGGACTATTGGGTGGTCTGTAATATAACCCACTTAATACAGCCATACCTTTCTTATTTCTCAGTAACACCCATATGATGCTTCACTAGACAAATTCTCCAGTCAGTTGAGCATTGCCGTGACATTTTCCCTGACTGGTAACACCACTCCTTCTGGTCTGTCATGTCTAAAACAACGGAACCCTGAAATATTAAGCTACCAGTCCCTCCCCTCCGGCAACCAAGTCTCACTGATGGCAACAATATCATAACTCCATGCTCTGAACTCACCTACCTTTCCTACGATGCTTCTTGCATTGAAATATACGCAGCTCAGAACACTAGTCGCACCATCCTCAACTTTTTGGTTCCTGACTTTGTCTGAGGTCCTAACATCTGTCTCCATAACTTCTTCGCTAACTGCTCTGGCACTCTGGTTTCCCCCCCACCCCCACCCCCCGCGACTCTTGTATAAACCTCACCACGCAGCACTAGCAAACCTTCCCATTACGGTGTTAGTCCCTCCCAGTACAGGTGCAAACCACCTCTTCTGTACCGGTTCCAACTTCCCTGGAAGAGAGCTCAATGATCCAAAAGTCTTATGCCCTCCCTCCTACACCAACTCGTTAGCCATGTATTAAACAGTATAATCTTCCTTTTTTTTGGCCTCACTGGTACGTGGCATGGGTAGCAATCCTGAGATCACAACCCTGAAAGTCCTGCCCATTAACTTAGTACCCAACTCCGTGAACTCCCATTGTATGTGCAATCACATCATAAATTCCCAAATTATCTTGACCATAAAAATCACTGAACACTCCAGCTAGATCTTTATAAAGCTGTACTCAGTGATCTTCAGGCTCCTCTATTCTAGGCCACAACTAATGAGGGCCAGCATCCCATAAGTCGACCTTACCATCCTATCGGTCTGTGCTGCTCTCTTTAGTGAACCGTGGATATATATACTCTATGATCTTTCTGTTCTTCAATAATTCCCAAGAGTTCTACATTTATGGTGTATATCCTGTTCATATTACCATCTCTGGAACACAGCTCATCACACATTGGGTTAAAATCCCTCTGCCATTGCTCCACCCAATTTACCAGCTGATCAATATCTTTTTGCAGTCCTTGATCTCTAACTGTGATGTCAGTTGGACAATACCTCTTCGTTTGGGTTGATAACATCTTCCTCCTTTTGAAGGAACATTTGAACTTGATGCACTTACCCAGACAACACTCCCAGAACAAGGTTCAACACAAAGAAGGAGCCGATGATGATGAGCGGAATGAAGTACAGCCAATTCCACATTGCTCCTAAGGCATCATCCGTCTGCAAAACACAAGAAGGAATCCCTTTACATCTGGACATCACAGTCACATGAAATCTATTGCTCTTGTCTCATAGAATGGATTGGTGAAGCCCAAGTGTCAGGCTGGTATTGCACGGACTCCTGATCTTTGGAAGAAACTCCAAACTCTTTAATCTTCCTCACAACACTATTATCCATTCGAGTCTGTCGCTGGCCACACATACACATCCTCTCCTAATTGCTCCTCCCAATGAAACTAATATGCCAAAGCAGAGCACAGCTTTGGCATATTATGCTTAAGATTAAGGTACTACTGCAGTTGTACAAGGCCTTGGTGAGACCACACCTGGAGTATTGTGTGCAGTTTTGGTCCCCTAATCTGAGGAAAGACATCCTTGCCATAGACGGAGTACAAAGAAGGTTCACCAGATTGATTCCTGGGATGGCAGGACTTTCATATGAAGAAAGACTGGATGAACTGGGCTTGTACTCGTTGGAATTTAGAAGATTGAGGGGGGATCTGATTGAAACGTATAAGATCCTAAAGGGATTGGACAGGCTAGATGCAGGAAGATTGTTCCCGATGTTGGGGAAGTCCAGAACGAGGGGCCACAGTTTGAGGATAGAGGGGAAGCCTTTTAGGACTGAGATTAGGAAAAACTTCTTCACACAGAGAGTGGTGAATCTGTGGAATTCTCTGCCACAGGAAACAGTTGAGGCCAGTTCATTGGCTATATTTAAGAGGGAGTTAGATATGGCCCTTGTGGCTACAGGGGTCAGGGGGTATGGAGGGAAGGCTGGGGCGGGGTTCTGAGTTGGATGATCAACCATGATCATAATAAATGGCGGTGCAGGCTCGAAGGGCCGAATGGCCTACTCCTGCACCTATTTTCTATGTTTCTATGTTTCTATTCAGTTGCTGAGGTCCAGAAGCCAAAGTCGATCGGTATACCGACAAGATCGATCAGTATATCAACAAAGTAGATCAGTATACCAACAAATTAGGTTAGGAGTGCCAAACAATCCATTGGAGGAGCTCAGTGGGTCAAGCAGCATTTGTGAGAGCAGAAGGACTGTCTATATTTTGGGTTTGAAACCTTGCATCCAGTAAGAAACACCAAAACAGCGACAATTCCTTACCCCCAACAATGTTTCTTGACCCAATGAGCTCCTTCAGAGTTGCTCTAGATTCCAGCATCCAGTCTCATGTCTCCAGGAGAGTAACGGGCCCCTTGTCCCCTTGAAAGATCATGGCTGATCTGATTACAAATGCACTCAGCATTCTTGTCTATACCCCTCTAACATTTCAACCCTTGCTTATCATGAATTTATTTTCTAGAATAATGAGTAAAAACCACACGTCATGATGAATGAAATAAGCAGCAGAACACTTGATTATGATCATGACAGCAGACAGACTGAACCAGGGATGGAGACAGGCAAACCTGCTGAAGTGGGTGCTACCTGCCGCTAAATTGTATTCAATACTGTGAGCATGACTTATTGGAAGAGCAGCAAAGGGAATTGTTGTAATCCCAACAGGGACATTGATCCATGCATCAGGCATTTCCTGAAAACCAACATCTATTATTACAGGTGCCTAGGGGAAGAGATGTCATTGATGGTGAGAGAAAGAGAACAGAGGTATAACTGGTGTGCTGGAATCTGTACTGGGTTGGGGGGCCAGCCTCTCCTGATGGTTGTAGTTACACAAACCCAGAAATAACCAGAGCATAGGATGATTCATATGCTAAAATTGCACAAACGCTTAGTCTCTTGAAAAGCAGCAAGTACTCAGATGACCCTGTGACTCTTAATGAAGGCAATTGGAAGCATTTCAAACTCTAAAGACAACATTATATAAAGCATCTGTATTGAAATCCTTAACATGGGTAAAGTGTTTAATCCCATATATCAACAAAACCATGGCAACATGACAGCATTTGACTCAAGAACATGGAGACAATTCTGCCACATTGGATAACATAGGACCAAGATGTGATTAGTGTTTGTGAGAGTACAAACAACCTGCCTGTTTTCAGTATTGTACTTGATCAAGTTCTGAACGTTCAAAGTCCTCCTTCAGCACACACCATCCTGTCAAGTAACAGCTGTTTGATTGTCCAAATGATCTACTCTTCTTGAAGAAGCTAATATTTAGTGGGCAAGTCCAGTGATTCCAGCTACACTGTTGCATTTGGACATGTAGGACTTTGATAACCATTACTGTGCAAAGATGTTATGATACAAAGCATTACGAAGAGCTGCTTCTACTGAAACTGGACCTGATTCTGTACACTGATGGCTCCTCAATGCTGAGGGAGGAGTTAAGATAGCTGAGTGGGCTTTTGCTTCTGAAACTGAAGGATTGGCATCAACGAGCTCAGCACAACAGGCAGAACTGAGAGCCCTGAATGAAGCCTCAAGGTAGCAGAAGGGAAGTCAGCTAACATCCACTCAGATTCTTGATACGCTTTTGGAGTTGCTTATAACTTTGGAGATTTAAGAAGGCAGGCAAAGAGGATTTCTACAGCTAAAGAAACCCTAATCAAGAATGGCTAACTCGTACAAGAACTAATAGATATAATACAATTGCCATCAGACATGGGACTTTCGAGAGACTTTGAGACTCCTTTTTTTTACCGTGCCCATGGTCTGTTCTTTATCAAATTACAGTATTGCTTTGCACTGTTGTAACTATATGTTATAATTATGTGGTTTTTGTCAGTTTTTCAGTCTTGGTTTGTCTTGCGTTTCTGTAATATCTTTCTGGAGGAACATTGTATCATTTCTTAATGCATGCATTTCTAAATGACAAAAAAGGAGGACTGCGTGTCCTCATAATCAAATCTAATATACTGTACATATTATGGCAGACAGTTTCATTAACCATTGTGTGAAACTAACCCAAAATGTTCAGTCTCTTCACAATCCTCTGGTTTCTTCTCATGTCAGGCATGTGATCCTTGGATCCAGACACCTTTCCCATGGAAAATATCAACCTATCTTATCAAGCAAGTCCCATGATGAGCATTTTGTATGCTTCAATGAGATCTCTTTTTGTTCATCAAAACTTGAAGACCAAACCCAGTCTGCTTAAAGTCTCCTCATACACCTTCCCATGAAGAACCTCATTCTATTCCAAGTGTAGGGACTGCAGACCCATACATAATATTCCAGGTGGAGTCTCACCAGGGCGCTATATAATTGGAACATGACTATATTGTGTGCCTTCCTAACTGCTCACTGAACCTGCAAGGAAACACAAGAGACTGCAGATGCTAGAAAACTGGAGCAACACATAAACACACTGAAGAAATTCAGTGGGTCAGGTAACATCGATGGAGCAAAATGTATAGTCGATGTTTCAGGTCCAGACCTTTCATCAGGTCTGCCTCAGTTAGCTTTCAGTGTTTCATGTAGAAGGACCTCCCCCAATCACCATTAAATGTCAGCATTAAAAAACACTGCACCTTTCAATTTCTTTTCTGCTAAACCTTAAGACTATGCCACATTATGAATATCCACTTTATGAATATTTTGCTCTTTTTTTTTACTATAGAGACAACTTGAAGGCTTCAGTGTTTGAGATAGTTCATGCAAAGAAAAACCTGGAAACTTCAGACCAGTAAACCTAACATCTGTGGTAGGTAAGTTATTGGAGAGGATTCTGAGGGAAAAGATAGACAAGCAGTTGGAAGGACAGGTTGATTCAGGATAGTCAGCATGGTTTTGTGCATGAGAGATTGTGTCTCACGAATTTGATAAAGTTCTTTAATGAAGTGATCAATAAAGCTCATGAGGGCAAGGCAATAGATACAGCGCCTATAAAAAGTATTCCACCCCCCCTTAGAAGTTTTCATGTTTTATTGTTTTACAACATTGAATCACAGTGGATTTAATTAGGTTTTTTTGACACTGATCAACAGAAAAAGACCCTATTGTGTCAAAGTGAAAAACAAATCTCTACAAAGTGATCTAAATTAATTATAAATATAAAATACAAAAATAATTGATTGCTAAGTATTCACCACCTTCAAGTCAGTATTTACTCGATGCACCTTCAGCAGCAGAGGTAGAATAGACAGCTGGTATCTTTTTCCCCATCAAAATGTCTAATACTTGAGATAAGGGGTAACTTTAAAGGTAACTTTTTACACAGAGAATGGTGGATGCCTGAAACGTGCTGCCAGGGATGGAGATGGAGGCAGAGACAATGAAAATGTTGAAGAGGCTTTCCCATTGGAAGATGAATATGCAGATAATGCAGAGATAAAGAGCTTGTGCAGACTGAAGGGATTAACTTAATTAGTTGAATACATTGTGGGCCAAGGGCCTACTCCTGTACTATACTATTATCTTTGGCAATACTATCCCCAGATAAAGAGATCCCCACCTTTCAGCACTGGATATATAATGCCGCAGGAAACAGCTCATTAAGTACATCGACAAAAACTGTTTAAATATAATGATGGCTGCTGCCCTGACACCCCTTTGGAGGTGAATTCCAGACCTCAACCCCCACACATCTCCTGGGTGAGAAATGGTATTCGATGTGCATCTTCCCTCTGCTCCTTCTACTTTTCGCATTCAATCTATATCCTTGCTGATCCCTTTCAAAGTGGAAACGGATCCTTCCTATTCACACAATCCAAGCCTCCCATTATTTGATACACCTGAACTAACTCTTTCCTCATTCTCTTCCATTCGAAAAATAACAATCTTTTACCTTCTACAAACTTACAATCTCATAATTCTCCTCTCTATCTTTCCAGTGAAATCTCACCCTCCCTGCAACATGATGATCAGAACCTATGCTTCAGCTAATACTGGAACGTATTCTGTATGTCTTTTTGACCACTTTTTTCACCTGATCCATTACCTTTAAAGATAATGTGGACATACGTTCAAAGGCCCAATTCATCCCTTTATCCCAAGAAATTGTACTTTTTTGATGTGGACTTCATGTACACTGACCCTACCAACACAGTGGGCTGAAGGGGTTGAATCATTAAATGGCTCTCATTGTTATCGCCTCTACAGTGTCTATAAATAGTATTCACTCACCTTGGAAGTTTTCATGTTTTATTGTTTTATAACACTGAATCACTGTGGATTTAAATTTGGCATTTTTTGACACTAATCAACGGAAAAAACCTCTTTCATGTCAAAGAAAAAACAGATCTCTACAAGTGATCTAAATTAATTACAGATATAAAACAGAAAATAATGATTGCATAAGTATTCAACCCCCTTTAATATGACACACCAAATCATCACTGGTGCAACCAATTGGTTTTAGAAGTCACAGAATTAGTTAAATAGAGATCACCTGTGTGGAATCAAGGGGTTTCAATTGATTGTAGTAAAAATACACCTATAGCTGGAAGGTCCAACTGCTGGTGAGTCAATGTCCTATTAAAAACTACACCACGAAGACAAAAGAACACTGCAAGCATCTCTGTGGAAAGGTTATTGAAAAGCACAAATCAGGAGAGGGAAGCAAGAAAATTTCCAAGTCACTGTATATCCCTTGGAGTAGAGTTAAGTCGATTATCAAGAAATGGGAAGAATATGAGGCAGTTGGAAATCTGCTTAGAACAGGCCGTCCTAAAAAACTGAGTCACCATGCAAGAATGGGACTGCAGAGAGAGACCACCAAAAGACCTATGACAACTCTGGAGAAGTTACAACCTTCAGTGGCTGAGGTGGCAGACAGGGTGCATAGAACAACTGTTGCCTAGGTATTTCAATAGTTGCAGCTTTATGAGAGAGGGGCAAAGAGAAAACCACTTTGGGGAAAAAAAATCTCACATGAAATCTCAGCTAGAGTTTGCCAAATGGCATATGGAAGACTCTGAAGTCAGCAGGAAGAAGATTCTATAGTCTGATGAAATGAAAATTGAGCTTTTTGGCCATCAGAGTAAACGCTATCGCCAAACACCACACCATCAAAAACACACCATTCCTACCATGAAGCATGGTGATGGCTGCATCATGCTGTGGGGATGCTTCACTGCAGCAGGCCCTGGAAGGCTTGTGAAGGTGGAGGGTAAAATAAATGCAGCAAAATACAGGGAAATCCTGGAGGAAAACCTGATGCAAGAGAACTGCAACTTGGGAGAAGATTTGTTTTCCAGCAAGACAATGACCCCAAGGATAAAGCCAAATCTACACAGGAGCGGCTTAAAAACAACAAAGTTAATGTCCTGGAGTGGCTGAGTCAAGGTCCAAACCACAATTCAATTGAGAATTTGTGACTGGACTTGAAAAGGGCTGTTCACTCTCAATCCCATGCAATCTGACAGAGCTTGAGCAATTTTGTAAAGAAGAATGAGGAAAAATTACAGTGTCCAGATATGCAAAGCTGCTAGAGACCTATCCACACAGACTCAAGGATGTAATAACTTCCAAAGTTGTATCTACTAAATACCTGTACTGACTTGAAGGGTTGCGTAATTATGCAATTATCTGTTTAGCAAACTGTAATAAATTTAGACCAATTTGCAGAAATTTGTTTTTACTTTGACATGAAGGAGTCTTTTCTATTGATGAGTGTCAAAAGAGCCAAACTTAAATCCATTGTGATTTAATGTTGTAAAACAATAAAACATGAAAACTTCTGAGGGAGGGTGAATACTTTTTATAGGCACTGTATGGCCAGTAAGGCCTTTGATTAGGGTCCATATGGTAAGCTGCTATGGAAAGTTAGATCGTATGGGCTCCAGGGGGAGCTAGGCGACTGGATACAAAATACATTTGACAGTAGAAAGCAGAGAATGATCGCAGAAGGTCGCTCCTATTAGTGGAGTCCAACAATTGAGGATCAATGCTGGGCCCACATCTACTTATCAGCTATGATTTGGATGAGAATGTACAGGCATGATTAATACATTTGCAAAATATACAAAAACAGATGGTGTTGTTGACAGTGAAAATTGTTACCAGGATTTACAGTGGGTTCTTGATCAGTTGGGTAAATGGAAAATAGTTTAATTTGGATTAATGCAAGGTATTGCATTTAGGGAACTCAAAAGGACAATCAGAGTGACCAGTGGGGTCTTGGGGAGTGTTGTAGAATAGAGAGACTGAGAAGTACAAGTACATGGTTTTCTGAAAGGGACTTCTCAGGTAGAAGGGTAGTGCAAAAGGCTTTTGGCATGCTGCCTTCATCAGTCGGTCAGGGCAAGAAACAGAACATGTTGCAGTTCTACAAGATGTTGGTGAGGCTGCAGTTGGAATATTGTGTTCAGTTTTAGTCACATTGCTATAGGAAAGGCATCATTAAGCTGAAGAGGAGAGTTACAAGGATGTTGCTAGGACTTGAGGGAGACAGGTTAAGCAAGCTGAGTTTTTCTTTGCTGGAGTTTAGAAGATGGTGATCTTCTCGAAATGCTGAGGTATAGTGAATGTACACAATCTTTTTTCCAGGGTTGAGGAAGAAGGAACTAGAAGGGATAGGTTTCGGCGAGAGCAATAAGAACCGAAGAGGCAACTTTGTCACCCAGAGACTGGTCAGTACATGGAATGAGCTATGACAGGAAGTCATTGAAATGGGCACATTATCTACTTGGACAGCTACATGTATTCAAGGTTGTTTCATATCATTTCCAGTGCACAAGAGTAAAGGACAACAAAATAAATGTTACTCTGGATCCAAAGCAGCACAAAACAATATCCATTAAGACAAAAAATACAATCAATATAAATACACAAGAAAGCTTGTACATTGATTATACGTACATAAAGTGATAGTAGGCACAGGAGTGCCTGTGATTCTGAAAGGAAATTGTAAAGGCGCGGTGGTTGGAGGGGTGTGTTAGTTGGTAGAGGTATTGATCAGCCTTACTGCTTGGGGAAAGTAACTGTTTTCCCCGTGTCCTGGCATGGTGCTATGTAGTTTCCTCCCTGTTGGGAGTGTGACAAGCAGTCCGTGTGCAGTGGGATGGGATCCTTCATGATATTGCTGGCCTTTTTCTGGTACCCTTCTGTGTGTATACCCTCGATGCCAGTTAGACTGCTGCCAGCGATGCATAGGCAGTTTTCACTACCCATTGTAGAGCCTTCCTGTCTGCTGTAGTGCAGTTTCCGCATCGTGCAGTGATGCAGCATGTTAGGGTGCATATCCGTGCAGGTTATGAGTATTAGGGAGCAGATAACACCCCCTTCTGCCTCCTCAGAAAGTTGAGGCATTGGTGAGCTTTCGTGATTGCGTAAGATGTGTTCTGTGACCCAAGAGTTTGAAACTGCTCATAGTTTCCACTGCTGTACTACCGATGTACAGAAGGGTGTGAGTGGTGCGAATTCTCCCGGTCTATAACCAGCTCCTTTCGTCTTGTTGACATTGAGGAAGAGGTCATTTGCCTGGCACCAGGCCCCAGGCTCCTCCAGTTTCTCCCTATAGGCTGTCTCATCATTGGTGATACCATCAGCAACCTTGACAATGTGAATACGTGGTTGTTGGCCATCAGTCATGTGTGTTTGGGTATGTCAGGAAAGGTTTCGAAGGATATGAGCCAAACACGGGCAAATGGGTCAAACTGATGGGCGTCTTGGTTGGTGTTGACCACTCAGGCCTGTTTCTGTGCTGTATGACTCTAGGATCTATGTGCCAGGTGCTTTTCTGTTCACTTACTTTGTCAGTATCCCTCTAAAGCACATCTATCCTCCTCCAACACCACACAGCAATCCAGCTTTGAAACATCAGTAAGTTTGTATATATTACCTGTGACCTGCTCATCCAAATCATTGATATGCAGTGAACAGCTGGTTTAAGAGGTGCTTAGATAGGCAAGATATAGTAGAATAGGGACATAATGTGGTAAATAGGATGTGTAGAGATGGACATGAACAAGTTTTGTCAGAGGGTCTGTTTCCGGTCTGCACAGCTTGATAACAAACTTCCCCAGATTCTACCATTCACATATGAGCAATTTACAGGAGTCACAGGGAGAACATACAAATTCCACATAGTCAGAAATGAACATAGCTTACTGGCTCTGTGAGGCACAAGGTCTCAGAATCATCTGTTGTTTTGTGGCAGCAGTACAGTGCAGTACATAAAATATACTTTATTTTATAAGAACTATATAAAAAATAAGTCATGTAAAAATAGTGAGATAGTGTTTGTGGGTTCATTGTCCATTTAGAAGGGAACAAGATGCTCCTCAAACACTGGGTATCTCTCTCAAGATTTCTGTACCTCCTCTCTGATGGCAGTAATGAGAAGAGGGCATGTCCTGGGTGATGGGGATTCTTAATGATGCATGCCACCTTCTGAGGCATCACCTTTTGAAGATGTCCTTAATGGTGGGGAGGCTAGTGCCCATGATGGAGTTGGCTTTTCTCACTACACTAATGCACTACCAATAATTTAGCCTCTATGTTGTTGGCGCGTGGCCAGGTAGTTAAGGCGTTTGTCTAGTGATCTGAAGGTTGCTATTTCAAGCCTCAGCTGAGGTAACGTGTTGTGTCCCTGAGCAAGGCACTTAATCACATATTACTCTGCGATGACACCGGTGCCAAGCTGTATCGGCCCTAGTGCCCTTCCCTTGGACAACATCGGTAGCGTGGAGAGGGGAGACTTGCAGCATGGACAACCGGCAACTTCTATACAACCTTGCCCAGGCCTGTGTCCTGGAAACCTTCCAAGGCGCAAGTCCATGGTCTCAGGAGACTAACGGATGCCTATATAAATTTAGCCTCTATAATATGAGCGGTTTAATTACAAGAAAAAGGAAGTCACACTGAAATTGTGAGAAGCATTAGTTTGACTGATCCTGCTACACTGTGCAGAATTTTGATCTCCCTACCCAAAGATACATTTTTCACAAAGGGAGGAACAGTGAAGATCAGTTGGATGAGTTCAATAAAAGGTGCGTTTACAGTATCAAAAATGCAGATTACATCCATGGTCTTCAGAGTTTCGAATATTAAAGAAAATACCACTCTATCCTCGTTATATGCGGGGGATGTGTTCCTCAAAGTTGACGCATAATGTGAAATTGCATAGTGTGGATAATTATTTAAATGGAGGAAATAGGGATGCGTTCCAGAGGACTTCCTAAATATGTTTTATCTGTAATTTATTCACATTTTCATACCAATACAACACAAAAGCAGTACCACAAGACAACATTTGTATTATATTTCATCAATTTAATGTAATATTCAATGTAATAAATCATAGAAAGTTAACATTCGCGGGTGTACAGTACTCACCAACAATGGCAGGTGTCTTCACTCCGGGAGATAAGTGGTTGTTGTGGTGTCAGGCAGCTTTACATACAAATGTTTGTAGATAAGGTGGATGGATGTGGTCATCAGGATCATATCAAGCACAGCAAGGGGTGAAGGAAGACTCACAGAACTCTTAGAACTGCCGGCAGCAGAAGGTGTTACCGATTTGAAAAAAGTGGTGAGGATTGTTTGCTTGGCAGCATTTTGTTTTAAATTTGCTTGTAGGGAAGAAGGGTTGACGGCAGGGAATGACTGAAATGCTAACTCTGTTCTAAATGTGGGTCCATGTCCATCGCCATTTGTGCCAAGTGTTCCGACTTCCACCATTCCCTCACCATTGGTAAACTCCCGGGATTTTCAAAATCGTGTGTTGCTTGCAGCATCTGAGAGATAGTTCGCGGCAAAAAAAATACATACGCCTTGAATGTGGATTTTACACCTTGGTCGAGTGGTTGAATCAGCGATGTTGTGTTAAGCGGCAGGAAACGCATTGTTATGTTAGGATGAATGCTGTCCAAATGTTTAGGATGGGCTGGCGCATTGTCAAGCACCAAAAGAACTTTAAAGGCAAGATTCTGTTCCTGGCAGTAGCGTCCCAGAGCTGTGTTACCTTCAGCTGATGCCACTCTGTTTATAATTTCCAACCTTTTTTCGAGCGTTAAAGCGGTTCTCTGCCACTCGGCTAATGGCCAGGACATGGCATCGGACGCTTAGGAGGCATAGTTAAATATTTCAAGGGCAAAATCACTGCACTGTAGGTAAAACCAACAGAAGTTTAAGGTCGCGCATCCACACCTTGCCGAAGCCAATGCGAGAGTGGTGGGAGAGAGATTGTGAGGTGCGCGCACCTTACTTGAGATGGCGGGAAAGCGGTGCTTCTCGTCCCAACAGCGAGACTGTGAGGTGTGTGCACGTGACTTGTATTGGTGGGAAAGCAGTGCTCCTCGCATAACTGTGAGTTTTGGACGCATATAACGAGACATTGGTAGAAATAGGTTCCTCACCTAACCGTGAGTTCGCATTGTCTGAAGACACATATAACGAGGATAGGGTGTACTCGATATCTACAACACCGCTGAATGGGTTAAAAGACTAGATATAAGGAGGATGGTTCCTGTGGATGGAGAGCCTAGAAAAGGTTGAGAATAAGGGGGAGGCATGGAGAACAAAGATGAGACAAAGCTTTCCTACTTGGGGAATGGTGATCCTTTGGGAATTCTCTACCCTAGATGCTGCGATAACTGTCTTTGAGTTCTGTCCAAACAGGTCAATAGCTTTCTGGACATCAATCCAGGAATTGATGGTCAATGTGATAGTAGTAAGTTAGAATGTCAAGCATTACATTGAATGGTACCGAAGGGCCAGGTAGCTACATGTTGCTCCTATATTTTCACTTAGCAACTTAGAAAAAGGGATCAGAAAGAGACCATCTAGCCACTTGAGTGCTCCATTCAATACATTCGCAGCTGATGGTAAAAGATTTAGTTCCTGTTCCTCTCTCCTCTGGTCCATCAACAACATCTAATTACTTGAATAGCTTTAACAAACAACTGTATGTTGTAGTAGAGAATTCCAAATGTTCGCTACTTTCTGGATGAAGAAATTCCTCCTTCTCTCAACCCTTCATGGGTTATTCCATATACTGAGAATAGGACCAATCGTCCTGGACTCCATTCCATTGAGAATATTTATTCTATAGAATATAGGCTAATCAACCCAAGGGGTGGGAGAAGAATTGGACCATCTGGTCCATGGAGTCTGCTACGCCACTCAATCATGGCTGATCCTTTTTTCCCCCTCCTCAGCCCCACTCTCCGGTCTTCCATGTATAACCTTGGATGCCGTGACCAATCAAGAACCTCTCAAGCTCTGCCTTAAAAGCACCTAATGACCTGGCCTCCACAGCTGCCTGTGGTAATAAATTCCACAAATTCACCACCCTCTTAGATGCCCCTTCATCCTGAGGCTGTGCCCTCTTGTCCTAGACACCGTGGGAAATGTCCTTTCCACCTCTACCTGTCTAGGCCTTTCAGCATTTGAAAGGTTTCGATGGATCCCCTCCCCCACCACCCCAACATCAGACCCAGAGCCATCAAACATTCGTCGTATGATAACCCTTTCAATCCCAGAATCATCCTTGTGAACCTCTTCTGAACCCTCTCCAATGCCAGCACATCTTTTCTTAGATGAGGAGACCAAAACTGTTCACAATACTCAAGATGAGGCCTCACCAGTGCCTTATGAAGCCTCAGCATCACATCCCTACTCTTGTATTCTAGAAATGAATGCTAACATTGTATTTGCCTTCCTCACCACTGACTTAACCTGCAAGTTAATCTCGAGGGAGTTCTGCACAAGGATTTCCAAGTCCCTTTTCAGCTCAGATTTTTGGATTTTCTCCCCATTTAGAAAATAGTCTGCACATTTATTTCTTCTACCGAAGTGCATGAGCATGTATTTTCCAACATTGTATTTCATCTGTCACTTTCGTGCCCATTCTCCTGATCTAAGTCCTTCTGCAGCCTATCTGTTTCCTCAATACTACTTGCCGCTCCACCAATCACTTCGCATCATTTGCAAACTTGGCAACAAAGCCATCTATTCCATCATCTACATCATTGCTAAACTGTATAAAAAGTAGCAGTCCCAACACAGACCTCTCTGCAGAACACCACTAGTCACTGACATCCAAACAGAAAAAGATACTTTTATTCCCACTCACTGCCCCTTACTAATCAGCTAATGCTCTAACCTTGGCAGTCACTTTCCTGTAATACCCTGGGATCTCAACTTGGTGAATAGCCTCAAGTGAGGCACCTTGTCAAAGGCCACATACACAACATCCACTGCATCCATTTTATCTATCCTACTTGTAATCTCCTCAAAGAATTCCAACAAGTTTACCAGGCAAGATTTTCCCTGAAGGAAACCATACTGACTTTGTTCTATCTTGTCCTGTGTCACCAAGTACTCCGTAACCTCATCCTTAACAATTGACTCCAACATTTCTCAACCACTGAGGTCAGGCGAACTGGTCTATAACTTCCTTTCTGCTGCCTTCCTCCTTTCTTTTGCAATTTTCCAGACCTCTGGCACCATGCCAGAATTCAATGATTTTTGAAAGATCATTACTAATGCCTCCGCAATCTCTACTGCTACCTCCTTCAGAGACTTGGTGTACAGTTCATCTGTTCTGGGTGACTTACATAGCCTCAGCTTTTTGAGCACCTTCTCCCTTGTAATAGTAACTGCATTCACTTCTCTTCCCTCCCACCCTTCAACATCTGGCACACTGCTAGTGTCTTCCACAGTGAAGACTGATGGAAGATACTCATTTCATCAGCCAACTCCTTGGCCCCCGTTATTATTTCTCCTGCCTCATTTTCTAGTGCTCCTATATCTACTCACTTCTTATTTATTTACTTACTTATTTTTACATACTTGAAGAAGCTTTTACTATCTATTTACTTTGATATTGTTTGCTAGCTTGCTTTCATATTTCATCTTTTTCCGCCCTAATGATTCTTTTTGTTGCTCTCTTTAGGGTTTTAAAAGCTTCCCAATCCTGTCTTCCCACAATTTTTTGCTTTGTTGTATTTCCTCTCTTTTACTTTTACAATAGCTTTGACTTCCCTTGTCAGCCACGGTTGTACTATTTTGCTATTTGAATATTTCTTTGTTTCCGGAATACATCTATCCTGCACCTTCCTCATTTTTCCCAGAAACTCTCACCATTGCTGCTCCACTGTCATCCCTCCCTGTAGTTCCTTACAATTTACTTTGGCCAACTCCTCCCTCACACCACTGTAACTTCCTTTACTCCACTGTATATAACTGCCATCAGGATCTTTTAACCCTTGCAGTTTCTTAACTCAACCCACACGGATTCAACATCTTCTGATCCTATCAGTCTTTCTACTGATTTGATGCCATTTTTTACCAGCAGTGCCATGCCACCCCCTCTGCCTACCTTCCTACCCCTCCAATGCAACATGTAACCTTGAACATTCAGCTCCCAACTACAACAAATTTCAGCCATGATTCAGTGACGGCCACAACACCATACCTGACAATCTGTAATCATGCAATAAGATCATCCACCTTATTTCTTATACTCTGTGCATTGAGATATAACATTGAGTACTGTATTTACTACACTTTTTGATTCTGCACCCCGAATGCACTGATACTCACTGTCTGGCTGCAATTTTGTCCTATCACCTACCTGCCTTTCCTGAAAATCTGACTGCACGTCATCTTTGATTTATTTATTTATTTATTAACCCGAGTCCCTTCACTCTGGTTTCCACCCCCACCCAAATTAGTTTAAACCCTCCCCAACAGCTCTAACAAACCTGCCTGCTCATGGCTGATCCATTTTCCCTCTTGTCCCCATTCTCTGTGGCATCTTTCATGCCCTGACTAATCAAGAACCTTAAATACCAGTGACTTGGCCTCCACAGCCAACTGTGGCAACAAATTCCACAGATTCACCCTTTCGCTAAAGATATTCCTCCTCATCTCTGTCCTAAATGGAACTCCCTCTATTTTGAGGCTGTGTCCTCTGGTTCCAGACTCCTGCCACTATAGGAAACATCCCCTCTACATCCATTCTATCTATGCTTTTCAAAATTCGGAAAGTTTCAATGAGATCCCCCCACTCATTCTTCTAAATTCCAGCAAGTACAGGACCAGTGCCACCAAACACTCATGATAACCCTTTTATTTCCAGAATTATTCTTGTGAACCTCCTCTAAACCTTCTCCAAATGTTGGTATATCTTTTCATATATAAGGGGCCCAAAACTGCCCACAATACTCCGAGAGGCCTCACTAGTGCCACATAAAACCTCAGATTTACACTCTTGCTTTTATAATCTAGTTCTATCAAAATTAATGTTCATATTGCATTTGCCTTCCTCACCACCAGCTCAACCTGAAAGTTGACCTTTAGGGATTCCTGCATGAGAACTCCCAAGTTCCTTTGCACCTCAGCTTTTTGAATTTTCTGCCAATTTAGAAGACATTCTAAACTTTTGTTCCTTCTACCAAAGTGCATGACCATTAACAGCATTCCATATGGCCGGCTGGTGGTGCAGTGAGATCAGCACCAGGCCCAAGAACGGAGGTTCTCGAGTTCGATCCAGTGACAGACCACCCCCGAGCGTGCTCTCCATCCGTGCCGGGTTGATGTCAAGCTCGCAACTCGGCCTCGTAAAAAAAAAAAACACTGCCACCTCCAGTTAAAATTCCCACGCGGAATATTGTAGAGGATCAAATACCCAAACCCAAATGCCACCGCTTTGCCCATTTTCTTAATCTTAATTAACATTCTCTTAATTAACTTTGTTGTTTTTAAGCCATTCCTGTGTAGCTTTGGTTTTGTGCTTGGGGACATTGTCTTGCTGGAAACGAATCCCTCAAGTCACAGTTCTCTTGCAGACTGCATTAGGTTTTCCTCCAGGATTTCCCTGTATTTTGCCGCATTCATTTTGTCCTCTACCTTCACAAGCCTTCCAGGGCCTGCTGCAATGAAGCATCCCCACAGCACGATGCAGCTACCACCATGTTTCACTGTAAAAATGGTGTATTTTTGGTGTGCAGTGTTTGGCTTACGCCAAACATAGCATTTACTCTGATGGCCAAAAAGCTTAATTTTAGTTTCCTCAAACCATCGAACCTCTTCCAAATGACTTCTGAGTCTCCTATTGCCTTCTGGCAAACACTATCTGAGATTTCATGTGAGTTTTTTTTCAACAGTGGATTTCTCTTTTCCACTCTCCCATAAAGCTGTGACTGGTGAAGCACCCGGGCAACAGTTGTTGTATGCACAAGAGTCTCCCATCTCAGCCACTGAAGCTTGAAACTCCTCCAGAGTTGTCACAGGTCTCTTGGTACCCTCCCTCACTAGTCCCCTTCTTGCACAGTCATTCAGTTTTTGAGGATGGCCTGTTCCAGGCAAATTTACATCTGTGCCATAATCTTTCCATTTCTAGATAATTGACTTAACTGTACTCCAAGGGATATTCAGTGACTAGGAAATTTTCTCGTATCCATCTCCTGACTTGTGCTTTTCCATAATCTTTGAGGAGTTGCTTAGAGTGTTCTTTTGTCTTCGTGGTAGTTTTTACCAGGATACTGACTCACCAGCGGTTGGACCTTTCAGATAAAGGTGTATTTTTACGACAATCAATTTAAACACCTTGACTCCATTTAACTAATTAAGTGTCTTCTAAAACCAATTTGCTGCACCAGTGATGATTTGGTGTGACACATTAAATGGGGTGAATACTTAAGCAATCAATTATTTTGTGTTTTATATTTGTAATTGATTTAAGATCACTTTGTTGTGATCTATTTTCACATTGACACGGAAGAATCTTTTTATGCTGATCAGTGTCAAAAAGAAGCCAATTTAAATCCACTGTGATTCAATGTTGTAAAACAATAAAACATGAAAACTTCTGGGGGGGAGGGGGCGGGGGGGAGTGAATACTCTTTAAAGTACTTTGAGAATAAATTTACTTCAAACCTTTGAAACACCATGCAAGTTTTCACACAGTGTGGTGGATACGTGGAACGATCTACAGAGGAATCTGCAGAAGGACGTACAACGCTTACAATACTGGCCAAAAACAGCCACATGGGACTAGCTCATACCAACTTTGTGCTGTCTATAGATTTGAATATATTATTTATTTCCCTTATCTTAATACACAGCGAATAGTTGGGATCCTGGGAACTGACTTCTGTGGTGTCTCACCAGTCACTGCATGTCACTTGAAAAAAGACATGCTAATTCCAATTACATTTCCTGCTCTCTACTCCTGTCAGTTTCTCACTCCCAATCCTCTGTACTTTTACCTTGCATAATAACCTTTATACATCACATCCATTAGTTCTCCCTCATCGATTCTGCTGATTACATCCTCAAAGTATTCAATATCTGTCAAGCATGACCTCTTTTCTTATAAATTATGTTGACTCTGTCAGTTGTCACTGTTTTTCAAGTAATCTGCTATTATATCCAAAGCCATATAGTGTAGAAATGAGTCCTTCGACCTAACTTGTCCAAGCCAACTGTGTTGCCCAGCGAGCTATTGCCATCTGCCCACGTTTGGCCCATAGCCCTCTAAACCTCTCCTATGCCTGCACCTATCTAGCCGGATTTTAAATGTTGATAATGAACTTGCCTCAACCACTACTTCTGGCAGCTGATTTCAAATATGCATCTGCCTTTACATGAAGACGCTGTCCCGATATCCCTTTCACATCTTTATCTCAAACCTATGGCCACTTGTCTTTTGCACCCCATCCCTGGGGGGGGGGGGGGCAGAGAGGTGGAATCTATATACTTTCACCCTATCTATGCCTGTCATGATCTTATGTTCCTCTGTCTCAATCTGCTATGTTCCAGGGAATAAAGTTTACATGATCTCTCCTTGTAACTTAGGCCCCCAAACACACACAGCATCCTGGTAACACACAGGAAGTGTTAAAGAACTCAGCGCAGTCAGGCATCATCTATGGAAGAAACTAAACAGCCAGTGGTTCGGACCAAGACCTTTCATCAGGACACATCAGGAGTAGATGCTGCCCGACCTGCTGAACTCCTCCAGCATTTTGTGAGTGTACCCAGCATCTGCAGAATCTCCAGTGTTTAAAGCATCCTAGTAAATCTTTTCTCCAACAAACACAAAATATTGAAGGAACTCAGAAGGTAAGACAGCATCTATGGAAAAGAAAATCTTTTCTTGAATTGAATTGACTTTATTATTTACATCCTTCATATGCATGAGGAGTAAAAATCTTTACATTATGTCTCCATTCAAATGTGCAATTATAACAATTTATCATAAATATTATGTACAACAGGATAGTCAATATAAAATAGAAATACAGTTGTGTCAGCATGAATTAAGCAGTCTGATGGTCCGGTGGAAGAAGCTATACTGGGGCCTGTTGGTCCTGGCTTTTATGCTGCAGTACTGTTTCCCAGATGGTAGCAGCTGGAATCGTTCGTGGTTGAGGTGGCTCCAGTCTCCAGTGATCCTTCGGGCCCTTTTTACACACCTGTCTTTGTAAATGTCCTGAATAGTTGGAAGTTCACATCTACAGATGGACTGGGCTGTCCGCACTACTCTCTGCAGAGTCCTGTGATTGAGGGAAGTACAGTTCCCATATCAGGCAGCGATGCAGCCAGTTAGTTTGCTCTCAATCGTGCCCCTGCAGTAAATTCTTAGAATTTGGGTGGGGGGGAGGGTCATACCAAACTTCTTCAACCATCTGAGGTGAAAGAGGTGCTGTTGTGCCTTTTTCACCACACAGCCAGTATGTACAGACCATGTGAGATCCTCGGTGATGTTTATGCCGAGGAACTTAAAGCTATTCACCTTCTCAACCCCAGATCCACTGATGTCAATGGGGTTAGCCTGTCTCCATCCCTCCTGTAGTCCACAACCAGCTCCTTCGTTTTTGTGACATTGAGGGAGAGGTTGTTTTCTTGACACCACTGTGTCAGGGTGATTTCCTCTCGGTATTCTTATTTCTTTAATAACATACACACACATTGAACACTTTATTATGTACATTTGTTCAACTGCTTATTAATGCAAATATTTAATCAGCCAATCATGTGGCAACAACTCAATCCACAAAAGCATGTAGACATGGTCAAGAGGTTGTTGTTGTTCAGACCAAAATTCAAAATGGGGAAGAAATGCAATCTAAGTGATTTTGATAGCCGAATGATTGCTGTTGCCAGATGAGGTGGTTTGCATATCTCAGAAATTGCTGATACAGGATTTTCATGTACCACAGTCTCTAGAGTTTACAGAGAATGGTGTGAAAAACAAAAAAAAAAAATCATCCAGCGAGCAGCAGCTCTGTGGGAAAAATAATCCTTATTAATAAGAGAGGTCAGAAGCCAATGGGCAGCCTGGTTCAAACTGACTGGAAGGTGACAGTAACTCACAACCACATGTTAGTCGTGTGTGGAAGTGTGTGTGAATGCACAACATGTCAAACCTTGAAGCAGATGGGCTACAGCAGCAGAAGATCATAAATATACACTCAATGGCCACTTTATTAGGTACAAATGATTTTTTTTCCATCACCTTATCTACCCGTGACACAACTTTCAGCAAACTACACACTTTCACTCCCAGATCCCTCTGGTCTAACACTCTCCAGGAACCTATGATTCATTGCATAAATTCTACCTCGATATGATCTGTCAAAATGTCACAGCTCACAGTTTTCTGGATTGAAAGCCTACAAACCAAGCTGATTTGAATCTTCTTGTAACTTTTCATAACCTTCTACCTTGTTTTACATTGTATTATCTCAATCAGCTGTTGTAATGAAATGATCTGTACAAACCTGATGCAAAACACATTTTACACTGCACCTCAGCACATATGACAAAGAAAAAAATTACCAATTTTAATTTTATTATCTACAAAATCAGTATAGTTCTATCTTGCAGACTTAGTAACCATGCTTTGTACATTCACACCCAAATTATTTCTATAAGTTACAAGCAACAAAGTTCCTAGCACTAACCCCCGTGGCACACCACTAGATACAGGCCTCCAGTCCGAGAAACAACCCTTGACCCTCACCTTCTACTTTATACTACTGAGCCAGTTATGAATCCAATCTGCTGTCTCCTACTGGATCCCATAAGACCCCACCTGCCATGAAGAACCTTGTCCAGATATCCCACCCTGCAAAAACTCATGTCAGGGAGGTCTCAACCGGAAGTCTCAACCTCACAGCAGTCTGTGTCAATGAATTTGTTAATTTTGCAAGACATCAGATTCACAGGTGTTTTGTGAGACAGCTGACTTCTGAATTCTGTCTTAACTTGTCATATTCACAATAGCTGCTGTCTTGGTTGATGAGCAGGCATAGTTTTTTGCTATTTCTGAATCAGGAAACATTTTCCTGAATAGCTTGCCTGTGTGGAATGGCAGGTTATGCTCAACGATGAAAGATGTAAAGTGCACCTCAGCTCTAGTGACCTTCTCTGTCAGACTTTGGTTTTCTGCTGAAGGGAACTGTGAAATACTTGAGTAGCCTTCCCTGCGCTTAGCCTCCCTAATATGTTGTGGTCCCTAAAAGAAATAAAAGCATAAGGTGTATCCTTATTACAGGTGTGCGCCACTTAATGTCCGATCGCATATATGTCCATAGTCTCTCACTCACACACACACACACACACACACACACACACTCGCCCTGCAAAAGTCGGAATCAGAACTTACTTTTTGACATCGAAATGGGGGATTTTAAATGAGTGATTTAGAAGTTCTGTATCTTCAAGTTTATTGTCATCTGGCTGATTGTCCACAAACGTAAGAACCTGTCTGGACCACGGTGTAGCCACAATACATATATCATGCACACAACGTAAAACAATATATTACCATATTATTTAATAAAGTGTAATTCAAAATGCATCTGAAGTGCGCAGCACAGGTAAACAGTTCACTGTCCTAATGACGAGACACCAGTGGGGGCCGGGTATTTATTAAAATCAGTTTTTCTTCTGAAAACGGCTGTGCATAAACCCAGCCCATCGCGGGCTTCGATGTGCCTGTAAGTGGAAGTGTTTCAGGAAAAAAAACCCCGAAGAATTTGCTTGCTGCGAGCGCATTTTTAAAGATGCCTTAGCGGACGATTTTGGAATTTTGCTCCAATTTAAGCACCGCTCTAATCCTCTTTAAGACGCCAACACGGCCCGCCCGTACAGGACAGCCGCGAGTAGTCAGGTTGTCACCGCCAGCCTTGGGAATTTTTTCGCCAGGCTTTTGTACTTCATCACCAACAGTTGTCCGGATGATTTCAGCGTCATTACAGACTGCAGTAACTGAACTGATGGAATATGGAAGAGAGAGAGAGAGGTCAACTATAAAGCCCGCCCACAGAGAAAACTGATAGGTCTACTTAGCACAAAGAGAGATCAAGCAGGATTCATTCATTTTCTTTCTTTCTTTTCCCCCTCCCTCTCCCTCTCTAAAAAATTGATTTCCGGGATATTATATGTAATTTGCGGGCATCAGGGAGCCGCTATCAATATGCGGGAGACTCCCGGAACTCCAGGGAGAGGTGGGATGTCTGCTTGTCAAACGACCTGCTCAAGTCCATACAGGCAACATTCACCCTCTGAGTTACCTGTTCAAACAACTCCAAGAGATTTGTCAGACAGGACTTCCCAGGCACAAAGACATGCACACTGTGGCCAATCAGTTCCAGTCTCTTCAAATGTTGGTAGACATTAATATGTGGCCTAAGACAACAGCACTCATAGACAGTGGCAGTGCTGAGGTGGTGCTTGCTGGTGCTATAGCACCAGCAGAAATTACAATAGCACCACCAAGAAATTAACTGAAATTTGACATACAAATTGCAGCTGCTTTCCCTGTGTAGTTTTGAATAGTCATAGTCATAGTCATACTTTATTGATTCCGGGGGAAACTGGTTTTCGTTACAGTTGCAACATAAATAATAAATAGTAATAAAACCATAAATAGTTAAATAGTAATATGTAAACTATGCCAGGAAATAAGTCCAAGACCAGCCTATTGGTTCAGGGTGTCTGACCCTCCAAGGGAGGAGCTGTAAAGTTTGATGGCCACAGGCAGGAATGACTTCCTATGAAGCTCTGTGTTGCATCTCGCTGGAATGAGTCTCTGGCTGAATGTACTCTTGTGCCCAACCAGTACATTATGTAGTGGATGGGAGGCATTGTCCAAGATGGCATACAACTTGGACAGCATCCTCTTTTCAGACATACAGCTTGTTTCTCCAGTTGATCTAGTGAAACATTGCCCCCAATTACCATAACACCCACGCAGCAATAAAGTTATAAGTTCTGTGCTGGTCTAAGGTCAGATCCACTCTACACTTCTGCTTATTCGTTCGTTGTTAATGTCTTGCCGTTGCTGTCCTCACTCAGATCAGTTAAGCTGATCTAAGATCACTTAAGGTGGTGATTTCACTCACTCTCACTCACGCGAGAGATTGATTGTATATATACATTGTGCAGGATCCAGGCGCAGATCCACACACGCATTGTGCTTTTACAAGCTAGCATGGGCCTGGCACGTGCTTTATTTTGGCTGGCGTGAAAAATGGATCAATTTTTAGTGAGAAAACGACTTCACCCAGAGGAATCAGTGGTGCCTGCGCCTGTCTTAATTGAAAGTGACATGCAGGAAGAAGTAAGTGGGGATGGGGATGAGGACGACAGCAGTTCATCGAAGGAGTGTGAGGGCGAAGTAGAGGAGCAAAAAATGGAGCGGGATTCAGAAGAGAATGTGAATGAAGCTGCTCATAGTGCTAGTGGGAATACTGTTAGTGATGTTAGCCAGCAGCAGGAGGAAGGACCCTGTCGGCCAGCATTGAAAAAGTACCCTTCGCAACAGTTTGGCAATCAGCAAAAGAGTTTTATTCGTGGCTCGTTTGCCCTGTACTCCTGGCTGGAATATTTGATCACGAAAGATACTACGTTCTGCTTCGCATGCAGGCACTTCCTGTGTGGAGGACATGGGTTCCATTCTGAGTCTACCTTCACTGTCACTGGTTACCGCAACTGGCAGAAATCTACAACAGCTTTCAAAACCCACCATGTAAGTGCAGCTCATAAGTTTGCTATGGAGGTATGGGCCGAACTCAGATTGAGAAAACAAGATGGTTCAAGATTGGGAAATATGCTTGATAAAGGACATGCAAAGATTGTCCAAGAAAATCATGAGTATATGAGAGCAGTGGTTGAGTCTCTACGCTATACTGCATGCCAAGGCATTGCCCAGCAAGGACACCGGGAGGATGATGGATCTGTCAATAGGGGAAAATTTGTTGAGTTGCTCAGTGTAATTGGGCAGTTTAATAAGACTGTAGCTAAAAAAAATAGAGGACAATCCTGGAAATGCAAAAAATACCCATCATGATATCCAGAATGAAATTATGGGTAATATGGCAGATATGGTCAGACGTCAAATAAGTGCAGAGATCAAGGAGGCTGGACATTTTGTCATCATGGTGGATGAAAGTAAAGACTTGAGTACAAAGGAACAAATATCAGTGGTGGTGCGGTACTTGAATAACGAAACAGTGCTTGAAGAATTCTTGCACTTCACTCCAGCAGAAGGGTTGGATGCAGAGTCGCTTTATAAAAGCATTGAACAAACACTCGCCCAGTGTTATTGATAAGTACACGTGTATAGGTCAGTGTTATGATGGGGCGGCAGTGATGTCCGGGTGCAATGACGGGGTACAAGAGAGGTTTAGGAAAGAGGTCCCTCAGGCATTATATATACACTGCCATGCTCACAGACTTAACCTTGTTTTAGTGGATGTTGTGAGCAATGTACAACAAGCGGGTGAGTTTTTTGAAACTGTGCAGCTGCTTTACAACTTCTTTTCAAACTCTGTTGCCCATGATCTTGTCATGAAGGAACAGAGAGAACTGGAATCAACTGCACAGCCCATGGAGTTGAAGAAATTGTCAGATACATGCTGGGCGTGGCAGTATACAGCTTTGTGAGCTATAAATCATTCCCTGTCATTCTAGCTACACTACAGGATATTATGCGACAACCAAATGCACGGAGGAAAACGGAGGCCAGAGCTGTAAATGGACTGATTGACGCGCAGTTTGCTTTACTTCTCACTCTGTTTGAGGATTTATTCCGAGTCACCAAGTTCATGTCAGGCCAGCTACAATCTCCCAGTTTGGAGCTTTCATCCGCTGTGGACTTGGCTCAGTCTGTTACTGATGCACTCTCAGCAAAATGGGGAGAGGAATCATGGAGTGAAATTCAGACAAGAGCTTGGGACCTGTGCGTCAAGGCCGGTATACAGAGCAGACCACATGAAAGGAGACAGGCCCAGCCACCCCGCCGCCTAAATGATTTTGTTGTTGAGGCCCAAACTGAACGCACACCTGTCACATCCTCTGATGACCTTCGCAAGCACTGTCTCTCTCCGATTATAGACAGGCTTCTGACTGAAATGAAAAGATGGTTCTCAATTGAGACTGGGGGTGTTCTGACTGGAGTCTCAGCAGTGAGTCCCAAACACAAGCTCTTCCTAGACAAGAATTGTCTTTGGCCAATGGCCCAATACTATGGAGTGACTGAGGTGAACCTGACTGCAGAGCTACATCAGGTTTGGCGTCTGCTGGAAACAAAACAAAAGCAAGGACAGACAGTGAATGACACAGTGGAATTTCTAGCTCTAATGAGACCCTACTGTGATGCATTTATAGATTTATACAAACTAATCTGCATATCACTGACTCTGCCTGAGACACCCGTCTCATGCAAACGGAGTTTCTCTTGCCTCAAACGTCTCAAAAACTACCTAAGGAATAACAGCGGCAATGCTCGGAACAGCAACTTGGCCCTGTTGGCCATAAACAGCCGGAGGACCAAGGGACTTGACATCCAGAAAATCATTGATGCTTTCGCCACCAATCACAACAACAGACAGATTGTGCTTTTCTGAAAACATCAATGGTGAATGCAGTCGACTTTTTAAAAATTTGGGCCTAGACTAATGCTGATTATAAATATTATCTTGTGGTGGATACCCCACAGTTCTTATGTTTCCTGCAAATCCTAAAATATTACATTTACTGCTATTAAGCCTACTGGTTTTGCTTAGACTTCCAAGTGGCGATTCTGTTGATTTTTGTTTTAAATTCAGTAACCGAAAAAAATGAGGTATTGCATGGTCAGAGTACGATTTGTCCAACTCCTGATAAAGCCTTGCATCTGTTGTTTGCCTTATTTGACTTTAATAATGGTGTATCTTTTGGCATTGTCTGTCTATGTAATGTGAATAGCAGTGGACATTTTGGATTAGTGTTGTGTTTTTCAGTTGGAAAGCACACATTTGACGCTGATTGCGGGATTGGTGTGTGATTCACGTTGTGCGCTGTGGGTCGGATGCTCTGTTGGTTTGTTTGTTTATGCTCTGTGTAGCCCGGGTTGTCTCCGATGCTGTTGACACTGTCACAGTTCACTTCTATATTAGATCTATCAATTGCTGTTGCTTGTGAATCAACAGAAGCATTTATAGTAGGCACATAATGCTTGAAACTGACTCTTGAACGCCACGCGTCTAGCCTTGTGAATACATATTACCATACAGTACATCCCTCAGCACCATCACTGAATAATTCAGCCCCACTGTAGCACCAGCAAGAAAAAAATCTCTGGCGCCACCAGTGCTCATAGAATATAGAACACAGATCAGTACAGCACAGTACAGGCTCTTTAGCCCATGATGTTATGCTGACCTTAGAACCAACTCTAAAATAAATCTTACACTTCCCTCTCACACAGCCCTCTATTTTCTCTTTCATCCATGTTCCTATCTAAGAGTCTCTTAAATGTCGCTAATGTATCTGCCTCCACTACCACCCTTGGCACCATATTCATTGCGCCTACCACTCTCTATTTAAAAAACTTACCTCTGACATCCATTCTATACTTACCTTAAAATTAGGTCACCGCATATTAGCCATTTTCACCCCTGGAAAACTGTCTTTGGCTGTCCACTTTATCTATACCCCTTATCATCTTGTAAAACTCTGTCAAGCTACCTCTCATCATCCTTCGCTCCAGAGAGAAAAGCTCTAGTTCACTCAACCTCTTAAGACATGCTCTTTAATCCAGGCATCATCCTGGTAAATATCTGCATCCTCTGTAATGCTTCCAATACTGAGACAACCGGAATTGAATACGATACTCCAATTTCCCCATTTCCTTAACTTCCTTCAATTTAGATTCTCAAGTCACAGAGCACGACAGCCCAAGAGCAGGCCCTTCAGCCAATTTAGACCATGCCAAGCTGTTATTCTACTGTCCCATCCACCTCCACCTGAACCACAGACATTCATTCCTCTCCCGTCCATATATTTAGCCAAACCTCTCTAAAATATTACAATCAAGCCCACAGCCATCACTTCCGCTGGCAGCTCACTCCACACTTGTACCACCCTTTGAGTGAAGAGGCTCCCTGTGACATTCCCTTTAAATATTTCACCTTTTACCCTTAAACTATGACCACTAGTTTGAGTCTCACCCAAGCTTAGTGGAAAGGGTCTGCTTGTATTAACCCTTATCTACACCCCTCATAACTTTGTATATGCCTATCCCCTCATTCTCCTATGGTCTGGGGAAAAAAAGTCCTAACCTATTCAATCTTTCTCTGTAACTAGCAACATCCTTGTAAACTTTCTCTGCAGTCTTTCAGTCTTATTGATACCTCCCCTGTGTCACCATAACTCACACATTACTCCAGATTTGGCCTCATCACTGTCTTGTCCAGTTTCAACATAACATCCCAACTCCTGTACTAAATACTTTGATTTATGAAGGCCAATATGCCAAAAGTACTTTTTGCAACCCTATCTACCTATGGCGCCACTTCCAAGGAACTATGGGCCTGTATTCCCAGATCCTTTTGTTCTACCACATTCCTCAGTAGTCTAACATTCACTGTGTAAGACCTACCCTGGATTGTCCTTCCAAAGTACACCACCTCACACTTGTCTGCATTAAATTCCATCTGTTTTCTCCACAGTAAAAACTGAAGTGAAATATTCATTAAAAATCTTATCTATTTCCTTTGGTTCCATATAGATGTTCATATTCTCTCCCTTGCAACTTTTTTAATCTTAATATACCCACAAAACCTTTTAGGACTTCGCTTTTCCATGCCTACCAGATCCTTCTGATATCCTGCTTTTCCTCTCCTAACTTCTCTCTTAAGTGCTCTCCTACACTTGCAGTCATCAAAAGATTTATTGGTTCCCCAATTGCTTATTCAGTGTATGCCTCTCTCTTTTACTTAACCAGGTGCTCAATTTTTTTTTGGGCCAACTAATTTACCCTTCAGCCTAGCAGGAACATGCAGGCCCGGAACTCTTGATATTACACCTTTAAAGGCCTCCCACACGACAGACAGTCTTTCCCTGCAATCCTGCCTATTATTATACCTTTCATAATGGACTCCTGATCTTCCCAGTGTTCAGTTCACTGGCCTATTGTTAATTTTTTTTTCTTTTTTCTAGACATTACAGAGAATGGTGTGAAAGACAAAAAAAATCCAGTGAGCGGGAGTTCTGTAGGCAAAAAAAAAACCTTGCTAATGAGAAAGGTGAAAGAAGAATGGTCAGATGGGTCCAAGTTGACAATAACTCAATTAACCATATGTTACAACAGTGGTGGACAAAAGAGCATCTCTGAATGCACAACATGTCAAACCTTGAAGTGGATGGGCTACAGCAGCAGAATATCACGAACTACACTCAGTGATCGGTACCTAATAAAGTGGCCATGAAATGTATATTAACAATCTCCATGTCACTGGGACTGTTCAGGAGGGTATCTATTATTTCTAAGGCCACATCCTTGTGCATTCCACACTGTGGATTCAATTCCATTAATTTCCCTCATTTTTTTCTTTGTTTTGTAAGCTCCCCCATCCCCTCTTTCTCCTTCTCCACTTGCCCATCAATCACTGTCCTCTACTAACCGATTCCATTATCTTCTGCTCTTTAGTCACCTCCACCTATCATGCCCTAGATTCTGTCACTATTCCCATTCTCCTCTCATCCATCTGCTATCACCTTCCCCCTCACTTGGGTCCATGACAGCTCTTGTTTTTTCCCTATCCCCTCATCACTCGTACTGGCTATCTCCATATTATCTGTCAATCCAGCTGAAGGGCTTCAACCATTGCATCGATGTTGCCTGCCTCACTGATTTCTTCCAGCACATCCTGTGTTCTGGTCTTCAGTTCATCGTCCACATTATAATTAACCCTGTTTCTAGCGAGCTAAATTTGTTTAATTGTTTTCTCTTCCAATATGGAATCCTTGAACAACAATGTTTGTGGGACAGTAACTGGATTAATTTTACTCAATTACATTGTGAATAAGGACAGCGAGTGGTATCAGTACTTTCAGTGTTTCAGGGCAACATATGGTGTCTGACAGGCCACTGCATGTGAGGAGGCTGGTGTTTTCACTGAACTTGAGTGAGCAATGAGTGTGATTACTGAGCTCTTCTTACATTGGAATAACTAAGGTTGCAGCCAATCCTTTGTATCTGCAGTAACTCAGCTTGTCAAAACTTTTGTGTGTTACTGGAGCTCTGTACTATTGATCTTTTGTTAATGATTTTGCAGCTAGTTTAAAATTGACAAACATTAACTCATAATCCATTCCACTGAACAACTGCCCCATT
Source organism: Mobula birostris (assembly GCF_030028105.1). Lineage (NCBI taxonomy): Eukaryota > Metazoa > Chordata > Chondrichthyes > Myliobatiformes > Myliobatidae > Mobula > Mobula birostris. The sequence continues at coordinate 101,345,338 of NC_092381.1, forward strand.
ATCTAGATCCACTTTGTAAAAATATACAAGAGCACAAATTAGAACATAAGTAAGTTTTTGACGAGAATAGGCCATTTGACCCAATAAAGCTTGCCAAATTCCTACTCACATAGGGTGTTGAAATAACTATCGAGTTTAGATTTGAATGTCTCCAAGGTACTACTCTCACCTACAGAACTGGGTAGTTTGTTCCATGTGTCCACAACTCTGTGTGTAAAGAAATGCTTCCTGATGGTAGTCTGAAATCTCATTTTAACCAGCCCCCACTTATGGCCCCCTGTCCTTGATGATGATTAATTTTGAAATAGCAGATGGCATCTACTTTAATCATACCCTGAATGATTTTGAACACTTCTATCATGTCATGTATCATCTCAGGTTGGAATTGTGGCACAATTAATTAAGCCACGCTTCACGGCTCCAGCAACCTGGAATCTATCTTGACCTCTGATGCTGTGTATTCTCTCTGTGACTACATAGTTTCCTCCCACATCTTAGTGATGTGCACACTGATAAGTTACTTGATCACTAAGTTCCCTATAGAGTGTGGGTGAGAGTTAGAATCTGGGGGAGTTGATTGAAATGTGGGGAAAATAAAATGGAATTAGGGCAAACAGATGGTCTGCACCAGAGTCCACTGCTGTGTGATATTATTCCATAACATTGCTCCGTTGTACCTTTGGAAACAAAATTTTACATCTATACCTGTCACAACCGCCATTTCCTGTCAGAAAATGAGTTTGTGCTGTGATCACGGATAGCGTACAAATCATGAGAGTTGACTTGTGACAAATTTACACAGGCAGCAATCTATTTTAGTGCTGTTGATTGAGGGGTAATTGTACGTACAATGCCAGGGAGAACTCCACCGCTCTTCTTTGGGATGCCTTCTCATGCAAGGTCGCATTGTTGGAAGAACCCAAGACCCAGTTCTACCCATCAGGCAATTCCAAAAAGAGTACTATTCTGCAGCATGCTCATGATTTTTGTGCTTACATTTCTTTGACTAAGAACCAACCGAGTCACGGTTCATCATTTCAGATACAGAATGCAAAGAAATTCTAAAAGCCATACATTGGCCTCAATTTCAATGTTCTGTACCTTGACACCAACCTTGTCACCAACCTTGTCAACAGAAAACTTCCAAATGCAATTTACTTTATTACTTATCTACAACTCATTTCCAAATTCACATTGGCACACAGAAAGGAGTATTGCCCCTTTGTCAAACTCAGGCATCGCAAATAATGAAGCATGAAGATTGATTTCTTCTTCCAGTGTAAAAAAATATTCCTTCCCTCCCCTCTTCTTCTATTCCCCACTCTGGCCTCTCATCTCTTCTCACTTGCTTACCACTTCCCGTGGGTTCCTTCCTCCTTCCCGTTCTCTTGTGGTCCACTCTCCTCTCCTACAAGATTCCTTCCTTTCCAGCCCTTTACCACCTGGCTTTGGCTATCCTCCTTCCTCTCCCCCCATCTTTTTATTCTGGCATCTTCCCCCTTCCTTTATAGAGGAATGTTCTCAGCCTGAAGTGTCAACTGTTTATTCATTTCCATAGATGCTGCCTGACCTGCTGAGTTCCTCCAGCATTTTGTGCATGTTAATTTGGATTGCTAGCATCTGCAGAATTTCTTGTGTTAACGAAGTTAAACTGTCAAACTTGTAATGTAGGAAAGGTGTGAACAAATTAGAGAACAGCAAGATGTCCAAAAATAGATACAAAATAAATGCAAGATAACATGTTCCAATGATGTCGGTTAATGAATAAATATTGACCCAAATGGCTCGGGAAAAGTTCTTGGCTGTCCTATGAAGTAATGTGATGGGAACTAATGTCCACCAAAGAGAGCAGACAGGGCCTTAGTATAATGCTTAATTCAAATGACAGGACCTTACATTGTGTTTCTGGCATTGGACTGCGACCACAGGTAATCTGAGAATTGCAGATAGGCTGGCTGTGCAGCACCTGAGGCTCCTGACAGGTCCTGCAGCTCACATTTCATCCTGACCTCTGGGACTGTCCGTATGAAGTTCACATGTTCCCTCCACCCGGGTTTTCTCTGGGAACACCAGCTTCCCTAACACATCTCAGTAGGTTAACTGGCCTTTGTGAATAACCCCTCATTCAAAGTCAAGCTCATTGTCATAGGCACAAGTACATTATGTACAGATGTAATAAAAAACTTACCTGCAGCAACATCACAGCCGCAGAGCATCAGAGTCACAATGTTAATACAATAACACAAATTGAACATGAACTATATGAGAAATAACATAATTAGGAAGAAATAAAACAAAGTACCTTACAATATAAAGTGTGTTGTGCAGGTTAGTTAACAAAGGAATGGTTGAAGGAACGTAGCTTTTCTTGAACCTGGTGGTGTGACACTTCAGGATTCTGTACCTCCTGCCCAGTGGTTGCTGAGAGAACATGGCATGTCCTGTATGGTGGGGATCTCTGATGATCGATTTTGTCGTCTTCTTAAGGCAGCGCCTCACGTACATATTTAGGGATGGTGAGGAGGGATGTGGCTATGATGCGCTGGCTGACACCACTACTCTCTGCAGCTTGTTTCATTCCTGCAGAAAGCAGTGGACCCTATTGTAGTGCAATGGCAATAAAGCATCGGGGGTAGGTTGATATGCACAAGTGAGGAAGTGTAAGTTGCAATGTACAAAGGAAATGGGAAGGTGTGATGGTAGGAGAAATGGGACTGATGGGCATAGATAGGGTGAATACACAATCTTTTTCCCAGGATTGAGGAATCAAGAACGAGAAGACATAGGTTAAAGTGAGAAGGGAAACAAGCTCTAAAAACTACCCTACAATCCATTGATGCATCAACTCTCCCTTGGGCTTGAACACATGCTGCATATATCGTAACCTATTTAATCTGTGACAATGCAACAGTTTGTACTTGTCAAGATTAAATTCCATCTGCCACTGTTCCACCGAACTCTCTAGCTAATCATTATTGTTCCCTAAGATAAGATACCTCCTCACTGTCTACAATACCACAAGTTTTTGTGTCATCTATGATCTTGGACATGAATATTGTAGACCCACCCAGCTCATTAATTTGTTTTGCAAACATTGTAGATCCATCACCAAACACTGATCATAGACCTTCACAAAAACAACACTTCAATATCACACTCTCTCTCCTATCACCAAATTGGTTTTGATCAAATTTGAAAGACCGCCCTAGATCTAGCCTTTTGGATCAGCCTACCAGGAGAGAATTTGTCAAATGCCTTGCAAAAGTCCATATAGACAACATCAAGACAGTGCCCATATCAATATATTTTTGTTACATTTTCAAAAATTCAATCAAATTAGTGAGACAGGATTTCATATCAACACAGTCCCGTCTTTTGAAGTGTGGATAGTTTCTGTCCCTGGAATAGTTTCGAATAACTTCACCACCACTGATGTAAGACTTGCTGAACTCCTCCCTTGGAGGGTCAGACGTCCTGAGCCAATAGGCTGGTCCTGGACTTATTTCATAATTTACTGGCGTAATTTACATATTACTATTTAACTATTTATGGTTCTATTACTATGTATTATTTATGGAGCAACTGTAATGAAAACCAATTTCCCCCGGGATTAATAAAGTATGACTATGACTATGACTATGAGTTGCAGTTATCTGGTTCCATATCCGCTTTGCCTCACAGGGACCTGGGTTCAATCCTGTGCTTGCGTACCACTCCGTGGGGTTTACACATATACCATAAAACATAGGATCATGTTCCATACTCCCACCATCCTCTGAGTGAAGAAGCACCCCCTCATGCTCCCCTTAAACATCTCACCATTCATCTTTAACCCATGACCTCTAACTGTAGTCTCACACAACTTCAGTGTTAAAAAGCCTGCTGGCATTTAACCTATCCATACCCCTCAAAATTTTGTACACCTCTATCAAATCTCCTCTCAGAGATAACCAGAAGCCATTGATGACCGCGGAAGTGCGTGCGCTGATGAGGACCCGTGACTCCGCCTTCAGAGCAGGCGACAAGGCAGCCCTGACAACAGCGAGGGCCAAACTGTCCCGGGCCATCAGAGAGGGAAAGCGTGCACATGCCCAGCGAATCCACAGCCACTTCCAGGACAGCGGTGACACGCGGCGCACGTGGAAGGGCATTCAGGACATAACCAACTGCAGGACATCATCACCTGACTGTGCAGGTGATGCCTCCCTCCCAGATGCTCGTTGTGAGGCGGAAAATGACGTGGCGGCAAGGAAGACCACCCCTCCTCCAAATGACCAGGTGCTGTGTCATACCGTGGTCGATGAGGAGAACCCTGTGCAGGGTCAACCCGCGGAAGGCTGCTGGACCAGACAATATTCCTGGCAAAGTGCTTAGAGGATGTGCAGACCAGCTAGCAGATATTCTCACTGACATCTTTAACATCTCCCTGAGCAGCGCCGTCGTTCCTGCGTGCTTCATTGTCCCTGTGCTAAAGAAGTCTTCAGTGTCCTGCCTCAACGACTATCGTCCCGTTGCACTCATATCCATCATCATGAAGTGTTTCGAGAGGCTCGCTATGAGGCACATCAATACCCTGCTGCCCCCCTCACTGGACACCCTGCAGTTCGCATACTGTCCCAACTGTTCAACAGACGACGCCATTGCCATCACCCTCCACCTGGCCCTAACCCACCTGGACAAAAAAGATACATACGTACGAATGCTGTTCGTAGACTTGCTGAGCCTACTGAGCCTGAACACCTCCCTCTGCAACTGGATCCTAGACTTCCTGACTGGGAGACCCCAGTCAGTCTGGATCGGAAGCAGCATCTCCAACACCATCACAGTGAGCATGGGTGCCCCCAGGGCTGTGTGCTCAGTCCACTGCTGTTCACTCTGCTGACCCATGATCGTGCTGCATCACACAGCTCAAACCACATAATCAAGTTTGACACGACCATGGTGGGTCCCATCAGCAAGAACGATGAGTCAGCATACAGAGAAGAGCTGCAGTGGCTAACGGACTGGTGCACAGCCAACAACCTGTCTCTGAATGTACAAATCAAAAGAGATTGTTATTGACTTCAGGAGGACATGGAGCGACCACTCTCCGCTGAACATCGACAACTCCTCCGTAGAGATCGTTAAGAGCACCGAATTTCTTGGTGTTCACCTGGTGGAGAATCTCACCTGGTCCCTCAACACCAGCTCCATAGCAAAGAAAGCCCAGCAGCGTCTCTACTTTCTGCGGAGGCTGAGAAAAGTCCATCTCCCACCCACCCATCCTCACCACATTCTACAGAGATTGTATTGAGAGCATCCTGAGCAGCTGCATCATTGCTTGGTTCGGAAATTGCACCATTTCGGATCGCAAGACCCTGCAGCGGATAGTGAGGTCAGCTGAGAAGATCATTGGGGTCTCTCTTCCTGCCATTACAAACATTTACACCACACGCTGCATCCGCAAAGCAAACAGCATTATGAAGGACCCCACGCACCCCTCATATAAACTCTTCTCCCTCCTGCCATCTGGAAAAAGGTACCTAAGCATTCGGGCTCTCACGACCAGACTATGTTAACAGTTTCTTCCCCTAAGCCATCAGGCTCCTCAATACCCAGAGCTGGACTGACACCAACCTACTGCCCTCTACTGTGCCTATTGTCTTGTTTATTATTTATTGTAATGCCTGCACTGTTTTGTGCACTTTATGCAGTCTTGGGTAAGTCTGTAGTCTAGTGTAGTTTTTGTGTTGTTTTACGTAGTTCAGTGTAGTGTTTGTATCGTTTCATGTAGCATCATGGTCCTGAAAAACGTTGTCTCATTTTTAATGTCTACTGTACCAGCAGTTATGGTCGAAATGACAATAAAAAGTGACAACTTGACGTGACTCAGTCTTCTACATTCTAAGTCCTAATCTATTCAAACTGTCCTGATAAATCAGGTTCCCAAGTCCCAGCAATATCATTGTAATTTTTATCTGCACTCTTTCAATCTCATTTACATCTTTCATGTATGTAGGTAATCTAAACTGGACACAATTAGGCTTCACTAACATCTTTTCCAATTTCAATATAACATCCAAACTCTTGTACTCAATCCTTTGATTCGTGAAGGCCAATGTACCAAATGCATTCTTTACAAAGAAAAGCTTCCTTTATGTTAAGACCAAAAGGATTGCAAGGAACAAAATTGGTCCTCTGGAAGACCAAGATGGTAATTCATGTGTGAAGCCAAAACAGAGGGGGAGATCTTCAATAATTTTTTTGCATCTGTATTTACTCAGGAGACGAACACAGAGTCTATAGAAGTGAGACAAAGCGGCATCAATTTCATGGACCCTGTACAGATAACAGAGGAGGACGTGTTTGCTCTCCTGAGGCAAATCAGGGTGGATAAATCCCTAGGACTTGACAAGCTGTTCCCTTGGACCTTGTGGGAGGCAAGCGCAGAAATTGCCGGGGTACAAGCAGAGATATTTAAATCATTCTTAGTGACAGAAGAGGTACCACGAGGTCCATGTGGTACCAATAACGTGGGCGTGACAGTGACAAGGTTCTGCATAGGGAGATCAGGGAGTTAGGTGCTAAGTAGGTGCAGGACCACCAGGGTTGTCATCTCAAGATTGCCACCTGTGCCATGTGCTAACGATAACAGAACGAGGTACATTATACAGTTTAAAAAGTGGCTAAGGAGTTGGTGTACAAGGGAGGGCAAAAGATTTTTGAATCATTGGGCTCTCTGCCAGGGAAGGTGGGACCCATACAGACAGATGGTTTGCACCTGAACTGGAGGATATTAGTGGGAATGGTTGTTAATGTTACACAGTAGATTTTAAAATAGAGTTGCAGGGAGATGGGAACCAGAATGCCAGAACAGTTCATGGAGACATTGTGGAGGGCGATGTTGGTAAGATCTCAGACAATGTCAGGAATCAAAAGGTTGAGCTGTGTATTTTTCGTAGGAAAGGCAGATGAACTCAGGGCATGGATCAACACCTGGAATTATAATGTAGTCATTAGTGAGACTTGGTTGCTGGGGGCGGGGGGCAGGACTGGCAGCTCAATATTCCAGGGTTCCGTTGATTTAGATGTGATAGTGTGGAGGGATTAAAGGAGGAGGGGTGGCGTTACTAGTCAGGGAAAATGTCACGGCAGTGCTCAGTCAGGACAGACTGGAGAACTTGACTAATAAGACATTATGGGAGAACTGAGAAATAAGAAAGGTATGACCACGTTAATGGTGCTATATTACAGACCACCCAACAGTCCTAGGGATTTAGAAGAACAAATTTGAAAAGAGATTGCAGACTGTTGCAAGAAACATACGATTGTTATAATAGGTGATTTTAACTTTCCAGATATTCACTGGGAATCCCATTATGTAAAACATTGGATAAAGTTTGACAAATGTGTTCAGGAAAGTTTCCGTCATCAGTACGTAGAAGTCCCAATGACAGAGCATATGAAGCTGGATCTGCTATTAGGGAATAAGACAAGGCAAGTGATAGAAATTTGTGTAGGGCAACACTTTGCATCCAGTGACCTCAATGCCACTAGTTTCAAAGTAAATATACAAAAAGGTAGGTCTGGTCTGCATTTTGAGATTCTAAGTTGGAGAAAGGCCAATTTTGATGGTATCAGGAATGATCTGGGAACTGTCGATTGGGACAGGTTGCCTTCTGGCAAAGGTGAGCTTAGAAAGTGGGAGGCCTTCAAAAATGAAATTTTGAGATTAAAAAGCTTGAATGTGCCTGTCAGAATAAAAGGTAAAGATAACAAGTGTGGGGAACCTTGGTTTTCTAGAGATATTGAGGCCTTGGTTAAGAGAAAAGAAGGAGGTGCATAGCAGGTAAAGGCAAGTAGGAACAAATGAGTTGTTTATAGAGTACAAGGAATACAAAAGAACACTTGAGAAAGAAATCAGGAAGGATAAAAGACGGCATGAAGTTGCTCAAGCAAACAAGGTTAAGGTGAATCCTAAGAGATTCTACAGATATGTTAAGAGCAAAAGGATTGCAAGGGACAAAATCTGGTCTTCTGGAAGATCAGAATGGTAATCCATGTGTGGAGTCAAACCAGATGACAGAGATCTTAAATACATTGTTTGCATCTGTATTTACTCAGTCGATGGACAGAGTCTGTAGAAGTGAGGCAAAGTGGTATTAAGTTCATGGATCCTGTACAGATTGCAGAGGAAGAGAAGTTTGCTCCCATGAGGCAAATTGGGGTGGATAAATCCCCAGGGCCTGACAAGGTGTTCCCTCGAACCCTATGGGATAAGTGTAGGGGCCCTAGCAGAGACATTTAAAACATCCTTAGCAACAACAGAGGAACCAGAGGATTGCAGGATTGGCAATGTTGTTCTGATGTTTAAAAAAGGCTTAAACAGAAACCAGTAAATTTTAGGTGGTGAGTCTGACAGCAGCTGTGGGAAAGTTATTGGAAGGTATTCTAAGAGACTGGATATACAAGTATTTGGATAGACATGGACTGATTAAGGATAGGTGGCATGGCTTTGTGAATGTTAAGTCATGTATAACCAATCTTATAGAGCTTTTCGAGGAAGTTACCAGGAAACTAGATAAAGGCAAGGCAACAGGAATTCTGCAGATGCTGGAAATTCAAGCAACACACATCAAAGTTGCTGGTGAACGCAGCAGGCCAGGCAGCATCTCTAGGAAGAGGTGCAGTCGAAGGGTCTTGGCCTGAAACGTCGACTGCACCTCTTCCTAGAGATGCTGCTTGGCCTGCTGGGTTCACCAGCAACTTTAAAGGCAAGGCACTGGATATTGTCTATGTGGATTTTAGTGAGGCATTTGACAAAGTCCTGTGTGAGATATTGGTAAAAAAGGTTCAGTCACTCAGCATTCAAAATGAGGTAGTAAATTGTATTAGTCAATGGCTTTCTGGGCGAAACCAGAGATAGTAGTAGTAGATAGTTGCCTCTCCAACTGGAAGCTTGTGACTAGTGGTGTACCGCAGCGATCAGTGCTGGGTCCTTTGTTGTTTGTCATCTATATAATTGTTGATCTGGATGATAATCTGGTCAACTGGATCAGCAAGTTTGCTGATATACCAAGATTGGCAGTGTAGTGGACAGTGAGGAAGGCTATCATGGCTTGCAGTGGAATCTGCATCAGCTGGAAAACTGGGCAAAAAAAGAGGCAAATGGAATTTGATGCAGACAAGTGTGAGGTTTTGCACTTTGGTGGGACCAACCAGGGTAGGTCTTACACTGTGAACAGTAGGGCACTGAAGAGTTTGGTAGAACAAAGGGATCTGGAAATACAGCTACATAATTCATCGAAAGTGGTGTCGCAGGTAAATAGCATTATATAGAAAGCTTTTGGCAAATTGGCCTTTGTAAGTCAAAGTACTGAGTACAGGAGATGGGATCTTATGTTGAAATTGTATAAGATGTTGGTGAGGCCTAATTTGGAGTATTGTGTACAGTTTTGGTAACCTACCTACAAGAAAGATGTAAACAAGGTTGAAAAGAGTGCAGAGAAAATTTACAAGGATGTTGCCGAGTCTGGAGGGCCTGAGTTGTAAGGAAAGATTGAATAGGTTAGGACTGTTTCCTTAGAATGTAGAGGATTAAAAGGAAATTTGAAAGAGCTATGTAAAATTATGAGGGCTATATTTTGGCTAAATGTAAGCAGGCTTTTTTTCCACTGAGGTTGGATGAGAAGTTTAAGGGGAACATGAGAGGAAACTTTGTCATTCAGAGGGTCATGAGAGCGTGGAATGAGCTGCCAGTACAAGGGGTGCATTTGAGCTTGATTTCAATGTTTAAGAGAAGTTTGGATAGGTACAAGGATGGCAGGGATGTGGAAGGCTAAGGTCCCAATGCAGGTTTATGGGAGTAGGCATATTAAATGGTTTTGGCATGGACTAGATGGACTGAAGAGCCTGTCTGTGTGCTGTACTCCATGACTCTATGTCCTATTTTGTCCCTTGCTGTCCTTTTGCTCTTAATATATTCGTAGTAGTCCTCAGAATTCTCCTTCAGCTTATCTGCTAGAGCAACCTCATGCCTTCCTTCAGCCCTCTTGATTTCCTTAAGTCCTCTCTTGTATTTCTTATACTCCTGAAGAAAAACAATTTTCCTGCTTTTGCACCTCATTTTTCTTAACCAAGGCCTCAATATCTTTCAAATACCAAGGCTCCCTTTTATTCTGACAGAAACATACAAACACAGAATTCTCAAATTTTCACTTTTAAAGTCCTGTCAAATGTACACAGCTCAGAACATTCATCCCACATGTTCAGTCTTTTAATTCCTGACCTTGTATATAGGCTTAACAACATTTTTCTCCAGAATTGCTCCGCTATCTGTCTTTGCACTCTAGTTCAGAATCAGGTTTATTATCACCGGCATGTGTCATGAAATTTGTTAACTTAGCAGCAGTAGTTCACTGCGATACATATAGAAGAAAAAAATAATTAAATCAATTACCATATATGTACATTGAATAGATTAAAAATTGCGCAAAAACAGAAATAGTAAATATTTATAAAGTGAGCTAGTGTTCACGGATTCAATGTACATTTAATAATCAGATGGCAGAGGGGAAGAAGCTGTTCCTGAATCACTGAATGTATGCCTTCAGGCTTCTGTACCTCCTACCTGACGGTAACAGTGAGAAAAGGGCATGCTCTGGGTGTTAGAGGTCCTTAATAATGGATGTTGCCTTTCTGAGACACCACTCCTTGAAGATGTCCTGGGTACTTTGTAGGCTAGTACCCAAGATGGAGCTGACTAGATTTACCAGCTTCTTTCGGTCCTGTGCAGTAGCCCCTCCATACCAGACAGTGATGCAGCCTGTCAGAATGCTCTCCATGGTACATCTATAGAAGTTTTTGAATGTTTTTGTTGACATACCAAATCTCTTCAAACTCCTAATGAAGTATAGTCACTGTCTTGCCTTCTTTATAACTGCATTGATATGTTGGAACCAGGTTAGGTCCTCAGGAACTTGAAACTGCTCACTCTCTCCACTTCTGATCCCTCTATGAGGATTGGTATGTGTTCCTTCATCTTACCCTTCCTGAAGTCCACAATCAGCTCTTTCGTCTTATTGACATTGAATGCCAGCTTGTTGCTGCAACCCCACTCCACTAGTTGGCATATCTCACTCCTGTACGCGCTCTTGTCACCACCTGAGTTTCTACCAACAATGGTTGTATCAGCAAATTTATAGATGGTATTTGAGCTATCTCTAGCCACACAGTCATGTGTATACACAGATTAGAGCAGTGGGCTAAGCACATACCCCTGAGATGCACCAGTGTTGATTGTCAGCGAGGAGGAGATATTATCTCCAATCCTCACAGATTGTGGTCTTTTGGTTAGGAAGTAGAGGATCCAATTGCAGAGGGAGGTACCGATAACCTGATTCTGTAACTTCTCAATCAGGATTGTGGGAATGATGGTGTTAAATGCTGAGCTATAGTCAACAAACAGCATTCTGACATAGGTGTTTGTATTGTCCAGGTGGTCTAAGGCCCTGTGAAGAGCCATTGAGATTGCGTCTGCCGTTGACCTACTGTGGCGATAGGCTAACTGCAGTGGGTCCAGGTCCTTGCTGAGGCAGGAGTTCAGTCTAGTCATGACCAACCTCTCAAAGCATTCCATCACTGTCGATGTGAGTGCTACTGGGCGATAGTCATTAAGGCAGCTCACATTATTCTTCTTAGGCACTGGTATAATTGTTGCCTTTTTGAAGAAAGAGGGATCTTCCACCCACAGCAGTGAGAGGTTGAAAATGTCCTTGAATACTCCCGCTGATTGGTTGGCACAAGTTTTCAGAGCCTTACCAGGTACTTCGCCATGGCCTTCCGCCTTGCAAGGGTTCACCTTCTTTAAAGACAGCTTAACATCAGTCTCCGAGACAAAGATCATAGGATCACTGGGTGCAGCAAGGATCTTCACAGCTGTAGTTATATTCTCCCTTTCAAGGTGGGCATAGAAGGCATTGAGTCCATCTGGTAGTGAAGCATCGCTATTGGGTTTCGCTTTGTAGAAAGTAATGTCTTGCAAACCCTGCCAGAGTTATTGTACATCCGATGTTGCCTCCAACCTCATTCGAAATTGTCTCTTCGCCCTTAAAAAAGTCCTAATCATACCTGTTTTTCTAGAACAGACCTGAGTCTCCAGCCTTGAATGCCACAGATCTAGCCTTCAGCAGACAATGGTTCAAGCATGGCTTTTGGTTTGGGAATGTACAGCAAAGCTTTGAAAGCACACACTCATCCACACAGGTTTTAATGAAGTCGGTAACAACTGCAGCATACTCATCTAGATTCAAGGATGAATCTCTGAATACGCTTCAGACCCCTAACTCAAAGCAGTCCTGTAATCACTCCTGTGCTTCTCTTGTCCATACCTTCTTGGTCCTCACCTCTGGTGCTGCAGTCTTCAGTCTCTGCCTTTACTCATCGCCCTTGCAACTCTATTTGAAACGACTCTCCTCCCCCCCCCACCCCCGCAGACCTCAAAAACCTCCCCACTGTCCTATCGGTACAAGTCCCACCTTCCCTGGAACAGAGCCCAATGATCCAAAACTCCAAAGCCCACCCTCCTACATTATCTCCTTAGCCACAAGTTAAACTGTATGATCTTCCCATTTGTGGCATGGGTAGCAATCCTGAGATTAGCACCCTGGAGGTCTTGTCCTTCAACTTGGCACCTAACCCTCTGAACTCACTTTGCAGGACCTCATCACCCATCCTACCCATGTCATTGGTACCGACATGGACAGCAACCTCTGGCTGATCACCCTCCCACTTAAGAAGGCTGTACATTTCTTTATCTAAGAAAGAACGAGTTGGCATTGGGGAGGGTCCAGAGGATGTTCATGAGTATGATTCTGGGGAATATTTGATGGTTCTGGGCATGAACTTGCTAGAGTTGAGAATGAGGGAGCATCTGATTGAAACCTATAAAATGGTGAAAGGCCTAGACAGAGTGGATGTGGAGAGGATGTTTCCTATAGTGGGCAAGCCTAGGAACAGAGGACACAGCCTCAGAATAGAGAACATCTGAAACAGAGGTCAGAAGGAATTTCTTTAGTCAGAGGGTAGAGAATCTGTGGAACTAATTGCCAGAGCTGGCTGTGGAGGCCAAACCAAGCAGAATTTGATAGGTTCTTGGTTAGCCAGGGCATCAAAGATTACATGGAAGACAGGAGAAGGGGGTTAAAAAGGATAATAAATCAGGAGTGATGGAATAGTGGAGCAGACTCAATGGGCTGAATGGCCTAATTCTGCTCCTATATCTTGACCTTCACCACTCCCCGATCTCATTCTTGTTTCCCTTGCCATTAACCTCTATTTCCCACTTTAAGCCCCTTCAGTCATAAGAGCCATACAACAAAATAGTACCAAAACAGATCCTTCGGAAAAACCACGCAATCAGAATCCCTGCCTAGCAAGTCCCAGTGTCCTACATTTGGGCCATTCCCCTCTAAGCTCATCCCTTCATGTATCCGTCCTAGTGCTCCTTAAACGCTATTATTTTACCTGCCCCAAACACTTCTCCTGGCAGCCTATTCCATATTCTCTCCAGACTCTGCATGAAAAACTACCTCTTGGGTCCCTCTTAAACCTTTCCCTCTCAGTCTAAACCTATACCTTTAACTTTGGTCTACCTTATCCTGGGAAAAGAATGTCACCATCCACCTTATTTCTGTCTTTCATAACTTCATATATTTCCATAAGGTCATCCTTCATCGTCCAACATTCCCCGTATTAAAGAACTAGCCTTGAAGAGTCAGCCATAGAACACTACAGAACAGATGCAGGCCCTTCGGCCCATCTAGTCAATGTCAAACCATTAACATGTCTAGTTCCATTGACTAGCCCCCAGCCATAGCCCTTCATACCCCTCCCATCCATGAATCTAACCAAATTATTTTACCCTTGGAGTATCTTAACTCTACCTATAAAGTTTCTACATCCTCCGATCAAATGTCATCTCTTCATAAGGATTTGATTTCATTTTTAACCAACAGAGCCTTCCCATCCATTCTGCTTCCTTGCCTGTCCTTTTGATACAATATCCTTTGGATGTTAAGCTCCCTAGAATTATCTCTGTTCAGCCATAACTCAGATATGCCCACAACATCATATCTTCCGATGTCTTATCGCACTATAAGATCATCTACTCTATTCTGTACACTGCGGGCATTCAAACATAACAGCCCCAGTCCTGCATTCATCATCCCTTTCAATTTTGCCTCCAAGTTACACTTCAACTCATCCCACTGATTGCAATTTTGCCCTGTTATCTGCCTGTCCTTCCTCACAGTCTCACAGCACACATCATCTACTTGTATACCACCTGCCCCATCCAACAGCTCTATTACTTCCGGTTCCCATTCCCCTCCACAACAGCTCTACAAAACCTGCTTGCAAGGATATAGGTACCTCTCGGGTTCAGATGTAACCTGTCCTTTTTGTACAGGTCATACTTTCCCCAGAAGAAATCTCAATGATCCAGAAATTTGAAACTCTGCCCCCTGCACCAATTACTCTGCCACACATTCATCTGCCAAATCATCCTATTCTGCCTCCCCAGCTGGTGCGTGGTACAGGCAGCAATATGGAGATTACTATCCTGGAGGTCTAGCTTTTCAGCTTTATAACTAACTCCCTTTTTTCTCTCTTCTGGACCACCTCCCTTTTCCACTTAAGTCGTGGTACCAATATGGTTGCCCTTTCCCTCTCCTGACAACGACTTCGCTATAGCTTCTAAATCTCACCTCCTCATTCTCCTGTATTACCCAAGGGTCATCGAGTTGCAGCTCCAGTTCCTTAATATTGTCTTTAAGTAGCTGCAGTCCAATGCACTTCACGCAGATATTCACAGTTACCAGGGAGACTGGAAGTCTTTCAGAGTTCCTACATCTCACTCAAAGAATATACCAGTAACTCTGGACCCATTCTTGGTGCACTACCCATAGACTAACAAACAAAGAAAGAGAAAAAAAAACTTACTAGAAACTTACTTAGAACCCCCACCTGTGCTTTTCTAGGCCTGTTGAGCCGAAGCCAGTCCACTCAATGGACCATCTGAAAAAACACCACACATTATGCCTGAAAATGTGGGTTTCTCACAGATGGTCCATCTCCTCTGACATCATCAGGATACGTGACTGGCGTAAATTACCACATGATATAAGCAAGTGGCAAAAGGAAGTTATGAGGCAGATGAATAAGAGTAAAGTGTAGGAATATACAGAGATAAAGAGAATGGATTGATGACAATGGAACAACATAATAACTTCTGACCAACACAAACAAAATGCTGGAGGAACTCAGCAAGCCAGGCAGCATCTATGGAAAAAAGTACAGTTGACGTTTCAGGCCGAAACCCTCCGGCAACCCTTCAGTCCTGCCAAAGGGTTTCAGCCTGAAACATCAACTGTACTTTTTCTCCCCCATAGATGCTGCCTGGCCTGCTGAATTCCTCCAGCATTTTGTGTGTGTTGATCGGATTTCCAGCATCTGCAGATTTTCTCTTGTTTGTGGTTTGATAACAACTTCTGACATTGCTCAGACGTGGGCCTGCTGGGCCAATTACCCTTATCCAACAAAACACTCCCACTTTATCCCACTTACATTGTAGAGGATGGTGGTCCATCCCTCCATGGTAATGCACTGGAAGACAGTCAGTAGTGCAAACAGGATGTTATCGAACTGAGTGATGCCATCATTGGGTCCGATCCAGTATGAACACAAAGTGCCATTTGGGCAGAGACGGGCTGGCTCCTGAGTGCCACAAGGAAATTGAAAGTCCAGTTCTTCCGCTGCTGTAAACGTTAATCAGAAAAACACATGAAACAGGACTGAAATAAACTTTCCACGATAACACATCATGAAACACTAACAGAAGTAGTACTGTACCATTACACGGGTGGTCATAACAGTATAGTGGAAAATATGACAGGCGTTTTACACAAGCAAAAATGAAGTAACAACTGTGCTGTCGTGTTTTTATGCCTTTGCTTTGTCTGCCTCCATGTATCATTCACCTGCCACCTTCTCCCAAATCCACCCTACCGAACATTATCTGTCATCTTACACACCTCCTCAGTCCACCCAATACCTCAGACTCCTGCCTGACCACACCCCTCTCCTCTTCATACCAGCCTTCTCCCTCTCACTCTCGTTCCTGATGCTGAGTTTCAATCCGAAACGTTTATAATTCCTTTGACCCCATAGATGCTGCTTGACCCTCTGAATTCCTCCAGCAATTTGTTTGTTTGTGGTCTCTCATGTTTCCAATCTGCTTTGGTGATGCTCATTGAGGGATACCCCAGACACAAGATAATCACCCCACTCAGAATCATAGTTGTGATGATACAAGAGTCTATTCAGTGCATCACATTATACCAACTTCTTATCTTCCATCCCCGCTGGTCCCCTTCCCTAACTCTTTCCTTACAGCTCAAGAAATCACTCTTTGACAAGTGACCACCCAATTCCCCGGTGAAAGCCCCAAGTGATGATGTCATGACAACAACTGTTCCCTCAAAGTCAGGAAAACTAAAGAGCTGGTCATTAACTTCAGAAAGCATCACAAAACACACACCCCTGTTTGTATCAATAGCACTGAGAAGCAGATATCTGCGAGCTTTACGTCTCTAGGCGCAATCATCACCGATAGCTTGTCCTGATCTAATTAGCTCCACACTATGGCTAAAAAGGCACATGAGCACCTCTACTTCCTCAGAAGCCTAAGGAAATTCAGCATGTGCCCATCGACCCTCACCAGCTTTTATAGATGCATCATAAAGAGCATCCTATCTCGACGCATCACAGTTTTGTGTGGCAACTGCTGTTCCCAAGACTGCAAATAACTGCAGAGAGTTGTGGTCACAGCTCAGCACATTACAGAAGGCAGTCTCCCTTCCATAGATTCCATCTACACTACTCACTGACTCAGTAAAGAAGCCAATATAATAAAGGAACCCTTCCACACAAGTCATTCTCTCTTCTCTTCCCTCTCATTGAGCAGAAGATACAAAAGCCTTACACCATGTACTATCAAGCTCAAGAACAGCTTTTATCCCATTGTTATATAACTACTGAAATGTCCCCTTGTATGATAAGATGGACTCTTGACCTCAGAATCTTCTTTGCTATGACATTGTACCTTATTGACTGCCTTGCACTGTACCTTCTCTATAACTGCAACACTTTATTCTGTATTTTGTTATTACTTTTCTCTTGTACCATCTCAACAAACAGATGTTACGAAACAATCTGTATGGATGGCAAGCAAACCAGTGTTTCACTATACATTGGTTAATAAGATAATAAAGCAATAAATACTTCCACAGTCAGCCATCAGTGAATGCCAAGTTTCACCCTCCCCTACCCCACATTCTGCCACTCATCATGGTCCCTAGACCTTGAAACATCTGCTAATGGGAACAGATCCCACCTACTTGCCCTTTCTCCACCTGCAATGATCTTCCACTTCTACACTTCTATCAAATTGTCCCCTTGATTTATGTTGTATAGAGGTCTACCAGATTGGGTTTACAGCTGAAATCTCTCATGCAGCAAAGACATTCTATTAAATCCTTCCTCTTCTTCTTCTTCTTCTTCATCTTCTAGCATGGATTTGTTGTTTATTTCCATTTAAGAGTAAGGTAACAATTCCTCTGAACAATGGTGCCTCTGGGGCACATTCCCTCAGTATTGTCTTGATAACGCCATAGCTTTTCACCAACAGTGCTGTGCCACAAGGCCCTGACTCCAGGACTTGAACTCAGAAAAGAGTGCCAATCCATTGGACATGGTGTGTAATGCAGAACAGTGTTATACACAGAACAATAAAAGATACACATGCAGAAATAGTCAATGCTATAAGACCATAAGACATAGGAGCAGAATTTGGTCCATCAGGCCTGCTTCACCACTCCATCACAGCTGATCTACTTCCCTCAAAAAAACCCATTCTCTTGCCTTCTGCCCGTAACCTTTCATGCCCTGATTAATCCAGAACCTATGCATTAAATACACACAATGACCTGGCCTCCACAGCCACCAGTGCCAATGAATTCCACAGATTCAGCACCCTCTGGTCCAAGACTCCCCACTCTAGAAAACATTCTCTCCACATCTACTCTATCTAGGCCTTTGAACATTCAATAGGTTTCAATGAGATCACCTGAATTCCAGCTAGTTTTAAGGTGCTTGGAAGCAGGTACAGAGGGGATATCAGGGATAAGTTTTTCACATGGAGAGTGGTGGGTGTGTGGAATGCACTGCCGGCGACAGTGGTGGAGGCGGATACAATAGGGTCCTTTAAGAAATTCTCAGATAGGTACATGGAGCTTAGAAAAATAGAGGGCTATGCACTAGGAGAATTCCAGTCAGCTTCTAGAGTAGGTTACATGGTCAGCACAACATTGTGGGCCAAAGGGCTGTGGATTTCTATGTTCTATGTTCTATGTACAGGTCCAGAGCCATCAATTGCTCCTCATACGGTAACACCTTCATTTCCAGAATTGCTTTCATGATCCTCTTCTGAACTCTCTCCAAAGTCGGCATATTCTTTCTTAAATAAGGAGCCCAAAACTGTTCCAAATACTTCAAGTAAAACCTCAGCATTACATTCTTGGTTTTATATTCCAGTCCTCTCAAAATGAATGCTAACATTGCATCTGCCTTCCTCACCACCAGCTCAACCTACAAATTAGGAAATCCTGCATGAGGATTCCCAAGTCCGTTTGCACCGCAGATTTTTGTATTTTCTCCTCATTTTAGAAACTAGACTATGCTTTTATTCCTTCTACCAAAGTGCATGACTATATACTTGACACTGTATTTCATCTGCCACTTCTTTGCCAATAGATTTTCCATCTATTTTCGTATCGTCTGCAAACTTAGCAACAAAGCCATTAATTCCATCATCAAATCATTGACGTACAATGAAAAAAGCAGTCCTAACACAGACCCCTGTGGAACACCATCCTTCCTGTAATACCATGGGCTCATGGCTTGCTTCGCAGCCTAATGTGCGGCACTTTGTCAAAGCACTTCTGAAAATCCAAGTACACAATATCCACCAATTCTCCTTTGCCTATCCTTGTTATTTCCTCAAAGAATTCCAACAAATTTGTCAAGCAAGATCTTCCCTTAACGAAACCATGCTGACTTTGTCCTATTTTGTCATGTGCCTCTAAGTATCCCGAAACAACACCCTTAACAATCGATTCAAACATCTTCCCAGCCACTGAGGTCAGTGAATTTCCTTTTTTTTGCTTCCCTCCTTGCTTTAAGAGTGGAGTGACATTTGCTATTTTCCAGTTCCCTGGAACCACGCCAGAATCTGTTGATTCTTGAAAGATCATTACTAATGCCTCCACAATCTCTTCAGCTAACTCCTTCAGAACCCTGGTTTGTAGTCCATTTGGTCTAGGTGATTTGTGTATCTTCAAACATGTCAATCTCTCAAGGACCTTCTCTGTAGTAACAATAGCACTCACTTCGGCCCGCTGATACTTCCAAAGTTCCAGTATACTGTCTTCCACAACGATGCAAAATATTTAATCAGTTCATCTGCCATTTCCTTGCCCCAATTACTCTCTCTCCAGGGTCATTGTCCAGCAGTTCAATATCTACTCTCGCTTCTCTTTTACTCTTCATATATTCGAAAAAACTTTTAGTTTTCCAATCCTCTAACTTCCCAGTAATATTTGCTCTAATATATGCCCTCTCTTTCTTTATTTTGCCTTTGACTTCACTTGTCAGTCATGGTTGCATCACCCTGTATTTAGAATACTTCATGTTTGGGATATATCTATCCTACGTCTTCCAAACTGCTCCCAAAAACTCAGGTAACCCCTTCCAATCAACTTTGCCCAGTTGCCCTCACATGCCTCTGCAGTTTCTTTTACTCCACTTGACACATCTGATTTTAGCTTCTACTTCTCAAATTGCAGGGTTCATTCTATCATAGTATGAACACTGCCTCCAAAGGGTTCCCTTTCCTTAAGCTCCCTAATCAATTCCGGTTCATTACACAACACCCAATCCAGAATAGCTGATCCTCTAGTGGGCTCAACCACAAGCTGCTCTAAAATTTGTAGGCATTCTATAAATCTTCTGTCTTGGGATCCAGCACCAACCTGACTTTCCCAATCTACCTGCATATTGAAAAGCCCATGATTATCATAATATTGCCCATTCAACATACATTTTCTGTATTCTTAATTTGTAACCCATGTCCTGGCTACTGTTCAGAGACCTGTTTATAACTCCCATCAGGGTCTTCATGCTCTTGTGGTTTCTTTGCTCTACCCACAACAATTCAACACCTATGTCATGTTTTTCTAAGAATATGATTTCAATTTTTAAACAGAGCCATCCCACCCCCTCTGCCCACCTGCCTGTCCTTTTAATACAATGTGTATCCTTGGTTGTTAACCTCCCAGATATAATCTTCTCTCAGTCACAATGTCATACCTGGCTATCTCTAACTGTGCTACAAGTTCAACTACCTTCTTCCATATACTGTGGGTATTAAAATACAACACAATCAGTCCTGAATTTCATCACTCTTTTCGATTTTGTCCCCCTTTTACACTGCAAATCATCCCATTGACTGCAATTTTACCCTATCATCTGCTTGTTCTTAATGACAGACTCACTTCACATTGCCTCTGCTTGTAAACACTCTGGTTCCCATCCCCTGCCAAATTAGTTTAAATTCACCCAATCAGCTTTAGCAAACCTGCCCACAAGGATATTGGTCCTCCTACATTTAGGTGTAACCATTCCTTATGTACAGATCATAGCTTCACCAGAAGAGATCCCAATGATCCAGAAATCTGAAACCCTGCCCCATGCACCACAATCATCTCAGCCGTGTCTCTCAGCCACACATTCGTCTGCCAAGTGCTCCTATTCTTATCCCCACTGGCGTGAGGTACAGGCAGCAATCTAGAGATGTCCTGCTTTTCAGCTTTGTACTTATCACCTTAAATTCTCTCTTCAGGACCTCCTCACTCTTCCTACCTACGCCACTAGTGCCAGTATGAACCAGGACTCCTGGCTGCTCACCCTCCCCCTTTAGAATGTTGTGGACCTGATCCAAGATGTCCACGCCTGGCACCTGGGAGGCAACATACCATACGGGTCTCTCTGTGGTGCCCACAGAATCTCGTGTCTGCTCCTCTAACAATGGAACCTCTATCGCTACTACAGTTCTCTTCTCAGCTCCTTCCCTTCTGAGTCCTACCGTGAGACTCAGCGCCAGAGACCCAGTCACTACGGGTTCCCCAATAGGTCGAACCCCCCGTCAACAACCTCCAAAATTGTATACTTATTATTGACGGCAGCGGCCAAAGGGGTACCCTGTACTGACTGCCCATTTCCTTTCCTTCTCCTGACAGTCAGCTACTTACCTGCCTCCTTCAACTTGGGGGTGACCAGCTCCCCGTAGCTCCTATCTATCATCTCCCCAGTTTCCGTATGAACCAACGGTTATCAAGTGCAACTCCAGTTCCTTAATATGTTCACTAAGGAACTGCAACTTGGTGCACCTGGTGCAGATGTGCTTCTCCGGGAGGCCGGAGGTCTCCCGGAATTCCCACATCTCACACAAAGAACACAACACAGCCCTGGGAGCCATTTCCACTGCTCTAACTTGCATTAACAGATGAAGAATGAAGAGAAAAGAGAAAGAAACTAACCAACCACATAACTCGACCAAGCCTGTTCGTGCTGAAGCCTAATCAGCCAAAGCCTCCTCACGTTAACACTGGTCCACTCCAACTAAGGCCACTCTGCTTGTCCCTGGCTTATTTTTATTTACCCTTGCTAATGAATTGCAACTGTGCTGCTGAAAAAATCCGAAATCCCGTGAAAGCTCCTTTTTCAAATCTCTCTCTCTCTCTCACCAACCTGTGTGAGGCCTCCTCCACTGATTTGACTGCAACTGCAACTGCAAATACCATTTGAAGAATCAAGTAGCATTTACTCTCTTACTCACTGCCCAGTCTGGATTTCACTCGGATCAGTTAGCTCCAGATTGGTCTTGGATCACCTGAACAACAGCAATAACTACAGTACTGTGCAAAAGTCAAAGGCACATGTAAACAAAAAACTTTAAAGCAACTTTCAAAAATAATGAAGTTTCTAAATATCAAGAAATTACTATGAAGAACAGTATACAGTAAAAAAAATCAAATCAATATTGATGTGACCACCTTTTGCCTTTAAAACTACAATATTGTGCAGTTTTATAAGAAAATTGGCTGGTAGGTTGTTCCAAGCATCTTGGGGAACTTGCCACAGTTCTTCGGCAGACTTTGGCTTTCTTTTGTCTCTCCAAGTAATTCCAGACAGCCTCGATGATGATGAGATCAGAGCTCTGTGGAAGCCAGACCATCTGAAATCATAAAAACCTAGGGTGCCTAAGACTTCTGCATAGTACTGTATGACATGCTCCTGTTTATCGATTACTGCTCAACGTTCAACAAAATCATATCCTCAGTTCTAATCAACAAGCTCCAAAACCTGGGCTTTTGCACCTCCCTCTTCAACTAGATCATTGGCTTCCTCATCAGGATACCACAGATCTCCTCGCTGACAATCAACACTGGTACACCTTAAGGATGCATGCTTAACCCGCTCCTCTACTCTCCCTAAACCCACAACTGTGTGGCTAGGCACAGCTCAAACGCCATCTATAAATTTGCCAGTGACACTATTGTTGGCAGGATATCAGATGGTGTCAAGGAAGCATACAGGAGTAAACCAGATCAGCTGGTTGAATAGTGTCATAAAAACAACCTTGCACTCAACGCCAAGGAATTGACTGTGGACTTCAGGAAGGGGAAGTCAACGGACAGGGTGAGTAGTTTCAAGTTCCTGTGCATCAACATCTCTGAAGATCTATCCTGGGTCTAACATATTGATGCAATTACAACCTTACACAAAGGTTGTGGTTATTGGAGGTCAATCACCCCAGCACCGAGATATCACTTCCAGAGTTCCTCAGAGCAGTGTCTTGGACCCAATCACCTTCAGCTGCTTCGTCATAAAGTTGCAAGTGTGAATGTATGCACGATCTATAATTCCATTTGTAACTTCACAGCCTGTGATGTAGTCCCTGGCTTCTTGTAAGCAAGACCTGGGCAATATTCAGCTGTGGACTAATAAGAAGCCACAAAAGGGCAAAGTAATGAGGGTTTTTCCCATACACCAAACTTGACATCCAATTGCATTACCACTGAACTTGAGCACCCATGCAAATCCTGTGGCTACAGGAAAAGGTCCTTTCATAACCAATTTACTTCCTAACATTGTGTAACACTCGACCTTATCAACCCACGTTCGTCTAGCAGAAACTGCCGTCTGCCCGCCCAACTGTGTCTCACGTTGGCGTAGATGCTATGTAATGCACCTCGGTACAAACCCACAATGTAAAACAGCAGACAGTACACAATATGTGATTAAGTAATTACACTTTATAACTCTTATTTTGTGATGTGGTTAGTAGAAACAAAATAAAAGGCGCTACCCAAAAAATTTATCAGTTCTATGCACAAAATAATTTGTTGGAGCTCATGCTTCCCTCGTTTGTCCATAAATGACCTCCAAACCTCCAACAATCTCTGAACCGTCGAATTCTGACATCCGCCGTCCTGGGACTGCCGAACGCTGCCGCACTCGTCCTTCCTCTTCACTCGCCTCACAGAAAAAGACAGCGAACTCTCCCCGGTTCCCACCATACAAGATAGCATCACAGGTCCTTCATTGATTAGAACCCCCGTTATCTGTAGTTATAACCCAAACATTGCAGCTACAGAGAACCATTACCTCATCAGTTAACATTACAGAGAAGCTATTTCATTAAAACACTACATAGAAGCCGTTTTGTTAGCCTTAACAGTTAACATTACAGTTAATATTACTGAGAACCCTACAATTGTAATGCCCTTTCACCATTTACAAAGCACACGGGGCACCATGGAACAATATTAGCTATCCTCCAATCCTCCGCTACCACACCAGTCACTAAGATGATTTAAATCTTTCTGCTAGAGTCCCTGCAATTGCCTCTGATAGGGTCAGGAGAACACCTTGTCAGGCACTGGGGATTTATCCACCCTAATTTGCCTCAGCAGCAAAAGCCTTTTCCTCTGTAATCTGTATAGGGCCCAAGATCTCGCTATTACTCTGCCTCTTTCAATAGGCTTTGTGTTCATCTACTAAGTAAATGCTTTTGGCTCCACGCATAATGACCATCACGATATTCCAGAGGACCAATTTTGTCCCTTGTAATCCTTTTGCTTTTAACATATCTGTAGAATCCCTTAGGATTCCCCTTCACCTTGTCTGCTAGGGCAACCTCATGTTTTCTTTTAGCACTCCTGAT
Organism: Mobula birostris; assembly: GCF_030028105.1. NCBI lineage: Eukaryota > Metazoa > Chordata > Chondrichthyes > Myliobatiformes > Myliobatidae > Mobula > Mobula birostris. The sequence goes on from NC_092381.1 coordinate 101,369,720, forward strand.
TTCTTTCTTAAGTGTTCTTTTGCATTTCTTACGCTCCATAAGCACCTCATTTGTTCCTACTTGCCTATAACTGCTATGCACCTCCTTTTTTCTCTTAACCAGGGCTTCAATATCCCTTGAAAACCAGTCTCCTTTCCTTTCCTTTTTCAATATTTTTATTGATTTCTATATAGAAGAATACAGAGTCCAAGAGAATACATATTATAAAACAAAAGAAAAAATATAATAATACCAGATACAGTATATTGAATCACATTAACGAACTCCTTACTCTATATTCATATAAATTAGATTAATTCGTATATTAGAATATAAACAATTTTATTAAAAAAAAGATCTATACCCACTACCAAAGTCGAAGCTGTTTGGGAAAAAAAGAAAAAAAACCGTATCAGATAATAAAGTATGCTATTAACCAACTTCTGTATTTTAACGAGAAGTCAAAGATTATGAAAATAATTTAAAAATGGCCCCTGGTTTCCTAAACCTGATATCTTTACCTTTTATTCTGACAGACACATAAAAGCTTTATACTCAAAATTTCACTTTTGAAGGCCTCCCACTTACCAGGTACATCTCCAGAAAACAGCCTATCCCAATCCACACTCGTCAGATCCTTCCTGATACCATCAAAATTGGACTTCCTCCAATTTAGAATCTCAATCCATGGACCAGACCTATCTTTTTGCATATTTACTTCAAAGCTAATGGCATTATGATCACTACATGCTGTGACGAAAAACCAAGTTATCAGAAGATTGATGCTAATGAGAGAGAGATAAGTGAGACAATGGAGAAACATTCAAAATGCTAATAAGAGAGAAGAGAGAGATTAACGAGAAAGAAACACAGTTCAGAGTATTGACAGACCGGTTGCTTTGAATCTGAACTGTTTAAAGTTTGATGGACAGGCGATACCCCAGCAGGGGGATAAAAAGAACAGGTTCGCTAAGGCACGACACACACCACGAGATCACGAGATAACGAGACTCTGGAAGAGCGGTGTGCTCCCACAAGTTGGTGGGAGTTGGAGGTCTGGTTCGAGGGAACCGACCATAGACTGACAGGGTGAAAAGGGACGATCGGCAGGAACCTGCTGTGTGTGTCCGCCCTTGCCTGGGTGCCGGGTTCACCGCAGAAGAACGGTCGTATCCGGAACGGAGGGGTCACAGTCGGTGACCACAGAAGACATAAAAGGGTTCGCCCAAAAGCTAACTGCGAAGAACATCAAAGGTCTGTTTGAATCAAAATTTGCATTCTTTCTCTCTCTCCAACGGCACAACAGCGATTACTGCGAACTGTACTAAGCTGAACTGAACTCTGCATCACTTGAGACTGATCATTTTACGCCTAGACTGCGATAGAGCTTGATTGATTCCTATTACCCTAGTTCTGTGTATACATGTGTATTATCATTGCTAACGATTAGAGTACTGTGTTACTTATTTCTTTAATAAAACTTTATTAGTTTCTGTTAAACCAGACTCCAACACATGGTCCATTTCTGCTGGTTTGGCAACCCAGTTACGGGGTACGTAACAATGCAAAGTGTTCCCCAACACAAACTTCTGTCACCTGCCCTGTCTTATTCCCTAACTGCAGATCCAGTATTGCTCTCTCATTGGGACTTCTATGTACTGATTAAGGGAACTTTCCTGAACACATTAGACAAACTCTATCCCATCTAGTCCATTTACAGTATGGGATTCCCAGTCAATATGTGGAAAGTTGAAATCACCTACTATAACAACCTTATGTTTCTTGGATCAGTCTGCGATCTCTCTACAAATTTGTTTCTCTAAATACCACAGACTGTTGGGTGGTCCATATCGAGCCTCATTAAAGTGGTCTGACCTTTCTTATTCCTCAGTTCCACCCATAAAGCCTCACTAGACAAGTTCTCCAGTCGGTCCTGACAGAGCACTGCTCTGACATTTTCCCTATGTACCGCCAGCTCTCCCCCTTCTAATCCCTCCTTCTCTCTTGCATCTAAAGAACAGAATCCAGGAATATTGAGCTGCCGGTCCTGCCCCTCCTGCAACCAAGTCTCACTAATGGCTGCAATATCATAATTCCATGTGTTGATCCATGCCCCGAGCTCATCTGCCTTTCCTACAATACTACTTGCATTGAAATATACACAGCTCAGAATATTAGTTGCACCATGCTCAATCTTTTGATTCCTGACTTTGTCTGAGGTCTTACCAACATCTGTCTCCACAATCTCCCCACTACCTGTTCTGGCACACTGGTTTCCATTCCCTAGTTTACCTCCCCTCCCCCCGTTAAGCACTAACGAACCTTCCAAATGGATGCCAACGCATTCCGAGGCTCTGCTTGCGGGGTCCTAGACTCACCCATCATAGGAAACATCCTCCTTAAATCCACTCCATCCAGAAATCTCAATATATGCAATATTCAATAGGGTTCAATAAGATCCCCCTTCATTCTTCTGAACTCCATTGAGTACAGGCCCAGGGCCATCAAGTGCTCTTCATGTGTTAACACTTTCATTCCCGGAATCATTTTCAAGAAGCTTCTTCTGACCCTCTCCAATGCCAGCACACCTTTGCTTAGATAAGGGGCCAAAACTGCTCACAATACTCCAACTCAGTCTGATCAATACCTAATGTACAGCACTGACCAAGCCTTAATCCCTCTTACACACACATCGACCTACTCCTTGCACATATATAGTGACTCTGACAGGAAGTGATCTAGTAGTGACGGTGGGGACGGTGGAGGGGTGGGTTATTGGGTAAAGGAGTTATCACCCTTACTGACTGGAGGAAGGAACTGTTTTTGAGACTGGTGTGGATGCTACATAACCTCCTTCCTGATGGTAGTGGGAGAAACAGTCCATGAGCAGTAAAAGAGCCAGTCTTCCTCCCTCCACCCCAGTAGCACTGTAATTCTCATTATCCCTGTCTGGTAGTGCTGACATTGCACTTATCAGGTACACACACTGCTGAATATGCAGCATAGACACTCCTGTTTGTATTTGCACACTCCAGGACAGTGACACTCTTTGACACATCCTGTTTGTTGCCGCTTGCAGTTTCGGAGAGGAGACCTGACTGATGGGTGAGGTGCCTGTTTGTGGTGGGGGTGCCACATGCTTCATTCCCTCCAATCAGTAAGGGAAGAGTTCATTTTGGGGGATGTGAAAGAGTGCTGACTCCTGGAAAATGGTTAGTTATTGATTGGTTTTGTTGCGCAACGTCATTGCGATCTTATCGTGATGAATGCATTTGTGGACATCTGTGATTGTGAAGAAGGATGTGAAATCCTGTGTTTTGGTGTTTGTGTAATTGTTTATACTCAGGATAACCACTCACCCACATTCCAAAGAATGGGCCATCCCTCTTCTCCTGGAACAAGGAGATTCTTATTTAAAGGCTCATTTTGGTATAGGGGTGGGTTTGGACTGATATCCTCAATGAGCTACAGTCATAAAGATCTGATGGTATATAATCTGCATTTTCTCTTTTGTCATTTTTGCTATTTTTTTGCACTGTAAATATTTCTGCACTTTTTCTAAAAGTTTTCCATCTCTGGCATACCATAAACACCTTTGCACTGAATGTGCTATTGTGGCCTGCTTTAAGATTTTTAAATTCCCCACCTTCATAAGGGCACATGACCCACACCAAAACCCAATGACAATAGGCAACAGACAATAGGTGCAGAAGTAGACCATTCAGCCCTTCGAGCCTGCACCGCCATCCTGAGATCATGGCTGATCATCTACTATCAATACCCGGTTCCTGCCTTGTCCCCATAACCCTTGATTCCCCTATCCATAAGATACCTATCTAGCTCCTTCTTGAAAGCATCCAGAGAAATGGCCTCCACTGCCTTCTGAGGCAGCGCGTTCCACACCTCCACAACTCTCTGGGAGAAGAAGTTCCTCCTCAACTCTGTCCTAAATGACCTACCCCTTATTCTTAAACCGTGCCCTCTGGTACTGGACTCTCCCAGCATCTGGAACATATTTCCTGCCTCTATCTTGTCCAATCCCTTAATAATCTTATATGTCTCAATCAGATCCCCCCTCAATCTCCTTAATTCCAGCGTGTACAAGCCCAGTCTCTCTAACCTCTGCGTAAGACAGTCTGGACATCCCAGGAATTAACCTAGTGAACAATGGTGTGACTCTCTGCATCCTCTCCAAAGCCTCCACATCTCTCCTTTAACGTGGTGACTAGAACTGAATGCAATGTGGCCCATCCAGTTTTATAAAGCTGTGACATGATTTCCTGGCTTTTGAAACCATTGCCTAGATTAATGAAGATAAGCCATAAGCCTGCTTTACCACCCTATCAATACATTCATCAGCACTGTTAAGGGTCTGCCATTAAATGTCTACCTGCCATTAACTGTGTACTGCCCTTTCATGTTTTATCTCCCAAAGTGCAACATCTCACACCTGTCCACACCTACAAATGATTTATATCCCACTGTATTCTTCAGTAGTTTATGCAGTCCACAACATCGCCAATTTGTGCGGGCTTCATCATCACTACTGTGACAGCAACTCCTAAATCTGAGACCTCTGCTGCTACGAAACACAAGGGTAAAAGGCATTGGAGAACACCACCTCTAGTAGGTTTGTATCCAAGCCACACACCATCCTGACTTGGAAACATCACTGGTCCTTCCCTACTGGGTCTAAATCCTGAAACATCCTTGCTAATAGCATCATTGGCAGTGGTTCAAGTGCATGGCTCACTTCCACTGCCTTCAACTATGAATGGAAATAAATCAGGTCTTACTAGTGACTCCCATATTTCTTCTGTCCTGACTCACTGGACAAGGCCCAACCTTGTGGGGAATTGAACGTCGCAGATTAAAAAAGTCACCAGTTCAACAATTCAGGGTCTAGCTGATAGTGTAAAGGAGGCCACCTTCAGTCTAACCGGAAAGGTTGACTATCTGTCTACCAGACTTTGCTTGACCTGTTCCTGCAGTTTGTTTTCTGCTCCAAATTCCAGCAGCTGCAGTCAATGAGTGTTGAGGAGAAAACTCTCTAACAGTTGAAGTCATAACTCATGCAAAGGAAGATAGTTCTGGTTGTTGGTGGTCAACAATCTAGCTCCAGGACATCACAGCAGCAGCACCTGAGAGTGAGGGACTCAATGATCAGGAAATGGCTCATCTCCTCACTTAATCTACAAGGCATGAGTCAGGAGTACAATAGAGTACAGTCCAGTTATCTACAGGAGTGCAAAAGCAGAAACACTCAAGGAGCTTTGAGTGAGGATCATGCAGCTTATTTGACTTACATTTCTGGCACCAACATATTCATTCGGTCCACCACCAGTGTAGAGGTTTACAGTGTGTACCAGCTCCTAAAAGCACTGCAGTTACTCCAGGCTCCTCCAACAACACTTCCCAAACAGTAGTGGTTCAAGAAGTTAGATAAGAGCAATTTGGGAAAGACTATCAATGCTAGCCTGTCCCATATCATACATTCATGTGTCCATCTAAAGCCTCTTAAATACCTCTGTCGTATCTGCTACCAACCTATCCAGGCAGCACGTTTCAAGCACTCACCCTCTCCAGGTAAAAAAAAAATGCCGTCTATCTCCTTTGAACATCCCCGCTTTCCACTTAAAAGCATGCCCTCTAGTATGAGACATTTTGACCCTGGGAGAGAGATACTAGCTGTCTATCGATTCCTCTCATTGTTTTATAAACTTCTATCAGGCCACTCCCCCCCCCCGCCCCGCGCCCCAAACTTCCAATGATCCGGAGGGCAGACTCCACAGAAAGGAATACTGATTTGAGGGAGAAAACAGAGACAACATAATAGTGAGAAAATAAAACAAAATAAACAAATCCATCTGAATCTGAAGGATTGATACATAGATTGGTAATCATTCACAAATGTCACCTCAATAAAAGGAAAGAATATTGTAGCAAAATAATGGGTCAATCATGTGCAACGTTGAAACCCAAAGTGAAGCAGAATACCCTGCTGCTCTTCTCAAGCTAAGTCTGAGTAGTGGAAATCTGTCAGAAATGCATAAAAATGTATCCTTTGGCAATGGTTCTGATCAAGATGTGAATTAGCACTGACAATCACCGTGTCAAGAGCATTACTTCATCAAGTACCATCCCGCAAATCAGAAAGCCTCTCCTGAAGATACTGTAGAGCTCAGTGTTGTCAACGTTTCAGCCTTACACATGCCTGATAGATTTTGACTGCTTGGTCACTCTGTATATCCCTTGTTCCAATCCTAGTATATCTGGCCACAGGGTAAGCATGGACCCTTCCAAATGAACTGTATTTTAAGTCTACATTTGGCAAGAAGACCCATTCCACAGGATAGGCTACATGCTCCTTCACTGTTTGGTCCTGGACTCTCATGAATTGGGATTGGCCAAACATTCCTTCATAATGGAAGCAGACTACAGCACTCTTGAATGCCGACTGGTCAAAGGATCTGCCAGACTAATGCAGCCCAAGGTATTTCCTAATGACACTTACCGGCGTCATCTGTATAGCAGGTACGGTGCAGTTTACCATAGTAGAACTCCAGGCCAATGATGGCAAACATGAGGATGGCAAAGAAGAGGAGCAGGCCAATCTGCAGCAGAGGGACCATTGCTTTCATGATGGACTTCAACACAATCTGCAAACCTATAGAGAAGGAAAACAAAGGAAGTCAGATTATGGGCGCCTCTTACCGATCCCAGTTGTCCTCCCTCATGGTCTCAGGAAGAACATCAGCTCCTAACTTTTTCTGACTTCTCTGACTGCCACTATCCATCAACAGCTTATCAGCATGTCAATGTTGGTCCAACCCTATCAGAGATATTCCCTTTGTCATATTTCTATAGAGTAAAGAGTCAAGTCTTGCTGCCCATCATGTTGATTCTGAGTACCCATCAGGACTACTTCTATTTAGCAGCCTTCTTTGCCTTGGTGATCCAAGTGTTCATTGAGATCTTTCTTAACTCCCGTGGAAGCATCTGCCTCCACCACATTCTCAGGCCAGGGTATTCCCAAATCCCATTATCTGTGTGAAAAAGTACTTCCTCAGAACCTCTGTACTTACCATAGAACTATAATCACCTGTTTAGACACACCAGCTACAGGGAAAGATTTCCTCCATTCAACATCCCCATAATTTTGTATCATGTCTATCACATCTACCTGTACCCTTCATTCCAGGCAACATCCTGGTGAATCTTCTCAGCACCCTCTGTAGTTACATTTTCATATTTATCTATACTCTAGCAAACAGAACTGTATTTCCTACTGTGGCCAAACCAATATTTAATACAGTTCTAACCAAATGTCCCTGCTTTTATCCAGCTAAAGAAGGCAAGTATCCTGTGTGCTTTTGTTTCCACCTTATCAGGGTTAGATATCACTGTCCATTGCTCTGCCTGTTTGACCAGCAGGTCATTATCATCCTGTAACCCATGAATTCATCACCAACAACTTGCATTCATGTTCAAATTGTTAAAATATACAATAAACATTAGGAATCCAGCACCATTCCCTGCACTACACCAAATTTCAAAGTAAATTTATTATCGAAGTACATAGATGTCACCACATACAACCCCAAGATTTGTTTTCTTGTGGGCATACGTACATGCTAAATCCAAGAAAAACAGTAGAATCAATGAAAGATCGAACACAACAGGATGGGCAAACCACCCCTATGCAAAGGACAATAATCTGTGCAAATACAAAATAAAATACATAAATAAGCATTAAAAATCAAGAACATGAGATGAAGAGTCCTTGAAAGTAAGTCCAAGGGTGTGGGAACATTTCAATGGTGGGGTAAGTGAAGTTATCCCCTGTGGTTCAAGGGCCTGATGGTTGGGGAATAGTAACTGTTCTGAACCTGGTGGTGTGGGTCCTGAGGCTCCTGTACCACCTTCCTAATGGCAGCAGCAAGAAGAGAGATGGTGCTGTGTTTGATGGTAGCAGCTTCTATGGAGCCAATCAAAGGTGATACTGTCCTTTTTAAACGTACTTTCTCACGATCACAACACCCTGCTGGAGATTAAGATATTAAAGTACCGCAAATCAGTGAGTTGTTCGATGGCAAAGGAGCTGCTGCCTGCGTCAGAGAGGCACCAGAGGAGTCACTGCACGAAGGCGGTGTGCAGTCTAACAGTGAGTAATCGTCTTAGTCACTTTCCTTGTAATTGCAAGACCCTGTTGGACATAGTCAATGTGGAATGCTGCAAGTCTGATTCACTGTTTTATTGGTGGACACCAGGGAAGCTGCGTGGCCTTGGTCATAGTGACAAATAGGTCTCAAGCTGTGGTGTCATCTACTTACAGCTGCCCAGGAGAGAGGCGTTGGAGATGGTGCTGTGTCTAAGCTGAAGTCAGTGCTGCCCCAGCACCCCGCCTCCCCGCACTATGTTTGCTCAGCTGGTTGACTAGATTTCTACAAAATTCATGGACAGGGTCCATACAGTAATGGACTATACAGTATTTTTTGTGTGATTGTATTTTACTGAAGCTTGTGCTGTGTGTGATGGTCAGTACTGTGTTTTGCACCTTGGCCCTGGAGTAACACTGTTTTGTTTGGCTGTATTCATGTCTGGTTGAATGAGCATTAAACCTGAACTTGAACTCAAACTTGGCCTGGGTGGTGGGTGTCCCTGAAGATGGATGATGCTTTCCTGAAATAGCACACTGTATAGATGTGCTCCATGATGGAGGAGGCTGTATCCACTACTTTTTATAGGATTTTCTGTTCAAGGGCTTTGGCATTTCCATACAAGGCCATAATACAACCAATATATTCTCCACCATGCATCTATAGAAGTTTGTCAAAGTTTTAAAGTCATGTTGAATCTTTGCAACACTTTCTTTGTAATGGGCTCAGGACAGATGCTCTGAAATGATAACACAGAGGAATTTAAAGTTGCTGACCCTCTCCACCTCTGATCCCCTGATGAGGACTAGAACATTGACCTTCGGTTTTCTCCTCCTGAAGTCAATAATCAGTTCCTTAACACCTCCTTGGTCTTACTGATGTTGAGTGAGATCCTGTTGTGGCACCACTCAGCCAGATTTTCAATCTTCCTCCTATATGCTGATTCGTCACCACCTTTCACTTGGCCAACAACACTGGTGTCATCAGCAAACTTAAATATGGCGTAGGAGTGTGCTTAGCCTCATTGTCATAAGTACAAAGCAAGTAGAGCAGGGGGCTAAGCACAGAGCCTTGTGGTGCACCTGTGCAGATGGAGATCGTGGAGGGGATGTTGTTGCCAATTAGAACTGACTGGGATCAAGGAAATCAAGGATCCAATTGCACCAAGGAGGTATTGAGGTCAAGGTCTTGAAACTTATTGATTAGTTTTGAGGGGATGATAGTATTGAATGCCAAACTGTACTTGATAAAGATCCTCCTGATGGATGCATCTTTGCTGTCCAGATGTTCCAGGGTTGAGTGAAGAGCCCATGAGATGGCATCTGCTGTGGACCTGTTGTGCCAGTAGGCAAATTGGAGTGAATTCAGGTTGCATCTCAGGCAGGAGTTCATACTGTGGCAAGCATTCAGTCCATGATGACAGACAAGAAAAGCTTGTTTATCTCAACAGCCACTTTTGTTGTGACAAGCACAATAACAGTCAGAGCACAATAGCTCAGTGAGAACTAACTCAGTCACATACAGATGGGGGAGGTGATTATTACACACCCAGGCTACATTTCAGGGTGGCACACAAACACACAAGCGAGCTAAAATAAATGAACTTGAGCATCTCATCATAATTCTACTGAACACGCACACCACGAAAGCCTTTTAAAACAAGAACAATAATTAGTGCTGGCCGCAAGGAATACTGGGGCAATCTGTCGACCATACCCCCCCCCCCCAGAGCGGCACAATGCCCCCACCTGAGGGGTCAGCCATCCCAGCAACCCCAGAGTCCGCAACAAAGACCTTAAGTCCCGGTGATGGTCGACTCTGCCTTCTGGGGCACTCGGGGGTGGCTGTATCCCCACCCCAGGGGAGGCACTGTATGATGAGGCAAGAGGCAGGGTACCCAGAGTGTCACCCCCTTCCCTCAACTTCGCTGCCAAGGGCCGATACGATGGCAGCTGGTCCTGCTGCAGCACAACTGCCGAGTGCTGCTCAGGTAGCCGCGCCCGGTATACTATATTGGAGATGTGGTTGAACACCTCTCCCGGCCCCTTCCAATAGCTTCGAAGTTTGGGAGACAGAGCCTTCGTCCAGGTGGAGCAGTAGACCCATACTTGGGTATGACCCACACTCCAGCTCATACTGCTCAAGTATGAGCAGTAGACCCATACTCGGTTCCCCACAATAAAGTCCTGTCCCTGACTGTCGTCATCATAAGCTTATTTTTGACGGCAGCTGGCTGCACTTTGGTTCTGCTGAGCCACAACATGAACAACCCGCAGGTGCCCTCTGAGGTGCTGCAGGTAATCCAACCTGGCGCCCCCTCCCCCAAGGAATCTTTGGCTGGGGAGGGAAACAAACACCCTATCCACCAGCATGCGCAGTTCCCACCCAAACACAAGCGCAGCCAGCGTACACCTAGTTTTCTCCTAAACTGCTATCCGGTATGCTAGGGCTAGGTGGTGATTCCAATTGCACTGGTGCTGGCTGACGAGGATGGTAAACTGTGCAGCCAGGGTCAGTTAAATCATTCCACCAGCCCATCACTTTGCAGGTGAAGGGGGTGGTCCACATTTTGGTGATTCCCAGCTGCCTACAGCCCTTGCCAAACACCTGCGCCTCAAAGTTGCACCCTGGTAGCACTGGAGTTCCTCAGGGATGCTGAAGTGGCATAAGAATTCCTCTTCAAGTCTCTCAGTGGTGGTGGTGGCACTCTGGTCTGGGACCCTGTATGCCTGTGGCCACTTTGTGAAGTTATCCATGGCTACAAAACATAGTGGTTTGATATAGCACTGTGCCGATACCCCCATTGCTGACCTCTGCGTCAACAATGAAAAGGTGTGCTGGATTGGGATACACTGGCACTGGGGCCTCGGTGGACACAGTTTGGAGCTGGTCGAAGGTGGCAGCACAGGTGTCAGTCCAGGTGAAGGGTCTCCCCTTTTGGTGAGCTGATGCAGGGAACTGGCGACAGCAGTGAAGTCCTTAATAAACAGGCGGCAGGATGCTGCAAAGCTCAAAGCATTGCCAGGGTGGACCATTCCTTGACCACTGCCACCTTCTCAGGGTCGATCTCCATTCCTTCCGCAATCACCACGCGCCCCAGGAACTTTGTCTGGCGGTGCAGCAGACAGCATTTTGTGGGGTTAGGGCGGAGTTTCGCCTGGCGGATAGCAGCAAAGACCTCTTCCAGGTTCTGCAGAGCATCATTAGAAGTGACAGTGTTTACCAGGAGATCGTCCAAATAGATGACACAGCAACTCCGTAGAATGTAAGCCAGCACTCTCTCCACCAGTCTCTTGAATGTGGCTGGGGCGTTACACAGGCCAAACGGCATTTACCCAAAAGTGCCACAAACCCTTGACCAATGGTGAAAGTGGTCTTGGGTCAGACCTCCCGGGCCAGAAGCCACTGTGGAGATCGAGAGAGCTGAACCAGGTCAAACCCACGATACAGTCCAGAGCAGCTCAATTTGGGGCAGCGGGTAGGAATCCTTCTGCGTCATGGCACTGAAATAGTGTTAGTCTATGCAGAACCACCACAATCCATCTCACTTCCTAACCAACACTGCCCGGGGCTGCCCACAGGCTGTCTGAGAGCTTGATGATGCCAGCCGCTCCCAGTACTGATCCACTGCTCCGCTGCCTGGCGTTTGCCGAGGGCCAGGTGATGGGGCAGCAGGCAGATCGGGCAGGTGTTCCCAGTTTTAATGTGGTGTTGGACCAGCTGAGATAGGGTGTTGCCCCCGGCACATCCACATGGGCCCCCCAGTGAGACATCAGGTTCAGCCCAATGATGCTGGAGTCTTGGATATCAGCTAGCCAACCTTGTGCCCTGCTGTGTTTTTCCCCACTGTGATACGCAGTGTTGGCGTGTGGCCAAGTGGTTAAAGCGTTCGTCTAGTGATTTGAAGGTCGCTAGTTCGAGCCTTGGCTGAAGCAGCGTGCGTGTCCTTGAGCAAGGCACTTAACCACACATTGCTCTGCGACGACACCGGTGCCAAGCTGTATGGGTCCTAATGCCCTTCCCTTGGACAACATTGGTGGCGTGGAGAGGGGAGACTTGCAGCACGGGCAACTGCTGGTCTTCCATACAACCCTGCCCAGGCCTGCGCCCTGGAATCCTTCCAAGGCGCAAATCCATGGTCTCATGAGACTAACGGATGCCTACAGATATGCAGCCACCTCTTCCCTCTCATTGCCACACAGTCCATTTAACTAATTATGTGACTTCTAAAACCAACTGGCTGCACCAGTGATGATTTGGTGTGTCATATTAAAGGGGTGAATAATTATGTAATCAATTATTTTGTGTTTATATTTATAATTAATTTTGATCATTTTGTAGAGATGTCTTCACTTTAACACAAAAGTCGTTTTCTGTTGATCAGCGTCAAAAAAGCCAAATTAAATCCACTGTGATTCAATGTTGTAAGATGATAAAACAAAAACTTCCATGGAGGGTGAATACTTTTTATGGGCACTGTAACTAAAGCCTGCTTGAAGCAGGTGTGTACCTCAGACGACCAAAATGAGAGGTTAAGGTTATCACAGCCAGTTGATCAGCACAGGTCGTTAGTGATTGGTCAGGTACCCCATTTGGGCTAAAAGCTTTCTGTGGGTTCACCCACCTGAAGGATGCTCTCACATCGGCCTGAGACTGAAATCACAAGAGTCATCACGGGCTGTGGGAATTTGTGAAGTTCTTCCTTGTTTTGCAGTCAAAGCCAGCAGAGAAGGTATTGAGCTCAACAGAGAGAGAAACCTTGTAGTCACCTATGTTGCTTAGTTTCACTTTGTAGGAGGCGATATCATTCAACTGCTGCCACGGCTGTCGGTCATCCTTCAGTGATTCAAGTTTGGTCCCGAACCGCAGGTGAGATGGCTTTCCAGAGATCATACCAGGACTTCTTGTATCTTACTTGGATGCCAGACCTGAATGCAACTGATCTGGCTCTCAGCAGGTTGTGGATCTCATGGTTCAACCAGGGCTTTGGGTTGGGGAAGACCCTGAATAATTTTGTGGGAACACAGTTGTCTACAACTGCTGCTATAAGGTTAATGACCACTGTGGTGTATTCATTCAGATCCTCTCATGAGTCCTTGATATGGCCCAGTCCATTGACCTGAAGTAATCCCATAACTGCTCCTCTGCTCCCATGTCTCCTCTTTGTTGTCCTTATCTCTGGAGCCTTGCCCTTTAGCCTCTGCCTGTACGCAGGTAAGAGGACAGCCAAGTGTTCAGATTTCTGAAACGCGATCTAGGCACGAACAGTAGGCACTCCTAATCATAGTATAGAAGTGGTCAAGTGTGTTGGAGCCTCTGGTGCTGCAGGTTATAAACTCATGATAATTAGGCAGAGATTTCTTCACACAAGTCCTTGACTATAATTTGAAATGTGTCAGGAATGACAGTTTACCACTGGTCACAAAAATAACCTTCCACCATCCCTCCGCCTCCTATAACCAAATCACTTTTGGAACCAATTTGCCAACTTGCCTTAGATGCCATGGGCTCTAATTTTTTGAACTAGTCTCTATGCTGGACCTGTCAAAGAGACATGAAGTAAATCAGCATGGAAACAGATCCATTAGCCCATTTTATCCAGGCCAACCATGGTGGCCATCAAGATAGTCCCATTTGCCCTTGCTTGGCCTATATTCCTCTAAACCCTTCCTATCAAATATCTTTTAAATAGTGTTATCGTCCAACATGCCTATTCTCTCCCTATAACTCAGGCCTCAAGCCCTGGCAACGTCCTTGACAATCTTCTCTACACTCTTTGCAGATTAATGATGTCTCCCACTTCCCAAGATGAACAAATGCTAATAATGCATAATACTAACAGTGTGGCCTCACTAACATCTTGTACAAATGCAACATAATGCCCCAACTCCTATACTGGATGAGATGCGTTCCTTTCACCCTTTGAGCTTCCACATCCAGTACAGCAGCCTTCATCATTTCCACCAGCTGAAACAAGGTCCCACCACCAGACACATCTTCTCCTCACTACCCCTTTCCACCTTCTGCAGGTACCACTCCCTCCGTGATCCCCTGGTGTTCTCATCCTTCCACACCTCCCCTCTCTTACCATTGGCACATCCCTCTGCCCTTACTTTTAGTCTTACACATCCTCCCTCATCATCATCCAGGGACCTAAACAGCCCCTCCAGATGAGCTAGATGTGGGAGGATGGCATTCCAACCTCATTACTGCATTCGGTGCACCTGATATGGTCTCCTCCACATTGATGAAACCAACTGCGGACTGGAGGACTGTTTCGCAGAACATTTATGTTCGGTCTGCAAGGATCATCCCAAGTTCTCAGTTGCAGACTATTTCACTTCCCCGACCCATTCCCACACTGACCTGTCCACTCTCACCCTTCCCCACTGTGAGAATGAAGCCCAGCACAAACTAGAGAAACAACTCCTCAAACTCTCCCTGGGTAGGCTACACTGAATTGTTCTTCTTCTTCCTGTCCTGCCACCACCCCCCCCCCCCGCTTCAATCCTCCCCCGACCTTCCCATTGTTGTGTCTTTTATCTCAACTCCCCACCTCTGGTTACCCATTGCTGTAATACCAGCAACATTACATACCCACATCTACCCATGGGTAAACAGTCAAAATCTTTCTTCCAAGGTTGAGGTATCAAATATGAGAGAATGTACGTTTAAGGAGTGGGAAGAAAGCTTAAAGAAGTTGTGTCAGGGTAAGTTTTATTTTACACAGAAAGTGTGGGTTCCTGGAATGGGCTGCCAGGGTGCTGGTGAAAGCATTAATGATGGTGGTGTTTAACAAGCACATAAATATGCAGGGAATGGAGGGAAAAAGTGAGTGTCAGGATGGTGATATTTCAAACTGGATGACAGCCTACCTGGGGGATTGATGCTGGTACAGGTCACGGTTTCTTTGAACTGTGAAGAGGAGAGTAACAGAATGTTGCAGGATATAAACAGCCTGGTGGAATGGGCAGACATGGCAGATGAATCTGCCACACTGGATCTTTATTCTCAGGATCGTAGGAGAAGGAGAGGTGACATATAATTTTATAAAATC
The DNA here is from genome assembly GCF_030028105.1 of Mobula birostris. NCBI lineage: Eukaryota > Metazoa > Chordata > Chondrichthyes > Myliobatiformes > Myliobatidae > Mobula > Mobula birostris. The sequence goes on from NC_092381.1 coordinate 101,384,915, forward strand.
ATCTGGGATATCGATGAGCTGGACTGTCATTGTCTTTTCCCCAGACTTGGGATGTCCAAAACTATAAGGCACAGATACAAGACAAGAGTGGAGGGATTTAAAAGAGACCTGAGAGGCAACTTCTTTACACAGATGGCAGTGAACACCAGGAATGAGCTGCCAGAGAAAGAGGTTGAGGTGGATCCTATTGCAAGATTTAAGAGGCATTCGGATAGGTATACGGGGGGGGGGGCGCGGCTTGGATGATATGGGCTAAATGGGGGCAACAGGGACTAGCAGGAAGGAAGCTATGATCGGCATGGACCAGTTGGGCCGGAGTCCGTTTGCATGCTATCTTACCTCAACTCTATAGAGATTAATGTATAGACATGTGAGGTGTTAGAGAGAATGAGAAGAGGCAATCTGGAATAAAGGACACTGTCTAAAGAGGTTCAGGAACAGAACGTCTTTGGGGGGGGTAGTGTGGGAACACAATCATTGAAAGAGGTTGGGTAGGCTTAATCAGGCATACACAAATCTGGGTTTTATCAAGGTACTGAGTAAAAAAACAAGGAGATTGTCCTGAACCTTCTGGCCCAACCTCAGCTGGAGTAATGTGTTCTGTTCAGGTCACTTCACAAGGAGGTGAAGCCATGAGAGAGGGTGCAGTACGTATACAGTAAGAGGGCCAGTAGTTACGAGAGAGAAGCTGAGTGAAGATTAGATGGAAATTTATAAAATGTTGAAGATTTCTGATTCCATGAAAAGCAGACTCACTGGGAATCCCAGACACCAGCTTCAGAGGTCGCAGAACACGGACTGCCCTCAGAGTTCGGAGGTTGAAGTGCGTTGCTGCTGTGGCCAGGAGCCTGGAAGGAAAAAGGAGAGAGTTGGGCTGTGACCTTGGGATTAGGAAGAGAACTCACACTGCTCCACCACACCTCAACCAGTTAATTGTGCTGCTGTGAGAACAGGCAGTCCCAGGTAATGGCAGGGCTTCATTCCTGAGAACTGTCTGTCAGTTGGAAATGAACACAGCATATGGAGAGGACCACAGGAAGAGCTGTATCAGCAGAGCAAGGCGTGGGAAAAGTGGCTATCAGCAAGTCTCACTAACATATTGAGTATGTCTGCTCAATGGTACCTGCTCTGCTCGGCTGGGCTTTGTATGTCAGGGCTTCCCATAAGTCAGGAACTTGTAATCCAGACAGGACCTGGACTTGAATGAGTTAACATAACAACATTACACAGAAGGATTGCACTGTCAGGTAGTGAACTTCTGTTCCCATACAACAACAGCCATTGAATATGTCACCTGGGTACCAGCATTATCAGCTGATTAAAGCTCAAGGTAAACTTATTATCAAAGTATATACACACAGTGACCTCTTCATTAAGTACAGGAATAACCATGCATTACCACAGTAGTGTACAGGAATATACTTAATAAAGTGGCCACTGAGTGTATGTTCGTGGTTTTCTGCTGCTGTAGCCCAACCAAGATTCACCATGTTGTGTGTTCAGGGATGTTTTTCTGCACACTACTATTGTAACGCATGGTTATTTTGAGTTATTGCTGCCTTCCTTCAGCGGCTACTCTCCTCTGACCTCTCTCATTAACAAGATATTTTTGCACACAGAACTCCTGCTCACTGAATTTTTTTTGTTGTTTTTTGCACCATTCCCTGTAAACTCTAGAGACTGTTATATGTAAAAATCCCAGGAGATCAGTAGTTTCTGAGAGACCCAAACCACCCTATCTGGCACCAGCAATTAGTCCACGTTAATTCCCCATTCTGATGTTAGGTCTGAACAACCGAAGCACTTTACCATGTTTACATGCTTTTATGCATTGAGTTGCTGCCACATGATTGGCTGATTAGATATTTGCATCAATGAACTAGTATACAGGTGTACCTAATAAAGTGGCCACTGAGTGTATTTTTGTTGGGAACGGATGCTGCTTATTGACTATAGCTCAGGGTTTACCACCATCATTCTTACAGTCCTAATCAAAAAGCTACAGAACCTTGGCCTCTATACCTCTGCAACTGGTTCCTTGAATCCCTAACTGGAAGACCACCCACCATCTGTGCTGATTCGAAATAACATCTCCACCTTGTTGATAATCAACACTGGCGCAACTCCCACTGCTCATCCCACTGCTCTACTCCCTCCATTCCCATGTCTGTGAGGATAGGCATAGCTCAATTGCCAGTGATAAATTTGCTGATGATACACTATTGTTGGCAGAATTTAAAATGAAATGAGAGGGCGCAAAGGAGTGAGATATACCAGTCAGTTGAGTGGTGTCGTAGCAACAAACTTGCACTCAACAACAGCAAGACCAAACACCTGGTTGTGGACTTAAGAAAGAGTAAGTCAAGGGAACAGAAACCAATCCTCACAGAGGGATTAGAAGTGGAGAGACCGAGCGATTTCAAGTTCCTGGGTGTCAATATCTTTGAGGACGTAACCTGGATGCAACATATTGATGCAGCTATAAAGAAGGCAAGACAGCAGCTATACTTCAATGAAAGCTTGAAGAGATTTTGTATGTCACCTAAAACACTCGAAAACATCTACAAAAGTACCGTGGAGAGCATCCTTACTGACTGCATCACCGTCTGGTATGGGGGTAGTGGGTGGGGCAACTGCACAGGACCAAGGTAAGTTGCAGAAAGTTGTAGAATTAGTCAGCTCCATCATGGGCACTAACCTCCATAGTATCCAAGACATCTTCAAGGAGCGGTGCCTCAAGAAGGCGGCGTGCATCATTAAGGACCCCCATCACCCAGTACATGCCCAATTCTCATTGTTACCAGCAGGAAGGAGGTACAGGAGTCTGAAGGCACACACTCAGAAATTCAGGAACAGCTTCTTCCCCTCTGCCATCTGATTTCTGAATGGACATTGAACCCATGAAAACAGCTCACTACTTCTTTATTTCTATTTTTGCACTACTTAATTTAACTACTTAATATATATATACAGATACTAATTGTAATTCTGTTTTTTCTATATTTATCATGTATTGCATTGTACTACTGCCGCAAAGTTAACAAATTTCACACCATATGCCAGTAATATTAAACCTGATTCTGATCTCTTGTGACTAGACCCCACTGCTAAAGGGCCTGTTCCCTTCCTCCACTGGGCTCCACTCCACCCAGAGCTGCAAATCCCATTCGAACAGTGAGGGATGCCTGACCATAACCACTACTATCACTGCACCTCCTAGAGATTCCTCAACCCCATGGGAAGCGGATGGCACTCTCGGCATTGTTGATCGTCCGGTGGGCCGACAGGCCCCCTGGGATAGGCCCATTCCAACACTCCGTGCAGCCCAGCAGGGCAGAGGCTTCCCTAACTTCTGCCCACACCTGTCTCCCACCTTTCCCAGTTCCTTAGCAGAGAACACTCAGATGGTAGTCGTCTCAGTGAGACCCACGGTATTATCCTCCCCAGATCCTTCTCTCCCAGTCTGCTGCTCTTCCTCATCCTGTTCCATAGAAGCTGGAGGGACTAAAATCTGGCAGCCCCCTACCTGGTCTGGGACTGTGTGGTGACCGATCTGGCCTGTAATGCAAATGGGGAAGGGCACTCACTCAGAGGAGGATACCCAAGGCTCTCTTCCCATCCTTACCATCTAACTAAATGTTCCCGTCCTTCATCCACGTGTTGGGTTTTGCTCCTGGCAACATCAGCTCTTGCACCTTAATGAGGTCCAGATGCAAATTAGACCTTCGAATACCCTCTAACTGTTGCACCTTCACTAGCCAACAGGCCATCTCTAGGCTCTTACCTTCTAACTCCCTGGCCCGGGTCTGCGTTACCCAGGGACCTCTCCTGTGGTCACACATTGCCGGTTTATTGATTCCATTGCCTTCTTCAAACTATCTACCTCTTTCTCCTTTTGTGAGATTATCTCCTGCTGCTGCCACAGTACAGCAGTGAGAAGGCATCCCTCCGGCTCCCCTGCCTCTTGGGGAACCCTGGCTTATTATGTACAGACATGATGTGGTTTTCGATTTTCACCCCTTAGACCATCTATGGGCATCCCATAGTCTGCCAATGGGTAGGTGACTCCCAAATCCCGCACCATCATTGGTCCATCCAAGAACTCAGCTCTCCTCTTACCAGGGGTTCTCTCTCTAAGTTTTCCTTCCAAAGATACTTACGTTCTGTTCAAACACCGAACCCTGCTTGCAGCGCGAATTGTTGTGAGAAATCACGCTTGTCGGCTCGGTGGGTGGGGACAGAAGAAACTTACTACCAGTAAGTAAGTTAACTATTTATTTACAGGACAAGATAGACACTAAACGTTTCAAGCTAAACTTGGTTGCAGATACTTACCTAAGCTGTGTGCACGAAGTAGCAGGACAAAACAGACACTAAATGTAACCACAGTGGCAGATACTTATTTAGAGTGTATGCCTGGGCCATCTACATTGCAGCACACCTCCACTATCTAGTGTTTCCATGGCACCCTCGTCTACCTGGTCCTTGGCAACTCGAGTAGAAAGGAGCCCGCTTGGTTACTGCACGCTAGATATAAACCCTACTGACACTGTGAGCTAAATGGAAGCTAGTGGGAGGAGAGGCAATGCTCCTGACACAGACCAGTCCTCACCTCCCAAGGGATAGCGGCTTTCGATGAGCAGGTAAGGTAAGACACATATTGTAACAAGGAGGGAAACTAAAAATATGCAACAATCTCTCAATCAGCATCAGCAAAACCAATGGGTTAGTTATCGACTATAGGAGAAAGAAGCTGGAAGTCTACGAGAGGGTCAGTAGCTTAAATTCCTTGGTATTAACATATCAAGGAATCTGTTCTGGGACCAGTACATGCAAAGAAGGCGTGGCTACACTTCAGTTTTCTTGGAAGTTTGCATAAACTTTGGAATGTCACCAAAAACTTTGATATATTTCTATAAATACACAGTGGACAGTATCCTGACTGGTTGCATCACAGCTTGGTACCACTGCCCAGTCCATCACGGGCAAAGCCCTCTTCACCACAGAATACACTTATATGGAGTGCTGCCACAAGAAAGCAGTGTCCATCTTTAAAGACCTCCACCATCAAGTCTATCTTCACTTCTCGCTACTGCCATTGGGCAGGAGGTACAGGAGCTTTAGGTCCCACAACACCAGGCTCAGGAACAGTTATTACCTTACGATCATCAGGCTCCTGACCTGGCATGGATAACTTTACTGACCACAACTCTACAGCCTACACTTTCACTTTCAGGGACCCTTTACAACTTACGTTCTCAGTATTACAACTCCTGTCGCCAGTATTATGTTTTATTTGCATAGTTTGTCCTTTTATATTTTCTGTTTGTCAGTCTTTGTTTATGTATAGTTTTCCTAAATTATATTGTATTTCTCTATTCTTCCTGTAAATGCCTGCACAAAAATTAATCTCAATGTAGTATATGGTAACATAGACACTCCAGTACTACTGCAGTTGTACAAGGCCTTGGTGAGACCACACCTGGAGTATTGTGTGCAGTTTTGGTCCCCTAATCTGAGGAAAGACATTCTTGCCATAGAGGGAGTACAAAGAAGGTTCACCAGATTGATTCCTGGGATGGCAGGACTTTCATATGAAGAAAGACTGGATGAACTAGGCTTATACTCGTTGGAATTTAGAAGATTGAGGGGGGATCTAATTGAAACATATAAAATCCCAAAGGGATTGGACAGGCTAGATGCAGGAAGATTGTTCCTGATGTTGGGGAAGTCCAGAACGAGGGGTCACAGTTTGAGGATAAAGGGGAAGCCTTTTAGGACCAAGATTAGGAAAAACTTCTTCACACAGAGAGTGGTGAATCTGTGGAATTCTCTGCCACAGGAAACAGTTGAGGCCAGTTCATTGGCTATATTTAAGAGGGAGTTAGATATGGCCCTTGTGGCTAAAGGGATCGGGGGTATGGAGGGAAGGCTGGTGCAGGGTTCTGAGTTGAATGATCAGCCATGATCATACTGAATGGCGGTGCAGGCTCGAAGGGCCGAATAGCCTACTCCTGCACCTATTTTCTATGTTTCTATGTTTTCTATGTAAATATTTGTATCGTTCAGGCGATCTAAGGCCGTGTGGAGAGCCATTGACTCCAGCCTTCTGACTCAAAGTAGTCCTGTAAGCGTTCCTGCGCCTCCCCTGGCCATACCTTCTTGGCCCTTGCTACTGATCTATCATAACAGTGACTTCTCCACCAGAGGATCATAGGTTAACTTCAACCATTTCGAGTCACGCTGCCCAGCAATCCCTCATTTTAATCCTAGCCTTATCACAGGACAGTTTACAATGACCAATTTATCTACCAACCACCAGTGACAGGAATTGAACCCGGGTTGCCTGTACTGTAAACGTTGTGCACAACCTACAGCACCACCTTTATTTAGTTAAAGTGGCAGCACACGATCTAAAGGGAATGGTGCTGCCCTTCTTGGGACAAGCGATAGACAGATGCTGCCATCTGATTATTGGAGGAATTAGAGTAGATGGAGGAGGGTCCCCGTAGTCGATTGCCTTGGAATGGAGGGCCTCGCATGACTCGTGAAGAACTGTATCTGGCATTGCTCAGAGCCAGGTTCCCAAAGGAGCAGGTAAATTGTGTTCCCACTCCCACCCTCTGTGCCATCTGGAGGGAACACTGCCCAGAGAAGAGAGGTCAGGAGGCCACTAAGGGGGAAGGGTCATTCTTCAAGCCCTCTACCAATAAGGGTGCCTTCTGTCCTCCACAGGATTCCCTTTATCCTTCACTGAAATGAATTTGCAGGAGCTCTTATATTTTAAGAGGGCTACATTTCATGGCTGAGTGAATGAATTAAGTCCCTTTGTTCTTTGGAAAATGTGCTTAAGTCTTCCACTGTGGAAATTAATTGTTTGTTCTATGTTTTTCAGTTACTTGCAAAGGTTCTGCAGGAAGGGAAACATGGACATGGATAATATGTTTGGCACTCTGTGGCTGCTCCACATCCCCAACCACACAGAAGCCGAAGGGCTGACCAAGCGAAGGACAGGCTGCAGAAACAGCTGATTAAGTTATTGACTCCCACCCACACGCTTCAGGGGTGAAGAGTGTGCTGTTACAGACAGCAGGCAAAGTGAACTCCCGGCCAGCAGCCCGGGGGTGGGGGTGGGGGGGCCACCAGGGCTCAAGTAGGTTGTAGCACGCAGAGACCGGGGAATACAGGATGGGTGGTGTTACTGGGGCAACAGGGGATATTCTGTCAAAATACCCTGCGGCTAACCAGGAGGGAGGGAGTTTGTGTCTTCCTGCATTACAGAAATGCAGAAATCAAAGGATGGGAATAAAGGGATCCTATTCTGATTGGTTGCCGGTTACTAGTGGTGTTCGCAGGGGTCGGTGTTGGGGCTGCTTCTTTTTACAATGTACACCGATGATTTAGATTATGGATTAAATGGTCTTGTGGCTAAATTTGCGGATGACACCAAGATAGGTGGAGGAGCAGGAAGTGTTGAAGAAACGGAAAGGTTGCAGAGAGACTTGGTCAGTTTAGGAGAGTGGGCAAAGAAATGGCAGATGAGATACAATGTTGAGAAATGTACGGTTGTACATTTTGAAAGAAGAAATAATCAGGCAGATTGTTATTTAGATGGGGAGAAAATTCAAAAATCGGAAGTGCAAATAGACTTGGGGGTCCTCGTGCAGGAAACCCTAAAGGTTAACCACCAGGTTGGATCGGCAGTAAGGAAAGCGAATGCTATGTTGGCATTCATTTCAAGAAGAATAGCATATAAGAGTAAGGAGGTGTTGATGTGGCTCTATGGGGCACTGGTGAGATCTCATCTGGAATACTGTGTGCAGTTTTGGGCCCCTTATCTTAGAAGGGATGTTCTCATGTTGGAGAGAGTTCAGAGAAGATTTACAAGGATGATTCCTGGAATGCAGAAGCTAACATATGAGGAGCGTTTGTTGGCTCTTGGACCGTATTCATTAGAGTATAGCAGAATGAGAGGGGATCTCATAGAAACATTTCGAATGTTGAAAGGGTTGGACAGAGTAGATGTGGAAAGGCTGTTTCCCTTGGTGGGTGAGTCCAGGACAAGAGGCCACAGTCTTAGAATTAGAGGGTACCAATTTAAAACAGAGATGAGGAAAAATTTTTTTAGCCAGAGGGTCGTGGATTTATGGAATTCGTTAACACATACAGCTGTGGAGGTCCGATCACTGAGGGTGTTTAAGGAGGAGGTTGATAGGTATCTAATTAGTCAGGGTATCAAGGGATATGGGGAAAAAGCCGGAAATTGGAACTAGATGGGAGAATAGTTTAGCTCATGGGGGAGTGGCGGAGCAGACTCGATGGACTGAATGGCCTACTTCTGCTCCTTTGTCTTGTGTGTGAAAGGCAAAGTGATGGATGCTTACAGGAGTGGTAACGATGGTGGTCAGAGGGAGATCCTATCAACATTCCTATGGATGGAGTATGAGAATACAAACCACACTTAAACTTCAGACTGTTAAGTCTGCATGAAGGTACTATCACACGCTGCAGAAGGCTAGTACTGATCTCCTTTAATGACGAAGAACAGAACAGCTGGAGGAACTTGTCCAGCTTCCCTGGCTTTGCCATTCTGTCTTGGGGGAAACCAGGAGGAAGCAGTCCATTTCAGTCAACCTCGCCCCACAGGGAATAGCCCTAAATAACTGGGGTTTCAGTAACCCGGGTGGAGTAAGTGATTTAAGGGCTGTCTAATTGTCTAATCCCAAGGTCCCGATTTGGAGAATGACGCTCTGCCAACAGGGAAGGGGAAGGAGTGCTAGTGCAGGGGGTATGATGACCACAGGTCCAACCAATCAGTTGGGCACAGTGAGTGTGAACAGGACCAGTATTCTGGGATGACTGCGTCAACACCGAATGGTGACATAAAGGTGGGCACTTCCTGGACTCTAAACTGGATATGTTGTGCCTGGGCCAGGCTGTCCTGGGAACTGATATGCATGGCCTCTGTGATGGATGCACTGAGAAGACGGTTGTTTTGGATGGTGGTCTTACAAAACCAGGTGGCCTTGGACCACCTGCTCGCAGAGAAAGGTGGCACCTGTGCTGTGACTGGTCAGAAGGGCTGCATCTACAACCCTGACAAAGACGGTGAACATTACACACATAGCTGATTGTATCCAGCAGTCAGTAAATAAGTCACTTGTGGAGGGCTAGCTCTGTAACTACTGTACCCTGGGGGAAAGGCAGTGGTCTTTTGGTAGGTTACCGTAAAACACTGCGTAGTAACTGGTGGACTGATAATTCTGGGTAGTATTGTGTTATGTTTCATGTGTAGTATAGTGGGGTGTCTATGGGGGTTATATTAGCCTACAGGCTGAGCATATCCTGACTTTAATTTAGCTGTTCATTGAAAGCGGGGATTGGTCCATGTAAGGAGCACTTCAGCCCTTCCCACTAGCTTCCAGTTAGCTGATGATTTCACAGCACCAATAGGGTTTTAATCTCCTGTGTGGTAACCACGTTGTTTCTATTCCTCTCGGTTCACCATGGACCAAGTAAATGAGGGTGCTGCTGAAACGGTAGACAGTGGTTGGTTTGCTGCAGTGGAGAGGGCCTGGGCACACACTTTAAATAAGTACTCGCACTGTGTGTGTACGTTTAGTGTCTGTTTTGTCCTGCTACTTCGGGCATTCAGTATCTGTAACCGAGTTCAGCTTTAAGGGTTTACTAAATGTTTAGTGTCTGTTGTGTCTTGTAAATAAATAGTTAACCTACCTACTGGTAGTGAGTCTCTTCTGTCTCCACTCATTGAACCTGCGAACAACACGCCATAAGTCAATTTGTCACCTATTTTGGTTTGGCCAAGTGTTATCAGCAAGCTTAAATACAGCATTCAAGCTGCACTTAGTCACACATTAGATATAAAGTTAGCAAAGCAGGAGGCTAAGCGGATAGCCTTGGGGTGCACCTGTGTTGATGATGATCGGAGGAGAGATGTTGCCAGTCTGTGGTTTGCCAGTGAATAAATAGAAGATCCAGTTGCATGGGGGAAGGTGTTGAAGCCAATGTCTTGGAGCTTAGTGATGAATTTTGAGAGGATGATAGTGCTGAATGTTGATCTGTAGTCAATGAAGAGCATCTTACTGTATACATCTTCAATGTCCAGGTGTTCTGAAGCTGAGTGAAGTCAATAACATGGTATCTGCTGTGGACCTATTATGACAGTAGGCAAATTGGAGCGGATCCAAGTCACTTCTCAGGTAGAAATTAATATGCTTAATCAACCTCTCAAAGCACTTAAGTAGACTTAGTAGACTTAAGTGCTACTGGATATAACCATTGAGGCAGGTTACCAGAATCTTCCTGGGCACAGGTATACTTGAAGTCTGCTTGAAGTAGAAGGATGCCTCAGACTGCCAAAGCAAGAGGCTGAGGATGTCCATAAACACTCCAGCCAGTTGATTAGCACGGGTGTTCAGTACTCAGCTAGGACGCTGTATGGGCCAGATGCTTTCCATAGATTTACCCACTTGAAAGATGCTCTCACGCTGGCCTCAGAGACCGAGGTTTCAAAGGTAGATTTAATGTCAAAGAAATGTATACAATATACATCCTGACAACACACATCAAAGTTGCTGGTGAACGCAGCAGGCCAGGCAGCATCTCTAGGAAGAGGTACAGTCGACGTTTCAGGCCGAGACCCTTCGTCAGGACTAACCGAAGGAAGAGCTAGTAAGAGAGTCCTGACAAAGGGTCTTGGCCTGAAACGTCGACTGCACCTCTTCCTGGAGATGCTGCCTGGCCTGCTGCGTTCACCAGCAACTTTGATGTGTGTTGCTTGAATTTCCAGCATCTGCAGAATTCCTGTTGTTTGCGTAATATACATCTTGAAATGCTTTTTCTTCACAACCATCCATCAAAACAGAGGAGTGCCTCCAAAGAATGAATGACAGTTAGATGTTAGAACCCCAAAGTCCCCCCCCAGCTCCCCTCCTTCCCGCATGTAAGAGACAGCAAGCAACAATCCCCCCACTCTCCCCTCCAACAAAAAAAAGCATCAGCACCCGCCACCAAGCACTCAAGCGTGAGCAAAGACACAGACTTGCAGTACTCCAAAGACTACATTGTTCACCCGGCATTCGACATACCACAGGCTCTCTCTCTCCCTATTAAGGGAGAAAGAGGTGTCTCCGTTTCACAGGGTCGTCACGAGCAGTGGGGGTTTGTGAAAGAGCCTCCACCTTCTGTGCGCCAAAGCAAGCATAAAAGGCATTGAGCTTATCTGGGAGTGAAACCTTGCTGAACTTAGTGCTAACACGAGGAATTCTGCAGATGCTGGAAATTCAAGCAACACACATCAAAGTTGCTGGTGAGCACAGCAGGCCAGCCAGCATCTCTAGGAAGAGGTGCAGTTGACGTTTCGGGCCGAGACCCTTCGTCAGGACTAACTGAAGGAAGAGCTAGTAAGAGATTTGAAAGTGGGGGGGGGGGGGAGACCCAAAATGACAGGAGAAGACAGGAGGGGGAGGGATGGAGCCAAGAGCTGGACAGGTGATTCGCAAAAGGGATATGAGAGGATCAGGGAGAAGAAAAAGGGAGAGGGGGGAAAAACCCAGGGGATGGGCAAGGGGTATAGTCAGAGGGACAGAGGGAGAAAAAGGAGAAAGAGAGAAAGAATCTGCGTAAGACTGGGAGATCGTTTTGCTGAACACCTACGCTCTGTCTGCCAGAGAAAGCAGGATCTCCCAGTGGCCACACATTTTAATTCCACATCCCATTCCCATTCTGCTATGTCTATCCACGGCCTCCTCTACTGTAAAGATGAAGCCACACTCAGGTTGGAGGAACAACACCTTATATTCCGTCTGTGTAGCCTCCAACCTGATGGCATGAACATTGACTTCTCTAACTTCCGCTAATGCCCCACCTCCCCCTCGTACCCCATCTGTTATTTATTTATATAGAAACATTCTTTCTCTCTCTCTCTCCTTTTTCTCCCTCTGTCCCTCTCACTATACCCCTTGCCCATCCTCTGGGTTTTCCCCCCTCCCCCTTTTCCTTCTCCCTGGGCCTCCTGTCCAATGATCCTCTCGTATCCCTTTTGCCAATCACCTGTCCAGCTCTTGGCTCCATCCTTCCCCCTCCTGTCTTCTTCTATCACTTCAGATCTCCCCCTCCCCCTCCCACTTTCAAATCTCTTACTAGCTCTTCCTTCAGTTAGTCCTGACGAAGGGTCTCGGCTTGAAACGGCGAATGCACCTCTATCTAGAGATGCTGCCTGGCCTGCTGCGTTCACCAGCAGCTTTGAGGTGTGAACTTAGTGCTGCTTGGTTTTGCTTTGTGTGAGGTGATGCCATTCAAGCTCTGCCACAGCTGTCGAACATCTCTCTGTGATTCTATATTAATTTGAAATTGCCCCTTTGCATGTGAGGTGGCCTTCCAGAAGTCGTACTTGGACCACTTGTACTTTCCTGGACTTCCCAGATCTGAACGCCACAGATCTAGCCTTCAGCAGATTTTAAATCTCTTAGGACATCCAGGATTTCTTTTTGGGGAAGATTTTGAATGATTTTGTGGGGACAACCATGCTTGTCATTCAGGTCCCCTGATGAGTGCTTGAACATGGATAAGTCCACTGACTCAAAGACACTCCTCTGCCTTTCATGACACCTCTTTGTTGTCTTTATGTCTGGTGCCTTGCCCTTTGGTCTCTGCTTATATACAGGTAGGAGGAAAACAGCTAATTGGTCAGATTTCCTGAAACGCAGTCGGAGGATGGAATAGTGGCATTCTTGGTGATAGCGTAGCAGTGGCCTCTGGTACTCTAGGTCACGTGCGGATGGTAATTGAACCGATATTTCTTCAACCACAAACGAGAGAAAATCTGCAGATGCTGGAAATCCAATACAGTCAATGTTTCAGGAAGGGTCCTGTTGAAGGGTCTTGGCCCAAAATGTTGACAGCACTCTTTTCCATAGATGCTGCCTGGCCTGCTGAGTTCCTCCAGCATTTTGTGTGAGTTGCTCAGATATTTCTTCAAAGTAGCCAGAATGAAGTCTCTGGCAAGAATCAGAATCAGAATCAGGCTTTTTTTTTTTTATCACTGACATATATTGTAAAATCTGTTGCTTTATGACAGCAGTATGTGTATACATCAAATACATTGTTAGTTACAAGAAGAAATAAATTGCATACAAAAAATAAACAAGTAGAGCAAAAAAAGAGCAAAATGGTGAGATAACATTCACGGTTTCATGGACCACTGAGAAACCTGATGATATAGCAATCTTGCCCTTATGTGCTCTATTTTGCTTTCCAATGACTGCATATTGGCCAGGAGGATGCTAGAGAGTGAGGGTCGTTTCCCCCATTGCTTCACTGTGGCCTGAGGACCCCTCTGGTGTCCTTGTTTCTTGAGTCGCTGACAGACACCTGCTTGCTTCCAGGTGCCACACCTGCATTTCAGAGATTAAAGCTTGGCAAGTCCTTCAGACTCATTCGGAACTAAGACAGTTCAAGAGTGCATTTCTTAAAGGGAAATTACAGGCTGCAAAAGGATGTACAGTACATCTAGTATTTTCTCTGTGAGCTGCCCGCAAAATGCACTGCATACTGCCAGTCTTATTTTATTGCTATTTAGACTACTTTTTATTATTGTCATTTGAAAGAGTAAATAGTGAGACAAATATTAACCAAACTGAGAGTGAGACTCAAATATTTTATTAATATTAATAAAATATTATATAGTCAAGCAGCTGGGGGTAATTTTCCTGGTACATTGATTCAAGGAGATCAGATGATTTTCATACAGAATGAAACATAATTACAACTGGCTTCCCAAAGCTTCCTAGAGCTGATAAAGTGTTTTACTGACAACAGACAAGAGTACATTGTTGGCGCCATATAGCCAATTTGCACATAGACATTTTAACAGGCAGCAATTGCACAATCACCATGTGTAATCACCACAAAATTATTGGCATTTGCTAGCATAATGGTGTAAAACCAAACACTAAGTTCTTGAGCTCACAATTGTTGTGCTATTAACTGCAAAACTGAGGAAAATCTACATTGATTGATGAATGAACGTTGACCACAATGGGAGGGCAAGAACCCCTACTCCTTTTCAAAACAGTCCTTATAGAGCATGGAAACAGGACCGTCAGCCCAATTGATCCACACCAACCGGAACATTCTCATGCTACTCCCATTTGCCTGCATTCGGCCCAAACCATTCAAGTTCCCCCATTCCAGATACCTCCCCGATAAGAGTCTCAAATCTTGCAATTGTACCTGCCTTGACCACTTCCACTGGCAGAAAGCTCCAAGTATTCACTACCCTCTGTGTAAAGAAGTTGCCTGTCAGGACTGTTTTAAACCTCTCCACTCCTATCTTGTATCTGTGCCCTCTAGTTTTGGATACCCTAGGTCTGGGGAAAAGACTTTGACTGTCCATCTTATCCATACCCCACATGATTTTATAGAATTCTCTTTATTCTCCTGCACTCCAAAGAATAAATATCCAGCCAGCATGGCCAACCTCTCCCTAAACTCAGGCTCTTGAGTCCAAGCAGCATTCTTGTAAATCACTTCTGTACCCTCTCTAGCTTGATAATGTTTTCCTATAACAAGGTGACCAAAACTTAATGTCTCCACTCCTAAACAATGTCCTGATAAATGAAAAACAGCATGCTACTGCATTCTTCACCACTCTGTTGACTTCTGAATCTGCATTCAGCAAACTGTGCAGTTGTACCTCAGTGTCTCACTGTTCCACAACACTTGTCAATGGCCAGACATTCATTCATTTCAACGTTCAAGATGCTTCAACTCACCCTTATTTACCTTAGAATCTATTTGCCGTTCCTCAGGCCATAGAGTCATAGAGTACCTCAGCACCAGAAACAGACTCTTCAGCCCATCTAGTCTGTGCCAAACTGTTATTCTGCCTAGTTCTATCTACTTGCACATGGACCAGAGCTCTTTCTCACTACCTCCCAACCATGTGCATTTCTAAACTTCTCTTAATTGTTGAAATTGAACTTGCATCTATTACTGGTAGCTTGTTCCTCATTTTCACCACCCTCTGAGTGAAGTTGTTTCCACTCATGTTCCCCTTAAATATTTCCACTTTCACCCTAAACCTATGACCTCTAGTTCAAGACTTACCCTACCTGAGTGGAAAAAGCCTGCTTGCATTTACCACAGCTATACCCCTCATCATTTTGTATATCGCTTTCGAAGCTTTCCTCATTTTCCTATGCTCCTGGGAATAAAATTCTCAGATTAGGTAACTCAGATCTTCAAGTCTAGGAAACAACCTATGTAAATATTCTCTGTATTCTTTTAATCTTATTTACATGTTTCCTATAACACAGTACTCCAAATAAGGCCTCACCAACGTCTTGTGCAACTTCAACATAACATCCAAATTCTTGTTCTCAATACTTTGATCCAACATAGCAAAAGCTTTCTTTATGACCTGTAATTACATTTTCAATGAGTTATGTATTGTATTCCCATATCCCTCTGTTCAACCGCACACTTCGGTGCCCTTTCATTCACTGTGTCAGTCCTATGCTGGTTTGTCCTCCCAAGGTGCAGCACCTCTGCCATTTTTCCAGCTGGTCCAGACCCTGCTGCAAGCTTTGATAGCCTCCTCACTGTTCACTACACCCCAATCTTGCTGTTATCCACAAATTTCCATCTCTTTTATCTATTCAAGTTCTGTTTGCAATTCGCTGTTACCTGCTTCACTATCACCTTGGCCCATGATGTTGTACTGACCATTTAACCTACGATCAACCTAAGATCAACCTAACTCTTCCCTCCCACATAGACCTCCAGTCTCCTTTCATCCACGGTCATAGAAAACTACAGCACAGAAACAGGCCCTTTGTCCCATCTACTCCATGTTGAACCATGTAGACTGCTTAGTCTCATCGACCTGCACCCGGATCATAGCTTTCCATACCCCTCCCATCTTACCCAAACTTCTCTTAAACATTGAAATCGAAATCACATCCACCACTTGTGCTGGCAACTCGTTCCACACTCTCACCATCCTCTGACAGAAGTAGTTTCCCATCATGTTCCCCTTAAACATTTCACCTTTCACCCTTAACCTATGACCTCTAGTTGTAGCCTCTCAGTGGAAAATCCCTGCTTGCATTTACCTTATCTATGCCTCTTTATCATATCTCCCTCTCAATCTACTATGTTCTAGGGAATAAAGTTCTAACCTTTTAAGTAGTTCCTTATAACTCAGGTCCTCCAGTCCCAGCAACATCTTTGTAATTTTTTTCTGTACTCTTTTAACCTTATTTACATCTTTCCTGTAAGTAGGTGACCAAAACTGTACACAATATTCCACACTAGGCCTCATCAACACCTTATGCAACTTCAAGATAACATTCCATCTCCTGTACTCAATACTTCTATTATGAATGCCAATGTGCCAAAAGCTTTCTTTATGACCCTATGTGATGCCTGTATTCTCAGATCCCTTTGTTCTACCACACTCCTCAGTGCTCTACCGCTAACCCAGGCTGGCCCTCCCAATGTGCAATACCTGCCCACTGACACTTTTAACCCATTTTTCCAGCTGTTCTAGGTCCTGCTGTCAGCTATGATCGTCTTCCTTGCTATCCATTAAAATTGGTGGCATCTGTAAATTTGCTGATCCAGTTAACCACATTATCATACAGATCATTGATATAGATGACAAACAACAACAGACCCAGCACTGATCCCTGCGACACTCCACTAGTCACAGCCCTCCAGACAGAGAGGCAACTGTCTGCTACCACTCTCTGACTTCTCCCTTAAAGCCAATGTCTAATCCAATGTCTAACACATCATGTTGAATGCCAAGCGACTGAACCTTCTTGACCAACCTCTCATGTGGGTCCTTGTCAAATGCCCTGCTGAAGTCCATGCAGACAACATCCACTGCCTTGGACATTGGACGTTGTCTCTATGATCTGGAAGGTTGCATTATGTGGGATTCAGGGTGAACTGGTGAGGTGGTTTCAGAATTGGCTAAATTAGCGTCTTATGAGGTTGAGTAAGCTAGGGGTTTTCTGTTTGGAGCGCTGAAGGATAAGAGGTGACTCGATAGAGGTGTACAAAATGATAAGAGCCATAGTGGACAGTCAGGAGATGGAAATAGAATAGGCAGTCAGTGTAAGGTACCCCAGTGGCTGCTCCCCTTAATCACAAGTGTGCCGCTTTGAATACTGTTGGGAGGATGACCCTCCCATGGAAAAGCCACAGCAGCCAGGTCTCTGGCAATGTGTCTAGCTCTGTAGCTCAGAAAGGAAAAAGGTAGGGGGGGAGAAGAGAGCGGTATTGATATAGATAGGGGATTCATTAGTTACAAAAAGGTGATTTTGTGAGCAAGATTGAAACTCCCAGTTTTTATGCTGCCTTCCAGATGCTAGCATCAGAGATATCTCAGATCAAGACCACAACACTCCTAGGGGTGGTGGGGGGGGGGGGGGTCGTGAGCAGCCACAAATGCTGGTGCACATTGGTACCAACAACATAGTTAGGAAAAGAGGTGAGGTCCTGAAGAGGGTGTTAGGTAGGAAGCTAAAAAGCAGAACCTCAAGGATAATAATCTTTAGCTTGCTGCCTGTGCTATACTCCAGTGAGGGTAAGATTAGGAAAATATGCCCAATGAATGTGTAGGTGAAGAGTTAGTATACATTCAGATTTGTGGATAACTGGGATTACTTATGGGGAAGGTGTTATGTATGTGTGGAGCAAGAATGCATTAGGCAGATTAAACGTTTTTATTGATTCGTGTAAGCCATGGTACACCCTGGATAACTCTAAGGTGTGCTTGTTTGCATGTTAAGTGTATTTCACAATCGTACACAATCACATTCCCCTTTTCCAGTTTCTGACGCAGGCGGTGTTGACAATATGGAGTTTGTGATGATTTGTCTGCGGATTTTAGAACCGGCTTATTTATACTGACTCAGATGGTGGCGTAGTGGCATTAATGCCAGACTTCAGGACGAAAGGTCCCGAGTTTGAATCCAGCCAGCTCCCCTGCACGCTTTCCATCTGTGCTGGGTTACGAGCTGGTGATCTCTTTGGAAACTCACCCGGCAGGAGGCAGTAGCAAACAACTGCTGTAACTTGCCTTGTACGTGGTTCCCCACTACGTCAGAGAAGCATGGAGGGAGATCGTCCGCTAACCGGAGAAACTCCAGATGCGACGTACCTTTCCTTTTTTATTTATACTGTTTTTAATGAAGAAACCATTGATTCACCACGTGGAATTCCAGAGCAAGAGAGAGTGTGAATCACAAAAGAATTGCTATAGATAGATAGATAGATATACTTTATTGATCCCGAGGGAAATTGGGTTTCGTTACAACCGCACCAACCAAGAATAGAGCATAAATATAGCAATACAAAAACCACAAACAATCAAATAACAAAATGCAAACTATGCCAGATGGAAAATAAGTCCAGGACCAGTCTATTGGCTCAGGGTGTCTGACCCTCCCTTCATTAGTTCATTTAAAGCGGAACGGCTTAATGAAACTGCTACACCAGGAGCTCATGAGGTCAGGAACGTGCAGCTATGAGAAATATTTATGTACAATACAGAAACTGGTGTTACCTGTATGTATTGTCGCAATGCAAAAGTTGCTGGAGAATTGGCAAGTGGGAAGAAGTGGAGTGATATTTGGAAACTTGACTTTTTAAAACGTCATTTAGCAAACAAATCATGTCACTTAGCATGGACAGTGTGCAAAAGCTCCGGCGAAAAAATCATTCATTACCTGCTACAGGCCTGCTATGTATGTTTTGTGAGAGTATTGATAAATGGGAGCGAAAATGATCAAACCCAGAGGAGATCAAAGTTCTTATTGACAGTGATTTGCTAGCTGTTAAAATGAATATCTCTTTATATAAAATTCAGTGCAAAAAATTACACAGCACAAGATTTTTGCACATACTGGTCATTACAAATTAGAACATTGCCACTGAGACAAAAACATGCACACTCAAAAGCCCACATGAACAGAGAGGGCCAAATTGATACACTGCATGATCAATCAACTGCCATGCACCTGCGCACAAATTCTCACAATCGAT
Source organism: Mobula birostris (assembly GCF_030028105.1). Lineage (NCBI taxonomy): Eukaryota > Metazoa > Chordata > Chondrichthyes > Myliobatiformes > Myliobatidae > Mobula > Mobula birostris. Next base: position 101,403,992 of record NC_092381.1, read on the forward strand.
CAGAAAGTATGATCTGTACAAAAGGGACGGGTTACACTGAACTCAAAAGGGTCTAATATCCTTATGGACAGGTTTGGGATGGGAACCAGAGTAATAGGTCAGATGGAGCAGTTGGTGTAAAGGGTAGGATTGGCTGCCTGATGTTTTGGTGTTTCGATGTTTCAAAAGGGATAGGGAGGAAGGTGAAGAACAAAGGGAGGAAAGGTTGAGATTGTATTGCGAATCAGAGGGGCAGAAAGTCAGAAAGGGATCGTTATCAATGGGAGTCAATGTGAGTGGAAGTCAGAAACAGGAAAGGAGTAATCACTCTATTAGGAGTACCCCCACCCCTCCAAATAGCCACCGGGACATTGAGTAGTTAAATAGACAGAATTTGGAATGGTTGTTGTTATGGGTGACTAAATTCCTTATATTGATTGGCATCTCCTGAGTGCAAAAGATTTAGATGGGGCAGAATTTGTTGGGCCGACCAGAAGAGAGGTCATACTGGATCTGGTACTAGACAATGAATGCTGTCAGATGACAGACCTCTCAGAGTGCAAGCATCTTGGAGATATTGATCACAACTCATCCACCTTTAGCATAGCTGGTAGGCTTTGTAACGGCAAAACAAATAGAAAGAAAAGCACAGGAGCTGGCGATAACTCATGTATGTTTTGTTTTACTTTAGAGAGGTGTGGTGGTGCAATGTCGTATGCTATTCACGTACTTTTACATATAACCCGTAATGAATAATGTAAACAACAAAGAATGCTTAAACAAACAATATATTTACAATATTACTCAGATATCACTGAAATATTAAGTACACAATAATAGCCATGTTTTAGGATAGGTGCTGATGTCACTCGAAAGTATTTACTTGGGGAACAATGACACAGTGCAAAAATTAAAAATTACCGTGAGTTACAAGAACAAATAAATAAATAAAAAGTGTAAAGAGGAACAGCATAGCAGCTTGCATGGGTTCACAGACCCTTTAGTAATCTGATAGAACAGAGGGTAAGGCCTCGGTTTTGAAGCTTATTGATTAGTACTGAGGGGATGATGGTATTGAATGCCAAGCTGTAATCAATAAACAGTAGCATGTTATATGTATTGCTGTTATCCAGGTGCTCTGAAATATGAGGGTAGATAAATCCCTGGGGCTGGTCAGATATAACCCAGGTTACAGCAGAAAGCAAGGGAAGAGATTGCTGGGGCATTGATGATGATCACTGCATTTTCCCTGACCACAGGAGTAGTACAACAGGATTGGAGAATGACAAATGTTCCATTATTCAAGATATAAAAAGGATTATCCTGGGAATTCTAGACCAGTGAGTTTTGCACATTATTGTGCAGGATTCACAAGTGTTTGGAGAGGCTATAGAAGGCTATACAGTGTTGAGAAGTGTATGGTCATGCAGGAATAAAAGCGTAGAGTATTTTCTAAATGGGATAAAAATTTAAAAAAAACTAAATGCAAAGGGACTTGGGAGTCCTCATGCAGGATTTCCCAAAGTTTCATTTGTAGATTAAACTGTCGTGAGGAAGGCAAATGCAATGTTAGAACTCATTTTGAGAGGACTACAATATAAGAGCAAGGATGTAATGCTGGGGCCTTATAAGATATTGGGTCAGACCGCACTTGGAGTATTGTGAGTATTTTTTTGCCATCATCGATGAAAAGATGTGCTGGCATTGGAGAGGGTCCAGAGGAAGTTCATGAGAATGATTCTGGGAACGAAAGTGTTAACATATGAGAAGAGTTTGATGGCTTTTGACCAGTACTCACTGGAATTTAGAAGAATCAGGAGGCGATCTCATTGAAACCTATCTCATATTAAAAGGGCTAGACTGATTGGATGTGGAGAGTGTCAGGCCTGCACAGGCATGCAACTCCCAGTCTCCACCCAGCTGAAAGAAGTCACCTGCCACTCATTTCCAACACATCTCCTGCAGCCTATTTAAACCTAGCTCTCATCCACAATCCTTGTACACTAACACTAACCAGCCAATCTGAACTAATTGCTCCTAGCCTTTAGTTACCTTGTTGTGTTAAGTATCCATTCCCTCTTGTTCTGTGACCCCTTGTGGCTTGTTATTTTCCAGTTTATTATTAAAGTGATTGCCCACCACTAAATCACCTCTGCTGTGCTGCATTTGGGTCAAGACATCTCTGATTTTTCTGACAAATCTGAGGCTGCCAAGAGTAGATGAGTCTAAAGCCAGAGGGCACAGCCTCAGGATAGAGGAACTTCCTCTAGAGAAGAGAAGAAATTCTTTAGCAAGAGAATGGTGAATCTGTGGAATTCATGGCCACAAATGGCTGTGGGGGCAAAGTCATTGAGTATATTTAATACTCAATGCGACAGCTGTTCTGCTGTCTTCCCTGCTAGTACATTGGTAACAAATGTACTTTGAATCTGTTTTCCCGCTTCTGTCACTGGTACCAATATGTCATCTGGCTACTGTCCCTCCCCCTTTAGCATGCTATGAACCTGATCCGAGATATCTCTGATCCTGGCACCTGGGAGGTGAATACCATCCGGGTTTCTTTTTCATATCTACAGAATCCCCTATCACTATTGCTCTCTGATTCTTCCCCTCCCTTCCAAGCAACAGTGCCAGAGAACTGCTCCTGCGGCTGTTTGCTGGCAGGTTATCCCCCTGCCCCCCACCCCGCCACCTCCACTCAACAGTATCCAAAGCTGTAAATTTAATATTCATGGAATCTGCCACAGGGGTACTCTGCACTGGCGCTTACTCCCTTCACTCTCCTGACAGTCACCCAGGTACCTGCGTCCTGCAACTTATGGGTGGCTATTTCCCTGTAGCTCCTATCTATCACCTCCTCATTCTCCTGTACGACCCGAGGGTCATCGGACTGCAGCTCAGCCTACTTCATGCAGATATTCATAGTTATCAGGGAAACTGGAAGTCTCCCAGAGTTCCCACATCTCACACTAAGAACATACCACTAACTCTGGGTCCATTCTCAGTTCACTACCTATGTTACTAATAGACAAAGAAAGAAAAAGAACTTACTAGAAACTTATTTAGAACCTCTGTCTGTTCTTCCCCAAGCCTGTTGAGGCAAAGCCCTGACCTATCTACCACCATTCACTCACACAATTTCCACTCCTACAGTGGTTTTGAAGGTTTGTTTGATGGTTTTTGTAGCTTATTGAATAGTACTGAGGGGGTGATGGTGTTGAATGCTGAGCTGTAATCGATAAACAGCACCCTGACATTGTTGTTCAGATGGTCCAACGCTAACCGGAGAGCCAATGAGATTGCATCTGACGTAGACCTATTGTGGCAGTAGGGAAGTTGCTGCAGGTCCAGGTCCTTGCTTAGGCAGGAGTTGATTCTGACCATGATCAATCTGTCAAAGTGACGATAGTCACTGAGGCAGCTCACTCTGCTTTTCTTGGGCATCAGTGTGATATATTCCCTTCTGAAGCAAATGGGAACCTCCATCTGCTGCAGTGAGAGATTGAAGATGTCTTTGAACACTCTAGCCAGTTGGTGGGCACAGGTTTTCAGAGCCCTGCCAGGTGTACCATCAGGGCCTGACTCCTTGTGAGGGTTCACCCTCTTGAAAGCTGCTCTAATGTCTGCCCCTGCGACAGATTTCTCAGGGTCGCCAGAACTGCCAGGCCCCAGTGGCGTACCTGGCAGCCACAGGTGTAGTTTTATCCTCCTTTCAAAGTGTGCATAAAAGGTGAACTAATATGGGAGTGAAGCATCACGGCCATGTTTGATGTTAGCTTTTCTCTTCGTGTATGTTCCTCTACATATTGTAATAGGACACTGTCTAGGTCACACTACACAAATTCCATCCAGGCCCTTGGCACTCTGGGTGGCCCAGATGATACTAAGAAATTTGGAATCTACAATTCTCACAAATACATGCAAGTACTCAACACATTTGGTCCTCAAGTTCTCACAGTCTTTTGACAGTGTCAAAGATCTTTACAATCTATATAGGACCCTGGTCAGACCCCACTTGGAATACTGTGCTCAGTTCTGGTCGCCTCACTACAGGAAGGATGTGGAAGCCAGAAAAGGTGCAGAGGAGATTTACAAGGATGTTGCCTGGATTGGAGAGCATGCCTTATGAGAATAGGTTGAGTGAACTCAGCCTTTCCTCCTTGGAGCGACGGAGGATAGGTAAGCCGAGTCATTTCTAGGGTAGGGACATGTTCGGCACAACTTTGTGGGCCAAAGGGCCTGTATTGTGCTGTAGGTTTTCTATGTTTCTAATCTCCTGAGAGGACAGGTCAACATAGCACTGAAGTGATCTGTGATCACATCTCTGGATTGGGATTCGAACATGCAGCCAAATGTAAGGGGAATGCAACCAATTAAACAACAACTAACACATGTTTGGAATGTGAAGTCCAGGCACTATATACACAGAATAAAAAACACCTGTGAGTTACAGGGTGAAAGTTTACTGAATAGCTTTCTGGAATGACTTACAGATTTGGAATATTATAATAAAATTCAGGTGATAGCTCGATAGTCATCTGGGACTGAGGAATATTCATACTTTGGTCATTGAGAAAATGATCTCGGTCTCTCATACAGTTTGGAAGAGTGTGCAACCATACTCTATTAATGAGTGGAAACCACTATTGATTTCCCCTTAGACATTATGGTTCCAGATGAGGCTGTAAGCTTTATTTTCCAGTGTTTTGATGTTTTAGTAAAGTTAGAGAAGGACATAAAAGGGGTGGTGGAGATACGTTATTAATCAGGGACAATATCACCAGCTGCACTCAGAGGGGGTATATTGGAGGATATCTACATGAAGTGCTCTTGCAGGAAGGCAGTCTTTAAGGACCCCCACCATCCAAGGCTATGCTTTATTCTCACTGCTGTCATCAGGAAGATGGTAAAGGAGCCTCAGAACCCACGCCACCAGGTTCAGGAACAGTTATCACCCCTTAGCCATCAGGCTCTTGAACCAGAGGAGATAACGTCACTCACCTCATCACTGAACTGATCCCATAACCTATGGACTGACTTTCAAGGACTCTTCATCTCATATCTCAATATTTATTACTTATTTATCATCATTATTATTGTTATTATTTCTTTTGTATTCACACAATTTGTTACCTTTTGGCGTAGCGTGGAGCTACATCTCCACCAAGGGAGGTGCAAGGCCCTCCTTCCCTCTGTTAGCTTACAGGTCACACTTTGGCAAGGTATAGCACCAGCTTAGCTTCCCCCCTCCCCCACTCCTGATCAAGGTCACATGAAGCCATAGGAACAGGTGGTGGATGGTTGTACGAGCAGCTGCTGCATATCACAAGCAACACACATCAAAGTTGCTGGTGAACGCAGCAGGCCAGGCAGCATTTCTAGGAAGAGGTACAGTCGATGTTTCGGGTCGAGACCCTTCGTCAGGCCTAACTGAAGGAAGAGCTAGTAAGAGATTTAAAAGTGGGAGGGGGAGGGGGAGATTCAAAATGATAGGAGAAGACAGGAGGGGGAGAGATGGAACCAAGAGCTGGACAGGTGATTGGCAAAAGGGATATGAGAGGATCATGGGACAAGAGGCCCAGGGTGAAGGAAAAGGGGTAAGGGGGGAAACCCAGAGGATGGGCAAGGGGTATAGTCAGAGGGACAGAGGGAGAAAAAGGAGAGTGAGAGAAAGAATGTGTGTATATAAATAACGGATGGGGTACGAGGGGGAGGTGGGGCATTAGCAGAAGTTAGAGAAGTCAATGTTCATGCCATCAGGTTGGAGGCTACCCAGATGGAATATAAAGTGTTGTTCCTCCAACCTGAGTGTGGCTTCATCTTTACAGTAGAGGAGGCTGTGGATAGACACGTCAGAATGGGAATGGGATGTGGAATTAAAATGTGCGGCCACTGGGAGATCCTGCTTTCTCTGGCAGACAGAGCGTAGGTGTTCAGCAAAATGATTTCCCAGTCTGCGTTGGGTCTCGCCAATATATAGAAGGCCACATCGGGAGCACCGGACGCAGTTTATCACCCCAGCCGACTCACAGGTGAAGTGTTGCCTCACTTGGAAGGACTGTCTGGGACCCTGAATGGTGGTAAGGGAGGAAGTGTAAGGGCATATGTAGCACTTGTTCCACTTACAAGGATAAGTGCCAGGAGGGAGATCAGTGGGGAGGGATGGGGGGGACGAATGGACAAGGGAGTCGCGTAGGGAGCGATCCTTGCGGAGAGCAGAGAGAAAGATGTGCTTAGTGGTGGGATCCCATTGGAGGTGGCAGAAGTTACTAAGAATAATATGTTGGACCCGGAGGCTGGTGGGGTGGTAGGTGAGGACCAGGGGAACCCTATTCCTAGTGGAGTGGCGGAAGGATGGAGTGAGAGCAGATGTGCGTGAAATGGGGGAGATGCATTTGAGAGCAGAGTTGATGGTGGAGGAAGGGAAGTCCCTTTCTTTAAAAAAGGAGGACATTTCCCTCGTCCGGGAATGAAAAGCCTCATCCTGAGAGCAGATGCGGCAGAGATGGACGAATTGCGAGAAGGGGATGGCATTTTTGCAAGAGACAGGGTGAGAAGAGGAATCGTCCAGATAGCTGTGACAGTCAGTAGGCTTATAGTAGACATCAGTAGATAAGCTGTCTCCAGAGATAGAGACAGAAAGATCTAGAAAGGGGAGGGGATATCACAAGCCCTGGTTATGCGACCACTGATGCCAGGCAGACAGACTCTGAAGAATAATGATAATGGCTGGGGTCACCTGTCTTGTAAAGGCAATTCCCAGAAGAAGGCAATGGCAAACCATTTCTGTAGAAAAAATTTGCCAAGAACAATCATGGTCATGGAAAAACCATGATTACCAACATCAGTGAAAAACTGCACTCAACAAGACGGACAAACATCCATTTGCAAAAGACAACATCATTATTATGTGCTGTGTTGTATTGCATTGGCACATTGGTTGTTCGTCTATGCAGTTGGGTGTGGTCTTTACTGAGACTAGCTAAGCGAGTAATAGATGACCTGATTTTCGAAAGGCATAAAGTTAAAGATGACACATTTCATTAATATTTTAAGCAAGATGACTTTTTTTTCCATCTTTTACCATTCTTGTTTGGGGGATTTTTGCCCATTCTTCCTAGCAAAAGGCTTCTAGTTCTGTGAGATTCTTGGGCCGTCTTGCATGCACTGCTCTTTTGAGGTCTATCCGCAGATTTTCGAAGATGTTTAGGTCAGGGGACTGTGAGGGCCATGGCAAAACCTTCAGCTTGCGCCTCTTGAGGTAGTCCATTGTGGATTTTGATTATCCTGTTGTAGAAGCCATCCTCTTTTCATCTTCAGCTTTTTTTTTTACAGACGGTGAGATGTTTGCTTCCAGAATTTGCTGGTATTTAATTAAATTCATTCTTCCCTCTACCAGCGCAATGTTCCCCGTGCCGCTGGCTGCAACACAAGCCCAAAGCATGATCGAACCACCCCCGTGCTTAACTGTTGGAGAGGTGTTTTTTCATGAAATTCTGCACCCTTTTTTCTCCAAACATACTTCTGCTCATTGCGGCCAAAAAGTTCTATTTTAACTTCATCAGTCCACAGGACTTGTTTTCAAAATGCATCAGACTTGTTTAGATGTTCCTTTGCAAATTTCTGATGCTGAATTTTGTGGTGAGGACGCAGGAAAGGTTTTCTTCTGATGACTCTTCCATGAAGGTCATATTTGTGCAGTTGTCGCTGCACAGCAGAACAGTGCACCACCACTCCAGGGTCTGCTAAATCTTCCTGAAGGTCTTTTGCAGTACAACGGGAGTTTTGATTTGCCTTTCTCTCGGAAAGTTTTTTCTAGTCTTCCAGATCTCAACTTGGCCTCCACTGTTCCTGTTAACTGCCATTTCTTAATTACATTAGGAACTGAGGAAATGGCTACCTGAAAATGCTCTGCTATTTTCTTATAGCCTTCTCCTGCTTTGTGGGCATCATTTATTTTAATTTTCAGAGAGCTAGGCAGCTGCTTAGAGGAGCCCATGGCTGCTGATTGTTGGGACAAGTTTGAGGAGACAGGATATTTATAAAGCTTTGAAATTTGCATCACCTGGCCTTTCCTAATGATGACTGTGAACAAGCCATAGCCCTAACAAACTAATTAAGGTCTGAGAACTTGGTAAAAGAGCTCAAATCTCTTGGCCCAAACTTTTGCATGGGGCTGCTTTCCTTTTTTTCACTCTAAAATTGTACAAAACCAAAATAATACACTAATCTTGCTTAAAATGTTGAAAAGAATGTTTTGTCTTTAACCTTATGACTTTTGGAGATCAGTTCATCTTCTACTCACTTAACTATTAACAGTAACAGAAATTTTGACCAGGGGTGCCCAAACTTTTGCATGCCACTATGTGTGTGTATATATATATACACACACACACACAGGTCCACAATCCCTTATCCCCTTATTCAAAATTCTTCAGGCCAGTTGCACTTAGGATTTCAGACCTCCACTCCTCCGATACCAAAAAACACATATGCTCAAGTCCCTTATTTAACCTGTTTCAGTGCCGTTGAGTTTAGGACCCAGTGGCGCACCAAACCTACGCACATCCTCCCCTATACTTTAAATCATCTCTAGATTACTTATAATACCTAATACAATGTAAATGCTATGTAAATAATTGTTATACTGTATATTTTAGGGAATAATGACAAGAAATTTTATTTCCAACAAAAACATTCAATAAAACATAAAAATATACAGCTTCAAACGAACCCAATCAAACACATGGTAAACGACTTATTGGAATAAATATAGAACGTCACTGTTACTGTCACTATAAAATTTCAGTAAGTTGTCTTTCTGTTTATTTAAATCATGTACAGTGGTAGTTCCGACACTATTTTCTTCAGTAAGACGCTGCACAGACACTTACACAGAGCAAGCTTCTCCAATAACTCCACTTTCTGCATTATTGATAATGAAACAGATGCTTCCTTCTCTTTTTCTCATTGTTACCCATAGGGGTATCTGCAGCTCTTTTTGACATCAGTGAAATTAAACACAAAGTCAACAGTGAACACAAAATATCAGCGAACAGCAAATGCACGTGTAACCAGTACGAGCTCTGAGCCACAACTGATGTCTGGCGGCCTCTGCCAGTGCTGCCACGTCACACCTAAGTGACATCAGCTGTTGACGAAAAAAAACTTTGGTTTTCAGAGCTTTTTGGATTTCAGAATTTCAGATAAAGGAATGTGCACCTGTATATACACACACACTTTGATAACAAACTTACTTTGAACTTTGAGATGTAGTGTGATGTATTGCACTTTGAGAAATCAAATGGACAGTGGCAAGACATTAACAGTGTTGGCATACAGAGGAATTTTAAAGGTCCAAATCCATAGCTCATTGAAAGCAGTTACACATGTTGACAGGATGGCGAAGAAGGCTTTTGGCATGATAGCCTTTATTAGTCAAGTCATTGCTTTCAGGATTCGGGAAGTTGTTGCAACTTCGTAAACCTCTGGTTACGCTGCATCTGGAATATTGCATTCAATTCTAGTCACTCCATTACAGGAAGGATATGGAGGCTTTAGTAAGGGTGCAGAAGAGGTTAACCAGGATGCTGCCTGAATTAGAGGACACATACTATAATGAGAGGTCAGACCAGGGGTTGCGAATCTGGACTCCATTGACCCCTCAGTTAGTAATAGGGGTCCATGGCATTAAAAAGGTTGGGAACCTCTGGGTCAGATAAACTTGGGTTGTTTTCTCTGAGGGTCGAGGCTTCCCAGATACCAGATCAAAATTTCATGAACTATGAAATCGTCGGAGAGCGGAGCTTAGTCAATGGCAACTCCCTTGCTTGCATCTTCGGAAACAGCTCTACTTCCATTTTCACAATCTTTATTTATCCCTTTCAGGGTTCTTTTGAAGACTCTGACCTGGAGCTACACGCTGACTTCAGTTCTTTGCGGGAATGGGACTCACTCTAGGGGTGTCATGACCGGCCATTATCCGACATGCCAAGGGCACGGCCGAAGTGTTCGGCTTTCCTTTGGAGGCCTAGGATCTGAGGCTCTGGAGACAGGTGGATTGAAGGTCGATGTCCCGGATCGGTGTGTGGTCGGAGCTGGAAGATCTTTGGCTGTGTGCCAAGAGACCTGAGATCTTTGGGCAGAGCTCAGAAAAAGCGACGCAACGGACTTTTAACATCATAAACCAGCCAGTTGTTTGTATTGTCTCCCCTCTCACTGTGAAACAGAGACATCTCCTTTTCCCTTATTAGGGAGAGAGAGAACCCGTGGTATGTCAAATACTGGGTGAACATGTAGCCTTTGGAGTACTGCAAGTTTGTGTCTTTACTGTTGCCTTTGCTGCATGCTTGAGTGCTTGGTGACAGATGCTGATGCTTTTTCTGCCTGTGGGGGGATGGGGGATCGTTGCTTGTTGCCGCTTACGCACGGGAGGGAGGGGAGCTGGGGGTACTTTGGGGTTCTAACATTTAACCGTCATTCATTTTTTGGGGCACTCCTCTGTTTTCCTGGATGGTTGTGAAGAGAAAGCATTTCAGGATGTATATTGTATACATCTCTCTGACATTAAAGGTACTTTCGAAATCTTTGAAACTATGAGTGGCATAGACAGGGGAGATAGTCAGATCCTTTCTCCCAGGGTGAAAAATGACATAGGCAGGGGAGGTTCACAGGGCGATAAATGTCAAATCTAGAAGGGATAAGCTTAACTTGGGGGGAGTGGTGTTCATAGGAGATGAGGCAGGTCGGTGTTGTTTGACGTAGACGGTCGAGGGGCTTTCGATATGCTGCCAGGGCTGGTGGTGGAACAATGTTTAAGATGCATTTAGACAGATAGATGAACAGGGAGGAACTGGAGGGACTGGCAGAGGACTAATTTAAATTGGCATTGTGGGCCAAGGGGGCCTTTTCCTGTGCTGTCCTGTCCTATTACTTATGATACCTGAGCTGTGGTTCAACCGATGTTTTACATCGGACTCATCCCAACTTAATTGCTCTTCTGAGCCTCAATTTATAAAGCTTGAGGTCCTCAGTTCTTTTTTTAGACTGTCTTGTTTTCAAAGAACAATTTATATGTACACCACCTCCTCCCCGAAGGGCCAGCCCCTGTGCTGTAGTGTTCTGTTCTATTTTCAATGATTTCCTTCCACTAGTCATGAATGTTCCATTAAAAGGCCAGACTTGAGTGAAGTACAGGGGATGACAAACTTGAAGAACCCACAAAATGAGGGACACTAGTCACTTTTGAAATAGCCTGAACATGAACTGACCATCAAGCTGGTGACAAGCAACTAACCGGGTGCTAACTGCAGTGAAAGCACTGATGATGGCTATGAGCTCAACCTCTGAGTGTGGAGAAACACAAATTCTGCCTGCATTTTGCAGACACCACTGCCAAACATTGAGCAGCAACCTGTTAGCTTTAAAGAGATACTCCACACTCACAGAACATGAGATACAACAATGTAACACAATGTCCATATCCCTCCCTTTTCCTCACAGTCACGTGTCTATCCAAATGTCCCTTAAAAGTCCCTAATGTTTCCGCATCTACCACCAACACAGGCAGCGCATTCCAGGCACCCAACACACTCTGCATTAGAAAAAACTTGCTCTTCGTGTCTCCTTTGAAATTACCACCTCTCACCTTCAATGCATGCTCTCTGGTATTAGCTATTTCAAGCCTTGGAAAACGTATTGTTTGCCTACTCCATCGATGCCTCTCATAACCTTACGAACCTCAATCAGATCCCCCCTTAGCCTCTGCCGCTCCAGAGAAAATAACCCGAGTTTGTCCAATCTCTCATTATACCACATGCCCTTTAATCCAGGCAACATCCTGGTAAGCCTTTTTTGCACACCCTCCAAAGCCTCGACATCCTTCCTATAATGGACCAACACTCCAGAAGTGGCCATACTAGAGTTTTATAAAGCTAACTTCCTGACTAGTAAAGGCAAGCATGCCATCTGCCTTCCTGACCACCCTGTCCACCTTTGCAGCCACTCTCAGGGAGCTAAGAACTTGGACCTCAAGATCCCTCTGTTCATCAACACTATTAGGAGTCTGAACAATGTACTGTCTCTTCACATTTGACCTACCAAGATGCGACACTACAGATTTGGCTGGGTTAAACTACATCTGCCATTTCACTGCCATTAACTGCAACTGTGTCTTTATCACATTGTATCCTTTGCCAGTCCTCTACACAATCTACAACACCAGCAATCTTCATATCTGCAAATTTACTAATCCACGCATCTACATTTTAAACCAGGTTATATATACACAACACAAACAACAGAGGTGCCAGTACAGGTCCCTGCGGACCACTAACGCCATTCTCTCTAAGTTGCATGGGTATGCGGCCGCGCAGTAACTGAAATGTTTCTGTGCACATAGCCTTCGTTGCCACACAGCTGGAATTTTCTTTGATATAACGTTAATGTAATTTTGAAATCTCTGTTAATATAGTTGTGAAATACTCTGTAATTACGTATTAATTAATATAATCCATGAGTTTTCTAAATAATAAACATACCACAACCTTTACTTTGAAACATTTTGGAGCTTCAATGTATTTACATTATCAGTGTTTCAAATTACAACACTTACAAGTTGTAACAATAAACGCAGAATGGAAGTTGGCAATTTATCTATATACTACTAAAACTCTCATGCTCTGTCTCTGACCTCCAATTAGTGCACACGGTGCATTATAGCGGCACCTTTTTTGGCTAAATCAAATTAAAATGCGCTAACTTACAGAATGCAGGCAAAGTTCAGGGTTATGTATTCGTATAAAATTGCTCTTCGCCAAAAATCAACAGGCTGGCTTTCACCCGAGACCCGATCCGCCATCATGGAAATCGGGACGCGACAGCCCAACGCATGCGCACGGCCAGCCTCAGCAGCAACACCTACTGGAGCAAAAGGGCAGGGCAGCTCTATTTCGAGGGCTCACATTCAACTAATCACCATCAGCATGTGCAGGATTGGGATAGATCTAACTGCCACTCATCAATACAAGATAATTAAATCTTATTGTAATGATGTACTTCGAGACACCCATAAAACCCTTTGCTGCAGTCAAAGGACAGCAGTGACTATATCATGTCCATTTAGGAGAGCGCCAACCACATCATCAAGAATAATCAGCATCCTTTGGTGTTAGTGCTTCGTATCTTCTATCCAGAATTAGGGTAAAAAAAAATGGTCAGCCTAATTCTGTCACGTGGAAAGGGAAGGGGGACAGTATGGTCAAGAGATAACGTCAAATGTCGTTGGGAAGCGGCAAGGAGAGGAAGAGAACAAGAATCGGATGAGGCCGGGGCCGCACGACTCCAGGATCAAAGAGTCAGGATAAAAAGTGATGAGAGAAGAAGAGACAGAGGAGGAGAAGCATGCACATCTCCAGGATCAGAGACAAACAACAAACAGCAGAAGAGCTGAAGGGACGGGGGATGAAAGGGCTGCATGTCTCCAGAATGACAAAAACAGGCACAGAAGGAGGAGAGAGAAAGAGACAAAGGAGCAGAGAAATGCACACCTCCAGGATCAGAGACAAAGAACAAACAGCAGAAGAGATGAAGAGATGGGGGATGAAAGGACCGCATGTCTCCAGAATGACAACGAGAGGCACGAGGGTGGCAGATAAACCAGAAATAATGCCATCAAAAGTGTCCTTCGTTAAATGAGGAGGAGCTATATTTGCTTTGCTACACGTCGTTCTTCTTTAATAAACTGAGGTTTTCTACTTCAGTTTCCAAAGCAAAGCAATACCAATAGAATTCAGGAAAATTTAATGTTCATTCTGGTCACATCAGACTGCACTACCCTTCTCTCAAAGGGTGCCCCAGTGGGTCACCACTTTGCCTAGTTGTTAATAAACTGCTGACCTGCTGAACAACAACAAAAAATATTCAGCTACTATTATGAACAAAAACAAAATGTCACCTCAAAATGATCACAATATCAAGATTTCAAAATTTGTCATTTCTGGAAAAAGTTAAGACTGCTGCAATTAAGACTTTCAATGATATGTTGAACTACATGCTTAGAAATGAAGAATTTGAAGAACTGTCAATCCTTCTTGGCATCATTGAAACATTTCAAACTTCTAATGCTGACTGTGAACATGGATTCAGTCTTGTGAATTCAATCACATGTAAATCCAAAAAGAGACAGAAGTCGAACATTTGGATAATCTAATGAGGATTAAGATGTGGATGCAAAATTGATCTGGACAGTGTTTATAGACAATGGATTTATAATAAAGACAGGTGAGAAAAAGTTTACAAAACATGACAGATTTTCTATATTGTACTGTACTCCATTATACCCTTCAATTAATAAATAAAATCAAAAGGACATGATTTTTAAATATACATTCTAAATTTTCATAGTATTCATTTAACAAAAAAAAATTTAAAGTGCTGTGTAGATTTCTGGCCGTGTAAAAATTTTCTGCTCAGAGCAATGGTGTATTAATAAAAAAAAATAGAGGGGACGTTCAATGACAGACATCCAGCTAGAATCAGTCCCGTTGACCACTACCCTCTGTCCTCCATAGGCAAGCCAGGTCTGAATCCAAACGGTCAATTAATCATGTGCACGCTTTTATTTAATTGAAATGTAGTTGTACAGGCACAACAAATTGGTGCCGAGTATGAACCTGAATGTCAGTGAGTATCACCAACTGCACTGACTGTTACGAGTTGACAGATTTCAGAGGAAGAAGAGGGACTGCGAGAGGACAGAGTTAAACAGTATGGAGAAGGCGGTCATAGATGCTAATGAAGGGACGTGTGAGTAACTGCATAGTGAAAGACGCACAACTAACAAAATGTGAAAATAAAGTGACGATGGCCCTTAGTCAGGAAAGTCGATGAATTTGATAGTGCTAATGAGGACTGAGAATTGTATATAGAGGGGGTTGAACTGTACTGTAACGCGAACCATGTGCATGAGGTAAGTAAATTTTCCATCCTTCTGAGTCTAATGGGTGCTAAGATATACAGACTTTTACACAACTCCTGCAAAGCTAGCAAGCAAGACATTCGATGAAATTGTTACAATTTTACAGTATCACTTAAACCACTAGTTATAGTTGAGAGATTTAGATTTAACAAAAGGAACCAGCCGAAGGATGAAAGCACTTCTGAATGCATTGCAGAACTACGCAAACTTTCCCTTCACAGATGGACTTTCTGATGTGTTAAGGGACAGGCTTGTATGTGGCACGCATAGTCAAAGTACTCAAAAGAGGCTACTGGCAGAAAGCGACCTAACCTTAGAATGAGTATTGACCATTGCAGTATCATTGGAGACAGCAGAAATGGTTGCATCAGAACCTCAGAAAAAGAGTTTAGAATGTGAAATGCACAAAATGTCCCTGAATGGTTCAGGAAACCAAAAATGTCATCGATGTGGCAAATCCTTCCATTATGCAAATAACTGTTGGTTCAAAGAAAAAGTTTACAGAAAGTGTCACAGACAAGATCACAAAGAGAGAATGTGCAAGTCAGACAAAAATCACAACCAAGGAGAAAAACCACACAGAGTGAAAAGTTTCAAATACAAAACTAAACAAATGCACAAAGTGACCAAATGTGAGATGGTCACAAAGTCTGACAAACATGAGCTGTCGTGCCTAGAACTGCATTGCATTACTGAAGCGGATCACAGAATCATACGGATTACAATATAGAGTCTGGTGTAAAACTGAAAATGGAGCTGGATACAGGGTCGGCCTTTAATTTCAGAGGCCGACTACAACAGAATGTTTCCTGAGCTACCTTTAGAAAAGACCTCAGTGATGCTGAAGACCTACACAGGCAAAAAAAGCATTTCCCAAAAGCATACTGCGGAAGGCCAGCACTTTTCTGACGTGAATGGTTGAGAATGGCACATAATCAAAGCTCTCAATGTATCATCAACAGGCAACTGCAGTCCAAACAATAACTAACCAGAGACGGTCACAGCTGCTTAATGCTAATGAGAGGTATTTGAGAAGGGGATTGGTAAACTCAAAGGCATGAAGGCCAGAACTGAACTGGATAAAGCAGCAACACCAAGATTCCATAGAGTGCGTCCAGTGTCTTAAAGTGGATGCTCAACTTCAGAGCTTGGTGGTGTCTGGCATTCTCTCCACGGTTGAGTGGAATGACTGGGCCACGGTGATCAATAAAGGGAAGGGCGAAGCTGCTTGCATATGCAGGTACTTCAAGGTGAGCAGCAACCCTGTGCTGCGTACGTTCCCTGCCATGAGTAGATTTTTGCATCCTTGGCAAGTGGGGAGAGGTTTTCAAAGATTAACTTCTCACAAGCCTATCTGCAAATGGAGATTGAGGAGTCAATCAGGAAGTTCCTCACAATCAACACTCACAAGGGTCTGTTTCAATATAATCGCCTCGTCTTTGGCATCGCATCAGACTCCAGCAACTTGGCAAAGAGCAATGGACTAAGTGCTCCAAGATAATCTCAGGAGACAATGTTACCCTGATGACTTCATTGTGACTGGCAAAATCGATGAAGAACACCTCCAGAACCTCAGTAAAGTGCTTACCAGGCTGCGTGAGTATGGACTGCATGCAAAGAGAGAAAAGTGTGAGTTTTTCAACAATGAAATCTCATATTGTGGACATGTCACTGACAAGCATGGTACAAGAGAAGACTGAAGCAGTGCTACAGACACCCAGACCAGAAAATATGTCACAACTCAGGTCATACTTGGGCCTTGTAAACTACTACCACCGGTTTCTCCCAAACATTGCCACATTGAATGCATTGTTACAGACAGGAGCCAAGTGTGAAAGGTCAGAAAGATGAGAAACAGCATTCAAGTAAACAAAGTATGACAACACGACAGCTGGTAGAGCTGAGGGATATGG
This sequence comes from Mobula birostris, assembly GCF_030028105.1. Classification (NCBI taxonomy): domain Eukaryota; kingdom Metazoa; phylum Chordata; class Chondrichthyes; order Myliobatiformes; family Myliobatidae; genus Mobula; species Mobula birostris. Next base: position 101,420,861 of record NC_092381.1, read on the forward strand.
TGAGCTGGTGTGTAGGTCTGATTGAGAGTTTGAATGAGATGATAGGTCATCAGTGTTTACCCATGGAGGGCATGCTAAGGTTACAAGATGATGCTAGTCGAAGGTACACAGTGAGAAAAGTATCAGTGATGTGGGACACAATGCAAGATTGGGTAGATGGGTTTCTGGGATTGATTGGGTCAGAACACTGAAACAGGCCCTTTACCCCACCGAATACTTATTAACATTGAAACCGTTTTATTTTCACCCCATCCTCACTCATCTGTGCCCTAGGGTCAGTTTAAATGACCAATTAACTACCAACTCCCACTTCTTTGGAATTTGGGAGGAAACTGGAGCACAAAGGAAACCCATGAAGCCACAGGGAGAACGTGCAAACTCCACACAGACAGCACGGAAGGTTGAGATTGAACCCGGATCTCTGGATCTATGAGGCCAAGGTGTTACTTGGGATTAAGAAATGAAATAAAAAGGTTCCTACGCAGGATGCTGAGGCTGATAAATGCACAAAGACGTGCTCTTGGCAAAGGAGTGTTATGGTGAGGGAGTGAGATTTAAAGCAAGGAAAGGAGATCAGATGGTGGAACTGAAAAACCTGTCAAGGTGGGTGAGTAGGATTGAGGAATATGTTGAGTAGAGAGTCTGCAATAAAGAGCACAGAACAGTACAGCACAGGAACAAGCCCTTCGGCCCAGTAAATCTGTGCTGACCACAATGCCAATTTTAATAAATCCCACCTGCTTACATATGATTGAGATCCCTTCATTACCTGTATATTCATGTTCCTGTCTAAATGCCTCTTAAACACTAATATTACACCTGCATTCACCACCTCTTCTGGAAGCTTGTTCTTGACACTCTCTGGGTAAAACTTTGCCTTGTAAGTCACCTTTAAAGTTTCCCCCTCTCATCTGGGAATATAACTCTGAATGTCTACCCTTATCTATGCCTCTCATTATTTTATAAACTTCTATCACGTCTCCCCTCAGCCTCTGCTGCTCCAGAGGAAACAACACACAGCTGTCTATCCTCTTCTTCTAGCACATGCCCTCTAATCCAGTGGTCCCCAACCACTGGGCTGCGGACTGGTACCGGGCCACAAAGCATGTGCTACTGGGCTGCAAGGAAACAATATGAGTCAGCTGCACCTTTCCTCATTCCCTGTCATGCACCGTTGAACTTGAACATAGGGTTGCCAACTGTCCCGTATTTGCCGGGAATGGTTTGTCCCATACGGGACCAAGGGCGGTCCCGTATTTCCCCCACTAAGGTAGAGCGTTCCTATGAAACCTTTTGTGCTGAAATGGCATTAAGCAAAGAAGCAATTACCATTTATTAATATGGGAAAAACTTTTGAGCATTCCCAGACCCAAAAAATAAGCTAACAAATCATACCAAATAACATATAAAACCTAAAATAACACTAACATATAGTAAAAGCAGGAATGATATGATAAATACACAGCCTATATAAAGTAGAAATAATGTATGTACAGTGTAGTTGGGAAGATTAAGCCAAAACCGATTTGTGGGAAAAAAAACCAGCACGTACACGCATGCGCACGTCATGCATGCGCACACAGGTACCCGTGCAAGGCTTCATGGTCATTGTAGTCTTTCTTGGGGTAAACACAAGTGTCCCGTATTTGACTGTTACTTTTGTCCCTTATTTGGGAGTGAAAAAGTTGGCAACCCTAACTGTAAAAGACATGTTGAGGTGAGTTTAACCCTACTTGAACACCACCTCCCACCCCCCACAGTCAGCCAGTCCGCAAGAATATTGTCAATATTAAACTGGTCCGTGGTGCAAAAAAGGTTGTGGAGCCCTGCTCTAATCCAGGCAAGATCCTGTTGAACTTCCCTATGTACTTGTCTAATGCAGTGACTGGAATAGAACACAATACTCCGAGTGAAGTCCTCATCAGCCGCAAAGATGAGGACCAGAGAAATGAATGAGAGTTATGATGAGAAGTGGAGACATGATGTGGTCAGGGTTGGTGACAGTGCTGTCAGTAGAAAGGGACACAGGGCTGTGCATAGAAGTCAGGGGCAGAGGGCCTAATGAATCTGAAACTGCAACAGCCATTTTCCTGGAAGGACGGCTGATCAGCACAAACTGGATTGTTTATTAACCCCGTTTGATTCTGAGAGACAATGCCTTTCACATCAGCTCACTCTCCACTTCACACGAACACAAAGACATCCTCTGTTTTTATTTAATGTTGCTTTACCCTGAGGGACATGTCAGATTGAAGGATTCTTAGAGCAATTTATTTTTATAAACCCGAACCTCATCACTCTCCTCGGTCATCATATTAATCACAGAGTGTTAAATATTGACGAGGCTTTTGAAAATTTCCCCAGGGCCTTTTCAGTTTTTGAAGCTCCTTAGAAAGATTATCTTTGCCATTTGTCACTGTGTGGCTCCTGGTTGTTTTTCTCTCCCTCTGTCAGTTTAGCCTCGTGCACTTGCTCAATTTTTGTGTTTTATGTCTGACCTCAGACACTGTTTGTTCACCCCAATACAGAACTTACAGCATCTCCTGCTGTAACCTATTCAAAATATCCAAATACAAATTTATTGGAGAATTCTTGTTAACCCTCCCCCCGTCTGAAAATCAAACTCGGCCCAGTTTGGATGAACATTGACAGTTTACACTGTTCGATTTGGTTGGCGATGAGCTGGAGCCTGACTCCGGATCGTTAGTCCTGGTGCTCTTCTAAACGAGAGCCATCCTTCTGTTAAAAACTGTCTGCCAGATTTCACATCAGAGGAGTTCTCACCCATTCCAGGCAGTCTGCTGTTACGAAGTCCATATCAGTGTAGAGTCTGCCCACCATTTGGCTGGGAGTCCTTACCATGGGTGAAAGACGGCTGAGGAGCAACCTCTCTCATTATAAAATCATGAGGACATAAATAAGGTGGATGGTCATAGTCTTTTACCAAGGGTAGATGAGTCTTAAACTACAGGTTTAAGGTGAAGGAAGACTTGAGGGACAAGTGGGTATGTGGAACGAGCTGACGGTATAAGGGTAGATGCAAGGACAATTACAATGTTTAAAAGACATTTTTAGAGGCTTGTTAGTATGAATGGTTGAGAGGGATGTGGGTCAAACACAAGTAAATGGGACTAGATGAGGGAGATGACTTGGTTGGCATGGGTGAGTTGGATCGAAGGGCCTGTTTTACATGGTTTATAACTCTGTTATTTACTCAGAGGATGAAATATGCTGTCCTTCTCTGGTCTATACAAGTCTCATGTGGTAGATTCTGAGATGATCCAGCAAGCTACTCAGTTGAACCTTAACAGCTTTGATTTCCCTAACGATGGTACCTTCAGCAGAAGGACTACAGTAGGTCACCACCACTTTCTCAAGGGTAATTAATGCGGGTTGTAAATGTGATTCAACTAGCACTAACTGAACATGGCGTACGACTAACAACCGGGCCCAACTCTTGGCCTTCATGTGTGGCTTAGCTACTAGCACAGAGGAATTGTTTCTACTGACAAGAGAAGGAGCAAAGGCAGACCACCTGGCGCCTCAAGACCAGTTGCTTTGGGCAGGTGGGGTTCATCACCTTCAACACAGCACACCTAGGAGAAGGAAAGCTCTGATTTTAAACTCCCGCTGCTTTGCGGCCATACCCACCCATGGGAAAGGCTTCAGGAGTAAAGCCCGAGGGTCCCTAAGGCAGTTTGATGTTCACAACTTCACTCTGGCAACCTCTGTGACGACACTGGTGCCAAGCTGTATCGGTGCTTGTCCTTCCCTTAGACAACATCAGTGACATGGAGAGGGGGAACCCACTGTGCGGGCAATCTTCCCGCCCAGGCTTGCGCCCTAGAGAAGACACCAGAGGCGCAAACCCATGATCCCCTGGATCGACGGGTGCCTACTACTACTAACCAAACGTTGAAAATGGAATGAAAAAATGATAGCAGAGGCAGGGCCCGTGACTGAACTCCAAACACCTGGCCATCTTCACAGACTGCCAGCGAGCGAGGTGTTTCCCAGACATATGCCAGACTAAAGTCTGTGCCTAAGAATCTATGTTCAGGCTCAGAATTAGATACATAACAGATGGCATTACCAATGTGCCAAACTGATAAGCACTACATGAAGGGAATACAAGGCTTTTGCTCGTGGTGTCCAATAAAAAAAGCTCAGAATGCTGAATATATTTTGTGTCAATTTATCAAGTGGCTTTATTCCATCTTGGTTCCCTTTTAAATCCTTCCTTTTCTCTATTGTTTCTTTTATATTTATCTAATTCCCTCCCATTTAGTATCTCGTCAACATACTCATTTTGATTTCTCTAGCACTATTACTGGTTACATATGCAGAAAAGGAAGAATTGAGCAGCCATAACAGGGGAGTTGGACTAAATGGAGAGTTTGACTGGACCAGGCAGACATTGTGGGCTGGAGTGACTTCCTTGTCTGATTTTTATTATCTTGCTTTGACATAAAGGTTTAGCAGAGTTTTCACACTAAAGATGAGAACAAAGTAATTGAACGGTTACCTGGCAGCCAAGAAATCTCCATGGCAATCAGCCACAAGAATTGTAGGCTGCCAGGGCGACGTGACATTTGAATGACTGCAATATACTGAGCTCAAAACAGAGATGAGAGGGAATTTATCTGTGCTTAGTAAAGGCCATGATTCTCAAACACTATGTGCCTCAAAGCTTCCTGGCAATGATCCTGGCTAGATTAACAGTGAGCACTGAGCTCCTGCCCAGCGACCGGCATTACCTCATCATCTATTTGTACAGCACGAATGAAAACCATTCGTCCACTATAGCTCCCATCACATTCACTCTCATGTATCTACCAAGCAAGCCGTCCTATGTCCACTCTCATTTCTCTTTTATTTTTAACGCACTTGAAAAAACTTTTACTATCCACTTTGATATTAATTGCTAGCTTGCTTTCATATTTCATCTTTTCCCTTCTAATGATTTTTTTAGTTGCTCTCTAGGTTTTTAAAAACTTCCCAATCCTCTATCTTCCCATTAATTTTTGCTTTGTTTTATGCCCTTTCTTTTGCTTTTACAATAGCTTTGACTTCTCTTGTTAGTTATGTCATGGTTGTACCATTTTACCATTTCAGCATTTCTTCATTTTTGGAATACATATGTCTTGCACTTTCCTCATTTTTCCCAGAAATGCATGCCATTGCTGCTCTGCTGACATCCCTGCCAGCAGCTCCTTCCAATTTACTTTGGCCAACTCCTCTTCATACCACTGTAATTTCCCTTACTCCACTGAAATACTGCTACATCAGACTACACTTTCTCCCTATCAAATTTCAAGTTGAACTCATCTTTCCTATAGTAGGGTGACAATAAATGAACACCATCCCAAATGAGGCTCCTCCAGCATCTTAAAACATAACATCCCAACTTCAATACTCAACATTCATTTATTTTGATACTCACTAGTTGGGGTGTATGGGGTGTCAGGGAGGGGTAGCACCTCTGGTGGGAGAACATGTCCTGTCCTTTTCAAGGTGGTTAGTCCACCTTTGGTCCCCACCTGGCACTCAGCTCTCACCTGTGGTTCCTCGTAGCTGTTTGCATGCGACAGCGGCCACACCCCGGGCAACGGCTTCAACAAGCCGGCTAAACCAGGTGAGGGTAGCCGATGGGTCTCAAACCCTCGGTGAGATAGAGAGATGTCTATCCCAGCATGTGAAGATAGACTCCGGCGGATTGAGCGGACGAGACCTATGGAAGGTCCAGCGGTCAAGAATGTGGTCTCTGCAAGCGTCGTGGAACGTGTAGAGCACGACAAGACACAGAAGACGTTCTGGTCATCCACTGCGCCTAGTCCCATCCCCAGCCGTCTCGACTCTTGTCTTGCCACTGGATCCAGATGGGAATTGGGAAGAGAGAGTGAGGCTGACGTTGCGCAACTCTCCCTCACTTAAATCCAAATCAAGCACTAGTCTCGACACCATCAAGCCGGCTGGTGGCGCAGTGACTCTGGAGCAAAGGTTTCCAAGTTCGAATCCAGTCGGGCCGCTCTGGGCACGCTTTCCATCCATGCCGGGTTAAGTGTCGAGCTAGCAACTCGACCTCGTAAAAAGTACTAATGGTGTCGAGATCTTCATTGATGACGATGGACGAACCTATACATATACTCACTAATAATCAATGTTTTGCCAGGGTGCCAAAAACCTTCACCAGTCATGCTTTGAAAGGAAGTAAAACACTACACCCCTACAGGATCTGACAACCCTGTGATAGCTGTTTCAGAGACCGATGTCAGAACATCTTTCAAGAGTGTGAATCTTCGCAAAATAGTGTACCTGGTAGGGCACTGGCTGGAATGTTCAAGAATATCTCCAATCTCTCACTGCTGCACTCGGAGGTTCCCACTTACTTCAAAAGAGCATTAATCATACCAGTGTCCATGAAGAGCAGAGGAGCTGCCACAATGACTCCAGTAAATGTGAGTGCAACTGGGTGATAGTCATTGAGGCAGTAATTAAAAGGAATTTGTAGAATGCCTACAAGATGGCTTTTTAAATCAGCTTGTGGTTAAGCCAAATAGGGAAAAGGCCATTCTGTATTGAATGCTGTGTAATGAACCAGATTTAATTAGGGAGCTTAAGGTAAAGAAACCCTCAAGAAGCAGTGATCATAATATGCGCGCAACTGGACAATAATCACTGCACTCATATCATGATCACTGAACTAGCTTCCTCATCGCCGAGGACATCTTCAAAAAGTGATGCCTTAAAAAGATGGCATCCATCATTAAGGGCCCCCACCACCCTGGACATGCCTTCTTCTCATTATTACTATCAGGGAGGAAATACAGGACCTGAAGATACAAACTCAACGTTTCAGGAACAGCTTCTTCCCCTCCACCATCAGATTTGTAAGTAGTCCATGAATGCTTATTTCACTACTATTTTAACTTATTTGGGACACTATGCCACTGAATTGGGACTGGAAACTGTTGCAGAATAGTTTCTAACCAGTGTCAGTCATGTGTACTTATATGGCCATTAGACATTACAATGTGCTTAAGCAAATATTTTTTTTAAGCGTCAGTTTTGTGTGTTTGTGTTCAAAAAGCAGTAATTTTAGTCACTGATAGTTGGCGAGAAGTAAGCAATAAGACAATTCAGAACTCTTGCTCACAGTGGTTTCAAGCATTCAGGCTTGCAGATGGCAGAAATAACCAGGTGTAAAATTGAAACCATTTCATTACTTCAGCAAGTTAGGAACACAGAGAATTTGAAGGTATCGACAATTATCTTGAACGTTACAATGAAAATGAAGATTTGGAGGGTGTAATCGTTAGAAGTATTGTATGAAGGCGATCCATTATCTGCACTAGATGGCTCTGCTGATTTTGTTAATTTACAGTTAATCAAAAGAACATGGCAACATTCATTGGATGAATTCCTCCATCAACAAGTACCATGAATACACAGCTTTATAGTACTGCAGTACTATTGGTAGTGTTCTAATTTGTTCTGTATTTCATTTAAATAACCAATTTGTTACTCAGTTAAAAAGACAGAGTACATGGCATTTAACTGCGATGAAGGTACTCTCAAGACTGTAAAGAATGATACCATTAAGAAAGTCTTTGACTTCAAGTACCTTGGGTCAAGAATGATGAGTTCAGAGAAGGACATAAAGATACGGAAGGCGCTGGCGTGGAGGGCTATGAACAACATGAAGGAAATCTGGAAGTTGAACCTGACCAGAAGGCTTAAAAAGAGGATCTTCATAGCGGTCATAGAGTCCATTCTCATGTACGGATGCGAGACGTGGACAGTCACCAAGACTATGCGAAAGTCCCTAGATGGCTGCTATACACGAATGCTTCTCCGTGGATTGTCACCTTGTCGCGGTGGAGAAGCTTGTGTGGTCCTGTGATCCTGAGAGCAATGCAGTCTGGAGCTATGCTCCTGGTCGAGTCACCCATGGCGGTAAGGTCGAGGGTGACGTCCCTGACAAAGAACAATCCAACCAAGACCTCAACGGTGGAACAGGCGGACGAAGTTACTTTGAACTCAACGGCTGCAAAGGCGGATAAAGGCTGCAACAAATCCATCAGCTCCAATCATCATGGTTTCCATACCATTGGAATCAGTTGGTTGATTTGTGAAGTATCGTGTGCTTCTTGGAGTGCAACATCAAGTTTACGTTAAACAAATACACACACAGGCGTCTTCACTCTGTGGGCCACTTGATCAACAGAATGAAGACCATCATCCTCGACCTTGAGGGATAGCCATGACGACGACAACGACGATGACACGAATGCTCTGGATGGCTCTTGACATGAGGCACATGACAAAGGTTGAGCTCTATAACGACCTACCGATGCTCACCACTAAAATCGAGGCTAGAAGACGGCAACTAGCGGGGCACTGTCTATGCCACCCCGAGCTACCTGCCAGCCTAGTCATCATATGGGAGCCCAAGCATGGGAGGATGAACCCTGGGCGCCCTCCCAAGACTATGGTCAACATGCTCCTAGAAGACAGCGGCGTGGCTAATGAAGATGAACTGAACACACTGATGAGAGAGAGGGGGAAGTGAAGAGTCCGTCATTGTGCCTGACAACGACCCCCAAGGCCTGAGTTGACGTAGTAGTAGTAGTTACTCAGTTAAATAGTAATTTGTCTTTTTTATACCTTTTTAACAATTTCCATGAAACTTTGGCTAACTGGGGCAGCCACTTAATGGGTCTAAAATGTACTGGTTCTGATGTGTCTTAGTTAACTGGAATCCACGGTATACTTTATATACTGCACTCTACTGCTGTAGCAAAATTACAAATTTCACAACTTCTGTCAGTGATAACAAACCTAATTCTGATTCTCTCAATAAATGGTGCCTGATCCACTGATTAGGAGAAAGATCAGTACATGTATGGATCCGTGGGAGATGAGCAAGGTCCTAAGTGAATACTTCTCATCCGCATTTACCACGGAGAAGGACATGGAAGTTTGGAAGCTTGGAAGTTTAGAGAAGAGAATAGTGATGTCAAAGAACGAAGGCCAGAAGTGCATAAAGGTGCAGAAATCTCTAGGATGTCCCTCCTGGCACTTATCCTTGTAAGCAGAAAAAGTGCTACACATGCCCTTACATTTCTTCCCTTACCACCATTCAGGGCCCCAGACAGTCCTTCCAGGTGAGACGACACTTCACCTGTGAGTCGGCTGGGGTGATATACTGCATCCAGTGCTCCCGTTGCAGCCTTCTATATATTGGCCAGACCCGACGCAGATTGGGAGATCGTTTTGCTGAACACCTACACTTTGTCCGCCAGAGAAAGCAGGATCTCCCAGTGGCCACACATTTTAATTCCACATCCCATTCCCATTCTGATATGTCTATCCACGGCCTCTTCTACTGTAAAGATGAAACTACACTCAGGTTGGTGGAACAACACCTTATAATCCGTCTGGGTAGCCTCCAACCTGATGGCATGAACATTGACTTCTCTAACTTTCGCTAATGCCCCACTTCTCCCTCAGACCCCATCCGTTATTTATATACACACATTCTTTTTCTCTCTCTCCTTTTTCTCCCTCTGTCTCTCTGACTATACTCCTTGCCCATCCTCTGGGTTTTTTTCCCCCTCCCCCTTTTTCTTCTCCCTGGGCCTCCTGTCCCATGATGCTCTCATATCCCTTTTGCCAATCACCTGTCCAGCTCTTGGCTCCACCCCTCCCCCTCCTGTCTTCTCCTATCATTTTGGATCTACCCCTCCCCCTCCCACTTTCAAATCTCTTACTAGCTCTTCCTTCAGTTAGTCCTGACGAAGGGTCTCGACCAGAAATGTCGACTGTACCTCTTCCTAGAGATGCTGCCTGGCCTGCTGCGTTCACCAGCAACTTTGATGTGTGTGGCTTGATTTCCAGCATCTGCAGATTTCCTCGTGTTTGTGATTTCCTGGGATGTTGTGGGAAGCAAAAAAGGAGATGGCTGGTGCTCTGGCTCAGAACTCTGTATCCTCTTTAATCAATTGAGATACTAGAAGGCTGAAGATTGGCTAATGTTGCTAATTTATTAAGAGCTGCAATGACAAGCCACAGAACTACAGGCTGATGAGCTAGTGGAAAGGATTCTGAAAGACATGAAAAGCAAATATTTTAATGGATAGCAGAAGTTCCTTTGTTCATGGTAAATTGTGCCTCCCAAATTTGCTTTAACTTTTTTTTGGAAGAAGTTACCAAGATGATTGACATGGACAGGGTAGTAAACATTACTTACATCAGCGGTCCCCAACCACCGGGCCGCGGACCGGTACCGGGCTGCAGAGCATGCGCTACCGGGCCGCGAGGAAACGATATGATTTGCCGATATGAGTCAGCTGCACCTTTCCTCATTCCTCGTCACGCACTGTTGAGCCATTACCTGCGCGTCACCCATTTCAGCGCGGGAAGGAGATCAACTCCTCGAGCTTGCAAATGAAGGCGGGCTGAAAAGTCTGTTTGACATAACATCTCTGCTGGCATTCTGGATTAAAGTCAAGGCTCAATATCCTGAGATGCCCACGGAAGCACCGAAAACGTTGCTTCCATTTTCAACATATCTCTGTGATGAATGTAACAAAAACTAAATTGCGGATTAGACTGGACATAAGGACCCCCGTTCAAGTATCGCTGTCCCCCATCACCCCTCGATTGGACCGTCTTGTTGCAGGAAAGCAAGCCCAGGGCTCCCACTGATTCAGCGATATTGGTGCGTTGCAATGATTTTATAAGTTCATACGGGGAAAATATGCGCTGTGTTTAATATCCAAACGTTACTTAAAATGTTATGATGCTATTGACTTATATAATCATATAACAATTACAGCACGGAAACAGGCCATCTTTGCCTTTCTAGTCCGTGCCGAACGCTACTCTCACCTTGTCCCACCGACCTGCACTCAGCCCATAACCCTCCATTACTTTCCTCTCCATATACCTATTCAATTTTTCTTTGAATGATAATATTGAATCTGCTTCTGACATTTCTACTTGAAGTTTGTTCAACACTTACTTCAAGCTCCCCTGATAATTGACTTATCGCTATATTCATGCGAGGAAAATGTGCTGTGTGTTTAATATTAAATTCGTTAGATAAAGTCTTTTAGAAACGAAATTGAGTGTATTAGCTACTTATCACCGACATTCCGGTCGTGATTAACACCCCTCTCCGAACAGAATCGCCAAAAACGATTTGTAGAAAAATAATCGGCATGTGCACGCATGCGCAAATAACGCATACGCACTGGTGCCCGCGCAAGGCTTCATGGTCATTGTAGTCTTTCTCTGGGTGAACGCAACGTATTTGACTGCTACTCTTGTCCGTTGGCAACCATCCCGCCACCAACCCGTCCGCTACCCCCCCCGTCCGCCGGTCTGCAAGAATATTGTCAACATGAAACTGGTCCGCACTGCAAAAAAGGTTGTGGACCCCTGACTTACATGGACCTTACCAAGGCTTTTGATAAGAAGATTGGTCTAGAAGGTTAGAAAACTTGGAATGTAGGATGATACAGTAAATTATGTACAAAATCAGCATGATAGAAGCAGTCAGAGGATGGCAGTGGTAGTTGTTCTGCAAGTAGGAGACCTGTAGAGAATGGTGTTCTGCAGGCTAAGTGTGGGATCCTTTACTGTTTGTTACACATAATTATTGATTTGAAAAAGAGTGCAGGCAGCATGATTAGTAATTATGCATTCAGTACAAAAATTGACGACAGAGAAGATGATTGTAAACAGCATTTCAACAGGATTTTGATCAACAAGAAAATAGGCAAAGGAATGGCAAATGGAATTTAACTTGAACAAGTGCAAAGTGATTCATTTTGAAAAGTTAAATCAAACCAGGACTTGTACAATAAATGTACATGTGTTGTTGAACAACTAGACCATAGAACACAAATACAAAGTTTCCTGTAAATGGCAACACAGAAAGACAGGGTGGTGAAAAAGGAGGAGAATAAGTTTGCCTTCATCGTACAAGGCACTGAGCGTAGGAGTTGGGTGCGCAAGTCTGGTCAGCACACTACAGGATGTGAATAAGCTAAAGAAGGTGCAGGAAAGATTCACAGGAAAGTTGGACTGGAGGGCTTCAGTTATAAAGAATTATTGGATAGACTGGTATTGTTTTTCTAGAGTGAAGGTGCTTGAGTGGTGACCTTTAGAAGTTTATTAAATTATGAGGGGCATTATACTGGTCACAGTTTTTTCCCCCAGGCTAGAGTCTAAAAGGGCACAGGTTTAAGGTCAGAAGAAAGATTTAAAAAGGTTCTGAGGGGCAATCTTTTACACAAAATGGTATGGATATGGAACAAACTCCAGAGAAGGAGATTAAGGCCAGTACAATTACAAAATTTACTCCAAATACTGATCTCAATAATTATGAAATGCTGTTTGAATACTTATCTCCACTACCCTATCTCACAGCATTTTCCAGATTTCAACCACTGCTTGGGTGAAAAGGTCCTTCCCAAAATCCCTTCCGGTACTCTTACACCTTACCTTAAGATCCTGAAGACACATGATAAATGTTCACTGGTGAGAAAATCTCAGGCAGCGAGATGTAGTTTCAAGACACGTATGGTCAATTAAAACTGAGAAACATTAAAATTCTTTGATGCAGAGGGCGGTGAACACTAATGGAGGCCAGAACATTGGATTTAAAGCGGAGGTATATATATGTTTGAAAGGTTGGTGGATTAAGTGCTATAGGGATCTGGCAGAGAAGGAGCTGAGGCCTGGGATAGATTAGCCATGTTCACAGAGAATATTGCGGCCAGCTTGAGGGCTGAATGGCCAACTCCTGCTCATATTTATATATAACCATATAACCATATAACAATTACAGCACAGAAACAGACCATCTCGGCACTTCTAGTCCGTGCCGTACTCTTACTCTCACCTAGTCCCATCAACCTGCACTCAGCCCATAACCTTGCATTCCCTTCCTGTCCATATACCTATCCAATTTAACTTTAAACGACAACATCGAACCTGCCTCAACCACTTCTGCTGGAAGCTTGTTCCACACAGCTACCACTCTCTGAGTAAAGAAGTTCCCCCTCATGTTACCCCTAAACTTTTGCCCTTTAACTCTCAACTCATGTCCTCTTGTTCGAATCTCCCCCATTCTCAATGGAAAAAGTCTATCCACATCAACTCTATCAATTCCCCTCATAATTTTAAACACCTCTATCAAGTCCCCTCTCAACCTTCTACACTCCAAAGAATAAAGACCTAACTTGTTCAACCTTTCTCTGTAACTTAGGAGATGAAACCCAGGCAACATTTTAGTAAACCTCCTCTGTACTCTCTCAATTTTATTGACATCTTTCCTATAATTCAGCGACCAGAACTGAAAATTTGGCCTCACTCCAAATTTGGCCTCACCAATGCCTTATACTATTTCAACATTACATCCCAACTCCTATACTCAATGTCTGATTAATAAAGGCCAGCATACCAAAAGTTTTCTTCACCACCCTATCCACATGAGATTCCACCTTCAGGGAACTATGCACCATTATTCCTAGATCCCTCTGTTCTACAGCATTCTTCAATGCCCTACCATTTACCATGTATGTCTTATTTTGGTTAGTCCTACCAAAATGTAGCACCTCACATTTTTCAGCATTAAACTCCCTCTGACATCTTGCAGCCCACTCTTCTAACTGTCCTAAATCTCTCTGCAAGCTTTGAAAACCTACTTCATTATCCACAACGCCACCGATCTTAGTATCATCTGCATACTTACTAATTTAATTTACCACCCCATCATCCAGATCATTAATATATATGACAAACAACACTGGACCCAGTACAGATCCTTGAGGCACACCGCTACACACTCCTCCAATCTGACACACAGTTATCCACCACTACTCTCTGGTGTCTCCCATCCAGCCACTGCTGAATCCATTTTACTACTTCCATATTAATGCCTAACGATTGAACCTTCCTAATTAACCTTCCATGTGGAACCTTGTCAAAGGCCTTACTGAAATCCATACAGACAACATCCACCGCTATACCCTCGTCAACTTTCCTAGTAACCTCATCAAAATATTCAATAAGATTTCTCAAACATGACTTCCACGCACAAATCCATGTTGACTGTTCCTAATTTACCTGGGTCCTTGTTCGTATTTTTGTCACAGACGCTCTGCTAGGATAACTGCTTTTCATCCTCTACCTGATCCATGTTCCACAGAATTTTATTTACCACAATTAGGTCACTTTTCAGTCTTTCCTAATCTGGAGAATACAAACCCAGCCCATCCAGATTCTCCTCCAACTCAAGCAACTTCTTGATAAATCTGCAGAGGCGCAAAAGGTCTTGGGAGGTCTCGTGCAGGGTCCCTAAAGGTTAAATTGCAGGTTGAGTCAATGGTAAGGAAGGCATATCCAATGTTAGCATTCATTTTGAGAGGGCTAGAATATAAGAGTAAGGATGTACTGCTGAGGCTTTATAACGCATTGGTCAGACTGCTCTTGAAGTATTGTGAGCTGTTTTGGGCACCTTGTCTAAAAAAGGATGTGCTGGCGTTGGAGAGGGAAGTTAATGAGAATGATCCTGGGAATGAAAGAGTTCAAGTATGAGGAGGGTTTAATGGCTCTGGGCCTGTATTTGCTGGAATTTAGAAGAATAAGGCATGATCCACTGAAACCTATCAAGTGTTGAAAGGCCTAGACAGAGTGGAAGTGGAGAGGATGTTTCTTATAGAGGTGAGTCTAGGACCAGAGGACACAGCCTCAGACTGGAGGGATATCCATTAAGAACAGAAATGAGGAGGGATTTCTTTAGCCTTTGGGTAGAGAATTCATTGCCACACGCGGCCATGGAGGACAAGTGATTGGGTATATTTAAAGCAGATACTGATAGATTATTGATTAGTCAGGGCATCAAAGGTTATGGGACAGCTGGTGGCGCAGTAGCATCAGTGCCGGACTTCGGAGCGAAGGCTCCCGAGTTCGGTCCCAGTTGCCCCCCCGCCCCCGGCATGCTTTCCATCCGTGCCAGATTGAGCGTCGAGCTAGCCACTCGGCCTCGTAAAAAAAAAAAAACAAGGGTCGGGTCAGGAATGTTCATACCGTGACCCGGTTAATCCGAAAGGAGACCAATCCTGACATTACACGCCAGACAAGAATGGCTGACTGTCTGGTGTGACAAGCTATGAAATGAAAGGTTAAGGGGAGATGGCAGGAGATTGGGGAGATTGAGAGGGATAATAAATCGGCCATGATGAAATGGTGGGGCAGACTCAATGGGCTGAATGGCCTGATATTGGCCCTCAGTTATGGTTTCTTGTGTACTCACATCTTTCCTATTGTGTGGTTACTGAGAACGTCACACAATACTCCATTTCTGTCCAAATCAATGATTCACATAGTTATATCAAGACTTCCCTGCTCTTATATCCTATGCACTGATTAGTGAAGACAAATATCCTGTATGTCTTTATGACCACTTTATCTGCTGGTGCTGCTGCTGTCAGAGATTCTTGGACTTGCACTCCAAGGTCCCTTGGTACCCCAGTACCGCTGAAGACTGCATCATTCATTGTGTATGCCCTGGCCTTATTAGTCATTTCTAAATGCATCAATTCACATTTCTCAGGATTAAATTCCATCTGCTGCCAACCGTACTGATTGAGCAATGTTGTTTTGTTATCAAAGACTACTGACTCCTCTCTATCTCTCTACTATCAAGTCATTTGCAAATTCCTAATCATACTTCCCAAATGCACATCCTGATTGTTAGTGTATACAACAAAGCGCATGGACTTCGGTGATAATCCCTATGATTTACTGCTGGTTGCAGGTTACCAGTCACAAGTGCAACCTCAACCATCAATCTCTGTAACCTATCACTGCATTGTGTGGTTTAAGTTGTCACAGTCATAGAAACATAGAAAACCTACAGCACAATACAGGCCCACAATGCTGTACTGAACATGTCCTTACCTTAGAAATTGCCTGGGGTTACCCATAGCCCTCTATTTTTTCAAGTTCCATGTACCTACCCAGGAGTCTCTTAAAAGACCCTATCATATCTGCCTCCACCATCGTCGCTGGCAGCCCATTCCACGCACTCACCACCCTCTGCGTAAAAAAAACTTACCGCTAACATCTCCTCTGTACCTACTTCCAAGCACCTTAAAACTGTGCCCTCTCATGTTAGCCATTTTATCATCTTATCTATCAGGTCACCTCTCATCCTCCGTCGCTCCAAGGAGAAAAGGCCAAGTTCACTCAACCTATTCTCATAAGGCATGCCCCCCAATTCAGGCAACGTCCTTGTAAATTTCCTCTGCACCCTTTCTATGGCTTCCATGTCCTTCCTGTAGTGAGGCGACCAGAATTGAGCACAGTATTCCAGGTGGGGTCTGACCGGGGTCCTATATGGCTGCAACATTACCTCTCGGCTCTTAAACTCAATCCCATGATTGATGAAGGCCAATGCACTGTATGCCTTCTTAACCACAGAGTCAATCTGCGCAGCAGCTTTGAGTATCCTATGGACTCAAACCCTAAGATCCCTCTGATGCTCCACACTGCCAAGAGTCTTGCTACTAATGCTACATTCTGCCATCATATTTGACCTACCAAAATGAACCACTTCACACTTATCTGGGTTGAACTCCATCTGCCACTCCTCCTGGAGCACTAGATTACAGATAGGTCCTTCGGCCCATCCTGTCCTTGTTAAACTGTTATTCTGCCTCGTCCCTTCAACCTGCACTTGGACCATGACCCTCCGCACATGTAGTTATCCAAACCTCCCTTAACTATTGCAGTTGAACTGGCATCAACAACTTCTACCGACAGCTCATTCCACACTTGCACCACTCTCTGAGTTTCCCCTTAAATATTTCACCTTTCAACCTTAACCTATGATCTCTACTTCTAGAGCCACGCAACCTCAGTGGAAAAGGCCTGCATGAATTAACGCTATCTATACCTCTTCATAATTTTGTATTCCTCTATCAAATCTCCCGTCATTCTCCTACACTCCAGGGAATAAAGTCCTAACCTATTGAACCTCAGGTCCTCGAGTCCCGGCAACATCTTTGTAAATTTTCTCTGTACTCTTTCTCAATCTTATTGATGTCTTTCTTAAGGTGACCAGAACTGCACACAGAACAAATTAGCCCTCACCAATGTCTTATACAACTTTAAAACAATATCACAGCTCCTGGTACTCTTGATCCACCTCCAATTCAGGTGCAAACAGTCCTGAATGTACAAGGTGCCACCTTCCCTAGAAGAGAGCAAAATAATGCAATAAAATCTGAAGCCTCCCTTCTACACCATCTTTTTATCTATGTGTTTAAACGGTATTAACTTCCCATTTCTGGTCTCACTAGCACACAGCAAGAATAGCAATCCTGAGATCACAACCCTGGAGGTCTTGTAATGTAAGCCAGCATCTAACTGCCTGAACTTACTTTGCAGGATCTCATCAGCCTTCCTGCCTATATTAGTACCAAAGTGGACCATGACCTCAGGCTGCTCACCCTCTCTCTTAATTATGCTATAGGCTCAATCTGAGATGTCCCTGATCTTGGCACCTGGAAGGCAATATATAGAAACATAGAAAATAGGTGCAGGAATAGGCCATTCGGCCCTTTGAGCCTGCACCACCATTCAGTATGATCATGGCTAATCATCCAACTAAGAACCCTGTACCTGCCTTCTCTCCATACCCCGTGATCCCTTTAGCCACCAGGGCCATATCTAACTCCCTCTTAAATATAGCCAATGAACAATGAATATCATCCAGGAACTTTGTTCTCTTCTGCAGACCCTCCTGTATGTTCCCATAACCAACGAATCCTCTATCACTACTTCTCACCTCTTCTTCCTCTTCCCTTTTGAATCACAGAGCCAGGCTCAGTGCCCGAGATCTGACTGCTGTGAGTTTCCTCAGCTAGGTTGACCCACGCAACCGTATCCAAAACAAAGCAACACACATAAAATGCTGGAGGAACTCAGCAGGTCAGGCAGCGTCTATGGAAATTATTAGGTAGTCTACATTTTGGGCCAAGACCCTTCTCCAAATCAATATACTTATTATTGAGCAGGACAGCCACAGGGTAACCTGCACTGACTGTTTCTCCCATGTCCCTCCCCGGGTGGTACAAGTGTGCTGAACCTAAGGTGAAACTATCTCCACATAATTCATATTGCACTAGATCTAACAGGCTCTTACCCTCTGGACTGGTCTTCCAAGTTGGACCACTGAAATCCATCTGAAATACATTACTAACACTACACTCAATCATACACATAGGACTTCTTTAGAACAGAGAACAGTATGACACAGGAACAGGCCACGATGTGCTGAGTAAATTAAACTATTAATTAAATTCCTAACCTAACTGATCCCTTCTGCTTAAAGAACACTCGTACCCTTCCTGTCTACATAATGCCTATATCGCTCCTATCTAAACAATGTCGATATCCCCTCTGTACATTCCAGTGTCTATTTCTGAGACTCTTAAATGCCTCCATCATATTTGGCTTGCACTACTACTCCTGGCAGCACACATAAGGCATCTACCACTCTCTATGTTAAAAAACACGTGCTATACATCTGCTTTGAGCTTGTTCCATCTCATCTTAAATGCATATACCCAGTAATTTTAGACATCTCAACCCAGGGAAAAAGATACTGACTGTCTACTTTATTTGAGCATTTAAAAAATTCAGCCAAATTTATCAGTCAAGACCTCAATCAAGTTATCCTTAATTAAATCTCCATCTATCAAGTGCAGATGATTGCTGTCCCGCAAAATGTTTTTTTTTACTGATTTCCTTACCACTGATATTACAGCTGTAATAACTGGCTTAGCTCCTGTTACCTTCTTCAATAAAGATACCAGATTTGGAGTTCTCGACACCTCTTATGTTGCCAAAGATCCAGCAATCTCCTTCCTTACTTTTCACAGCTGACTACAATACCTCAACTTATCCACCTTCAAACCTGTTAATACATCTAATATAATTTTGGTTCATGTGACTATTTTGAATGTTCAGGTAAAATATATCCCTATGTTCCTCCTGAATTAACTTGAAGATGTATGGGGTATTCCTCCTTTTTGACAAAGGGAGCATGTTTGTATGCTATAAAATTCTAACTAGACCACAGCTGCAGTACTGTGCATTTCTGTGATCACCATATTACAGAATGGAAGTTTAGGTGTGAGAGAGGACACCAAGTAGAAAGGACATTTAAGATATTGTCAGGCCTGAATAGTTTAGCAGAGAATAGCTACACCAGAGTTGTTTTCTTTAGAACTGAGGGAAGATTAGAATAAGATGCATCCATTTATAAGAGGTCAGGCAGCATCAGTCAGAAACGATGAGTCGACGTTTCGGGCCGGAACCCTTCGTCAGGACTGAAGAATGGGGAAGGATTTGAAGAATGCTTGTAGCGTCAGTGGATAGACCAGTAATCGGAAAGACAAAGGGGTGGGGGAGGGGAAGCATTGACGTCATAGCCCTGAAAACAATGGGTAGTAGAAGAAGGAGGCGGAACCATGAGGGAGCTGGGGGAGGGGGCAGAGTGAAATAGGGATAGAGGAAGGGAGGGGGAGAGAATTACCGGAAGTTGGAGAATTCTATGTTCATACCAAGGGACTGGAAACTACCCAGACAGTATATGAGGTGTTGCTCCTCCAACCTGAGTTTAGCCTCATCATGGCAGTAGAGGAGGCCATGTATGGACATATCTGAATGGGAATGGGAAGCAGAGTTGAAGTGGGTGGCTACCGGGAGATCCTGCATTCTTCAAATCCTTCCCCATCTTTCAATCTTCAGTCCTGACGAAGGGTTCTGGCCCGAAACATCCACTCATCGTTTCTGACTGATGCTGCCTGCTCTGCTGAGTTCATTCAGCGTACTGAAAGTGTTGCTTTGATCTTTTACAGCATCTGCAGATTATTTTGTGTTTATTATCCATTTATAAGTAACATACCTGGAATAGATGGAAAGTACTGTTTCTCTTAGCAAAAGCTCATTTCAATCATGGGCAGACAGTACAGAGAAGAAATTGCCTCGTACACAGACCTTCATCAATCAGGGCACTGAGTATAGAAGTTGGGACATTATTTTGCACTTGTACAAGGCTGCATTTGGATTACAGTGTTCCGTTTTGCTCGCCCTGCTATGGGAAAGATGCCATTAAGTTGGGAACAGTGCAGAGGAAATTTGCTTGGACTTGAGAGACTGAGTTAAAGAGAGATGTTGAGCATAAGTTGTATGCATTGGAATGTAGAAGCATGGTATCTTATAGAGCTGTATAAAACCATGAGGGGCAAAGAGAGGGTCAATAAATAAATATGCACAGTCTTTTTCCTAGGGTTAGGGAACCAAGAACATGGAGGACATAGGTTTAAAGTGAAAGGGGAGAGATTTGATAGGAACCTGTAAAATAAGTTATTTTCATAGAGGATAGTGGGTACATGAAACGAGCTCCCAGAGGAAGTGCTTGAGGAACGTACATTAACAACATTTATAAGACACTTGGGCAAGTAGGAAGGTACAGGAATCCATGTCAATCACAAGAAAATGTGATGAGCTTAGATGGAATCTTGTTAAATTTTCAGCGGTCTGCAATCATCATGAGAAGACATTCATTGGTGAAGCAATGCAAGATGTAAAAAGGGCTTCCGCCTTTTGAAACTTCTCAGCAGGATGCAATCATAAAGATCTCTTAATGACTCAGTAGGGGCCAATTAAAAAAGAAGCAAGATGCAAGTGGAGCAGCTATTGTTGGAATGGCCAAAGTTCGGTTCAGCAGACTTCGGTGAGAACAGACACAGGCTAGAACTTATGTAAGCTTGCGAAGCTAGGGGTATTACAGGGGTAGGAAAGATGGTAGTTCAGGCAGTCAAATGCTTCCCCTGTGAAAGCAGGATTTCAGGGTACCTTATAGTTTTCCTGATGACAACATCTGCAGAAAGTGCAACCAACTTCAGTTCCGACCGATAAACTAATTCCTATATGTAATACTTTAGATTTACTTACATAAAGCTGGAGCTAGATGTAGTCAGGATCATCCAGAAGGCTGAAAACCTCAAAGATGAGACTTTTACT
Organism: Mobula birostris; assembly: GCF_030028105.1. Lineage (NCBI taxonomy): Eukaryota > Metazoa > Chordata > Chondrichthyes > Myliobatiformes > Myliobatidae > Mobula > Mobula birostris. Next base: position 101,441,972 of record NC_092381.1, read on the forward strand.
GGTCACACTTCAGATAGCAATGGGTAACCGCCAGGAGAAGAAAGGGAAGAAGCAGTCAGCACAAGGTTCCCATGTGGCTATTCACCTCAGCAGCAAGCATACCAATTTGGATACTGCTGGAGGGTGGGAGGAGGGCGTGCAGTGGAGGAATGACTTATCAGGCACAGCAGCAGCAGCCAGGACAGTAGCACTGTAACTGGCTCTCAGGCTCAGCAAAGAAGGGCAAAGCCAGGCAGAGTGATAGTGATAGGAGACTAGATAGGGGGAGGGATTACAGATTTTGTGGCCACGAAAGAGATGCAAGGATGGTGTGTTGCCACCCAGGTGCTAAGGTCCAGGATGTCTCAGAGAGGCTGCAGAAGATTCTCAAGAGGGAAGGTGAGCAGCCAAAGGTCATGGTATATATTGGAACCAATGACATTAGAACATTAGAAAGTTTTTGACAAGAACAGCCCAACAAATTCCTATTCAGATAGTGTGTTGAAATAACTATTGAGTTTGGATGTGAAAGACTCCAAGGTACTACTCTCAACTACACAAACTACAGTTTGTTCCACGTGTCCACAACTCACTGTGTAAAGAAATGCTTCCTGATGTGAGTCTGAGATCTTCCTTTAACCATTTTCCATCCATGATTCCTTGATGATGGATTAATTTTAAAGTGCAGCTGTCATCCACTTTACTTACACCCTTAATGATTTTGGACACTTCTATCATGCTATCATGTTATCATATCTCCTCTCAATTCTACATCTATTTAGGCTACAAAGATTTAAGTCTTTCAATCATACTCATACCCTGCAGACCTGGAAAGAGTCTAGTTGCCATTCTCTGGACTCCCTCCAGTGTCTTCACATCCCTCACACAATACAGAGACCAAAACTGCACACAGTGCTCAAGTGTGGCCTCACAAGCACATTATACAGCTTAAGGAGAACGTCTCTAGACTTGAACTTCACTGAGCACATTATATAGCCCAACATTCTATTAGCCTTCCTAATCACTTCCGTGCATTATCTAGATGTTGATAGTGATGAGTTTTCCAGGATGCCCAAATCCTTGTCATAAAGTGCACTTTCTAACTCAAGACCCCCCATTGTATATTTATATAAAATACTTCTATGTAATATTTTACATTTACTTACATTAAATTTCATCTGCCTTATCTGCCCACATATGGATTTTGTTTAGATCTAACTGTGCCTGAATGTTATTAGCCTGTTCCCTCTAATTTTGTGTCACTGGCAAACCTTACTAGTTTATTTGTTGTGCACTTATCCAAACCATTAATGTAAATTAAAAACAGCAGCGGCCCCAAAACCAATCCTTGTGTAACTCCTCTTTGAACATCTTCTAGGTGTGAAAATAATCCTCTCGCCGTAACTCGTTGTTTTCTGATTTTGAGCCAATTCTACACCCATTCACACACCTTACTCTGAATCCCTACCTCCTGTAATTTTCCAGAATGAGGGCTATAAATTACAACAGAAGGTAGAAAAGGCATGTCAAAAGGGCAATGCTACAGTAGTCAAGGAGCTAGATGGGGAAAATCAGGTTGGTGCTGGATCCCAAGAGAGGGAATTTGTAGAATGCCTACAAGATACCCGTTTAGAGCAGCTTGTGGTTGGGCCCATTTGGGACAAAGATAATCCTGGATTGGATATTATGTGTAATGAACTAGATTTAATTAAAGAACTCAAGGTAAAGGAACCTGTGATCATAACTTCTCACTTGCTTCAAAAAGGCAACAATTATACAAGTGCCTAAAAAGAATAATGTGGGCTGCCTTGATGACTATCGCCCGGTAGCACTCACATCTACAGTGATGAAATGCTTTGAGAGGTTGGTCATGACTAGATTGAACTCCTGCCTCAGCAAGGATCTGAGCCCATTGCAATTTGCCTATCACCACAATAGTCAACGGTAGATGCAATCTCAATGGCTGTTCACATGGCTTTAGGCCACCTGGACAACACAAACACCTAAATCAGGATGCTGTTCATCGACTATAGCTCAGCATTTAACACCATCATTCCTACAATCCTGATTGAGAAGTTACAGAACCTAGGCCTCTGTACATCCCCCTGCAATTGGATCCTTGACTTCCTAAACAGAAGACCACAATCTGTGTGGATTGGTGATAACATCTCCTCGCTGACGATCAACACCGGTACACCTCAGGGGTGTGTGCTTAACCCACTGCTCTACTCTCTCTATACCCATGATTGTGTGGATAAGCAGAGGTGAAATGGCATCTACAAATTTGGTGATGATACAACCATTGTTGCTAGAATCTCAGACGGTGACGAGAGGACATACAGGAGTGAGATATGCCAATTAGTGGAGTGGTGTCGCAGCAATAACCTAGCACTGAACGTCAATAAAACGAAAGAGCTGATTGTGGACTTCAGGAAGGGTAAGACGAAGGAACACATACCAATCTTCATAGAGGGATCAGAAATGGAGAGAGTGAGCAGCTTCAAGTTCCTAGGTGTCAAGATCTCTGAGGATATAACCTGGTCCCAACATATCGATGCAGTTATAAAGAAGGCAAGACAGCGACTATGCTTCATTAGGAGTTTGAAGAGATTTGGTATGTCAACAAATACACTCAAGAACTTCTATAGATGTACCAACGAGAGCATTCTGACAGGCTGCATCACTGTCTGGCGTGAGGGGGCTACTGCACAGGACCGAAAGAAGCTGCAGAGGGTTGTAAATCTAGTCAGCTCCATCTTGGGTACTAGCCTACAAAGTACCCAGGACATCTGCAGGGAGTGCTGTCTCAGAAAGGCAGTGTCCATTATTAAGGACCTCCAACACCCAGGGCATGCCTTTTTCTCACTGCTACCATCAGGTAGGAGGTACAGAAGCCTGAAGGCACACACTCAGCGATTCGGGAACAGCTTCTTCCTCTCTACCATCCGATTCCTGAATGGACATTGAACACTACCTCACTTTTTTAATATATATTATTTCTGTTTTTTAGTACGATTTTTAATCTATTCAATATACATGTACTGTAATTGATTTACTTATTTTTTCTTCTTCTTCTTCTTCTATATTATGTATTGCATTGAACTGCTGCTGCTAAGTTAACAGATTTCACAACACATGCCAGTGATAATAAACCTGATTCTGATAATATGATAGAATTCACCATGCAGTTTGAGAGGAAGAAGATAAAGTCAAATATATCAGTATTACACTGGAGTAAAGGGAATTACAGAAACATGAGAGAGGAGCTGGCCAAAGTTGATTAGAAGGGGACTCTATCAGGGATGTCGGCAGCAGCAATGGCTGGAGTTTCTGGGAGAAATTCAAAAGGCACAGGATAGATACATCCCAAAGATATAATAGTATTCTAAAGGGATGATGAGGCAACTGTGGCTTTTAAAAACCAACAGAAGGCAACTAAAAAATCATTAGAAGGGAAAAGATGAAATATGAAGTTAAGCTAGTCAATAATATAAAGTAGGATACCAAAGAGGTTTTTTTTTCAGATATATACAGAATAAAAGAGAGGCAAGAGTGCTGGAAAATGACAGTGATGAAGTAGCAATGGGATGCAAAAAAATTGGCAGATGAACTAGATAAGTATTTTGCATCAGTCTTCGCTGTGGAAGATATTAGCAGTATGCTACATTTTCAAGAGTGTCAGGGAGGCATTAATGAGTGTAGTTACTATTAATAAGGAGAAAGTGCTTTGGATCCTGAAACCTCTTGAGGATAGATAACTCATCTGGATCAGATGGACTACACCACATGGTTCTGAAAGAGGTAGTTGAAGAGATTGTGGAGGGATTAGTAATAATCGTTCAAAAATCAGTAGATTCTGAAGTGGTTTCAGACGACTAGAAAATCATTAATGTCACTTTACTCTTAAAGGGAGGGAGGCTGAAGAAAGGAAATTGTAGGCTATTGCACCCAACTTCAGTGGTTGGGAAGATATTGGAGCCCATTAATAATGATGAGGTTTTGGGATACTTGGAAACACATGATAAAGCAGGCCAAAGTCAACATGATTTCCTTACAGGAAATTTGTTTTGCCTGAAAAATCTGTTGGAATTCTTTCAGGAAATAACAGATAGGATAGACTGAGGAGAGTTAGCAGATGTTGCTTATTTGGATTTTCATAAGGCTCTTGAGAAGGTGTCACAGCTGAGGCTGCTAAAGAAGGTAAGTGCCTATGGTATTACAGGAACGATCTAGCATTGATAGAAGATTGGATGACTGGCAGGAGGCAAAGAGTGGGAATAAAGAAAGCCTGTTCTGGTTGGCTACCAGTGATTAGTGGTGTTCCGCAGATGTCAGTGTTGAGAGCACTTCTTTTTACATTATTTGTCAGTGATGTGGATGACAGAATTGATGACCTTCTGGCCAAGTTTGCAGATGATACAAAGATAGGTGAAGGGGGCAGGTAGTGCTGAAGAAGCGACTTAGACAGATTGAGAGAATGGGCAAATTAGTGGCAGAAGGAATATAGTGTAGGGAAGTATAAGGTCATGTACTTTGGTAGAAGGAATAAAAGCATAGACTATTTTCTAAATGGGGAAAAAAATTCAAAAATCAGAGGTGCAAAGGGACTTGGGAGGCCTTGTGCAGGTTTCTCTAAAGGTTAACTTGCAGTATTCAGAGGTAAGGAAGGCAAATGTAATGTTTGTATTTGTATGGATAAGACTTGAATATAAGAGCAAGGATGTGATGCTGAGAATTTATAAGGCATTGGTCAGACCACACTTGAGGTATTGTGCAAACATAAGGAAATCTGCAGGTACTGGAAATTCAAGACACACACATCAAAGTTGCTGGTGAACGCAGCAGGCCAGGCAGCATCTCTAGGAAGAGGTACAGTCGACGTTTTGGGCCGAGACCCTTCGTCAGGACTAACTGAAAGAAGAGCTAGTAAGAGATTTGAAAGGGGGAGAAGGAGGGGGAGGGGGAGGGGGAGGGGGAGGGGGAGGGGGAGGGGGAGGGGGAGATCCAAAATGATAGGAGAAGGCAGGAGGGGGAGGGATGGAGCCAAGAGCTGGACAGTTGATTGGCAAAAGAGATATGAGAGGATCATGGGACAGGAGGCCCAGAGAGAAAGAAAAGGGGGAGGGGGGAGAAAAGCCCAGAGGATGGGCAAGGGGTATAGTGAGAGGGACAGAGAGAGAAAAAGGAGAGAGAGAAAAAGAATGTGTGTATATAAATAAGTAACAGATGGGGTACGAGGGGGAGGTGGGGCATTAGCGGAAGTTTGAGAAGTCAATGTTCATGCCATCAGGTTGGAGTATTGTGAGCAGTTTTGTCATTGAGTATACTTAAAGTGGAGATTGTTAGGTTCTTGGTTAGTCAGGGTGACAAAGGTTGTGGGAAGAAGGCAGGAGAATTAGGTGAAGGGAGATAATAAGTCAGCTATGATGGAATGGCGGTTCTGATGCAATGGGCCAAATGGCTTAATTCTGCTCCTGTATTACGGTCTTATGGTATGGACTAGTTGGGCTGAAAGGCCTGTTTATGAGCTACACATCTATGATTCTAAAAAGATCAATAACTAGGATAGAGAGTGGTAAGGATCTGAAATTCATTGAGATAGCTATAGAAAATCCCACTGTATTTAAAATTAATCAGTATGTGTTACATAAGCTTTAAAATGTAGAAAGATACAGGTACTGGGACGAGGCATCTTCAACCAGCAAAAAACAAAACTGGATAACTTTTTATCAAAACCAAATTTTATCTCTAAGATGGTCCAAAACAACAAATGCTATAAGATTTATAGTAAGATGCCAAATTGGATCCAAAACTGATTTTGCCATGGAAGACATAGGACCACAGTAGTAGGGTGTTATTCAGGATGAAGGTCAGTGATCAGTGGTATTTCATAGGGATCACTGCTGGGACCTCGATAGTTTACAATAGAGAAAATGTAACTTATCTATTTAATAAGTTGGTTTATTATACAAAATTGGCGAAGACAGAGGAAGGGAAGTATGTTATCAAAGGAAACAGAAGGATACATGAACCAGCTGGAAATTCAGGCAGAGAAATGGAAGATGGAGGTTAATTCAGGTACAGTAAGAGTGAGGTAATACATTTTGGGTAGTCAAATCTAAGGGGAAACTATACAGGTAGCAATGTTTATAGGCAGGTATACAGATATGTGAACAGGCAAGGAATAGAGGGACAGGGGCCATATACAACAGCTGAGATTAGTTTAATTTGGCACGATGGTTGGCACAGTCATTGTAGGCCAAAGGCCTGTTCCTATATTGTACTGTTGTACGTTTGTAAAAAAAAGAGGCAAGGCCTACCAACTTCATACAACTTCCCTCTATTCCCCTCACTCATCCAGCAATATTATTGCTTTTGACATTTAATCATTGGTTTTAATCTTTTCAGAAAGCTTTCCTTTTACTTTCTTCTCTATTTACCTTACCTACACAGTGGAGCTTCATTCCAGAGAGATACAAGAGCTTAAAAGCAATTATATTTGATGGATTTAAATCACTGCCGTTGTTATTGTTATTAGATCAACTGCATCTGACCTTGTCAGAGATGTCAACTCAATTATATCTCCTTCAGTGATGGGCATATAGTTAATATACTCTAAATAAATTACAGGTGCCCTCGCTGGGATATATGCATTATCATTAGCATTGAGTGAAGTGCTGGAATACTGGAGGGTGGCTCATGTTGTGCCTTTATCTGAGAAGGGCTACAAAGAAAAATCTGGGAACTTCGACCAGAATATAAACCAGTAAGCCTAACAACTGTGGTAAGCAATTTACCAGAGGAGATTCTGAGGAAAAAGGTATTCAAGCATTTGGAAAAACATGGGGTGATTAGGGACAGTCAGCATCGCTTTATGCATGGGAGATCCTGTCTCATGATTAGGATTGAGTTTTTTTGAAGTAGTAACCAAGAAAGGCGATGAAGGCAGGGCAGTTGACATGGCCTATACAGACATCAGTAAGACCTTTTGATAGCGTTCCCTGTGCAGACTGTTATAGAATGTTAGACTGCATTGCATCTAGCAAGAGCTAGCTAATTGGATAGAGAATTAGCTTGAGGATAGGAAGCAGAGGGTGATGGGGGAGATTTGTTTTTCGGACTGCAGGCCTATGACTAGGATTCATTGCGATGCTCATTACTACTTGTCAGCTATCTCAGTATTTTGGATAAGAATCTACAAGGGATACTAAAATAGGTAGTGTCATTGAGAATGAAAATGGTAGATCTTGATCAACTGTGCATGTGGGCTGAAGAATGGCAATTCGGATAAGTGCAAGATGTTGCACTTTGGGAAGACATACCAGGCACAGGAGGTTTGAGGAGTGTTGTAGAACAGAGGGGCATTTTGAGTAAAAGTACATCATTCACTGAAAATAGCATCACAAGTAGACTGATCAAGGCGGCTTCTGGCACTGGCTTTCATTAGTCAGGGCAGTGAATACAGAATTTGGGATATTAGTTGTGGTTCTACAAGATTTGCTCAGTTTTAGTAACTCTGCTATAGGAAAGTTACCACTAAGTTGGAAAAAGTGCAGAGGAAATCTTTGAGGAGGGTTCTTTTGAGAGGGTTTATTTTTGCAAGGTAGGGGAATTAAGGATTATGGGGAAAAGGCAGGTAGGTGGAAATGAGTCCATGGCCAGATCAGTCATGATCTTAGTGAATGGTGGAGCAGGCACGATGGGCCAGATGGCCTAATCCTGCTCCTAAATCTTATGTTCTTGAATTTAAGGGACTGAGTTCTGGAGAAAGGCTGAGCCAGGTTGAACTGTTTTCACTGGAGTGTAGGAGAATGAGGAATGATCTAAAGTATAAAATCATGAACTAAGAACTAGAGGGTACAAGCTTAAGGCGGGAGGGGAGAAGTGTAAAATTGCGGGGCAACTTTTTGTTCACTCAGAGGGTGGTCAGTATATGGAATGAGTTGCTTGAGGAAGTGGCTGAGGCAGGTAATTCAACACTTTAAATGTATTTGAAGAAATGCATGGATATGATAGGTTAAGGAGGATATGGCCCAAATGGAGCCAAATTGGACTAGTTTAGAAGGGCATCTTGGACAGCATGGATCAATTGGGCCAAAGGACCTTTTTGTGTTGTATGACTCATGACCTTGTAAAGAACAGCACTTTACACTTGTTTAAATTAAACATCCACAACTCTACCAATCTTTGTGTTATCTGAAAATTTACTAACCCACCCAACAACATTTTACGCAATTTTCACCAGTTCAAGATAGACCCTATGTATCCAAATCTTCTGATTCAGCCTACAATGAAAAACTTTGCCTTATTCAAGTTCATGCAGACAACATCCACTAACCACTGCAGCATTAATCACCTTGGTCACTACCTCAAAAACTCAACCAAGTTAGTAAGACATGACCTGCCATGCTGACTGCCCCTATTTGGGTCATGCTCTTCCAAATGTGTATAAATTGTATCATTAAAAATCCTCTCCAAAAATTTCCCTACCTCTGACATGACGTCCACTAGCCAATACATTCCTTGAGTATCTTTATTTCCCTTCTTAAGCAATGGAACAAAATTTGCTACCCTCCAGTCCCCCAGGACATTGCCTGTGGCTAGAGAGAATAAAAGGGTCTTTGGCTTAGCCCCAGGATAGGTCTTTATTCCTTGGAATGTAGGAGAATGAGGGGTAATCTTAGAGAAGTATGAAATTTTAATGGTAGATAAAATGGGCAGTAATAGGTTTTTCTTCAGTGTAGCAGAGTTCAAAGCTAGAACTCATAGATTTAGGGTGAAAGGAGAAAGATTTAAAAGGGACCTGAGGGGCAACTCCAGCTAAGGCTCAACCAGTGTTCTACACAGACCAACATCATCTCCTTCTCGATGTCTCTATTTATGAAATCGCAGCACCCCACAGTTTACAAACCCCTCTCTCAATCTGTGCTGTCTCTTTTGAGTTTTGTTTATTCCTGTACTCTACTTATAACTGTGGACACGTGGCCAAGTGGTTAAGGCATTCGTCTAACGATCTGAAGGTCGTGAGTTCGAGCCCCAGCCGAGGCAACGTGTTGTGTCCTTGAGCAAGGCACTTAGTCACACAGTGCTCTGCGACGACACTGGTGCCAAGCTGTATGGGTCCTAATGCCCTTCCCTTGGACAACATCGGTGTCGTGGAGAGGGGAGACTTGCAGCATAGGCAACTGCTGGTCTTCCACACAACCTTGCCCAGGCCTGCACCCTGGAGAGTGAAGACTTTCCAGGCGCAGATCCATGGTCTCGCAAGACTAATGGATCCCTTTACTTACTTTACTTATAACTGTGCTATTTAATCTATATTGTCTCTCCTTATTCTTTCTGCCAATGTGCATCACTTCACATTTTTCTTTAAATTTTAAATTTCATCATGCTTTCTCAGCACATTCTGTGAGCCGTTTTGTGGGTGTGCCATTACGAATCTTCACACTTTTTGTCACAATTCCAGACTTCGGGCATTCTGCGAATCTGGAATTTTCCCGTGCTTCCAAATCTATGAATCAGTGTGAAAAATCCAGTGGTCCCACCTCTGAACTCTGGTAAAACAAATGATCCAAACAACTTTTCAATGGCACAACTTGGAGAGCTGCTGTCTCACGGTTACAATGATCCTTGTTAAATCCCGACCTCCACTGCTGTTACACAAAGTTTAACAACCACCCAGTAAATGGAAGAGTTTCATCAAACTGCTCCAGCCTCCTCAAATAAATGCGGCTGGTAGGTTAACTGTAAATCTCCCACAGTAGAATCTCACTTCATCACCCCCTCCCCCACTCATCTGGCTTCACCTGTCACCTTCTAGCCTGTACTCCTCACCCCCTCCCCCAAGTTCTTATTCTGGCTTCTTCTTTCCTTTTCAAAAAGGTCTCTGGCTATTGTGCATCTGCAGAATCTCTTCTGTTTGATAGATCAGTTTGTCAGCAAATGTCCAAAAACAGAAGTGACGGTGGCAGCATGAATTGGGAAGTACCATATAGATATTCAGCAGCTGGAATGTTGATCACTACAATACATAACCTCATGGCTGGTATATTCCACAATATGCAATCACCATTAATGTAGGGAACCAACTAATTCAATGAGGCAGAAGAACTAACTGAGTGGCAAAACCAGCATACAAAAGACAGAGCTAAACAATTCCATCACAAATAAAGACGATTCATAGAGGTCCATAACATGGAAACTTTGGCCTCGCTCATCCAAGCTGACCAAGATGTCTACTTGAGTTAGTCTCAGTTAAGAGTGTCCCTTATCCTTCTAACAGGCCCATATCTCTCTAGATCTTTCCAGGCCATGAACCTGTCCAACTGTCTTTTAAATCTTGTAATTGTACCCATCTCTTCCACTTCCTCTGCCAGCTTGTTCATATACCCACCACTGCACGAGAAGGTTGCTACTAAGGTTCCCTTTAACTCTCCTCCCCCTCAGTTATACACTCTAAACTCCTCTACCCTGCGAAAAAGGTGACCACTCACCCTATCTATTCCCTTCATGATTTCATAAACCACTAAAATGTCACCCCTCAGCCTCCTACTCTCCAGGGAAAAAAGACCCAGCCTATACAGTAACTCATAGCTTCCAGTCCAGGCCCTTCAGCCACAATATTGTGCCGACCTTTTAACTTACTCAAGGTCAATCTAATCCATCCTTCCTACATATCTCACCATTTTTTCTATCTCCAAACTAAGGGTCTCTTAAATGTGGCTAATGTATCTGCCCCTACCACCACCCATGACAGCATGTTTCACACCTACCACTCTCTGCATGAAATAAACTTACCTCTGACATCCCCAAAACTATCTTTACTAACCAGGAATCCAACCCGGTCCAGGGCGATGAAAGCACCAAATCCTAACCACTAGACCATCAGGAATCCTGACAAACTTGTTAAACTTTTCTGCATCCTTTCCAGTTTAATGACATCCTTCCTACACCTGGGCAATTGGAACTGCACACAGTAATCCAAGTGTGGTCTCACCAATGACTAGTTCATCTGCAACATGACATCCTTACTCCTGAGCTGACTGATGAAGCCCAGTGTGCAAAACACCTCCTTCTCCACTCTGCTCATCTGTGTCACCATTTTCATGGAACTATGAACCAGCAACCTTCCATTTCTCTGTTCTACAATACTTTTCAGGGCCCGACCATTTAGTGTCAAGTCCCACCCTGGTTTAACTTACCAAAATGCAACACCTCACACTTTTCAGAGTTAAATCCTATCTACCATTCCTCGGCCTACTTCCCCATCTAGATTCTGTTGTAACCTTAAATGATCTTCTTCGTTGCCCACACCACCACCAATTTTGGTGTCGTCCTCAAACCTACAAACCATTTAACAAGTATTGTCATCCAAATCATTAATACAGATGACAAATATGGACTTAGCACTGACCCCTGTTGCACACCACTAGTCACAAAGCCCCAATCTGAATACATCCTCTGACCCCTTCCTCCAAGCTAATATTTTACCCAATTAGCTAGATCTAATCTTCCAGGTCAACATACCATGAGGAACCTTGTCAAAGGCCAAGCTAAGGGCCATGTAGACAATGTCAACTGTCCTCACATACTCAATCCTCCTCGTCACCTCTTCAGAAAATTTAATCAAATTTGAGACGAGAAGATCTGCAGATGCTGGAAATTCAAGGGACAGAGACAAAATGCTGGAGAAACTCAGCAGGCAGCATCAAATTTGAGAGACAGGCATTCAGGAACACAACAGCCACAATCTCTGCTGACCATCTATTTACCATCTTTATCCCATTTACCTCTGTTCTGTTAACGTACAGAGAGAATGCGCAGTTTAATGACAGGGTCCTTAACAGTTAATGTACAGAGAGAAAGCACAGTTAATGTACAGAGAGAAAGCACAGTTTAATGACAGGGTCCTTAACAGTTAATGTACAGACAGAATGCACAGTTAATGTACAGAGAGAAAGCACAGTTAATGTACAGTGAGAATGCACGGTTTAATGACAGGGTCCTTAACAGTCAATATACAGACAGAATGCAGAGTTAATGTACAGAGAGAATGCACAGTTAGTGACAGGACCTTAAGAGTTAATGTAGAGAGATTACACACTTAATGTCAGGATCCTTAACAGTGTTAACGTACACAGAGAGAAAGCACAGTTAATGATAGGACACTTAACAGTTAATGTACAGAGAAATTACAAAAGTTAGTGACAGGACCCTTAACAGTTAATGTACAGAGAGCATGCACAGTTAATGACAGGACCCTTAACAGTTAATGTACAGAGAGAAAGCATGGTTAATGTACAGAGATAATGCACAGTTTAATGACAGGGCCCTTAATAGTTAATGTACTAGAGATTACACACTTAATGTCAGGATCCTTAACAGTGTTAATGTACAGAGAGAAAGCATGGTTAATGACAGGACACTTAATAGTTAATGTACAGAGAAATTACAAAGTTAGCGACAGGACCCTTAACAGTAATGTACAGAGAGAATACACAGTTAATAACTGGTCCTTTAACAGTATTAATGTACAGAGGGAATAGACAGCTAATGCCAGGACCCTTAGTATTAATATGCAAAGAGAATGCACAATTAATGGCTAGACCCTTATTGTACAGAGGGAGTTTAGGGTAGAAGTCCATAGTTCCCTGAAAGAATGGTAAAGAAGGCATGTGGAATGCTTGCCTTTACTATTCAGGGCATTGCGTTCAGTAGTCAGGAAATTATACTGCAGCTTATACAACTCTGGTTAGGCCACATCTGGAGTATAGCATTCACTTCTGATAGCCTCATTATAAATAGGATGTGGAGGCTTTGTAGAGGATGCAGAGAGTTTCATCAGGGTGCCATCTGGATTAGAGGGCATGTGCTATGGGGAGAGATTGAACAAACCAAGTTGTCTTTTCTGGAGTGCCAAAGACCTGATAGACATTTATAAGATTATGCAAAACATAGACAGACAGCTTGTATCTTTCTCCCAGGGTCGAAATGTTTAACATTTGAGGGCAAGCGTTTAAGATGGGAAGTGGAAAATTCAAAGGAGATGTGAGGGGTAAGTTTTTACACAGTGGTGGGTTCCTGTAATGCTCTTGCAGGGGAGGTGATGGAGACACATGTTTTAAAGGGCACCATAAATATGCAGTGAACAGAGAGATATGAGCAGGAGGTCTTTTAATTGCAGGTTTAATTAGCTCATCTCAACATTCTAGGCTGAAGGGCCTGTCCCTATGTGGTAGATTAGAACAGAACATTCTATGCTCTATTGCACAGGAGTTGAGGCCAGCTATAATCATATTGAACTGTAGGCCAGGACCGAGTGATATGATGGTCTACTCCAAATTGCCTGTACCTGCCATTTGTTTCCATTTTCTCCCCGATCAAACCTTCAGTATCCTTTGACATCCAAGGTTTCCTAATTTTGCTCTCTTTCCCTTTCACTCTTACTAGAACATACTGGCTCTGAACTCTTGCGAACTCTCCTTTAAAAGACTCCCATTTGTCAGATGGTGCTGCCCACAACATCTACTCCTGGTCTAATTTCACGAGGTCCCCTCTCGAGTTACTGAAATAAGCATTACCCAATTCAAGGCCTCAACTGGAAGACTAACATTTTCTCAATTCTGCTGACAGAATTGTGCCATATGCTTCCTCGCTAACACTTCCACCACTTTCTCAAGTTTATTTCCCAAAAGAAGGTCTGAGTACAGCCTCGTCACTTGTCTCAAAAATCTTTCATGGACCCACCTGACAAATTCCATCCCATCTAATCCTCTTGCATTAAGGCAATTCCAGTTAAAATGGGGAAATTTAAAATCCCACACTGCTATAATTTTTTATATCTATGCCTCTAATTTTGCTCTGCAGGACTTCTCCCTGTGTTGTTAGTACCGGTGAGACTATAATCTCTAGTTATTCTCCTTCTCCCTCAGAATGTTCCGTATTGACTCAAGAGGCATCTCTGACTCTGGCACCAAGGAGGCAGCAGGCCATTCTGGAGTCTCACTCAGCCACAGAAGCACCTGTCTGTCCCCATCACTAACAAATCCCCCACTGCTACTGCTCGCCTAGATGTTTCCCTCCCTGTTCTGCATCAGAACCAACTTTGCTGGTGCCACCACAGTCATATCCAAAACGATATCTGTTTAACACAGGGCACCATCAGTCCTTATGGTGGTCTCCTGTCACCAGTGGGTATCTGCGGTGTGACCAACTCACTGATTGTGACACCGACCATATACTGTGCATCCCAGATACTTTACAGAGCCTAACTGCAGCTGAAACCTCCCCAGGTGGTCTGACGGGAGCTGCAGCTAGACACACCCATTAAAGGTCGAAGTCACCACTGAGACTGGAAATGTGCCGAAGGCCCCACAATTTACAGGAGGAGCGTTCCTCTGACTTACCTTGCAAATCCATTATCACCAGTCCTTTCTCCAAAGGGAGAGAACAAACATTAGCAGATTATAACTCTGCCTCTTCACCAAATCCTGACCTACACCAAAGCCTTACCATTTACCAGAACATGGCAGCTGCTGCTCTATGTGGTGCTCATCTACCTAAGCTACCAACTTCAGATATCCTTGAATGCCCACAGAGGACTCTCTGTTCCTTTATACCTCCTGGAGGCCTGCCATTCATTGTCTAGTTCCTTTCCTTAAGCAAGCTTCCAAAGTGCATCGCTTTATGATCATCAGGATTACGTTCCATCTGCCATCAGTACGCCCATCTGACCTCTGCTCAACATCATCTTGTAATTTCATAAGGTCTTAAGAGTACTACAACACATCCTTCAGCCCATCTAGTCCATGCTGAGCAATGATTCTGCCCAGTCCCAGTGACCTTCATCTCCATGCGCTTTCCATCAAGAGGAACAAATGCTGAAGGAACTCAGTAGTTTAGGCAGTAGCAATGGAAAGGAATAAAGATTCAACATTTCAGGCTAGGACTCTTCATCAAGATTGTAAAGGAAGGGCGAAGAATAAGAAGGTGATGGGGGGGAAGAAGTACAAACTAGAGTGTGAGAAGTGAAGCTCGGTGAAGGGTCATTTAGGTGGGTGGGGGAGGGGGGAGGTGAGAAGCTGCGAGGTGATACAGAAAGAAAAGGTAACGGGACTGAAGAAGAAGAAATCTAAAGGGAAAGGAGAGTGAACCAAGGGAGAAAGGGAAGGAGGAGGGACACCAGTCAGAGGTGATCAGCAGGTGAGGTGAAGAGAAAGTGTAAAAGGTGAGCCAGAATAGGGAATGAAATAACAGAGAAGGGGGAGGGGGTAAAAATTACTGTAAATTGCAGGAGGCACAGGACTACTGACAGCTTAATGTTCTGGGGCTTAGTTATTTTAGATACAATAGAGTGGGAGGGATTATGTTATAAGACCACCCAATAGTCAGCAGGATTTTGAGCAGCAAATTCGTAGAGAGGTTGTTGACAGTTACAAGAAACACAAGATTGTACTAGAAGCTGATTTGAACTTTCCACATTTTGACTGGGACTCCCATACTGAAAAAGGGCTGAATGGGATAGAGTTTGTCAAGTGTGTTCAGGAGAGTTCCTTCAATCAATACATACAGGTCCCAACTAGAGACTGTAAAGAACTGGATCTCCTATTACGGAATGTCTTCAGGGCCTGTGACATAACTGAATGTAGAGAACACTTTGAATCTAGTGATTGTGGATACAGTAGGGTCTTTTTAGAGATTCTTGAATACGTGTATGAAGCTTAGAAAAATAGAGGGCTATGGGTAACCCTAGATAATTTCTAAAGTATATGTACAGGAAAACAGCATTGTGGGCCAAAGGGCCTGTATTGTGCTATAGGTTTTCTATGTTTCTATAACATCATTCGTCTCAAGATTGGGGGAATCAGAGGTGAACAGCATAAGCAACTTTAAATTCCTTGGTGTTATCATTTTAGGGGATCTGTTCTTGGCCAGCATGTAAATACATTTATGAAGAAAGCACGGCAGTACCTCTACTTCTTTAAAAGTTTGCAAAGATTCGGCATGACATCTGAAACTTCGACAAATTTTTATAGATATGTAGTGGAGATGACTGGTTCCATCATGCCTGGTATGGAAATGCCAATGCCCATGAATGAAAAATCCAACAAAAGGTAGTGAATACAACCCAGTCCATCATGGGTAAAGCCCTCTCCAACACTGAACACAAGTACATGAAGCCCTGTCACAGGAAAGCAGCACCTCTCATCAAGGGGCCCCACCACCACTCTTCTCATTGCTACCATCAGGAAGGTGGTACAGGGGCCTCATGACCCAGACCACTGAGTTAAGGAACAGTTATTACCCCTCAACCATCAAGCTCTTCAACCAGAAGGAATAACTTCACTCAACTTCATCCACCCCATCATTGAGATGTTCCCACAACCCATGGACTCACTTGCAAGAACTCTTCATTTCATGTTCTCGATATTTATTGTTTCTTTTTCTTTTGTATTTACAGTTTGGTGTCTTTTTCACATTGGCTGTTTGCTCATCCTGTTGGATGCAATCTTTCATTGATTCTATTGTTTTTCTTGGATTTACTGTGTATGCCTACAAGAATCAAATCTCAGGGTATAATATGGTGGCACATATGCATTTTGGTAATAAATTTAGTTGGAACTTTCGAACTTTGAATTATGGAGCAGGGTGGGTCTGGTCTGCAGGTTGAGATTCTAAATTCGAGAAAGGCCAGTTTTGATGGTATCAGAAAGGATCTGGAAAGTGTGGATTAGGACAAGTTGTTTTGGCAAAGGTGTACCTGGTAAGTGGGAGGCCTCGTAAGTTGTTGAGAGTACAAAGTTTTCACAATCTTCTCAGATTAAAAAGCAAGCGTAACAGATTTAGGAAACCTTAGTTTTCAAGAGAAACTGAGACTATGAATAAAGAGAAGGAGGACATGCATAGCAGGTAAAGGCAGGAAGGAACAAATGAGGTATTTGAGGAGTATAAGAAAGGCAAGAGAGCACTTAAGAAGGAAATTCAGAGGGCGAAAAGAAGGCTTGACATTGTTCTGGCAAACAAGGTTAAGGAGAATCCCAAGGCTTCTACAGATATATTAGGAGCAAAGGGAAGCAAAAGGATAGCAAAGCACAAAATTAAACCTATTGGAGCTTAGAGTGGACTTCTATGCATGGAGCCAAAAAAGATGGGGGAAGATCTTAAATGTATTTACTCAGCAGAAGGACACAGAGTCTATAGAAATGGGGCAAAACAGAAGTGTGGTCATGGACCATATATAGATTACAGAGGAGGAGGTTCTTGAAGTCCTGAGGCGAATTAGGCTGGATAAATCCTCGGGGCTTGACAAGGTGTTCCCTTGGACCTTGTGGGAGGTTAGTGCTGGAATTGCAGGGGCCCTAGCAGAGGTACTTAAAACATCTGTATCCACAGGTGAGGTGCCAGAGGATTGGAGGATAGATAATGCTGATCTGTTGTTTAAGAAAGCCTCTAAGAATAAGCTGGGAAATTATAGGCTAGTGAGACTGACAACAGTAGTGGGTACATTATTGGAAGGTATTCTAAGGGACCAGATATATAAATATTTGGATAGCATAGACTGATTAAGTATAGTCAACATGGCTTTGTGCATGGTAGGTCACATGAAACCAATCTTAAAAGAGTTTTTCCGTGATGTTTCCAGGAACGTTAATGAAGGAATAGCAGTGGATATTGTCTACATGGATTTTAGCAAGGCATTTGACACGGTCCCATCAAAATTAGCCTTACTCCAAATTAATTATCTCAATCCAAGGACCAAACCTATCCTTCTCCATAATTATCTTGAAACTAATGGAATTATGATCACTAGATCCAACGTGTTTTCCCCAACACACACTTGTCACCTGCCCTGTCTCATTTACTAATAGGAGATTTGGTATCACGTTCTCTCTAGAAGGAACATCTATATATTAAGGAAACCTACCTGAACACATTTGACAAACTAATCAATCCAGCCATTTTATGTGGAAAGTTATAATCACTGACAATCACAATGTTATAATTCTTGCACATCTCTTTACACATTTGCTCCTCTAAATCCTACTGACTAATGGGTGGACTTTAGTGTAATTCCATTAACGTATTCAATAGTTCCATTTAATATCAGAGAATGTATACAATATACAACCTGAAATTCTTGTTCTTCATAGACATCCATGAAAATGGAAGTGCGTCCCAAAGAATGAGTGACAGTTAAAGCGTAAGAACCCCAAAGCCCCCCCATGCAATGCAACAACCCTTACCCTCCCCCACTTTTTGCAAAAAACATCAGCACCCACCACCCACCAAGCATGCGATAACAAACCCCCAATAAAGACCATGATCTGCAGTACAACAAAAACTAATTGTTCACAATTTGACATGTCATAGGCCCTCCCTCTACCTAATGAAATGGCAGAGAAGTGTCACACAGCATGAGGGGGGGTCATAGAGAAAACAACTTGCTGATTTACAGTGTTAAAGACTCTTCCATTTTTTTTTTGGGATCTCCAACTTGAGAATTGGCAACAAACTCTCCCCAGCAACAAGAGAAAGAGTACAGAGGCCCAAACAGTTGATTTGCTGTTCCCAATGTTCCGTTTTCTTCCACGAAGCACTGGCACAGAATCAGCCCATTCCCAGGGCCACGAAGCCTAGGAACCCCAACTCTATCCCTTTCTTATTCCTTAGTTCCATCCAGATAGCCTGAGTAGATGAGCTCTCTAGTCTGTCCTGTCTGAGCACTACCATGACATTTTCTCTGACTCCTTTAATCCCTCCTGAATATTGAGCTGCCAGTTCTGCCCCTCTTGCAATCAAATTTCACTGATGCCAACATTACCATAATTCCATACGCTTATCCATGATGTAAGCTCATCAGCCCTACCCACAATACTCCTTGCATTAAAGTCGATGCAATTCAGAACATTATTGCCACCATGCTCAACCTTTCAGTTCCTGTCTCTGTATGTAGGCTTAATAACATCGTTCCCACAACTATCTGCCCTGTCACTGTGATTCCCATCCCCCTTCAGTTCCAGTTTAAACCCTTCAAAGCAGCACTAGCAACCCTTTCTGCAAGGATATTAGTTCAGTTGTAAACCATCCCATCTTCCCTGTAAGGCAGCCCAATGATCTAAAAATCTGATGCCCTCCCTCCTGCACTATCTCCTTAGCCATGTGTTCAACTGTGTGATCTTCCAATTCTGGCCTCACTAGCATGTTGCAGTGAGGTCACAAACCTTTAACTTAGCACCTAACTCCCTGAAATTACTTTGCAGGATCTCATCACCCTTTCTACCTTTGTTATTGGTACAACACAGACACTGACCACCCCCCACTTAAGAACTCTATGGACTCAGTCTGAGATGTCTCAGACACTGGCACTGGGAGGCAACATGCCATCCACAAATCCTGTTCTCATTGACAGAACATCCTGTCTGTTCTCCTAATCAACGTATTCCCTGCCACTACAGCATGTCTCTTCTCCCGCGCCCCCCCCCCCCCGAGTCACGGAGCCAGACTCAGTGCCAGAGACCTGACTGCTATAGCTTTCCTCTGCCAGCTCATTGCCTCCAACAGTATCCAAAGTGATATATTTGTTATTGAGGGAATCAGCCACAGGGTAGCCAGCACTGACCGCCCATTGCTTTTCCCCCTCCTAACGGTCAACAGTTACCCGTGCCCTGCAACCTTGGTGTAACTACCTTGCTGTATCGCCTGTCAATCAACAGCTCATCGTGCTCTGTAAAAAGCTGCAACTAGCTGCACTTCTTGCAGGTGTAGCCGTCAGGGACAAACCTAACAAACTTAGCAAACCTACAGAACGATAACTGTAAACAGGATCTGCAAATTGTAAACATCAGGGACTGTAAACAAACCGTTCAAATGCAGATAATAAATAAATAGCAATAAATAATGAGCATGAAATAACAAGAGTCCTCAAATGAGTGCAGCTATTCCTTTTTGTTCAAGAGCCTGATGGCTGAGAGATAATAACTGTCCTAGAACCTGGTGATGTGAGTCCTGAGTCACCTGTACTTTCTATCTAACGGCAGCAGCGAGAAAAGAACATGGCCTGGGTGGTGAGGGTCTCTGATGATGGATGCTGCTTTTCAACGGCAACGTTTCATGTAGATGTACTCAGTGGTTGTGAGGCTTTTACCCATGACATACTGGGCTGAATCCACTACCTTTTTTTTATAGGATTTTTCACTCAAAGGCATTGGTGTTTCCATACCAGGCTGTAATGCAGCCAGTCAGCACACATTCCACCACACATCTATGGAAGTTTGCCAAGGTTTTTGATAACATGCCAAATCTCCAATCAGACTTCTGGGGATGTAGGGGTGCTGTCATTCCCTGAATGGCCCCACTCACTTTTTCAAATCTCACTCCCACAATGAACGATTCAATGACTCCTCACAATCTCTGGTGATGGACTTTCTAATCACACCTCCTATATTCATATCCATATTGTTGAAATATACAACAATGGTCTCAGATATCACAGTTGAACACTCACGTGTCACAGAATTAACACCACGCCCCCCCCAAACATTATCCTAACAAGTGAATTTTGGATCAAATTTTCCAACTTGTCATGAGTCACATGGGCTTTAACCTTTTGGAGCTGTTTCCTACATAGGACCTCGTCAAAGGATTTACTGAAGTCCATGCAGATGACTGTAGCACTACCAGTAAGCTATTAGGTAATGGAGAGAAGAGTATGGGAATCAGGGACTGGAATGGTCCTGCTCTTGGTGAAGGATAAACCTAAGCAATTTTCCATATCTTACCAGTTCAGCACTGCCTGGTAACCCCTGATAATTCTGAGTGACTTGTGGGCAATGGGCAAAGCTCTTCAGGAAACCAGCCCTCATCTGACTGGACAGTATCACAAGGTACTAGACCCCTGAATCACTTCTTAATAAAGAACACTGAGGTTATGTATCAATTTGATACAGTGGGACAAAAGGAGGTATTTCAGTTGTCCAATTGATATGTGGTAGTCAAAGCCAATGGATATTTAAGGGGTGAGAACAGAAATAGAATGGCATCCCGGTAGGGTGTTGTGAAGGCGAATTGAAAGGTTTATATGAACCCCAATGGTCATGTTAGGCCACTTCCTGTGTAGTGCATTTTAAGACGAGAAGACTGAAATTACTTACCCACTCAGGACGACAATGAAATCCATTACATTCCAGCCATTCCGAAGATACGATCCTTTGTGGAATACAAATCCCAGTGCTACAATTTTAATCCCAGCTTCAAAGCAAAAGATCCCAATAAAATATGGCTCAGTTTGTTCCTGACGGAGGGAACATAAAAGACAATTGAAAGATTATAACAGAATGTGTTTGAAATAATTATATTGGAGAATAACTTTGACCAAACATTGGTATGCAAAGGTAGCTCATCAAATGACCACCACAACAACGCAGATTCTAACACCGTCTCTGTCACCACCTTTTCCTCAACCTTCCTTACTGAGAAATGTATCCATATACCCAGCTCTTTCCCTTCCCACGGCTTCTCATATCTCCAATCCTGTCCTGCAAGCTCCTTAACCTTGAATCCTCACTTCCAAATCCATCTCTCAGCTCCTCGCCTCAAATCTCCAGATCTGTACCCACATAACCCTGCTAGTTAACACTTCACACATTACCAACAGAAAGTCTGAAGCTGCTGCACCCTCCACCTTCTGCTCAACCCTTACCTCTAGCAATCCCAAGTCCCCAACAGATAGCTTTGTACTCACCAAACTTCGAGCCATGGGGGTCTTGTCTCCATTCGGCAGGTGCTGTTCCAAAGCCAGCACAACACAGTTGGCAATGATTGTAGCCAGAATCATGTATTCAAATGGAGTTTAAGTGTCAAGGAAAACTAGTCATTCCATTCCAAACAAACACTCAGAGATCATCAGGCACATTTCCCAAACTCTGGCACTGACAAAATCATCACCACTATTGCGTGCCAGGGGATTTCTCTTTTGCTTCACGTCACCTCTTTACCGATGGTCTACAATCAACATATCAGGACTTTCAGGTCATGTAACCTCTCACTGTTGATCTCTCTCCACTTTCAATGAGTTCATCAACAGCTTTATGGGAAGAATGTAAACAGATAAATGTGCTAATAAGCAGCAAATGTTTGATAATTCTGTTCGGGGCTAATTGATAATTACCATGATTCAATGTTGGAGGTGCTAAACCAGAAATTTGCAGGTTTCACACAGAAGTACTAAAAACATTAATTTTTGCAGAGCAGTTTGTGTGGGCTCCTTGCATTCAGTTCCAAGGAAGGTTTGGGTGCTCTGGCTGGTTCACATCAAGGATGACTCATATCTCTGGATATGACAATGGAAATCCCTGCATTGAGGTCATTAATCCTACATCCAATGAGCTGATTTTGCATCAGGCCCCCTCCTCCACCAAGGCAGTATCTGCCACTAAACATAGGCGAAACTTGTATTCCATCTCCATGTTCTTAAGGCACTGAGTATAACCGAGAAAGTACAGCAGTCTCTCTGGAAGCCCATGCACTTATGATAATCACGCATCATTCTACAGCATGACACTGAGTTATTGTGTGAGGGGTTTCACTCTGGGTGTCAAAGGTATGAGAAAAGCATACAGTAAATGGCAGGACCCTTAGTAACACTGATGCGATAGCACCCTGCAAGTGGCCACAAAAGGAGATAGAATGGTAAAGAAGGTGCATTGGCTGAGGCATTGAGTACAAGAGTAAGGAATAAATTTTCAGCTATATAAAACTTTGGTTAGGCCACATATGCGAGTACTGTGTGCGGGTCTGGTTGACTCACTACCAGAAAGATACGAAGGCTTTGGAAAGGGCAGAATCCAAATCAGGGTTATCATCACCAACATATGTCATGAAATTTGTTGTTTTGCGGCAGTAATACAATGCAATGCAGCGTCAAAATGGTTGATGTGGTGGTGTAGTGAGTAGTGCTTGTCACTTTCACTTTCAGCTTCCACTGCTGGCTAGCAGTCTTGCGAAAAGGAGAGTTGAATGTGTAAGTCTCTCCCTGTGCGTACAAAGCCTCTCCAACAGCAAGCCTCATGTAGTGCCTCCTCACTGGCGACACACGGAAACCGAACTCCTTTCGGACTCAGGCTGAACTACAGAGGATGGGGAGGAGGTCTGGCTCCTACACACATAGCACACAGGTCCACTGGTGTGTGGACACGCTCTGGTGCTTGTGAACCAGGTTCCCAGCTACGGGTAAATAGCCCCACTGCGTTGTAGGCAGCTTCAGGAGAGATGAAGGCTACAGGAGTAAACCCAGACAGAAAATCCAGAGCGGAGCTCCTAAGGCAGCTGGACATTATTGAACATCCTTCTAGCAGCTTTTGCCTGGTGCCAGACATATTGCTTCATAAGCTTTCCTTTGGACTACATTGGTGAGGTCGAGAGGGAGATCTTGGGGACTGGGCATCTCAGGATCTCCATACCTTCCGCCCAGGCTTGTGATGATGATCATCATCACCCATTGCCCTTCAAGACAGATGGATGCCAACCACCACCTCAATGCAAGACGTAAAAGTTGTAATAAATAAATACATATATAAATAAATAGTGTAAAGATGAATAAACAAGGTAACGTTCATAGACCGTACAGAAATCTGATGGTGGATGAGAAGATGCTGTTCCTAAAACATTGAATGTGTCCCTTCAGGCTCCTGTACCTTCTCCCTGGTAGTAGTAATGATAAGAAGGTATGTTGTGGATTGCGACAGATGCTGCATGGATTAGAGGGAATGAGCAAAAAGGAAAGGTTAGACAAACTGGTTGCTTTCTCTGGAACAGTTGTTGTTGTGTGGGAGACCTGATAGAAGTTTATAAGACGATGATAGTCATAGATAAGGTAGACAGTCTGAATCTTTTTCCCAGGGCAGAAATGTTAAGAAGTAGTCGTCATGCATTTAAGGTGGGTTGTGGGGGGGGGGGGGGGGGTGAAGTTTAAGTGACAAGTGTATGGTAAGTTCTCTTCTTAAACAGAGTGGTAGGTATCTGAAAAACACAGGGGGAATAGTGGACACAGACGCAATGGTGACATTTAACAAATTGGAACACAGATAGATGAAAATGCAGGGATGAGGGAAATATATAGGTAGAAAAGGACTAATCTGTCATCATGCTCAGTGAAGACATTGTGCACAATGGGCTTGTTCCTATACCATGCTCTGTGTCCCATGTAAACTCTCTTAGGAGTCAGGTTCACCTTTCAACAGGAATTCTGCAGATGTTGGAAATTCAAGCAACACACATCAAAGTTGCTGGTGAACGCTTTCTAAACTTCTTCGGTGAAAGGTTCACCATTCAGCGGTTTTCCGTGAACATGCGTCTTAATCTCAAGGAGCTAACAGTAAATGAACAAGACAGTGGCACACCCCGTCACAGCAAACACTCTGGCTCCAACTAATGGTGCAATTGTTTGTTCTTTACGTTTTTCTTATGATCGCAAGACACTAATGGATATTAAGAACACCAAGTACTGCAAGTCTACTTCACCAGCGAGTGGCTGGATAAAGAAAAAGCTGCACAGCATGTCGTGCCGTTGCCTGCTACAGCCACCCAAGGAAAAGTATCAGAAGCAGTACACGTGGAAATAGAAGTGTGAAGTGTGAAGTGTGGAAAGTGGACTAGTAATTATCTAAACATTACTAAAATTCTCATTCTGTTTGTCTGTTTGTGCTGTCATGTGACTGGCAACAATGAATATAGAATTGAGTCAGGTTTTATAAAAAAACAGACAAACATTTATTAAACTCTTCTCAAAAATAGCGAAATGTATTTAAACGACTAACTTAACCAGAAGTTAACTGCTATACGGCAACTCTGGAACAGTTCTTAAAAGGGTAAATGCGAAAACAGTTCTTAAAGTGGTAAATTCGAACACAGTTCTTAGAATGGTAAATTCGAAAGTCCAAGAGATTTATACAGTCAATTAGGAGAGACTTTCCTGAAGTAAAGAATTCCTCGAAGACATGATGTTACTGCTGATCCCAGCCAGAACCTGCCTTGTCCACAGGATTCACAACGATGGAAATAAAACAGTTTAAAGGAACTGACCTTTTCCTCTGGAAAATAGACACTGCGCAATCCTTCCTGCTTTAGCACAAGATCTCTCAAAATGCAGGTCACTATTTCTTGAACGAAGATTCAATACAGGCCGATCCTCTCCAAAACCACCAAGCGATATCAGCTTACTCAACTCGGTGAAGTCCTGTACTTTGGTAAGGTCTTCACTCTCCAATACTACTTACAACAGAAAGTAGAACTCCACTTTAAAACGAAACTGCATCATAAGATGAATACGCAGCATAAAAGAGTATCTGACAGATTAAATAACAAACTAAACTTAAAACTCAACTGCAAGAACTAACTGCGTCACCACAGGGGTCTCCCTTTTATCACCGTGGTGAACATGTCATCACGTGACCTCACACTGGTGGGAAAATTACATCACCCCATCATCACATGACCATTACCTCATGCTCATAAGATACTCAATTACATCATGGTCATAAGACAGTCACAGGTATCCATGAGGTATGTAACAGTGCCCTCAAAGTAGCCCAATCGGTGCATTAATGCAACACTTTTTTTGACTAAATGGACTTAAAATGTGCTAACTTACAGAATGCATGCAAAGGTCACAGTTAAATTGGGTTATATTCGTATAAAATTGCTCACTCGTCAACAGGCCCCACTTTCCACACGTGATTCCAGCTTTCGTGGAAACTGCGACGCGACACCACAACGCATGCGCACGGCCAGCCTCAGCAGCACCTCATGATGCGCACAGCAGTGACACCAACTGCAGCAGAAGGGTAGGGCAGCTCTATTTCGAGCGGTCACATTCTGCTAATCACCATCAGCATGTGCAGGACTGGGACAGATCAAACTGCGACCCATCAATAAGAGATAATTAAATCTTATTGTAATGAAGTACTTCGAAACACCCATCAAACCCTTTGCTGCAGTCAAAGGACAGCAGTGACTATATCATGTCCATTTAGGAGAGCGCCAACCACATCATCAAGAGAAATCAGCCATCCTGGAGGCTTTGGTGTTACTGCTTTATATCTTCTATCCAGCATTAAGGTAAAAAAATATGGTCAGCCTAATTACACTGCGTGAAAAGAGAAGAGGGACATTATGGTCAAGACATTATGCAAAACGTCGTCCAGAAGCAGCAAGGAGAGGGAGAGAACAAGCCATTTCAGCCCTGGGAAAAAGCCTCTGACTATCCACACGATCGATGCCTCTCATCATCTTGTACATCTCTATCAGGTCACTTCTCATCCTCCATCGCTCCAAGGAGAAAAGGCCAAGTCACTCAACCTATTCTCATAAGGCATGCTCCCCAGTCCAGGCAATATCCTTGTAAATCTCCTCTGCACCCTTTCTATAGTTTCCACATTCTTCCTTCTCGACACCTCCTCTGTATCTACTTCCATTCTAACCAATTTTTGCAGGAGTACCATTGAGAGTATCCTGACCAGCTGCATCCCTGTCTGGTATGGGAATTGCAAGGAATCTGACTGCAAGGCCCTATAAAGGATTGCAAGGACTACTGAGAGAATCACTGGGGTCTCTCTTTCATTCATCAGAGGTATTTATTAAGTGTGCTGCATACACAGGCTTCTTAGCATTGTCAATAATCCTTCCCAAACATCCAACTATCTCTTTGAACCCTACTGTAGCATTAGGACAAAGACTGTTATGATGGGAAACAGCTTCTTTTCCCAGGATGTGAGACTATTGATTTCCCTGCCACTACCCAGGCTTCATCACGTACAAAGCGGCAGTAGTGTTTTACTCTTACGTGTACTGTGTTGTGCACCTTGGTCCAGAGGAATATTGTTTCCTTTGATGGCATACATGTGTACAGTTAGACAACAATAAAATTGAACTTGTAATTGAACTATGGAAAGGAACCGGATATGCTGGAATACTGTACGTATACTGAATCAGGAAGCCCTCTTCCTAAAATCCAATGAACCTGGAGAGTTTTCCATAGATATAGTGTCTTTGAAAAAGGAAAAGTTACTGGCTCAGATGCAATATGCCTTAGACTGTTTATATAAAACACAAGAGAGGAAGCTTTGGAAGTTTTGAATACAAGTCTCTAATTACTTCTTGCTACAGCAGTGATTCCAGAAGACTTCAACAATGTTCATGTTGTACCCACTGGCACCAGGGTATCAATATTTCCTGTTCACTGGCATTCTAACTGGATGCATCACTGTCTGGTATGGAAGGGCCACTGCACAGGATCAGAAAAAGCTGCAGAAAGTTGTTAACTCAGTCTGTCCATTATGGGCACTTGTCTCCTCAGCGTCAAAGACACCCTCAAAAGGTGACGACTCAAAGAGGCGGCATCCATTCAGGACTCCAATCACACAGCGCATGCCCTTTTCTCATTGCTACCATCAAGGAGGTGGTACAGAAGCCTGATGACACACACTCAACGCTT
Source organism: Mobula birostris (assembly GCF_030028105.1). Classification (NCBI taxonomy): domain Eukaryota; kingdom Metazoa; phylum Chordata; class Chondrichthyes; order Myliobatiformes; family Myliobatidae; genus Mobula; species Mobula birostris. The sequence goes on from NC_092381.1 coordinate 101,469,438, forward strand.
CAGGAACAGCTTCATCCCCTCCACATCAGATTTCTGAATGGACATTGAACCCATCAGTATTTCATTCCCCTCTCTTTTTGCATTACTATTTTTATATATATATACACATACACACACACACATCTTGAATACTATTGTACTTTATAGCTTTTGTTATTATGTACTGCTGCCACAAAACAATGAAGTTCACGACAAACATCAGTGATAGTAAACCTGATTCTGATTCTGACCACCTCCTCACTGCTTTCCACACAATTCTAGATTCTTGCTGATGATAATTGACAGATATTCTAAAAACAAATATAACTTTTTTAAAAAAGTATCTGGTGCTTTCCCAGTGTATATGATGAATAAACTCTTCCTGGGCTTCCAACGAGGTACAGGTATCGATTTTAACCAATGTTTCAATGACAAACTCTGCCATCTTCACCAAGGATGATGATTGGGCATTTCTAGTCCAGTGGTATTTATACCCCGATCGTCCGCCCCTCCTGATTGGTTAGTCCTCATCCTATCAGGTTTCTGCTCTCCCACCTTGTTTACAATCAAATTCCAGCTCTTACTTATAGTGAGACCTTCGTCTTTGTTAAAATTCTTCTCCTCAAGTTTTATTTCAATGTCTTCCTTCACCAGACGGTCCCAAAAGCTATTCGCGTGACACAATAGTTTTGTGCCATCAAAGTCAATCCTCTGGCCATTGCAAATGTAATCTTCTGCTGCTGCTGATTTCTCCCAGTATCCAAAACAGATGCACCTCCTGTGCTCCTTGATGCAGGTTTTCATCGTGCGTCCTGTCTGGCTGATATATGCTGCTGCGCATTCACAGGAATCCAGCTGTCCTGAGTCCCAGGTCACTTTTGACCCGCATAAGTTGTGATTTGAGCTTTCTTATGGGTTTGTGTATTAATCCTGGAAATATAGGGAAGACAGGCAGTAGCGACGGGTTCCTCCTCGTTGTTAAGTTTCCTGGCATTTCCCTTGGCCCTTTAAAGGGCCCAATTGTTTTCCTTCACCTTGTAGCCACCTGATAGGATGAGGACTAACCAATCAGGAGGGGTGGACGATGGAGGTATATATATCACCTGACTGGACTGGCCCAAGCATCATCCCTGATGAAGATTGCAGAGTTTGACATCAAAAATGTCGGCTAAAATTGATACTTGTGCCCAGCTGGAAGCCTGAGAAGATTTTCTTTGAAATACAAATTTATTCTCAAATTTGCTGCAAGTATTTGTGTCAGACAGCACTCAGTACATACATTCTTTACACATGGGCATTTATACACACACACACACACACACACACAAACATTGCCTTGTCATTCTGCTGTCATTGCGCTGAGTTTGCACACTTCACTATCTTCCCCGGTACATTCTCATAACCGAGCTGATACACTCGGATCGGCTTTATGGTGCCTTTCCCACCATACACAGCAGAATATTCCATTTCTTTAGTAATAGGGATGTGTAAATGTGTATATATATTGTTTGTATACTGTATTTAATGTAGATACTGTTGTTTATTTTGTAATGTGGTTGTAACTACATTGTGGGGCACAGCATATTTTGATTCATGTATAGTCTTTGTTAACTTTGTGGGTAATTAAAGATGGTATGTCAAAGTGCCTAAAAAAAAAACAGGGCGGATCACGCTCAGTAGGAGCTAGAGAGAAAGGGAGAGAAAAAGAGAGACTGAGCTGCCAGGAGTTCACACTGAAAATAGTATGGAGCTATTTATTGTGTTTTCTGGTAGATATCTTTTTGTATATATTGACAATTTTCTTTTTGCTATTTTCGTTGATTTTTATAAGTTTGACTTCTTGACTCACTGAACAAACACCCTTGGGTAAAAGTGCCAACTGACTCCAGCCACCTTTTCTTCAGTCAAGACCCATGTATCATAACAGTATTGTATAAGTATTAAAAGCTGGGAGGTCATGGTGTGGTTGTACTTGTGAGAGTGCATGGAGTATTATGCTCAATTTTGGTTATCCTCGTATACAAAATATGTTATCAAATAGGAAAGAGTGCACTAAAGATTTATAAGATCTTGCCAAGACCTGAGGAACAGAGTTATAGGGAGAAAGATATAAGATCCTGAGGGACATAGGTCAGGTGAATGCACTCAGTCTTTTTCCCAGGGTTGGACAATCAAGAACTAGAGGGTGTAAGTTTAATTGGCAAGAGATTTATTAGGAACATGAGGGGCAACTTTATTTTTTTCGTAAGGGCATGGAGTGTATGTGTAATGAGCCGCAAGAGGAAGTGGTTGAGACAGACAGTTGAAAGGCACTTAGACAGGCACATGGATAGGAAAGATTCATTCATGGATCAAACACTGGAAATGGGACCAGCTTAAATAGTATCTTGGTCAGTATGGACCAGGTTGATCTATGATCTATGACTTCAAACGGGACACAAATGGACAGGTTGATGCCCAGAGGAATACACAGCAATGCATAATGGGTGCAGCTTCTTAGTATAGCATCATCTGCAAAGAACATCTTGTATCTATACTAGGTATTACACCATTCTTCCCAGAGCTGATCATACACTGACCACAACAGTTCCTGCATGGATAGGTAATCCATAATAGAACACTTCCTATGAAGACCCTTCTAACAATATTTTAGCTCTTGCTCCACACACACTTACAATTACGAATATTGTACTTGCTTTGAATACCTATCCACAGGCCGATTTAAGACCATGAGTCTCTGGGGAGACACGTTTTTAGGTACTCTCTTCAAAGAGACACTCCTGGCTAGCAGCGTTTCTTCCAGACATACAACCCATTGTGTTATACCACTTCCAGATACACAAAATACTTGAATAAGACCACAAGATATAGGAACAGAATTAGGTCATTTGGCCCATCAAGTCTGCTCTGCTATTTCATCATGGCTGATCCAATTTATTCCCTCTGCCCCAATCTCAGGCCTCTCCCATAGCACTTCATCCTGACTAATTAAGAATCTATCAGCCTCTGTCTTAAATATATCCAATTACTTGGGCTCCACAGCTGCCTGTGGCAATGAATTCATCACCCTGTGGCTAAAGAAATTCCTCCTCATCTCCGAACTAAAAGGATGCCCCTCTATTCTGAGGCTGTGTCCTCTGGTCCTAGACTTCCCCACCATATAAAACATCCTCTCCACATCCATTTTATCGAGGCCTTTCAACATTCAATAGTTTTCAATGAGGTCACCACTCATTATTCTGAATTCTAGCAAGTACAGGCCCAGAGCCATCAAATGCTATTCATATGATAAGCCTTTCAATCCTGGAATCATTTTCGCGAACCTCCTTTGAACCCTCTTCAATGTCAGCACATCCTTGCTTAGATAAGGTGCTCAAAACTGCTCACAATACTCCAAGTGAGGCCTCGCCAGTGCTTTATAAAGCCTCAACATTACATCTTTGCTTTTATATTCTAGTCCTCTTGAAATGAATGCCCACATCGCAATTACTTCTCTCATCAAGACTCAACCTGCAAATTCACCTTTAGGGAATCCTGCACAAGGATTTTCAAGCCCCTTTGCACCTCAAATTTTTGAATTTTCTCTCTATTTAGAAAATAGTCTACCCTTCCATTTCTTCTACAAAAGGGTATGACCATACACTTCCTGACACTGTATCCATCTGCCTCTTCTAGCTCTCTTAATTCTCTTAATCTGTCTGAATCCTTCTGTACCCCATTTCCTCAAAACTGCCATTCCACCTCTTTTCATACCATCCACAAAGCTATCAATTCCATTAATCAAGTCACTGACATATAATGTAAAAAGAAACAGTCCCAACACAGACCCCTGTGGAACAACTCTAGTCACTGACAGCCAACTAGAAAAGGCTCCCTTTATTCCCATACTTTGCCTCCTGCCAATCAGCCACTGTTTTATCTATGCTAGTATCTTTGCTGTAACACCATAGGCTCTTAACTTGTTAAGCAGCCTCATGTGCAGCACCTTATCAAAGGCCTTCTGAAAATCAAAGGACACAACACCCACACATTCTCCTTTGTCCATCCTATTTGTTATTTCTTCAAAGAATTCCAACAGATTTGTCAGGCAAGGTCTTCCCTTAAGGAAACCATGCTGACAATGACCTACTTTATCATGTACCACAAAGTACCCTAAAACCACATCCTTAACAATCAACTCCAACATCTTCAAAACCACTGAGGTTAGGCTAACTGGCCTATAATTCACTTTTGTTCTGCACCTCTCCCTTCTTGAAGAGTGGAATAACATTTGTAACTTCCATTTCTCCAGAACAATCCCAGAATCAATTGATTCTTGAAAGATAATTACCAATGCCTCCACAATCTCTTCAGCCACCTCTTTCAGAACCCTGGGGTGTATACCATCTTGACATATCTACCTCTCAGTTTCCCAAGAACCTTCTCCCTAGTAATGGCAACTTCATACACTTCTGCCCCCTGACACTTGAATTTCCAGCATTATGATAGTGTCTTCCACAGTGAAGACTGTTGCAAAATACTTAATCAGTTCGTCCACCATCTCCTTGTCCCCCATTACAACCTCTCCAGCACCATTTTCCAGCGGGCTCATATCCACTCTCACCTTTCTTTAACACTTCATTTATCTGAAGAAACTTTTGGTATTCCCTAAATATTATTGGTTATCTTACTTCCATATTTCAACTTTTCATTCTTAATGACTATTTTTAGTTGCGTTCAGTCGGCTTTTTAAAGCTTACCAATCCTCTTACTAATTAATACCTTCCTATTAACTTTTGCTCTAATATATGCCCCCTCTTTGGCTTTTATGTTGGCTTTGACTTTTCTTGTTAACCATGGTTGCCTTTAGAATACTTCTTCCTCTTTGGGATGTATATATCCTGTGCCTTACAAATTGTTTCCAGAAATTCCAGCCATTGCTTTCTGCCTTCATCCCTGCCAGTGTTCTTTTCCAATCAATTCTAGCCAGCTCCTCTCTCATGCCTCTGTAATTCCTTTTACTCCACTGCTACATTTGACTTTAGCTTCTCCTTCTCAAATTGCAGGGTGAATTTTATCATATCATGATCATTTCTCCTAAGGGTTCCTTTACCTTAAGCTCTCTATCAATTCTGGTTCATTGCTCAACACCCAATCCAGAATAATTGGTCCCCTGGTGGTCTCAACCACGAGCTTTTCTAAAAAGCCATATCTAGGCATTCTAGAAATTCCCCCTCTTCCCACCAACTAGATTTCCCAATCTACCAGCATATTCAAATCCCTCATGACTATTGTAATATTGCTCTTTTGGCATGCATTTTCTAACTCCTATTGTAATTTGTAGACACATCCTTACTACTGTTTGGGGGTCTATCAAGACATCTACCCTTATATAAGGCAGAGGTACATGCACTTATATTACAGAACACCATCTGCACAGGTGCATGTGTTTTTCCATTTACACACACTTCTGTTCTAGCACTCCCCTTTGATGCACAGCCCATCATATTGTACCACTCCTTTCGGATACACAAATCAGTGAATTACAGCACTTCCTACAAAGGTAGCGACCTCTGTATTTTTAACCACTCTCTTCACAAAAAACCCTTTGTTATAGGTCTCACTCCAGAAACACAACAACATGTATTGCAGTACTCCACCCAGCAACAAAAACAAAAATTTATACCTGTCATTCTAGAGACACATCTTCCTGAACTCCAAGGTCAGACCCTATTGTGTAGTGGCACCGGCTCCAGGCATAAATTCTTCTGGAGGATCCATGGTGTCTTTATTATTTGGATTCAGAATTGACTTGAGTTGTAGTGATTGATGGGACTTACACTGGCTGAGGTTTGTGACCAGCAGGATCTGTAGGTATCCATACTGGGACCTCTGGGGTTTGTGATATATGCAAATGACTTGGATGAGTGGATTAGTAATCTGGCAAATAATACAAAGATTGGTAGAGCTGTAGATAGTACAGAAGATTTCAGAAGGATACAGTGGGATATAGATCAGTTACAACTATGGGCAAAGAAGTTTAACCCAGCCTAATGTGAGGTGCTGTGCTTTGGGCGATCAAATGAAAGGGGGCAGTACATTGTTAATGAAGACCCTTTACAGTTTGACCTAGGAGTCTAAGTCCATAGAAAGTGGAGGGTGCTTGGAATACACTATAAGGGATGGCAGTAGAAGCAAATGCAATAGAGGCTCTCAGAGAGGCACATGAATGGATGGATATGTACATGTGTAGGCAGAAGCAATTAGCTTGGTTAGGTACTTAATAAGTAGTTTAATGTTTGGCACAGTCATGGTGGGCCAAAGGGCCTGTTCTTGTGCTTTACTGAGTTATGCTCTGTGCTACTTGCCTAGCATTACACAATAGCCTTTGCTTTACATCACAGTTCTCTAGAGAGAGATTCATCCCCCTATATGATAGCACTTGTTCCAGTCAAACATTTTTTGATTACACAATCACAAAAAAGATGTACACTGGTTTTCCAGTACTCCCTCCACACACACACACTCCTGTGTTGTAACACCCCTCTGTTCTGTGCTACAACAGTCCCTCCAGACACATTCACTGCTGGTCCCTACTTCACTCCACTCTCAAGATTATTTTCAGACATCTATCCCCAAAGCCCTATCTGAAGGAACATCAACCATGTGCTTCATCCCTGCACCCCCTTTCTCAGCACAATTCAGTCCTTTGAGGTGAAAGGGTTTTTCATATGCAAATCCACCAGCGTTATTTATTGTCTCCAGTGTGGCATCCCCTAAATCGGTGAGACCAGACCCCGATTGGGTAATCACTTCACCAAGCACATGTGGCTCCATCCATCATCACTGTCTGGATCTCCTGGTTGCCAGCCATTTTGAATTCCCCTCCCTATTCCCGCACTGTCCTCGACCTCCTCCACAGCCAGGGTGAGAACCATTGCAGCCAGAGAAGCAGTAGCGTTTATTCTGTTGGGCTCCTCTACAAGCTGGCAAACTGCTCCCCCTGTCCCTTTTCTCTCTCCTCCATGTACCCGGTCATTCCTCTACTCACCTCAATCCCATGTTTCTTCCCCCTCCTCCACTCACTCCAGATGCTGCTTCAACTCACCCCTACTTCTCTGCCTATCCCTCTTCTCACCTGCCAACCCCTTCCCTTCACCTCTATATTGTTATAATTATGTGCCGTGTCACATGACGTAGGCGATCACGATCATGCCAAGTGGTTTGCCATTGCTCAAGCAAACATCCATTACCTGCTCCCATGGCTTCGCATGACCCTGACTGGGGTCCAAGCAAGTGATACACTTGCCCAATGGTGACCTGCAGGTTAGTGGAGGGAAGGGACGCCTTTGGCAGAGACGTATTTCCACCCCGTCACCTCTTTATAAGCTTTCTATTTCCCCTCTAGCTTTCAACTTAGATGAAGGATCTCGATTGGAAATGTCGACTATCCAAGTACCCTCTCTGATGCTGCATGACCTGCTGAATTGCCCAAGTTCTTTGATCTTTTTGTGTGATGCTCCAGATTCCAGCATCTGCAAACTCTTGTGTCTCCTTTATGCCTTGAATACTCAAGTTCTTGGTTAAATGCCTCTTAAAAATAGCAATTGTATCCAGTTCTACCACCTCCTCTGGCAGTGCATTCTAAATAACAATCACTGTGTAAAAGAAAGTCTACCCTCTAATCCCCTTTACAACTCCTTCCTTTCCCTTTAAACTGATGCCGTCTTGTTTTAGACGGAAAATGTTTTCTGACTATCTATCTTATCTACATTTCCTATAATTTGACATACAGTACCATCAGATTACCCCTCAGCCTCCTTCACTCCAGGCTAATCAAACATAACCCATCCAATCTCTCGCCAAGACTAAAGTATTCTGATCCAGGCACTCTCTCCCCTGCAACCACATCCTTCCTATAAAGTAATAGTCAGAAATGCAGTCTAACCATTATTTTGTAAAGTTGCACCATAATGTCAAATTCTATGTCCTGACCTATTAAGGCAAACATGCTCTATCCCTCCTTCAATACCTTAATTACCAGTTTTGCCATTTTTAAAAAAAAATTTATTTTTATTTGGATAAGGTATTCACAAGTAATACACAAACTTTTTTTTACATATATAGCCTTTTCCATTTTTATGTGAGTAAATCTATATTAATTTGTAGATTCACAAGTGCACATTGAGATAATATAGAAAATAATTAGGTACTCAAATAGATGTTTATGTGCAATTGTAATTCCACTCTATTAAACTAAATAATGACAATAGTTGTTATAAAAATATTAATAATAGTGGTTGAATACTAATTTCCATTTATCTCTTCTGGTCCATTTCTTTCTGGTCCAAAATTTCCCCAGATCTTTTCTTTACTTGTGTTAATTCCACATTTTCCAAAAAAAAAGAACAGTAAACATTCGAGCCAAGGGTGCTTACTTTAACGCTATTACTATGTTGGTGAGACAAACAGTATAAACCATTAGGAGAGTCATCTAAAGTCTGCTCACTCTGGGGTTATAAATTCAATCCATTTATTCCAAATTTGATAAAATTTTTCTTTTTGAATTCTCAGAGAGTAGGTCATCTTTTCCATTTTAAATATTTCCAAAATGATTTCATGCCAATCTTCTCATGTAGGTGATGCTGGATTTAACCACTTTCTGGTGATTGATTTCTTACTTGCCGCTAAAAGAGCCTGCAGCAGCTTTTTATCTTTCTTCTGTTCCAAAAACAATACATGCCCCAAGTAGAGAGTCTCAAAGTTCAGAAGTATCTGAGTCTTAAATACCTTAACTAATGTTCTGTGAATACCTTCCCCAATATAAACTTAATTTGGGCAATCCCAAAAAATATGGAAATGATTTGCCTCTTTGGAGCCACACCTTCTCCAACATGCCTCGTTTGTGTCTTTACATTTTTCCTGGTTTGGGGTCTTGAAGTATCTTATAATATTTTTCCAACAATGTTTTCTCCAAATCAAAGAGTTAGTCGAAGACCACTGGAAGCTGCATATTTTCCCCCAAGCCTCCTCTGAAAGTATCAACCCTGCTTCTTTCTCCCACTTCTCTTTCAGTTTTGCCATTTTCAGGGAATAATGGACTTGAATTCTAAGTCCTCAGTGCCCTACCACTTACTGTATGTGTCCTGCCCCTATTTGACTTCCCAAAATGCATCATCTCATATATATAATTCCTTCCAGACATTCCCTCTAGTTACACATACCCCTGTACTAAAGCATCCTTTTTAGGCAGACGTGCACCTGCATTCAAGAACGTCTCTCAAAGTCACACATCCTTGCATTCCTTCCAGCAAAGACACCACTGTATTCCATCAGTCTAGACACATACACACTTGCCTCCAACACTTCCTTGAAAGACATATACTTCTTGTATAAAAATACTCTATCCAAAACGACAAATCCTTGTATCACAGCACTTCGTCCAGTGACAAATATCCTTGTAGCAGTCCCTAAAGAGACACACACTGCAGTGTTCTTTCCCAACATACACTGTATGCCTTGTATTTTTGCTTTTTCTTCAGTCTCACATATGTTTGTGGTGCAGCATTCCTTCTAGATCCACTTACTCCGGTAGATACAAACACTACAGATAACACATAACCTCATATTGCAGCAGTCACTCTACAGATACATAATACAAAGCTGCATTTTACTACTTTATTTAGTAAGTACACAATTCACAGAAATACCGTCTCCGGAGAAGCAAACACTTGTTCTACAAAACACTTTGAAAGAAAAAGCATAATTGTATTTTCACAATCTCTGCAGGAAGCACATTTTACAGAAATTTGTCAAGCGAAAAATCTGCCTGGATTTATAGAGGTCTCTTTATTGGCACACCCACTTCTATCAATGAAATCCCTCCAAGAAGCTTACAATTGCATTCCCTCTAGGGAAACAAACACTTCATACTTTTCTGCAAGTAAACGTATGTGTTTCTTTTTTAAATGTCACTTCAGCTACACACTCACTTACTCACTTTGCTGTCACTCCAGGGAGGGAGGGAGGGAGGGAGGGAGGGAGGGAGGGAGGGAGGGAGGGAGGGAGAGAGGGAGAGAGAGAGAGAGAGAGAGAGAGAGAGAGAGAGAGAGAGAGAGAGAGACTCACACTATTTCCAGGGAAATGGATCAAAAATCAATGTTAACCCAAATAAAAAGCACATTTATATAAACACTTATTCAAAGAAAACACCTTACCGCACTGCCTCCATTGAATCAAGCACTTGAATGACAGCACTCATTCCAAGAAAACACAGACCTAAGGACCCAGGGTTCATGACAAATATGTGTGCTGGACTTGTTGAAACACCTTCAATTACTCCAAAAGACTGAGGTTTGGTAAAATACTGAAAGGCTTTTATTCACTGTACAATACGACCTCCACAGTGAGTGTCTGCCCCCGGACTGAGGGGGAGGGGCAAGGCGAACACCTTTATACAGGACTCTGTGGGAGGAGCCACAGGGGCAGTCAGCAGAGGTGTGTGTCCAGACAGGTAACCGAGTTACAACATATATACATGGTTTACCACACTTGTTACACTGACCCCTCAAACTTATTAAGATCAAATATCATCTGACATTGTTTTGCCAGCCAATTTACCAAATGAGTGTTTTCCTGTAAACCAGCCAATCTCAACAGGGGCCATATGGCACAGTTGAAGGGGGCCATTGACTGAAAACTGTGAGAAGGGGAGCCCCAAGGGTTTATGGGGGCCCTGGTAACTGAACCAATGAAATACCCAAGCAGCAACCTTCATTGGAGTCAATAGTTTCCCTCCTATTTATAATATCTTTCCAACCCGCCGTCTGAATTCAGCGCATCTGGTAAATTCATTGCTTAAGCTCCTCCCACACAGCCTCACTTCAGAGTCAGTCGCGAATCAGACTGCACCAGGTCAACGTATACAATCAAGGGTTCTCACATCCATTATCGCCATACTTCATTCTCCGAAGATCAGCGTGTCTTCCCAGGCCTTTTTTAGCCTAGTAACTTTAAAGTATATGTATTTGGATATATTACACGTTAAGGTAGGTTGTGAAAAGTATTTATTACTACATATGAAGTCACCGAAAAAAGAAAATTCCTGACTCCGGGTGATAGCATTTTTTTTGTCAGTAATGTGTCTGTATTTCACGCGCTTATTATTTTCAGAAATAACTCTACCCATGAGTTCCTTGGTGAAAAAAAAAGTGTCGGCAGTATTCAGTGGAATACTTATCCTATGGTTTCATCGCATCTCCGCAAAACCCATCTTTGCCCATGTGTTTGAACTGCATGACTACATTGTCAAATGAAAGCATGAGGCCAAGCAAATTGAAAAAAAACATTTGGATACCTCGCATCCAGAGAAGAAGGATAAACACTTAGATTTCGGAATGTTCATGTTTTCTTGGTGTTCAATAATAAATGATTTTCTGTTTATCTGTTCGTGTTGTATCCCTGTTTGAAAGGGGGGCCCTGGAACCAGAGGAGAACTCTTAAGGGGGCCGTGGCCAACAAACGGTTGAGAATCACGGCTGTAAACGACACCAATCATTTTCCTGGGTAACTTCTCCTTTAAGCCACCCTTGGACTCCATACCCAAACACCCCCCCCCCCCGCCCTTAACTTCACTGGAGCTCCATTTCCAGCGTTCCATTTAACCTCACTGGATTTTGTTTTCTATGCTCTCTTAAAAGTCACCTAGTTTGCTGAGAAAATTATAATACTGTTGTGTTACATCAAAATACAATTAAAAGGGGGTTGGTGGCCTGAATACCATCCACTGGACTGGCACCTTGAAAGTTCAACAGCTTGGTTATTGACTTGAGCAAAAGAGAGACTTTGGGTTCCAAATCCAGTGATACTTGGTGTGAGCACAGAGCATAGATGGTACTTGGGATATTTGGCTTCATTAGCCAGAACAGAGAATATGAAAACAGGAAGGTTATGGTAAACCGTATAAAGTATTGGTTAGGCCGCAGCTGGGATATTGTGTGCAGTCCTGACAACATTGGAGCGGCGGCAGGGGAGATTTACCAAGATGTTGACTAGAATAGAGTATTTTAATTATGAGGAGAGAATGGAGAAGCTTCCCTTAAATAGGGTTTACTTCCCTTTGAGTCATAGAGTGATATCACACTCTATATAGCACAGAAACAGACCCTTCAGCTCAACTGGTCCATGCTGAACACAATATCCTCCCTATTAGTCCCAGGTGACTACATTTGACTCATAACCCTTGAAGCCTTTCCCATGCAAGCCATTATCCAAGATGCCTCTTAAGTCTTGCAAATACATCGATCTCAACCACATCTTCTGGCAGGTTATTCCAGGTACTCACTACACTGCTACTTAAAAGATTTCCCTCCTTCTCCTGGCCTGAGTCTCGAGATCTCTCATCAGCCAGGACTCCCTGAACTTGGTAAGTCTATTCTTCACCCTAATCAGAAAATGATGCACCTGGACTTGATATGGCCCTTTTAAAAGCTTCCCACTTGCCAACTGTTCCTTTGCTCTTCAATAAAGTCACCCAGTCAACCCTGCCTGATGACCTCAAGATTGGTCTTGCTCCAGCTGAAAACTTTAACCTGTAGACTGGTTCTATCTTTTTCCATTAAAGTGCTTCCCCAATTGCCATTTCAGTTACTTGGTCCATCTTATTCTCTTAAGAGGAGGCCCACTATTTTTCCTTTCTCAGTAGGTTCATTTATATCTTGCAATAAGAAACTGTATGGAAATAATTCGGAAGATCCGTAAATGATTCCACTCTTTAAAAAGGGAGAAAAGCAGCAGAAAGGAAATTATAGACCAGTTAGCTTGACCTCAGTGTTTGGGAAGATGTTGGAGTCAATTGTTAAGGATGAGGTGATGGAGTACCTCATGACACAGGACCAAATTGGACAAAGTCAGCATGGTTTCCTTAAGGGAAAATCTTGCCTGACAAACCTGGTGGAACCTGTTGCAACCTGAGGTGATTACAAGAGGGATAGTTAAAGGGGATGCAATGGATGTTGTATATTTGGACTTTCAGAAGGCCTTTGACAAAGTGCAACACATGGTGGCTTACCAAGCTACAAGCCCATGCTATTACAGGAAAGTTACTGGCATGGTTAGAACATTGGCTGATTGGTAGGATGCAGCGAGTGAAAATAAAAGGATCCTTTCTCTGGTTGGCTGCCAGTGAGTGATGGTGTTCCGCAGGGGTCGGTGTTGGGACCACTTCTTTTTATGCTCTATATCAATGATTTAGATGATGGAATAGATGACTTTGTTGCCAAGTTTGCAGATGATATGAAGATTGGAGGAGGGGCAGGCAGTGTTGAGGAAACAGGTAGGCTACAAAAGGACTTAGACTGATTTGGAGAATAGACAAGAAAGTGGCAAATGGAATACAATGTTGGAAAATTCATGGTCTGTACTCACTGGAATTTAGAAGGATGAGGGGAAATGTTGAAAGGCCTAGACAGAGTAGATGCGGAAAGGGTGTTTCCCATGGTGGGAGAGTCTAGGACAAATGGACTAATTCTGCTCCTATGTCCTATGGTCTTATGGTCTATGTGTAGCTCAGATCATTGACAGTTGGGTCAATTTACTTGCAAACATTTTGTCACCATGCAAGGAGATATCATCAGTCACTGTCATCTGCGGTGTATCCTCTGAATGCTTGGCCTTTATATACTAATCAATTAGCTGATTGCTCATCATTTTGGAAACTCAATTGTGATGTGGGATGGAAATCTCATCAACGATTGGTTGTGTGGTGGAATTCGTATTGCTGTGGTCTGGAATTTTGCTCACATCGACTCATAAAGAGGATCGAGGTCTACATGCTTGTTTACAGAATTGTTCGCAGAAAAACAAGCCTCCAGGAATTCTTTTGCATGCCGTGCATTTGCTTCTGGCATGATTTCCAGTGAGGCCCAGTCAAATTTGTGCCCCTCTCGATCTTCATGGGTTGAGACTAGGGAAAGTTGGTCATTGCGCTTTACAGCCAGTTGATGTTCATGTATTAGCCAACAAGATAAAACGTTATTTGAAACAGCTTCAGGACCTGCAAAGATTCACAAAAGGCGAGTGTTGGATATTGAAGGCAAATGATGCTAACATTTTTGCAATTCTATGGCCTTCCAAAGGTTCACAAAGCAAGAACACCCCTATGTCCAATTATATCGTTACCAGGATCCCTATTTACAAGTTAGTAAGAGAAATGTGGCGGCGTCTTTAATATCTACTAGCAGTATATGAACACTCAATAAATAATGTACAACAGTTCTTGCACAAATTGAACAACATCCTCAGATGAGGATGAAACAATGATCTTGTTTGATGTCACCTCTCTGTTCAGCTCCATTGATCTTAACCTAGACAAAGAAATTTTAATAGAATTGTTCCCCAATGAAGAAACAAACCCTGGGAGACCAAGCAAAGATAGCACATGCGAACTAGCAGAATTCTGCTTATGCACCTACTTTAAATTTAATGGCACACTATGGCCTGTCCCCTAAAACCCTCACTAATTTTTATAGATGCACCGTAGAAAGCATTCTTCTGGGGTGCATCACAACCTGGTATGGAAGTTGTCCTGTCCAAGACCGGAAGAAGCTGCAGAAGATCGTGAACACGGCGCAGCACATCACACAAGCCAATCTTCCATCCTTGGACTCACTTTACACCGCACGCTGACGGAGCAGTGCTGCCAGGATAATCAAGGACACGACCCACCCAGCCAACACACTTTTTGTCCCTCTTCCCTCTGGGAGAAGGCTCAGGAGCTTGAAGACTCGTACGGCCAGATTTGGGAACAGCTTCTTTCCAACTATGATAAGACTGCTGAACGGATCCTGACCCGGATCTGGGCCATACCCTCCAAGTATCCGGACCTGCCTCTCGGTTTTTTTGCACTACCTTACTTTCCCTTTACTATTTTCTATTTATGATTTATAATTTAAATTTTTAATATTTACTATCAACTTGTACTCCAGGGAGCACGAAGAGCAGAATCAAATATCGCTGTGATGATTGTATGCTCTAGTATCAATTGTTTGGCGACAATAAAGTATAAAGTATAAACTCCAAGGGGATTGCCCATCTTCTGGTTCATAGCGGAGGCCATTATGCAAATGTTAGAAAAGACGGTGTTTGCAATTATAAACCTCAAAATTTGAGTCAGTTACATCGATGATATCTTTGTCATAGTTAATTAGAAAGAATTTACAAACTAATCAACGATGTGTACAACAATATTATCTTCACAATAAAAACAGAAACTGAGGGGAAACTAGCATTTGTGGACGTGCTTATCAGTAGAAACATAAATGGCAGTTATTGTAAAGGAACACATTCAGATCAGATCCTAAGTTATCACAGCAACCACCTGACTGCACACAAGTACTATGCAAACTGTCTCTCAAGAATATCCTCTCTGAGCACTTGCTTGGAGAAGAGGCTGAGGGTATGGAGCAGAAGAGTTTAGCTACATGTTAAAGGAATACAAGATTATGAGTAATTTTATCGGACAAGGTAGACAGAAAGAAACCTTTCTGCCATAAAAGAGACTTCTAAAGATAAAAGCCACATGTTAAAGGCAAGGGGTAGAAAATCTGAAGGTGATCCAAGTCAGATGTTTGTTCACCTGAAGGGTGGTTGCAATCTGGAGGACTAACTGAGCGATGGTGAAGGCAGAGACTCTCACAATATTTTAGTATGTTTATAAGCATTTGTATTGCCAAGGTGCAGTCAGACACAGGCCATGTACTGCAAAATGGGATCAGTACAAGTGTGCACAATGGTCAGCATGGTACGAGAGCTGTAGGGATTGTTTCTATGTTGAATAATTCGATGAATTTCCTCCAGAGAATTGCAAACTGCAAAAATATCTTTTTCTGCAGCGAAACAAAATCTTGTATTATAACATACGTATAGTCAAACACAGTACAGAAGCAGCTCCTCCATCCAACCATGGTGCCTATCTACACTAGTCCTATTTGGCCACATTAGGCCTGTATCCCTCTATACCTTTCCTGTCCAAATTTATATCCAAATGCTTTTTTAAATCTGTAATTACACTGACCTCAACATCCACCTCTGGCAGCTTATTCAGGAAAACCATCGCCATCTGTGTGAAAATCTTACCCCTCAGGTTTTGTTTAAAACATCTCCCCTCTCAACTTAAACAGTACCCTCTTGTTCTGGACTCTCCTGCCCCCTGAGAACGACTCTGCTTTCCAACTTATATAAGTTCCTCATGATTTTGTAAATCTCTATAAGGTCATCCCCCAGCCTCTTACATTCCAGAGAATAAACCCAGTCTATCCAATCTCTCCTGGTAATTACAGCCCTCCATTCCAGGCAACACAATGGCGAGTCTCTTCTGCACTCTCTCTCTCCCTCTCTGTCGTGCTACCACATCCTTCCCATAGTGTGGTGACCAGAAATATACGTAATACTTCAAGTGTAGTCTAACCAATGTATTGTAGGGCTGCAACACCATTTCCCAATTTCTATGTTCAGTGCCTCACCCTAAGAAGGCAGCAGAGCAAATGCAATCTTCACTACTCTACCTACCTGTATTATCATTTTCAGGGAACTATGAACTTGCACCCTCAAGTTCTTCTATACATCTATATTTATAAGGTCTCTGTTATTTACTCTGTACGCCATACCAGAATTTGACCTCCCCAAGTGCATTACTTCACGTCTGCCAGATTCTATCTGCTACTACTCCACCCAATGTTTCAGCTAATCTCTGTACCGCTGCACCCTAAACAACATTTTCACTATCTAGAACAAGGGCTACCAACCTTTTTAATGCCATGGAGCCTTACCATTAGCCAAAAGGTCCATGGACCCCAGGTTGGAAACCCTTGATCTAGAGCCCCCACTAGTTTTTATGAAATTTGCAAACTCATTTTCAAATTTGTAAACCTTATTGTAAACTTACTAATCGATATTCCTACATTGTGATGCAAGTCATTTATATAAGTTACAAAAAACAAAGGCCACGGCACTGATCGTGTACAGCACTTTTCTCAAACTTCCAGCCATAGAAAACATCCATGCAGCACTACCCTCTGCCTCCTATCACCAGGCCAATTTTGGACACTGTTTGCAACTCACCTTGGATTCCTTGTGCATCAACCTTTTGCACCAGACTATTATATAGGACCTTGTCAATGGCCTTACTGAAGTCCATGTAAACCATGTCCACTGCTCTGTCTTGATCAATTTTCTTAGTTACCTACTCAGAAAACTGTCACAGTGGCGGGGCATTGGGAGCAAGGGTGGACCCAAATGCAAGACACATCTTGTGAGGTTACTTAGATTTAGTTTATTGTTTGATATCAGGAGAGCTAGGCAGGAGCAGGAGTAGCGAACTGGACAAGGACTGAGGACTACGACTAGGCTGGGACCAAGGGTCTGTGCTAGGACTCGGAACTGGCTCCCAGAACTAGAGGAGACATGAAGAGGCTAGGGTACGGACTCCGAGACCGAGACTGGGCAAGGACCCCAGTACCTGGGTCTTGCCTCGGGCTCGGACCCCAGAACCAGGCATGGACATGACATGGGCTAGGTAGAGGAGGAACATGGAAAACAGAGCCTCGGTCTCGGGAGAGCAGGTACATAGAACCATGGACATATACACAGAACAGAGAGCCGGGACCCCTCCTTGGGTACAGGACATTGGGCCGGGACTCATGACCCTCCGCGGGGCAACGGCAAGACGGCCTGACTTACCCCACGGAGGCAAGGACAAAACAAGACACGACTCCCCGCGGGACAACTGCAAGACGGCCTGATTTACCCCACGGAGGCGAGGACAGGACAAGACAAGACATTACTCCCCGCGGGGCAACGGTAAGATGGCCTGACTTACCTCACGGAGGCGAGGACAGAACAAGACAAGACCAACACGAATGGGCACCAGACAGTACCTATCTAACTCTGGTGATGGAACTAGACTGAAGTGCAGGCAGGGGCTGCAGATGAGGGCTAGAGGCGAGAAGGGCAGAGAAGGGTTTCAGACGAGGGGGTAGGACAGGAATCACAGACCGCCAGGGCCAGAACTAGACTCAGAACTGGAAGCCGCCAGGACCAGGACTTGACATGGTACTTGAACGCCGCCAGGGCCAGGACTTGACATGGTACTTGAACGCCGCCGGAGCCAGGACGTGGGCGTGGTACTTGGATGCCGCCAGAGCCAGGACGTGGTGCTTGGAGCCTCCGGGTCGTGGCGAGCTCTCAACTTGGCCTGGGAACAGTAGACAGCGGCTCTTGATTCCCTCCGGCGGGTTAACTGATGGACCCACCTTGATGAGGAAACTTTGCAGGCTCGCTTTGGCGAGGTAACTGGACAGGGTTGCTCCAGTGAGGAAAGGCGAATTACCGGCACTCGCTTCGGGCGGAGACTAGGCTAGCTCCGGCCAGATGACATTGGCACGCTGTGACCTTGCAGCCGCTCCTGCTCCGAACGGCCGAAAGCCGGAAACTATAAACTACCGGTTCAGCCGAGTGTTAATTGCCTCTAATCACCAAAGTCGAGGGACACGGGAAAACAGGGAATCAACGGTCTGGATCATCACAAACAAGGTAAATTTAAAGGGACCCCGATCCGGACCATGACGAAAACAGAGGCTTATGATACAGTATCTCCCCTGCACTATAAAATGCAGATACTTCTGATCAGTCCTTCCCTTTCCAAGAAAACAGAAATTCTGTCTTTCAGAATCTTCTTCAACTTCCCTGCCGGTGATGGAATACTCATCATCCTGTAATTTCCAGGCTTATTCCTACCTGCCCTTTTCAAACAATGAGACCACATTAGTTATTCTTCAGTCTTGCAATACCTCACCATTGGCTGATGACATAATGTGAGTATTGTAATACATGGGCTGTAATACCAGAATGCATTCCCTTAACTATTATAACACCAGTATTTCAAGGGTTGAAGTGCAATTGTGCAATTTCTCAAGGTAAATGTACATTGCATTCCCACCAGGGAAACAGAGACTACTACTATAGTACTTGCATCCAGGGAAACACAATCTTGTATTAGTGCATGCTCTCTGCAGAGATGAATATCCTATAGAAGGTAAATTAGTGCAGATGTGCAGCAAGGTTGTCATGGGTAAAAGGCTGTCCACTCTGTAATACAGCCATATGATTCTAAGTGTACAGTGATATTACATAATAGTCCCTCAAGAGAGAAAAAACAAAACCATTAAAGCTCATACTCCCAAGAAAACCCAGCGCCCTTTGACCATCGGGAGCACTTGCTTCTAAGCGAGGCAGCGCAAGGTTTATAAAGAGCTAAGGTCCTTCTGGGAATTTTTGACAGGCCCTTTCATCATAATGAACTATGAGGTACTTGGCAAAGGCCAATAAAAAGAAATGAGATGCAAGTGCAGCAACCACTATGTGATTGAGCTAGTGTTACATGCTCAGGCTTTGTCTCAACAGGCTTTGGTGTGTTGGCTAAAATGAACTTCAGTCTACAGATCAGTGAACTCGAACAAATCAAGGACAGACCAATAGTCTTTATTCTTACCATGTGCTTGAAGGAGATGGAGGCTGATACTTTGTGAATCTGCTCTGCCTTTTCCATTTTGTGAAGTTGCTTGACTTGATCAGTGTTTTAAAGTAGATACAATGATGCTTCAGGTAATCTACTGGACTAGAAATCATTTCCAAATAAGAAGTAATTTGTGAGGTGTTCTCTGATATAATATAACACGCAGGTTTGTGAATGGCGTGGTCTGTGTCTGCCCTGAGTGATTCAAGCTGTTTACTGTTTTGATCCAGATTTAAAGAGAACAAAGAGGCATAAATTACCAATTGTCACTTGCGGAAGAAGGGCAATAAATGGGTGCTGGCCTGAACCAGAGCCAACAAGGTGTTACAGGTCAGTCAGATGACCGATAGCCAACATTTGACCTGGTAAGGAATGAATATAAAAGCAAACGCTTCGAGTGCTCTAACAGCAATAACTCTCCATAGACACACCATCGCAGATGTGGAGGGCCCACATGGAGATCAGAGGAATTCATGGCATAAACTCATTTTACTGGTATTAGCTTTTCTATTCTTTGATTGTTAATGGAGGATTAGCAGGTGGTATAAACCCAGTTGTATAAATTCATATGTTCTTCCACTGAGACAATAAAGGAACTTGTCAGATTCTCTCTGTGTCTCTCTGATCATTATTACTAAGGGGTAGATCCTTGCAGCAAGTGAGAAGAGGCACAAGAACAAAGTTTTGATCAAGTTACTTTTTCTTTCTTTATCAATAGTACACTCCTAGAGTGAAGAAAACAGATCCAGGGTTAGAGGTCTGTTCTTCGTGTTAGATGTGCTAACTTTAGGAGACCTCCAGTCTCCCTGATCTGCACGAGGTGCATTGAGCTCCAGCTTCTTAGGAATTAGAGCTGCATCCTTGTGTTAAGGAATTGGAGCTGTATCCTGATGACCTTCAGGTCGTACAGGAGAATGAGGTGGTGATAGGTAGGAGCTACAAGGAGGTAGTCACCCCTAAGTTGCAGGAGGCAGGTAAGTGGGTGACTGTCAGGAGATGGAAAGGGAACAGATTACCCTATGGCTGTTCCCCTCAATAGTAAGTATATTGCTTTGGATACTATTGGCGGGGGGGGGATGGGGGTAGGAATGATCTTGGGGAAAGCCACAGCGACCAGGTGTCTGGCACTAAGTCTGGCTCTGTGGCTCAGAAGGGATGGGGGAGAAGAGGAGTGCAGTAGTGATAGGGGATTCCATAGTTAGAGGAGCAGAAAGCAGATTCTGTGTACGTGAAAGAGTCATACGTATGGCATGTTGCCTTCCAAGTGCCAGGGTCAGTGATTTCATGCATCGATACACAATGCTGGGGGGGGGGGGGGGCGGGGGCTGGAGACATTCTGCTGAAAGAACTAGATCCATACATTACACTTCCTCCCCCTTTCGATTAATGCAACATAAACTGTATATGTATAAAACATTCAATTTCCCTTTCGTAAACCCATATTCCAAATAAACATGCTTTCACATAACAGCCTATGACTAACTTTACAGTTCTAAATGTTAAGTCTTTTGAGTGGTGCTCTGTTTCTTTCAGGATAGCGCCTCTGACCTGTGGAGTGGCATCAGGTTTGGCAGGTGTCTTGTCAATGATAACGTTCTCATTGTGCCTTCGGACCTGTAGAGTGACATCAGGTTTGGTTGGTGTCTTATCCAAGACAAAGTTCTTGGTTTCCGGTGTCACCTTGCTGTCAGTGACATCATTACTGAGAGGTAAGTCCAGTGACTGTAATGCATCTGTCTTGCTGTATGCAATCGACTCAGGTGTGTCCTTTGGTGGAGCATCTAGTATCTGGTCCACGTATCGTCTCCATGTCTGATCTCCAACATTCACTGTGTACATCAGTGGTCCGGTTCTTGTAATTACCATACCAGGTGACCACTTGTCCTCTCAGTAATCACGCACTAGGACTTCTGATCCAATCTTGAAAGCTCCTCGCTGCTTCACTTGTCAACTGGCTGAACTGTTCATTCTGTACTTCCCTCAGTAGATCTGGTTTCAGGAGGTCTATTTGAGATCTCAGATTCTTGCTCATGAACAGCATTGCAGGTGTTTGATTTTTCGTCACATGGGCAGAGATCCAATCCACAAAAAGGAAGCTGTCCACCTTGTGCTGTAGAGAAAAGTCCTCCTTGTCCATCACTTGAATGGGCTTCTAGAAGGTTTGGATAAACCTTTTAGCTAACCCATTCATTGCTGGGTGGTGAGGAGCTGACTTGAAATATCTGATGCCATTTTTCTTCATGAACAGTCAGAATTCTTCTGACATGATTTGTGGACCATGGTCACTCACAATTTGTTTGGGTAAGCCATTTCTGGTGAAGATAGTCCTCAGAGCAGAGACAGTCTTTGCTGATGTGTTTGACTTCCGACATGTCAAATGAGCATCCACAGCAATCAGAAACATGGAGTCCATGAAAGGCCAAGGAATGTCAATATGTGCATTTTACCATGGTGACGATGGCCACTCCCACTGACGTAACAGTGTCTGTGGGGATGCCTTTTGAACTTTTTGGCATTCTAAACAGTTTTGGCCAAGTTTTCAATCTGTTTATCTCTTCCTAGCCACCACATGAGACCGGGTGAGACTCTTCATCTTGACTGTACCCAACTGTCCTTCATGCAGATTTTCTAACACACTGGTGTGCAGTTTAGAAGGCACCACAACACAAGATCTGCTCATCAGCATTCTTTGGCATACAAACAGTTGGTCTCATCTCACTGAGAACTCTGGAAACATAGAGTTATCATGACCTGGCCATCCTTGCATGGTGATGTCATAGACTTTTGTCTTGTTTCCCTTTGTATTTCAGAATTTGTTACCAGCAACTGGTCCACCAATGTACTGTAGAACACCTCTGCTGGGTCACAGCATGAAGACATTTCTCCTTCAGTTGCCAATAGTGGAAGATGCGACAAGCCATCAGCATTGCTGTGTTGTTTGGTACCCTTGAACTCTATGTCATAAGAGTCGGCTCCCAGAAATCGTGCCCAATATTGTAACAGGGTAGCAGTCATCACTGAAATTCCCTTTCTGGGATTGAAAATGAACACAGGGCTGGTGATCTGTAAATTTTTGTCCGGAGAGGAAGTGGTGGAACTTCGTTTTTACTATATACTATATTAAGGGCCTCTCAGTCAATCTGTGTGTTGTTGTGTTCTCTGCTCATCAGTGATCTTGAAGAAACACAATTGAGTATTCAAATCCATCTTTCATAATGTGTGACAAAACAGCTCAAATGCCATAAGGGAATGCATTGCATGCCAGTCTGATAGGTAGGGATGGGTCATAATGGGTGAGCAGTTCATCAAATGTTATTAGTCTCTTTGTTTCTTTGAATGGTTTCTCACTTCTTTCTGACCATTCTCACTTTGCTCCTGACTGTAACAGTGTGTTCCATGGATGCAGCACTGTAGTAAAGTTTGGGAGAAACCTGTGGTAGTAGTAGTTTACAAGGCCCAAGTATGGCCTGAGCTATGACATATTTTCCGGTTTGGATGACTGTAGCACTGCTTCAGTCTTCTCTTGTGACTTATGTAAGCCATGCTTGTCACTAACATGTCCACAATATGAGATTTCATTCTTCCAAACCTCACATTTCTCTCTCTTTGCACACAGACCATACTCACTCAGCCTGGTAAGCACTTTACCAAGGTTCTGGAGGTGCTCTTCATCATTCTTGTCAGTTACAATGATGTCATCAAGGTAACATTGTGCTTTAGGGATATCTTAGAGCACTTGGCCCATTGGTTTTTGCCAAATTGCTGGAGCTGATGCAATGCCAAAGATAAGACAATTATAATGGAACAGTCCCTTGTGAGTGGTGAATATAAGGAATTTCCTGCTTGACTCCTCAATCTCCATTTGCAGATAGGCTTGTGACAAGTCAATCTTTGAAAACCTTTCTCCACCTGTCAAAGATGCAAAATTGTCTTCTATTCGTGGCAGGGGATACTACACAGTAGACAACACAGGGTTGATACTCACCTTGAAATCCACACACATGCGAACAGCTCCGGCTTTCCCTTTCTTGACCACTGGGACAATGGGCATGGCCCAATCGTTCCACTCAACCATGGAGAGAATTCCAGAAGTCTCCAAGTTCTGCAGTTCTGCGTCCACTTTAGGATGTAGTGCGTAAGACACTGGACGCACTCTATGGACTCTTGGTGTTGCTGCTTCATCCAGTTCAATTCTGGTCTTCATTCCTTTGAGTTAGTGCTACCATTTGGGCTGCCGTTGCTTGTCGATGTCACACTGAGAGCTTTGATTGAGTGCCAGTCTAGTTGGATTTTTCTCAACCACTCATGTCCAAAAATTGTTGGCCCTCCACTTTTCAACACACAAAGCTCTAACTGTTGCGTTTGGCCTCCATATGTCACATTCACTTTCAGTTTCCTTTGCGAGACACATTTTTGCCGGTTTAAGTCTTTAGCATCACTGCGGTCTTCTCTAATTGTTTCTTAGAAAGCAGTTTGTTGTGGTCAGCCTCTGGAACTATGGACAAAGCTGACCCTGTATCCAGCTCCATTTTCAGTTTTACACCAGACACATCTATTGTGAACCAGATGATTTTGTGATCTGTTTCAGTAATACTATGCAGTTCTAGGCATGACAGTTCACCTTTGTCAGACTCTATGTTGTCTGATTTGGTTTTACATTTGGTAACTTTATGCATTTGCTTAGTTTAGTGTTTAAGACTTTTCACTCGGTTGTGCTTTCGTCTGCCTTGCACATTCTATCTACGTGACCTTCACTGTGACACTTTCTACAAACTTTTTCTTTGAAACAACTGTAATTTACATCATCGGAGGATTTGCCAGATCGATAACATTTTTGGCTTTTTGCACCATTCAGGCACACTTTGTGCATTTCACATTCTAACCACCTTTTCGGTAGCTTTGCTGCACCCTTTGCAGCAATCTCTAACGATATGTCAATGGTCAGTGCCTTTTCTAAGATTAGGCCTCTTTCGGACAGTAGCTTCTTTTGAGTGCTTTGACTATGCATGCCACATACAAGCCTGTCCCTTAATGCATCAGTAAGTCCATCTCTAAAGTCACAGTACTGGAAAAGTTTGCGCAGTTCTGCAATTCATTCAGAAAGGCTTTCATCTTTTGACTGGTGCCTTTTGTAAAATCTGAATCTCTCAGCTATTACCAGCAATTTAGGGCTCAAGTGGTTTTGTAAAATAGTATACTTGTAACTATTTTGCAGGGGTTACTAAGTTGTGTAAGAGACTGTACATTCTTGCACCCATTAAGCTAAGGAGTGTAGTGGCTTTCTTTTACTCATCTACATTGTTCGTGTAACAATACAGTTCCACCCTGTTGATATATGACTCCCAGCATTCATTAGCATTATGAAATATGTCATCTTCCCCAACTGAAGCCATTGTTATTTTCACTTTAAATTCAGTACGTCTTTCACTGTGTACTATGCAGGCAGTTACTGACGTGTTCTTTTGTTAGCATCCGTGATGGCCTTCTCTGTGCTGCTTAACTCTCGCTGTTTCATCCTGTAATTGTGCCGTAACTGTCAGCGCAGTTCGTGATATTTTCTGACATTCAGGTTCGTACTTGTCTCCAATTTGTTATGTTGCAGCACAACTACATATCGATTAAATAAAAGCATGCACGTGTGAGATAGCCTTAATTGATGTATTCACATTGCAGCGAGACAGAGAGAGAGAGAGAACAATGCATATGCGTAGACAACAGTGCACGTGTAGACAACAGATCAATACATAGTGCCAGGGGAGGGATGTCATTGCTTTAACAGAAAAAGATCCATACATTACAGTTAGAGATTGGTAGGAAAGACCTTGTGGGCATCACTGAATCATGGTTGAAAGAAGATACTTGGGAGCTTACGTCCAAGGATACACATTGTGTAGAAAGGACCGGCAGATAGGGCAGAGGGGGTGGGGTGGCTCTATTGGTAAAAAGTGAAATCAAATCCTTAAAAAGAGGCAATATAGGATTGGAAGATGTTGAATCCCTGAGGTAGAGTTAAGAAGCTGCAAGGGTAAAAAGACTCTGATGGAAGTTATACACAGACCTCCAAACAGGAGCCAGAATGGGGTACAAATTAAAATGGGAAATATAAAAGGCATGTAAAAAGGCATGTTATGATTGTCATGGGGATTTCAACATGCAGATAGATTGGGAAAATCAGGCTGGTGCTAGTTTCCAAGAGAGGGAATCTATAGAATGCCTATGAGATAGTTTTTTAGAGCAGCTTGTGGTTAAGGCCAATTAGGAAAAAGCAATACTGGATAGGGTGTTATGTAATGAACCAGATTTGATTACAGAGCTTAAGGTAAAGGAACCCATAGGAGGCCGTGATCATAAAATATTACAATTCACCCTGTAGTTTGAGAGGGCGAAGGTAATACTAAATGTGTCAGTATTACTGTGGAGTAAAGGGAATTACAGAGGCATGAGAGAGGAGCTGATTGGAAGATGATACTAGCAGGGATAACCGCACAATGACAATACCTGGAGTTTCTGGAAGTAATTTGGAAGGCACAGGATAAATACATAGCAAAGGAGGAGTAGTACTCAAAGAGGCTGAAAAGTGAAGTCAAAGACAACGTAAAAGCAAGAGAGGAGGCATGTAATGTAGCCAAAAATAGTGAGGAGTTAGAAGATTGGGAAACTTTTAAAAACCAACAAAAGGAAGTTAAAAGAGGGAAAATGAATTATTAAGGTAAGCTGGCCTATAATATAACAGAGGACACCAAAAGTATTTTTCAGATATATAATGAGTAGAGGATGCCTCAAAAAAGCAGTACCCATCATTAAGGACCCCGCATCATTTAAGATATGTCCCTTTCTCACTGCTACCATCAGGAAGGAGGTACAGGAACCTGAAAGCACAGACTCAGTAATTCAGGAACAGTTCTTCTCCTCTGCCATCTAATTTCTGAATGGACATTGAACCCATGAATACTATGTCACTGTTTTTTTCTTTAAATTTTTGCTCTATTTATTTAACACACACACTCATATATATATATTCACACACATGCACATACTTAATGTACATTTTTCTCTATTAATATGTATTGCATTGTACTGCTGTCGCAAAGACAACACATTTCTCAACATATACAAGTGATACTGAACCTGATTCTGATTCTGAAGCGGAGGTGAGAGTGGATATTGAATCACTGGAAAACGTTGCTGAAGAAGTAGTAATGGGCAAAACAAAAAATGGCGGACGAACTGAATAAGTATTTTACATTAGTCTTCATTGTGGAAGATACCAGCAGTATGCCAGAAATTCGAGAGTGTCAGAGGTCAGAAGTGAGTGCAGTTGCTATTATTAAGGAGAAGGTGCTTGGGAAGCTGAAAGGTCTGAAGGTAGGTAAGTCACCTGGACCAGACCCCTCCCGGCTTCACCTATCACCTGGAAGAGAAAATTTGCAGATGCTGGAAATCCAACCAACACACACAAAATGCTGGAGGAACTCAGCAGGCCAGGGAGCATCTATGGAAAAGAGTACAGTTGACATTTCGGACTGAGACCCTTCAGCAGGACTGAAGAAATAAAAAAAGGTGAGGAGTAGAGTTAAGAGGTGCAAGGAGGGGAGGGAGAAACACAAGGTAATAGGTAAAACCCGGAGGAGGGGTGGTGAAATAAAGAGCTGGGAAGCTGGTTGGTGAAAGAGACACAGGGCTAGAGAAATAGGGGTCTGATAGGAGAGGACGGAAGGCCATGGAAGAAAGAAAAGGGGGGAGGAGCACCAGAGGAAGGCGGTGAGCAGGCAAGGAGAGAGAGGGAAAAGGAGATGGGAAATGATAAAGGCAGGGGCATTACCAGAAGTTTGAGAAATCGATGTTCATGCCATCAGGTTGGAGGCTACCCAGACGGAATACAAGCTGTTGTTCCTCCAACCTGAGTGTGGCCTCATCGCGATAGTGGAGGGGCCAGGATAGACATAATGGAATGGAAATGGGAAATTACCTATCACCTTGTGTTTCCCCCCCACCACCGACCCCCCCCCTCACTTTCTTACTCTAACTTCTCATCTTCTTTTCTCCAGTCCTGATGAAGGGTCTCGGCTCGAAACGTTGACTGTGCTCTTTTCCATGGATGTGCCTGGCTTGCTGAGTTTCTCTATCATTCTGTGTCTGTAGCATGGATAGAAGATTGGCTGACTGGGAGCAGCCAAAGAGTGGGAATAAAGGGGGCATTTTCTGGTTGGCTGCTGGTGACTAGTGGTGTTCTGCATGGGTCAGTGTTGGACCATTTCTTTTCACATTACATTGTCAACAATTTGGATGACAGATTTGATGGCTTTGTGGCCAAGTTTGTGGACGATATGAAGACAGGTGGAAGGGCAGGTAGTGTTGAGGAAGTAGGGAGACTGCAGAAGGACTCGGACAGTTCAGAGAATGGACAAAGAAGTGGAAGTTGGAATATAGTGGAGGGAAGTATATGGTTATGCATTTTGGTAAAAGGCACAAGGGCATAGACTATTTTCTAAACAGAGAGAAAATACAGAAATCAGAGGTAGAAAGGAACTTGGGTGACCTTGTGCAGGATCCCTAAAGCTTAACTTGCAGGTTGAGTGGGTGGCAAGGAAGGCAAATTCAATGTTAGTATTCATTTTAAGAGGACTAGTACACAAGAGCAAGGATGTAATGCTGAGACTTTAGAAAGCACTGGTCAGTTTGCACTGGGTGAGCAGTTTTGGACCCTCATCTGTTTTAACAGTCCTTTTAGAAAACACACACACTTTAATGAGGACACATGCATTCACATATGTCAGTTCGGCATTCAACACTATTACCCCACAGACCATGGTGAACAAAGTCCTACTCCTTGGTCTTACTTATCACACCAGTGTGCAACTTGGTATTGGATTTCTCAACATTTTCATTCCTGCCTGGGAATGTAGGCTTAGCTTAACAACATCCTTCCCCGGAATCACTCTACTATTTGCCCTGTAAAATGGCTCCCACTCCCCTGCAACTTCAGCTTAAACCCCCCCCACCACACTGAGCAGCACTAGCAAGCCTTGCAACAAGGATATTAGCTGCCCCTCCAGTTCAGGTAAAAACCATTCCTTAGTCACGCCAGAGGATTGGAGGATAGCTAATGCTATTCCAATGTTTAAGAAAGGCTCTAAGATCTGAAATCTTTGGGCACAGAGCTCAGAAAAAGCGACACAACGGACTTTTAACACCGTAAACCAGCGAGTTGTTTGTTATGTCTCCCCTCTTGCTGTGAAATGGAGACACCTCTTTTTCCCTTATTAGGGAGAGAGAGCCTGTGGTATGTCGAATACCAGGTGAATGAGTAGTCTTTGGAGTACTGCAAGTCTGTGTCTTTGCTGCACGCTTGAGTGCTCGGTGACGGATGCTGATGCTTTTTTTTTTGCTGGTGGGGGGAGGGAGAATCATTGCTTGTTGCCGCTTACATGTGGGAGGGAGGGGAGCTGGGGGGGACTTTGTGGTTCTAACATTTAACTGTCATTCATTCTTTGGGGCACTCCTCTGTTTTTCGTGGATGGTTGCAAAGAAAAAGCATTTCAGGATGTATATTGTATACATTTCTCTGATATTAAATGTACCATTGAAACTTTTGAATTTGCCAGGAAATTATAAGCCTGTGAGCCTGACATCAGTTGTGGGCAAGTTACTGGAAGATAGTCTAAGCAGTTGGATATGTAGGTGTTTGCATAGACACGGAATGATTAGGGATCGTCAACACGGCTTAGTGCATAGTAGGTCGTGTCTATCCAATCGTAAAGAGTTTTTTGAGGATGTTACCAGAGGTTCTGCTGAGGGATTTTGAGCAGCTAGGGACCAAATTAAAAAGCAGAACTAAAAAGATGGTAATCTCTGGATTACTACCTGAGTCACGTGCAAATTGGCACAGGGTTAAGACGATTAGAGAGTTAAATGCGTGGCTCAAGGATTGGTGTGGGAAAAGTGGGTTTGAATTAATGGGAAACTGGCACCAGTATTGGGGAGGGAGAGGGACAGGCTCCACCTGAACTGTGACGGTCCCTCGATCCTGGTGAATCACATAACTAGGACTGTGGATAGGGCTTTAAACTAAATAGCAGGGGTGTGAGTTCAACAGATTGGAGAAGTATGGATAAAGTAAAAGAGAAAAGTGTGGATAGAGATAAAGCAAAAATTAAAAAAGAGAAAACTAAGGGTGGAGTGTAGGAAAGTTGTGCCTAAGAGAGAAAGATTACTAGATTTTAAAGGCACAATGAGTGTAAGAGCAGTTTATCTGAATGCCCGTAGTATTTGTAAAAAGGTCAGTGAACTTGTGGCACAGATCAGTATAAAGGGGTATGATTTAGTGGCTATTACAGAAATGTGGTTGCAAGGTGGGGAGGATTGGGAATTAAATATGCAAGGATATCACGTAATACGGAAGGATAGGCAGGAAGGTAAGGAAAATGGGGTAGCGCTCTTAACTAAGGAGGAAATCAGGGCGTTAGTGAGAGATGATAGAAGATCTAAGGAGCAAAATGTTGAATCCGTCTAGATAGAGATTAGGAATAGTAAAGGGGAAAAAAATCACTGGTGGGAGTTATCTATAGGCCACCGAATAATAACATTACAGTGGCACAGGCAATAAACTGAGAAATATCTGAGGCATGTAAGAATGGAACAACAGTTATCATGGGGGACTTTAACTTGCTCATAGATTGAATGAAACAAGTTGGTCAAGGCAGTCTTGAGGAGGATTTCGTAGAATGCATACATGAAAGCTTTCTTGAACAGCATATTACTGAACCTGCAAGGGCACATGTTATCTTGGATCTGGTTCTTGCAATGAGACAGGTAAAATTAGCAATCCTGTAGTTAGGGATCCTCTTGGAAAGAGCGAATATAGTATGATTGAGTTTCTCATACAAATGGAGGGTGCAATAGTTTGATCTAAAACCAGTGTATTATGCCTAAACAAGGGAGACTATAATGGGATGAGGGGGGAGTTGGATAGGGTAGACTGGGAACACAGGCTATATAGTGGGATGGTTGAGGAAGAGTGGAAGACTTTCAAAGAGATTTTTCACAGTGCTCAACAAAAGCATATTCCAGTTAAAAGCATGGGCAGTAAGGATAGGGAGAGCCAGCCTTGCGTAACTAAGGAAATAGAAGAAGGCATCAAACTAAAAGCTTGTGGGTACAACGTCACCAAGAGTAGTGGGAAACTGGAAGATTGGGAGAACTTTAAAATGCAACAAATAACAACTAAGTGAGCAATAACGAAAGGGAAGATAGATTATGAAAATAAACTAGTACAAAACATAAAAAAGATAGTAAAAGTTTTTTATAATTATATAAAGCAGAAAAGGGTGGCCAAAGTGAATGTAGGTCCCTTGGAAGACAAGAAGGGGGAATTGATAGTGGGTAATGAGAAAATGGCTGAGGCCTTGAATGACAATTTTTTGTCAGTTTTCACGATGGAGGACACGTCTAACATGCTGAGGAGAGGTGATTTGGATGTGATGGGAGGTGAGGACCTCAATATAATAGCTGTCACTAAAGAGGTAGTGCTGAGCAAACTTGTGGTCCTAAGAATAGACAAGTCGTCTGGTCCTGATGGAATGCATCTCAGGGTACTGAAAGAAATGACAAAGGCTTTATAGTTGAGGCTTTGGCGATAATTTACCAACATTCTCTGGACTCTGGGCAGTCCCAGCGGATTGGAAGAAGGTGAATATCATGCCACTGTTTAAAAAAAAAGAATGTAGGCAGAAGGCATGTAACTATAGGCCAGTTAGTTTAATATCTGTAGTTGGAAAAATGCTTGAAGCTATCGTTAAAGAAATAGCAAGGCATCTGGAAAGAAATGGATCCATCAAGCAGGCGCAGCATGGATTCAGCAAAGGCAGGTCCTGTTTGACAAACTTACTGGAGTCCTTTGAGGATGTAACAAGTGCAGTGGATAGAGGGGAAGAGATGGGTGTTATTTACCTGGATTTCTAGAAGACGTTCGATAAGGTGCCACATAAAAGACTTATTCATGAGATAAAGATACATAGAGTTTGGGGGTGATGTATTAGCATGGATAGAGAATTGGGTAACTAATCGAAAGCAGAGTGTTGGGATACATGGGTGTTTCTCTGGTTGGCAATCAGTGGTGAGTAGTGTGCCACAGGGGTCAGTGCTGGGCCTGCAACTGTTCGGAATATACATTAACGATTTGGAAGAGGGGATCAAGTGTAGTGATCTAAGTTTTGCTGATGACACCAAATTGAGTAGAAAAGCAAATTTGCAGAGAACACGGAGAGTCTGCAGAGAAATATATAGAATGGGTAAAGAATGGGCAAAGGTCTGGCAGATAGAGTACAAATGCGAAGTCATCCACTTTAGAAGGAAAAATGGAAGATCAAATTATTATTTAAATGGTAAAAGATTATAGCATGCTGTTGTGCAAAAAGGACTTTGGAGTGCTTGTGCATAAGTCACAAAAGGTTGGTTTGCAGATGCAGCAGGCTATCAGGAAGGCAAATGGAATGTTGGCCTTCATTGCTAGAGGGATTGAATTTAAGAGCAGGGAGGATATGCTGCAACTTTATAGTGTACTGGTGGGGCCACATCTGGAGTGCTGTGTGCAGTTCTAGTTTCCTTACTTGAGGAAGGATATACTGGCTTTGGAAGTGGTGCAGAGGAGGTTCACCAGGGTTATTCTGGAGATGAGGGGTTGGGCTATGAGGGGGTTAGATGAGTCGCCTGGGACTGTACTTGCTGGAATTCAGAAGGATGAGAGGAGAAACAAATAAAATTATGAAAGGTATAGAATAGACAGAGGCAGGAAAGTTGTTTCCACTTGTAGGTGAGACTAGAACTAGGGAATATAGCCTCAAGATTCTTTGCAAATTTAAGTGCAGATCCAGATCTGATTACATCACCTTGTCATGCAGTGCAATCCAGATTCTATCCACCCACGGCCAGGAAGAAAAGGCTTCCTCATATCCCCTCTAGCTTTCTTACTCCTCACCTTAAACCCATAGCTTCTGTTTTCAGATGTCCCCATTATGGAGTCACATTTCTCACTACCCACTCTATGTCCCTCACAATTTTATATACCTTTACAGGTCCCCAGTCTGCCTCCTCCGCTCCAAAGAAAACCCCAGCCTATCCAGTTTCTCCTTGTAACTGAAACACTCCAACCCAGGTTACATCCTGATCAATCTCTTGATCACCTTCTCCAGTGCAATATGGCACAGCAACAAGAACTGCAGACAGCACTCCTCCTCTGGCCTAGCCATAGAGCAGGGGTCCACAGACCTCTCATTTAATGGTAAGGGTCCAGGGCTTGAAAAAGTGCTGGAAACCCCTGCCTTGGAGTCACATAGTCCCTTCAGCCTAATTTGTCCATTCTAAATGAGCTGCCCAGCCAGCAAGCTAGTCCATCTAGAGACATTTGGCCCACAGCAGCACTGGTAGATCCCTCCTATTCAAGTACTTATCTAAATGGCTTTTAAACGTTCCTAAGGTGCCCATGTCAACCACAATTTCTGGCAGCTCATTCCAAATACGCACCATCCTATATGTGAAGAAACTGCCCTTGTTGTCCCCTTTAAATCCCTTGCCTCTCATCCCTAAGCCCCCTTGCTTTTAGCATCCTCTCCCTGGGGAAAAATTGATAGCGACTCTACTGTTCAAAGCCCCACCCCACCCCCTGCAATTCTACTTTAAATTCTCCTAAGTAGTACTAGCAGATCTTTCAGCCAGGGTATTGGTATCCCTCCAGATCAGGTGCAGCCCGTCTCTCTTGTACAGCTCGCTCCAACTCTCAAAGAGATCCCAACTATTTCAGCTACTATTTTAAAAGCTGAATCATGACCTCTATACAGATATATTCAATACCACAGCTAATGAAGGCCCATGACCCGCAAGTCTTCTTTACCACCTGATCTACCCAGTGCTGCTATTTTCAGGAATATATTGACTTGCAAACCAAGATTTTCTATTCCTTAATTATTCCTCAGAGACCAGTGTTTATGGTGCGTTTTACCTTCCTTTGACTTCTAAAATGCATCATCACATTCTTTATTGGGACTAAATTGCATCTATCATTGCTCCATCCAACTTACCAGCTGATCAATGTTGTTTAGCAGCCTCTGTCATCCTTACTACTACCTTCAACATCACCCATTTTTGTGTCATCTGCAAACATTTTATCATATATTATACATTCACATCTAAGCTGTTTCTTAAAATTTTCTCTATTCATAGCACTCATAACTTTGGATACTTACAGCAGGTTCCCCCTTAGCCATCTTTGCTCCAGAGAAGACAAACACAGACTATCCAGTCTTCCCATAAACTAAATACTCTATCCCAGGTATCACCACAGTAAATTTCAGGATAATCACACCCTTGCAGTGGTGTGGTGATCAGACTTGCAAATATCCACAGAGTCCTAGAATTATACACATGGAAACAGGCCCAATTGGTCCATGTCAATAAAGGTGTGCTTTCTTAAGCTAGTCCTATTTGCCCTCACTTGGTCCATATCCCTCTAACCTTTCCTATTTCTGTACCTGACAAGAGTCTTTTAATGTAATTGTATCTGCCTTTACCATTTCCTCTGGCAGTCATTATCCACCGCTCTCTGTGTGAGAAAACTTGCTTTAGGCTCTTTGAATCGTTCCTCTCTCACTTTAAACCTATGTCCTCTAGTTTTAGACTCCACTACCCTGGGAAAAAGACTGCAACAATCCAAATTATCTGTGCCCCTTCTAATTATGAGGACACTCCTCAACTTGCTTTGCTCACTGTACACCCATGATTGTGTAGCTAAGTTTCCATCGAACTCAATATGTAAGTTTGCTGATGACACCACAATTGTAGGCTGTATCTCGGGTAATGATGAGTTTGAGTACAGAGAGGAAATTAAGAACTTGGTGGCATGGTGCAAAGACAATAACCTATCCCTCAACGTCAGCAAGACGAAGGAATTGGTTGTTGACTTCAGAAGGAGTAGCGGACCGCACGACCCTATCTACATCGGTAGTGCGCAGGTGGAACAGGTCAAAAGCTTTAAGTTCCTCGGGGTCAGTATCACAAATGACCTGACTTGGTCCAACCAAGCAGAATCCACTGCCAAGAAGGCCCACCAGCGCCTTTACTTCCTGAGAAAACTAAAGAAATTTGACTTGTCCTCTAAAACCTTCACTAATTTTTATAGATGCACCGTAAGCTGCAGAAGATTGTGAACACAGCCCAGCACATCACACAAACCAATCTTCTGCCCTTGGACTCACTTTACACCGCACACTGTCAGAGCAGTGCTGCCAGGATAATCAAGGACATGACCCAGCCAGCCAATGCACTTTTCGTCCCTCTTCCCTCCAGGAGAAGGCTCAGGAGTTTGAAGACTTGTACGGCCAGATTTGGGAACAGCTTCTTTCCAACTGTGATAAGACTGCTGAACGGATCCTGACCCGGATCTGGGCTGTACCTTCCAAATACATGGACCTGCCTCTCGGTTTTTTTTTTGCACTACCTTACTTTCCCTTTTCTATTTTCTGTTTATGATTTATAATTTAAATTTTTATTATATTTACTATCGATTTGTACTCCAGGGAGCACGAAGCGCAGAATCAAATATCGCTGTGATGATTGTACGCTCTAGTATCAATTGTTTGGCTACAATAAAGTAAAGTAAAGGAAAACAACTAATCAACCACAGATGGGATGGGAAGTTCTTATTTATTGAAGGAAAAATGTGGCAGAGATGGAAAACCCCCTGACCTAAAGAACATACACTCAGTGGCCACTTTATTTGTTACATCTGTACAATTACTCATTAATGCAGATGTCTAATCAGCCAATCATGTGGCAGCAAACCAATATATAAAAGCAGAATAGGGGAAGAAATGTGATCTAAGTGACTTTGACTGTGGAATGATTGTTGGTGCCAGACAGGGAGGTTTGAATATCTCAAAAAACGCAGATCTCCTGGGATTTTCACACGCAACAGTCTCCAGAGTTTACAGAGAATGGTGCAAAAAAAATCCATTGAGTGGCAGTTCTGTGGGGGAAAACACCTTGTTAATGAGAGAGGTCAGAGGAGAATGGCCAGACTGGTTGAAGCTAACAGGAAGGTGACAGTAATTCAAATAACCACGCATTCCAACAGTGGTTGTGCAGAAGAACATGTCTGAATGCACAACACATTGAACCATGAAGTGAATGGGCAACATCAGCAGAAGATCATAAGCATATATTCAGTGGCCATGTTATCAGGTACAGGAGGTACTTAATGAAGTGACCACTGCATGATTAGTGGATGGTGAGAATCCAAGAAGCAATATACTGGCAGCAGTTCCAACATCATCCTTGTGAGCCTTCTCTGCACCGTCGCCAGCTTATTCATATCCTTCCTACAGTATGATAACGGAACTACTCACAATATTCCATCTGGTCTCTCACCAATACATTCCCCTCCACTATCCATTGTATCTCAAGAAGGCCACATCATCAAAGATTCCCACCATCCACTCTATGCCATCTTTTCACAGGTACCATTGAGCAGGAGATACACAAGTCTGAAAGTCTCACATCACCGGATTAAAGAACAGCTTTTTCTCTTTAACGATTTGGTTCTTAAACCAACCTTCACAACACTAATCATTATTTCATTATGGAAATGGGGCAAGTTGGCAGAGGTCCTTGTTCTTTCAGATGTGGAAAGAGAAGCCCGTCAACTGGATGTTTCAGTGAACAGTTCCCCATTGGCCTGAAGTTCAGTTCCACATCTAGGTTGTTGGAGGTGAAGTACAACATGGTAGTGAGAGAAATTGACAAAAGTGTCAGGAGAATGCTGCAGAGTTGTTTGGCGCTGATCTTCACCGAAAAATATTTTACTGTGGATCCACAGTATTTGTTAGTATCATGGCTTCCCTGGATCAAACACTGTATCTGTAGACAGATGTGCAATTGAAGTTGGTACTGTGGTCATCACAGACTAATGGACCATAGAGACTGTTCCTGTGATGTACTGTTCTACATTCTGTGTTTCTACAGATCGCTAAAGCTGACCACTTTATGACCCTTTGGCTCACTTGAGCACATCACAACTATTAGTGTAGCAGTCTCTCCTGACTGAAGGCATTAAACACTTGAATGAAATGACAGAAAGCCATGTTTTGAAGAGGGTGGAGATCCCTACATTTGTGGAGCACTGAAATGAGGTGAAAATAACATCATCAAGTTGGAAAGAGTGTAAAGGAAATTTATGAAAATGTTGCCAGGGCTGGAGGAACTGAGTTACAACGAGAGAAGGGGCTGGCTAGATCTTTATTCCTTGGAACATCGCAGAAGAGGGGGCAACCTTAAATGGGTGAATAAAATCATGTGGATATAGACAGATGAGTTTGTTTTCCCAGGGGAAGGGAACCAAAACCTAGAGGCATGGTTTAAGGTGAGAAGTGAAAGATTTAAAAGGGACTTGAGGGGGCAACTTCTTCTCACAGAGGATGGTGGATATATGGTACAAGCTGCTAGATGAAGTGGTAGAGGTGGTACAGTAGCAACACTTAAAAGACTTTCGGACAGGTACATGGATAGGAAAGGTTTAGAAAGAGTATGGCCAAATGCAGAAAATGGGACTAATTTGGGTGGGCACCTTGGATGAATTAAGCCAAAGGGTGTGTTTCAGTGTACTGATTTGGAAATCAAGAGTATTGCCCTTCTTAATGATAATTACATTTACTTTGAATTTCATCCTTCACCCAGAGGATGAGATTGTAGAATTGTGAGTTTTCAGCTGTCATCATGGACCTTCTTGCTACTTTCAAGTTGTAATCTGACCTCCTCTATATCTTGTCATTTGGGGATAGCAGCAAGGCTAGCCCAGTTACGGAGGTCAGGGAACCAAATAGTTGAGAACATCTTTTAAGTGCGCCTTTGGATTAGTGCTGACAACCTGTCCATCTGTATTGAGTTCACTACTGGCTTTGGCTCTCACTGGGTGAGGCTTCAGGTGTTTGAAGCACATATGGCTTTTCCAACACTGAAGAACTCACATGGGTTACGTTCCTGCCGCCATTATATTGTTTCTTGAATTCTCACCATCCACTAATCATTCAGTGGTCACTTCATTAAGTACCTCCTATACCTGATAACATGGCCACTGAATATATGCTTATGGTCTTCTGCTGATGTTGCCCATTCCCTTCATGGTTCAATGTGTTGTGCATTCAGACATGTTCTTCTGCACAACCACTGTTGGAATGCGTGGTTATTTGAATTACTGTCACCTTCCTGTTAGCTTGAACCAGTCTGGCCATTCTCCTCTGACCTCTCTCGTTAACAAGGTGTTTTCCCCCACAGAACTGCCACTCAATGGATTTTTTTTGCACCATTCTCTGTAAACTCTGGAGACTGTTGCGTGTGAAAATCCCAGGAGATCTGCATTTTTTGAGATATTCAAACCACCCTGTCCGGCACCAACAATCATTCCACAGTCAAAGTCACTTAGATCACATTTCTTCCCCTATTCTGCTTTTATATATTGGTTTGCTGCCACATGATTGGCTGATTAGACATCTGCATTAATGAGTAATTGTACAGATGTAACAAATAAAGTGGCCACTGAGTGTATGTTCTTTAGGTCAGGGGGTTTTCCATCTCTGCCACATTTTTCCTTCAATAAATAAGAACTTCCCATCCCACCTGTGGTTGATTAGTTCCTTAAGCTTGTCGTTCTCATCATAGCAGCACTGGTTCTTCTTGGTATCCTGCTTGCAACATCACAAGATCACAAGACAAAGGAGCAGAAGTCGGCCATTTAGCCCATCGAGTCTGCTCCACAGCTCCCCCGTGAGCTAAACTATTCACCCATCTAGTTCCAATTTCCAGCTTTTTCCCCATATCCCTTGATACCCTGACTAATTAGATACCTGTCAATCTCCTCCTTAAACACCCTCAATGATCGGGCCTCCACAGCTGTATGTGGCAACGAATTCCACAAATCCACGACCCTCTGGCTAAAAAAATTTCTTCTCATCTCTGTTTTAACTGCGTACCCTCTAATTCTAAGACTATGGCCTCTTGTCCTGGACTCACCCACCAAGGGAAACAACCTTTCCACAACTACTCTGTCCAACATGAGCTGCTTTGGCAATTCCAATGTACAGAAACACAGGAGATTATTGCGAATAGTGAACACAGCCCAGTCTGTCATGGGCATATCCCTCCCCACCATCAACAGAATCTACAGGAGACACTGCCTCAAGAAGGTGGCATCCATCTTCAAGAATCCCAGATGATCCTGCCCTCCTTCCATTGGTACTGTCAGACAGGAGGTACATAAGTTTGAGGCCCCACACCACCAGGTTCAAGAACAACTACTTCTCTACAACCATCAGGTTCTTGAAACAACATTCACAACACTAATCGTACCTCGATGACGGGAGTTGCACTGCAATCAATCACCAAGTGGGAGGACATAAAAAGAGCTACCTTTCAATAAGATCCTCAATCAAGATTTAAAAACAGGGTGGATTTCAATGTGCAGGTAGATTGGGAAAATCAGGTGGGTGCTGGATCCCAAGAGTGGGAATTTCTGGAATACCTATGAGATGACTTTTCAGAGCAGCTTATGGTTGAGCCCACCCGGGTACCAGATATACAGGATTGGGTGTTGTGCAATGAACTGGAATTGATTAGAAAACTTAAGGTTAAAAAAAAACCCTTTGGAGTAAGTGATCATAATATGATAGAATTCACCCTGAAATTTGAGAAGGAGAAGCTAATATCAGATGTATCAGTATTACAGTGGAGCAAAGGGAATTACAGAGGCTTGAGAGAGGAGCTGGTCAAAATTGATTGGAAAAGAACACTGACAAGGATGACAGCAGACCAGCAATGGCTGAAATTTCTGAAGCAAATCAGAAGGTAGGGGATATATAAGTCCCAAAGAGGAGGATGTATTCTAAGGACAAGATGACACAACTGTGGCTAACAAGAGAGGTCTTGTTAAAAAAAAAGCCAAAGAGAGGGCATATAATAGAGCAAAAACTAGTGTTAAGTATTAGGAATCTTTTAAAAATCAATAGAAGGCAAGCAACAAAAGTTATTAAGAAGGAAAAGATGGAATACAAAAGTAAGCTTGGCAATAATTTTAAAGAAGATACCAAAAGTTTCTTCAAATACATAAAGTGTAAAAGAAAGGCAAGAGTGGATATCAGGCCACTGGAAAATGATGCTGGAGAGTTAGTAGTGAGGGGACAAGGAAATGGCAGACAAACTGAATAAGTATTTTGCATCAGTCTTGGCAATGGAAGATACTAGCTATATGCTGGAAGTTTGAAGGAGTCGGGTGTCAGAAGTGTATGATGTTGCCATTACTAGGATGAAGATGCTTGGGATATTGAAAAGTCTGAAGGTAGATAAGTCACTTGAACCAGATGGTCTACACCCCAGGGTTCGGAAAGAGGAGGCTGAAGAAATTGTGAAGGCATTGGTAATGATCTTTCATGAATCACTAGATTCTGGAATGGTTCCGGGAAACTGGAAAATTGCAAATGTCACTCCAAGAAAGGAGAAAGGGAGAGGAAAGAAAATTATAGGCCAATTAGTCTGACCTCAGTGGTTGGGAAAATGTTAGAGTTGGTTGTTAAAGAATGTGGTTTTGGGGTACTTAAGGTACATGACAAAATAGGCCATAACAGGTATCGTTTCCTCAAGGGAAGATCTTGCCTGACAAATCTGTTGGAATTCTTTGAAGAGATGACAAGCAGAATGGACAAGAGAGAACTGGTGTATGTTGTGTACTTGAATTTTGAGAAGGCTTTTGACAAGGTGCCACACATGAGGCTGCTTAACAAGGTAATAGCCCATGGTATTACAGGAAAGATACTAGCATGGCTAGAGATCACAAGACCATAAAACATAGGAGCAGAAGTGGGCCACTTAGCCCATCAAGTCTGCTCCACCATTCCATCATGGCTGATCCCGGATTCCACTCAACCCCATTCACCTGCCTTCTCGCCATATCCTTTGATGCCCTGACCGATCACGAAACGATCAACTCCCACCTTAAATATACCCATGGACTTGGCCTCCACCACAGTCTGTGGCACAGTATTCCATAGATTCACTACTCTCTACCTAAAAAAAATCCTCCTTACCTCTGTTCTAAAAGATCATCCCTCAATTTTGAGGCTGTGCTCGCTAGTTCTGGATACCCCCACCAGAGGAAACATCCTCTCCACATCCACCCCACTTAGTCCTTTCAACATTTGGTAGGCCCAACGTGTCAAATGCTCCTCCTATGTTAACCCCTTCATTCCAGGAATTATCCTCGTGACCCTCCTCTGGACTCTGTCCAATGACAACACCTTCTTTCTGAGATATGGAGCCCAAAAATGTTGAGAATATTCCAAGTACGGCCTGACTAGTATATCTCCTTGCTTTTATATTCTATTCCCCTTGAAATAAATGCCAACATTGCATTTGCTTTCTTTACCACAGACTAAACCTTCTGGGGGTCTTGCACGAGGACTCCTAAGTCCCTCTGCACCTCTGATGTTTGAACCTTTGATTATTTAGATAATAGTCCACACTATTGTTCATTTTACCAAAATGCATCTTCATACATTTCCCAACACTGTATTCCATCTGCCACTGTTTTGCCCATTCTTCCAATTTCTCTGAGTCCTGCTGCAATTGCTTTGCTTCCTCAGCACTACCTACCCCTGCACCTATCTTTATATCACCTGCAAACTTTGCCACAAAGCCATCAATTCCATTATCCAAATCATTGACAAACAATGCGAAAAGCAGCAGTCCCAATACTGAATCCTTGAGAAACACCACGAGTCACTGGCAGCCAACCAGCAAAGGTCCCTTTTATTCCCACTCTCTGCCTCTTGCCTGTCAGCCATTCCACTACCCATGCCAGTATCTTTACTGTAACACCGTAGCATATTATCTTATTAAGAGCCTTATGTGTGGCATCTTATCAAAGGCCTTCTGAGAATCCAAGTAAATGGCATCCACTGCCTCTCTTTCGTCCACCCTACTTGTTACTTCCTCAAAGAACTCTAACTCTCCATTTGGAGAAACCATGCTGACTTTGACTTATTTTATCATTAGTCTCCAAGAACCCCAAAATCTCATCCTTAGTAATAGACTCCAACACTTTCGCAACCACTGCGGCTAGGCTAGCTGGCCTATAATTTCCTTTTTGTTGCCTTCCTCCCTTCTTAAAGAGTGGAGTGACACTTGAAATCTTTCAGTCCTCCAGGACTATGCTGAAATGAAATGATTCTTGAAAGATCATGGCCAATGCATCTGCTATCACTTCAGCAACCTCTGTAAGGACTCTGGGATATATCCATCAGGTGATTTATCCACCTTAAAACCTTTGAATTTGCCTGGCACTTTTTCCCTTGTAATAGCAATGGCACTCACTCCTGCTCCCTGACACCCACGGACCTCTGGCACACTGCTAGTGTCTTCCACAGCGAAGACTGATGCAAAGTGCCCATTTAATTCACCTGGCATTTCTCTGTCCCCCATTACTACCTCACCAGCACCATTTTCCAGTGGTCCAATATCAACTCTCACCTCCCTTTTACTCTTTTGGTATCCCGCTTTATATTATTGGCGAGTCTGCCCTCACATCACATCTTTTCCCTTCTTATAGCTTTTTTAGTTGCTTTTTGTTGGATTTTAAAAGTTTCCCAACCATCCAACTTCCCACTCATTTTTGCTGCCTTATACGCCCTTTCCTTGGCTTTTATGCGGTCTTTAATTTCCTTTGTCAGCTACAGTTGCCTACCTCTGCCATTTGAGAACTTCTTCCTCTGTGGGACATATCTCTCCTTCACCTTGTGAACTATTCCCAGAAACTTCAGCCATCTCTAATCTGCGATCAACCCTGCCAGTATCCTCCTCCAGTCCACTTAGGGAAGTTCCTTTATCATGCCTTAGTAATCTCCTTTATTGCACTGCATGTGAGTTATGCTTCTCCCTCACAAATTGCAGTATGAATTCAATCATATTATGATCAATGCCTCCTAAGAGTTCCTTTATGTTAAGCTCCCTAATAAGATCTGGGTTATTACACAACAGCCAATCTAAGATAGCTTTTCTCTGAGTAGACTCAAGCACAGGCCATCTCGTAGGCATTCAACAAATTCCCTCTCCCGCAATCCCATACCAACATTCCCAATCCCCTTGCATATTGAAGTCCCCCATTACAATTGTGTCATTATCCTTATTACATGCCTTTTCCAGCTCCCTTCGAAATCTAAACACCACATCTTGGCTACTATTTGGAGGCCTGTATATGATTCCCATGATGGTTTTTTTTGACCGTTGCAGCTTCATAACTCCACCCACAAAGATTCGACATTCTCTGACCCATGTCCCCTCTTTCTAAGGATGTAATTCCATCTCTACCAATACAGCCACACCACCACCTGTGCCTTCTTGCCTTTCCTTTCGATACAAAGTATATCCTTTGATGTTAAGCTCCCGACTACGGCCTTCTTTCAGCCATGACTCAGTGATGCCCACAACGTCATACCAACCAATCTCTAAATGTGCCACGAGTTCATCCACCTTATTTCAAATGCTACGCATATTTATATACAGCACCTTCAGTCTTGCATTCTTTGCCCTTTTGAATTTTGCTTCTGTGGTATAATTTATCTCTTTGCTCTATCTACATTTGTACTTAATCATTGGTTTGTCCTTCCTTACA
This sequence comes from Mobula birostris, assembly GCF_030028105.1. NCBI lineage: Eukaryota > Metazoa > Chordata > Chondrichthyes > Myliobatiformes > Myliobatidae > Mobula > Mobula birostris. Next base: position 101,512,670 of record NC_092381.1, read on the forward strand.
TTCATATTACACCCATCATCTACTTGTAAACCTGCTGGCACATCCGCAGCTCTATCATCCTGTTTCCCATCCCCCTACCATATTAGCTTAAACCACTCCCAACAGCTCTAATGAACCTGCCAGCAAGAATATTGGTCACCCTTGGATTCAAGTGCAACCCATTCATTTTGTACAGGTTCCACCTGCCCCGGAAGAGGTCCCAATTATCCAGAAACCTGAATCGCTGCCCCCTGCTCCAATTCGTCAGTCATGCATTTATCTGCCACCTCATTCTTTTCCTATCCTTACCGTTGTGTGGCACAGGCAGCAATCCCAACATTACTACCTTTGATTCCTTCCTAACTCCCTGTATACTTTTTGCAGGATCTCCTCCCTTTTTCTACTTTTCTGTCGTTGGTACCAATATGTACTTCAACTTCTAGCTGCTCACCCTCCCTTTTCCGGATATTGTGGAAGCGTCCAGAAACACTGCGGACCCTGGCATATGGAAGGCAAACTACCAACCGTGTTTCCTTTTCGCATCTACAGAATCATCTGTCCCCGTGACTACAAAGTCCCCTATTACTGCTGCCATTCTCTTCAGCTCCCTACCCTTGTGAGCCACAGGGCCAGACTCAGTGCCAGAGGCTTGGCCACTGTTGCTTCCCCTAGATAAGTCGTTCCTCCCCCCGCCCCCAACAGTACTTAAAGTAGTATACTTATTGTTGAGGGGGACAGCCACAGGGGTGCTCTCCACTATCTGATGTTCTCCCTTCCCTCTCCTGACAGTCACCCATTTATCTGTCTCCTGTAGCCTTGGGGTGACTACCACCCTATAGCTCCTGTCTATCACTGCTACACTTTCCCTAACAAGCAAAAGGTCATCAAGCTGCAGCTCCAATTCCCTAACACAGTCTCTAAGGAGCTGCATCTCGATGCACCTGGTGCAGATGTGGCCATCGGGGAGGTTAGAAGTCTCCTGGAAATCCCACATCTGACACCCTATTCTCTCTAGAGATTTGATTGACTAGCAGAATGTAAACAGTGGGAATAAAGGGAGCCTATTTTGGTTGGCTGCCGATAATTAGTGGTGTTCCACAGGGGTCTGTGTTGGGACTGCTTCTTTTTACATTATATGTCTGTGGCTTGGATGACGGAATTGTTGCAAAGTTTGCAGAGGATACGAAGATAGGTGGAGAGGTATGTAGTTTTGAGCTAGCAGAGAGGCTGCAGAAGGACTGAGACAGATTAGGAGAATGGGCAAAGAAGTGGCAGATGGAATACAGTGTAAGGAAGCGTATGGTCAAGCACTTAGATAGAAGAAATAAAAGGGCAGACTATTTTCCAAATGGAGAGAAAATTTGCATCTTGTGTTGGTAAGCAAAGATGTAATGTTTTGGGCTTATAAAGCACTGGTGAGGTCACACTTAAAGTATCGTGAGACATTTTGAGCCCCTTATCTTAGAAAGGATGCGCTGACACTGGAAAGGGTTCAAAGGAGGTTCACGAAAATTATTCCAAGATTGAATGGCATGTCATATGAAGAGTGTTTGATGGCTCTAGGCCTGTATTCACTGGAATTCAGAAAAATGAGGGGTGACCTAATTGAAACCTACTGAATGTTGAAAGGCCTTGATAGAGTGGATGTGGAGAGGATGTTTCCTATGGTGGGGGAGTCTAAGACCAGAGGACCCAGCCTCAGAATAGAGGGGTGCCATGTTAGAACGGAGATGAGCAGGAACTTCTTTAGCTAGAGAGTGGTGAATTTGTGGAATTACTTGCCACAGCAAACTGTGGAGGACAAGTCTTTACATATATTTAAGGCAGAGATCTATAGATTCTTGATTGTTCAGGGCATGAAGAATATGGGGAGAAGGCAGGGGATTGGGGATGAGAGGGAAATGGATGATCCATGATGAAATGCTGAGCAGACTTGATAGGCCAAATGGCTAATTGCATCTCCTATATCTTATGGCCTAAAGGAACAGTACAGACCCTGCACTACCAAGGCCTTGTCTCTGATTGCACCTTATCATTTTGGTTTTTTTTATTTCTTCTCTGTCCTGTATAACTTACGTGCAATTTATCTTTTATTTGTTGTCTCTACCTGTGATGCAGCTACAAACTAGTTTTTCATTGTACCTGTACCTCACTGCACTTGTGCACATGACATAAACTCAATGACTTTAGATCAGTCCTTGGTAGGGAAGTCAGAGACAATGCTTCTGTAGACCATGTTTTGGGCCAGGTTGAGGGCACTATGAAGGCGATGGTTAGTCACTGGTGTGCGTCATGGCAACAGTAATAGAAACATCCTTATGTCCCTTCACTCAGATGATCATAGAGTCTACCTGATACCGAAGCTTGAACCAGAGTGGTGCTATAGCGTCTTACACTCCTCCCTCTGACAAAGCAAGATGTATGTTATAACAAAGCTGTCCTCAAGTATTTTGACATGAGGATAACCCCACTGAAGTGAGTCTTGAGTAGCCTCTGCAAAATACTGGAGGAATTCAGCAGGTCAGTCAGTATCCGTGAAGGGGAACAAATAATTGACGTTGCAGGCAGGAGACTCTTCATCAGGACCCTGAAAATTTCCAGCAGTTTTGTGTGTTGCTCAAGCATCTGCAGTATCTCTTGTGTCTGGAGTGAGTCTTCATTTCTCTATCTCTGTCCAAAGGCAGCCTGGTTCAATCTCTTCCCCAAATCAGTAATCATCAATTCTGCCACCCAATTATATGAAGAATGTGAAGATGGAGAAGTTGTCAAAGAAGCTTACCAGGATGCTGCCTGCCTGGATTAGAAGGCATGTGCCATAAAGAGAGGACGGGCAAACTTACGCTCTTTTATCCAGGGTCAAAATGCCTCATACTAGAGGGTATGCGCTTAAGGTGCCAAGGAGAAAATTCCAAGTGTGTATATATATATATATACACACATACACACACGCACACACACACACACACACACGTATACACGTACACACACACACACACACACACACACACACACACGTAGCCAGCAGTGGGTGCCTAGAACATGTTGCCAGGGATGGTGGTGGAGGTTGGTATGACAGAGGTGTTTAAGAAGCTCTTAGATAGGCAGATAAATATAGGCAGATAAGATGTGTCATTAGCATAATTAGTTAGACACCACATTGTGGACCAGATTATCTTATGTCTCATAATTCTATAAACTTTTATCAGATCACCCTTCAGCCTCTGATACTTCAGTGTCCAAGCTCACATTCCATGTGAACGCTGAAGCTCATGGCAACAATTTCTAGTTTATCATTTTCCTCCTTCTGATCACCTCATTGCTCACTGCAGTACAAAAACAGTAAGACAATACAACCAGTTCCAAAAGACAAACTGTTAATGAATCACCATTCTGTCAACCTTCAGTGCCTTTGCCCACCTTATGTCAGTGGTAGAGAAATTGTTGGAGAAGATTCTGAGAGACAGGATTTATCTTCACTTGGAAAGGCAGGGAATGGTTATAGGAGTCAGCATGGTTTGGTGCAGGGAGATCATGTCTCATAAATCTTATAGAGTTTTCTGAGGAGGTGTGTAAGAAAATTGAAGGCAGCAGAGTAATAGGTGTGGTTAACATGGACATCAGCAAGGCTACGCTGGTCCCAATGGTTAAGGAATATGGCATACATGGTGTTGGCAAATGGGATCTGGTGATGGGAGGCAGAGGGGCTTGGTGGATAGGAGATTTTTTCCTGATTGATGTACCACAGGGATAGGAGCTGGGTGCTTGGTTGTTTCTCATATAAATACAATTGACTTGGATGAGAGGTGGTCTGATTGACCAGAAGACTTTAAAACTGGTAGCATCATGATAGTGAGGGAGATTGTCCAGAGATATAGCAGGACACACTGTAGATCAGCTGAATAGTTCAGCCTTATGATGGCAAATGGAAGTTAATTCAAGGAAGTGTGAGGTAATGCAATTGGAGAGGTCAAATTCTGGTGGAACAAACAGAATAAACGGCAGGGATCTTAGGAGAATTTATGTATGCAGAGACCTTAGGGTGTAAATCCATAGTTCACTCAAATTGGCAACGTAGATGGATATAGCAGTGAAAAGGGCATATGGAATGCTTGCCTTCATTGGCCAAAACACCAAGTATAAGAGTTAGGACATCATCTCACAGCTGAACAAAACATTGATTAGATGACACTTAGAATTTTGTTTACAGTTCTGGTTGCCACATTACAAACAGGATGTGGTAGCAATAAGAGAATGCAGCATTTTGTCTGGAATGGAAGGCGGTAGTTACGAGGAGAGGTTGCCTAAGCTGAGACTGTTTTCCTTGGAGCATGTAAAGCTGATAGTAACATTATGAAGGTAGATAAAATTATGAGGGTATAGAAACGGTCCAACAGACGATGCCATTGCCATCACCCTCCACCTGGCCCTAACCCACCTGGACAAAAAAGACACGTACGTTCGAATGCTGTTCATAGACTTCAATTCAGCATTCAACACAATCATTCCTCAGAAAATGACTGGAAAGCTGAGCCCACTGGGCCTGAACACCTCCCTCTGCAACTGGATCCTAGACGTCCTGACCAGGAGACCCCAGTCAGTCCGGATTGGAAGCAGCATCTCCAACACCATCACACTGAGCATGGGGGCCCCCCAGGGCTGTGTGCTCAGTCCATTGTTGTTCACTCTGCTGACCCACAACTGTGCTGCAACACACAGCTCGAACCACGTCATCAAGTTCGCCGATGACACGACCGTGGTGGGTCTCATCAGCGAGAACGATGAGTCAGCATACAGAGAGGAGGTGTAGCGGCTAACGGACTGGTGCAGAGCCAACAATCTGTCTCTGAATGTGAACAAAGCAAAAGAGATGGTTGTTGACTTCAGGAGGACACTGAACGACCACTCTCCGCTGAACATCGACGACTTTTCCGTAGAGATCGTTAACAGCACCAAATTTCTTGGTGTTCACTTGGCGGAGAATCTCACCTGGTCCCTCAACACCAGCTCCATATCAAAGAAAGCCCAGCAGCATCTCTACTTTCTGCGAAGGCTGAGAAATGTCCATCTCCCGCCCCCATCCTCATCACATTCTACAGAGATTGTATTGAGAGCATCCTGAGCAGCTGCATCACTGCCTGGTTCGGAAATTGCACCATCTCGGATTGCAAGACCCTGCAGTGGATAGTGAGGTCAGCTGAGAAGATCATCGGGGTCTCTCTTCCCGCCATTACAGACATTTACACCACACACTGCATCTGCAAAGCAAACAGCATTGTGAAGGACCCCACGCACCCCTCATACAAACTCTTCTCCCTCCTGTCATCTGGCAAAAGGTACCGAAGTATTCGGGCTCTCACGACCAGATTCTTCCCCCAAGCCATCAGACTCCTCAATACCCAGAGCCTGGACTGACACCAACCTACTGCACGCTACTGTGCCTATTGTCTTGTTTATTATTTATTGTAATGCCTGCACTGTTTTGTGCACTTTATGCAGTCCTGGGTAGGTCTGTAAACTATTATAGTTTTGTGTTTTACGTAGTTCAGTATAGTTTTTGTACTGCTCATGTAGCACCATGGTCCTGAAAAACGTTATCTCATTTTTACTGTGTACTGTACCAGCAGTTATGGCCAAAACGACAATAAAAAGTGACTTGACTTGACTTGGTAGGTAGCCAGAATCTTTCTCCTGGGGACAATATTCTAGAGGGCAAAATTTAAAGGAGATCTGATGGGCAAGTTTCCCACACACAGGGTGGTGGTTATCTGGAATGAGCTGCCAGAGGTAGCTCTATGCATGGACACAATTACAATGTTTTAAATGCATTTGGGCAGGAAATTGGATGCAGATGGGCGGCACTAATGTGGGCAAATAGGATTAGTGTAAATAGATAACATGAAAGGCATAGGCAAGTTAGGTTGTGGAGCCTGTTTCTGTGCTCTTAAATACTGCAATTCTTTAATGGGTTGCACACATGGATTTCAGATAGGAGCAGCAGTTCAAACTGGCACAGGTCCCTTCAGCCTCTTCTATTCTCGTGTACATTCTCAGTACAGTCAAGTTTCTAGGACAAGGTCTTGTCATGAGGCAATGATCTTTTCCCATCCCCATTCCCCCTTTCCCCTAGGGAAATTTGCATGAGCAAATCTCCAACTTGCATACCATCTTGACTGAAAAATATGTTACAGCTGTTTCATCATCACAAGGGCAGTCCTACCTAACAGGCCTGTGGGAGCATTTTTGCCTCCAGAATTTCAGCACTTCAAAAAAGTTCTTCACCACACCTGCACTTCAGTAGCCTGGGAGAGGGCATCCAGTGCTGGCCTGACCTAAAGCTCACACATCATACAAATGATTATTTTTTTAAAAATTGTGTTACTGCACTCACTTTGGAGGAATGACAGCTTGTGTTTGAGTACTCCCAACTCAAAGGTACATTATTATCACAAAATTCTTTCTGTGACACTTGGATTCCAGAAATTCTTTGATGGAAGAAGAGACTTCTCTGACAGTGCATCAGCACATAATAGATAGGTGTAGAGGCAGATCTATCTGTACCTGTTCCCTCTGCCACTCAATCCAAATGGCTGCAATTACATCTCAGTGCTACTTCCGTCAAGTTTCAGGGGGATAGGAATCAGAGTGCCAGGAAGTGGTTCTTCGGCAGTTGAACGGGGCACGACTGCACAAGCGCGTGTAAGTCGGACCATGAGGCAGCGGGAGTATTTAAAAGAGAGCAGATTAACGGAGCGGGCGACAGAGTAGAGGGAGACAGAGTAGGAAGGCTTTGGCTCAAGCGGCTTCGGCGAGCAGAGGCTGAGGAAGAGCTTCACTCCAAGTGAGGTAAGGCCGGGCAAGTTCCTTTAATAAATCTAATTACCTTAAGAGTAGGTAATGGAGGCAGCAGTTAAGACAGCTGAGTGCTCCGTTTGAAGGATGTGGGAAGTCAGGGTGAGCACAATTGTCCCTGATTACTACACCTGCAAAAGGTGCATCCAGCTGCAGCTCCTGACAAACCGAGTTAGGGAACTGGAGCTGGAACTGGATGAACTTCGGATAATTTGGGAGGCAGAGGCAGAAATAGAAAGGAGCTGCAGGGAGATAGTCACCCCTAAGAGTCAGGAGACAGGTAGCTAGGTGACTGTCAGGAGAGAGCAGAGAAAGAGGCAGAATGAGCAGAGCACCCCTGTGGCCGTTCCCACCAATAATAAGTACATCGTTTTGGATACTGTTGATACGGACGACCTACCAGGGACAAGTTGCAGTGGTTGTGTCTCTGGCACCGAGATGGGACCCTCAACTCAGAAGGGAAGGAGGGAAAAGAGGACAGCAATAGTGATAGGGGATTCGATAGTTAGGGGGACAGATAAGAGGTTCTGTGGAAGAGATCAAGAATCCCGGATGGTCTGTTGCCTCCCTGATGCCAAGGTCCGCGATATCTCGGATCGAGTCCTCGGTATTCTCAAGAGGGAGGGTGAGCAGCCGGGTGTCGTGGTCCATGTAGGGACCAATGATGTGGGTAGGAAGAGTGTGGAGGTCCTGAAAGGTGAGTTTAGGGAGTTAGGCACCAAGTTAAAGGACAGGACCTCCAGGATACCAATCTCAGGATTGCTACCAGTGCCATGTGCAGGCGGGTTTAGAAATAGTAAGAAAGCGCAGATCAACACTTGGCTGAAGGCATGGTGCAGGAGGGAGGGCTTCAGATTTATAGATAATTGGGCTGTTTTTCAGGGAAGGTGGAACCTGTTCCGGCGGGACGGTCTACATCTGAACCGGAGGGGGACAAATATTCTTGCGGGTAGATTTTCTAGAGAGGCTCCAGTGGATTTAAACTAGATACAAGGGGAGAGGGGAACCAGAGTGTAGGAACAGATGTAGGGAAGAAGGAAGAAAAAGAAAATAGTAAAATTGTTTGCACAGTTAGTGATAAACAGAGAGTAAGAGGTGGAAAATTTCTTAAGGGCATTTATTTTAATGCTAGGAGCATTGTAAGAAAGGTGGATGAGCTTAAAACATGGATTGATACCTGGAAGTATGATATGGTAGCTATTAGTGAAACATGGTTACAGGAGGGGTGTGATTGGCAACTAGATATTCCAGGATGTAGTTGCTTCAGGTGTGACAGAATCGGAGGGACAAGAGGGGGAGGGGTTGCATTGTTTGTCAGAGAAAATATTACAGCGGTGCTCTGGCAGGATAGATTAGAGGGCTCGTCTCGGGAGGCTATTTGGGTGGATTTGAGGAACGGGAAGGGTGCAGTAACTCTTATGGGGGTGTATTATAGACCAGCTAATGGGGAGCGAGAATTGGAGGAGCAAATTTGTAAGGAGATAGCAGATATTAGTAGTAGGCACGAGGTTGTGATTGTGGGAGATTTTAATTTTCCACACATAGACTGGGAAGCCCATTCTGTAATAGGGCTGGATGGTTTGGAGTTTGTAAAATGTGTGCAAGATAGATTTTGCAGCAATACATAGAGGTACCAATGAGAGAAGGGGCAGTGTTGGATCGCCTGTTAGGGAATGAGATAGGTCAGGTGACGGAGGTTTGTGTTGGGGAGCACTTCGGGTCCAGTGATCACAATGCTATTAGTTTCAATATAATTATGGAGAAGGAGAGATCCGGAGCCAGGGTTGAGATTTTTGATTGGAGAAAGGCTAATTTTGAGGAGATGCGAAAGGCTTTAGAAGAGTGGATTGGGATAATTTGTTTTATGGGAAGGATGTAATGGAGAAATGGAGGTCATTTAAAGGTGAAATTTTGTGAGTACAGAATCTTTACGTTCTTGTTAGGTTGAAAGGAAAGCTTGAAAGTTTGAGAGAGCCATGGTTTCCAAGAGATATTGGAAACTTGGTTCAGAAGAAAAGAGAGATCTACAATAAATATAGACAGAATGGAGTAAATGAGGTGCTCAAGGAATATAAAGAATGTGAAAAGAATCTTAAGAAAAAAATTAGAAAAGCTAAAAGAAGATATGCGGTTGCTTTGGCAAGTAAGGTGAAAATAAATCCCAAGGGTTTCTACTGTTATATAAATAGCAAAAGGATAGTGAGGGATAAAATTGGTCCCTTAGAGAACCAGAGTGGACGGTTATGTGTGGAGCCAAAAGTGATGGGGGAGATTCTAAACAATTTCTTTTCTTCGGTATTCATTAAGGAGAAGGATATTGAATCGTGTAAGATAACGGAAACGGGTAGGGAAGTTATGGAAAGTATGATGATTAAAGTAGTAGTAGGACTGGAGCTTATAAGGAATATAAAAGTGGATAAGTCTCCGGGTCCTGATAGGATATTCCCTAGGACATTGAGGGAAGTTAGTGTGGAAATAGCAGGGGCTCTGACAGAAACATTTCAAATGTCATTAGAAACGGGGATAGTGCCGGAGGACTGGCGTATTGCTCATGTTGTTCCATTGTTTAAAAAGGGTTCTAAGAGTAAACCTAGCAATTACCGGCCTGTGAGTTTGATGTCAGTGGTGGGTAATGACGGAAAGTATTCTTTGAGACGGTATATATAATTATCTGGATAGATAGGGTCTGATTAGGAACAGTCAACATAGATTTGTGCGTGGAAGGTCATGTTTGACAAATCCTATTGAATTTTTTGAAGATGTTACTAGGGATGTTGACAAGGGTAAAACAGTGGATGTTGTCTCTATGGACTTCAGTAAGGCCTTTGACAAGGTCCCATACGGAAGGCTGGTTAGGAAGGTTCAATCGATAGGTATTAATATTGAAGTAGTAAAATGGATTCAGCAGTGGCTGGATGGGAGATGCCAGAGAGTGGCGGTGGAAAACTGTTTGTCAGATTGGAGGCCGGTGACTAGTGGTGTGCCTCAGGGATCTGTACTGGGTCCAAAGTTATTTGTCATATACATTAATGATCTGGATGATGGGGTGGTAAATTGGATGAGTAAGTATGCAGATGATACTAAAATAGGTGGAGTTGTGAATAATGAAGTAGGTTTTCGAAGCTTGCAGAGAGATTTAGGCCAGTTAGAAGAGTGGGCTGAAAGATGGCAGATGGAATTTAATGCTGATAAATGTGAGGTACTACACTTTGGTAGGACTAATCAAAATAGGACATACATGGTAAATGGTAGGGCATTGAAGAATGCAGTAGAACAGAGGGATCTAGGAATAATGGTGCATAGTTCCCTGAAGGTGGAATCTCATGTGGACAGGGTGGTGAAGAAAGCTTTTGGTGCTGGCCTTTATAAATCAGAGCATTGAGTATAGGAATTGGGATGTAATGTTGAAATTGTACAAGGCATTGGTGAGGCCAAATTTGGAGTATTGTGTACAGTTTTGGTCACCAAATTATAGGAAAGATGTCAACAACATAGAGAGAGTACAGAGAAGGTTTACTGGAATGTTACCTGGGTTTCATCACCTAAGTTACAGAGAAAGGTTGAACAAGTTGGGTCTTTATTCTTTGGGACGTAGAAGGTTGAGGGGGGACTTGATAGAGGTATTTAAAATTATGAGAGGGATAGATAGAGTTGACGTGGATAGGCTTTTTCCATTGAGAATGGGGGAGATTCAAACAAGAGGACATGAGTTGAGAGTTAAAGGGCAAAAGTTTAGGGGTAACATGAAGGGGAACTTCTTTACTCAGAGAGCGGTGGCTGTGTGGAACGAGCCAGCAGAAGTGGTTGAGGCAGGTTCGATGTTGTCATTTAAAGTTAAACTTGTCAGCTATATGGACAGGAAAGGAATGGAGGGTTATGGGCTGAGTGCAGGTTGGTGGGACTAGGTGAAAGTAGGAGTTCGGCACGGACTAGAAGGGCCAAGATGGCCTGTTTCTGTGCTGTAATTGTTATATGGTTATATGATTATATGGCTGTGGGGAAAGATGTTATCAAGCCCATATAAAGACAGAAATTGAAAGGTTGAGCATAGTGAGAATAATGTTCTGAGCTGTATTCATTTCAATGCAAGGAGTATTTTGCGTAAGACACAGAAATGGGTAGAATTGAGGAATAAGAAAGGGATAAACACATTAATGACATTATATTATAGACTGCCCCCCCCCAATTGTCAGTGGGAGTTAGAAGAGCAAATTTGTAGAACAATGGCAGACAGTTGCAGGAAAAATAAGTTTGTGATAGTAGGTGATTTTATCTTTCCACATGTTGACTGGAACTCCCATACTGCGAAAGGGCTGGATGGGATAGAGTCTGTCAAATGTGTTCAGGGAAGTTTTCTTAATCAATATACAACGGTCCCAACTAGACAGAGTGTGATATGGGATTTCCTGTTAGGGAATGAGACAGGGTAGGTGATCATAATTCCATGAGTTTCAAAGTCTGGTCCTTAGAATTGGGAGGTGAAATTGGAGAATTTTCAGGCTGGAAAAAAGTGTGTGAACCCTTGTATTTCATAACTGGTAGAACCTCCTTGAGCAGCAATAACCTCACCAAACATTTCCCGCAGCTGCTGATCAGACGGAATTTTAGACCATTCCTTCATACAAAACTGTTTCAGTTTATCAATATTTCGGGGGTACCTTGCATGACAGCTCTCTTCAGGTCATGCCGCAGCATCTCAATTAGGTTAAGGCCTGGACTCTGACTTGGCCATTCCAAAACACAGATTTTCTTCTTTTTAAACCATTCTGTTGTTGGTTTACTTTTGGGATTATTGTCTTGTTGAATCATCCAACTCCTGTCAATCTTCATGTAATGGACTGCTACCTTGACATTCTCCTGTAAAATGTCTTCATACAATTTTGAATTCATTGTTCCCTCAAGGACTGCAAATTGTCCAGGCCCTGAGGCAGCAAAGCAGCCCCAAACCATGATGCTCCTTCCATCATGCTTCACAGTTAGAATGAGGTTTTGGTGTTGGGGTGCAGTGGCCCTTTTCCTCCAAAATTAGCGGTGCGCAATTTTGCCAAAAAATTCAACTTTTGTCTCATCTGTCTACAGGACATTGTGGAACATCCAGGTAAGGTTTTGAAAACTTGAGACATGCAGCAAATTTTTTTTTGGAGAGCAGTAGTTTCCTACATGGTGTCCTTCCATGAACACCATTCCTGTTCAGTGTTTTCCTTATAGTAAACAAGTTCTAGAGATTTCTGTAGGCCTTTTATTGTTACCCTTGGGTTCTTTTTCACCACCTTCAGCATTACATGTTGTGCTCTTCGCGTAATCTTTGCAGGATGCCCACTCCTAGGGTTAGTAACAACAGTTCTGAATTTCTTCCATTTGTAGACAATTTCTCTTACTGTAGACTGATGAACACTCAAGTCTTTTGAAACACTTTTGTAGCCTGTTCCAGCTTCATACATCTCCACAATTCTTCTTCTAAGGACCTCTAAAAGTTGTTTTGATCAAGGCATGGTGCACGTCAAATAGATCTTCCTTGAGAAGAGCAGGCTCTGTCAGTAATCTGACTTTGTGTGTCTTTTTTATAGACAGGGCACCTCTACAACCCACACCTCCGATCTCATCTCATTGTTTGGAACACCTGACTCCAAATAACTTTTGTAAAGGCAATACCCAGAGGTTCACATACTTTTTCGAACCTAGACTGTTAATGTTTAAATGTGTACTCAGTTTTGACGAGAATCAGTTTGTGTGTTATTAGTTTAGGTGATTGAGTTTGTCTATTATTGTGACTTAGCTGATCAGACCACATTTTCTTAGTAACTAATGCAGAAAACCACATAATTGCAAGGGGTTCACAAACTTTTTCTTGCAACTGTAAATTAAGAGCAAAATGATAGCAAAGGACAAAATTGGTCCACTGGAAGATCAGTATGGCCATCAATGCATTGAGCCAAAAGAGATGGTGGGGGGGGGGGGAGATCTTAAGTGGAATTTTTACATCTGTATTTACTTGGGAGATGGACACAGAGACTATAGAACTGAGGCAAAGCAACAGTGAGGTCAAAGATCATATAAGGATTACAGAGGAGGATAGGTGCATGTTGCCTTGAGGTGGATAAATCCCCAGGGCCTTATGTTAGTAGTAGGCAAATTATTGCAAAGTATTCTAAGGGACCAGATATATAGGGACGTGGATCTTGACAGGGCCTGATTTGTGATAGTCAACATGGCTTTGAATGTGGTAGGTCATGTCCAACCAACCTTATAGAGTTTGTTGAGGTGGTTCGCAGGCAGGTTGATGAAGGAAATGCAGTGGATGTTGTCCACATGGATCTCAGCAAGGCCTTTGACAAAGTCACGCATGGGAAGCTGGTCAAGAAGGTTGAGTCACTTCATGGTTTAACTCTGACTGGAGGCCTATGACTAGTGGTGCGCTGGCAGGCTCTTTGCCATCTATATCAACAATCTGGGTAATGTGGCAAGCTGGATCAGAAAATTTGCGAATGACACCAAGACTGGATCCAAAGTGGACAGTGAGGAAGGCTATCAAAACTTCCAGGGGAATCTGGACCAGCTGGACAAATGGACTTAAAAATGGCAAAAGGAATTTATAGCAGACAAGTGTGAAGTGTTGCACTTCTGGAGAGCAAACCAGGGTAGGACTTACATGGTGGCATTGTGGAGTATTGTAGGACAGAGGGATAGAGGAAGTGGCATCAAAAGTAGACCCTCTTGAAAGATGTTCTAATGTTGGCCTCCAAGACAGAGATCGCAGGGTCACCAGATACTTCAGGATTCACACAAGTGTAGTTTTATTCTCCTTTTAAAGTGTGAATAAAAGGCATTGAACTCATCTGGGAGTGAAGCATCACAGTCATTCATAATGTTAGGTTCATTTTGTAGGAAGTAATGGCCTGCAAACCTTGGATGCTCACGTGCATCCAATCTCTCTTTAACCTCAATTGGAATTGTTTTCTCACCCTTAAAATAGCCTTCCTTAGGTTGTACTTGGACTTCTTGTATAGTTCTGGATCATCGGTCTTGAATGCCAGAGATCTAGCCCTCAGTAAACTATGAATCACCTAGTTCTTTTGATATGGGCATGTTGTATGTTCTCAATTGCACACACCCATCGAAAAAGGTCTTGAAGAAGTTGGCGACAACTGTGTCGTATTCATTCAGATTTGAAGAACCTGCGCAAGGCCCCTGGTGGGGCTCTAAAAACTTGAGTACACCCGCCTGTTGGTTGGCATAAGGACATCTTCAATCTCTCAATGTTGCAGAGAGAGGTTTCCACCTGCTTCAAAAAGGTAACAATCATACCAGTGCCCAAGAAGAGCAGGGTGGTCTGTCTCCATGACTATTGCCCAGTTGCACTCACATCTACTGTGAAAAAATACTTTGAGACGTTTGGTCATGGCCAGAATCAACTTCTGCCTAAGCAAGGACCTGCACCCACTGCATTTTGCCTATCACCACAATAGGTCTACAACGGATGTAATCTCACTGGCTCTCCACTCGGCCTTGGATCACCTGGACAATAGTAATAGCTATGCCAGGCTACTGCTTATCGACTACAACTCAGCGTTCAACACTATTATACTAATCAACAAGCTCCAAGATCTGAGCTTCTGTACCTCCTTCTGCAACTGGATCCTTGACTTCCTCATTGACAGATCACAGTCTGTGTGGATCGGAAATAACATCTCCACCTCACTGACATCAACACTGCTGCACCTCAAAGATGTGTGCTTAGGCCACTGCTCTGCTCTCTGCACCCAGGATTGCACAGCTCAAATGCCATCTATAAATTTGCTGATGACACAACCATTGTTGGCAGGATTTCAGATGGTGACAAGGAGGCGTTCAGGAGCAAGATAGTTGAGTGGTGTCATAGCAACGACCTCGCACCAAACGTCAGAAAGACCAAGGAATTGATTGTAGACTTCAGGAAGGGGAAATCAAGAGAACATACACCAGTCCTCATTGGAGGATCAGCAGTGGAAAGGGTGAGTAGTTTCAAGATCCTAGGTGTCAACACCTCTGAAGATCTATCCTGGGCCCAACATATTTATGCAATTACAAAGAGGCATGACAGTGGCTATATTTCATTAGGAGTTTAAGAAGATTTGGTATGTCACCAAAGACTCCAACAAATTCCTGCAGATATACAATGGACAGTTAATATACAATTAACTGGTTGTATTACATCTGGTATGGAGAGGCCACTTCATGGGCACTAGTCTCCCCAGCATCCAAGACACCATCAAAAGGTGATCCCTCAAAAAGGTGGCATCTTATTGTAATTTATCATTTTTATTATGTATTGTCATGTACTGCTATGCAAAACAACAAACTTCATGACATATGCCAATACTATTAAATGTGATTCTGATTCTAAACTATCCCTCTCACTTAAACCTATGCCCTCATGTATTTGACAATTCTATTCTGCTTATATTACCTACTTCTCATAACTTTATAAACTTTTATCAGGATTCCTCTCAGCAATCAGAAGAAAAAACAATCAATTTTGTCTAATCTTTCCATTCAGGCAACATCCTGGTGAACCTCTCCTGCACTCTCTCCAAACTCTCCACATCCTTCCTGTAACGTAGCAGCCAAATCTGCACATAGTACACCAAACATGGCTTAACCAAAGCTTTATACACTTGTTTCATGACTTGCCAACTTTTAGACTCAATGATCCAATTAATGGAGGCAAGTAAGTGGTATGCCTTCTTTGTCACCCTATTCACTTGTGTTGCCACTTTTAGGGAGCTAGGGACTTGTAACTCAAGATCCCTCTGTACATCACTACTACAAGGGTCCTGCCATTTACTGGATATTTTCCCCTTTCATCTGACCACACAAAATGCAACTCAACATCTAAAGGTCTTGTCAATGCATTCCGTGACTGAGACTCTACAGTTCTCTTGGCTGGAAAGTCTCAAAGGTTCACCATCCTTTGAATGAAAATACTTTTCATTTCAGACCTGAATTGCTAATCTCTTCATTTGAGACTGTCTCCAGGTCCTACCTTGTTAAGCACTGTCCGAATTTTTGTACATTTCACAGTTCATTCTTATTAACAAGAGAGTATATTCCCAGTCTGTCCATGCAAAGCGACTCCTCAAATACCACTTTCACCTGCCCACCTTCTTTACATCCCAGTAGTCAACTTGGGGAACCTTAGCTGCATTTGGCAAGTATACCCTTTCTTAAGATAGGTGACCATAACCTGAACACAACAATCTAGTTGTGATCTCTTACCAAAACCCTATGTAACTGGGTCACGACATCTATCTCTGCTCTTCTGATTAAATTCTCTTGAAATAGACAACACAATAGGCTTTCATAACTGCTTGTAGTATCTGCAAGTGAAGTGCTAGAGACTCGTGTACAAGGACAGCCAGGACCCTCTCAACACCAAACACTCATCATTTAAAAAAAAAATTAAGCTTGTTTGTTTTTCTACCAATATAGAGGAACTCATTTTTCTGCACTTTTGATTTGCCCTAACTCTCTATATAGAGTCATAGAAAACTACAGCACAGAAACAGGCCCATCAGCCCAACTAGTAAGTGCCAAACCATTTACACTGCCTAGACCAGGGGTCCCCAAGCCTTTTTGCACTGCGGACCGGTTTCATATTGACAATATTCTTGCGGACCGGCCGACCGGGGGCGGGGAGGTGGCGGTAGGGTTGCCAACGGACAAGATTAGCAGTCAAATACGCTAGGTTTACCCCTAGAAAGACTACAATGACCATGAAGCCTTGCGCGGGCCCCAGTGCGCATGCGTGATTTGGCATGTGTGTACAATTTTTTTCTACAAATCGTTTTTGGCGATTCTGTGTGGGGGGGAGGGGGGTGTTAATCACGACAGAAATATCGGTGATAAGTGGCTAACACACTCAATTTCCTTTCTAAAAGGGTTTATCTAACGAATTTAATATTAAACACACAGCGCATATTTTCCTCGCATGAATATAGTGATAAGTCAATTATCAGGGGAGGACAGGGGAGCTTGAAGTAAGTGTTGAATGAACTTCCAGTAGAAGTGGGAGAGGCAGGTTCGATATTATCATTCAAAGAAAAATTGGATAGGTATATGGACAGGAAAGAAATGGAGGGTTATGGGCTGAGTGCAGGTCGGTGGGACTAGGTGAGAGTAGCGTTCGGCACGGACTAGAAGGGGAGAGATGGCCTGTTTCCGTGCTGTAATTGTTATATAAGTCAATAGCATCATAACATTTTAAGTAACATTTGGATATTAAACACACAGCACATGTTTTTCCCGTATGAACATATAAAATCATTGCAACACACCAATATCGCTGAATCAGTGGGAGCCCTGGGCTTGTTTTCCTGCAACAACACGGTCTTATCAAAGGTTGATGGGAGACAGCGATAGTCGAACAGGTTCCTTATGTCCAGTCTATTCTGCAGTTTAGTTTTCGTTGCATTCATTGCAGAGATATGTTGGAAATGGAAGCAACGTTTTCAGTGCTTTCGTGGCTATCTCAGGATTTTTAGCCCTGACTTTGATCCAGAATGCCGGCAGAGATGTTATGTAAAACATACTTCCCAGCCCGATGTCATTTGCAAGCTCGAGGAGTTGATCTCCTTCCTGCGCTGACATGGATGACGCGCTGGTAATGACCTCGCGTGCGTAATGGCTCAACAGTGGGCGTGACAGGGAATGAGGGAAGGTGCAGCTGACTCATATCGCCAAATCATATAGCATCCTCACGGCCCGGTAGCACATGCTTTGCGGCCTGGTACCAGTCCGCGGCCCAGTGGTTGGGGACCGCTGGCCTAGACCCATCGACCTGGACCTGGAACTTACCCCTCCATAACCCTCCCATCCATGTACCTATCCAAATTTCTCTTCAATGTTGAAATCAAGCTCACATGCACCACTTGTTCTGGCATGTCATTCCACATTCTCGCCACGTTCCGAGTGAAGAAGTTTCCCTTCATGTTTCGTAGAACATAGAAATCTACAGCACATTACAGGCCCTTCAGCCCTAAAATGTTGTGCTGACCATATAACCTACTCTAGAAGCTGCCTAGAATTTCCCTACTGCATAGCCCTCTATTTTCCTAAGCTCCATGTACCTGTCTAAGAGTCTCTTAAAAGTCCCTATTGTGTTCCCTTAAACATTTCACCTTTCACCCTTAACCCAGGACCTTTAGTAGTAGTCTTACTCAATCTCAGTGGAAAAAAAACCTACTTGCATTTATCATATCTGCACCCCTGATAATTTTGTATACCTCTATCAAATCTCCCCTCAATCTTCTACGTTCTAAGGAATTAAGTTCTAACCTATTCAGTCTTTCATTATAACTCGGGTCCCCCAGTCCTGGCAACATCCTTGTAAGTTTTCTCTGTATTCTTTCAATCTTATTTACATCATTCCTGTAGGTAGGTAACCAAAACTGCACACAATATTCCAAATTAGGCCTCACATCTTACACAACTTTAACATAACTCAGTACTTTGATTTATGAAGGCCAACATGCCAAAAACTTTCTTAATGACCCTATCTACCTATGACACCACTTTCAATGAATTATGAACCTGTATTCCCAGATCCCTTTGTTCTATCACACTCCTCAGTGCCCTACCATCCACTGTGTAAGACCTACCCTGGTTGGTCCTACCGAAGTGCAAAACCTTATACTTTTCTGCCATTTTTCAGTTTAGTTTTCCCACTGGTCCAGATCCTGCTGCAAACTTTAATCATCTTCCTTGCTGTACACTACACCCCTAATCTTGCTGATGCCCGCAAATTTGCTGATGCATTTAACCACATTATCAACCAGATAACTGGAATAGATGATAAATAACAATGGACCCAGCACTGATCCTTGCAGCATTCCACGAGTCACAAGCCTCCAGTCAGAGAGGCAACCCTCTACTACCACTCTCTGGCTTCTTCTGTAAAGTCAATGTCCAATTCAATTTACTACCTCATTCTGAATGCCAAGTGTCTGAACCTCCTTGACCAACCTCCCATGTGGGACCTTTGTCAAATGCCATACTAAAGCTCACGTAGACAACATTCACCACCTTGTCTTTATCATCTTTCCTGATAACATCATTGAAAATCTCTGTAAGACTGGTTAGACAGCACCTACAATGCACAAAGCCATGCTGACTATCCCTAATCAATCCCTGTCTATCCAAATACTCATATAGCCAAACTCTTATAATATCTTCCAATAACCACTACTGATGTCAGGCTCACAGGTTTATAATTTGCTGGTTTATTTTTAGGGTCTTTCATTAGCTATCCTCCAGTCCCTCACTTGTCACTTTGCCTCACTTCTACAGACTCTGTGTCTGGCTCCTGAGTCAATACAAATACTAAAAAATCACTTAAAGATCTCTCCCATCTATTTTCCCTCTACACATAGATTACCAATCTAATCTCCAGAGGACTTGTTTTGTCTTTGCAATCCTTTTGATCTTAACTTAGCCTCCCTAAATTCACTTGAAATCAGTCTGGGGCCCTGTCACATCCACTTCCACCAGCTTTGTATTATCAGCAAATCTGGATATAGAGTCATAGAAAAGTTCAGCACAGAAACAGGTCCTTTGGCCCATCTAGTCCATGCCAAACCATTTAAACTGCCTGATCCCTCATTTAGATTATTGTCATAGATTATGAACAGCTGGAAGCCTCAGCAGCAATTCCCCTTGCAATAGTCTCACAGCCCAGGAATGAGCTGCTCACTCTGAATGTACCCTGTCCATCAATATTCAATCCTGTCCAGTAATTTACACTTAGTGTCATGCCCTTTACTTTGATTGAAGTGTCTCATATGGGACCTCATCAAAGACCTTCTTGAAGTACAAATACAGATCAGCTGATTTGCTCTTACCCATTCTGCTCGTCACAACCTCAAAACACGAACAGGTTAGTCAAAAGGCACTTTTCATACCGAACTATATGTTGACTTTACCTATTAGAGTTATTATTTGTAAGTGCTCGGTTCCCACTGTCCTGACAATAGATTCTTCTAGTATTTTCCTTATACTGACGTCAATCGAACTGGTCTGTGGGGGAGATGCTCCCTCTATAGAAACATCACTGCAATCACAATCGTTTTCATCAGTCAGGGCAGGGTAAAGTACAAAATGCTGGAGGAACTCAATGCATCAGGCAGCATTTGAAGAGGAATTCCTCCAGCCTACTCAGGATTTCCAGCTTCTGCAGAATCTCCTGAGTTACAGATTGCGGAGGTTGGGATATAATGTTGCAGTTGCACACGACATTGGTGAGGTCATACTTGGAATGTCATGTTCAGTTCTTGTCACCCTAATATAAGAAAGGTGACATTAAGCCGGAAAGAGTGCAGAGATTTACAAGGATGTTGCCAGAACCTGAGGTACTGAGTTGGCCAAGCTAAGAATTTATTTATTAGAGTCTTGGAGAATGAGGAGTGATCTTATAGAGTTGTATAAAGTTATGAGGAGCATAGATAGGGTGAATGCCCTCTTTTCTCCCCAGGGTTCAGAAATCAAGAACTACACAGCGTAGGTTTAAGATGAGAGAGGGGAGAGGGGAGAGAATTAATAGGAGCCTGAAGTACATTTTCTTGCACAGAGTACTTATATAGAACATTTTGAGGCAGGTACATTAACAGTATTTAAAAGGTACTGGTCAGGTACATGGAGAGAAAAAGGGATATTGACCAAAAGGTCATCCACATAAGGCAGTTCCTCAAGAAAGTGATATCCATCACTGATGGTTCCCACTCCCATGCAAGACATGCTCTCTTCTCATTACTGCCATCAGGAAGAAAGTACAGAAGTCTAAAGACGTACAGGTCAACAGCTTCGCCCCTCCACATCAGATTTCTGAACAGTTCAACAACACGACTTCATTATTCTATTTTTGCATTGTTTATTTTGTAATTTATAGTAATTTTGCCTTTGTTTCCACAAAACAACAAATTTCATGACGTACCATACAGTGAAAATAAACCTGATTCTAATTCTAAAATGGGGCAAGTTTAAATGGGAATCTTGGACTTTCTCTGTGTTGTGTGACTACCTATTTTTGTTACTGTTTTCCAAGTGCTCTGCTACCACTTTCCTAACAATAGATTCTGGTGTTTTCCCTACTGCTGACATTAGTCTAACCTGACACTCACTCTATAGAAACAAAACATCACCACAATCCTAACAGGGATGCGCTACATGCTGGTACTTACAACTATGTATCGTATCACTCTGTCTGCAGAAATGCACAGTTGTATCACAGTCAGCTCGACAGAGACTTTGTACTACAGCACGGCTTAAAACACTTCTGCAAGAATGCGATATGCCATTAAAAAAGAAGGATGTAATTGAACTACAGATGGCACAGAATGATTTTGTAAACCTGTATAAGGTCACCGTTCATCCTCCTTTACTCCAGAGAAAACAGAACCAGCCTTTCCAGTCTCTCCTAATAACACAAGCCTTTAAATCCTGTCAGAGTCCTTGTGACACACATAAAAATTGCTGGTGAACGCAGCAGGCCAGGCAGCATCTCTAGGAAAAGGTTCAGTCGACGTTTCGGGCTGAGACCCTTCGTCAGGACTAACTGAAGGAAGAGTTAGTAAGAGATTTGAAAGTGGGAGGGGGAGGGGGATCCAAAATGATAGGAGAAGACAGGAGGGGGAGGGATGGAGCCAAGAGCTGGACAGGTGATTGGCAAAGGGGATATGAGAAGATCATGGGACAGGAGGCCTAGGGAGAAAGAAAGGGGGAGGGGGGAAGCCCAGAGAATGGGCAAGGAGTATAGTGAGAGGGACAGAGGGAGAAAAAGGAGAGAGAGAAAAATAATAATAATAATAATAATAAATATATAAATAACGGATGGGGTACGAAGGGGAGGTGGGGCATTAACGGAACTTAGAGAAGTCAATGTTCATGCCATCAGGTTGGAGGCTATCCAGATGGAATATAAGGTGTTGTTCCTCCAACCTGAGTGTGACTTCATCTTTACAGCAAAGGAGGCTGTGGATAGACATATCAGAATGGGAATGGGATGTGGAATTAAAATGTGTGGCCACTGAGAGATCCTGCTTTCTCTGGTGGACAGAGCGTAGGTGTTCAGCAAAATGGCCTCCCAGCCTGCGTCGGGTCTCACCAATATATAAAAGGCCACATCGGGAGCACCGGACGCAGTATATCACCCCAGCCGACTCACAGATGAAGTGTCGCCTCACCAGGAAGGACTGTCTGGGGCCCTGAATGGTGGAGAGGGAGGAAGTGTAAGGGCATGTGTTGCACTTGTTCCGCTTACAAGGATAAGTGCCGGGAGGGAGATCGGTGGGAAGGGATGGGGGGGGGGGGAACGAATGGACAAGGGAGTCGCGTTACCTATGTTCGTGACACTTCTCACGCTCTGAATTTTTTCGATGATTTTAAGTTCCCTGGCCCCCACTGCTTTATTTGAACCATGGATTTCTAGTCCCTACATACTTCCATCCCCCACCAGGAAGGCCTCAAAGCTCTCCACGTCTTTTTGGATTCCAGACCTAACCAGTTCCACTCCACCACCACTCTGCTCTGTCCAGCGGAATTAATCCTTACTCTTAATAATTTCTCCTTTGGCTCCTCCCACTTCCTCCAAACTAAAGGTGCAGCCATGGGCACCCATATGGGTCCTAGCTATCCCTGCCTTTTTATTGGCTTTGTGGAACAATCCATGTTCCAAGCCTATACTGGTATCTGTCCCTGACTTTTCCTTCGCTACATCGACGACTGCATTGGCGCTGCTTCCTGCATGCATGCTGAGCTCATTGACTTCATTAATTTTGCCTCCAACTTTCACCCTGCCCTCAAGTTTACCTGGTCCATTTCCAACACCTCCATCTCCTTTCTTGATCTTTCTGTCTCTATCTCCGGAGACAGCTTATCTACTGACGTCTACTATAAGCCTACGGACTCTCACAGCTACCTGGTCTATTCCTCTTCTCACCCTGTCTCTTGCAAAAATGCCATCCCCTTCTTGCAATTCCTCCATCTCCGCCGCATCTGGATGAGGCTTTTCATTCCAGGACGAAGGAGATGTCCTCATTTTTTAAAGGGGCTTCCCTTCCTCCACCATCAACTCTGCTCTCAAACGCATCTCCCCCATTTCACGCACATCTGCTCTCACTCCATCCTCCCGCCACCCCACTAGGAATAGGGTTCCCCTTGTCCTCACCTACCACACCAGCCTCCGGGTCCAACATATAATTCTCCGTAACTTCCGCCACCTCCAACGGGATCCCACCACTAAGCACATCTTTCCCTTCCCCCCCTTGCTTTCCGCAGGGATCGCTCCCTACGCCACTCCCTTGTCCATTCGTCCCCCCCATCCCTTCCCACCGATCTCCCTCCCGGCACTTATACTTGTAAGCGGAACAAGTGCTACACATGCCCTTACACTTCCTCCCTCACCACCACCAATCAGGGCCCCAGACAGTCCTTCCAGGTGAGGCGACACTTCACCTGTGAGTCGGCTGGGGTGATATACCACATCTGGTGCTCCCAATGCAGCCTTCTATATATTAGTGAGACCCGACGCAGGCTGGGAGACAGTTTTGCTGAACACCTATGCTCTGTCCGCCAGAGAAAGCAGGATCTCCCAGTGGCCTCACATTTTAATTCCAGGTCCCATTCCCATTCTGATATGTCTATCCATGGCCTCCTCTACTGTAAAGATGAAGCCACACTCAGGTTGGAGGAACAACACCTTATATTCTATCTGAGTAGCCTCCAACCTGATGGCATGAACATTGACTTCTCTAACTTCCATTAATGCCCCACCTCCCCTTTGCACCCCATCATGTTATTTATTTATTTATTTATTTTCTCTCTCCTTTTTCTTCCTCTGTCCCTCTGACTATACTCCTTGTCCATCCTCTGGGCTTCCCCCCTCCCCCTTTCTTTCTCCCTGGGCCTCCCATCCCATCCTCTCATATCCCTTTTGCCAATCAACTTTCCAGCTCTTGGCTCCATCCCTGCCCCTCCTGTCTTCTCCTATCATTTTGGATCTCTCCCCTCCCCCTCCCACTGTCAAATCCCTTACTATCTCTTCTTTCAGTTAGTCCTGACGAAGGGTCTCGGCCCGAAATGTCCACTGTACCTCTTCCTATAGATGCTGCCTGGCCCGCTGCGTTCACCAACAATTTTTATGTGTGTTGCTTGAAATTCCAGCATCCGCAGATTTCCTCGTGTTTGCGAGAATCCTTGTGAATCTTTTCTACACCCTCTATAGCTTAACCACATTCTTCCCATAGTACGATGACCAGAAATGCACACAATATTCCAGGTGCAGACTCAACAAGGTCTTGTACAGTTATAATATGTTGTTCCAACTCCTGTATTGACTGATGATGGGAAGTGTACCAAATGGCTTCTTCACCATTCTCTGCCTCTGTAGCCAGTTTCTAGAGCTATACAACTGTACCCGCAAGTCTCTTTCTCCGTTCTACAACACTCCCCAGGGCCCTGCTGTGCATGTTCTGCCCTGGTTTGCCTCACCAAAATGCAGAACTTTCAACTGTCAAAGTTAAGTTCCATCTGCTATTCCGACTTTCCCTATTGTTCTACAGTAGATCAGCCAGAGCAGAGAAAGCAGCGCGCCGTGCGTGCGCAGCCCTCTGGTGAAAAATGATACCGTATCCGTTAAATAGAGGCCGTGGACAATTCTGATTTGATGGAGAGGGACGCGAAAGCACAGAGGAACATCTGGAAAAATTTCTGAAACCCTCGTTCGCTGCTGTCATTACTGTGTGGTTGGGAATCTTTCAGAGGGAAGGCCTCAAAATCCCCGGCTTTGCCTGCTGTTGGCAATCGAGAAGGAGGTCGAATCGTTCGGATAGAGATGATGCTCAGTACTCAGTGTCGGAGAGCTGATCAGAGCTTGAAGTTTTCGGATGACTCAGAGTCGGACCGTGGTTGGTATGGCAGGGAGAGTTTTTCTTCCTTCTCCCGTCTGCGTGAGATGTGGGACATTTGAGAGACTTTGAACTTTTACTGCGCTCATGGACTTCTTCATCAAGTTATGGTATTGTTGCACTGTTGTAACTATATGTTATAATTATGTGGTTTTGTTAGTTTTTTTCAGTCTTGGTCTGTCCTGTGTTTTGTGATATCACACCGGAGGAAATATTGTATCATTTCTAAATGACAATAAAAGAGGACTGCATGTCTTCATAACCTAAATCTAGATCATATTGTAACTGCAGACATTGTCCATCACACCACCAGTTTTGGTTTCATCAACAAGCTTACTAACCATGCCAACTGCATTATCATAGATGACAAACAACAGGGGTAACACCGATTCATGCAGTACATCACTGGTGTGAAAAACAGCTCTCTGCTACCACTGACCACACCTCCACCAAGCCAATTTTGCATCCAATTGGCTAGCCCACCCTGGATCCCAAATGATCGAACCCTCTGTATCAGCCTACCATGCAGAAACTTGTCAAAGGCCACTACCCCCTCCCTACCTTGTTAATCCTCTTGGTCAGCTCTTCAAAAACTCAATTTAATTTGTGAAACGTGATTTCCCACACACAAAGCCACACTGACTATCTCTAAGGACGAACCAGCTCAATGCAAAGAGATCCTGTCTCTCAGAATCCCTTCTTGGTCCTTTCCCATCACTGATGTTAGTGATACTGACACTAGCTGAATTCTTTCCACAGCTGGGAGTCTGTCACATGAGATGATATACTGCAGTGAGGAGTAAACCCCGCTCCCCCCAAATTCTCAAACATTGCTGTATGGTGTAGAAGGAAAACAGGGAAAAGAAGTCATCAAGACATATAGGTAGTTGAGCAACACATAATAAGGGCAGAAGGAGGGAAAGTCAGGATAAAAGTCCCAAGAAGAGCACTGCCACACAAGGAGGAATTTAATGATATAATGTACATTACCATAGTCAGTAAAAACAGCTTGAGTTACCTTTCATCCCCAAATTCAACCTAACCCTCACCCATCACTCCATAGAACACAGCCCCATTCACCAAATGAGAAAGAACTACCATTCACAATTCATATCTCTTCCTCACTGCCTTCACACACTAATCATTCCTCTACAACTCACAAACACATCTTCCAACTTCTACCTCTTCAGCGACATCTAGCAGACACGACATTCACTGACTGACACAGTTCCTTCTTTCTTGCAGGACAAGGTGAACTGGTAAACAGCAGTGACTGGTGCCAGAGTATATGTGCAATACTCTGGGTGAGAGGCTTCACTGTTGCTGAACGCCTCAGCCACTGGGAACACAGAAGTTGCTTATGACTAACCACTCTTCTAACATCCTATTTCCCTTTAAACACATTGCTGATTTACACAATGCAGATGGTGCAAGCATGCATCTCTTACATTCCTCCTCCTCACCACCACTTTTCAACGTGCTTTTTTCTCCCCATCTACCAAGCACAGCAGGCCAAACACGACTAAGTCAAGGAGGAAGACAGAACATTGCAGTTTAGTTAGACTCTCAAAATCACCAGCCAGATGCTGTTGTTAACATGATTAGATGGCAATAATTGACCATCTTCATAGATCATGTATAAAGGTTACCCTGCTGCTACAAGACATTACTGGGAGGAGAAATCGGGTAACTCACAAATGCTGGAAGAACTCAGCAGGTCAGGCAGCATCTGTGGAGGAAAATGGACAGTTGATGTTTCAGGTTGAGACCCCTCACAGAGTCATGGGACACTACAGCACAGAAATAGGTTCTTAAGCACCTCCACTCTATGCCAAACCATGAATCTGCCTAGTCTCATCAACCTGCACCTGGACCATAGCCCTGCAATCCCCTCCCATCCATGTACCTGTCTAAATATCTTTTAAATGTTGAAATCAAACCTACAGTACATCCAGCCTTTCGCTGGTAGTTCATTTCACACACTCACCATGTTCCTCATTTTACCTTTCACTCTTAACCCATGACCTCAAGTTATAGTCTCACCCAACCTCGGTGGAAAAAGCCTGCTTGCATTTAACCAAACTATACCCCTCTTAATTTTGTATACCTCTGTCAAATCTCCACTCTCTCTCCAATGCTCTAGGAAACGGAGTCCTAACCTATTCAGCCCTTCCCTACAATTCAGGTTCTCAAGTCCCAGAAGCATTTGCTCTGCATTCTTTCAATGTTATCTACATCTTTCCTGTAGGTAGGTGCACACAATACTCCAAAGCAGGCCTCATAAATTTCAACGTAACATACCGTTCCTGTACTCAATGCATTGATTTATGAAGGCCAATATGTCAGAAGTTTTCTTCCTGTGATACCACTTTCAAGAAATTATGGATCGGTATTCACAGATCCCTCTGTTCTGTCACACTCCTCAGTGCCCTACTACTCACTGTGTAAGACCTACCCTGGTTTGTCCTCCCAAAGTGAAACACCTCACACTTGTCTGCAATCAACTTCATTTGCCATTTTCCAGCCCATTTTCCAAGCTGGTCCAGATCCTACTCCAAGCTTTGCTAGTCTTCCTCCCTGTCCACTACATCCCCAATCTTGCTGATCCAGTTAACCACATTATCATCCAGATCATTGATATGGATGACAAACAACAACAGAGCCACTGACCTCTGCAGCATATCGCTTGCCACAGGCCTCCAGTCAGAGAGGCAACCATCTACAACCACTCTCTGGCTCCTTCTGTGAAGCCCATGCTTAATCCAATTTACTACTCATCTTCAATGCCAAGCGACTGAACCTTTTTGACCAACCTCCCATCGTAGGACCTTGTCAAAAGTTTTTGTAAAATCTCTGCATATCCACTGCCTCGCCTTCATCAATTTTCCTGGTAACTTCCTTGAAAAACTCTATAATATTGGTTAGACATGACATACCATGCACAAAGCCATGCTGACTATCCTTTGTTACGTACCCCGTAACTGGGTTGCAAAACCAGCAGAAATGGACCACTAGTTGGAGTCTGGATTACCGGAAACTAATAAAGTTTTATTAAAGAAATAAGTAACACAGTACTCTAATCGTAAGGATATAAATGCAACAGGTTAGCAATGATGAAACACACATTTACACAGAACTAGGGTAATAGGAATCAACCAAGCTCTATCGCAGTCTAGGGGTAAAATGATCAGTCTCAAGTGACGCAGAGTTCAGTTCAGCTTAGTACAGTTCGCAGTAATCGCTGTTGTGCCGTTGGAGAAAGAGAGAGATGCAAATTTTGATTCAAGCAGACCTTTGATGTTCTTCGCAGTTGGCTTTCAGGCGGACCCTTTTATGTCTTCTATCCCGCTGTGGTCACCGACTGTGACCCCTCCGTTCTGGATACGATCGTTCTTCCGCGGTGAACCCGGCACCCAGGCAACGGCGGACACACACACCAGGTTCCCGCCGATCGTACCTTTTCACCCTGTGAGTCTATGGTCGGTTCCCTCGAACCAGACCTCTAAACTCCCACCAACTTGTGGGGGCACATCGCTCTTCCAGGGTCTCGTTATCTCGTGGTGTGTGTCGTGCCTTAGCGAACCTGTTCCTTTTATCCCCCTGCTGGGGTATCGCCTGTCCATCAAACTTCAAACAGTTCAGGTTCAAAGCAACCGGTCTGTCAATATTCTGAATTGTGTCTCTTTTCGTTAATCTCTCTCCTCTCTTATTAACATTTTGAATGTTTCTCCATTGTCTCCCTTACCTCTCTCTCATTAGCATCAATCTTCTGATAACTTGGTTTTTCGTCACGCCTTAATCAGTCCCTGTCTATCCAAATACTTACATATCTGGTCCCTTAGAATACCTTCCAATAACTTTCCCATTACCACCCTACGATTGCTTGGCTTAGTCTTGAGAGTACTTAAACAATGGAACAACATTAGCTATCCTCCAATCTTATAGCATCTCACCCATGGCTAAGGATATTTCAAATATCTCTACCAGGGCCCTGGCAATTTCAGCACTTGCCTTCCACAGGGTCCAAGGGAACACCTTGCAGGCCCTGGGTATTTATCCACCCTAATTTGTCTCAAGCAAGCAAACACCTCTACTTCTGTAATTTGCATCGGGTCCATGACCCAGTGCTGCTGCTTTACAACACTTCGATAGACTCTGTCCATCTCCCAAGTAAATACAGATGCAAAAAAACATTTAAGTTCTCCCCCGTCCCTTTCAGCTCCACACAAGGATTATCATTCTGATCTTCCAGTGGACCAATTTTGTCCCTTGCTATCCTTTTCCTCTTAATATATCTGAAGAACCCCTTGGGATTCTCCTTCACCTTGTCTGCTCGAGCAATCTAATGGCTTCTTTGAGCCCTTCTGATTTCCTGCTTGTGTTCTCTTACATTTCTTAAACTCCTCATGTACCTCATTTGTTCCTGTCTATCTATACCTGCTACGCACCTCCTTCTTTTCTTAACCAGGGCCTCAATTTCTCTCAAAAACCATGGTTCCCTATACCTGATGGTCTTGATGAAGGGTCTCAGCCCAAAACGTTGACTGTTTTGCTCTTTTCGATAGATGCTGAGCACCTCCGGCATTTTGTGTGTGTTCCCTATACCTGTTATGCTTGACTTTTATTCTGACAGAAACATACTCTGTACTCTCAAAATTTTACTTTTGAAGGCCTCTCACTTACCAAGTACACCTTTGCCAGAAAATAACCTGACCTGATCCACACTTGCCTGATCCTTTCCAATACCATCAATTTTGGCCTTTCTCCGATATTGGACCAGACCTATCTTTTTCATAATTGAAACTAATGGCATTACGATCACCAGAGGCAAAGTGCTCCCCTTCAAACTTCTGTCAACTGCCCAGTCTCATTCCCTAACAGAAGATCTAGTATAACACTCTCACTAATTGGGGCGTCTATGTACTAAGGACACATGCATGAACACATTTGACAAATTCTTTCCCATCCAGCCCTTTTACAGTATGAGAGTCAAAGTCAATATGTGGAATGTTAAAATTAGCTATTATCACAACCTTATGTTTCTTGCAACTGTCTGTGATCTCTTTACAAATTTGATTCTCTATTCATTTGGACTTAAAATGTATAGGGAAGAGAGCCAGTTGAGAGGAGACAATCAGTATAAAGAAATGAAGGGGTTGGGTAAGAGCAGACAAGTGATAGATGGCCCCAGGTGAGGATGGGTGACGAAAAAATGGAGGAAGGGAGCGTAGAAAGAGCGAAAGAGGCTGGGAGGTGATGGGTGAAGGTGTCAAAGAGCTGCAGTTTGTGGAATTTAGTCGGCGATAAAGCTGGACATGGCATCAAATGAGGTAAGTGGGAACAATGTGGAAGTGGGACCAGTGGGAGTAGTTTGTGGGTGATGGGCAGATGGAGTGGGTGAGGAGGGAAAGGAAACAGGGTGAAGGGGGCTGGGGTAGGTGTCAGAGGAACTGGGCAGATCAGGAGAGAGAAAACGGATAAAAGGGAAGAAGTTTACCTGAAATCAGAGAATTCAATGTTCACTGTCAGCTTGTAACATAAGAGATATGAAGTATAAAAATAGGTAAGTTTTGTTACAATTTTATAGGGCATTGTTGAGACCATTTCTGGAACACTGTGTACAGTATCAGATTCTGGTGTAAAGATAGCAAGCTTGCATTGGAAGCACACAAAGAAAGCTCACAACCTTGACTCCCGTAATAACAGGGTTTACCTGTGAAGAAAGATTGAGCAGGTTTGGGTAAGCTCAACAAAGCTTTCAATAGAAGGTAATTTAGTGAAACATATACAGGTGACCCTCCACAGTAGATTATGAAGACACGTAGTCCTCTTTTATTGTCATTTAGTAATGCATGCATTAAGAAATGATACAATATTTCCTCCGGTGTGATATCACAAAACACAGGACAGACCAAGACTGAAAAAACTAACAAAACCACATAATTATAACATATAGTTACAACAGTGCAACAATACCATAACTTGATGAAGAAGTCCATGAGCACAGTAAAAGTTCAAAGTCTCTCAAATGTCCCACATCTCACGCAGACGGGAGAAGGAAGAAAAACTCTCCCTGCCATGCTGACCACAGTCCGACTCTGAATCATCCGAAAACTTCAAGCTCTGCTCAGCTCTCTGACACCGAGTACTGAGCGCCATCTCTGTCCGAACTATTCGACCTCAACCTCGGTCACCAACAGCAGGTAAAGCCGGGGATTTTGAGGCCTACCCTCCGAAAGATTCCCGACCACGCAGTAATGACAGCAGCAAACGAGCGTTTCAGAAATTTCTCCAGATGTTCTTCTGTGCTTTCATGTCCATTCTCCATCAAATCACAATTGTCCATGGCCCCTATTTAACAGATACGATATAATTTTTCACCGGAGGGCTGTGCATGTGCAGGCGCGCTGCTCTCTCTCCTCCCGCCTTTGTAGCTGTTTGACAAATGGAAATCACCCTTACTGGATTCACAAATCATGAACTAAAGTTTAAGTTAAGGGATAAAATTTGCTCTCATGGAATTCATGTGAAAAGAAAATTTTTTAAAATTAACACGGTCAGGGTATCAAAAACAGTATTTTAGAGCTCATACTTGAACTGCCATTGCACTACTTGTGTCGCACGTCTCTGGACAACTTGTGGATGGCTCCAGGTGATGCAGTGGGGTCTTATCCTAGGACACTAGCTGGTGCATCTGGTTGGCAACCAAGTCCACTTCTGCTTGGGAACAGAATGTGCAGAATTGAGGGCAGTGGATGTGCCTGCATGGGAGTGTCAGGATATCTCAAACTCCCCATCAGAATCCAGTGGCAGAGATCACAAAGCAACTGGAGACTAGTTGAGTGAATGATGAACATGTATAGGTCTTAATAAGGAACACTGAAAGCAACTTATAGACGAGGGGTGCTTGATAAGTTCGTGGCCTAGGGTAGAAAGAGTCAATTTTAGAAAACCTGGCACATTTATTTTTTGCTACATTTATACACTTAGTCCAGCGGTCGTAGAGCATACGGATCTCTTCTTTGTAGAACTCGGCATTTTGGACCTCCAGAAGTAGTCCACAGCAGGGGTGATTGATAGGTTCGTGGGCTAAAGTAGAAGGAGATGAGTTATTAACTTCAAACTTTCTGCATTTTCGCTCAAAGAGTTGAAGTGCACGTGCATGTAACAAGAGCTGCCTTCTGCCTTAGGCCACGAACTTATCAATTACCCCTCGTACAATCTCTCCACAAGAATCAAGATTTATTCAAGAATATAACCTGTCTACCCATCCATAAAGATCATAATAGCTCACCTTCTATTTCAGCCACAGGCCCACCCCTTCTGCATCATCCCAAAAAACCGTGATTCCTCTAATATCCAGAAATATATTGTTTTAAATGAACTCACATTTCTTTACTCAGCTCCACAGGCTATAAAAGCCAATGAACCTTTTGGCTTCCTTACTGCTTGCTCCTGCATGTTAACTTTCTGTGATTTGGTGTTATTAAATTGTTAAGCATGAGGCATTGGGGTACCTGAAGTGTATGATAAAGTAGGCCAAAGTCAGCATGGTTTCCTTAAGGAGAAAATCTTGCCAACGAATCTATTGGATTCCTTTGAGGAAATAACAGGCAGGATAGACAAAGGAGAGTTAGAGGATGTTGTTTATTTGAATTTTCAGAAAGCCTTTGACAAGGTACCGGACATAAGCCTACTTAATAAGATAGGAACCCATGATATTACAGAAAAGGTACAAGCATGGATAGAAGTTTAGCTGATTGGCAGGAGGCAAAGAGTCAAAATAAAAGGTGGGGGGATTATCCTGGTTGGCAGTCAGTGACAGTGGTGTTCCACAGAGGTCAGTATTGGAGACGTTTCTTTTCACATTATACATCAACAATTTGGATTTTTGGAATTGATGGCAATGTAGCCAAGATTGCAGATTATATAAAGATAGGTGGACGGGCAGGAATTTTTGAGGAAACAAGACAGTCTGCAGAAGGACTTAGAGAAATTGGGGTATGGGCAAAGAAGTGGCAGATGGAATATAGTGCAGGGTAATATATGGTCATGCACTTTGGTTGAAGGAATAAAGATGGAGACTATTTTCCAAACAGGGAAAAAATTTTAAAAATCTGAGATGCAAAGGGAATTGGGAGTCCTTGTGCAGGATTCTTTAAAGATAAACTTGCAGGTTGAGTTAATGGTAAGGAAGGCAAATGCAATGTTGGCATTAATTTATACTTTATACTTCATTGTTGCCAAACAATTGATACTAGAACGTACGATCATCACAGCGATATTTGATTCTGCGCTTTCCACTCCCTGGACTACAAATAGTAAATATTAAAAATATTAAAATAGTAAAAATTAGTAAATATTAAAAATTTACATTATAAATCATAAATAGAAAATAGAAAAATGGAAAGTAAGGTAGTGCAAAAAAACTGAGAGGCAGGTCCAGATATTTGAAGGGTACAGCCCAGATCCGGGTCAGGATCCGTTCAGCAGTCTTATCACAGTTGGAAAGAAGCTGTTCCCAAATCTGGCCATATGAGTCTTCAAGCTCCTGAGCCATCTCCCGGAGGGAAGAGGGATGAAAAGTGTGTTGGCT
This sequence comes from Mobula birostris, assembly GCF_030028105.1. NCBI lineage: Eukaryota > Metazoa > Chordata > Chondrichthyes > Myliobatiformes > Myliobatidae > Mobula > Mobula birostris. The sequence goes on from NC_092381.1 coordinate 101,546,027, forward strand.
GGGTGGGTCGTGTCCTTGATTATACTGGCAGCACTGCTCCGACAGCATGCGGTGTAAAGTGAGTCCAAGGACAGAAGATTGGTTTGTGTGATGTGCTGCGCCGTGTTCACGATCTTCTGCAGCTTCTTCCGGTCTTGGACAGGACAACTTCCACACCAGGTTGTGATGCACCCTAGAAGAATGCTTTCTACGGTGTATCTATAAAAATTAGTGAGGGTTTTAGGGGACAGGCCAAATTTCTTTAGTTTTCTCAGGAAGTAAAGGCGCTGGTTGGCCTTCTTGGCAGTGAACTCTGCTTGGTTGGACCAAGTCAGGTCATTTGTGATATTGACCCCGGGGAACCTAAAGCTTTTGACCTGTTCAACTTGCACACCACTGATGTAAATGGGGTTGTGCGGTCCGCTACTCCTTCTGAAGTCAACAACCAATTCCTTTGTCTTGCTGACGTTGAGGGATAGGTTATTGTCTTCGCACCACGTCACCAGGTTCTTAATTTCTTCTCTGTACGGCCTACAATTGTTGTGTCATCAGCAAGCTTATGAAAGCTTGCTGATGAAAGCTTGCTGATCAGCAAGTTTGATGAAAACTTGGCTACACAATCATGGGTGTACAGTGAGTACAGCAGGGGTCTGAGTACACAGCCTTGTGGGGCACCAGTGCTCAGAGTGATTGTAGAGGAGAGCTTGTCCCCTATTTTTACAGTCTGGGTCCTGTCTGTGAGGAAGTTGAAGATCCAGCTGCAGATCTGAGTGCTAAGGCCCAGGTTCCGGAGCTTAGGAATCAGTTTATTTGGAATGATGGTATTAAAGGCAGAGCTGTAGTCAATGAAAAGTAGCCTTACGTATGCATCTTTATTCTCCAGGTGTTCTGAGGAGGAATGTAGGGCCAGAGAGATGGCATTGACAGGACTAGAATATAAGAAAAAAGATGTGATGCTGAGGCTTTATAAGCATTGGTCAGACCAGGTTCAATGTATGGAGTGTGCATGGATGGTACGGTTATACTCTTGGTCCTTCCTACACCCCAAAGACATCCTGTGGGAGTTAGCTGTTAACTGTAACCTGAACCCTAACATTAAGAAAATAGCAGGAGAATCAAAAAATGATTGATGGATGTGTATGTGACTGAGAGTAAAGTTGCAGGGCTAAAGGGAAAGAAGTAAAGGAGGAAACACGCGCTGTTGGGGAGATGGCATGAGCATAATCTCCATTAATGTTATCGTGACATTAATGACTTCCATTAATTGTCATCGTAAGAAAACAAGTAAAACTCTGGGTACATTTACCCTATTGACTGATCACCTTTGTGGGACTTTATTGAAAAGATTCTGAAAATGTCAACAGGTCACATCCATTAATTCCACCCTCATCTATTCTAACATTACCACAATTTTTCAGATATTTTCTATTATTGTTGTTTCTTTTTTCTCTCCTTCCTTCCTCCACTCTCCCTCTATTATCCTTCCCTCTCCTCTCAGAGAAATGTCCCTTTCTGTTTAGCACTTCTCCCAAAGCAGGTACAATATATCCAAGGGTACTTAAAGAGGTCAGTGTTTATATATACAAACCCCTAACATATATTTTTCAAAAGTCAGTGAAAACTGGTGAGATCCTTAAGGACTGGAATTGGACTAACATTGTCCCGTTATATAAGAAGGGTGACCGCACTGACCCTGGTAACTATAGACCAGGTGTATCACAGGCAATATAATGGAAACATTAATAAAGAATGAGATGGAAAAGCAGCTGGTAAGAATAGGCATATTAGCAGAAGGTCAGCATGGGTTCAGAAAAGGGGAACTCATGTTTTACTAATATGCTGGAGTTCTACGAAGAGGCAACTAAAATCTATGATAACAATAGAGCAGCTGATATCATTTACTTGGACTTTCAGAAGGTTTTTGACTAGGTACCCCACAAAAGATTAATAATAAAATCACAGGGGATAGGCGTTCAGGGTAAGGTTTGTGAATGGGTGCAGAATTGACTCAAAAACAGAAAACACTATGTTATGCTGAGAGGATCATTTTCACACTTAGATGTTAAAAGTGAGGTTCCACAGGATCAGTTTTGGGGCAGTTTGCTGTTTTTAACTTATATTAATGATTTGGATAAGTACATAACAAATAAACTACTAAAGTTTGCTGATGACACAAAATTAAGGTGACGAGCTGATAACATTCAGGCAGCTGAACCAATACAGTTAGATCTAAATAAAAAATAAATGTGGGCAGATAAGTGGCAGATGAAATTTAATGTGAGTAATTGTAAAATATTACATATAGGAAGTAGAAATATTAGATATAAATATACAATGGGACGGGTCTTGAGTTAGAAAGTGCACTGTATGAGGAGGATTTGGGCACCCTGTAGACTCATCACTATCAACATCTACACAATGCACAGAAGTGATTAGAAAGGCTAATAGAATGTTAGACTATATACTGTAACGCACTCAGTGCAGTTCAAGTCTAGAGACGTTCTCTTTAAGCTGTATAATGTGCTTGTGAGGCCACACCTTGAGAACTGTGCACAATTTTGGTCTCCATATTGTGTGAGGGATGTGAAGGCACTGGAGAGAGTCCAGAGAAGGGCAACTAGACTTTTTCCAGATCTGTGGAATGAGAAGCCAGACATGATAGAAGTGTTCAAATTCATTCAGGGTATAAGTCAGGTGGTTGTCAGCTGCTACTTCAAAATTAATCCATCAACGAGGACATGGGACCATAGGTAGAGACTGGTTAAAGGGAGATTTCACACTAACATCAGGAAGCATTTCTTTACACAGCGAGTTGTGGACACGTGGAACAAACTAACTAGTTGTGTAGTTCAGAGTACTACCTTAGAGACTTTCAAATCTAAACTCAATAGTTATTTCAACACACTATGTGAATGGGAATTTGGCGAGCTTTGCTGGGCTGAATGGCCTGGTCTTGAACAAACCTTTCTAATGTTCTAATTCTGCTATCTATCTCCAGCCAGTGATTTGGAGACTCATCTTTGATTTATGATACTCCACAGAAATGTGCACTTCTATTAACAGACATCCTTGAGATATCCGTATTGATATATAATAGCACCCCCTCGAAAAACATGCCTGCGTGGTTCTCCTGAACTGGAACGATACTCCTGAAGACATGCATTATTTACTCTCTCCAAGAAACCTCGCCATCCAGGTCATGCCCTCTTCTTATTACTACCATCAGGGAAGAGTAACAGGAGCCTGAAGACTCACACTCTTTGATACAGGAACAGCTTCTTCCCTTCTGTCATCAGATTTCTGAAACTGTCCACAAATCCAGGAACATTATTCCCTTTATTATTCCTTTTTGCACTATTTATGTAATTTGTAAGTTTTATGATGTGAAATTTGTTGTTTTCTGGCAGCAGTACAGTGCAAAGACATAAAATCACAGAAACACAAAATCACATAACAAATCTGATTCTAACAAATATAGCAACACATATAATTTCTTCTGCAATAGAGTACACTTTTAACTTACCACTCCTTCTCAAATTTTAATATAAGCAATACAACAATTTCCCTAAAGGCACAATCAACAGCATTAAGGCATTTTATTTCAATATATTCAGAATTATATAATGTGCTATGTAATATGAATCTCTGAGATTCCTATTATGTAAGGGTGGATGCAATGATATATTTATGTTTTATTCAATATACTCTATGTCATGGCTTGCATGGACACAGTGGACCAAAGGGCCTGTTTTTCTGCTGTTTTACTCTATGAAATATGAACAATTGTTAAATTACATTCACACCTCTTACTCTGACCAGCACACTACAGAAACACCAACATTTAGAATTCAGCCAACTGTAAAGCAAAGTCTTATATTTCACAATCCCATTCAAAATGGCAAGTGCCACATTATAGCACTCCTTCAGTAGTGCGTTTTGGAAATCCCTTAAGCGCCATCACTTGTACTTCAGCACTTGGCAGAGAGAACGATACAATTGTCGCCACTTTGGAAGAACACCGAGACTGGCTCCGCCAATGCCTGGAACAAATCCAGAGGAAGCCATTTCTATTCCATCACTCCTTGCATGGCATTGTGGCACACTGAGCAAGGAGGATATCAAAGTGAAAAACTGCTACTATGGGAAATTTCTGCCTGCCCAAGATCCACCTCTTGTTTGTCACGTGGGGTGGACTAATCAATAAGATCTAACACCTAGGCCTCAATACCCCTTTGTTCAATTGGATCCTCAACACCAAGGCAGAAAGCAGTTAGCGCAATGACACGCCAGCTCGGGCCGTTTCGGAGTTCATTCCCGACGCCGTTCAGGGAGTCTCTGTACATCTTCCCCGTGGAATGCATGGGCTTTCCTCGCGTACTTTAGTTTCCTCCCACAGTCCACAGAGGTTCAGGGTAGGTTAATTGGTCATTGTAAATTGTCCCGTGATTAGGTCAGGGTTAATCAGGTTTGTCAGGGGTTGCCACGGCAATGTGGCTCAAAGGGCCAGAAGGGCCAACTCCGTACTATATCACTAAATAAATAAATAGAGCTTCCTCACTTACAGACCCCAGTCAGCTCAAATTGGCAACAATATCTCCTCCACAATCACTATCAACACAGTTGCACCACAAGGCTGTGTGCTTACCCTCCTGCTCTACTTGCTTTATACTTGACACTGTGACACTAAGACACTAAACACAGCTCCAATGCCATATTCAGATTTGCTGACCACACCACTGTTGTTGGCCAAATTAAAGTTGATGAAACATCAGCACATAGGAGGGAGATTGAAAATCTGGCAGAGTGGTGCCAAAACAACAATCTCTTACTCAAACACGAGGAAATCTGCAGATGCTGGAATTTCAAGCAACACACATAAAAGTTGCTGGTGAACACAGCAGGTCAGGCAGCATCTCTAGGAAGAGGTTCAGTCGACGTTTTGGGCCGAGACCCTTCGTCAGGACTAACTGAAGGAAGAGCTAGTAAGAGATTTGAAAGTGGGTAGGGGAGGGGGAGATCTGAAATGATAGGAGAAGACAGGAGGGGGCGGGATGGAGCCAAGAGCTGGACAGGTGATTGGCAAAAGGGATATGAGAGGATCATGCGACAGGAGGCCTAGGGAGAAAGAAAAGGGGGAGGGGGGGGAAAAAGCACAGAAGATGGGCAAGGGGTATAATGAGAGGGACAGAGAGAGAAAAAGGAGAGAGAGAAAAAGAATGTGTGTATATATATAAATAAATAACAGATGGGGTACGAGGGGGAGGTGGGGCACTAGCGGAAGTTTGAGAAGTCAATGTTTATGCCATCAGGTTGGAGTCTACCCAGATGGCATATAAGGTGTTGTTCCTCCAACCTGAGTGTGGTTTCATCTTTACAGTAGAGGAGGCCGTGGATAGACATATCAGAATGGGAATGGGACGTGGAATTAAAATATGCGGCCACTGGGAGATCCTGCTTTTTCTGGCGGACAGAGCGTAGGTGTTCAGCGAAACGATCTCCCAGTCTGCGTCGGGTCTCGCCAATATATAGAAGGCCACATCGGGAGCACCGGACACAGTATATCACCCCAGCGTAACCTCTTACTCAATGTCAGCAAGCCCAAGGAGCTGATTATTGACTTCATGAGGAAGAAAACATAGATCCATGAGCCAGTCCTCATCAGGGGCTCAGAGGTGGAGAGGGTCAGCAACTTTAAGTTCCTTGGTGTTATCATTTCTAAGGGCGTGTCCTGGGCCCAGCATGTAAGTGCAATTATGAAGAAAGCACAGCAGCACCTCTACTTCCTTAGAAGTTTGTGTACATTTGGAATATCATCTAAAACTTGGAAAAACTTCTATAGATGTATGGTGGAGAGTATATTGACTGGTTGCATCACAGCCTGATACAGAAACTCCAATACCCTTGAGGATGACCTAGTAGAGGAAAGCCACAGCAGCCAGGTCTCTGGCACTGAGTCTGGCTCTGTGGCTCAGAAGGGAAGGGGAAGGGGAATGGGGCAAGCTGTAGTGACAGAGGATTTAACAGTTTGGGGAAAAGATTGGAGGTTCTGTAGATGAGAATGTATGTTTCCCAGAAAGTATGTTGCCTCCCGGGACAGGGTCAGGAACATCTCAGACCAAGACCACAGCATCCTTAAGTGGGAGGGTGAGCAGCCAGAGGTCATGGTCCATGTTGGCACTAATGTCATGGGTAGAGGAGATAGAAGGTCCTCCAAAGTGAGTTCAGGGAGTTAGGTGCTAAGTTAAAAGACAGGACCTCCAGGGTTGTGATCTCAGTATTGCCACCTGTGCCAAGTCTAGTAAGGCCATAAATAGTAAGATAACACAGCTTAACTTGTAGCTAAGGAATGCTGCAGGAAGGAGGGCTTCAGATTTTTGGGTCATGGGCTCTCTTCTGGGGAAGGTGAGACCTGTACAGATGAGACGGTTTGCAGCTGAACTGGAGGGGGTCTAATATCCTAGTGGGAAGGTTTGCTAGTGCTGCATGGGGGAGTGGGGGGGGGTGGTTAAACTAGAGTTGCAGGGGGATGTGAACCAGAGTACCAGAACAGTGAGTGGAGAGAATGCGGAGAAAAATATTGTTGAGGCTACAAAGCCAGGAATCAAAAGGCTTGAGCATGGTGGGACTAATGTTCTGAGCTGTGTACATTTCAATGCAAGGAGTATTGAGGGAAGGATGGAAGAGCTTGGGGCGTGGATCAACACGTAGAATTCAGACATTGTAGTGATTAGTGAGACTTCTTTTTCCAGGAAGGCTATGACTGGCAGGTCAAAAATTTGTTGTATTAGATGTGAGAGTGGGAGGGATCAATGGGGGAGGAGCGGCATAACTACAGTCGGCCTTCCTTATCTGCGGGGGATTGGTTCTGGGACCCCCCTGCCCCCGTGGATACCAAAAAACCTGGAAACTCAAATCCATTATATAAAATAGCGTAGTATTTGCATATAACCTACGCACTTCCTCCCATACGCTTTAAACCATCTCTAGATTACTTATAATACCTAATACAATGTAAATAGTTGTTATACTGTATTGTTTAGGGAATAATGACAAGAAAAAAATGCTCAAACAATGAGTGCAGGAGAGAGAACTTCTGGGTTTTCCCGATCTGTGGTTGGTTGAATCCGCGCATGCGGAACCCGCGGATAAGGAGGGTCGACTGTAGTTAAGAAAAATAGCATGGCCGTGCTCAGACAGGTCAGACTGGAGAGCTCATCTAGTGGGCTTTATGGCATGGCTAAGGAACAATAAAGGTATGACAACGTTAATGGGATTGTTTTATAGACCACCCAACAGTCAACGGGATATAGAGGAGCAAATTTGTAGAGAGCTCACAGACTATTGCAAGAAGAACAGGGTTGTTATGGAAGGTGATTTTCACTTTCACATGTTGATTGGGACTCCGATTTTGTAAAAGGCTGGATGGGAAAAAGTTTGTGAAATGTGTTCACAAACGTTTTGTTAATCAGTACATAGAAGTCCCAACTAGAGAGTGTGTGATATTAGATCTCCTATTAAGGAATGAGACAGGGCAAGTGACAGAAGCTTGTGTAGGGAAACACTTTGCATCTAGTAATGCAATTAGACCCAAGATACTTATGGAAAAAGTAGGTCTGGTCCTTGGGTTCAGATTCTAAATTGGACAAAGGCCAAATCTGATGGTATCAGAAAGGATCTGACAGGTGTGGTTTGGGACAGGTTGTTTTCAGGCAAAGGTGTAAGTGGAGGCCTTCAAAAGTGAAAATTTAAGAGTTTAAAGCTTGTATATGATTATCAGAATAAATGGAAAAGATAACAAGTTCAGGAAACTTTGGTTTTCAAGAGATATTGAGGCCCTGATTAAGAGAAAAAGGGGGTATAGGCAAGTAGGAACAAATGATGTACTTGAGAACTATTAGAAATGAAAGAGAACACTTAGCAAGTAAATCAGGAGAGCTAAAAGAAGGTATGAGCTTGCTCTAGCAGATGAGGTGGAGGGGAATTCTAAAAGTTTCTACAGATGTATTAAGAGCAAAACTTTAGCAATGGACAAAAGTAGTCCTCTGGAGATCAGTGGTAATCTATGCATGGAGCCAAAAGAGATGGGGAAGATCTTAAATGGATTTTTTGCATCTAAATTTACTCAGGAGACAGACATAGAGTCAATAGAAGTGAGGCAAAGGAGCAGGGAGGTCATAGAAACCATAGAGATTACAGAGGATGAGATGTTTGATATCTTGAGGCAAATTAGGGTGAATAAATTCCCCAGGGCCTGACAGGGTGCTCCTTCTGAATCTATGGGAGGCTACTGCAGAAATTGCAGGATCCCAACAGAGATATAAAAAACATCATTAGCCATGGGTGGGGTGCCATAGGATTGGAGGATAGCTAATCTTCCATTATTTAAGAAAGACTCGAAGAATAATCCAGGAAATTATAAACCATTTAGCCTGATATCAGTAGTGGGAAAGTTATTGCAAGGTATTCTAAAGGACGAGATACAGTATTTGGATAGATAAGGACAGATTAGGGATAGTCAACATGGCTTTGTGTGTGGTAACCTCACAGAGTTTTTCAAGGAAGTTACCAGGACGGTTAATGAAGGCAAAGCAGTGGATGTCATCTACAGGACTTTAGCAAGATCTTGACAAAGTTCAGCATGAGAGGTTGGTCAAGAAGGTTCAGTCGCTTGGCATTCAAGATGAGGTAGTAAATCCGATTAGACGTTGGCTTTGAGGGAAAAGCCAGAAAGTGTTAGTAGATCGGTGCCTCTCTGGCTGAAGGCCTGGGATTGCCGTAGGGATTGGTGATGGGTCTGTTGTTGTTTGTCATCTATATCAATAATCTCGATTATAATATGGTAAACTGGATCAACAAATTTGTAGATGACACCAAAAATAGAATTGTAGTGGACAGCGAGGAAGGCTATCAGGTCTGGCAACAGAATCTGGAGCAGCCGGAAAAATGGACAGAAAATAGCAGGTGGAATTTATTGCAGACAAATGTGAGGTGTTTCAGTTTGGGAGCACCAACCAGGGTAGGTCTAACACGGTAAGCAGTAGGGCACTGAGGAGTGTGGTAGAACAGAGGGATCTGGGAATACAGGTCCATAATTCATTGAAGGTGGTGTTACAGGTAGACAGAGTTGTGAAGAAAGTGTTATTGCAAGGTATTCTTTTAGATACCTTGCAATAACTTTCCCACTATTGATGACAGGCTCAGCAGCTTCGTAAATCAATGTATTGAGTACAGCTGTTATGATGTAACGTCGAAATTATGTAAGACATTGGTAAAGCCTAATTTGGAATATTGTGTGCAGTTTTGGTCACCTACCTACAGGAAAGATGTAAGATTGATAAAACTGCAGAGAAAATTTACACAGATGTTGCTGGGACTTGAGGGCCTGAGTTTATAGGGAAAGGCTGAACAGATTAGGAATTTATTCCCTAGAACATAGAAGACAGAGGGAATATTTGATTGAGGTTTGCAAAAGTTTGAGAAGTATAGATATGGCAAATGCAAGCAGGCTTTTTCCACTGAGGTTGGGTGAGACTACTACTGCAGGTCATGATTTAAGGGTGAAAGGAGGAATACTTAAAGGGAACATGAGTGGTAGCTTCTTCACTGAAGGTGGTGAGTGTGTGGAACGAGATGCCAGTGCAAGTGGTGAATGCACCTTCACTTTCAAAATGTAAGAGAAATTTGGATGGTTGCATACATGGGAGGGATATGGAACTTGAAAGAGTGTAGATAAAATTTACAAGGTGGATGCCAGGACTTCAGTACCGGAGTTATAAGGAAAGTCTGAATAGATTAAATCTTTGCTCCCTGGAGAGTGGGAAGTGAGATTTGACAGAAGTATATAAAATTATGAGGGGTATAGACAGGACTAAATGCTAGCAGAATTTTTCCTCTGTGGTTAGTTGAAAGTAGAACTACAGGTCATAGGTTAAGGGAGAAAGATGAAATATTTTAGGGGAACCTGAGGGGTGGTGTGAAGGTGGAATGAGCTGCCAGTGGAAGTGGTAGGTATGGGTTTGATTGTAAAATGTAAGAGAAGTGTGGGTAAGTACTGTAAGTGCATGGGAGGGGTAAGGAGAGTATTGTCTGGGTGGAGGTCAATGGGACAAAGCAGATTAATGGTTCAGCACAGACTAGATGGGCTGATTGGCTTGGTTCTGTGCTGTGATGTGCTATCTACTTGGAGCACTGTTACAGGAAAGTAGCATCCGTCATCAAGGACCCCTACCACCTAAGCCATGCTCTCTTCTCACTGCTATCATCAGGAAGGAGTTGGAGGAGCCGCAGGACTCAGACAGTTCAAGGAAAGTTATTACCCCTCAACCATCAAGCTCTTGAACCAGAGGGGATAACTTCACTCACCCCCACACTGAACTATTCCTACAACCTAAAGATTCACTCTCAAGGATTCTTAATTTCATGTTCTTAATATTTATTGTTTATAATTTATTAAAATAACAATGTATTACTGTTATTTTTTTTCTTTTTGTATTTGCACAGTTTGTTGTCTTTTGCACGTTGGTGCTTATCCGTCTTGTCGTATGCGGTCTTTCATTGATTCTATTGTAGTTCTTTGTATTTACTGTGAATGTCCACAAGAAAACAAATCTCAGGGTTGGATATGGTGATTTGGGTAATAAATTTACTTTGAACTTTGGAACACAGTTAGCGCTGTCAGGAGACTGATGCACAGCTTATGGTGACACCATGGGTTTTCACCAACAGAGTAGAATCCTTTCTGGCTGCAGAGGGCCATCTTAGTCGATGTACAAAGCAACACACACTCTGCAGAACCACCAGCACTTGCAAAGGACAATATAACATACAAAGGTCTCCTGGATAGTAAAGTGTCGGTGTGGTCTCACATTAACAGGTGATGGCGTGTTAGGAAGTCTTCACAACTGGCCAGCTACAACTTGGAGGACGCCTGGACTGTGCCGATAGTCACCTTTACACTCCCTGGACACTGCAGCGTGGTTTACAGTAGATGGAACATTTGAAGGACACTGTTACTCATTGAGAGAAACCTCATCCTCTGCTCCCTGCTGAGATTCAGCTAAAAGGACAGGTGGCTGAAGACCTTCTATTCAAAGTCCAATCCCCATCTTCATTCTACCCATGAGCTTCCCCACTCCTCCAGATGGAAATGACTGCACATGCTTTCACGTATAGGAGGCAACAGCTTGTGCAGAAGTTTGGCCATGTCACATCATTCAGCACCTGGCACAGTATTTCCTGTAAAACAGTCCAGAGTGTGCTATCATCTTGCAGAAATAAATTAGAAACTAACAGGCAAGTGGTGAATAAGTCCTGTAAACGTAGAAAGCTGGAGGACTTCTTGCCACTGGATACTGAGACAACTTTGCAAGATGAATTAAAGTTAGAGTCAGTCCTTCCACGGACGTAACTCCTGCAGGACAAGAACAACTCCAGACACATTAAAATATTCTCAGCTTAGCAGAGACATAAACTCTTGTCGGTAAGCAAATTGGGACATTAGTATGATAGGACATGCTCCATAATCAAGTACCCTTGAATTTAAAGGATTTCTGTAAAAAACATGGGTTGCAGCATTCCATCAAGGCACAAGCCCATTTATATTATTGCCAACCCTCCAGACAAATGTCTAAAGTGTAACCACTATGACTTACAATGTGCCTAAGAATGACAGCAATTAATCCTAGAAATGTGCCAGGGCATATTGGAACAATAAACTAAATGCCAGAATAACTCAGCAGGTCAGGTAGCATTGTGGAGGGAAATGGAAAGTGTCGTATCAAGTCAAGAACTTTCTCAAAGATTGAGAGGAGACAATCAGTATAAAGCTGTGAGGGGAAGGGGTGGGACAAGAGCTGGCAGAGGGGTGATGAGCAGATGGAGGAAAAGGGGAATGGAAATAGCACAAGAGACTCGGAGGTGAGAGGTGGAGAACAGAAGGGGCAGCAGTTGGTAGAATCTGATAGGAGAGGAAGGTGGAGCAAGGAATCAAGGGAGGTAGATAGATAGAGGGGGGCAGGTGGGAACAGTAGGGGAAAGTCCCAATGTGAGCAGTGTGTGGGCGATGGACAAAATGGAGTGGGTGGAGGAAGGGAAAGGGAAAAGAAGCAAGGTGATGAAAATTGGGGGATTTAGTAAAAACTGAGTAGATCAGGAGGAGAGAGAAAAGGGACAGAGGTGAACAGTTAATCAAAGGTTGAATAATTCAATGCTCATGTTGTTGGTTTCTCGAATACACCAGCAGAAAATGAAATGTTTTTTCTCTAATTTGTGTTTAGCCTCACCAATGATGTGGAAGAGGCTGAGGACAGACTGACAGGTTGGTGTTGGAATAAGGTTTGCTCGTTCGTTATATGCCATGATATATGATATAGGCAATCATGGTCTTTCCATGACCATGCTTGTTCTTGGCAAATTTTTCTAACAAAAGTGATTTGCCATTGCCTTGAGGTTGGAATGGAGAGGAGAATTAAAATGGCTGGTACCCAGGAGCTTCAGCTGGCCATGTTTGAAGGTGCTCAGTGAAATAGAGAAGGCAACATCAGGAGTCATCTCCACCAATCACCTCCCAGCCTCTGTTACTATAGCCACACTCCCATCCCCCATCCTGTCTATCATCCTTCCTCATCTGGATCCACTATCACCTGCCAGCTCTTGTTTCACCCCTTCCCCTCACCTCATTATACCAGTTATCTTCCCTCTATCTTTCAGTCCTGATGAAGGCTCTCGAATCAAAACTTCAGCTCTGCATTTCCCTCCACAGAAGCTGTCTGAACGGCCAAGTTCCTCTAGCAGTTCATTTCTTCCTCCAAATTCCAGTATCTGCTGTTTCTTGTGTCTGCCAGGGCATTTGGTGTCTCTGTTCTCTTCTGCTGCCTGCCAAGGGGGCCCACTGCTGTTTTGTAACTCATTCTGCACTCTTTGTAAATAAGTGCCATGTTTGTCATACAGACTCCATCTTCCCAGACAATTGACCAGTCAGGCAGATTCATTGTGCTACTTGATGCAGTCAACCAGGGGAGCTCGGGAAGAGCTAATGCAGGCAGTCCCCAGGTTACTGCAGGGTTCAGTTACTGAGAACTGTTCATAGCTGAGGAATGACTAACTGCCTTCATGAAGTGACTTACTGACTACTCCCAGTCACTCTAACATCTACCATCATGAATTGTTTCAAGCCTTCTGTTCTACTCTCCAAGGACAGCTCCGATGCCATCTATAAATCCACAGATGACACAACTGTTATTGGTAAAATCTCAGATTACAATGAGGAGATGTACAAGACTGAGAAGGAAAGAGCGAGATGTTGCAACAAAACTTCACAGTCAACATCAGCAAGGCGAATGAACTGATCATGGGCCTCAGGAAGGGAAATTTGAAAGAACATCTCCCAGTCCTCAATAAAAGATCAGTGGGGGAAAGAGTGACCATTTAAGTTCCTCAGTGCTAGGATATCTATCCTGAGCCCAACAGATTGATGAAATTACGAAAAAGGCACACCAGCAGCTATGTTTAATTCAGAGTATGAGGATAAGTTTAAGCAGAATATGAAGGGCAACTTCTTCACTCAGAGGGCTGTGAGAGCGTGGTGCACGTGAGCTCGATTTCAACATTTAAGAGAAGTTTTGATAAGTACATAGATGGGAGAGGTATGAAGGGCTATGTTCTGGATGCATGTCAAAAGGACCAGGCAGAATAATAGTTGGCACGGGCTAGAAGGACCAAAGAGCCTGTTTCTGTGTTGTGCTGATCTTTGAGTCTATGAACACTACCTCATTATACTTTTTGTTTTGCACTTATTTTGTAATTTACACAGATTTCATGACTTTGGATGGTACTGTGGCGACCCACTTTCTAGCACACACGAACCGGCGCGCACCGGCAGAGAGGCCAGCCCCTAAAAGGGCGCCAGGCCATCTTCACCAGCAGGGGAAAATCCTGCGCGCGGGAAGGGTCTGCGAATATGCATTCTCTACAGCAGTCCCGCCCAGGGAGGGCAGGAACGGGAAGGCTTTAAAGCAGGCCGCAAAGTTTGAATAAATCTCTTTCATCACAACTTTAACTCACCGACTACGTGTGGTTATTTTAGCGCTGTGTGTAGCACACCGCTACAAATGGTGACCCTGACAGCCCAAACGACATTTGGACCAGAGATGACCAACGCCGCATCTGTTCACGCAGTTTCGTTAAAACTGCCAAGCTTTTGGGCGCTGCGACCTCGTCTGTGGTTCAAACTAGCAGAAGCACAATTCCACATTCGGCAGATAACCTTGGAGTCCACTCGCTACTACTACGTGCTGAGCTCCCTCGACCAGGAGACAGCTGCACAAGTTGAGGAGTTTATACAGTCGCCCCTGGAGGACGGCAAATGCACAGCATTCAAAGCCCTGCTCATAAGGACTTTCGGACTCTCACGGCGCGAACGAGCACGCCGCTTAATGCACCTGGATGGTTTGGGAGACAGGCCACCTTCGACATTAATGAACGAAATGCTGGCCCTGGCTGAAGGACACAAACCCTGCCTCATGTTTCAGCAGGCGTTCCTACAGCAACTGCCCGAGGACATATGCCTACTGCTGTCTAACGCAGATTTCAGCAACCCCCGGGAGGTGGCGGCCCGGGCAGATGCGCTGTGGAATGCCAGGAAAGAGAGAGAGGCGTCCGTCGCATAGATCACCAAGCCGCGTGCCCAACGGCAGACCAGACCAGGCCCGGCAGCAGAGCCTACAAAACCCAGCGACGGGAGTGAGGAGCCCGATGAACAATGGTGCTTCTACCACCAGCAGTGGGGCACAGAGGCCCGCCGCTGTAGACCACCCTGCAAATTCCCAGGAAACACCAGGGCCAGCCGCCGCTGATAGCTACGGCGGCTGGCCATCAGGACAGCCTCCCGTATGTCTGGGACAAACAGTCAGGACACCGCTTTTTGGTCGACACCGGGGCGGAGATCAGCGTCTTACCTCCAACGAGTTACGACACCCACAACAGAGAACCGGGACCCACCCTGAGGGCCGCAAATGGCAGCACAATACGAACCTACGGCACCAACACGGTGCGGCTACAGTTCAGCTCCAGCCGGTTCACGTGGGACTTCACACTGGCCGCCGTGGCCCAACCACTCCTGGGGGCAGATTTTCTGCAAGCCCACAGCCTGCTGGTCGACCTGCAAGGGAAGCGATTAGTCCACCCCAAGACTTTTCAAACGTTCTCCCTGGGTGAAGCAAAGTTGCCAGCCCTACACCTGGACTCCATCACGCTGTCCAACGATGAATTCACCAGGGTCCTGGCAGATTTCCCATCAGTACTGACACCGCAGTTCATGGCAGCCATGCCCAGACACGGAGTACAGCACCACATCCCGACCCAGGGACCACCACTCCACGCCCGTGCTTGAAGGCTTCCCCCGGACAAGCTCTGACTGGCGAAGGAGGAGTTCAAAAAGATGGAGGAATTGAGGATCATACGATGGTCCGACAGCCCATGGGCCTCCCCCCTGCACATGGTGCCCAAGGCAACAGGGGGCTGGAGACCATGCGGTGACTACCGCAGACTGAATGAGGCTGCAACGCCAGACCGCTACCCTGTGCCGCACATTCAAGACTTCGCAGCAAACCTACACGGCGCAAGGATCTTTTCCAAGGTAGACCTCGTCTGGGGATACCATCAAATCCCGGTACATCCAGACGACATCCCCAAAACAGCACTCATCACCCCGTTCGGACTTTTCGAATTCCTCTGAATGCCGTTCAGTCTAAAGAATGCCGCACAGACGTTCCAGCGGCTAATGGACGCGGTGGGACGCGACCTGGACTTTGCATTCATCTATTTGGACGACATCCTCATAGCCAGCAGTAGTCGTCAGGAGCATCTGTCCCACCTCCGCCAGCTCTACTCCCGCCTGAGCGAATTCGGCCTTACAATCAACCCAGTCAAATGCCAGTTCGGACTCGACACCATCGACTTCCTGGGCCACAGGATTACTAAAGACGGGGCAACCCCTCTGCCCGCCAAGGTAGACGCAGTCCGCCGCTTCCCCCGACCCAACACAATCAAAGGTCTGCAGGAATTCGTGGGTATGGTGAATTTCTACCACCGCTCCCTCCCCTCAGCAGCCCGAACCATGCGCCCCCTGTTCACTCTGATGTCGGGTAAGGGCAAGGACATTACCTGGGACGAAGAGGCCGTAGCCGCTTTCGTTAAAACCAAAGAAGCCTTGGCAAATGCCGCGATGTTAGTGCACTCCAGAACGGACGTTCCTACTGCCCTCACGGTGGACGCATCCAACACAGCAGTTGGTGGAGTGCTGGAACAACTCATCGAGGGTCGTTGGCAACCCCTGTCGTTCTTCAGCAAACACCTACGACCACTCGAACTCAAATACAGTGCTTTCGACCGAGAGCCATTGGCACTATACCTGGCAATCCGGCATTTCAGATACTTCTTAGAAGGTAGGCCCTTCACCGCGTTCACAGACCACAAACCGCTTACCTTTGCGTTCATGAAGGTGTCCGACCCCTGGTCGTCCCGCCATCAGTGACATCTGTCCTACATCTCCGAGTATACGACGGACATCCAGCACGTCTCGGGAAAGGACAACGTCGTGGCCGACACATTTTCCAGACCGACCATAAAGGCCCTGTCCCAGGGGGTGGACTATGCAGCACTGGCGGAGGCACAGCGGGCAGACAATGAGATCCCTAGTTACAGTTCTTGCGGTCCCTGGTTTGCAGCTCCAAGACCTCCCTGTAGGCCCAGGTGAGAGGACCCTACTATGTGACGGCCAACCCCGCCCCGTCGTCCCGGCAGCTAGGCGCCGGCGGGTTTTCGAATCCATTCACGACGTAGCTCAACTCTCCATCAGGACAACCGTCCAGCTGGTCTCCAACAGGTTCGTGTGGCATGGGCTTTGTAAACAGGTCAGTGAATGGGCCAAAATGTGCATACAGTCCCAAACGGCCAAGGTGCAGCGGCACACCAAGGCTCCGCCGCAGCAGTTCGAACCCACCCACCAGAGGTTCGACCACATTCATGTGGATATCATGGGGCCCCTGCCAGTGTCACGAGGAGCGCGGTACCTCCTAACTATGATAGACCGGTTCACCAGATGGCCAGAGGCAGTCTTGCTCACCGACACCACCTCCGAATCCTGCGCCCGAGCACTGATCGCAACCTGGGTAGCCCGCTTCGGGGTACCAGCCCACATTACCTCCGACAGGGGCACCCAGTTCACCTCCAGCCTGTGGTCAGCTATGGCCAGCCTTTTACGATCGCAGCTACACCACACAACTGCCTACCACCCACAGTCGAACGGACTAGTGGAGCGTTTCCACCGTCACCTGAAGTCGGCTCTCATGGCCCGCCTGGAAGGGCCTAACTGGGTGGACGAACTTCCCTGGGTCCTGCTCGGAATCCGCACGGCGCACCCCTGGTCTTCCCAGGAGAGTTCATACCAGCCCCAAGGGGGCAAGAGGAAGAACCCGCAGCAGTCCTGGACAGACTATGTGAGAGGCTCGGTAACCTGGTCCCCATACCCACTTCACAGCACGGACAGAGCCCGACCTGCGTACCCAAAGACCTGCAGAACTGTAAGTTTCTTTTTGTACGACGGGGCGGACACCGGGCACTGCTACAGCGGCCCTACGAGGGGCCGTTTAAGGTGATCAGGAACAACGGGTCCACGTTCGTGCTGGACATTGGGGGGAGAGAGGAGGTTTTCACGGTGGACTGACTCAAACCGGCTCATGTGGACTTGGCGCAGCCGGTCCAGGCTCGGGCACCGTGGCGCAGGGGCAGACCTCCCAAACAGAGGCCGATCCAGACTGTGGACATTGGGGGAGGTATCGCCAGTTCTGGGGTGGGGGGGGTTATGTGGCGACCCACTTTCTAGCACACACGAACCGGAGCGCGCCGGCAGAGAGGCCAGCCCCAAAAAGGGCGCCAGGCCATCTTCACCAGCAGGGGGAAAATCCTGCATGCGGAAAGGGTCTGGGAATATGCATTCCCCACAGGAGTTCCGCCCAAGGAGGGCGGGAACGGGAAGGCTTTAAAGCAGGCCGCGAAGTTTGAATAAATCTCTTTCATCACAACTCCAACTCACCGACTACGTGTGGTTATTTTAGTGCTGTGTGTAGCACACCGCTACAGTACTTCACATAAGATAGTGATGATCAAACCACTGCAGTTAGCCTGCCACTGAAACAGGTCCATTGCAGGCACCATCTCCCTGGCCCTAAACTCATCTCTGGAGCATCAGGACAGTACAGGCACCCATATTAGACTATCAAAGCTGTCAGCGGCATTTTAACCAACTGGAAGAATGGGTTGAAAAATGGCAGATGGAATTTATTGCACACAAGTGTGAGGTGCTGCACTTTGGAAGACAAACCACAGCACAATTTACACACTGAATGGTAGGGATGTTATTTTGCAGCTGTATAAAATGTTGGTGAGACTATTTTGGAGTACTGTGTGCAGTTCTTGTCATCAACCTACAGGAAAGATATCAATAAACATGAACGAATGCAGAGAAAATTTACAAGGATGCTGCCAGTACATGAGGACCTGAGTTATAAGTTAGGACTTTATTCCCTGGAGCGTAGAAGAATGATGTGAGATTTGACAATGGTATACCAAATTAGTATAGCTATGTAAATGCAAGCACTTTGAGGTTGGGTGAGACTATAGGTGATAGGTTAAAGGTGAAAGGTGAAATGTTTAAGGGGAACATAAAGGAAATTTCTTCAATCAGAAGGTGATGAGAATGTAGAACGAGCTCCCAGCAGAAGTGGTGGATACGGATTTGATTTCAACATTTAAGAGAATTTTGCATAAGTACATCGATGGGAGGGGTATGGAGGGCTATGGTCCAGGTATGGATTGATGGGACTAGGCAGAATAGTATTTTGGCATGAATTAGGTGGGCTGAAGAGCCTGATTCTGTGCCGTAGTGCTCTAGGACTCTATGTTTATTGACTACATCGCCACCTTCAATACCATAATTCCAGGCAAACTCATCTCCAAACTCCTAGACTTGGGACCCAATACCGCCCGCCCTTTGCAACTGGTTCCTTGACTTCACGACCATCAGACTGTAATCAGTAGGGAAAGGCAGCAATGTTGTTGGGATAATCTCCACAGCCATTATCCCCAACATTGGTATTCCACAAGGCTGCATACTCAGCCCTTATTTTACTCTCCATGCACTCACGAATGTGTGACCAGATTGTCTAAGTCCCCTTACAAGTTTGCAGACTACAGTGGGCCATTTCTCAAATAACAATGAGCCGGAGTACAAGGTGGTGATAGAGAGCTTAGTGACATGGTGTCATGACAACAACCTTTCCCTCAATGTCAGTGAAACAAAAGAAATCCATTCAGGAACAGGAATGGTATACATGCTTCTGTTAATTTCAATGGTGTAGGGGTCCAGAGGACTGAGAGCTTGAAGTGCCTGGGAATGATCATCACCAATCGTTTGTCCTGGTCCAACCACAGATACGACATGACCAAAAAAGTGCTGCAGTCCCTCTACATCCTCAGGAGCCTAAAGAAATTCTGCAAGTCCCTGTTGACCAAGACCAATTTTCATTGAAGTACCATATCTGGACGCTTGGTATGGCAACTGTTCAATGAAGGGTCTCAGCCTGTAATGTTGACTGTTTACCTGGAACACAGAATAGTACAGGCCCTTTGGCCCATGGTGTTATGCCAACTCTTTAACTTACTCCAAAATCAATCCACATCCCACCATAGATGTTGCCTGAATTGCTGAGTTCCCCCAGCATTTTGTGTGTGATGGCCATTGCTCTTCTTAGAAGCACAAGAAACTGCAGAGTTATGGACACAGCTTTTCATGTCATGGATTCTAGCCTCCCTTCCATGGCCGGCCTCCGTCTACTTTTCTTGCTGCCTCAGGAAAGCAGTCAGCATAATTAAAGACCCCACCCATTCTTCTCCCACCTCTCATCAGAAAGAAGATACAAAACCTGAAAGCACATACTACCAGGTTGAAGGACAGCTTCTATCTTCCCCTTATATTGTATGATAAAATGGACTCTGCTTTCACAACCTACATCATTAAAGCCTTCCCCCTTACTGCCTGTCTGCTTATACTGCACTTTCTCTGTAACTGTAGCACTCTATTCTGCAATTGGTTATTTTCCCCTGCACCACCTCAATGTACAGTGTAATGAAATGATCTGTATGAGTAATGTGCAAGGCAAGTTTTTCACTGTACCTTGGTATGTGTGACATAATAAATCAATTTACCAATTTATGAACAGATATTGTGTGGGAGAGGATCACAGAAACAGTTCTGATAGGAGAGGGTAAGCAGACACAAGAGGAATGCACAAGTCGACCTCATTGACTCAGTGAGTTAGTGAATGAGTCTGCTCAGCCACACCCAGTCCCTGGCTGCTGTGGCTCAGGGGTACATAGACAGAAGGCACATTCAGAAGATGCCTGCAGCCCCACAGCAACTGGCAAAACCATCCCCATGCAGACTAAACAGCCAGTACAGTGGCTCAAACCACCAATTCCATTATCGCTTCTGCCTTGGCAATGGCCAGTTCCAGGGTCAGTCTGAACTGCACAGGCCAACACCAATTCACTCGGTTCCCTTCACTATCATCGGTGAAGCTCTGCCATAAAGTTAGTTAAACTCAACTTGTTTCTAAACTTGTTTAAAATTTTATCAGGCAGTTACACAAAGCCAAAAATTTGGAAGTCAGCGTGTTTGTATTGAGGGATATCCATAAAGCAGAAGTTTGTAGCAGGAATGGCCTGTACTGCCATTTGCAAATTCACCGTACAGCATATGTATAAAGTGTTTATGTGTCAGCATGGCCAGTACAGTAGGTGTGGCAACTTGTGTCAACATTTCAAAATGATCAGCTTCCCACTGTGTTGCTGAGGGAGGTGGGTTTATTGTAGCCATTAAGTTATTCAATACTGACAGGTCTAAAGGGAGTAAATCAGTTCTGTTAATTTAGTATTGTACGGACACTTTGACGAAAAAGAAACCTCCCCCAAAATTGTCCGCAGTTATTTTTGTTAGCAACCAAAAGCTGAGGTGCTGACTTTAAACGTGCTGGAAGTTCGTTGTCACAGCTTGTGTCACTGGTTACCAAGGCAGCAGAAGGACTTGACGTTGTTTAATTGGCTGCTGTTCACTTTTATTTCGAGTGGTGATGGAGGTGGTGCATTGCTGTCAGGGGATGAAATGTACTGAATCTCAGTTTTCTTTCAATATACAAGCCAACAAGGGCTGCAGCTTGGACACAGGATAATTAAATGTTGCTGATTGCTCAGTAAGGGCAACTTAGGTTAACACTGCCATTAAATCTGATTTTAACACTGTCATATCCCTAGCAGATAAATACACAAGCTTAGCAATATGTTGGAAAAATATGGCCATCACATCAGCCCAGCATTCCCAAGCTCCATCTGTCTTTCCAGTTGTGGCTGTCCCTAACTTAGTGGATCAGAAGGTGAACCATCTTTTGGTTGATTGAGTCTACCATTTCATAACCTGCTTTCAACTCATGATTGAGGAAGGTCACAAAATGTTATTTTTATCTTGTGCGTGGTCAACAGGATAGTGGTGTCAGTAGTCGGCAGTGGACAAGCTCCACCACTTATCTGCACACGAGGAGCAATTTATAATAGTCAACTAACCTAACAGCCTGCATGTCTTTGGGCTTCAGGAGGAAATCAGAGCACCCATGGGAAACCCAGGTTGCAAAAACAAAGGGGCTGGTTGTGGACTACAGGAGGAATGGAGACAGACTCACCCCTATTGACATCAGTGGACCTGGGGTTGAGCGGGTAAACCCCAGGGTGAATCCTCGGTATAAACATCTCCAAGCATCTCACGTGGTCTGTACATTCTGGCTGTGTGGAGAAAAAGACACAACAGTGCCTCTTTCACCACAGACGGTTGAGGGAGTTTGTTATGGGACCCCAAATCCTAAGAATTTTCTACAGGGGCACAATTGATAGCATCGTGACTGGTTGCATCACTACCTGGTATGAGAACTGTACTTCCCTCAATGGCAGGACCCTGCAGAGAGTAGTGCGGACAGCCCAGCGCATCTGTATATGTAAACTTCCCACTATTCAGGACATTTACAGAGACAGGTGTGTAAAAAGGGCCCAAAGGATCATTGGGGACCCGAGTCACCCCAATCACAAACTGTCCCATCCAGCTGCTACCATCCGGGAAACAGTACTGTAGCATAAAAACCAGGACCAACAGGCTCTGGGACAGCTTCTTCCACCAGGCCATCAGACTGATTAATTCACGCTGATACAATTGTATTTCTAAGCTGTATGGACTGTTCTGTTGTATATCTTACCGTACACGCTATTTCCTACAAATTACTATAAATTGCACACTGTGCATTTAGACGGAGACATTACATAAAGATTTTTATTCCTCATATATGTGAGGGATGTAAGTAATAAAGTCAATTCAATTCAAGTGAGAGAACATTTCTCAGAACCAACTAGAGCTGTTTCTCACTACCAAAAGCTGCTGTCAGACAATGGTACCAACAACGTCTTTTGGTATTTAGATAGTGACACAGGGCATTGTTAATGATGGAAATTGCCTTTGGATTTCTTGACCTCATCCTCAAGATTACCTTTAACAATTTTGAAGATTAGTTCCTCATAAAGTGTTCTACCTTTGGTATGACCTTGTATTATTTCTGATGGATGGTATACTCAATAGTGCAGCTTCTATTAGGAGGCCTTTTGACTAATCCCACCAGTGTTTTCTGCCATTTATATTCCTTTAACTCCACAGAAACTGAGGATACGTCACTGAGTTGCTGATTCACTGCCTCCCTCTCTTCCTTCTAATTTTGCCTATCTTTCTGAAACATCCAATTCTCGGTTTTGGTCACCTGATAACTAATTCTCACCCACATCATTATCCAGTTTACCTCTTTGCGTTTAATCCACTAAATCTCACCACACCAGAAATCTGCATTACCCCTACATTATCCCCATGCCCCAAAACTCCTTTGTTGAAAACACTATCTTTAAACCTAATAACAAACAAGAGAAAATCTGCAGATGCTGAAAATTCAAGCAACGCACACAAAATGCTGGAGGAACTCAGCAGGCATCTATGGAAAAAAATAGAGTCAACATTTCGGGCCCATAAACCTAATAACTTGATTTTGCAAGGAACTGGCTACAGTCCCTTGGAAGTGAAGTGTGTCCCAACCAAACAGTTCCTTCATTTTCACCAGTGCCAAATGAATTGAAACGCATTTCCCTCACACTAATCTGAGTCACACATCTTATTTTCTGCTCTGTTTCA
Organism: Mobula birostris; assembly: GCF_030028105.1. Classification (NCBI taxonomy): domain Eukaryota; kingdom Metazoa; phylum Chordata; class Chondrichthyes; order Myliobatiformes; family Myliobatidae; genus Mobula; species Mobula birostris. The sequence goes on from NC_092381.1 coordinate 101,569,332, forward strand.
TCCTATTACTTTGTAGTTCCGCCTGTAGTTTTGACTCTGGCTCTCCCCCTTATCAGAACTTCCTTCTTGGATCCATATTTTTAAACTTTTCAGTTTTTCTTCATCTTCTTAAACAGTCCCACAGGATCAAGAATGCCACTTGCACTGCAGTTTCATGGAAACTAAGATGGGTGGCAAGGCCAGTAAGGGACCTCCAGGTATTTCTCACTATAAATGGAGATGTGGGTGGGTGGTATTTTGCTCTTTTCTCATGACCTTACATCAAGTCAAGGTTCTCAATACCTTCCTGAACACTTGTGCTCCGTTTTGATCAGGCATTGGTTACTGATTGATACAACTCAAGACCATGCTTGAATCTTCTTTCCTGGTTATTTGTTTTGAAGATTCAAGTACATTTATTATCAAAGAATGTTTAAAATTATTTAATTTTGAGATCTGTCTGCTTACAGGCAGTCACAGAGCAAGAAAGCCAAAAGAACCCAATTAAAAATATAAAGACCAACACCCAATTCACAGAGAAAGAGGAAAAAAAACACAAATTGTGCAAACAATAGAAGCAAGCACAGCATCCTGAACCAAATTGAATCCTTAGATTCAAAACCCTGGAGCAATCTGGAGTAGGCCCTAATCCTCAGTCTCAGTTCATCATATTAGAGGGGCAAATGAGGAAGCTTGCAGACACTAAGCACAGCAACCCAGGCAATCACACAGCCTCAGCATCATGGGAGACCAAGCAAAACCAGCCCGACTCTCACCTCCAGTCCCGACACCCTACCTTTCCAATCTATCTGGGCTGGCATTTAAATTGTCCAAATCGTGGTTTGTGCCTTGCATTAGGACCCGGGCGTGTTAGGGGTGTATGGGGTGTCAGGGAGGGGTAGCACCTCTGGTGGGGGAGCATGTCGTGTCCTTTTCAGGCGGTTTGTCCACCTTTGGTCCCCACCTGGCACTCAGCTCTCACCTGTGGCTCCCCGTAGCTGTTTGCATGCGACAGCAGCCACACCCCGGGCAACGACTTTGACAAGCCGGCTAAACCAGGTGAGGATAGCTGACGTGTCTCAAACCCTTGGTGAGATAGGGAGTTGTCCATCCCAGCATGTGAAGACAGACTCCGGCGGATTGAGCAGACAAGACCAATTGAAGGTCCAACTGTCAAGAAGGTGGTCTCTGCAAGCGTCGTGGAATATGTACAGCACAACAAGACACAGATGATGTCCTGGTCATACACTGCGCCTAGTCCCATCCCCAGCCGTCTCGACTCTTGCCTTGCCACTGGATCCAGATGGGAATTGGGAAGAGAGAGTGAGGCTGACGCTGCGCAACTCTCCCTCACTTAAATCCAAATCGAGCACTAGTCTCGACACCACCATCATCATCATAATGGTGTTGAGATCCTCATCGACGACTATGGATGAACAACCAGGACCTGGGCCCCGCTGCAGCAAAACGCACCGGGCCTAGACCATGCCACCCTGCCCAAAGCCGTTCTTGACTTTTCCAAATCAGCTCACTTCTTAGGTTACTTGGATGGGCATCAAAACTCCTCTGCCTCGACTGGTCCCCTCTGAATCACTCACTCCAACTACATCTGCATCGATTTTACAATGCACCAGCACAGCTCACCCCTCAAATTCACTCTCCTCTTCATTGTTTGTGGTGACAGTTTCCAACAAATTACGACAGGAAAGGTGTTAATAATGTTTTTAGTTAAATTTCATGCCTTCAAACTACCAGTAAGCTGTCACTCGCCTTCAGTAGCACCATCTTAAACTGGTATCCTGATGGAAACTGGTTACCAGCACAGAGCTTGGAACAAGAGAATGGTGTCAGCTCTACAGATAACGTGACTTATTCCGGGAGCTCTCAATGCTGAGGTGAGAATGATGGTGTGAAAGTGGACACTGATGTCAATATACTTAACCAGCTATAGATCTGCACAATTTTTGCAGACACAGAATTATTGGTATTTTTTCAGTACTCCGGGGTGCCTGCAATGGATTGTCATGACATTGACCATGACAATCCAACTTTTCTTTCCCAATCCAAGTTCCTCTCCGGTCTCAAAGAGATATCCTTTGCGCAGCCACTAGTTGGACAGTAATAGTCTTCTTCAGGATTCTAGTCTGTCACTGCAGAGTACAGTACCTATCCTGATCTTGTGCTAATGCAGAATTCCATGTCCTATAAGTTCTGCTAAAGTGCAAAAAATAATCAGTGTTTCAAAAGGAACAGTGATCCGCTGTCTTAACCATTCTACATTTATACAGTACATCTGCGGCTGACATCTAGACCCAGGAGTGAAATCTAAACCTCCAATTAATCTCTCAGAATTAGGTTCTGAACTAAATAATAAATCAATAACCAGAAATATATATGGTTCATAAATAACCTATTTAACCGGGAGTATAAAGGTTAGAAAGATCTAAGGCACTGTGAACATAGCTGCATAGTGCTCCTGCAGCAGAATAATTATTTGGTTATTATTCAGTAGATGAAGGTAAACAAGATGTTCTGAGACCTGAAGCAAATCTGGGAAAGACTGCCTCGTTTATTACTGGCAAGACTGATACAGTATGTCTATCAGTTCACAATCAGTCTCTGTCAGCCTAGGGTGGGGGAGAGCAGCTTGTTTTGCTAGTTGCTTAGTCTGCACAGGAACTTGGTAATAGTCTGTTATTCAGTCAAGCATAAATGTGAAGACACTGAACAGGGCCCAATTCTCAGCACCCAAAGATACAGCTGCATAATTATCAGACAAAGAGGTAGATCAATCAAGGCCGCCCATTTGCAAGTTTCTTACTTTAAAGGATATAAATATTTCATCCTCAGACTGTACGTCTGTTGAGTGTGCCGAAGTTATTATTTACTTGAATCAGGATGACCTGGTGGGTAACATCAAACACTGGCCAATTGAGAAACAGAGAAAGAACCCTGACTCTGCTTCCTCTTCAGAGTCTGGTTGCCCACTTGCCTCACGTTTCCGATGTTACTTACATGATACTCGTCAATAACATCCATTCACCTGTGTAGAGCAAGGCTGCTGGACACCACTTCCTTTAGACCAGGGGTGGCCAACCTTTTACATTCCATGCGTCAATTTTTTCACTCACAAGTTCAGATGCGCCATACAACTCTTGTACCCCCAATTCAATTCTTGTAAAAATATGTTTATATAGAACTCGTGCATGAAAAAAATCACATCTGACCTCATGCCTGAAAAAATTGATGCATGGAATGTAAAAGGTTGGCTACCCCTGCTTTAGACCTGGGGAGTGGGGACAGCCATCCTGGTGCATCACTTAACCAGGCAAATCTGTGACCTCGACACCAAGCCAACAAAGGATGTGGCTTTTTATTACATATGCCCAATAATTTTTAACAATGGATGTGGCTTTTATTACTGATGCTCAATAAGATTTAATTTTCAGCCTGGCTAGATTTAATAAGTTCAAAGGCGATGTGTGGAGCAGGTTTGTTTTTAAAAACATGGTGTGGTGGGTGCCTGAAATGTGCTCAACAGTGGTGGTGGAGTCAGCTCCAAAGGAGGTGTTTAAGGCCCTACTAGACGGGACTTGAATACAGCGCATGGACAGACAAAAGGGATTAGTCAAATTAACACATTATTTTAATTCGTTTGCCACAGCATGGTGGGCTGAAAGGCCTGTTTCTGTCTGGTTCTACATTGTAATAGCTAAATACGGATCAGGTGGATATTACATTTGTCTTCATCTGTTTGCTGAAGGTACCTCAATTAAAAGCAGAGTAGGATGGTACAATAGCCAAGAAATCACACTAACTCCTCCACTTCCTCAGGAGGCTAAAGAATTTTGGCATCTTCTCTTTGAATCTCACCAATTTTTACAGATACACCATAGGAAGTATCGCATCTAAATACACTTTGGCTTGGTATGGCAACCGCACAGCCCCGAGACTATAAGAAAATGCAGAGAAATAGGGACACAGTCAGCACGTCACGGAAACCAGGTCTATGGACTCAATCTACAGTTCTTGCAGCTTCAGTACAGCAGCCAACATAATCAAAGACCCCACCCATCCTGAACATTCTCTTCTCCTTTCTCCCATCGGGCAGAGGATACAAAAGCCTGAAATCATGTACCACCATGCCAATGGACAGCTTTTATCCCAATGTTATAAGGCTACTGAACAGTTCCTTAGTATGGTAAGATGGACTCTTGACCACACAATCTAACTCGCACCTTACTGTTTACATGACAGTAGGATATGTCACTGTAACTTTATGCTGCATTAGACCACATGACATAGAAGCAGAATTGGGCCATTCGGCCCATCAAGTCTGCTCCAATCTTTCATCATGGCTGATCCATTACCCTCTCAACCCCATTTTCATGTCTTCTCCCCATAACTTTTCACGCAATCACTAATCAAGAACCAATTAGCCTCCACCTTAAATACACCTAATGACTTGGCTTTCACAGTCGCCTGTGGCAACAAATTCCACATATTCACCACCATATGGCTAAAGAAATTCCTCCTCATTTCCGTTCTAAAGGGACCGTCTCTCGTATTTTGAGGCTGTGCCCTCTGATTCTAGTCAGCCCCAAAAGGAAACATCCACTCTATCTAGGCCTTTCAGCATTCGATAGCTTTCGATGTTATCCCGCACCCTACCCTAATTATTCTAAATTCCATCAAGTACAGATCTAGAGCCTTCAGTGGCTGCTCTTAAAGTAACCCCTTCATTCCCGGAATCATATTTGTGAACATTCTCTGAACCCTCTCCAATATCAGCACATCCTTTCTTAAATAAGAGGGCCAAAACTGCTCAGACCTTCTGTTATTGCTTTCCCTTGTATGATCTCAATGCACCATTATAATGAAAAGATCTGCATGGATGGCAGGTAAACCAAAGTTTTTCACTGTACTTTGGTACATATAACTATATTAAACCAATTTACCAGATTTATTTAGTTTATCAATGCTTTACACCAGGACAGGAGAGATTATCTTGAATTCTGATTTCACTCTACAACTGATTCTTGCTGGACTGCATGTTTTATAACCAGAGGCTGAGTTCAAACTAAAACTGATCTTGAAATAATAGAGCAAAATAATTATCAATGTACTAGAGAGGTGAAATAAAATACAGAAACCAAAAAAATGTTCAACCAACTGGGCAGCATGCCTAGAAACATGATTAATATTTAAGACCAATACAACATTAATATTTTCTCTCCTTACAGATCAGCACAGTCATACCCTTAGTACCATACCTTTAGGTAATCAACAAGCTCCAAAACCTTGGCCTCTGTACCTCCCTCTACAACTGGATCCTTGACTTCCTCACTGGGAAGGGTGGATCAGAAGTAACACCTCCTCCTCGCTGACGATCAACACTGACATACCTCAGATGTGTGCTTAGCCCACTGCTCTACTCTCTCCACATCCAAGACTGTGTGGCTATGCACAGCTCAAACACCACTTATAAATTAGCTGATAACACAACTATTGTTGGTGGAATTTCAGATTGTGAAGAGGAGACATACAAGAGTGAGCCAAATCAGCGGGTTGAGTGGTATTACGATAAAAACCTGCACTTAACATCAGCACTAGCCTCCCCAGCATTCAGGACATTTTCAAAAGGCATCATTAATGAACCCCATCACCCAAGACATGCCCTCTTCTCATTGCTACCATAAAAGAGGAGGCACAGAAGCCTGAAGGCTCAGCATTTCAGGAGCAGCTTCTTCCCCTCTGCCATCAGATTTCTGAAGGACCATGAACCCCTGAACACGACCTCACTACCTTTTTGCTCCCCTTTTGAACAACTTTCTTAATTCATTTTTAATATATATACTTCTCCCATACACCCTATCCTCATTACGTATGTCTTCAGACAATGTGGATTCACAGTTATGCGAGGAACCTATTTCTACCAACGTCTTGTTACAGGAGTCCAAAACTCACAGTTATGCGAGGAGCACTGCTTTCCCGCCAGTACAAGTCAGGTGCGCGCGCCACACATTCTCTCTCCCGCCACTCACATTGGTTTTGGCAAGGTCTGGATGGCGATCTTAAAACTTTTGTTGGTTTTACCTACGGTGCAGTGATTTTGTGCTTGAAATATTTAACTATACCTCCTAAGCATCCGATGTCATGTACTGGGCCGTCAGCCGAGCGGCAGAGAACCACTTTAACACTTGAAAAAAAAGTTGGAAATTATAAACAGCGCAGCATCAGCTGAAGGTAACACAGCTCTGGGACGCTACTGCCGGGAACAGAATCTTGCCTCTAAAGTTCTTTTGTTGCTTGACAATACGCCAGCCCATCCTAAACATTTGGACAGCATTCATCCTAACATAACAGTGTGTTTCCTGCCGCCTAACACAACATCGCTGATTCAATCACTCGACCAAGGTGTGATCCACATTCAAGGCGTATGTATTTTTTTTAATGCGAACTATCTCTCAGATGGTGCAAGCAACAGACGATTTTGAAAATCCTGGGAGTTTACCAATGGTGAGGGAATGGTGGAAGTCAGAACACTTGGCACAAATGGCAATGGACATGGACCCAAGTTTAGAATGGAGTCAGCATTTCAGTCATTCCCTGCTGTCAACCCTTCTTCCCTACAAGCAAATTTATGCTGAAAAATAAAATGCTGCCAAGCAAACAACCCTCAACACTTTATTCAAATCGGTATCACCTTCTGCTGCCGGCAGTTCTAAGAGTTCTGTGAGTCTTCCTTCACCCCTTGCTGTGCTTGATATGATCCTGATGACCACAACCATCCACCTTATCCATGTAAAGCTGCCTGACACCACAACAACCACTCATCTCCCGGAGCGAACACACTTGCCACTGTTGGTGAGTACTGTACACCAGAGGATGTTAACTTTCTATGATTTATTACATTTAATATTACCTTAAATTGATGAAATATAATACAAATGTTGTCTTGTACTACTGCTTTTCTGTCGTATTGGTATGAAAATGTGAATAAATTACAGATAAAACATATTTAGTAAGCCCTCTGGAACGCATCCCTATTTTTTGCATTTAAATAATTATTCACATTATGCGTCAACTTCGAGGAACGTAACCCCCGCATAAAACGAGGATAGGGTGTATATAATTTTTATCTATATAATTTCTTATTGTAATTTAGTGTTTTTAATTATTATGTATTACAATGTACTGCTGCCACAAAACAACAAATTTCATGACATATGTCAGTGATATTAAACCTGATTCTGATGCTGCCAAACAGATTCAAATATTTAGAAGCGAAAAAGTTATTAAACATTTTATTTATTGGACTTCATCATATAGAGTGCCCAGAAATGCCCGACCTTACTCACATTGATTCATAGAGTCACAGAACAGCGCAGCACAAAAACAGGTCCTTCAGCCCATCTAGTCCATGCCAAGCTATTAACTTTCCTAGTCCTATCAACCTGCTCCTGGACCACAACCCTCCACACCTCACTCATTCATGCACCTATGTTGATACCCATCAACATTCTCTGAAATGTTGAAATCAAAATCGTGGTCCACCACTTCTGCTAGCAGTTCATTCCACACTCTCACCACCCTTTGAGTGAAGGAGTTTCCTCTCATGTTCCCCTTAAACATTTCACCTTTCACCCTTAACCCATAATCTCTAATTCTAGTCTCTCTGAAACTGAATGAAAAAAGCCTGCTTGCATTTACCTTATCTATACCTCTCATAATTGTGTATACCTATACCAAATTTTCCCTCACTCTCCTACACTCTGGGGAAAAGAGTCCTAACCCATTCAACCTTTCTCTATCACTCAGGTTCTCAAGTCCTGGCAACATCCTTGTAAATTTTCTCTGCATTCCCTCAATTTTATTGACATCTTTCCTATAGGTAGGCAACCAGACAAAATACTTCAAATTAGACTTCACCATTATCTTATACAACTTCAATTTAACATGCCATCTACTGTACTCAATACTTTCATTTTGAAGGCCAATGTGTCAAAAACTTTCTTTACGATACTATCTACTTGTGGCATCACTTTCAAGGAATTATGTATCTATATTCCCAGATCCCTCTGGTCTACTGCACTCCTCAGTGCCCTACTGTTCACTGTATGACTGCTACCTGATTTGTGAGTGCAACACCTCACACGTGCCTGCATTAACATCCTTTTGTTCCTGACTACCGATCAATCCTAGCTATTTTGTAATCTAAGTGAGACTGCATCTAGAACATTGAGTTCAGTTTTGACCACTATATAAAGAAAATATGCCGCTAACCTGGCAAGGATGGAGAGGTTCGTGCAACTAAGTTATAAGGATAGGTTGATTAGGCTGGGACATTCTTCATTGCGCATCGGTGAATGAGGGGTGATCTTACAGAGCTGTATAAAACTATGAGGGGCATGGTTGGGGGAATGTGCACAGTATTTTTCACACAGAAAGGAAATCAGGAACGAGACGGCATAGAGCCATAAAGCACTGTAGCACAAAAACAGGCCTTCCAGTGCACCCAGTCTATGCCAATCTATATTCTGCCTCATCCCATTAACGTGCACCTGGACCACAGCCCTCCATACTCCTCCCATCCCATCCGGATATATAACCAACTTCTCTTAGAGTGACAGAGGAGATTTCATGGAAACCTGAGACCAACTTTTTCACCCAAGAGGGCGGTCATGGAATGAGATGTCAGAGGAAGTTGTTGAGGAGGGTACATTAACAACACTTAAAAAAAGCACTTGATCTGGTACATGGACAGAAAACATTTAGACAAACTAGGGTCCACCAACCCTTCAGTTAATGGTAAGGGTCCATGCCATAAAAAAGTTTGAGAATCCTGGTTTCAAGGGATGCGGGCAAATAGGGCCATCACTGATAGGAACCTTGGTCAGCCTAGGCAAGTGGGGTCGAAGGGCCTGTTTCCCTGCTGTATGATTCCATGACCCTAAGGACTATGATTGAACACCCCAGGTAAATTTCACCATTCTTCTCAGACTTCAGCTCAACAACTCAAATGAAAGTTTCTCAAAATCCACATCTGTTTGCTGGTTACTCTCTGACATCCATCAGTCACATTGCAGCTGCACCTATCATCTTCTTGTTGGAACTATTTTCTGCAGCCACAAGTGCAGTCTAAATGCTACCTGCACAAGGCTAGGCAGGAACATGAAAAGGGAGGAGAAAGATCGGGTTCTTGTGGTACATCTGGGAATCGACTAACAGAAGGAATATGAGAAACCAATTTCTGAATCAAGACAGAACCACCAAAGTAATAATCTCTGGATTCCTACCTGAGCCATGTGCAAACTGTCAATCAGATCAGAGGGTTCAACTTGTGGGTCAAGCTTGGTATAGGAAAAATGAGTTTCAATTCACTGGTCGCTAGCACTAGTACTGGGAAAGGTATTTGTTTGGACAGCGTTTCACCTAATTGAATAACTAGGGTCGCAGATAAGACTTTCATATGAATAATGGTGGGCTGGGGAGCTTTGGCAAGAATTTTTTTTAAGTTGACAATCAAAGACAAAATAATGGTGCAGAAAATAATGAGCACAAAGTGTGTCAGAAAAGGATAGCATATACATGCACAAGGGTATACATTGAATTAGAGATTGAGCAGGGAAAAACTGCAAAACAACAGAAATGAGGTTTCTTTATCTAGATGCTAAATGCTAGATGCACAACAAATTTCCAAATAAATGGGTAAGATCTAACAAGGACATGGTTGCAAGATTCCAGGATTCTTAATTTTTAAAAGAGACAGGCAAACTGGAAAAGAAAAACAAACGACTTTAAAATAATTGATGAAGTAAAGACATTGAAGAGGAAAGATCTATTCTCAGGAAATCAAAAATGTTTAATCATTTGGGTGGAGCTAAGAAACAGCAAGGGGCAGACTGCATTGGTGAGAGTTGTACATAGGCCTCAAACAGTGATGCTAATGTAGGGCAGGTATAAATCAGGAAATTCGATGTGAATGTAACAAAGGTAATACAATAAACCATTCGAGACTTGAAACTATATATAGACTGGGCTAACTAAATTAGCAGTAATAGTGTGGAGGATGAATTTAATGGAGATGGCTTTCTAGAACACTATTTTGAGGAACCAACAAGGGAACAGGCTATTTTAGATTTAGCATTGTACAGTAAGAAAGGGTTAAACAATAATCTGGCAATTGAGGGGTTTCATCAACTGCCTTCTCCCACTGGTCAAGGAGGTTATGTTCCATGACAACCCACGAAAAAATCTTGCCTTAACACATGCTTGAAAAATGCAGAGAGCAGCAGTAACCTTGGCTAAAGCCTTTGCCTCCATCTACCAAGAGAGACTGGGGTATACCGTCTCCAAATTCAGCAGAAGTTCGGCCTCATGAAAACTGTATCCTAACCAATGGATCTACAGAATCCATCTCAGTAAGGACCAGCAAACAATCTGCTGGAGAAACTCAAAGTACCGAGTAGTATCTGTGGGGTGGGGGTGGGGGGGAGGGAACCATAAGACCATAAGACATAGGAGCAGAATTAGGGCATCTGGTCCATCGAGTCGGCTCCACCATTCAATCATGGCTGCTCCTTTTTTTTTTAAATCTCCTCCTCAACCCTAGTTCCGGCCTTCTACCCGTAACCTTTGATATCATGTCCAATCAAGAACCTGTATCAATCTCTGCCTTAAATACACCCAACAACCTGGTCTCCACAGCTGCATGTGGCAACAAATTCCACAAATTCACCACCTTTTGGCTAAAGCAATTTCTCCACATCTCTGTTTTGAAAGGGTGCCCCTCTATCTTGGGGCTGTGCCCTCTTGTCCTAGATTCTCCCACCATGGGAAACATCCTTCCTTTATCTACTCTGTCTAGGCCTTTCAACATTCCAAAGGTTTCAATGGGATCCCCCCTCATCCTTCTGTATTCCAGCGAGTACAGACCCAGAACTATCAAATGTTCCTCGTATCATAACCCTATCATTCCTGGAATCATCCTTGTGAACCTCCTCTGGACCCTCTCCAATGCCAGCACATCTTTTCTAAGATAAGGAGCCCAAAACTGTTCACAATACTCAAGGTGAGGCCTCACCAGTGGCTTATAAATCCTCAGCATCACATCCTTGCTCTTGTATTCTAGACGTCTTGAAATGAATGCTAACATGGCATTTGCCTCCTTCACCACCGACTCAACCTGCAAGTTAACCTCCAGGGTGTTCCGCACAAGGACTCCCAAGACCCTCTGCATCTCAGATTCCTGGATTTTCTCCCCATTCAGAAAATAGTCCACACTTTTATTTCTACTACCAAAGTGCACGACTATACATTTTCCAACATGGCAGGTGTGTTGACTAACATTTTTAATCTCTCCCTCTCCCAGTGTAGAGTGCCCTCCTGCTACAAATTATCCACCATTGTCCCTGTACCAAAAAAGAGCAAGGTAACATGCCTGAACAACTGGCGTCCTGTTGCACTCATCTCAGTAATAAAAACCCAAACTGGACCCCCTACAATTCACCTACCAACACAACCGATCGACAGACGACACAATAGCCACTGCTCTACATACCATCCTTACACAGGTGGAGAAGAAGGATGCTTATGTGAGAATGCTGTTCTTGGACTACAGTTCAGCATTCAACACCATAATTCCATCCAGACTCAACAAGAAGCTCAGAGACCTTGGCCTAGACCTTGCCTTGTGAAGCTGGATCCTGGACTTCCTGTCCAATGCCGGCAGGTGGTAAGAGTGGGCTCCCTCACCTCCACCCCTCTGACTCTCAACGCATGAGCCCCTCAGTGATGTGTACTGTCCCCTCCTTTACTCCCTGTATACCGATGACTGTATTGCCACCCACAGCTCTAATCTGCTAATTAAATTTGCCGATGACACTACATTGATTGGCCTAATCTCAAATAATAATGAGGTGGCCTACAGGGAAGAAGTCATCTCTCTGACACAGTGGGGTCAAGAAAACAACCACTCCCTCAATGTCGCAAAAACGAAGGAGCAGGTTTTAAATTACAGGAGGAATGCAGATGGGCTAACCTATATTGACATCAATGGATCTGGCGTTGAGAGGGTAAACAGCTTTAAGTTCCTCGGCACCCACATCACCGAGGACCTCACATGGTCTGTACTCATCAGCTGTGTGGTGAAAAAGGCACAACAGCACCTCTTTCACCTCAGACGGTTGAGGAAGTTTGGTGTGAGCCCCCAAATCCTAAGAACTTTCTACAGGGGCACAATTGAGAGCATCCTGACTGGCTGCATCACTGCATGGTATGGGAACTGTATCTCTCTTAATTGCAGTATTCTGCAGAGAGTGGTGTGGACAGCCCAGTGCATCTGTAGTTGTGAACTTCCCATGATTCAGGACATTTACAACAACAGGTGTGTAAAAAGGGCCCGTAAGATCATTGGGGACCCGAGTCACCCCAGCCACAAACTGTTCCACCTGCTACCATCTGGGAAACGGTACCTCAGCATAAAAGCCAGGACCAACGGATTCCGGGACAGCTTCTTCCATCAGGCCATCAGAATGCTTAACTCACCCTATTTTGAGTGTATTTCTATGATATATTGACTGTTCTATTTATTATAAAATATTATAAATGACTATGATTACATATTCTGCATTTAGATGGAGACGCAACATAAAGATTTTTACTCAAGTATGTGAAGGATACAAGAAATAAAGTCAATTCAATTCAATTCATTGTATTTCATTTGCAACTTTCTTGCCCATTCTCCTAATCTGTCTAAATCCTTCTGCACCCTACCCATTTCCTCAACGTTACCTGCCCCTCCTCCAATCTTCATACCATCTGCAAACCTGGCAAAAAAGCCATCTATTCCATCACCTAAATCATTTATATACAGCATAAAAAGAAGTAGTCCCAACATCCACCCCTGCAGAACACCACTAGTCACTGGCAGCCAACCAGAAAAGGATCCTTTTGTTCCTACTCGCTGCCTCCTACCAATCAGCCAATGCTCTAACCACATTTGTAACTTTCCTGTAATACCATAGGTTTCTAACTTGGTAAGCAGCCTCATGTGAGGCACCTTGTCAAAGGTCTTCTATACAACATCCACTGCATCCCCTTTATCTATCCTACTTGTAATCTCCTCAATGAATTCCAACAGGCTTGTCAGGCAGGATTTTCCCTGAAGGAAACCATGCTGACTTTGTATTATCTTATCCTGTGTCACCAAGTACTCCATCACCTCATCCTTAACAATTGACTCTCGCATCTTCTCAATCACTGAGGTCAAGCTAACTAGTCTATAGTTTCCTTTATGCTACCTTCCTCCTTTCTTAAACAGTGGAGTAACATTTTGCAATTTTCCAGTACTCTGACACCATGCCAGAGTCCAATGATTTCTGACAAATAATTTTTAATGCCACCACAATCTCTACTCTACCTCTTTCAGAATCCTAGGGTGCAGTTCCTCTGGTCCGGGTGACTTATGTACCTTTGGGTCTTTCAGCGTTTTAAGCTCCTTCTCTCTTGTAACAGTAACTGCACCCGCCTCTCTTCCTTCACACACTACATCAGGCGTACTGCTATTGTCTTCCATAGTGAATACTAATGTAAAATACTCACTTAGTTCATCAACCATCCCCTTGTCTCCCGTTATTATTTCTCCTACCTCATTTTCTAGCAGTCCTATGTCCACTCTCATTTCTCTTTTATTTTTAACATACTTGAAAAAAATTTTACAATCGACTTTGGTATTATTTGCTAGCTTGCTTTCATATTTCATCTTTTCCTTTCTCGTGACTTTTTACTTGCTCTCTGTAGGTTTTTAAAAGCTTCCCAATCCTCTATCTTCCAACTAATTTTCACTTTGTTTTATGCCCTTTTACAATAGCTTTGACTTCCCTTGTCAGCACAGTTGTACTATTTTACCATTTGAGTATTTCTTCATTTTTAGAATACACGTCCTGCACCTTTCTCATTTTTCCCAGAAACGCACACCATTGCTGCTCTGCTGACATCCCTGCCAGCAGCTCCTTCCAATTTACTTTGGCCAACTTCTCCCTCATACCACTGTATTTTCCCTTATTCCACTGAAATACTGCTGCAACAGACTCTACTTTCTCCCTATCAAATTTCGAGTTGAATGCAATCATATTGTGATCACTGGTTCCTGAGGGCTCAAGCTCCCTAATCGCCTCCGGTTCATTACATAACACCCAATCCAGTATAGCTGATCCCCTAGCAGGTTTAACTGCTCTAAAAAGCTATCTTTTAGACATTCAAAAAACTCACTCTCTTGAGACCCATTACCAACCTGATTTTCCCAATCGACCTGCATGTTAAAATCTCCCATGACTACTGTAACATTACCCTTTTGACTTGCCTTTTCTATTTCCTGTTGTAACCTGTGGTCCACCTCCCAGCCACAGTTGGGAGGTCTGTATATAACTGCCATCAACATCTTTTTACCCTTGCAGTTTCTTAACTCAACCCACAAGGATCCAACATCTTCCGATCCTATATCACATCTTCCTACTGATTTGATGCCATTTTTTACCAGTGGAGCACACCATCCCCTCTGCCTACCTTCCTATCCCTCCGATATAACGTGTAACCTTGGACATTCAGCTCCCAACTGCAACCATCCTTCAGCCACGATTCAGTGATGGCCACAACATCATACTTGGCAATCTGTAATATTGAAACAAGATCATCCACCAATTTCTTATACTATGCACACTTAGATACAACACCTTGAGTACTGTATTTGTTGTCCTTTCTGATTCTGCATCCCTAATGATTTGATACTCAGCTTGCGGGCTGCAACTAAGTCCCATCGCCTGCCTGTCCTTCCTGACAATCTGACTGCACGCTCTCTTTACTTTTTTACCATCCGTCCTTTCCTGAGTCCCTTCACTCTGGTTCCCACTCCTCTGCCACCCCAACAGCTCTAACAAACCTACCCTCGAGAATATTGGTCCCCTTTGGGTTCAGGTGCAACCCGTCACTTTTGAACAGGTCATACCTCCCTCAGAAGAGATCCCAATTATCAAAGAACCTGAAGCCCTGCCCCCTGCACCAGCTTCTCAGCCACACATCTCTACCAAATCATCCTGTTTCTACCCTCACTGGCACGTGCACAGGCAGCAATCCAAAAATTACTACCCAGGAGCTCCGACTTCTCCAGCTTTCTACCTAGCTCTCTAAACTCTCTTTTCAGGACCTCATTGCTTTTCCTTCCAATGCCATTGGTACCAATATGTACCAAGACATCTGGCTGTTCTCCCTCCCTCTCCAATACGTTGTGGGCGCAATCTGAGACATCCCTGACCCTGGCACCTGGGACGTAACATACAATCCGGGTGACCCGTTCATGTCCACAAAATCGCCTGTCTATTCCTCTCACTATCGAGACCCCTCACACTACTGTTCCTTTCTTCTCTCTCTTTCCCTTCTGCACCATGGATCCATGCTCGGTGCCTGAGCAGGTTACCAAAGAATTGTTAGCATTTCAGGTGGAAACCCTGTGTCAGGATTCAACTTGTTTCTTTGTTCCTGATTCAAGCATCTGCAGTCTCTTGTGTCTCTGTAAAGACTGGTGTCAAACAAGGCTGCATCAATGCCCTAACACTTCCTTCAATCAGTCTTATTACAACCTGCACCACTCCATCTGAGGTCACACAAACACAGTAGCTTAGCAGGGGATGCTTGTGTATATGCAGACGCCAAGCTTCAAGTCAGCATCAAAACATACCCTTCAGGTGCAGAGACCAAACTGACCAAGATTCCCATCTTTGCACGTGTTTAGCCCATATCCCTCTCAAACCTTCCTATACGTGTACCTGTCTGAGTGTTTTTTTTAATGTGATTATATTACTTACTTAAAACACTTCCTCTGAAATACTGAGTACTTCAAGCATTTGCTGCTCACTCAAGAGATCCAAACTTTACTGAAGCCAGCTTGCATACACCTACCTTGGCATCCCCTCCAGAACCTGAGAGTCTTATTGCATGACAACATAACCCTTTCAAAGGGTCAGAATTGTTGGTGATAAAGTTGAACTTGTAACAAATATTCTTTGCTCAGCTTTTTGTTGTAAACAAGAACCAGAGCCAGTTCTTAATGTAAATTGCAAGCAGCCATCAATTTGAAGTTGGAGTCACAGCTTTGCAAAGTGACTTCTTGTCTCCATTAGCCAAACACAAGACAAAGTGTTATGTCACTAAGCACATCAAGCATTGTTACAAGTTGGGCCGTTTGTGTACTCAGAAGGTCATCCTCACAATGTTAATTGTGGATTTTTTGGATCTCTGCAATCAGAAGCTTTTAAATCCATCTGTGCGAGTTACTTTGTTCCAGCAGAGGTATCTGGAACATATGCAGATGATGTCATCCAGTAGAAAATAGTATAAATATGACAAGCATTAGGAATTAGGAATGACAAGGAGAATGACAGAAATATAGGGTTGAATAAAGAAGAACTAGAATTCAATACTCAACCTTCAGTTTCTGTCCAACGACTCTCTCGCCTGCAACTTGGTATGATTTCCAGTTCATAAGAATTGTACTTGTTTGGAAATCCTTTGTAGTTTGTAAATCTTTTGTAATTCAGAAATCTTTTATAAATCCTCTGTGAGTGTTAAATGTGTATTAAGAACTATTTGTTTAAATTTAACTGTGTATCATTTAAGATAAAATAAACTGTCTTTAAGCTACTTTGATAGCTAGAAGTATCTCCTCCTCGGTGGGGGCACCACAAGCAGTGGCTATTGACAGATAAACCTCACTGCATTGGATAGACAGGGAAGTACGTTAATCTTTGAAGAGTAGATGGATTCAGTGTAACCCTCCTACAGTGATATCTAAATCGGATAGGTCTTAAAGTATTTTTTTCACAGTTTAGGGCTTTGTGGACAGGGAACCCAATACTATCACAGCTTTAGAAACCCTTGCATGCTTTCCACCTACCCATATTGACAAGTTAATAGCCACATGTAAAAGTTAGAGACAAAGCCCAGTACAATCTGATTGTCTACATTGACACATCAGAAGCACTGAGCCCAGTCTGTTGAGCAATTCCAGCAACGGACAGATTGAAGCACCTTCAGTTACTCCAAAAGACTGAGGTTTGGTAAAATACTGAAAGGCTTTTATTCGCTGTACAATACAACCTCCACAGTGAGTGTCTGCCCCCGGACTGAGGGGGAGGGGCAAGGCAAACACCTTTATACAGGACTCTGTGGGAGGAGCCACAGGGGCAGTCAGCAGAGGGGTGTGTCCAGACAGGCAATCGAGTTACAATTTATGTACATGGTTTACCACACAGATACAAATTTATTCCAGTTATAGAATCAGTTATAAAATGCAGAGAGATTTCCGGTGTTACCTTATGTTCAATTGCATTTACAGTATGTAATGTATGCTTGTCATGATTATACAATACCATACTGTTATTGCAGGAAGCTAATATTCATGGCATTTATGCCCATAACAATAAATCTGAACTTCAGCCCAACTTGTCCATAGTGACCAAGGTGTCTTTCTAAACTGGTCCCAATTTTCCTGCCTTTGCCCATTTATGCAATTGTACACTTCCTCTGGCAACATGTTCCATATACCCACCAACCTCAGTGTGAAAAGGTTGCCCTTCAGGTTCCTTTTAAATCTTTCCCCTCTGACTTTAAACCTATGCCCTCTGGGTTTAGACTCCACTACCGTGAAAAAACTGTGACCTTTCACCTTTTCTATGTCCATCATGATTTTATAAACTGTCCATGCGGTCACCACCCATCCCCTTCACTTCAAGGAAAACAGACCCAGCCTATCCGCATTTCTCCGCATAACTACAGCCCTCCATTCCAGGCAACGGCAGTGAATCATGCCTGCACTCTGATACTACCATGACTAGAACAGTACACAATGGCCCAAGAGCAGTCTAACCAACGTTTTTTGGACAACTGGAACATCAGAACTCTTAAGTTTGGTACCTTAGCCTACGAAGGCGGGCATACCAAATGCCTTTTCACTCCCATGGCACCTCTGTTGCAACTCTCATTCAGCTGCACACTCGCATGCCAAAGTGTAAGATTAGAACTAAACAAAAAGATAATGCTAAAATTTACAGGGCGGACAAATTCATACTAAATTCTACTCAAGTAGCAAGCTACAGGCAGAGCACAGCAGGTTGCAGTATTTTTTTCAGGAAATGAACAGAGTCTATCTCGCACATGAACAAATTAAGAGCATGTATACAAATTAGCTGCAATGTACCAATAAATTATAGCCACAATTGAGAAAAAGCCCTCTAAAACAAAGTCTTAGATTTCATGCAAGGCAGAGCCAATTATATCACTACGCAATGGACAGAGAAGAGGCCAGCAGAGCAGTAAGCTAGAAGCACACATACAGAATGGAGACAAATCCCATTGTAACAGTCAATTATCACGATCCACGCAGGTAAATGATATTACCACTCTCAACCATTATGCCAACATTTCACAGCAGGAGTAGAACCCAGTGATGTAATTTATTACTATGCTACAAAGTAGGCACACACATGTAAAGAGAAAAAAAATTATCATTTCCATATACACAGGTCCAGAGCTAAACCAAATATATAATTAGATCACACGTTTGTCAATGGAAATAAGCTCCTAGATAATAATAGACAGTTATGGTATTGCATATAATAAGATATGCATGTATTCAGACTTACAGCAGGCATGGACAGAGTTGCACTGTAGCAACAACATTACCTTTTACAGGCTCAGGTCACTCAAAAGTGCTTTACAGACTACGAAGTACTTCTGAAGTGGAATAATTATTGCTACGTAGGAAATACAGCAACCCACTGAACCCATCAAAAATTCACATCACAGCAATATGATTATGATAGCATATGAGCTTGTATAATCCACAGAGGGATAAACAACCATGGACATATCTTTGTTTATTTACTTGATGCAAGGGAACATTTAAAGAACAGCAGTATTCACTATTCACTACATACATTGAAGTGACAGATTTGATTTTTGTACTCGGGCTTCCAGCTTGAGACTTAAAACAAAACCACCTGCCTTAGATGCAGGATGATGATCAATAAACCAAAGATAGTAAAGCTATCAGTATATTATAGCTAGTGCATAGGAAAGGAAAATAATCACAACATTGTACAGCACAGAAACCAGCCCTTCGGCCCTCCATGTACATAGTGACATTACCACCCGTGTACTTTTTTCCCCATTTGAACTGTACGCTTTGGTCGTTAAACATTGTTATTGTATTTGATTCCATCACCTCTTCAGACACCGCATTCCAGATATCCCCTTTAAAACTTTTTATCTCACTTTAAACCTATGCCCTCTTGTTTTTGACATCCTTACCATGGGAAAAAGGTTTTGTCATCACTTCTATCTAAGCATATCATCGTAACCCCCAGCCTCCTTTGTTCCAGGGAAAAGAAGACCAGCCATCAGACCATACGACAAAGAAGAGGCATTAGGCTACTCAGCCCATCGAGTCTGTTCCACCATTTCACCATGGCTAATCTATTATCCCTCTAAACACTGTTCCCCATCCTTCTTCCCATTCCTTTGAAACCCTTACTAATCAAGAAACTATCAACCTCTGCTTTAAGTATACCCAATAACAAGCCTACACAGCCACTATATAATAATAATAATAATAATGGCTCCGTCTGTCTAAGTAGACAATGGATGCACCCGGTTTCCCAGCCATCTAAGGCAATGAAATCCACAAATTCACCACCCTCTGGCTAAAGAAGTTCCTCCTCACCTCTGTGCTAAAGGGATGTCCTTATATTCTGAGGCTATGCCCTCTGATTCTACACTGTGCCACAGTAGGGAACATCTTCTCCACATCCAGTCTCTCTGGGCCTTTCAATATTAGACAGGTTTCAATGAGAACCCCCTTCATTGTTCCACACTCCGGGGGTATAGGTCCAGAGCCATCAAATGCTCTTCATAAGTTAATCCTTTCATTCCTGGGATCATTCTTGTAAGCCTCCTCTGTACCTTCTCCAATGTTAGCACATTCTTTCTTAGAAAAGGGGGCACAGCATACATTCTTGTTTTTTATATTCTAGTCCTCTCGACATGAATGCTACATTGTATTACCTTCCTTACCACAGACAGCCTGTAAATTAACCTTAATGGAATACTGCACAAGGATTTCCAATTCCTTATGTGCCTCTGATTTCTGATTTTTCTCTCCATTTAGAAAATAGTCTATGTCTTTAGTCCTTCTACCGAAGTATATGACTCCCTGCTTCCTCAATACTACCTGCACCCCTGCCTATCTTTGTCTTGTCCACAAACTCAGCCAGAAGCCCATCAATCCTGAATCTAAATCATTGACACATAATGTGAAAAAAAGCAGTCCCAACTCAGACCCTAGTGGAACACCACTAGCCACCAGCAGCCAACCAAAAAAGGCCCCCTTCGTTCCCACTCTTTGTTGCCTGTCAGTCAGCCAATTGCCTATCCATGCTAGTATCTTTCCTGTAATACCATGTTGTTAAAAGCGCTTAACTTGTTAAACAGTCTCATGTGCAACACCTTGTCAAAAGCCTTCTGAAAATCCAAGTATATAACCTTCCACTGATCGTCTATCCTGCCTGTTATTTCTTCAAAGAACTCCAACAGATTTATCAGGCAAAAATTTCCCTTAAGGAAACCATGCTGACTTTGGCCTATTTTATCATGTGCTTCCAATTACCCAGAAACCAGATCCTTAATAATTGACTCCAACATCTTCCCAACCACTGAGATCAGACTAACTGCCCTATAATTTCCTTCCTTCTCCCTCTCTCCCTGCTGAAGATTGCAGTGACATTTGCAATCGTTCAGCCCTCTGGAACAACGCCAGAATCTATTGATTCTTGAAACATCATTACTAATTTCTCAACAGTCTCTTCAGCCACCTATTTCAGAACCCTGGGGTGTAGACCTTCTCGTCCAGATGAATTATCTACCTTCAGACTTTTCAGTATCCCAAGCATCTTCATCCTAGTAATAGCAATTTCATTCACGCTTGCCCTCTGACACTCTCAAACTTTCAGCATACTGTTAGCGCCTTCCACAATGAAGAATGACGCAAAATACTTATTCAGTGCATCTGACATTTCTTTGTTCCCCATTACTACCTTTCCAGCAGACCGATATCTACTCCTGCCTCTCTTTTACTCTTTATATATTTGAAAAATTTCTGGCTAGTTTATCTTCATATTCTCCATCCTTTCCCTATTTATAACTTTTTAGTTGCCTTCTGTTGGTTTTTAAAAGCTTCCCAATCCTCTAACTTCCTACTAACTTTTGCTCTATTATATGCCCTCTCTTTGTCTTTTATGTTGGTCTTGACTTTCTTATAAACCATGGTTACATCATCCTTCCTTTAAAAAAACAACTACTTCTTTGGGATGTATCTATCCTGCATCTAACGAATTGCTCCCAGAAAAACCATCCATTGCTGCTCTGCCATCATCCCTGCTAGTGTCCTCTTTCAATCAACTTCGGCCAGTTCCACTCTCATGCCCCTGTAATTCCCATTAATCCACTGTAATACTGATACGTCTGATTTTAGCTTCTCCCTCTGAAATTGCAAGGTGAATTCAATCACATTATGATCACTTCCCTCCCAATGGATTCCTTTACCTAGAGCTGTGTTCTGGTTCATCACACAACACTCAATCTCGAATAGCTTAGTGGGCTCAACCACGAGCTGCTCTGAAAAGCCATCTTATCAGCTTTCTACCAATTCCCCCGCTTGCAATCCAGCACCAACCTGATTTTCCCAATCTATCTGCATATTGAAATCCCCAAAATCTATTGAAACAGTGTCCTTTTGACAAGCCTTTTCTATCTACCATTGTAATATATGTAGCCCACATCCTGGTTATAGTTCGGAGGCCTGTATATAAATCCCATCAAGATCTTCTTAGCTTTGCAGTTTCCTAGCTGTACCCATGATTCTACACTTCCAATCCAATGTCACCTCTTCCTAAGAATATGATTTCATTTTTTACCAACGGAGCCACCTCAGCCCCTCTGTCCTTTCAATACAATGTGTATCCTTGGCTGTTAAGCTCCCAAGTATAACCTTCTCTCAGCCATGATTCAGTGATGCCCACAATGTCATATCTGGCAATCCCTAACTGTGCTACATGTTCAACTACCTTCTCCTGTATACTGCGTGCATTAAAATATAGTGCCTTCAGTCCTATATTTCATCACCTTTGTGAATTTCTCCCTCTCTTACATTGCAACTCATCCCATTGACTGTAATTTTGCCCTGTCATCAGCCTCTCTTTGCTAGTAGTCTTATTACACACTGCTGCTGTATGCAAACCAACTACCCTGTTACCAGCACTATCACTCTGGTTCCCATTCCCCTGCCAGATTAGTTTAAATCCGCCAGAACAGCTCTACCAAACTGGCCCGCAAGGATATTAGTCCCCCTTGGGTTCAGGTGCAACCCATCACTTTTGTATAGGTCCCAAGAAGCGATCACAATGACGCAGAAATGTGAACACCTGCCCCCTGCCATGCATTCACCTGCCAAATCATCCTATTCTTATCTTCACTGGCACGGGGCACAGGCAGCAATTCAGAGATTACTACTCTAGTGGTCCTACTTTTCAGCTTTCTACTTAGTTCCCTAAAATCTGTCTTCAAGACTTCCTCACCTTTCCTACCCATGTCATTGGCCCCATTATGTACCAAGACTTCTGGCTGCTCCCCCTTTAGAATGCTGTAGACATCCAAGCCATCCTTGTCCTGGCACCTGCGAAGCAACATATCATCCTGGAGGCAACATACAATCCCGGTGTCTCTATTGTGCCCACAGAATCTCACCTCTATTCCTCTAACTATGGAATCTCTTATCACCACTGCAGTCCTCTTCATCTCTCTTCTCTTCTGAGCCACAGCCCCAGACTCAGTACCAGAGACCTGATAGCGACGGTTTCCCCTGGTAGGTCTTGCCTCTCAACACAATCAAAAACAGGATACTTATTATTGAGGTTAATGGCCACAGGGTACATTTCCCTTCCTTCTCATGACTCAGTCACCCAGTTACCTGCCTCCTGCTACGTGGGGGTGATTACCTCCCTGTAGTTCCTATATAACAATTCCCAGTCCTCTGCAACTATTCCATATTCTACTGATTCTTGAATGATCATTGCTAATGCCTCCACAATCTCGTCAGCTATGTCTTTCAGAGCACTGGGGTGTCATCCATTTGGTCCAAGTGACTTATCTACCTTCAGATCTTTCGGCTTCCCAAGCTTCCTTAGTAATCGTAACTACACTCACTGCTGCCCCCTGACACGCTCGAATTCCTTCCACTCTGCTGGTTTCTTATAAAGTGAAGACTGATGCAAAATACTTATTGAGTTCATCCGGCATTTCTTTATCCTCCATTACCACCTCTTCAGTGTCATTTTCCAGAGATCTGATATCCACAACTGTCTCTCTTTTCTCTTTATATATATGCTAAGAACTTTTGGTATCCTCTTCTATATTATTGGCTTGCTTAACTTCATATTTCATCTTTTCTCTCCTTGTTTTTTTAGTTGCCTTCTGTTGGTTTTTAAAAGCTTCCCAATCCTCTAGCTTCCCATCAATTTTTGCTTTGTGCTATATTAAATGCCATCTCTTTTGCTTTTATGCTGCCTTTGATTCTCTTGTCAACTATGGTTGCCTCATCCTCCCTTAAGAATACCTATTCTTCTTTAGGGTGTACAATATTGCACAAAAGTTTTAGGCACACACACATATTTTTATACATATGTTTTTTATTAAACAGAGCACCTCCTCTGCCTACCTGCCCATCCTTTTGATACAGTGTGTATCCTTGGATGTTAAGCTCCCTACTGTGATCTTCTTTTAGCCATGTATCTGCGATGCCCATAACATCATATCTGCTAATTTCTAACTGTGCTAGAAGATATCGACCTCATTCCATATACTGCGTGCATTGAAAGTTGACACCTTCAGTCCTGTATTCATAACCCTTTTCAATTTTACCTCCTGTTCCTGGAAGTTAAATCCTTATCCCTTGCTGAACTTTTTGTTTTTTTTTTATTCAGGGGACTCTCGTAACCTATCCAAGGTCACTTTTGTAACCAAGCCTGTCCAATTTCTCTCCCAACAGCTGAAGTCCTTTAATCCAGGCAACGTCCTGGTGAATCTCCTCTCCAGTCTCTCACCTCCTTTCCATAGTGTGACAACAAGATCTGCACAGAGTTCTCAAGTGCGCTCTGATAAATTTGCAACTTAGTGTCCATCCTTTTTACTCTATGCCTTGCACTATGAAGGCAAGCATCATAAATGCTTTCTTCACCACCCTCTTGATCTGTATTGCACTCTCAAGGAACTATGGACTTAAAATTCCCAAATCTCTCTGCTCATCAATTCTTCATAGTGCCCTACCATTTCCTGTACATATCCTACCTCTATTTGATCTCCCAAAATTTTCATTGAGATTAATTTCCACCTGCCAACGCACTGCTTAATTTTCTATCCAATCTATAAACTGCAGTAGCTTTGGATAATCTTCCACAATATTCACAACAACAGCAATTTTTGTGTCATCCGCAAACTTATCATACGTCTTACATTCACATGCAAGCCATTAATGTACATATATCACAAAGAGCAAAGAACCCAGTATTGATTGGTATGGTACACCAGTAGTTCCTAGATTTGTACCACTACCCTCCCACTCCTTTTACCAAGCCAATTTTGGATCCAATGAGCCAGGTTGCATTGGAATCTCCCGGACCAACCTAAAATGCAGATCTTGTCAATTGCCTTAAGAAGACAACATTTGCCACCCTGCCCTCATCAATAAAAGGACTGCATTAAATTAGCAAGACAGAACTTTCCCTACATGCTTGTTATCCTTAAACAGTCCCTATCTTTTCAAGGTCACAGTCCTGTCTTCTTAAAATTTTCTCCATTAATTTCCCTGTCACCGATGTAAAATCAGCCTATAATTACCCAGCTTATCCTTGCAGCTCTTCTTAAATAAAAGAACAACATTGGCCATCCTCCAGTCCAGGACTCTAAACATCTCATGTTCACTTGAGATTACTTTGTCAGTGGATCTTGGGAGACATCATGTCTTTTACCCTCAGAACATCTAGGAGGAAAGAGTGGCTGAATGGCCAAGGCCATCGGGGTGAATATTCCAGAATTAGGGGCTTGATATTTCTGCCATTTGCCAGCTGATGGGGTAGTGACATCTGCACTGGACTTCAAGGCAAGTGGTCCGGGGTTCGAATCTGGCCGGCTCCTTCCATGCTTTCCACCCATGCTGGGTTAAGATCAAGCTAACAATTTGGCCTCATAAAAAAAGGCAAAAACATTAAAGAAACAGCAAGGCTGCCACCCGATGCACCACAAAGAGTGAAAAAGGAACAGCAACAACTATCAGTAATGGAGCAATTGAAATCCAGGATGTGCAGGCTTGGAGAGTTCATAGAAACCGGCCATTTGGCCCACCTTGCCCATACTGACCAGTCAGCACCTATCTGTATAAATCCCACCTTTCAGGACCTGACCCATAACCATCCGTGCCAAAACTAGTCAAGTGTTCATCTAAACAGTTTTCAAATGCTGTCAGTGACTCTGCTTCCACTACTCTCTCAGACATTGCAGATCCCCATAGCTGTCCGGGTGATAAAGGGCCCCCTCTGATTACGGGACAGAAGTGATTACAGAGAAAGAGAAAGCAGCTCACAGAGAGAACCAAAAGTAGGACAAGAAAAATCAATGAGCTGCTCGAGGAACTCAGTGCATCAGGTAGCAACCTTGGAGGGAAGCGAATAGTCCAGAAGAAACAGTGACTATTTCCCTCCACAGATTCTGCTTAATCTGACAAGTTCCTCCAGCAATATGTTTTTGCTCAGGATTCTAGCATTTACAGACTTGTGTCTCTAAGCAAAATCAGTGTGTTAATTGACAAAGTGTTAATATAAGTCAGCAGCCAGGAGTGATGAGAAAACAGATCAGGCAGAGCGTGGACCATATGCAAAAGACTTCTGAATAACTAGCTCACAGAAAATGCAAGGCAAGAGGCTAACCAAAGGAAAACAGATATTGTGGAGGTAAGAAAGGTAAGGAAGGAATTCAGCTATAGATCAGCGAGGAAGCAGGAGGTTTTGGTGATTGAGTTGGAGCTTGTAGCTATGGTTATTGCCATGTGATGACTAAAATGGATGTATTAAGCTACAGTAGGTGGTCCAAGTTTCAAACGCATGCAAATAGCTACCTTAAACAACTGGAATTCTGCAGATGCTGGAAATTCAAGCAACACACATCAAAGTTGCTGGTGAACGCAGCAGGCCAGGCAGCATCTGTAGGAAGAGGTGCAGTCGACGTTTCAGGCCGAGACCCTTCGTCAGGACTCAGAGTCCTGACGAAGGGTCTCGGCCTGAAACGTCGACTGCACCTCTTCCTACAGATGCTGCCTGGCCTGCTGCGTTCACCAGCAACTTTGATGCAAATAGCTACGTGATAGATCGCTCACTGTCTCTGCAAACCCTTCAGATTTATTTTAATGAAAAGATCGTCAATGTTAGGTTCCTCTCACAGGCCAACATCTCCAAAACTGAGGACCTGGTAGTCAATCAACTCTGTTGAGTAGGTCACACCATTCTCAGATCAACACCAATATCCCGATTTGACACGTTTTCAAGTTGTCATGGGAGGAGATTGAGGCTGATTAGGAAAAGATTTAAATCTTCCTTGGAGTGTAAAATAACCACTGACTTTCTGGAGCCTTTCGCACATGTCCATTTAAAACAGCAATCAGGATGTCATCAGTAACTTCATAAATTGAGGCGCACAGCCCACCGTAAATGGAAAAAGTGTACAAATTCATAAATTACCTCCAGTCCCATCTGTGGATGGGTCCATGGATTTCACGTGGGCTTATTAGACAGCACAGAATCAACAAAAGCCCGAGTAGAAGCTAATCATTTTCAATTTTGAGGAAATGACTCAGAAGTACCATTGAGTAAATTCACTGTATCACACCAACAGTTACCTATTATGAATGCAAAGCTCTTCAGTAGTGAAGGTATTGCCAATTTACCAAGTACCGCCTGTTACAAAATAACTTATGACCCTTTGTGCAAAAGGATAATCTTATCAGTGCAAGCATTTGGAATAAAGTTTCTGCATAAGCACCAGGGTCTCCATGAGAAAACCTATCACCAGAATACCAAGGGCTTCAACTTGCCAAAAGGGCCTTGACTCTAAATTGTCAGGAAAGCGAAAGGGAATAGGCAGGTAGTGCAGAGTATGCCTGTGGCTTTTCTGCTCCAGTATACAGGATACAGCCTTGGACACTGTTTGAGGGAGTGGGGGGAAACCCACAGAGACCAGGTTTCTGGCATTGAGTCTGGCTCTGTGGCTCAGAAGGGAAGAGGGGTAAAAAGAACAGCACTGTCATACAAAGAGGGTTTGTTGGCTCTGGGCCTGTATTCACTGGAATTCAAAAAATGAGGGATGACCTCATTGAAACCTTTCGAATGATGAAAGGCCTTGATCGAACAGATGTAGAGAGGTTATTTCCTATGCTGGAAAAGTCTAAAACCAGAGGACACAGCCTCAGATTAGAAGGGGGTCCTTTCAGAATAGAAATAAGGAGGAATTTCTTTAGTCAGAAAGTGGTGAATCTGGAGAATTCTTTCCCACAGGCAACAGTGGGGGCCAAGTCTTCATGTTTATTTAAGGCAGAGGTTATAGATTTTTGATTGATCAGGGCATGAAGGGATACGGGGGAAGGCAGGAGATTAGTCTGAGAGGAAAACTGGATTAGCCATGATGAAATGGCAGAGCAGACTCGACGGGCCAGATGGCCTATTTCTGCTCCTATATCTTATGGTCTTATGGTCTAAGACTGCAGTAGTTATAGGGGATTCCATAGTTTGGGGAGCAGACAGGAGATTCCTTGGACTGAGGTACTCAGATGGTATGTTGCCTCCCAGGCCCAGAGTCCGGGATATCTCAGACCATACTGGGGGGGGGGGGGGGGGGAGGGGGGAGGGGGAGGGGGAGTGAGCAGCCAGAAGTTGTGGTACATATTGGTACCAACAACATCGGTACAAAAAGGGATGAGGACCTGAATAGATAATACAGGGTAACACACGTTGGATTTCCAGCCTCGGCAAATTTTCTTGTATTTGAGATAATGTAGAGAGTAGATAGAAGGTTGAAAAGCAGGACCTCCAGGGTAATAATCTCTGGGTTGCTGCCTGCGCCACACACTAGTGAGAGTAAGAATACGATGCTTTGGCAGATAAGGCTGAGGAATTGGTGCAGCATTTCAGATTTCTAGATCATTGCGATCTCTTCTGGGGCAGGTATGACTTGTACAAAAGGGATGGGGTACACCTGAACCTGAGGGAGACCAATAAACTTGCAGGCAGGTTTGCTGGAGCTATTGGGGAGAGTTTAAACCAGGGATTCCCAAACTAGGGTCCTTGGACCCCTTGGTGAATGATGTTGGCCCATGGCATAAAAAAAGATTGGAACCCCTGGTTTAAATTAATTTAGCAGGGGCGGGAACTGAAGTGATAGGGCAGAGGATGGGGCAGTTGGTATATAAGTAGATGCAGTGTGTGGTTCAGAAAAGGATAACAATTTAGCTTCTGGTAACGAGGGCAAAAATGAACAGGGTGATGAATGCAGAACTGAAGGAGTTACATTTGAATGCATGCAGTATACGGAATAAAGTAGATGAACTTGTAGCTAAGTTAGAGATTGGCAGGTATGACGTTGTGAGCAGCACTGAGTTGTGGCTGTAAGAAGATCATAGTTGGGAGCTTACATCCAAGAATAAATATTATATTGAAAAGACAGACAAGTAAGCAGAAGGGATGGGGTGGCTCTGTTGGTAAAAAAATAAAATTAAATCCTTAGAAAGGGGCGGCAGGATCAGAAATTGTAGAGTCCTTGTGGGTAGAATTAAGAAAGCGCAAGGGTAAAAAAAGACCCTGATGGGAGTTACCTACAGCCTTCCAAACAATAGCCAGGATGTAAGATACAAATTACAATGGAATATGGAAAAGACTTGTAAAAAGGACAATATTGTGATCATCATGGGGGATTCCATGGTGTATAATGAATCAGATTTGATTTGGGAGCTTAAGGTAAAGAAACTCTTAGGAGACAGTGGTTATAATGATAGAAGTCACCCTGCTTTTTGAGACAGAGATGATAAAGTCAGATTTATCAGTATTACAGCAAAGTAAAGGGAATTACAGAGGCACAGGGTGGATACATCCCAAAGATGAGGAAGAATTCGAAAGGGAGGATGAGGCAACTGTGGCTGACAAAGGAAGTCAAAGGCAAGGTAAAAGGAAGAGTGGACATATAATATAGCAAAAATTAGTGGGAAGTTAGAGGATTAAGAAACTTTTAAAAACCAACAGAAGACAACTAAAAAAGCAGTAAGGAGTGAAAAGATGAAATATGAAGATAAGCTAGCCAATAATATAAAAGAAGATGCCAAGTATTTTTTCAGTTATATAAAGAGTTAAAGAAAGGCCAGTGTGGATATCAGACTGCTGAAAAATGATACTGGTGATGTTGTAACTGTGACAAAGATCAAGGTGCTTAGGTAGTTGAAAGGTCTGAAGGTAGATAAGTCACCTGGACTGGTTCTGAAAGAGGTAACTGAAGAGATTGTGAAAGCATTAGTAATGACCTTTCAAGAATCATTCAGGACATCCAAGATCTCACTAGTCAATATATTGCTTTATCAGCTAGGAATTCCATAGGTAGATGTTGGTACTAGTAACTCAACAACTAAAGTTAATACAGCAAGGATCACAACAAAACAAACTCTGACCGGTAGTTTTTGCCATCACAATTATCCTCAACACCAGTGACCTTGGCCCCCCACTTTACATCCTATACACTGACGACTGTGTGGCCATATTCTGCTCCACCTCCATCTACAGTGTGCAGATGACACCACAATCGTGGGCGAAATCTCAATTAACAATGAGTTAGGGTACAGGAAGGAAATAGAGAGCCTAATGGTATGATACAAAAACAGCTTTTCGCTCAATGTCAGCAAAACAAGTGAGCTGGTCATTGACTTCAGCAAGCAGAGTGATGCACACACTTCTATATAAACTATTAGTGCTAAGATCGAAAGGGTTGAGAGAATCCAGTTACATAATTGACTAATTATGTCAATAGAACAAAAGAGCTGATTATTGACTTCAAAGAGGGAAACAGTACATATGTCCCTGTTAATATCAATAATGCTGAGGTCAAAAGGGCTGAGGGCTTGAAGTAGCTGGGAATGAACATCACTTGACCTGGTCCAACCACATAGACACCATGGCCAAGAAAGTGCACCAGCATCTGTTTCCTCAAGAGACTAAGGAAACTTCACATGTCCCTGTTGATCCTCACCAATTTCATAGATGCAGCATAGAAAGCATCCTACCTAGATGCAACGTGGATTGGTATGGGAACTCTTCTGCCAATGATCACAAAAAAAAACTGCAGAGAGTTGCTGGTCACAGCTCAGCACATCACGAAAACTGGCCTCTACTCCTTGAACTCTGCCTACACTTCTCACTGCCTAGGTAAAGTAGCCAACATAATCAAAGACGCCACCTATCCCAGACATTCTTCCTTCTCTCCCCTCCCATTGGGCAGAAGATACAAAACTCTAAAAGCAGATCCCTCCATGCTCTATGCTGTACTCAGGCTATTGAGCGGTTCCCCTAGTACAGCAAAATGGACTCTTCACCTTGTTATGATCTGGCAACTTATCTTCTGCTGGCACTGCACTTCCTGTATAGCTATAACACTTTATTCTGCATACTGCTATTGGTTTCCCATGTTCTACCTCAAAGCATTGATGCAATGAAATGATGTGTACTTCAGATCAAAGATTTTCACTTTCTCGGTACATGCAACAACAGTAACCAAAATTTCCAATTTAATTTTAACAGAAAGTGTTTCAATTACAAAAATTGTTCCCATTACATTCAGGTCCTTGACTAATTATGTTACTGCTAGGGTCTTGACAAAACAAAGTTATTAACATGATGAAATCCAAAAGTACTGCTGTAGCACCAATGGTTTGATTTGTAAAGATATCACCACATTGCCAAAGGCCACGTATTAACATTTTTACTGTAATAACAAAGGTCTCAATGAGTAAAGTTATTGCCTTAACATTGGGAATCCTAACTAGAGAAGATATTGCCTAAACTAGGGATTGAATAGTAAAGTTAGCAGCTTTACATTAATCACCTCAACCAATAAACATATGGCCCTAACACCCAGAATCTTGACAAGTAAATGTATTACCAAAATATTGAGGGTTTCAATAAGTTATTGCCATAACATTAAGGACCTCGTAATCTATTGCAGCAATAATAGAAGCCTCAAATAGTAAAGATACTAAACATTACATCTTGAGCCTTGACTAGTGAAGATATTCCCACTGGTGGTCACAGGAGGCAGAGGAGTAGCTACACGATTGCTTGGAGTCAATAGAATGGGTCATGTTCAAGGACTCATCAGAGGATCTGAATGAATACCACACAGTTGTTATGGACTTTATAAAAACAGTTGTTGATTAGTGTGTCCCACAAAATCATTCAGTCTTCCCCAACCAGAAGCCTGGATAAACCAAGAGATCCACAATCTGCTGAGGGCCAGAGCAGTGGAATTCAGGTCTGGTGACCATGAAAGATACAAGGGGTCCAGGTATGATCTCTGGAAATTCATCTCATGTGTGGTGGCAATTCCGGACCTAACTTGAATCACTGAAGGATGCTCGACAGCTGCGGCAGGGCTTGAATGCTATCACCTCCTACAAAGTGAAAACAGGTGACATAGGTGACAACAAGGCTTCAATCCCAGAATAGCTCAATGCCTTTTATGCTCACTTTGACCACCAAAATATGGAGGAATCTTCATAAACTCCCATAGTGCCCGATGACCCAGCGATTTCAGTCTCTGAGGCAGACTTGAGAGTATCCTTCACGAGGCTGAACCCACGGAAAGCATCCAACCCTGATAGGGTACCTGGCCGAGAACTAAAGACCCGTGCTGATCGACTGGCTGGAGTGTTCACTGAGATTTTTAACCTCTCGCTTCGGCAGTCTGAGGTACCCGCCTGCTTCAATTATACCGGTGTCTAAGAAGAACGTGGTAACCTGCCTCAACGACTATCATCCAGTAGCACTTACATCCACTGTGATGAAGTGCATCGAGAGGTTGGTGATGAAACATATCAACTCCTGTCTGAGAAGTGACTTGGATCCGCTCTAATTTGCCTACCGTCACAACAGGACTACAGCCGTTGCCATCTCGTTGTCTCTTCACTCAACCCTGGAACATTCAGATTGGCAACAACATCTCCTCCACAAGCTCCACCAGCACAAGTCTGTGTGCTTAGCCCCCTGTTCTATTCACCTTACACTTACCACTGTGTGGCCAAGTATAGCTCCAATGCCGCATTTAAGGTTGCCAATGACACCACTGACATAGGCCGAATCAAAGGTGATGATGAATCAACATACAGGAGGGAGATTGAAAATCTAGCTGAGTGATGTCAAAACACCAACCTCTCACTCAATGTCAGCCAGACCACAGAGCTGATTATTAACTTCAGGAGGGGGAAGACCAGGGGGGTCCATGAGCCAGTCCTCATTGGAGGTTCAGAGGTAGAGAATGTTAGTTTGTTTAAGTTTGTTTTAGAGGACCTGTCTAGGGTCCAACACACAAGTGTCATTACAGAGAAAGCACAGCAGCACCTCTACTTCCTGAGACAAACTTCTATTGATGTGTGGTGGAGAGTATATTGACTGGCTGCCAACACCAATGAGCTTGAACAGAAAAGCCTACAAGAAGTAGTGGATGTGGCCCATGGGTACAGCCCTCCCCACCACTGAGCTCATCTACACAGAGCACTGTTCCAGGAAAGCAGCATCTATCATCAAGGACCCCCACCATCCAGGATGTGCTCTCTTCTTGCTGCTGACATCAGGGAGGAGGTACAGGAACCTCAGGACCCACACCACCAGGTTCAGGAACAGTTATTACCCTTCAACCATTGGCTCTTGAACCAAAGGGGATAACTTCACTTAACTTCACTTGCCCATCATTGAAATGTTCCCACAACCTATGAACTCTTCACCTCACGTTCTCAATATTTATTGCATATTTATTATTTTTTTTCTTTTGTATTTGCACAGTTTGTTGTCTATTGCACTCTGGTTGTTTGTTCATCCTGTTGTGTTGTCTTTCATTAATTCTATTGAATTTCTTGAATTTAACGTGTATGCCCACAAGTAAATGAATCTCAGGGTTGTATATAGTGACATATACATACGCTGATAATAAATTTACTTTGAACTTTGATCCAGGATCTGACAAGTTATTTCCACTTCATCAAGATCATTAACTAGTAAAGTCATTTTCACTTCACCAACCAGTAAAGTTAATGGCACA
Source organism: Mobula birostris (assembly GCF_030028105.1). Taxonomy (NCBI): domain Eukaryota; kingdom Metazoa; phylum Chordata; class Chondrichthyes; order Myliobatiformes; family Myliobatidae; genus Mobula; species Mobula birostris. The sequence continues at coordinate 101,602,809 of NC_092381.1, forward strand.
AATAATAATGTTATAAGAACCTCTGCTGGTAATACATGTGCCTTTATGGCAAAATGGAGCATCAGTCAAAAGGAAGCAAGTGGAAATGCTCTGAGAGAATAAATTAGATGGGTCAAATGATCTAGATATTTTGTAAGAAAATGTAAACTTGAAATAGCAACACACACAAAATGCTGGAAGAACTCAGCAGGTAAGGCAGCATCTATGGAAAACCCTTCTTCAGGACACATCATGAATGACCACTTATTAAATAGTCATCACATCAACAAATTGCCAAATTGAAAAGATACTGTCATTAAGCTAAGGAAGTCTTAATTAGTAAAGTAATTATTATGACATTAAGGCCCTGAATTTGTAAAGTTGCTGCCATGACACTCAAGTTATCAACCTGTAAACTTCACCATTCAAGAGACACCCTCTTCTCGTTACTACCATCAGGGAGGAGGTACAGGAGCCAGAAGACTCCCAACCAATGGTTGAGAAACAGCTTCTTCCTCTCTGCCATGAAGTTTTTGAGTACTCCATGAACACTAGATTGCTATTCCTTTTTTAGCACTATTTATTTTGTAACTTAAAAGTTATTTTCTATCTTTGCACTGTAATGCTGCCACAAAACAAATTTCACATCACTTAAAACAGTGATATAAACCCCATTCAGATTCTGAATTAATGCCAGAGCAGCAATAGCTTTGGCAAAACTTCAAGAACTTCAAATAGCCTCCGCACAAGGGCTTGATGAATTACTTGTGTAATATCAAAAGTTATTGCTACAACACCTCCACTAACGTGGTCATAGCCAAAATACAGGGGATCATAACTAGTGACACTATTGCCATGAGGTTAAGAGCTTTTAGTAGAAAAGTGAAAACCATAAAACTATGAAAGCAAGTTAGTAAACCAACTGTTGTAATTCCAGGAGTATCAATGTATAAAATCTGTGCCAAAACATGTACAACTAGTAGAGCTACTGAAAAATTACCTAAGATTCCCGAATTATTAAAGCTATTGGCAAAAAACTGAGGGCCTTGACCAGTGAAGTGTCTTCCAAAAAAGCAAGAGGCTCATCCTGTGAAGTTGCTGCTATAAACTAAGACCTTGCAGAGTCAAGTTATTGCCATGATACCAAGGTCTTCAAACAGAAACATTAGTTCCCTCACATTGTCAACATCCAGCAATGGTACTGCCATAACACGAGAGCCTTGACAACTTCCACAAGACTGGAGAGTGACTAATATTATTCCATTGTTCAAAAAGGATAGTAAAGGACAGGCCTGGGAAATACAGGCTGGTGAGTCTGACTCCAGTTGTAAGGAAGTTACTGTAGGGAATTCTGAGGGACAAGATCTACCATCACTTAGATATTCAAGGCCTGATCAGGCATAGTCAGCATAGTGCTTTGTGTGGCAGGTCATGTCTGATATACTGCTTCTTTTGGAACTTTTCCAAAAGGTAATTAAGGGGATAAATGAAGATAGAGCAGTGGATGTTGTCCATATAGACCTTAGTGAGGTCTTTGACAAGGTCCTGCATGGCAGGCTGATCTAGAAGGTTAAATTGCATGCGATACAGGAGGAGTTAGTGAGGTGGGTTCAGAATTGGCTGATGATAGGCACAGAGGGTGATGGTTGAAGGTCAATTTTACAAATGGAGGCCTGTGACTAGTGGGGTGCCTCAGGGGTCAGTGTTGTTACACGTTACCTATGAAAATGGTTGGAATATGAATGCACATAGTATGATTAGCAAGTTTGCAGTTGATACTAAGTTAGGGGGTCTTGTAGATAGTGAAGCAAATTACAATGGTACAAAGGGATTTCAACCTTGGTAAGCGTGAGGTGATGTACTTTGGATAGTCAGATCAGAACGAGACTTGCACAGTGAATGGCAGGGTACTAACAGGGACAGCTTTCTGAATGTAGCCGCACAAGTAGACGGGGTTGGGAAGAAGGTGTTCAGCATGCTGGCTGTCATCAGTCAGGACACTGAATTTAAAAGTAGGGATGTTGCAGTTATATAAGTCGTTGGTGAGGCTGCACTTGTATTGTGTTCAGTTTTGGTCACCCTGTTATTGGAAAGACATCATCAAGTTGGAGAGGGTATGGAGGGGGTGTTGCTGCCTGGACTAGAGAGCCTTATTTACAGGGAGAGATAGGCCAAGCTGGACCTTTGCTCCCTGGAGTGTAGGAAAAAGAGGGGTGACCTTTAGAGGTTTATAAAATCATGAAGGGGGTGGATAAGTTGGATGGTTATCATCATTTTCCCAGTGTTCAGGATTCCAAAATCAGAGAGCATAGATAAAAGGTAAGAAAGGAGACATTTAAAAGAGACCTGAAGAGATAAGTTGTTTACACAGAGGTACCGGAGTACCTGGAATGAAGTGTAAGGTGGGTAGAACAGCAAGATTTAAGAAGCATTTTGGATAAGTGCAAGGAGGGGAGGGAGTTGGGGGGTTGTGGGTCAAATGTTGGCAACTCGGACTAGCAGGAAAGATGCTGTATTTGGCATGGACTAGTTGAGCTAAAGGGCCTGTTTCCATGCTCTATTAAAAAAAGAAAATAAGTCAATATCCAAGTGATTGTCTATAATGAGTTATGAACAATAACAGTTTAGTTATTAGCACAACAACTGGGGTCTCAGCTGGTAGTTATTGGCATAGCCCAAAGAACCTTGGCTGATAATATTATTGCATAGCAGCCACGGCTTCAAATCGGAAAGCTATTGGCATCACAATAAGGGCCTCAATGAGTTAAAACTATTGCTATAATGCCTAGGGGCCTGACCTGCAAACGTATCACTAATTGTTACATACCGTATACTAATGATGTAAATGTGAATGTAGGAGATTTGATTAGCAAATCTGCAGCTGACATGATGGTGTCGTTGACATAGAAGAGGGTATGAGGAAGCAATGCACTGATCCTGACACTCAGCTCATCTATCTTACAGGTTAAACAGAGGAGCTGAGAGTGTGGATTAGCACAAGGGATTGCAATCACAGAACACCTTGAGGGAAGTGTTGGACTGGCAGCTTAATGCTCTATGGTACAGAAGTGTCAGACATGACAGATTCGGGGCAAAAAGAGAAGGTGGTTGCTCTTCTGACAGGAAGAGCCATACTTAGGAAGGATCTCCTGAAGGATCAGCCAATCAGGTTATACAGCTGAAGCTAAGCAATAAGAAGATGCTGTATTATGATGGGGTTATTCTATTTGTCTCCCAATTTTCAGTGGGACTTGGAGAAAGGACATGTAGGCAGACACAGAAGTCTGTAAAATTTCATGGTTATATTAGTGGGGGTGGGGGGGTTAACTTCCCCAATATTGAGACAGATTGCTTTAATCTAGGAGGATCAGACGTGGAGGAATTTGTAAAATGCATTGGACAGGGTTTTCTGAAGAACTATGTACAGAGCCCTACTAGGGTGGGAGTTTACTTGACCCTAGAGAATAAGACAGGCAAGTGGCTAAAGTGTCTGCAGAGAAATCCAGAGGTCACAATGGAGAAAGATGAAGTTGGTCCTCAAGATAGAACTCTTAACAAGGGGAAGGTAGATTTCAATAGTATATGACAGGAACTCTTTGGAAGTCTATTGGAAGCAGCTGCTAGAGGGGAAAACAATATCCAATAATTAGGGGATGTGTAAGAGCTCAGAGGCAGCATGTCTCAGAAAGGGTAAGAAGCAAAGTTGATCATCGGGATGGCTAAGTGATTCAAGGCACTGCATTCAGTTCGCAATCTCACTGGATGCAGGGTTCAAATACCATTCTTGACAGCTAGGTATTTTCTTCCTGAGACCAGAAGACACTTCAGCAAATTGTGCACACAACTCAGCACATTACAGAAACCAACCTCCCTTCCATGGATTGCACGCACTCCTCTCGCTGCTTTAGAAAAACAGCCAGCACAATCAAAGCTACCTCCACCCCAGACGTCCTTTCTTCTCCCACTTCCCATCAAACAGAAGATACAAAATCCTGAGAGCATGGACCACAGTGCTCAAGATCTCCTTCTATCCTGCTGTTATAAGACATTGAGCAGACCTCTTGTATGATAAGATGAACTCTTGACATTGCAATCTACCCAGATATGGCCATGCACTTAGTATAAGTCTACACTTTTACTTTCTCTGTAAAACTTTATCTGCATTCTTATATCGGATTAGATGAAATTATCTGTATGGATGGAATGCAAAACATTTTTCACTGTATCTAACAAAATAAACCAATTTACCAAGTTTAAGGAAACTTCAATTCACAGCGCTTGATCAGGAAAAAGAAGAAAGGGTATGTTAGGTGTAGGGAATTGGCATTGAATAAGTCTTTTGAAATTTACAGTGATACAGGAAAAAACTTAAGAAAGACATTAGAAGAGGTCATGAAATGACTCTGTCAACCAGGATATGAAAGGGAAGGGTGTGCAGCCAGAAGTTGTAGTACTTATTGGTACCAACAACGTGGGTAGGAAAAGGGATTAAGTCCTGAAGAGAGAATATAGGCAGCTAGGTAGAAAGCTGAGAAGCAGGACCTGAAGTGTAGTAATCTATAGATTACTGCCTGTGCCACATGGTGATGAAGATAAGAATAGGATGATTTGGCAGATGAATGCATGGCTGAGGAATTGGTGCAGAGGTAATGTTTCAGATAAGGTATGACCTGCTGTGGGCATGTGGCCAAGTGGTTAAGGCATTGGACTAGTGACCTGAAGGTCGTGAGTTCGAGCCCCAGCCGAGGGAACGTGTTGTGTCCTTCAGCAAGGCACTTAATCACACATTGCTCTGCGACCACACTCGTGCCAAGCTGTATGGGTCCTAATGCCCTTCCCTTGGACAACATTGGTGTCGTGGAGAGGGGAGACTTGCAGCATGGGCAACTGCTGGTCTTCCATACAACCTTGCACCCTGGAGAGTGAAGACTTTCCAGGTGCAGATCCGTGGTCTCGCAAGACTAACGGACGACCTGTACAAAAATAGTGGGTCACACCTGAACTTGTGGGGGAACAGTCATGTTGTGATCAGGTTTGCTCAAGCTTTTGTAAAGGTTTAAAACTAATTTGGCAGGGACAGAGAAGAGGATAGGGCAGTTGACATACCAGTAGATGCACTGTACAGTAAGACTGTAAGGAAGGATATGCGGTTGATAGGGAAAGATTGCAGTCAGTGGGAAAAGTTGAAGTGTGTCTGTAAACTAAATAGTTTAAATGCAGGAGAGGTTATGAAAGTATCCAGAATAAATTTAAAAAACAAATTTAAAAAGTTTTCTCCAGGGTAGTAATCTTTGGACTGATGCTTGTGTCAAATGCCAGTGAGGATAAGATAGACAGATGAATGCGTAGCTGAAGAATTGGTGCATGGGGCATGGTATCAGACTTCTGGATCATTGGGATCTCACTGGGGAAGGTATGACCAATAGAAAAAGGACAGGTTACACCTGAACCTGAAGGGAACCGATATCCTTGCAGGCAGTTTGCTACAGCAGTTCAAGAGGGTTTAAACTAATTTTCCGGAATGGGAACTGGAGAGATAGGGCTAAGGATGGGACAGCTGGTATAGAACCAGATGCAGTGAGATGATGAGAATGAACAGGCAGATGAAAAGGCAAAATTGCAGTTAGTGGGATAAGTTAAGGTGTAGCAGGGGGCCAAAATCAAAAACAGTGATGAATAGAGGACTGAAAGTGTTATATTTGAATTCATGCAGTATACAGAATAAGTTAGATGATATTGTAGTGCAGTTAGAGATTGGCAGTCATGATGTTACAGACATCTCTGAGAAAGAAGTTCATAGTTGGGAGCTTACAACCAAGTGTACACATTGTATTCAAGCACAGGAAGATAGGCAGAAGGGGTGGGTTGGCTGGTTGACTTTATTGGTAAAAAAATGAAATCAAATTGTTAGAAAGAGGTAAAATAGGATCAGAAGGTATAGAATCCTTGTGGGTAGAGTTAAGAAATTGAGAGGGTAAAAAGACCCTGATGGAAGTTACATTTAGCCTTCCAAACAGTAGCCAGGATGTGAAATACAAATTACAAATGGAAGATGGAAAAGGCTTGCAAAAAGGACAATGTTGCGATAATCATGGGGGATTTCAATATGTAGGTAGATTGGGAAAATTAGGTTGGTGCTGGATCCCAAGAGAGGGTATTAGAATGCTTTATAGAGCAGCCTATGGTTGAGCCTGCTAGGGAGAAGGCAATTCTGGATTGGGTGCAATGAACAAGCTTTAATTAGGGAGCTTATGGTAAAGGAACTCTTAGGAGGCAGTGATCATATGATAGAATTTACTCTACGGTTTGAGGAGGAGGAGCTACAATCAGATGTATCAGTATTATAGTGGAGGAAAGGGAATTACAGAGGCATGACAGAGAATCTAGCCAAAGTTGATTGGAAGGGGACGCTAGAAGGAATGAAGGCAGAAGAGCAATGGCTAGAACTTCTGAGAACAATTCAGATGGCGCAGGATAGATTCATCCCAAAGATGAAGAAGTATTCTAAAAGGAGGATGAGGCCACCGTGGCTAACAAGGGAAGTCAAAGACAACATAAAAGCTATAAAGAGGGCATATTTTAAAAAAAATAGTGGGAAGGTAGAGGATTGGGAAGTTTTAAAAACCAACAGAAGGCAACTAAAAAAGTCATAAGGAAAGAAACGATGAAATATGAATGCAAGCTAGCCAATAATATAGAAGAAGATACAGAAAGTTTTTTCAGATACTTAAAGAGTAAATGAGAGGTGAGCATGGATATCAGACCGCTGGAAAATGACGCTGGAGAGGTAGTAACGGAGGACAAAGTAATGGTGGATGAACTCAATAAGTACTTAGAATCAGTCTTCACTGTGTAAGAAACTAGCAGTGTGGAAGCAATTCAAGAGTGTCAGGGGTCAGAAGAGAGTGCAGTTGCTATTACCAAGGAGAAGGTGATTGGGAAGCTGAAAAGTCTGAAGATAGATAAGTCAACAGGACAAGATGGACTACACCCCAGAGTTCTGATAGAGGTAGGTGAAGAGAATGTGGAGGCATTAATAATTATCTTTTAAGAATCACTAGATTCTGGAATGGTTCCTGAAGAATGGAAAATTGTAAATGTCACTCCACTCTTTAAGAAGGGAGGGGGACAGAAGAAAGGAAATTATAAGCCTGTTAGCCTGACTTCAGTGGTTGGAAATATGTTGCAGCCTATTATAAAGGATGAGGTTTCAGGGTACTTGGAGGGAGATGATAAAATAGGCCAAAGTCAGCTTGATTTTCTCAAGGGGATAACTTGGCTGACAAATTGAGGAAATAACAGGCAGGATAGACAAAGGAGTCAATGGATGTTGTTTATTTGGATTTTCAGAAAGCCTTTGACAAGGTGCCACACATGAGGCTGCTTAACAAGATAAGAGCCCGTGGTATTACAGGAAATGTTCTAACATGGATAGAAGATTGGCAGACCGGTAGGAGAAAAACAGTCGGAATAAAGCTGCTGGTTACTAGCAGTGTGCTGCAGGGGTCGGGGCTGGGACTGCTTCTTTTCACGTTATAAGTCAATGATTTTGAATGAAAGAACTGATGGCTTTGTGGCCATGTTTGTGATCATGAGATAAAGTGGAGGAGCAGTTAGTGTTGAGGAAGCAGGGTGTCCGTAGAAGGACTTGGGCAGATTGGGGAAATGGGCAAAGAAGTGGAAAAAATGCAATATACACTAGATAATTACAATGTCATGCACTTTGGTAGAAGGAATAAAGGTGTGTACTATTTTCTAAATGGGGAGAAAATTCAAAAATCAAAGGTGCAAAGAGGCTCATGCAAGATTCCCTAAAGATTAACCTGCAGGTTAAATCAGTGTAGGGAAGGCAAACTCCATTTTAGCATTCATTTCAAGAGGATTAGAATACAAAAGCAAGGATGTAATGCTGAAGCTTTATAAGGAATTGGTCAGACGACACTTCAGAGTATTGTGAGCAGTTTTGGGCCCTTATCTGAGAAAAGGTATGCTAGCAGCATTGGAAATGGTCCAAAGAAGGTTTACGGGAATGATCCCAGGAATGAAAGGATTAACATATGAGGAACATTTGATGGATCGGGGCCTGTGCTCTCTGGAACTTAGAAGAATGAGAAGGAATTTCATTGACACTTATCAAGTTTTGAAAAGCCTAGATAGGGTGGATGTGGAGAAGAAGTTTCCTATAGTGGGGGGGCAGGTGGTCTAGAACCAGTGGGCATGGCCTCAGATTAGAGGATGTCCATTTAGAGCGGAGAGGAAGAAAAAAATTCTTTAGGCAGAGGGCGGGGATCTGTGGAATTCATTGCCACATATGGCTGTGCAGGCCAAGTCATTGGGTATAGTTAAGGCGGAGGTTGAAAGGTTCTTGATTAATCAGAGTGGCAAAGGTCACAGGAAGAAGGCAGAAGAAAGGGGGTTGAGAGGGATAATAAATCAGCCATAATGGAATGGTGGAGCAGACTCGATGAGCCAAATGGCCTAATTTTGTCCCTATGTCGTAAGGTCTTAAGGTGTAATTTATCCCAAGATGATACAGAACGAGAAATTGCTCCGATTAAGATTTTTGCATCTTCGTTAGCCTGGGTGAAAGATCAGAAGTCTGGCGATCGGCTAATGCTGTCCTCTTGTTCGAAAAGGGCAGTAGGTACAAGCCTGGCAGCTACAGAATGGTAAAGCCTTACATCTGTAGTGGAAAGTTGTTAGAGAAGGGTTTAAGTGCAGAGTTTATGTTCACTTGGAAAGGCAGGAGCTGGTTAGGAGAAGCTTGCATGGCTTTGGGCAGGGAGATGGCTCACAAAACTGAGGTTTTTGAGGAGGCAACTAAGAAAATTGATAAAGGAAAGTGGTAGACCTGTTCCATAAGGACTTCTGAAGTTTTTTGTAGATTACAGGGGAGTAATCCAAGGAATGGCAAATGAATTTCAACACAGATAAATGTCAGGTGATGCATTTTGGAAAGCCAAACCAGTGTAGGATTGACAGTATGCATAGCAGGGCACTAGGGAATGTAATGGAACAGAAGAACCTAGGAGTACAAGTGCGTAATTTGTGAAAAAGATGTTCAGCACACTGGCCTTCATCAGTCAGGTACTGAGTATAGAAGTTGGGATATTCCATTTAAGTAAGTTGTTGGTGAGTTGTTGGTGGTACTTGGGAGTCCTGTGTAGCTTTGGTCACCCTGTAACATGAAAAATATGCTTAAACTGGAAATAGTGCAAGAAAATGTTATGAGGGTATTGCCAGTATTACAGGGACTGAATTATAGGGAGAGGTCGACCAGGTTAGCTCCTTATTCCTTGGAACACAGGAAGGTGAGGGTGACCTCATAGAGATGTTTAATATTATCAGAGGCATAGATAAGGTGGACATTAACCATCTTTTCTCCAGGGTAAGATTCCAAAATTAGGGTACAGAGATTTAAGGTGACAGAGGAAAGATTTAGACCATAATATCATAAAATATAGTAGCAGAATTAAGCCATTTGGCCCATTGAGACTGCTCCACCATTTCATCATGGTTGATCCATTTTGACTCTCAACCCCAATCTCCTGCCTTCCCCCGTATCCCTTTATGCCCTGACCAATCAAGAACCTATCAACCTCTGCCTTAAATATACATAAAGACTTGGCCTCCACAGCTGCCTGTGGCCATGAATTCCACACATTCACCACTCTCTAGCTAAAGAAATTCCTCCTCATCTCTGTTCTAAAAGGATGCCCCTCTATTTTGAGGCTTTGTACTCTGGTCTTAGACGCTCCCTCCATAGAAAATATCCTCTCCACGTCCACTCTATCAAGGCCTTTCACCATATAGATTTCAATCTATCCCTCCCCCCCACCATTCTCCTAAATTCCAGTGAATGCAGGCCCAGAGCCATCAAATGTTCTTAGTATGACAAGTCATTCAATCCTGGAATCATTTTCATGAACCTCCTTAGAATCCTCTCCAATTTCTAAGATAAGGAGCCCAAAACTGCACACAGTACTCCAAGTGATGCCTCACCAGTGCTTTATAAAGTCTCAACAGTACACCTTTGCTTTTTGAAAGGAAATTGAGGGGTAAATTTTTCATGCAGAGAGTGGTGAGTATATGGAATGAGCTGCCACAGGAAGTATTGGAGGCAGGTACAATAATATCATTTAAGAAGCACTTCAGGATGGATATATTGTGGGGAGGTGACTGGAGAGATACGGGTTGAGATCAGGAAATTAGGGCTAGCTAGGTGAACAACATAACTCAACACAAGAATCCACAAAGCAGTCTGATCAAAGGTTTAAGGCACAAGTAATCCAAGGAGCATTGGCAAAATGATTTGAAACTGACTGGGTGATAGGAAGCAGAGGTTAGTAGTGATTTTATTCTTACTGGAAGTCTGCAACCACTAGGGTGCTGCAAGGGTCAGTGCTCGGACCTTTGACGTTTGTAACATCTATAAATGACTTGGATGAGAAGATAGGTGGTCTGATTAGTAAGTCTGCAGATGAAACTAAGATAAAAGGAGTTGCAGGTAACAAAAATGGATGTCTAAGGATACAGTAAGACATAGTTCAGCTGGAAAGTTGAGCAGAGAGTTGGCAGATGGAATTTAATACAGATAAGTGTGAGGTATTGCACTTTGTGAGGTCAAGTTCTGGTAGGACATTTTGAGTAAGTGGCAGTGACCTTAGGATTGTTGATATACATAAAAGGGTTTGTGGTGAAAGTCCATAGCTCATGGAAAGTGGCAACACAGATGGACAGGGCCGCAAGGAAAGCAGGGAGATTGGATAGGCTGCAACTACTTTCCCTGGTGCAAAGGAGGCTGAGGAGTGACCTTCCAGAGGGGCATAGATAGGATAGATGGTCTCTATTCCAGGGCTGGTTAGTCTAAAACTAGAGGCGCAGGTTAAGAAACAAGATCTAAAGGACAGGTTTTTCTCACTGATGGTTACTGAAACAAGCTGCCAGAGGAGATGGGCTAGGCAGATACAGTTACAAAGCATTTGGACAGGAAAGGAGTAGAGGGACATGGTCCTAATGTGGGCAAACGGCATCTGCAAAGAAAGGCACCATGGATGAGGCGAGTTAAACTGGCCAAGACAAGGCTGACCACTTCAAAGGCACATTTCTTTGCAGAGGTCAAAGAAGTAAATGTTAGTCTTGCCTACCACTGCAACAATTTTTATTTTTATTTTTCTCGTTACCCTGAGTGCCTTCTCCTTTGATTTACTCTGATACCTCCCAAATAGTGGAATCAGTCAGGCAAGGGATTGGTGGGTGAGGTGAATCTCTTTCTGATCCATTTGCAGCCCAGCAGCAGTGAGTCACAACGCTCAGTGGGTGTGACACTGGCCCTTGCTTCTGCTGATCACCATTAATTGGTTCACAGAGACGTCTGCATCTGTGACAAATAGCTGCAAGAACACTTCATGCCTTCTGCAACTGGTTTGAAACTGCAATTGAATCTTGTCACATGATGCAACATATGTTTCAAGTATTAATGTTTATTAAAAAAAACATATTTGCAATTCCAGTCTCTTGAAATGCTGATGAGAAGACAGTTGGAGCTTGCGATTGTTAAGGAGTGAGAGAAATGGAGATACAGGTCAGCCACTGAGTGATGGGGTGAGGCTGCTGGCAGAAAGGATCACGGTGTATCTGTGTATTTGTTGAATTGCTAGGTGTTTGCATTAATTTGCAGGCATGTAGCACAGAGGTGGGGTAAGGGGATAACATTTATGCTCTACATTAGATGGGGATGGGAAATATAAAGCACACACATGCCCTTTTGCCCTCAAGTAACCTTTGTTGGAATAAGGTGATGATATATTTGGTCTGTGGTGATTCCAGGATAGCTAAGGATCCCACTAACAGTAACTGATTGCCTTCATTGGTGAAGAATGGCTTTGTGACTGGAGTTATGGTCCTCCCAAGACAGAATTGGTAAAGGACACAGACTGTCCCAGGGTAATAAACTAACTCCATTTGTACAGACATCCACAAGTCATAAAATAGACAAAAATCTTTCCAATATGGTAGCTATTCCTCCACAGCACTGCAATGACTGGCATTAAAAGTACACAAGATCAATAAAGAACAATTACTCTAAGTGGAGAGAGAGGGTAAACTAGTTCTGCCATTTGTTAGAATACACATATGTAAGTCTGACTTGTAAATTCAATAATATGAGAGCTCCTTTGTGTTTACAGGGTCTAATAGTCCGCTGTTCTTCACTCGGGGGAAATGTGTGCTCTTCATCCCTATCTCTCTCTCTCTCTCTATACTCAGAAAGAAGGCTTCCTCTAAATTGCATTGCAGAAGATTTGTTAATGTTTATAAGGATAAAACGATCGGATATTGCCTCCACCGACTTCAGTAGTAGAGATTGAGAAACAGCTGCGGAAAATTCAGTGCTGTGTCCTCATATTAAATATTCAGCCATGTGCCTGATGGAATATTAATCAGTTTATTCACATCCACTGCCCATGGGAAGAGCTGGTATCCGACTGGGCTCAAATCTGGATCAGCATTTGGACAACGGGAGAGCGCAAAGCATTGTTGCCCAGTTGTGAGGCAGCCCTGGTGTGGGCTGTTTGGGGAGGGGCTCCGCATAACCAATGAACACAAAGCAACTACCGCAGATCAACAGTCTGTTTAAGAAGCAACTGAAAGCATAATCCTTTGGATTTTATTTGCAATGATCTGCAGAATATTAATTATTCAAAGCAAAGCAGAAAACTGTTGCCCACCCGGTTCCTCTCAGCGCTTCATGATCAAGCAAGCCCTGCGTTTAACACTCAGCAAGGTAACAACTCACAAACAGCAGGCACCCCCGTCACACTCATTGCCATCACAAAGCAACAGCAGCCAGAAATTCAGTGACCAGGACTGCAGCATGCATTAACAATGCTACAATCTCATCAGTAGTATTTATTTACAAGTGCTCACACTCCCCATTCCAGAATGTAACTCATTGACTTGTCCAGCTCAAACTTCAGTCAGATTCAAAACAGAAAGCAGAGACACAAGAGACTGCAGATGCTTTAATCTCAAGCAACACACAATGTGCTAGAGGAACTCAATAGGTTGAGAGGGTCTTTTGGCCTGAACCATCAACAATTCTTATCCCTCTCTCCCCCCCATCCCCGGCCCCCCACAGACGCTACCTGCCTCATTGAGTTCCTCTGGCAAATTGATATTATTAATGCAGATTCACTGCTGCAAGTCTGACATTCTAGCTATAAAATCTCTCTCCCCCACTCCCAATCCAAGAATCCTGTGATTGGATTCCAGTTAAAAATTCATCCCCAAATGAATTTTTCCTATCATTTCAGATACAAACCACCTCAACAGAAACACACGTTGGGGTCCCAGCAGGGTTGTAGACTGTGACAATCAATCAACCAATAAGCATAATGAAGACAAACATAGATCTCTGTATGCATATACAAGTCCTATTGAAGTCAAATTTAAATTCCCTCCATAAAGATAAGGGAACGGCAGTGCAAGGTTCTGAACTTTACACAATGACGCTCAACTGAAACTCCAACTTGCAATGATGGACTTGAAAGACCTCTCCCAAACTTGATCTCTCAATAGGATCATCCTATGGGCAAAGAGAGGGGCATTAACATCAGCTTAGGTTCTTCCTAATGAGAAAAACAGGGCAGTGGAACTAGTCTGGAACAGATTCTGGGCTGCGGGAAGAGTGAGGCAGCAGAAAACATAGAAAACGTACATAACGATACAGGCCCTTCACCCCACAAAGCTGTGCCGAACATGTCCCTACCTTAGGACTACCTAGGTTTTACCCATAGGCCTCTATTTTTCTAAGCTCCACGTAGCCATCCAGGAGTCTCTTAAAAGACCCTATCGTTTCCGCCTCCACCACCGCCGTCGGCAGCCCATTCCACGCACTCACCACTCTGCGTAAAAAAAACTTACCCCGACATCTCCTCTGTACCTACTTCCAAGCACCTTAAAACTATGCCCTCTCGTGCTAGCCATTTCAGCCCTGGGGAAAAGACGCTGACCATCCACATGATAAATGCCTCTCATTATCTTGTACACCTCTATCAGATCACCTCTCATCCTCCGTCACTCCAAGCAGAAAAGGCCAAGTTCTCTCAACCTATTCTCATAAGGCATGCTCCCCAATCCAGGCAACATCCTTGTAAATCTCCTCTGCACCCTTTCTATGGTTTCCACATCCTTCCTGTAGTGAGGCAACCAGAATTGAGCACAGTACTCCAAGTGGGGTCTGACCAGGGTCCTATATAGCTGCACCATTACCCCTTGGCTCTTAAACTCAATCCCACGATTGATGAAGGCCAATGCACCATACGCCTTCTTAACCACACAGTCAACCTGCATAGCAGCTTTGAGTGCCCTATGGACTCAGACCCCAAGATCCCTCTGATCCTCCACACTGCCAAGAGTCTTACCATTAATGCTATATTCTGCCATCATATTAGATCTTCCAAAATGAACCATCTCACACTTATTTGGGTTGAACTCCATCTGCCACTTCTCAGCCCAGTTTTGCATCAATGTCCCGCTGTAACCTCGGACGGTCCTCCACACTATCCACAACACCCCCAACCTTTGTGTCATTAGCAAGTTTACTAACCCAACCCTCAACTTCCTCATCCAGGCCATTTATAAAACTCACAAAGAGTAGGGGTCCCAGAACCCAACCCTGAGGCACACCACTGGTCATCGGCCTCCGTGTAGAATGTCTGATTTTTCCAGAAGAGTGAAAAACGATTGAAGGAAGAGGATTAGTTAAGGAATTATAAGGAGAATTTTCCGTTTCTTGTGGTGTTCCAAGGCAGAATTTAACCAATGAAGTATATGTCAAATGCGGCGGCATTGCCAAATGTGGCTTCTAATTTACATACAGCACACTTCTATAAACATCAATGTGATCATGACCATATAATCCTGTTGAATGAGTGTTACGATTGGACAGAATATGAGTGATAGTTCCCATCCTCTACTTTATATAATACCTTGATATATATCCCTCTCCCTCCCCACGACAGAAACCCACCACTCTCTGAGCTCTTGTCTGAATTGGGACTTTTATTGATGATTGAAAAGTGTTGAGCTGCATGCACAATTTCTCAGATTATGAAGCAGTCTGCTCCCATATCTCAGCTTGGGTGAAGAGGTTCCACAACCACTATTGCAGTTAGGACTCTAATGTTGACCGAGCACTAGTGACAAGATCACTAGTGATCACTAGACCTTCTGTTCACCTTTTCTTTTTCATTTCTTTAAAGAATTAAATGTCTTTTAATATGTTGGCATCAGTCCAAGTTACATTTTTGGACAGTCACAAAAAAAAACTCTTCAACTAGTAAAGGTATGCTTGGCAAAAGGGTAGGGTCTTCAAAAGTGAAATATTGAGAGTGCAGAGCTTGTATGTTCCTGTTACAATAAAAGGCAAGGCTTAGGTTTAGGGAATCTTTTCTTGAGTGATATTGAGGTCCTGGTTAAGAAAAAGGAGGTGCATACCAAATATAGACAGCAAAGAACACATGAAGAAAACACACAAGAAGGAAATCAGGAGAGGGTGCCTTAGCAGACAATATGAAGAGGATTCCAAGGGCTTCTACAGACACATTAAGAGTAAAAGGTGAACAAGAGACAAAATTAGTCCTCTTGAAAATCAGCATGGCCATCTATGCATGGAGAATGAAGAGATGGGGGAGATCTTAAATCGATCTTTTTGCTTCTATATTTACTCGAAGATAGACTCAAGACCTGAAAGAACTGAGGCAAAGCAGCACTGAGGTCAAGAACTGTATCTGGATTACAGATAAGGAAATGCTTGCTTTTGTGAGGCAAATTAGGATGGCCCATTAGATGCAAAGGGGTACCTGACAAGGTATCCCCTTGCACCTGGTGGGAGGCTAGTGCAGAAATTGCAGGAATCCTCTCAGTGGTTGATCTTTCATTGATCCTGTTATAGTTGCTATTCTATTGATTTGCTGAATATGCCCACAAGAAAATTAATCTCAGAGTTCTATATAGTCATAGTCATACTTCATTGATCCCGAGGGAAATTGGGTAATATGGTGACATACATATAATCTGATAATAAAATTACTTTCAATTTTGAGGTATTTAAGATGTCCTTAGCCACAGGTGAGGTGCTGAAGGATTGGAGTACAGCTAATGCCATTCCATTGTTCAAGAAAGACCAAGAATGAGCCAGGAAATTATAGGCCAGTGATCCAGACAGTGGTAGTGGGTAAATTATTGGAAGGCATTCGAAGAGACAGGATATATGAGTATTTGGACAGACTGATCCTGATTAAGACAAGATCATAAGACATAGGAGCAGAATTAGACTATTCGGCCCTTTGGGTCTGCTCCATGTTTGATTTATTATCCCTCTCAATCTGCTGCCTTCTCCCCATAACCTTTGACACCTTTACTAAACAAGAAATGTTCAATCTCTGCTTTAAATATACCCAGTGGCTTGGCCTTCACAGCTGCCTGTGGTAATAAATTCCACAGATTTTCCACCCTCTGGCTAAAGAAATTCTGCTTCAGCTCTGTTCTGAAGGGACGTCTTTGTATTCTGAGGATTAGGAACATTCAACATGGCTGTGTGCACGGTGGGTTGTGTCTAACCAATCTTACAGAGTTTTTTGAGAAGGTTACCAGGAAAGTTGATCAGGAAAAACGGTGGACATGGTCTACATGGACTTTAGCACGACTTTTGACTAAGTTCCACACGGGAGACTGATCAAGATGGTTCGGTCGCTTGGCATTTAGTATAAATTGGATTCAATAGAAAGAAGCCAGAGAATGGTAGTAAATGGCTTCCTCTCTGACTGGAGGCCTGTAACTAGGGATATGCCACAGGAATTGGTGCTGAGTCCATTGTTGTTTGTCACCTATATTAGGGATTTGGATGATAATGTAGTAAATTGGATCAGCAAATTTGGGAATGACACCGAGATTGGGAGCACAGTCAACAGCGAGAGAAAGCTATCAAAGGTTACACAAGGATCTGAACCATCTGGAAAAATGGCAGATGGAATTACATGCAGACAAGAGTGTGGTGATGCACTTTGGAAGGTCAACAAAGGGTTAGGATTTATAGAGTAAACAGAGGGCACTGAGAAGCGTGGTAGAACAAATCTAGGAATACAGATCCATAAATCCTTGAAAGTGGTATCACAGATAGATAGGGTCATAAAGAGAGATTTTGTCACATTGGCATTCATAAATCAGAGTATTACGTACTCTGGAATGTTATGTTGAAGTTGTGTGAAGATGTTGGTGAGGTCCATTTTGGAATATTATGAGCAGTTCTGGTCACCTACCTACAGGAAAGATATAATAAAATTCAAAAAGTACAGAGAAAATTTACAAGATGCTGTCGGGACTTGAGGACCTGAGTTATAGGAAAAGTCTGAATGGATTAAGACTTTATCTCCTGGAGAATAAGAGAAAGAGGGGATATTTGATAGAGGTATACAAAATTATGAGGGGCATATACAAGCGTAAATGCAAGCAAGATTTTTCCTCCAAAGTTGGTTGAGAGTAGAGAGTAGGTCATAGATTAAGGTGAAAGGTGAAACATTTTAGGGGAATCTAAGATTGAACTTCTTCACTCAGAGGGTGATATGAATGTGGAATGAGCAGTCAGTGGAAGTAGTGGATACGGGTTTGATTGTAACATTGAGGAGAAGTTTAGATAACTACATGGGTAGGGTATGGAGGGCTATGGTCCAGGTGCGAGTCGATGGGACTAGGCTGAATAACAGTTCAGCATGAAGTAGATGGGCCAAAGGTCATGTTTCCGCACTGTAGTGCTCTATGACTCTCTGTGACTCTGTGACACTAGTTGCCAGGACTAGAGGGCACAAATTACAGGGAGGTATTTGTTGGGCTATGTCTTTATTCCTTAGAACACAAGAGAATGAGCGGGGACCTTACTGATGCCTCTCATAGATTTAAGCACTTCTATGAAGTAGATGGTAACAGTCTTTTCCCCATGGCAGGGGAGTCCAAGGCTACGGGAGTTATATGTTACGATGAAAGGAGGAAAGATTTTAAAGGGACCTGTGTAACAACATTTTTCATGCATAAGGTGGTGAGTATAAGCTGCCAGAGGGAGTGGTTGAGGCAGGTTCAATGGTATAATTTCATTCATCTATTATTATGTATAGTAGGTTTGCATGTATGTACGTGCCACTATATATAACGATTTGAATGAATCGAACACATTTGTATAATCAGAAGAAAGCACACCAGCAGCTCTACTTGTTTAAGAGTTCACGGAGATTCGGTGCGTCACCAACGACGCTTGCAAATTTCTACAGTGGAGAGGATTCTGACTGGCTGCATCTCAGCCTCGCACTGAGGCTCCAATGTACAGGACTGCAAAGGGCTGCAGCTTTATGGATTCAGCTGGCTCCATCACAGGCATGACCCTCTCCACGTCAAGAAGGTGACACCCATCACTCAGTTCACTCACCATCTGGGGCATGGCCTCTCTTCTCATTACCTCCATGGGGAAGGAGGTAATAGAGCCTCAAGACCCACATTCAAATGATTTAGGAACAGCACCTTCACCTTTGCCATCAAATTTCTGAACAGTCCACAAACCCATTACGCTACATAATTATTCCATTTTTTGCATTATTTATTTTATAATTATAGTCAATTTATCTCTTGGCTCTGTGTTGCTGCAAAACAACAAATTTCAAGACACGGTTCTGATTCTGATTTATTTAAGCCCTTGGATGAATCGGCGGAGGCACGGGCTGAACTCTAAACTTTGAAACTGGGTCAAGCTGGGTGGGCCATAGGGCCTGTCTATACCCATGCTATATTGCTCAGTGACAATATTCTATAGAGAAGGAAACCTGAAGTTCTCATCTGATCTGACCCGTCTGAGTCTAATTGCTGCTCAACACTCCAGGGACTAAAGTAACTTATTTGATTAGCATCTGGCACCCTAAACAAATCCTGACGCCTTAGACCACAGATATGACATGAATCAGCAATACAAGGTTCGTCAGCAGCACTTCCTACAAACAAATTGCCAGGACTCAACCCAACCACTTCCCACACCCATTGTCTCTGCCAGTATGTCACACACATCGCTCCCCATAATTGGTGGTATCTACAGCAAGCACCGCTTCATCCAATGATCCCACCATCCAATCCATACCATCAAGCAGAAATCTACACTCTCAAGTTCAAGAACAGATGCTTCCCTTCAATCATACAGTTCTTGAGCAAACAAGCACTAAAATTTAGCAACACCGTGACTATGTTGTCATTCAAACATGTACAAATGCACAAACAAGAAGCTTAATATTTCTTCCAAGATAAACCCTCATCTCCAGGTCTTGCACTGTGTCTACTTGGAAACATATTGACCGTTCCTTCATCAGCACTGGATTGGCATCGGAAAGTTGGTCTACTCTTCCTTCCCGAAATATCCCCAGGATGGGAAATGTATACTTCCATTGAAATGTGCACATATATTAATTTTATAAAGTGCTTAACATTTCTGTACTACTCAGGTATCAGGCAACAACTACTGCCAACAACATATTCCATCACCATTTGGGATCAACCAAAAGCAGAAACCAACCTGATCCAACCATGGGCTACAGTAAAAGACCCATTCTTAACTGGCATTAGACAGCGGTACACAGTGAAAGCACAAGTATAATCATGAGGCAACTCTGGGTGAAGGCTTGTGCTAACACTACCACATTTCAAGGTGCATCACAAATTGTGAGTTGGGTGGAGGAGAAATTCAGAGAAAATCTCTTAGAGTTCACTGAAGGCATCCAGTCAAATCAACAAATCAAGAAGCAGTGTTAATGCCAGCTACAAGTTAGCTTACCTCATTACAATTCTGCATAACAATGTACTCTCACACACTGATTAAATGGTAAAAAAAAATTACCTGCATTGATGATTGAAACAAGTAGCGAAGCCATTTAATAGCTCAGTCCAGCAGATGAAAATTTTCTACAATATGTCAAGAATACAACATAAAGCCACATGTGTGACATTGAAAATCAATGAAGTGCACAGCCAGGGCCACATTTCCAGGTCAGGGAAACTTTCAGTTTTACCCTAGCTTTTGTAACAGGGACAGCAGCTTCCATGGACCAGAGTTTCTCAGCACCCCCATTTAACGCTCCCTTGTTTCTTCGTGAAATGACAAAGAAACAGCACCTGGGCTGATCTAGTTCCGTCAATGTACTTGGGATTTTCTTGTGGCGGCTTGGGCAAAGATGCAGAGACGTGAAACTAGGGAATGAATGTGTTACACATCATTGAACAGTCACTGAGAGATGAGGAAAGTTGGGGGAATGAGGGGGGGGATGGATGAGCAGATGGGTGGCAGGGTTGAGTTCATGGTGGGACAGATGAATGGGAAGATATTCCATGCCCCAACATAAAATCGGGATGTGGAATATAAAGTAAAAGTTGGGCAGTATGTCACCATGTTAGAAAACACTAGTGCTGTGTGCAGTTCTGATGTGACTGCTCTGGAGACAGGGCAGCAGAGGTTCACTGGAGTGTTGACTGGATTGAAGGATTTAGTGGTGGGAAGTGATTGGACAGGCTGGG
The DNA here is from genome assembly GCF_030028105.1 of Mobula birostris. Taxonomy (NCBI): domain Eukaryota; kingdom Metazoa; phylum Chordata; class Chondrichthyes; order Myliobatiformes; family Myliobatidae; genus Mobula; species Mobula birostris. Next base: position 101,623,389 of record NC_092381.1, read on the forward strand.
CTTACTTTTTCTTGAGCGAAGGATGACCTGGTAGACGTATATAAGGTTATGAAATGTGTAGATAGGGTAAATACTCAGAAGTATTTTCCCCACAGTACTTTTAATAAAAACAAGAGTTATAGTGAGAGAAAGGAAATTTAAAAGGGATCTGGGAGGTAAGTTTTTTTTTTACAGAGAGTGATTGATATCTGTAACTTAGTGCCAGAGGTCATGGTGCAAGCAGACACAATAGGATAATGTCCTAATGCAGGCAAATGGGGATAGTATAAATGGACAGAAAGGTGGACATGACGTGGTGAGCCGAAGGGCAGTTTCGGATCTGTAGCACTCTGAGATTTGGGATGAGATGGCAGCGGGAAGGTGGTGGATTGGGTGAGACGCAACAAAGACAGTTGCTCGGGCGAGTAGATGTGGAAGGATATGGCCATTCGATGACTCTTCTGGCTGACTTCCTGATGATGTTATCCTCTCCGAACAAGAAGAGGGATCTGTTCGCGGTCAAGCAGTTGTGCCGAACAGGGATGGGGTTGTAGAGAGCCATGGTGCGTGCCCGCTGTGCCCGGCTCTGCTTGAAACCAGCGGAGCCCTGTGCCGCTGCTGCTGCTGCCACTGCTGCTGCTGCTCCTGCTGCGGCTGCCGCCGCAGCTGTTTCCCCACTCACCGGCACCTGGTGTCGGCTCTTTCCCTGCTCCGGGCTGGCATCGGCAGACAAACCGCTCACTGCTTCCCCAAACCGAGCCATCCTGTGGAGAGAGAGCAGGCAGCTGAGATGGCTGAGCGGTTCAGGGAGGAAGGAAGGTGGGCAAGTGGCAAGAGAGAAGGAGAGGGGAATAGGATGGCTGAGGAATCAGAAGGGTGACAGATGCAGAGAGGGGGGATTAGGATATGGATGGTGAATTTTCAAAAGTAGGAGCTGCAAGGGACATGGGAGTCCTAGTTCAGGATCCCCTTAAAGTTAATTTGCAGACTGAGTTGGTAGGGAAGAAGGCAAATGCAGTGATATTAAATTCGAGGGAACTAGAATATAAAGGCAAGGATGTACTGCTGAGGCTATAGAAGGGATTGGTCAGACCACATTTGGTGCACTCTGTGCAATTTTTGGCTCAGAACCTGTGGGGAATGTTTGATACTGAAAAGCCAAGAGAGAATGGACATAGACAGGATTTTTCCATTAGTAGAAGAGTCTTATGTCTGAGGGTACAGGGATGTCCCTTTAGAACTGAGATGAGGAAGAATTTCTTTAGCCAGAGAGTGCTGAGATTGTGGAAACTGCTACAACAGAGGGCTGTGGAGGCCAAGTTATTGGGTGTATTTAAGGGCAGAGATTGATTGGTTCCTGACTGATAAGAGGATTAAAGGTTTTGGAGAGAAGGTGAGAAACTGGGGTTGAAAAAAAGATCTGCTTTGATCGAGTAGTGGAGCAGACACAATGGGCTGAATGGCTGAATAATTCTCCTATATTTTATGGGGAAAAGGGTGAGGAATATGGGCAATGATAGGCAACGGGTAAAAGTGGCAAGGAAAGAAGGGGGAAGTGTGAGGTTTGAGAAAAGGAGAAGGGGAATGTGAGGGGAGTAAGGGATTTGGGTGAGGGGGTTGGGTAAGGGGATGGGTGACGGAGATAAGAGGGATATGTGAGAGATGAGGGTTGGTTCAAGAGGAAAAAGTAAACGAACAGAAAAAAGAAGGACGAATGAGGCTGGAGATGGAGGAACGGAGAGGGGGAGCTGATGTGAGGGAAGAATGGAGCGCGATAGAGAGTAAGGGACGGGGGGGCGAGGGTTGTGGGGATGTTGATCCGCTGTCCCTCCCTCGCCCCCCGCACTCACTCTCGTCCGCAGACAGACGGCGAGGCTGGACAATGACTGCCGGGCTCCCTCTCGCTGGCCCAGTGCTTCATTCACTACCGGCGGACGGATGGAGAGGAGAAAGTGATGGAGGGAGGGCGCTCGTCGCCGCCGCCACCGCTTCGGGGTCACGCTCGCCACAACTGGGGATGACCTCCGACCTGCGCCCAGCTGGACTCTAAACCCCGGCCCCCCCTCACTCACTCACTCTGCCCTCTCCTTCTCCCTCCTCCCCCACCCCATCGTCCTTTCCTCCCTCGTTCCAAATCAGGACGACCCTCCGTTGACTACAGCGGGTAGGTTTTTTGTCTCTCTGCAGTGTAAAACACATCCGAACCCATCCACACGATTCATTCATCCAAAGGCAATACAAAACAAAGCACGATGTCGAGAAAGGTTCCTTACTGTGCGCCCCCACGAAGGATCGAACCTGCGACCGGTCGGGCGCTGATGTGCGCGGGCTCTCCGTTTGCCGGGTGACCGTGGATCCGCCGAGGTCGCAGCCAGCGCCCTGGCGCCCCCGGACAGCCTCACACTGCCGCCTGTGGGACAAGGTGCGGCACGGCAGCGACTGCCCACCACAGCCCGCTCCCTCAAAGCGTCGCTGCTCCACATTCAAACCTTGCCCATCCGCTCGCTGCAGCTCCCCACACCCTCCCCCAATACTGACACATAGCCGTCCTTCCCATTGCATCCGAACCCATCCACACCTCGAAGATGATTCATACTCATCCATCTCTTTTACACGATCGCACACACACATCGGGAACAGCCGCACTTCTATCGTCCTAATCCTGTTAAATTCACGCTGACTACCTTGTATTCCTGGTTGATAGTTATCCTTACACACACAACTCCATTAGATTTGTGTATCGCGTGATTCCTTCAGTCCCCCATCATTCACTTGTCTTTATTTACCTCTAGGCATGTATTAAACCTCCATGGTCTTTGCGTGAAAATCGATAAATTCAAAAACAGAAAATACTGGAAGCATTCAACAGGTGAGGCATCATCTGTGAAAGAGAAACCAGTTTCAGGTCTATGCTGCCTGACCTGCCCAGTACTTCCAGTATTTTTTTGCTTTATTTTAATTTCAGATTTCCAATATCTTCAGTTGCCTTTTAAAAAATTTTCAACTGTTTGTCCTTGCACAGATGCTCTCCTAAGTACATGCTGCATTCTGTTTTTTTGTAATGATGAAGGGTCTGGTCCCGAAAGATGGATTATTTATTCCTGTCCATAGGTGCTCCCTGCCTTGCTGAGTTTCTCCAGCACTGTGTGTGTGTGTGTGTTACTCAAGACTTCCAGCATCTGCAGAACCTCTTATGATTTTAATTGAACTCTCTCAATTCCTTCTTACATCTGTCCAGACCTCTTGAAGATTCTAGTGTCTTTTCTTAGACCATTGTCCAAGCTTCTGAGCTCCTGTCTGACTCCCTCCTTGCACATCTCCAGGAAAACCCCTGAGCTGGAAGTGTCACCCCTGGTTTCTCTGCACTGTAATTCCAATTCTTGTTTCCATTGCTTGTTTCCTAATGAGGGGAAGCTCAGCTTAGAGAAGCTGAAGAGGAGCACCTGCACCGTTTGCTCGCAATCATTCTATACCGGACAATTCCCCCTTGTGCCAAGTAACCCAACATTCCACTCACTCAATACTGATTGTTTTGTCTTTACAATTATTTTTCACAAGTCTTATAAATAGGTCAGTTATAGATCTGGGCAGATGGAGTGTGAGGTATTGTACTTTGGGAGGTCTACTATATACAGTAAATGGCACACTTAACAACATTGTTAAACAGAGGGATCTTGAGGGTGTCCAAGTCCATAGCCCCCTGAAAGGATAGATAGGATGGTTTGCCTTCATTGGTTGGGACACTGAGTGTAAGAATAAGGAAATCATGTTGGAACTGTATAAAACTTCAGTTCGGCTGAACTTGAAGTACTGTGTGTGATCCTGTTACCAGAAAGATGTGGAGCCTTTAAAGAGGGTGTACAAGAAGTTTACTAGGATGTGGCTTGGATTATGAGGCATGTGTTTCAAAGAGAGGTTGGACAAACTTGTCTTTTCATTGGAGTGTCAGAGGCTGAGAAGAGAACTGATACAAGTTTATATAATTATGAAATTATAGTGCATAAGTTATTTTTGGGCTCATAGAATATTTTTCCTAGGGTCAAAACGTGTAGAACGAGAGGGCATACAATTTAAGATAAAAAGCTAGGTTCAAAGGAACATACATAAAATGCTGGAGGAACTCAGCAGACCAGGCAGCATCTAAGGAAAAAAGTACAGTTGACATTTCACGCCGAGACCTTTCAGAAGGACGGGAGAAAATATGACGAGGAGTAGATTTTTTTTCCTTCAGTCCTGCCGAAGGGTCTCTGCCCGAAATGTCGACTGTTCTTTTCACCATAGATGCTGCCTGGCCTGTTGAGTTCCTCCGGCATTTTGTGTGTGTTGCTTGGATTTCCGGCATCTGCAGATATTCTCTTGTTTGTTTTTAGGTTCAGAGGAGATGTGTAGGGCAATTTATTTTACACAGAGACTGCTAGATGTCTGGAATGTACTGCCAGGAGGAGGGATGGAAGTAGATACAATAGTAACATTTAAGAGGCTGCTTAAAAAATAGACATATGAATCCGCAAGGATGGAGATATATGGATCACATATAGACAGAAGAGATTTAGTTTAATTGAACATAGTGTTCACCACAGGCATGAAGGCCAAAGATAAACATGCAGATGCTGGAAATCTAAAGCAACACACACAGAATCCTGGAGGAACTCAAGCAGCATCTACGGGAATGAATAAACAATTAACATTTTGATCTGAGACCCTTCTTCAGGACTGAAAAAACAGGGGTTTTAAACATGTTTAAAAGGCATTTAGACAGGTACAGATAGAAAAAGTTTAGAAGAATATGGGCCAAATGCAGGCTGGTGGGGCTAGGTCAGGACAACACCTTTGTTGGTATGAATGAATTGAGCGGAAGAGCCCGTTCCCTGCTGTATGACCTTCTGATTCTAGTTTCACATAGCTGCAGCAACCTCACATATTCTGCCATTTGTTTCATGGCTTCCAATGACATGTTAAACTCCTGTTGTACCTCACAAATAGGAATGGAGACAGCAGTTGTCTACAAGCAGTGTATTATGATTTTTACTCATATGAAATCAGACATGTTTGTGGTCTTTCATTCAAGTAGAACAAGTGACCTTCCACTGTTGATAGCAATCCAAGGTATACCACTGGAAAGAAAAGCTTAAGAGACCAAAACTTTAGAACCAAGGCTGTCTGGCAGATCCAGCTCAATTTCTCTGTTGGCCTCATAGTTTAAACTAGAACTGATTCAGTGGTGAATCTCACCAGCGACACTCACAGGAAAGGAGGTGACCACTGAGGAAAGGAGCTGTCTCCGGGGTCTATCTCTCCGTCAAAATCAGGGAGAGTCATTTTCAGGAACTTGAGCTGGCTAATAAGTTACCTTGACCTTCTTGTATTGAGGAAGAGTTCCTGAACTGGCCAAGCCTCAGCAAAGGGATTTTATGCAGACTTGAGATGGTCATTGGTGTAAACAAGAATGGTTGGTTCATCAGATAGATGTCTTAGAAACCTGAGTGTTTAAAAATAGTAAAGAACTCTCATTGCACTTACTCAAATCAAATTCCAATGTGGAAGTAGCCTTTGGTGAGGATTAAATAATTCCTGAGGTAACCGGACAGAGTGATGAGAGCTAACTTGAATGCTGTTTTAAGGACATATGATACTCACCGTGATCTATACAGAGAATGGACAACACAAGCTTTAGAAATCTGTTGTATTGGGTTGGGAAATCAAATCTAGTCAATATCTTTCATAAGACAATACCCTTGTCAATATCTTTGCACTGGGTCAAAGTCTTGTCAAGGTCACGGAGGAAATGCACAGGTCTCGATGCGGTTTCTAACATTCTCCTTAAGATTCCAGGTTGACTTCCAGACAGTGAAGCACAGGCCAATCTCTCAAAAATTTCCACAATGGCATGTCTCCATTCTTAATGAAATCAATGTGTTGGTTTTCCTCCACTTTCTGTCCCATATTCCAAAAAAAATAAGTTCATGAAACCAATTCCCTATCCCCAGCCATGAAGACTAACTGGCAAAATGTTTCCTTCTGAAGCCTCATGACTATTGGCTTACTTGACACATTCTTGAGTTTAGGGGAAGTGATTGATTCTCTTTGGCAGGACTTAGCTTTTATCCCTCTCGGTGTGTCTTATCCCTCTTATCCCATTGTCCATATCCTTCTCTCCTCAGCATATCCATGTATCTATTAAAGAATCTCTTTAAAAACTCCAATGCTCTCTGTCTCCACCCCCATAGCTGGCAGTGCATGCTACCAACCCACGGGGGTTACCATTCAGTTCGTAATAAGGATCCATGACTTAAAAAAGGCTGAGAACCTCTGGTTTAAAAGAAAACTTGTCCCATACATCTCCTTTGTATTTTGCCCCTCTCGCCTTAAATATATGCGCTCTGGTATCAGAGATTCAATCTTGGGAAAAGATGCTGGCTGTTTATTCTATCTGCGCTATGCATAATTTTATAAACTAACATCAAATCTGCCCTCAGTCACCACTGGTATATAGCCCCAGCTTGCCAAAACTTTTCTTAAAGCACATATCCTCCAAACCAGGGAGGAACCCAAGGGCATTGAACCATAAATGACCTGTTGACCTGGAAAGAGCTCCAAATATCATTTATCAATATAGAGCTGGATCTCCTTCTTCTTGTATTTTCACCAAATTTTCTTTGATAATATAGATCTTTGAGTTTTTCTCCCTGAGCACCTCTTTTATTTGCTGCCATGAAATGTTGATGTTCCAAGTGCAGCAAGTTCCTCCATTCAATCTGGGGATATTTCAAATCTAAGCATTGTTTTCTCTTTTCATCAAACCAGCCCTGGTGCCAGTGGGTGAGGTCGCCAATGGATTCGTCACTTGCCAAGTGGGGGCTGTTTTGAACTCCTTCCAGTATTTTTCAGCACAAGGACTGGTTATGCCAGAAAACATTGCTTGGAGATGCAGCAAGTCAGAAACAACTGCAGCTTCAAGGATGTATGATATTTTGGAAGTTGATCCATTATCTCCATTGCCACCTCTTGCAGGTATTGGAATATGGAGCTAAAAACAAGCTGTTGGAGGTAGTCAGCAGAATGGACAGCATCTGAGGAGTCATATCCAATGGTTGAAATAAGCTGCAGAAAGTTGTGAACTCAGTCAGCTCCATCATGGGCACTAGCCTCCCTAGCATTCAGGACATCTTCAAGGCAAGGTGTTCCAAAAAGGCAGCATCCATCATTAAGGACTTCCGTCACCCAGACCTTGCCCTTTTCTCATTGCTACCATCTAGGTGGTGGTACAGGAGCCTGAAGGAACACACTCAACAATTCAGGCATAGTTTCTTCCCCTCTGCCATCAGATTTCTGAAAGGACATTGAACCCATGAACACTAGCTCACTATTTTTCCCCTCTTTTTACCCAATTAATTTAATTTTTTAGATATATATTTTTACTGTTTTTATTAGTATGTACTGTAATGTACTGGTGCCTCATAGCAACAAATTTGACAACATACGCCAATGATGTTAAACCCGATTCTGAAATGCGAGGAGGGAAATGGACAGTCAATGTTTCACGTTGAAACAATTCAATTGAACTGATAGAGGAAAGATGGTCAGTATAATTGTCAAGAGGGAGGAGTGAGTCAAGAGCTTGCAGGTGATAGGTAGATACAGGTGAAGAAGGGTTGATTGGCTGACAAAGTCAGATTGGGGAGGAAAGAGTGGAGATAGTAACAGAGGCTGGGAGGTGACAGGTGGAGGTACAAACATAATAAAGTATTGCCAATTCTGGAGTCTGACAAGAAAAGACGGTAGAGGGGAACCAAATAAGGGAGGCAGGGTGGATCGATGGGAACATCCATTTCCCTCCATAGATGCTGACTGACCACCAGTCTTCCTGCAGCAGCTCAGCTTTTGCCCCATTTACTAACACTTGGTTGATAGCGTAATATACCTTAATGGTTCTACTTCTTGTCGTTTACTTCTTTAATACTGAGAGCTTCTGCCTTCATTACACACACTGACAGTGTGGTGTGGATACCGATTATCCTTTAAGTGTCAAGGTGCTTCCTTGGATTCCCCCTAAATCTTGTGCATAGTATCTTAAACCCCAATTTCCCATCACTAACAGCCCTGCTATTGAAAAAAATGATCACTCTCAATTCTGTTCATGCTGCTTGTAACCCAACCTATCCAGTCTCACCTTCCAGCTAAAACATTCCAAGTAAAGCAGCATTCTGGTGAGTCTCCAATGTAATCAGAATTTAGCAATGCTCTCGACTGCTTTGATTGTTTCCAGTGCTTGGACCCTAACTAGCTCTGCTCTAGCATGGGCACCCAATCCCTCTGTACCTCCATTTCATACCAGGGTGGTCTGAGTACCCTTTACCTACTAGAGCAGAGGTCCAACCAGTCGCTTTGAACCACCACTGTCCATCTGACTGAGCTGTCCTCATTTCACTGAACTCCTGCTTTTGCCACTCTCTCAGTTCCTTTCATTCAGAAGGTGGAACTCGTGGGCTCAAGCTGTGCCTTTCCCTGTGGGAGATGTGGAACGACCTTTGTTTTGATCCTACACAGAGCTTCTTCTGGACTCGTTTTTCTTTACCTTAGTGGTTATATTGGCACTGCTTCTTGTACAAAACTGAAAAATTGTGTAGCTGTCACTGTCAATTTCCACCTTGTTCTCACTTGTCTCTGACATTTCCATTCAGTTCCTCAACCCCTTTCTCTGCTTTTCAGTTGACAGGTTAGCAACCAGTTTTGTTTAAATACACTTCTACTTCTAAATCAGATCAGCTTTAATATCACCGACTTGTCATGAAACTTGTTGTTTAGTGGCAGCAGTACAGTGGAATACATCATTAAAAAATACATTGCAATAAGATACGATTAGTGTAAAAAGAGAAAAAGATAGTGAAGTAGTGTTTCCGGCTTCAATGTCCATTCAGAAAGAGGATGGCGGAGGGGAAGAAGCTGTTCTTAAAATGTTGAGTGTGCATCTTCAGACTCCTGTGCCTCATCTTTAAATGTAGCAATGAGAAGAGGGCATGTCCTAGGTGATGGGAGTCCTTAATGAGGGATGCAGCTCTTTTGAAGATGTCCTGGATGCTGGAGAGGTGAGTGCCGATGATGAAGCTGGCTGTGTTTGTGTTTGTAAGTTCTGCAGCTCCATACCAGAAGCTGATATAACCAGTTAGAATGCTCTTGGCGTATCTGTAGACTATTTGGTGACATACCAAATCTCAAACTCCTAATGAAATATATCTGCTGTTGTGACCTCTTTGTAGACTCTCAGATGTTGACACCCAGGAAGAAAATTCTCACCCTTTCCACTGCTGATCTCTCAATGAGGTCTTAGGCGTCTTCCATCTACTTCTACTTCCTGACCTCCACAATCAATTCTTTGATCTTATACGTTTAGTGCAAGTTTGTTGTTGCAGCTTACTCTGTTTGCCACAAAGACTCAATTCGGTTCTCCTATCTTCTCCATTTCCATTGCATCTTTGGTTCCTCAACTAGGACTCCCCTCCCCCCCCCCCCAAGGTCAACATGGCTCTAAAGCACGTCTCTTCCATTTTTTGTGCTTCTGTTCTAACCTCCTTTCTTCCCACCCAGAGCACAGATAGAAATTCTTTCGTTCTCATATTCAATCCCAACTGCCTTCAATTTTCACACCTTTAAGGTGGTACTAGCAACTTACACCTACTCACTTTTCAAAATTCCAAAGGGGCACTCACTCCAGAGCAGTCTGTCATCAACCTTCTCATTACATCCATTTTGGAATTTCTTCCAAGTTTGTGTGCTTTATTCACCACTCGCAATGTTGCCTGCTTTAAAACCAAACACAGACTAGGTGACAACTTTACCGGACACCTTCATTTGGTCTACAAGGGTAAGCCTGATATCATGCTGTCTCTCACTTTAATTCTCCCTCCCACTTCCAATCCAACTTTTTCCAACGATGCCTAATGTAAGCTTGTGGAACTGTGCTCATATCCCAACTTAGGGCATCACAGAATTTCAGACTCAACACTGAATTCAGTTATTGCGTATAACCAGCCTGTTGCTTACGTTTCCAATATTCACTTTTCTCTCCTCATCTGGTGGATCAGATTTTATTCTATTTATATCTTCCCAAGACACACATTGTGTTGTTCATCAGCCCTCACCACATTTTCTCAGCTGGCACCATGCCATATCATTCAATCTTGACTGCCACCTCATCATAGACCTTTCCTTTAGTTCTCTTGCCCCTCTTCATTTCCTCTGGAACTTAAAGCCTTCTTCTCCCAATCCTTAGAATCAAGAATAATGCAGCACAGGAAAAGTCTATTGGCCCATGATATTGGTGTGAAACTATTTGAGTTAATGATACTTAATCACCTGGTCATGGTCCACATCTCTTCGTTCTTTGTACATTGTTGTGCCTACCCAAGAGACTCTTGATTGACAGAGGTATGGGAGGCTATGGTCTGAGTGCAGATAGGACGAAGTGGAAAACTGGGTCAGCATGGACTAGATGTGTCAAAGGGTCTGATTCTGTGCTGTAGTGCTCTGTGACTCACGAAGATCCGGTGTGGGTAAAATGGAGCCACAGTGCTATCTCTACTGGTGACTTCAGGTACAGACTGGGTACATGCCTAAAGGGGAAGCAAGCCACAATTTGTTGGATGACAAAGGACATAGAAATGACATAAAAAATGGTGTGTGGCACATGTCAGATGATAATTCAAGTGAGACAAAACTAATTGTCATCTGAAAGGAGAGATGACAATGACAGAAGACAATAACAACTATGGGAGAATCTGTCTATTGTAACTAGTAAGATATATAGGAAACCTCTGTGGCATGAGAACAGCAGAGATTCCAAAAGACTTGAATTGAAATAGTGAGCAGTATTGGAATGCCAACTGAGTACTTTTTAAACAGTCTTCATCAAGGAAGATTCTGCAAAGCTCTCGTGGAAGGAGATAATGAATTAGAGGTGATGTTGGAAAGGCAACACTTAAGGTGAGCAAATCAACTGCTGTAGATGGAATGCTCCCCAGACTGCTGAGCAAGTTGGAAATGGAGACTGCAAACAGTTTGTCATAAACTTCCAACCCTTGTTTGAAACAGTAGAGTTGGCATGTGGGGGGCAGGTCACGCTGCATCTCTGACAAGAGAATCTTGTAAAATAATTTACAATAAAGGAATAAAACATGCAGATCCATTCAACAGGACAACAAATGATTAAATGACTGTCCAATAAACCAGACAAAATTTAGTAAGATCAGTTTCACAAACTAAATAAAGATAGATAAGTTCTGTCCCACCAAGGTGGGTAAAATTAAAATTAGACTCAAAACATTATATAACACTTGGTGATATCCATCACACCAATGTGGATGAAATAATACTGAAGAAGTTTCACCTATCTGGTTAAAAATAGAGAACATTAGTTCTACCAAAGTAGGTGAGATTAGAACGTAGTAAGATACCTTCCAATCACAAACAAGAGAAAATTCTGCAGATGCTTGAAGACCAAGCAATACAAACAAAAGTCCTGATAAAGGGTCTCAGCCCAAAGCGTCAACTGTTTACTCTTTTCCATAGATGTTTCCTGGCTTGCTGAGTTCCTGCAGCATTTTGTGTGTGTTGCTAAGATATCTTTCAACAAGTTATTTAAAACTAGTGTCACCCATCCAGCCACACCGGATAAAGCTCACTAAATAAAAAAATATTTCTAAGAATAAAAATGCTGGAAAAACTCAGCCAGTCAAGCAACATCTGTGGAAAGAAACATCGGTCAACATTATGGGTCATTGGTCAACACTTCCACAGAACTGGGGAATTTACATTTTGAAAAGTAGAGCTGGGAGAAAGGGGTGAGATGTAGGACAGGCGACAAAATGGAGGTTGGCTAAGATAGATCAATAAGGAGAAAAGACCAAGAGCAAGATACATTCTGTAGAATTAGGTTGAGAAAGGGATGAAGGAAAGCCCCTTTCTCACTAAGGTTTGCTGAAGTACATCATTAATGTTGTCACAATTACAACAGCACCTCTGCTGTAATTTGTGCCTTTATATTCAGATGATGAGTAAAATAACACATGGTCATTTGGGTATGTACGGGGTCTTTCTTTTGTTACATTTAAAATGGCGATTTTTGTTATGTTAATCTGTGGAATGCGGCTTTGTTGTGTTTTAACGCTGCAGAGAGTTTGCGCTAGCAGTTTATTGTGGTTTAGAGGGTGATAAGAGGGTGCTATTAGCCAATGGGTGGTTATGTATCGTTTTGTTTTCGGATGCCATGCTGTATGATATGACTGTGGACTGGGTTTTGGCGGGGAGTCGGGAGGAGAGACGAGGAGGACGGCGGACGTGCGGAGAGGCTCCGGTCGATCACTTCGGGTGGTCCCGAGCCGTGGGTCGACGGAATTCGGGTGGTCGTCTGACGTCGAACTTGAGCTCCAACGGTAGCGCGCGAAGAACTTGGACTTTGAATAAGTGTTGGCGCCTTTTTTTTTCATTACTTTCCTCTCTGTATCACATGTATATTAATGCCCTAGAATTAGTAATATCTATAAAGTGTATGTGTTAAAATTTACTGGGTGTGCTGGCTGATGATTGATGTTTGTGATTGATTCGGGCGACGATTGACCCTGAGGGGACTGCTGAAGCAGGTGCTGGGCGGGATTTCCCCTAGACATACACGAGCCAAAATAACGGAACGTTACAAGTGGGGGCTCGTCCGGGATTTGAACCCGGGACCTCTCGCACCCGAAGCGAGAATCATACCCCTAGACCAACGTGTATGTCTAGGGGAAATCCCGCCCAGCACCTGCTTCAGCAGTCCCCTCAGGGTCAATCGTCGCCCGAATCAATCACAAACATCAATCATCAGCCAGCACACCCAGTAAATTTTAACACATACACTTTATAGATATTACTAATTCTAGGGCATTAATATCTATAAAGTGTATGTGTTAAAATTTACTGGGTGTGCTGGCTGATGATTGATGTTTGTGATTGATTCGGGCGACGATTGACCCTGAGGGGACTGCTGAAGCAGGTGCTGGGCGGGATTTCCCCTAGACATACACGAGCCAAAATAACGGAACGTTACAGGTAGTTAAAGCCAAGGCATCACAACATTTACATCTTCCAATGTAACACATCCAATTTCCGTCTGACCACACCAACAACTGGCCCATGTCCCTTTACAGCAACAGATTTGCATACATTTGTATGCACTTTGGAATTTCTAGGTCATTCAACTAAGGTCTACAGACAGAAGTAAAGGTCTGCAGTAAAGCATATCAGCTACACCAGCCCTCTCCATGCACAGCATCATGTGCACTCTCCAGCACAAGACTTTGATCAAGAACAGGTTCCCTGGCTGACTTGCCCACCCCTAACCCAATTTGATAATGCGTTCAGCTTGGGGGCAATCACAGAGTCATCAGAACAGAACACATTTTGATGTTAATGAGAGTGTTTATAGGAATGTGCTTTTACCTTGCAGCCTGGACACAATTAAAATATATTTTTCTTTAAATAAACATCTACTCATAAATATGAAAATTCATTATTGAACTAAATTAATGCAAATGGAGCAAGTGAGAAAAACAGATTCAATTTGTACTCTCTGCAGCTGAGTACACCAAAAGCATAGAAATTCAGGGGCTCACTTGGAGGAAAATAAAGCATAGAACAGAACCTGACGAATTCAGTGTATTCCATCCTTAAACAAGTGTTGTTTAAATGTACGGGAAAGAGGAATATTCAGATGTATTGAAAGGGGTTAAATGATGAGGAGCAGCACAAATGCTGGCATGGATCTGGTGGGTTAAAGTGTCTGTTTCTCTGCTACAAATCAGATGTAGTCAGCCCAAATGCAGACTATTACAACACAGGAACTGGGCAACAAGAATGTCCACGATATCCCAGGAGCTTCACTCCACTGGTCCTGACCTCCTGATTTTCTCCGACACATTGTTCTTTGATCCCAATAATCCTGCCAGAAAAAAAAAATTTTTAAAAAGATAACCATCAAGTAACTAACTATTTATCTGCAACACACAACATGCTGCGTTCCTCCAGCGTGCTGCGAGTGTTGCTTTGATCCCAGCATCTGCAGAGTATTTTGTGTTTACTATTTAGCTGCACTTGTTCCGCTGTCTACTATGGCCTGGGGATAAAGTGTTTTCCAGTTGTTTCTTAAATCTTAACCTATTACCTGCATCCATACCTGCCTCAGACACACTGCATGCCGGATTGCAATCATCTTCCAGGTAAAAATTGTTCTTCGTCAGACTAATCTCCCCTCCCCACCACCCCAAACTCCTTACTCCTCACCTTAAAATTAGGCCCTAAAGATGAAGCTGACAATGAATTAGAGAAATCTGTTTCTTTCAGTATTCCATAGATGACATACAGCTGAGATGAACTGGATGCCAGAGATGGAAGACATTGGAAATCATGGGGCCAAATTCAGGTGTCTATTCCTCATCACTATGTTCTGCAGCTACTTTTGAAAGGTAATGTTGTAACGTTGGAAAACATTGACAAGAAAGCTAAATAATCAGTACTGACCCAGGGCAGCAAAGAAAGCTCACTAAGTTTAGCATGTGGCGGCCAATACTGACCGTCCATCATTCATGAGAAGATAGTTCAAGCAGACTGTCAGCGGAATTCTTATCCCATTGCTCCATTTAACCTTCCAGGGCAGAGCCAACACAGGGCAAATATAGAACTACTCGCACTATCCCATCAATAATTCCCAGGGCAAGCACTGCATGCAGTAGAGAAAGAGTAGATCTCCATCTCCACTGCCCAGGACAGACACAACAATGTCAATATTCAATCAGAAAACATCCCTAGTGCAGTTATATTGCAGAGTGGATACGAGCTGAAATACTTGTTCAACACTCACCTGGCAGGTACAGTGTGAAGACGTGTCAACAGGTTCACCCTCTGTGGTGGACATTGGCTGGGTTCTGAGAAAAGGACCTACTGCATTTAAAGTTATGCACTTACTTTTGTTGCCATTTCAAGTGTTCCAGTGGTCTGCATTCGGGCTGCACTGAATGACATCAAGTTTGCAGTATGGAAACAGATCATTTAACCATGTGGTTCACCTCGTTATTTAACGGCTTCTGTACACCCTAATATCTGCCTCTCTCATGGGCATGTACACCTCTTGTTTTGGCTAGATGCTGGCAAAACATCCAAGGCCTGGAAGTGCGAACTACTGCAATTTAAGCGATAGATCACTCCATACTGTTGCAGAAATCATGTGATAGGCATCGAAACTGCTTCATTCCATCCAGCAGTCCCAAGGTAGGTAGGGAGCTCAGAGGGGATCTGATTGAGGTAGACAAAATAATGGGGTGCACAGAGAGGGTAGATAAAAGCAAACTTTTCTCCATGACAGAAATGATTATGAGATAACATAGGTTTAGGAAAAGGCATAGAGGAAATAATTTTTGTAAGCATGCACATGGAGTCAGTGCTGTACAGCAGAGAATTACTCAAGATATCCACACCGACCAGTATATGCATTAATACAATTGCTCTTTACCCTCATTAGGTTCACAGCCTTCTATGCCTTAGTAATTCAAATATGGATCTACAGTAGATGCCTCTTAAATGTTGGGAGAATGTCCACCCCCACCTCAGGCGGATTCCAACACTATGTGAAAATATTACGCTTCAGATTCTCTAAATCTCCTTCCTCTCACCTATGCCCTTTTGTCTTATGTCACCGCCACCCTGGAAAAAAATGTCCCTAACTGTCTACCCTATGCCTCTGATAATTTTATAAATTTCTCTCTGGTCCAATCCTGGTGAATCTCCTCTGCACCTTCTCCACCACAACCACACCCTTCCTACAGTGTGACCAGAACTGTACATGATATCAAAAAAGCATTGACCCGGTGCTTCATGTACCAAATCTTCGATTCTCTGTACTGGACTATGCCCTATGCCTTCTTCACCACCATATCCACCTATGTTGCCAATTTTAGAGAAGTATGGACTTGAATAC
This sequence comes from Mobula birostris, assembly GCF_030028105.1. Lineage (NCBI taxonomy): Eukaryota > Metazoa > Chordata > Chondrichthyes > Myliobatiformes > Myliobatidae > Mobula > Mobula birostris. The sequence goes on from NC_092381.1 coordinate 101,639,368, forward strand.
CAAGGTGCCTCCATGCACTGTTCTCTGACACCCTATTTACTGTATACAGTATGTCCTACTTTAGCTGATAGTCTGGAATTTGTATCAGGAAAGAGGAAGGTTAGGAAAAATGACATACACCAAGGTGTGGAAATCCCCAGGAGCTGATGAAATCTATCTCAGGATGTCATGGAAAGCAAGGAAGAATCCAGTAGTGCTAGAAAGAGTGCAGAAGAGATGCTGCCTGGAATTGAGTCATTTGGTTCAAGGAAAGATTGGATAGAATGGAAAATTCTCACTGGAGCTCAGGAGTCTGAGTTAAATAAGGTCAAAGTCATAGTTTAGGGGTATAAATAAGGGGAATGGTCATGATCTTCTCCCTATAGCAATGTTTACAAAGCATTTAGATAAGACACATGAACAGGTAGGGGATGGAGCGCAGATGGGGCTAGTTTAAATTGGCATAAATGTAGTGGACTGAAGGACCTATACTGTGCTGTACTGTTCTGTGTTCTACCTTGAAGTGTAGTAAACGGAGGGAATTTCAAGGGATCAGAATCCTCCTCCAACTGCAGGTCTACCATAATAACATTGTCACCCTCCTTGGCAAATTCATCTCCTTAACCCTTTACTGTGTATTTTTGCTGCTGGTTCTACTGGAGGTTGGTGTAGCATGTAGATCTGTGTCCACTTCACGTGCTCCTACAGCTTTGTGACTGTAATGGTGCATCTGTGGTCCTGTCTGTCACCTTTTCTAATATCAAAGATCGATCCATCCCATCGTGGGTATGGAGACCTGTGTGAAGGCAGAGGCCATTGGGTTTTCAAGCTATTGTACAGGAAGACTGTATTTTCCTGAAGTCTGATTAGGCTGCATCTCTGGCCTTCAGAATAGGCTCACTGAGAGTGGAACCCATTGGAGAGCACCGCACAATATTCCTGCCCTTCATTCCTGGGAAGCTTCACCTTTCCCACCTGAACCAACCAAAGGAGCTGGTGTGGTGGTGGGGAAGTCAGGGATCACCCTAATTCTTCCTGGTCCAGTAGAATACCTCAAATACATTTTCTCTTTCCACTGCCAACTCATCGCAGTGAACTGTAGGATCATGGAGAGTGTTGTAGAACTGGAGGATCTGGGGGTGCAAGCATATAGGTCCCGGAAAATGGTGTTATAGATAGACAGGGTGGTGAAGGTGGATTTTGGCTTGCTGGCCTCCATCAGTTAGAACTCAGCATATAGAAGTTAAGATGTTATGTTGTCATTGTACATGGAGTTGGTGAGGCTGCACTTGGAATATTGTATTCGGTTTCAGAGACAGCCAAGATGTCACCAGACTGGCAAGAATGCAGAACAGATTTACAAAGCTGTTGCCAGGACTTAAGGGACTGATATATGGAGAGGGCTTGAGCAGGTTGGGATTTTATTCCTTGGTGTGAAGGAGACAGATGGATGATTTTATAGAGATAGATAAAACCATGAGTGGCATAGGCAAGGTCATTTTGGTCTTTTCCCCAGAGTTGAGGAATCAAGAACTAAAGGACATCAGTTTTGAAGGTGAGAGAGGAGAGATCAAATTGGAATCTTTTCACCTAGAGGTGGTCAGAATATAACATCAGCTGCCAAAGGAAGTTGTTGAGTCAGTGCATTAACAACATTTAAGGGCACTTGGATAAGTACATGGATAGGAAAGGTTTAGAGGGATATGGCCAAATGGGGACAAATGGGACCAGTTTAGATGGGAACCTTGGATAGTATAGGCCAGTTGGGCTGAAGGGCCTTTTCCATGCTGTATGACTCTTCATATTGGCAAAAGGTGGTGGACATGGGGACAATTCAGTCCCAAATTCCAGGTCCCTTTCTGGACCCCAAATGAAGTGCAGGTCCATCCTACAAGGAGGCACGGTATATTCACAGATGTTCTAACCTCTGAGTGGCAAATTCCAATTTAGCAGCCCAAAGATTGTTTTGCTGCCATTCCCCTCTGTCCTGTGGTGGTGTTGTCAGCAGGGGACAGAGGTTGGCAAGTAGGTGAAGGGACTATTCAGATGAAAGCCATGGAGGATGACTAGATATCTTGAGGCGTGTTGCCTGGAAACTGAGGAGAGGCCCAAGCTCCAAGCTTACTTCAGGCCTACCTCAGGATCTGAGAGAACTGGACAAAGGAAAGGATAGGGATAGAGACAGATCTCCTCAGTGCCAAGAGAGCTAGTTGGGTTGAAGAACCTAATCACTACCTCAGCATTGTAACACCACAATGACTTTCATGAGGTACCTGCTTTTCATTTGTTCTAATTATGTTCTTTCTTGTAAAAATTGTGTATAATTGCAGGTTTTTCATTTCATCTATGCATATATTTGACAATAACTTGACTGCAAGACGATAAACCCTTGATCAGATCTCCTCTATTAACTGCATCTCTCTTCTCATCAATCTCTTCCTGATACAGGAGGATAGACTTCATCAGGGTCTCACTATCCACCCAGCCTTTGCATTCAACAGACCCTTCTTTAAAATTTCCACCACCTTCAATAAGATCCACCACCATACACATCTTCCTGCCTATTCTCAAAGGGGTCATTCTGTTCAAGACTCGCTGGCCCACTTTTTCACTGCTACCTACCACTTCCCCATCAATTGGCCATGCAGCCTCAGGAAATGTAGCTCCTGTCCCATTACTTCTTCCCCTCCCACCATCCTGAAACCAAAGTAATCTTCCAGTGAGGCAGTGATTCGCCAGGGTTTCTAACTTTGTGTACTTTATTTAATTCTCTTTCCCATTCGCATTTTGACCAATCTATTTGTAGCCTCCTACACTTTTATACCAATGGCCAATAAAGCTTGAGGAATGCCACCAATGGAGAACATTGTAGTTTTCTGGATATTTTCAAACTCTACAACATCACGTATCTTGCTTTTTTTGTTCACATCTGAACTACCAAGATCAAGATGGTGCTGTGTATAGCGGCTGTGTTGCGAGCTCCGTTCCAAATCTACTAATTTCTACGATTTTCTTAGCATTTTCTGTTCAAGTAGCTGATAGTCACATCAGATACGATAGACTAGCCCTTCTGAACATTGGAAAGATGGCATTTACCCACTATGTGCCGCCTTTCCTACACGGGGAACCTCTGCTTGCATGATCCATGGGAGACTCATCTCTTATGACACTACCTCGGAAGAAGCGCCACAGAGGCGAGGGAGAAGGGCCAGCGTCCTGCTGAGGCTGAGACAGGGTGAAAATTGGCCGCTGCTCCCTAACATACTACTGGCTAACATTCAGTCCTTGGATAACAAGCTTTGTGAACTGGGAGCCAGAATTTCCTATCAGCGGGATACGAAGGAATGCAACGTTTTGTGCTTCGTGGAGGCCTGGCTGATGGAGGAGATACCGGACCACGCTATCGAGCCCTTTGGGTTCTCCCTGTTCCGGGCAGACAGGTTGAAAAGCCTCACTGGGAAAAGTAAAGAAGGACGAGTACGCTTCATGGTCAACAATGCTTGGCACGTCCCCCAGGATATGTATGCACTCAACTCCTTTTGTTCCCCAGACCTGGAATACCTGGTGCTGCTGTGCAGACCCTACTGGCTGCCTAGGAAGTTCACGGCTGTTATCATCACAGTGGTATACATTCCGCCATAGGCTGATACTGACCTGGCTGTCAAGGAACTGTACGAGACCATCAACACGCTGGAGACTGCACACACAGAGGCTGCCTTCATCTTCTCCAGTGACTTTAATCGAGCATTGCTGACGAGAATCTCTCCGAAGTTTTGTCAGCACATCCAAATGAGCACTGGTGGAGATAAGATACTTGACCACTGTTACACTCCCTTATGCAACGTTTACAAAGCTCTCCTTCGCCCAGCTTTTGGAAAATCAGATCACTCTTCGATCCTGCTTCTGCCAACGTACAAGCAGAAGCTGAAACAGTAGGTGGCCATAGTTAAAACTGTTCGCTGTTGGTCCGACCAGTTGGCCTCCATGCTGCAGGACTGCTTCAATGACGTCAACTGGAATGTCTTCCATGATGAGGATGTCTCCAAGTTCACTGATGGAGTTACATGCTTTGTCCCAAAGTGCATCAATAATGTAGTCCCCCAGAAGTTGGTCAGGGTCTTCCCGAACCAGAAACCCTGGGTCAATAGTTCTGTGCGAGCAGCACTTACAGCGCGACATCGAGTTTACATTGCCAGCAATCATCTAGAGCTCAAGAAAAGTAGCTATGATCTGTGCAAAGCTATCAAGGCTGTGAAACAACAATAGAGGGACAAGATTGAGTCAAGATTCACAAAGAATAGCACACGTGACTTGTGGCAAGAGCTGCATACCATTGCAGACTTCAAAGCCAAACGTTGTGGTGCCACCAACATCGCGGCCTCTCTCCCAGATGAGCTCAATCACTTTTATGCTTGGTTCGATGTTGCTAACTCTGGCTTTCCTCGGAGGCTCATCGCCACAACCTGCAACCTGGTCATCTGAGGTACACAGATGTTTCCAACGAGTGGACAGTCGCAAGGCTGTGGGAACAGACAGCATCCTAGGGCGAGTACTCAGAATGTGTGCAGCACAACTGGCAGGTGTGTTTACTGACAGTTTTAATCTCTCCCTCTCCCAGTGTAGAGTGCCCTCCTGCTTCAAATTATCCACTATTGTCCCTGTACCAAAAAAGACCAAGGCAACATGCCTGAACGACTGGCATCCTGTCGCACTCACCTCAATAATAAGCAAATGCTTTGAAAGGCTGGTCACGGATCACATCTGCAGCTTGCTACCACCCAAACTGGACCCAATACAATTCGCCTATCGACACAAATGATCGACAGACGACGCAATAGCCATTGCTCTACATACCATCCTTACACATCCGGAGAAGGATGCTTATGTGAGAATCCTGTTCTTGGACTGCAGTTCAGCATTCAACACCGTAGTTCCATCCAAGCTCGACAAGAAGCTCAGAGACCTCGGCCTTGACCCTGCCTTGTGCAGCTGGATCCTGGGCTCCCTCATCTCCACCCCTCCGACTCTCAGCACATGAGCCCCTCAGGGCTGTGTACTAAGTCCCCTCCTTTACTCCCTGTATATCCATGACTGTGTCGCCACCCACAGCTCTAATCTGCCAATCAAATTTGCCGATGACACTACATTGATTGGCCTTATCCCAAACAATAACAAAGTGGCCTACAGGGAAGTCATCTCTCTGACACAGTGGTGTCAAGAAAACAACCTCTCCCTCAATGTCACAAAAACAAAAGAGCTGGTTGTGGATTACAGGAGGAATGGAGACAGGCTAACCCCTATTGACATCAATGGATCTGGGGTTGAGAGGGTGAACAGCTTTAAGTTCCTTGGCATCCACATCATGTGGTCGGTACACACCAAACGGCTGAGGAAGTTTGGTATGGGCCCCCAGATCATAAGAACTTTCTACAGGGGCACAATTGAGAGCATCCTGACTGGCTGCATCACTGCCTGGTATGGGAACTGTACCTCCCTTAATCGTAGGACTCTGCAGAGAGTGGTGTGGACAGCCCTGCGCTCTGTAGTTGTGAACTTCCCACTATTCAGGACATTTACAAGGACAGGTGCTTATAAAGGGCCCGAGGATCATTGGGGACCCGAGTCACCCCAACCACAATCTATTCCAGATGCTACCATTCAGGAAATAGTACCGCAGCATAAAAGGCAGGACCAACAGGTTCCGGGACAGCTTCTTCCACCAGGCCATTAGACTGATAAACTCACGCTGATTTGTGTGTACTCAATATTACATTGACTGTTCTATTTATTATAAATTACTACGATTTCATATTTAGATGGAGATGTAACGTAAAGATTTTCGCTCCTTATGTATGTGAAGGATGTAAGAAATAAAGTCAATTCAATACCCATCCATCTGTGACATTGGCTCAGTTTTCTCTCTTCATTTGCACATCCTTCATATAGCCAAACCCACCATCTTCACAGGAATGACACAGGTACACGCCACACAGATGGAATACAGCTGGCCAGATGTTGTGCAGCCCTGAGGATTTCTTCACTGTGACTAGCTTACAAGTCCAAGTAAGCATAAAGACCCAAGAAGTTACTTGTGGTCAGGAGAAATGCGACTTGCAAACTGACTGTCTGGAAAAGGTAACCAGATGGTAGTTTCTTAAAGCTGAAGAGGTTTTCTCTTGCACCTCCCTCTCAAGGCGTGCTGTCCCCAAGCCCTGCCTTTCAGTTGGCTCCTCGCAGAAGAAACAAGTACGAGTCTTGTTGACATCCACCATAGTCTTGAAGACAAGCATCCCTGCTTCTTCCTCTGGTCAATCTGGAGTCAATGGAAGTCACTCATCCTTCAGCAGCTGGTTGGTGAAGTTACAGGGACTTACCTCTGCCTGTTTACACAGTTGAGGAGCTCTGCTCACACCAGGTGGGGTAAACAGAGCCCTGGCTGCACATAAGATGTACACTGGCAAAGCATACAGGTGTTCATCTTCCTCCTCCAAGCGTAGGCAGTAAGGACCAGATACCAACTATAAAGGGAGATGACTCACTTGTATTGTGCTTGGGATAAGAGTATTTCTCGTCTCAAACCTACAACTGGAGTCCCTGCCTCAGCTGCCGTGTCTGAACATTACTGATGATGTTGCAGGTGCTCAGCACTGTCTGGGTAAACTTCACATTCCCTCTAAATGTTTGTATGGAGGCTACACGTTCTTCCTATGACCGTATGAATTTCCTCTTGTTTCCTACCTCCTCCCAAAGATGTGTGGATTGGAAGATTAATTAGCCACAGTAAATTTCCCTTAAAGTGTAGGTGAGTGGAGGAGAATGTGGACTGATACAGGATTGAAGTAAATGGGCGATAAATGGTCAGTGTAGACTCATGGGGCAAAGGACCTTTTTATATTCTGTATCACTCTGTGACCACATGGAGGTCCTTCCTGTCCAGGCTGCACCCACAGTCATAGGGATCCCACCACCAAGCACATCTTTCCCTCCCCACCCACCCCCACCGCCCTTTCTGCTTTCCGCAGGGATCCATCCCTACGCAACTCCCTTGTCCATTCATTCATCCCCACTAGCAGTTATCCTTGCAAGCAGAACAAGTGCTACAACCTGCCCCTACACTTCCTCCCTCACTACCATTTAGGGCTCCAATCAGTTCTTCCAGGTGAGGCGACACTTCACCTGTGAGTCTGTTGGGGTCATATACTGTGTCTGGTGCTCCCAGTGTGGCCTACTGTATATCAATGAGACCCGACGTAGATTGGGAGACCATTTCACCAATCACCTATGCTCTGTCCGCCAGAAGAGGCAGGATCTCTCAGTGACCACCCCTCACCTTTTAATCTACACCTCAGCTTTATTTCTCCAGTCCTGCCACAAAGGGTCTTGGCCCGAAACGTCGACTGTACCCTTTTCCTACATGCTGCCTGGCCTGCTGAGTTCCTCCAGCATTGTGCGTGTTGCTCAGATTTCTAGCATCTGCAGATTGCTCCCATAGTCTTTCCACTTCGTTGACATTGTCTGCCATCCTGCCCTGTCATGACGGTGCATTCTGCCACCTGGTGGTGAGAGGATGGTCCTCCCAGTCACATCATGGATCTGGATAAACAGTGTTCCGCAAAGCAGTCCCATGAAACGGTAGTTTAAAGTCTGAGTGAGACAGCTCTGACACAGACCCTTCGGCCCATCAAGTCAACACTAACCATCATGGTACCCATCAACACTAATCTCGTTAACTAGTACTGGTCCATATCCTTGAAGTGCTTGTTTCAGTAGCCCTTAAATGTCTGCATCACCGATTCAGTCAGTGCTCTTCTGATTCCAACTGCCATTTGGAATAAAAAGTTCTTCCTCAGATCCACTTTAAACCTCTTCGCCTTAACCCAAGTCCTTCAGTTTTGTCCATACTGCTGGGGGGAGGTGGGGTAAATTTCCCACTATCCGCCTTAAAAATACTCCTCAATTTTATACACTTCTATTTCGTCCCTCTTGGCCTTATCCACTCCAAAGAAAACAGACCAGCCTCTCCTCAGAACCGAAATATTCTATCCCGGACAAGATCCTGGCGCATCTCCCCTGCACCCTCTTCAGTACAATCACATCCTTCCTACAGTGGAGCATCCAAAACTGTAACTAGTACTTCCCCGTGGCCTAACCAATGTTTTGTAAAGTTGTACTCCAACCTCGCTATCCTTATCTTGTATGCTAATGAAAGTATATTTACCACCTATCTGTTATGGACACAATCCCTTCAGCCCAACTGGTCCACACCAACCAATATTTTTATCTAAGCTAGACCCATTTACCCATGCTTAGCCTATATCCCTCTCAACATTTCCTCTCCACATTGTTAATATACCTGCCTCAACTGGCAGCTCATTCTCCATTTCACACTCCAGTTGTAAAATTTGCCCTCAGCTCTCTGTTATATATCTCCCCTCCCCTCTCATCTTAAACCCCGGTGCTCAACTTATTGATTCCCCATCCTTTGGAGAAAAACTTGGGCGTTCATCCAATCTATGCCCATCATGATTTTGTACACTGCTAAGATTATCCTTCAACCTCCTGTGCTCCAGGGAATACAGTCCCAACCTACTCAATTTCTCTCCATTATTCTGTCCCTCAAGTCTTAGCAAAATGTTAATAAATATCCTCTGTACTCTTTCCTGCTTTGTGGCAACTCTGCTATAGCAGGATGACCAAAACTGAACAATGTTTCAAAGATTGTTGAGTTGTGTCATAACATTCCAACTTCAATACTTATCACCATGATTGAACGGCCAGTGTACAAAAAGCCCTCTTCACTGCTCTATCTACCTGTGACTCCACTTTCAGGGAACCATGCATTTATAGAGTTATTGACTACAGGAGGAAGACCACAGGTTATACAGTAGAAACAGAATTATACCATTTGGTCCACCAAGCCTGTTTCATCATTTCATCAAGGCTGATCCACTTCCCTCAGTGCTAATCTCCTGCCTTCTCCCCGTAGCTCTTCATGACCTGACTAATAAAGAGCCCATCAACCTCTGCCTTAAATATACCTAATCACTTGGCTTCCACAGCTGCCTGTGGCAACAAATCCACAGATTCACCTCTCTGGCTGAAGAAATTCCTCCTCACCTGCAATCTAAATGGATGTCCCTCTATTCCCAGTCTGCGTCCTCTGGTCTTAAGACTCCCCAACCATAGGAAACATCCTCTCCACATTGACTCTATCGAGGCCTTTAAACATTCAATAGGTTAGATGAGAATCCCCTCAGTCTCCTGTGACAACAGGCCCAGAGCCATCAAAAGATAACCCTATCAACCCCAGAATTATTTTTGTGAACCTCCTTTAAACCCTCTCCAGTATCATAGAAACATAGAAAATAGGTGCAGGAGTAGGCCATTCGGCCCTTCGAGCCTGCACCGCCATTCATTATGATCATGGCTGATCATCCAACTCAGAACCCCGCCCCAGCCTTCCCTCCATACCCCCTGACCCCCGTAGCCACAAGGGCCATATCTAGCTCCCTCTTAAATATAGCCAATGAACTGGCCTCAACTGTTTCCTGTGGCAGAGAATTCCACAGATTCACCACTCTCTGTGTGAAGAAGTTTTTCCTAATCTCGGTCGTAAAAGGCTTCCCCTCTATCCTCAAACTGTGGCCCCTCGTTCTGGACTTCCCCAACATCGGGAACAATCTTCCTGCATCTAGCCTGTCCAATCCCTTTAGGATCTTATACGTTTCAATCAGATCACCCCTCAATCTTCTAAATTCCAACGAGTACAAGCCCAGTTCATCCAGTCTTTCTTCATATGAAAGTCCTGCCATCCCAGGAATCAATCTGGTGAACCTTCTTTGTACTCCCTCTATGGCAAGGATGTCTTTCCTCAGATTAGGGGACCAAAACTGCACACAATACTCCAGGTGTGGTCTCACCAAGGCCTTGTACAACTGCAGTAGTACCTCCCTGCTCCTGTACTCGAATCCTCTCGCTATAAATGCCAGCATACCATTCACCTTTTTCACCGCCTGCTGTACCTGCATGCCCACTTTCAATGACTGGTGTATAATGACACCCAGGTCTCGTTGCACCTCCCCTTTTCCTAATCGGCCACCATTCAGATAATAATCTGTTTTCCTATTTTTGCCACCAAAGTGGACAACTTCACATTTATCCACATTAAATTGCATCTGCCATGAATTTGCCCACTCACCCAACCTATCCAAGTCACCCTGCATCCTCTTAGCATCCTCCTCACAGCTAACACTGCCACCCAGCTTCGTGTCATCCGCAAACTTGAAGATGCTGCATTTAATTCCCTCATCCAAGTCATTAATATATATTGTAAACAACTGGGGTCCCAGCACTGAGCCTTGCGGTACCCCACTAGTCACCGCCTGCCATTCTGAAAAGGTCCCGTTTATTCCCACTCTTTGCTTCCTGTCTGCTAACCAATTCTCCACCCACACCAATACCTTACCCCCAATACCGTGTGCTTTAAGTTTGCACACTAATCTCCTGTGTGGGACCTTGTCAAAAGCCTTTTGAAAATCCAAATATACCACATCCACTGGTTCTCCCCTATCCACTCTATTAGTTACATCCTCAAAAAATTCTATGAGATTCGTCAGACATGATTTTCCTTTCACAAATCCATGCTGACTTTGTCCGATGATTTCACCGCTTTCCAAATGTGCTGTTATCACATCCTTGATAACTGACTCCGGCAGTTTCCCACCACCGACATTAGGCTAACCGGTCTATAGTTCCCCGGTTTCTCTCTCCCTCCTTTTTTAAAAAGTGGAGTTACATTAGCCACCCTCCAATCCTCAGGAACTAGTCCAGAATCTAATGAGTTTTGAAAAATTATCACTAATGCATCCACTATTTCTTGGGCTACTTCCTTAAGCACTCTAGGATGCAGACCATCTGGCCCTGGCGATTTATCTGCCTTCAATCCCTTCAATTTACCTAACACCAGTTCCCTACTAACATATATTCCGCTCAGTTCCTCCACCTCACTGGATCCTCTGTCCCCTACTATTTCTGGAAGATTATTTACGTCCTCCTTAGTGAAGACAGAACCAAAGTAATTATTCAATTGGTCTGCCATGTCCTTGCTCCCCATAATCAATTCACCTGTTTCTGTCTGCAGGGGACCTACATTTGTCTTTACCAGTCTTTTCCTTTTTACATATCTATAAAAGCTTTTACGGTCCGTTTTTATGTTCCCTGCCAGTTTTCTCTCATAATCTTTTTTCCCCTTCCTAATTAAGCCCTTTGTCCTCCTCTGCTGAACTCTGAATTTCTCCCAGTCCTCAGGTGAGCCACTTTCTCTGGCTAATTTGTATGCTTCTTCTTTGGAATTGATACTATCCCTAATTTCTCTTGTCAGCCACGGGTGCACTACCTTCCTTGATTTATTCTTTTGCCAAACTGGGATGAACAATTGTTGTAGTTCATCCATGCAACCTTTAAATGCTTGCCATTGCATACCCACCGTCAATCCTTTAACTGTCATTTGCCAGTCTATCTTAGCTAATTCACGTCTCATACCTTCAAAGTTACCCCTCTTTAAGTTCAGAACCTTTGTTTCTGAATTAACTATGTCACTCTCCATCTTAATGAAGAATTCCACCATATTATGGTCACTCTTACCCAAGGGGCCTCTCACGACAAGATTGCTAATTAACCCTTCCTCATTGCTCAAAACCCAGTCCAGAATAGCCTGCTCTCTAGTTGGTTCCTCGACATGTTGGTTCAAAAAACCATCCCACATACATTCCAAGAAATCCTCTTCCTCAGCACCTTTACCAATTTGGTTCACCCAATCTACATGTAGATTGAAGTCACCCATTATAACTGCTGTTCCTTTATTGCACACATTTCTAATTTCCTGTTTAATACCATCTCCGACCTCACTACTACTGTTAGGTGGCCTGTACACAACTCCCACCAGCGTCTTCTGCCCCTTAGTGTTACGCAGCTCTACCCATATCGATTCCACATCTTCCCGGCTTATATCCTTCCTTTCTATTGCGTTAATCCCTTCTTTAACCAGCAACGCCACCCCACCTCCCCTTCCTTCATGTCTATCCCTCCTGAATATTGAATATCCCTGAAAGTTGAGCTCCCATCCCTGGTCACCCTGGAGCCATGTCTCTGTGATCCCAACTATATCATAATCATTAATAACAATCTGCACTTTCAATTCATCCACCTTATTATGAATGCTCCTTGCATCAGTACATCCTTTCTTAGATACGGGCCCACAACTGCTCACAATACTACAACTAAGGTGTCATCAGTGCCTTATAAAGCCTTAAAGTTACATCCTTGCCTTTATATTCTAATCCTCTGAACTGAATGCCAACATCGCATTTTCCTTCCTCACCACTGACTCCACCTGCAAACTAACCTTTAGGGAATCCTGCATGAGGATTCCCAAGTCCCTTTGCACCTCAGTTTTTGAATTTTTTTTCCACCATTTAGAAAATAGTCTCGCTTTTATTTCTTCTGCCAATGTGCATGGCCATACTTCCTGACACTGTATTCCATCTGCTACTTTTTAGCCCATTCTCCAAATCTGTTTGTCCTCTTGTAGCCTCTTTGCTTCCTGAACACTACCTGATCCTCCACCCATCTTTGTATCATCCACTAATTTGGCCACAAAGCCATCAATTCCTTCATCCAAAATTATTGACATATACCGTAAAAAGGATCAGTCCAAACACAGTCCCCTGTGGAACACCATTAGACACCGGCAATCAACTACAAAAGGCTCCCTTTATTCACACTCGTTGCATCCTGCCAATCAGTCAATACTCCCTCTATGCTAGTATCTTTCCTATAATACCATGGGCTCTTAACTTGTTAAGCAGCCTCATGTTTGGCACTTCGAAGACCTACTGAAGATCCTAGTACACAACATCCACTGATTCTCCTTTGCCTACTCGCTCTTCATTTCTTCAAAGAATGCCAACAGATTTGTCAGGCAAGATTTTCCCTTAATTAAACAGGTGGCATGGTATCAGCAGTCAGCACAATGCTATACAGTCCCAGCGACCCAAGTTCAATTCCTGTAAGGAGTTTGCACATTCACCTTGTGACCTTGTGGATTTTCTCTGGGTGCTTCAGTTTTCTCCCACAGTCCAAAGGTGTACCAGCTGATAGGTTAGTTGGTCATTGTAAATTGTGGGATTAAATTGGAGGATTGCTGGGTGGTATATCTCACTTCTGTCCCCCAACACTCTTGAACTTCCGGCATACTACTAGTGTCTTCCACAATAAAGACTGATGCAAAATTCTTGTTCAATTCGTCCACTATTTCCTTGCCACCCATTACTACCTCTTCAGCATCATTTTTCAGCGGTCCATTAGCACCTATTAAATACTCTTATATATCTGAAGAAACTTTTGGTATCCTATTTAATATTATTGGCTAGCCTACCTTTGTATTCCATCTTTTCCTTCTTTATTGCTTTTTTAGTTGTCTTCTGTTGGTTTTTAAAAGCCTCCCAATCCTCTAACTTCCCATTAATTTTTGCTCTATTATATGCCCTCTCTTTAGCTTTTATGCTGGCTTTGACTTCTCCTTGTCAGCCCCAGTTGTGTCATCTTGCCTTTAGAACACTTCTTTTTCTTAGGGTTGTAACTATCCCAGGGGTCCCCAACCTTTTTTGCACCGCGGTTTAATATTGGCAATATTCTTGCGGAACGGCCAGCGGGGGTGATGGGGGGGAGCGTTGTTCAAGTAGGGTTGCCAACTTTCTCACCCCCAAATAAGGGACAAAAATAGCAGTCAAATACAGGACACTTGTGTTTACCCCGAGAAAGACTACCATGACCATGAAGCCTTGCGCGGGCACTTGTGTGCGCATGCTTGACGTGCGCATGTGTGTACGTGCCTTTTTTTTCTACAAATCAGGGTTTTGGCTTAATCTTCCCGATTCTGTTAAGTGAAATTACACTGTACATAGATTATTTCTAATTTAGATAGGCTGTGTATTTATCATATCATTCCTGCTTTTATTATATATGTTATTTTAGGTTTTATGTCCTATTTAGTATGATTTGGTAGGTTATTCTTTGGGTCTGGGAACGCTCAAAAATTTTTCCCATATAAATTAATGGTAATTGCTTCTTCACTTTACGCCATTTTGACTTACGAACGGTTTCATAGGAACGTTCTACATTAGCGGGGGAAATACGGGACAAGGGCAGTCCCGTATGGGACAAACCAATTTAGCCCAATATACGGGATGTCCCAGCTAATACAGGACAGTTGGCAACCCTATGTTCTAGATCAACAGTGAGTGACAGGGAATGAGGAAAGGTGCAGCTGACTCATATCGTTTCATACCGCCAGATCATATCGTTTCCTCGCGGCCCTGTAGCACATGCTTTGCGGCCTGATACCGGTCCGAGGCCCAGTGGTTGGGGACCACTGAACTATCCTATGCCTTCCAAATTGCTCCCAGAAACTCCAGCCATTGCTGTTTTTCTATCATCCCTGCTAGTGTCCCCTTCTATTCAATTTTGGCCAGTTCCTCTCTTCATGCCCTCTTTACTTCACTGTAATATTGATACATCTGACTTTAGTGTCTCCTTCTCAAATTTCAATCATATTATGATCACTCCCCCCCCCCCTCCCCCAAGGGTTTCTCTACTTTAAGTTCTGGAATCAATTCTGGTTCAACCTAGAATAGCTGATCCCCTGGTGGGCTCAACCATGAGCTGCTCTAAAAAAGCCATATTGTAGGCATTCTACAAACTCCCCCTCTTGGGATCCAGCAGCAAACTGATTTACCCAATCAACCTGAACACTGAAATCCCCTATGATTATCATAACATTGCCTTTTTGACATATCTTTGCTGTTTCCCCACTGTAATTTGTAGCCCACATCTTTACTACTGTTCAGAGGCCTGTATACAACTCCCGTCAGAATCTTTTTACCCTCGCAGCTTCTTTGCTACACCCACAATGATTCTACACCTTCCAATCCTATGCCACCTCTTTCTAAGGATGTGATTTCATTTTTTTTAAACCAACAGAGCCAAGCCAACCCCTCTACCCACCTGCCCGTCTTTTCAATACAATGTGTATCCTTGGACGTTAAGCTCTCAGATATAATCTTCTTTCAGTCATGATTCAGTGATGCCCACAATGTCATGTGTGCAAATTCGTAACCGAGCTACAAGTTCATCTACCTTATTCCATATACTGTGTGCATTCAAATACAATACCTTCAGTCTTGTATTCGTCACCCTTTTCAATTTTGTCCCCCTTTCAGATTGCAACTGATCTCATTAACTGCAATTTTGCCCCATCATCAGCCTGTCCCACGACACACTGCCTGTTTGTAAACCAACTACCCTATTCCCAGAAAGGTCCATAAGCCAGTCCTCATTAAGGGATCAGTGGTGGAGAAGGTTAGTACCTTTAGGGTTAGGGGAAATCATTTTGGAGGATCTTTTCTGGGTCCAACACATAACTGCTGTTACAAAGAAGGCATGGTTGTGTCTCTACTTTCTTAAAGTTTATGCAAACTTTAAGTAGAGGAACCTAGCACACTCAGCTACTGCTACAATACTATCAACAATGCCTACTATTTCATCCCTTCACCACATTTTAGCAAATCTGATCATTTGGCTTTGTTCCTCCTACCTACATACAAGCAGAGTCTAAAAAACAAGGCACCAATCATAACAACAACAAACAGGTGGTCGCTGGAGGCAGAGGACTTGTGACGGGGTTTCTTCGAGTTGGTAGACTGGGCTATGTTCAAGTACTCATTAGAAGATCTGAAAGAATATGCCACAGTTGTCACGGACATTATAAAGATAATTGTGGACAAGAATGTCCCCACAAAATCATTTAGTCTTCCCTAACTAGAAGCCCCAGATGAACCAAGAGATCTGTAATCTGTTCAGGGCCAGATAGGTCTGGTATCTCAGGAACGTAAGAAGAGGTCCAGCTACGGCCTCCAGGAAGCCATCTCACATTTAGTCTGAAAATGGCAATTCCAGATTAAATCCGAATCACAGAAAGAAGCTCAACAGCTGTGACAGAACTTCAATGCCATCACAACTGACAAAGCAAAACCAAGCAATATGTATATACTGTATGTGACAAGGTTTCACTCCCAGATGAGCTCAATGCCTTTTATGCTCACCTTGACCCAAGAACATGGGGCACCTTCACAAACTCACAGGCCCTAATGACCCTGTGATTTCAGTCTCTGAGGCCAATGTGAGAGCATTCTTCAGGAGGTTAAACCCACAGAAAGCATTTGGCCCAGTCAGCGTACCTGGCTGAGTACTGAAGCCTGGATAAGCAACTGATTGGAGTTGCAGAGTCATAGGAAAGTACAGCACAGAAACAATCCCTTTGGCCCATCCAGTCTGTGCTAAATGATTTAAGATGCCTAGTCCCATCAAACTGCACCTGGTCCATATCCTTCCAAACTCCTTCCCATCCATGTAACTATCCAAACTTCTCTTAAACATTGAGATCAAGCTTGCATGCACCACTTGCACTTGCAGATCATTGCACACTCTCTTGACCTTCCGAGTGAAGAAGATTCCCCCTCATGTTCTCCTTAAACTTTTCACCTTTCACCATTAACCCATAACCTCTAGTCCAACCCAACCTCAGAGGAAAAAGCCTGCTTGCATTTACCCTACCTATATGCCTCAATTTTATATACCTCCACTCAATCTTCTACATTACAAGGAATAAAATCCTAACCTATTCAATCTTTCCTTACAACTCAGGTCCTCCAGTCCTGGCAACACTCTTGTAGGCTTTCAACATTATTTACATTTTTTCCTGTAGGTAAGTGACCAAAACTGAACACAATACTCCAAATTAGGCCTCGCCAATGTCTTATGCAATAACAACATAACATCCCATCTCCTGTACTCACTATTTTGATTTATAAAGGCCGATATACCAAAATTTTTCTTTACAACCCTGTCTACCTGTGCTGCCACTTTCAATGAATTATTAACCTGTATTCCCACATCCCTTTGTTCTGCCACATTCCTTAGTATGATACCGTTCTCTGTACAAGACCTACCCCGGTTATTCCTGCTGAAGTGCAACACCTCGCATTTGTCTGCATTAAGTTCCATCTGCCATCTGCCATCTGCCATTTTAAAAAAAACAACAACAGCTGGTCCAGATCCTGCTGCAAGCCATGCTAGTCTCCCTCACTATTCACTACACCCCCAATCTTGGTGTCATCCGCAAATTTGCTGATCCAGTTTCATCCATATTATCGTCCATATCATTGATATAGATGACAAACAACAACAATCCCAGCACCGATCCCTACAACGCTCGACTAATCACAGGCCTTAAATCAGAGAGGAAACTATCTACTACCACTCTCTAGCTTCTCCCACAAAGCCAGTGTCTAATCCAGTTCATTACCTCATCTTGAACTGAATGTTCTTGACTAGCCTCCCATGTGGGATCTTGTCAAATGCCTTGCTGAAGTCCATTTAGACAACATCCACTGGTTTGCCTTGATCAACTTTTCTGGTAACGCATGAAGCCATACTGAGTATCCCTAACCAGTCACTGTATATCCAAATGTTCATAAATTCAGTTCCTTAACTACCTTCTAATAACTTTCCAACTACTGATGTCAGGCTCACTGGCCTATAATTTCCTGGTTTATCTCTAGAACTTTCTTAAACAGCAGACGACTTGACCTATCCTCCAGTCCTCAACTGTCACGAAGGATTATCTAAGCATTTCTGCAAGGGCTCCTGCAATTTCAGCACTTACCTCCACAGGGTCCGAGGGGACACCCAGTCAGGCCCAGAGGATTTATCCACCCTAATTTCCCTCAAGACAGCAAACACCTCCTCCTCTGTAATCTCTGGGGTCCATGACTTCACTGCTGCTTTGCCTTACTTCTATAGACCGTGTCCATCTCCCGAATAAATATAGACGCAAATTTATTTAAGATAATCCATTTAAGATTCCCCCATCTCTTTTGGCTCTACACATGGATTACCATTCTGATCTTCCAGAAGACCAGTTTTGTCCCTTGCAATCCTTTTGCTCTTAACATAGCTGTAGACTCCCTTAAAATTCTCCTTCACCTTGTCTGCTGGAGCAGCCTTATGCCTTCTTTTAGCCCTCCTGATTTCCTTCTTCAGTGTTCTCTTTCATTTCTTGTACTCAGGTACCTCATTTGTTCCTACCTGCCTATACCTACAAAGCACCTCTTTTTCTCATAACCAGGGCCTCAATACCCCTTCAAAACCAAGGTTCCCTAAACTTGTTATCTTTACCTTTTCATTCTGGCAGTCATATACAAGCTTTGTTCTGTCAAAATTTCTTTTGAAGGCCTCCCACGTAACACGTACACCAAAGCAGCCAGTCCCAATCCACACTTCCCAGATCCTTTCTGATACCTTCAAAATTGGCCTTTCTCCAGTTTAGAATCTCAACCCGTGGTCCAGACCTGTCTTTTCCCATATTTACTTTGAAACTAATGATATTATGATCACTAGATGCAAAGCATTTCCCTACACTAACTTCTGACACCTGCCCTGTCTCATTCTCTAATAGGAGATCAAGTATCGCATACTCTCTCATTGGAACTTCTGTGTACTGATTAAGGAAATTTTCCTGAACATGTTTGACAAACTCCATCCCATTTAGTCATTTTACAGTATGGGAGTCCCTGTCAATACGTAGAGTGCTTACTGACATCTCCAACCTCTTGTTTTGGCAGTCTGAGGTACCCACCTGCTTCAATGATACCAGTGCCCAAAAAGAATGTGATAACTTGCCTTAATGATTAATATTCGGTAGCACTTATATCCACTGTAATGAAGTGGTCTGAAAGATTGATTATGAAGCACATCATCTCCTACCCGAGGAATGACTTGGATCCACTCTAATTTGCCTACTGTCACAACAGATCAAAGCAGATGCCATTTCATTAGCTCTTCACTCAGCTCTGGAACATCTGGACAGTGAAGGTGCATACATCAGAATGCTCTGCATTGTACTACTCAGAATTTAACACCATCATCCCCTTCAAACTCATCAAAAATCTCCAAGACTTAAGCCTCCAAGCCTCCTTGTGCAACTGGATTCTTGATTTCCTCAACAGCAGACCCCAGTCAGTACAGATTGGCAACATTTCTTTCACAATTAAAATTAGAATAGTTGCACCACAAGGCTGTGTGCTTAGCCCCTGCTCTATTTACTTTATACTTATGACTGTGAGGCTAAGTACAGCTCCAAAAAACCAACGTGGATAACTTCACTCAACTCAACACTGAACTGATTCCACGACCTATGCACTCATTTTCAAGAACTCTACAATTCATATTCTCGGTGTGATTTATTTATTCTTTTTTTTTGTGTTTGCACAGTCTGTCTTCTTTTACGCATTGGCTGTCTGTCTTTGTGTTTAGTTTCCCATTGATTCTATTGTATTTCTTTGTCTGAATGCCTGCAAGGATAGTATATGGCAGCTGTGCGCCAATTGAAAATAAATTTACCTTGACTTTGAAAGAAGGTCGTGTTGGAGGGCTGTTCTTGTGATTGGAAGCCTCTACCCAGCAGTGTAGCACAGAGAAAGGTGCTTGTTATATACATTGATATATTAGATGTGAATGTAGGAGTATGATTAATAAATTTGCAGATGACACAAAAATTATATGATTCTATGAAAACTCTTTTAAGCAGACTCTCCAGGGAATTATGGAATCAGAATCTAAATCAGGTTTACTATCACTGCTTTTTATGACGTGAAGTTTGTTATTTTGTGACAGCAGCATTGTGCAAAGGTAGGAAATTACTATAAAGTACAAGATAAATAGTGCAAAAAAAAAGGAATAATGATGAGGTAGCATTCATGGGTTCAGAGACCATTTAGAAATCTGAGAATGGAGGGGAAGAAGGTGCTCCTGAATCATTGAGTGGGGATCTTTAGGCTCCTCTACCTCCTCCCCAATGGTAGGAGAGGAAGTTTATGGAGTTTCTCCAGATGTACAGAGGAGAGCATTCTGGCTGGTTGCATCGCTTTTTTCTCCCTTTTCCAATATTTATTTCTCATCTTTCCCCCTTTTTATCCCATTCATTCTGCTTTCTTTGCTTGTCCACTTTCCTGTTTTTGTATATCAGCCTCCACCTCCCATCTCCTCCTCTCACTCTGCATCCTATCTTTCTTTTTCCCCATTTCCCTCACTTCTTTCCCTCATGCCCTTTCTCTTCACCCCATTACCCTTCTTCATCCTGTCTCTCCCCTCAAATTCACTCTCCTCTTCCCTCGCCATTTATCCACTCTTCCCTCTGACTGCCATGTCTCCTCCTCTCTCCCCACTCTCAGCTCATCTCCTTTCCTTATTATCCATCTCCTTGTTCTCTTTCTGTCTCCTCAACCCTCATCTTTATCCTCTTGATTTTCAAATGTCTTCCCTCTTTCTTTTACCTTTACTTTGCCCATTCTCTTTCTCCAAATCTTGCTTTATATCTTTTACTTTTTCTCCTCGTCCCACTCTCCCAATCCTCATCTCTCCTTATCAACATTCTCTGATCACTTGGTTTCCTTTCTCTTCTCATTCCCAATTCCTTCATTCCCCTTGGCCTCTATAACTCCCCTTATTCCCTCTGACCCACACAGGAGATTGGTGAATGAGATCAGAGTACATGGAATTGGAGATCATATGCTAGTGTGGATTGTCATTGTTAACTGACAGAAAACCAAGAGCAGGAACAAACTGACCTTTCTCCGATCAGTAGGCTATAACTAGTGACTGAATCCACCTGTGGACCCCTACAATACACAACCCACAGTGACAATCTGGAAAAGGCCACTATATCTGTCATTTCCCTGTCTGCTGATAATGTGAAACTGAGGGGGATGTGGGTGATGATGTAGAGAGGCTTCAACTCAATGTGGGCAACAATGTGGCTGGTAGAACATAATGTGAAAAATGTGAGGTGATTCATCAATAGAAAAAGTAAAAATTGTATGTTTTAAGTGGTGGGAGATTGGGAAATGTTGATGTTCAAACATAGCCGGGTGTCCGAATTTGCAAGTTACTGAAAGCTGAAATGCAGGTTCAATTGGCAGTTATGAAGACAAGTGTTAAGTTAGCTTTATTTCAAGAGCACTTCAATACGAGAATAAAGATATGTTACTGCATCACATAGGGCTAGGGCTTTAGTGACTCTGTACAATGTTAGTCTCCTCATGTAATGAAAATTCATAAGACATAGCAGCAGAATTAGGCCATTTGGTCCATCGAGTCTGCTCTGCTGTTCCAACATGGCTCTCTCAATCCCATTCTCCTGCCTTCTCCCTGATAAATCAGGAACCTATCAACCTCCACCCTAAATATACCCAATGACTTGGCCTACCTAGCTGTCTATGGCAATGAATTCCACAAACTCACCATCTGTGAATCTGTGTTCTAATTGGATGGTCTTAAATTGTGAGGCCTTGTCCTCTGGTCCTAGACTCCCCCACTACAGGAAATATCCTCTCCACGTTGACTCTATTGGGGCCTTTCAATATTTGATAGGTTTCAATGAGACATCCCCACCACCTTGTTCTTCTAAACTCCTAGTACAAGCCGTGAGCCATCAAACTCTCCTTATATGTTAACCCTATCATTCCTGGGATAATTCTTGTGAACCTCCTCTGGAATACCAGCAGGTCTTCTCTTAGATAAGGGGTTCACAATACTCCAAGTGTGATCCCACCAATGCTTTATAAAGCCTCAGCATTACGTCCTTGCTTTTGTTTTCTAGCCCTCTCAATCAATTCATTTGCCTTCCTTACCATCAACTCAACCTGCAAATTAAATTTCAGGGAATGCCGCAAGAGGACTTCCAAGTCTCTTTGCACTTCCGATTTTTGAATTTTCTCTCCATTAAGAAAATAGTTGTTGCCTTTACTCCTACCAAAGTGCATGACCTTGTACTTCTCTACACTACATTCCATTTGCCACTTCTTTGCCCATTCCCCCAATCTGTCTAAGCCCTTCTGCAGCCACCCTTCTTCCTCAACACAACCTGACTATCCACCTATCATCATATCATCGCAAACTTGGGCACAAAGCCATCAATCCCTTTATCCAATTCATTGACGTACAACATGAAAAGAAGTGGTCCCAACACAGAACCCTGCGGCACATCACTAGTTACTGGCAGTCAACCAGAAAAGACACCCCCCCCCCCATTCCCATACTTTGCAGTCAGCTAATCTTCTATCCATGCTAGTATCTTTCCTGTAATACCATGGGCTCTTG
The DNA here is from genome assembly GCF_030028105.1 of Mobula birostris. NCBI lineage: Eukaryota > Metazoa > Chordata > Chondrichthyes > Myliobatiformes > Myliobatidae > Mobula > Mobula birostris. Next base: position 101,661,622 of record NC_092381.1, read on the forward strand.
TCTTGTTTAGCAGCCTCATTTGAGGTACCTTGTCAAAGGCCATCCAAAAACCCAAATAAACAACATTCACTGTCTCCTTTGTCATCCAGCCTGTTATTTCTTCAAAGAATTCCAACAGATTTGTCAGGCAAGATTTCCCCTGTATAAAATCAGGCTGACTTTGGTCTATGTTATCATTTTCCTCCAAGTACCCCAAAACTTCATCCTTAATAATAGACTCCATCTCTCCAAGTGATGGAAATCAGACTAACTAGCCTATGTTTTCTTTTTGCTGCCTCCCTCCCTTTTTAAAAGAGTGAAGGGACATTTGCAGTTTTTCAGTCCTCAGGAACCATTCTAGAATCTAGTGATTCTTGTAAGATCATTACTAATGCCTCTATAATTACTTCACTTACCTCTTTCAGAAACCTGGGGTGTAGTCCATCTGATCCAAATGACTTCAAACCTTTTAGCTTCCCATGTACCTTCTCCTTAATAATAGCAGCAACATTGCTGTTCTACCATTATCATTGCAAGTGTCCCCTTCTAATCAACTTTGGCCAGCTCCTTTCTCATGTTTCTGTAATTCATCTTACTCCACTGTAATACTAATACATCTGACTTTATCTTCTCCCTCTCAAACTACATGGTGAATTCTATCATATTATGATTACTACCTCCCAAGGGTTCCTTTACCTCAAGTTCCCTAATCAAATCTAGTTCATTACATAACACCCAATCCAGAATTGCCTCTGACTTAGTGGGCTCAACAACAAACTGCTCTTAATTCTCTCTTGGGATCTAAAATCAGCACCAACCCAATTTTCCCCTACCCACATATTGAGATCGCCCATGATTATTGCTACGTTACCCTTTTGATATGCCCTTTCTATCACCCATTGTAATTTGTAGCTCACATCCTGGCTGCTGTTCAGAGTGCAGTATACAATCTCATCAGGGTATTTTTACCCACAAGGATTCAACAAGTTCCAATACTACATCATCTCTTTCTCAGGATTTGATTTCAGTTTTACCAACAGAGTCACGCCACTGTTACACTTTGACTCATCCCACTGACTGCAATCCCCTCCCATCATCTGCCTGTTCTTTCTCAGTCTCCCTACACATTGCATCTAGCTGTATACCAACTGCCCTGTTCTCAGCTCTATTTCACCAGTTCCCATCCCCCTGCTAAATTAGTTTAAACCTCCTCCAACAGCTCAAGCAAACCTGCCCACAGGGACATTGGGTCTCCCTCAGTTTCAGGTGTAAACTGTCCTTTTTTTTGTACAGGCCCCAGAAGAGATCCCAATGATCCGGAAATCTGAAACCCTGTCCCCTGCACTAATTCTTCATTCACTCATCCTATTCTCTTTCCTTCCCTTTTTAAAGAGTGACACATGCAGCAATCCAGAGATTACTACCCTGGAGGTCCTGCTTTGCAGCTTTCATCCCAACTCCCTCTATTCTCTCTTCAGGACCTCTTCCCTATGTTGTTGGTATCAATATGCACCATGACTTCTGGCTGTTCAGCCTCCCGCTTCAGAATGCCATGGACCTGATCCAAGACATACCCGACCCTGGCATTTGGGAGGCAACATACCATCCATGTGTCTCTTTCACATCCACAGGATCTGTTTCTGCTCCTCTAATTATGGAATTCCCTATCACCACTGCACCCCTCTTCTTCCCCCTTCCCTCCACAAAGCGAGAATCAGTGCTGGAGACCCTGCTGGTAATCTCCTCCAACAGTATCCAAAGCAGTACACTTATTTTTGAGGGGAATGGGCACAGGGGTACTCTACAATCGCTGCCTATTCTCTTTATCTCTCCTGATAGTCACCAAGTGACCTGCTTCCTGCAACTTAGGGGCGACCAACTCCCTGTAACTTTTATCTATCATCTCATTTTCCCACATGAATGGAATGTCATCCAACTGCAGCTCCAGTTCTTAACATAGTCTCTATGGAGCTGCAGTTTGATGCACTTCATGTGGATATAGTTATGAGGTAGACTGGAGGTCTCCAGAGTTCAAACATCACACGCAAAGAATATACCACTACTTCCAGATCTATTCTCAGCACACTAGCTACGTACTAACAAAAATCCTTCCTAAAAACTTATTTCAAACCTTCACCTGTGCTTGCCCCAGTCTATTCTTACAGCCTGTTGAGCCAAAGCCAGACCACTCTAACACTCCCCCACTTCTACAATGACCGCTCAAACAATGGCTGCTCTGCTTACACCTCTTATCCTTTATATTGGCCCCACGCTGATTGCAGCCCACTGAAAAAAGGGTGTACCTGGCAAAGGGAGGATGCAAGTGGTTCTTGGGGTGGCAGGCATGTCACATGAAAGGAGATTGAGTAGTTAGACCTTTATTGTGTGGAGTTCAGAAGAATGAAAGGTGATCTCAACTGCTTCAAACTCTTGACACCCCTGACGAGAATGAACGGGCACAGATTAAGGGAGAGTCAGAATGAATGAGAGATGAAGAGAAACTGTGATAATGTTTGGGAATTCTCTACCCTGTAGGGCTGTGGACGCTCAGTCATCAAGTTCATTCAGAACAGAGATCAGTGGATATCAGGGTACTAAGTATAGGGTTTGGGTCAGTGCAGATCCAGTAGGGCTGAATGGTCTGTCTGTATCTCTCTATTGCTCTAAAGAAATGAAAGGATATAGTTTATTTAATAAGGTAGCAATGAAGGAGTACAGTCCTGTCCTTGTTCACTGGTAGCGAAAGCACATTAAACAAATTCCTATTCTGCTATTCTGCTTCCATGTCTAAAGTGTTTCCTCTCTTTCTCATCCCATCCACCTCCATGCCCCTGTCCCTCGTTATCCAGTCTCCTCTCTTCCATGTTGCAGGCTGAAATGTCGACTGTTAAATCTCCTCCATTGATGCTGCCTGACTAACTGATTTTCCCCAACATTCTGTGTCTGTTGCAACTTAAAATATCTATATAAATGCTGTACAAATGTATCTGACTCTACCACCTTCTCTGACAACACTTTCCAGGGAAATAAACTTTTCTCGGGCTTTCAGCCAGGTACAGGTATCGATTTTGACTAATGTTTTGATGACAAACTCTGGCATCTTCAGAGATGGTGCTTGGGCATGTGTAGTCCCATTGTAATTATACTCCTGTTGCCCATCTCTTCTGATTAGTTAGTCCTCATCCAATCAGGTTTCCACTGTCCTACCTTGGAACTGAAATTCAATTGTAAGCAAGGTGGGATAGCAGAAACCTGATTGGATGAGGACTAACCAATCAGGAGGATGGACTATGGGAGTATAAATACCATAGACCAGACATCCCCATGCATCATTTTGTTTGTCATCGAAATGTCAGTTAAAATCGATACCTTTACCCAGTTGGAAGCCCAAGAAGAGTTTATTCATCATAAATGCCAGGAAAGCACTAGATCCTCTTTTAATACTTCTTAGTTATCAATCCTGTTGTGTAAAAGGAACTTACCTCGTGAAAATCCCTCCACTCATCTTAAACCTATGCCCTCTTGCATTTGATACCCAGAGAATGGCAAAAAGATTTTGACGACTTGGCCGTTCATTCTCCCCTGCCTTATTCTCTCTCTCCTACACCCTCCCCAACCCCTCTCAATCTCAGTTACCACCTCCTCTTTGTCCACCTCCCTCCCCCCCCACCATCTTTCACTGTCTGCCCTCATTCTTCACTGCCTGTGGCAGCACCAGCTCCTGCACCCTGCACCGAGCTTGGACCGCTGTTTATTTACAGTGGATCAGGCCCTTCTGGCCTACTGATCTGTACTGACCAGCAGCCCACATATTTAGCTCATCAGGGGAAAACGTACAATGACCAATTCACCTAGTGATTAATACTCATTGGAATGGGGGAGGTAACCCAAGCACACACAGAGGACGCTGGAATTGAACTTCCGAACTCCGACACCACAAGCTGTAATAACTTCGCACTAACCTCTATGCTGCCATGGCGTCCATCCAAGTTGCCTCCATCCCATACCCAGCGCTGGACATACACACTCCCACCCTCCGACTCACTCACTCCCACCTCTGGGAACACTCACTCACACTGGGAGACAAACTTACTCCCACTCCCTGCGACGAGCCTGTGGCGTGCTCTGCAGCTTGTGCGCCTCGTGCGCCCTGATGATGTCTCGCTGTTCCACCAAGCCTCCCCTCCTCTGCATGACGCGGGGACTGAGGAGGAAAGCAGCCTGGTCGAGAGGCAGTGGGCTGAGCCCCCACACCGGTACACTGGACCAGCTGCTGCCATCAAAGCTGAAACAGGAGCTGGTGTCACGGGCCATAGTGCCAGGGCTGGGGCTTGGGCTACCCAGGGAGCTGTCTAGCCTGCAGTGCGCCATCATCATGGAGCAAGGTCGCCTGGACACCACCCTCCAACTCGGCAGCAGATTGTCCTGAGGGTCGGCCTCTATCACGGCTTCAAACGACTGGTCCATGGTGGGAGACAAGTTCTCCGAGGCAACGGCAAACATCTCTGGTGCCTTTGGGAGATACAGAGTAAGAGACAGGTCAGAGTTCTAAACAGGGCATGTAGTTACTACCTTCAACACCAAGGCTAGTTTTCCCCATTACGTACTCATTCTGGCTCCCGGCGCTCAACTCCCACCCAACATCCAATCTCCAACACCCAATTCCCAAACTCCAAATCCTAGCATTCAGTTACCAACCCCCAACTTCCAGTTCCCAATATCCAGGACCTTACACCAAAGATTAATTTCTCAACATCCAATAACCAATAGCTCAAAACTAACATTTAATTCCCAACAACCACAAATGATTCTCATTTCCAATTTTTAAATGATGTAAATACCCAACAGCCAAACTTGTATTAGTCACATTTAATGTTGTTAGAAATGTTACGGAGCAGGGGGCGTTGGTTTATAATTGTCACGTGTACCAAGATACAACAGAAAGCTTATACAGATCAGATCATTACACAGTGCATTGAGTTAAAACAATAACAATACAGAATAAAGTGTAAAAGCTACAGAGAAAATGTGGTTGGGGAGGAGGGGTTGGGTAGATGGGGAATCTCATTAAAACTATTCAAATATTGAAAGGCCTCTATTTCCTGAGGAGACTGAGGTCCTTTAACATCTGCCAGACAATGCTGAGGATGTTCTACGAGTCTGTGGTGGCCAGTGCTATCATGTTTGCTGTTGTGTGCTGGGGCAGCAGGCTGAGGGTAGCAGACGCCAGCAGAATCAACAAACTCATTCGCAAGGCCAGTGATGTTGTGGGGATGGAACTGGACTCTCACGGTGGTGTCTGAAAAGAGGATGCTGTCTAAGTTGCATGCCATCTTGGACAATGTCTCCCATCCACTACATAATGTACTGGTTGGGCACAGGAGTACATTCAGCCAGAGACTCATTCCACTGAGATGCAGCACAGAGTGTCATAGGACGTCATTCCTGCCTGTGGCCATCAAACTTTACAACTCCTCCCTTGGAGGGTCAGACACCCTGAGCCAATAGGCTGGTCCTGGACTTATTTCATAATTTACTGGCATAATTTACATATTACTATTTAACTATTTATGGTTCTATTACTATTTATTATTTATGGTGCAACCGTAACAAAAAACAATTTCCCCCAGGATCAATGAAGTATGACTATGACTATGACTATGACAGAGTGAACGTGGAGAGGATGTTTTCTGTAAGTGGGTGAGTCTCGGACCAGAGGGCACAGCTTCAGAATAGAGGGACATCCATTTAGAACAGATAAGAAGGAATTTCTCAGCCAGATGGTGGTGGATCTGTGGAATTCATTGCCATGGACAGCAGTGGAGGCCAAGTCATTGAGTCCATTTAAAGCAGAGGTTGATAGGTTAGTCAGGCCATCGAAGGTTACAGGGAGAAGGCAATAGAATGGGGTTGAGATGGATGATCGATCAGCCATGATAAAAATGGCAGCGCAGACTCGATGGGCTGAATAACCTGATTCTGCTCCTATGTCTTATGGTCTAAAGGTAGTGCAGGTAAACAATAAAATCCAAGGTTGTAATGAGGTAGATTGAGAGCTGAAGACTCCATCTTTTTCTACAAGAGGTCTGTTCAAGTGTCTGATAACATGGGATAGAAGGTTTCCTTGAACCTGGTGGTACATGCTTTCTGCCTGCTTGGCGAGGGGAGAAAAGAGAATGTCTGGGGTGGGAGGGATCTTTGATTATGGTAGCTGCTTTACAGAGGCAACAATGTTTACAAAATTATGAGGGGTATAAATAAGGTAAGTGTAAGCAGGCTTTTTCCACTGAGGTTGGATGACACTAGAACTAGAGGTCATGGGTTAAGGGTGAAGGAACATAGAACACAGAGTATAGCACAGGCCCTTTGGCCCACAATATTGCGTTCGACATTTTATTCATTTATTTAGAGCAGGGAACAGACCCTTCCAGGCCAATGAGCCACACCTGTCTGCAACCTACCTATTTAATCCTAGCCTAATCACAAGTCAATTTAAAATAACCAATTAACCTACTAACCAGTATGTCTTTGGACTGTGGGAGGAAAGTGGACCAATCTCTTCCCTCACTTCCCATGGCAGCCTGGGGTATAGCCCATCCAGCCCCGGGATCGATCTGTCCTCATGTTTTTCCCAAAAGTTCCAGCACAGCCTTTTTCTTATTGTCGACATATTCTAGCATATCAGGCCATTTTATGCTGTTCTCACAAACATCAAGGTCCTTCTCACTGAAGCAAAGTATTCTTTCAGGACTTCCCCCAACTCCAGGCATATGATTCTTCTTCTATCATTGACTGGTCCTACCCTCACTTCAGTTATTTTCCTGTTCTTTGCATGCGTAGAAAACCTTAATCTTATCTGCCAAAGTTTTCTCATGCCCAATTCTACCTTTCCCAAGTCTGTTCTTCAGTTCCTTCCTGGCTACCTTGTAACTCTCTAGAACCCTGGCTGATCCTTGCTTCCTAAACCTTAAGTAAGCTTCTGTTGTCCTCTTGGTGAGATGTTCCACATCTGACTAATATCATCACAGTTGCCCTTCCCACCATTAAATACCTTTCCATGCCACCTGTGCCTGTCCCTCTGCAAGGATATGGTAAAGGTTAGGGAGTTGCAGTCTATGTCTCACTGAGAAATCTGACACCTTGCCGAGCATCAGATCCAGTATGGCCTCTCCTCTCATCAGCCTGTCTACATATTGCCTCAAGAATTCTTCCTGGACGCACCCAACAAATTCTGCCTCATCCAAATCCTTTACACTCAGAAAGTGCCAATCAATATCAGGGAAGTTGAAGTCATCCATGATAACAACCCTGTTATTTTTACATCTTTCCAAAAATTTGCCTCCCAATCTGTTCCTGGCTTTTTTGCTATTGATGGTCTATAGAACAGACCAAATAGTGATTGCTCCCTTCCCATTTCTGACTTCCATTCACATGGACTCAGTAGACAATCCTTCCATGACATCCTCCCTTTCTGCAGCTGTGATACTATCCCCGATTATCAATACCACCTCCCCACTTCTCAACTTCCCTTCCTGCTCCTTCTGAAACATCCAAGCCCGGAACATCCGGCAGCCATTCCCGCCTTTGTGAAAGTCTCTGTAGTGGCCACAGTGTCATAGTCCCATGTACTAAACCATGCTTTAAGTTTATTACCCTTGTTCCTGATACTTTTATTACAATGACACACTTCATCCCATCCCAATGACTGCAATTTGGCCCTATTAATTGCATTGATATGTTGGGCCACAATAGAGAGGTTCACACCCAGGAGCTTTACTCACTCTTTCCACTGCTGATCTTCCTCTTCCTAAAGCCTACAATCAATTCATTGGTCTTACAGATGATGAGAGCAAGGTTGCTGCGAAATGGCCTGTGAGGAGATTTAGCTGGACACAGTTCATGCTGATGTAGTTATCAGGGAGAAATAGTTATCATGGATTTATGAACAATCAGAAATCTGGTCTCCCACATATGACATGAAAAATACACCACTGGCCCTGGACCTACTCCTACTACACTACAAGGCAGTCATGGATAAAGAAAGAAGGAAACTTACCCAAAATCGACCTTAGCCTCTGCCTCTCAAGCCAAAGCCTCAAGTGCTATAACCTAACATTAATTGGCCCTTGCAAAATGCCTGATTACTAATTTTAAAGGCTGATTTATACTTGTGCGTACTAGCTTGCACTGTAGCCTACGCAAGTGGGCTACACCATTGTGAGCATTTATACTTGTGCGCTGGTGTGTCTGCGTCACTCTGCAATTCAGGCACATACATGCATGTGCATGTCACGCATTCGCACGACGCGCATGCACGCCCACCTGCCTGTGCAAGGCTTCATGGTCATGGTAGTCTTTCAAGTTTAAAATTAGCATTTTTTTTTGTAAAAGTGAAATGTGTCCTCCATAATTTCGGAGGTCTGTAAAGCTTTATGGAAAGCATTGCAGCCAGAGTTCCTTCCCTGCCCTTCAGTTGCCCAATGGGAAGCTATTGCAGCGTAGGTGGAAATACGATGCTACCAAGTGGACCAATCACAGTTGTTGCGGTCTGCGTTGCCGTGACGCCTAGTTACATTTTTGGAGAGATGCGTGTCAGGCAACGGCGTAGGGATCCGTGTAGGCACTGCGTAGGGTTCGCGGCTACGCAGTACCTACGGCGTCGATTTGATGCACAAGTATAAAATCAGTCTTAAGAGTGCTGAACAGCTGAAAAGAGCTTTTACAAAACTCCTGCTCAGAATCCACAGGCTAATGTCTCTGCTGATCACAAGAGTGCAACATGACCCCGCTGACTTTCCTGCACCCAAAATCCATAAAATGTTTGAAGAGAATAGGAGGAGGAACTTCTTTGTTCAAATGGTGGTGGGAGTGTGGAATGGACTGCCACTGGAAGTGGTGAATGCAGGTTTGATTTCAACATTTAAGAGAATATAGGTAGGGAATGGAGGGCTACGGTCCAGATGCCGCTCAATGGGACGAAGCAGAGTAAAAGTTCAGCACAGACTAGATGGGCTGAAGAGCCTGTTTCCGTACTGCAGTGCTTGCTAGCACTGTTACTCTAAGAAATATAGACAGAGGTCGATAGAGGGGAGGCTGGTTCCTGTGATGTACTCAGCTGTGTTCACAACTTACTGCAGTGTCCTCAACACGTGAGCCCCCTCCTTTAATCTCTGTATACCCATGACTGTGTCGCCACCCACAGCTCCAATCTGCTAATTAAATTTGCAGATGATACTACATTGATTGGCCTTATCTCAAATAATAACGAGGCAGCCTACAGAGAGGAAGTCATCACCCTGACACAGTTGTGTCAAGAAAACAACCTCTTCCTCAACGTCACAAAAACAAAGGAACAGGTTGTGGACTACAGGAGGAATGGAGACAGGCTCACCCCTATTGACATCAATGGATCTAGGGCTGAGACGGTGAACAGCTTTAAGTTCCTTGGTATACACATCACCAAGGATCTCACTTTGTACATTCCGGTTGTGTGGTGGGAAAAAAGCACAACAGCACCTCTTTCACCCCAGATGGTTGAAGAAGTTTGGCATGAGTGCCCATATCCTAAGGACTTCCATTAGGGGCACCATTGAGAGCATCCTGACTAGATGATGTGGGAATTGTACTTGCCTCAATCACAGGGCTCTGTAAAGAGTGGTGCAGACAGCCCAGTGCATCTACGGATGTGAACTTCCCACTATTCAGGACGTTTCAGAATCACAGTCAGGTACATTATCACCAGCATGTGACATGAAATTTGTTAACTCACCAGCGGCAGTTCAGTGCAATACATAAATCTAGCAGAGAGAAAAAAAATAAAATAAAAAAATTAAGTAAATCAATTACGGTATATGTGTATTGAATAAATTTTTAAAAACGTGCACAAACAGAAATACAGTATATTAAAAAAACTGAGGTAGTGTCCAAAGAATCAATGTCCATTTAAGAATCAGATGGCAGAGGGGAAGAAGCTGTTCCTGAATCACTGAGAGAGTGCTTTCAGGCTTCTGTACCTCCTACCTGACGGTGACAGTGAGAAAAGGGCATGCCCTGGGTGCTGGAGATCCTTAATAATGGATGTTGCCTTTCTGAGACACTGTTCCCTGAAGATGTCCTGGGTACTTTGTGCTGGTACCCAAGATGGAGCTGACTAGATTTACAACCTTCTGCAGCTTCTTTCAGTCCTGTACAGTAGCCCCTCCACACCAGACAGTGATGCAGCCTGTCAGAATGCTCTCAACGGTATAACTATAGGTGTTTTTGAGTGTATTTGTTGACATGCCAAATCTCTTCAAACTTCTAATGAAGTACAGCCACTGTCTTGCCTTCTTTATAACGACATCGATATGTTGGGACCAGGTTAGATCCTCAGAGATCTTGACACCCAGGAACTTGAAGCTGCTCACTCTCTCCACTTCTGATCCCTCTGAGGATTTGTATGTGTTCCTTTGTCTTACCCTTCCTGAAGTCCACAATCAGCTCTTTCGTCTTACTGATGTTGAGTGCCAGGTTGTTGCTGCAGCACCACTCCACTAGTTGGCATATCTCACCCCTGTATACCGTCTTCTCACCACCTGAGATTCTACCAACAAGGGTTGTGTCATCAGCAACTTTATAGATGGTATTTGAGCTATGCCTAGCCACACAGTCATGTGTATACAGAGAGTAGAGTAGTGGGCTAAGCCCACACCCCTGAGGTGCGCCGGTGTTGTTCGTCAGTGAGGAGGATACATTATCACCAATCCGCACAGACTGTGGTCTTCTGGTTAGGAAGTCGAGGATCCAATTGCAGAGGGAGTTAGAGGCCCAGGTTCTGCAACTTCTCAATCAGGATTGTGGGAATGATGGTATTAAATGCTGAGCTATAGTCGATGAACAGCATCCTGATGTAGGTGTTTGTGTCGTCCATGTGGTCTAAAGCTGTGTGGAGAGCTATTGAGATTGCATCTGCCATTGACCTATTGTGGCGATAGGCAAATTATAATGCGTCCAGGTCCTTGCTGAGGCAGGAGTTTAGACTAGTCATAACCAACCTCAAAGCATTTCATCACTGTCAATGTGAGCGCTACCAGGTGATAGTCATTAAGGCAACCCACATTATTCTTCTTAGGCACTGGTATAATTGTTGCCTTTTTGAAGCAAGTGGAAACCTTTGCCTGTAGCAGTGAGAGGTTGAAAATGTCCTTGAATACTCCCACTAGTTGGTTGGCACAGGTTTTCAGATCCTTACCAGGTACTCCATCGGGACCTTCCACCTTGTGAGGGTTCACTCTCTTTAAAGACAGCCTAACATCAGCCTCTGAGACAGATATCACAGGGTCATCAGGTGCAGCAGGGATCTTCACAACTGTAGTTGTATTCTTCCTTTCAAAGCGTGTATATAAGACATTGAGTTCATCTGGTAGTGAAGCATCGCTGCCATTCATGCTATTGGGTTTCGTTTTGTAGGAAGTAATGTATTCCAGACCCTGCCAGAGTTGCCGTGCATCCGATGTCGCCTCCAAACTTGTTCGAAATTGTCTCTTCACCCTTGAAATAGCCTTCCACAAATCATATCTGGTTTTCTGGTACAGGTCTGGGTTGCCAGACTGGAATGACACAGATTTAGCCTTCAGCAGGCGACGTACCTCCTGGTTCATCCATGGCTTTTGGTTTAGGAATGTACAGTAAGTCTTTGTAGGCACACACTCATCCACACTGGTTTTAATGAAGTTGGTAACAACTACAGCATACTCATTCAGGTTCGAAGATGAATCCCTGAATACAATCCAGTCCACCGATTCAAAGCAGTCCTGTAAGTACTCCTGTGCTTCCCTTGTCCATACCTTCTTGATCCTCACTACTGGTTCTGCAGTCTTCAGTCTCTGCCTATACTCAGGGAGTAGAAGTACAGCTAGGTGATCAGACTTCCCAAAGTGAGGGCGTGGAATAGCACAGTTGGCATTCTTGATGGTGGTGTGGCAATGGTCCAGTGTGATGTTCCCTCTGGTATTACAAGTGATTTGTTGATGGTAAGTGATTTTTTCAGACTGGCCTGGTTAAAATCTCCCAAAATGAAGGCATTAGGGTGCACTGTTTCATGCATGTTGATCTCATTGCTCAGATCATCTTAAGCCTGCTTGACATTGGCCTGAGGTGGAATGTAAATTGCTACCAAAATGACCCCAGAGAACTCCCGTGGTAGGTAAAAAGGATGGCACTTTACTGCTAGATATTCCAGGTCTGCTGAGCAGAATTGGGACAGGACTGATATGTTTGTGCACCAAGAAGAGTTGATCATGAGGCATACTCTTCCACCTCTGCTTTTGAGAGACTCTATAGATCTGTCCTGACGGTGTATAGTAAACCTGTTGATCTGAATCGCTGCATCCGGTACGGAAGAGGGTAACCAGAATTCTGTGAAACAAAGGACACACATGGTCCTAATGCCCCTCTGATTCAGCACCCTGGCTCTGAGATCGTCAATTTTATTCACCAGACACTTTACATTGACAGGTGCGTAAAAAGGGCCTGAAGGATCATTGGGGACCCAAATCACCCCAACCACAATGTGTTCCAGCTGCTACCATCTGGGAAACGGTATCATAACATTAAAGTCAGGACCAGCAGGCTCTGGGACAGCTTCTTCCACCAGGCCATCAAGCTGACTCAATTGTATTTCCATTCTATATTGACTGTTCTGTGATATATCTTACTGTCTGTCTGTCTTGGTACCATATCTGATGTGCACGTTGGTGACCATGGTTTTCCATATAGATCTATCTCTCGTTCTTTGGATGACTTCCATTTCCTCGATGTGTAGCTACCTGGCTAGGCTTTTGATGTACATAAGCTGAGATCTTCCTCTCAGTTTGCTCCCCTCGATCTTTCCACAGAGTACGAGTTTTTCTAGTTCATCTTTCTGCATGATGTGTCCTAGGAATCTGAGTTGTCTTTCTCTTATTGTTGATATGAGTGATCTAACTGCTTGGGCTCTTCTGAGAACTTCTTCATTTGATGTGTGTGTGGTCCATGATATTTTTAACATTCTCCTGTAGAACCATAATTCAGCTGCTTCTAGTCTCTTTTCCAATGCTGGGGAAATGGTCCAGCATTCACTTCCATAAGTCAGGATAGAATAAATGTAGCACTGCAGTATTCTGTTTTTAGTGTACATGCTCATCTTTCTGTTAATATGGTCTTCATTTTTGGAAAACTTCTTTCGCCATTGCTATTCTGTATTTGATACCTGTGTCGCACCTGTCATCACTTGTTATTAGACTACTAAGATATCCAAATTTGTGGACTTGTTTGATGTTTGTATTTCCGATCTTGATTGCACATTGTGGAATGTTTGTCTTTCTGGAGATGACTATACTTTCTGTCTTCTTGGTGTTGATTGAGAGGGCTCTGCGATTACTTTCTGCTGCCACTATAGTGAGTAATTCTTGAAGTTTTGATTCTGAGTCTTAATTATCTTACTGTACATATTATTACAAATTACTATAATTTTCACATTCAGACAGAGACATAACAAAGATTTTTACTCCTCATGTATGTGAAGGATGTAAGAAAAAGTCAATTCAGATTCAAATTCAGTTTCTTGCAGTCATCAGCCATTATGTATTCAGATTCAGTGTTTTCAATGGTGAACTGATAAAAAAAAATTGCTCGGGTTGATGGGGTCATGATAATTTGTTTTTTAGCCTCCTGAAGTAGAGATGTTGGTGAGCTCTCTCAGCTGTGACACTAAGGTGTTGGACTTGACAGCATATTGGTGATGTTCACACCTAGGAAGCTGAAGTTCTCAACCTCAACACTAATGATGTAGACAGGACCATATGTATCACCCCACCTCCCGAGATTAGTGGCCAGCTCTTGTGTTTTGTTGATATTGAGGGAAAGGTTGCTGCAATGACACCCGGTAACTAAGCTCCCTACCTCCTTGAGGATGAAAACTAACTTGCAGTGGGTCGAGGTTGTCTGGAAGGCAGGAGTGGATGTGTGCCAATGCAAGCCTCTTGAAGCACTTCATGATGGTAGATGTCAGGGCCACAGGGTAGTAGTTGTTAAGGCACATTAGCTTGCATTCGCTTTTTTTGGGGGGTTATCAAGATATGACCTCCATGAAGTCATATCTTGATACGCCCCCCCCCCAAAAGAAATCCAAGTTATAGTTCTCATCTTCAGGGAGGTAGGGAGCTTAGTTACCAGGTGTCATTACGGCAACCTTTCCCTCAATATCAACAAAACACAAGAGCTGGCCACTAACCTCAGGAAGTGGGTGGTGCACATGGGGGGTGGGGGGGGGGGAGGATGTACTGTGATTATTGTGGTTTTCTTTGAACAGAATGGAACCACAGCCTTAAGCAGGGAGAGATTAAGAATGACTGCAAATACCCCTATCCAGCTGATCTGCACAGGATGTAAGGACACTGTGCGGGGCACTATCCGGCCCAATGAATTCCATGGGCTCACTCTCCAGAAGGCTGATCTTATGTCCATGATGGTGACTGGATTCAGGTGCATTGGACACTGCTGAGGTGGGTAGTGACATATCAATTCCGTGCTGTTCAAGATGAACATATATATGTTCACTTGTTAAGGGATGTGCTGTTGTCAGTGATGCTGCCCGACTTCCTTTTGTAACCCATTATAGTAGTCAAGCCCCTCCACAGCTGATGGCTAGACTGTGACTTGATCATGGACTGGCTTTCAACATCTCTGATGGCTTCATGGAGGTCATATCTTGATATTTTGCAAAGAGCATGCTCACCTGATTTGAATGCTGCAGACCTAGACTTCGGTAAAGTGTAGATCTCCCAGTTCAATGGTTTCCGGTTTGAGAACATCTGGATTAGTGCATGGTACTCAACAAACTTGCTGATAAAGTCTGTGATAGTAGTGACATACTCATCGAGGCTGGCAGCTAAGTCTTCAATATGGACCAGTCTAGCAAACCAAAGCAGTTACATGGAAGGTCATCTGTTCCCCAGACCAGCATCGTACTTTCTGTACTAGATTCTCACATTTCAACTTCCGTTTGAATGCAGGGAGTGGGAGCACAGCCTGGTAGTCTGATTTACCCAAGTGTGGATGGGGTGTGGGGGGGGAAAGAGTGGGAGAAAAGTGCTATACAAGCATCCTTGATGATTGTGGAACAGGAGACATGCTGGTAGTAATTTAGTAACGCACTATTGAAGCTGTCTTGGTTGACATCACCAGCAATGATGAAGAGGGTCTCTGGGTATCCTGTTTCAAGGCTGTTGACCCCAGGGTACAGTTCATTGAGTGTGGGCTTCACACCTGAGCTGGGGTGTAGACTGCTGTCAGGACCGCTGAAGTGAACACCTGTAGAATGAGTAACACTTCACTACAAGATATTCCAAATTGAATGAGCAGGAATTCACCAGAACTGTCAGATCCAAGCACCCCAAATTAATTAAGTAGAACCACCCCCCCATCTCTAACTTTGCCCATGGATGGTCCATCTGGTGAATTGAGAAGCCCTTAGTGATGCTGTCAGGTGAAGCAGGTGTAAGCTTCAATGAGAAATAGCACAATCCTTCAATCTCTTTGAAAGGTCAGTCTTGCCTATCGCATGCTCAAGGAGATCTGTTTTTTTGTGAGAATGATGTAATGGTCTTTTGGAGGTCACCTGATGTGATTTTCCCACTGATGCGAGGTCACGTGATGACATGTGCCCTGCCCCGTGAATATATAAGGGTCGACCCAGGTGACACAGTTAGTTTTTGAGTTTGTAGATTTCCAGGTAGGACGTGTTGTGCCTCCATTTCTGTTGCGTGTTTGTTTTTGTGATGCAGTTCATTTTTAAAACAGGGGGTGTGTTCTTTTATAAGGTACAGTATATTTGGACTGGGAATTTGTGACTGGAAGTGCCAATTTGCTCAATTCCGACAGTTTTGAAGGGAGAGTGAAGAATTCATCGAAGTGAAGGATCGAGAGAAGTCGGCATCGTTTGGCAGTTTAATAAAGAATCGACCTTATAGAGAGTTCATTGGGGAAGTACCTGCATCGAGATAACTCTTGCCAGAAAGAGCGAAGAGTTCATGCAAAAAGGTGCTGTCTCTCTCTCTCTCAAAAGGAATTTAAGGTCAGTCGATTTAAACTGTTTATTTTCAGCATCGGGAATCCTGTGGACAGAACCAGCAGTAAAGGTGCGTCTGTGAAGAAATCCTTCTCCAGAGAAGTCTCTCCCAATTGAATGTGTAAAACTGTTGGACTTTCGAAGTTATCGCTTTAAGAACTATATCCGACTGTATCGCTTTAAGAACGTTTTCGCATTTAACGCTTTAAGAACCAGAGCCGCGTGGCGAGTTGGTGAACAGCTGTGTACCTGTTAACCTCTGGTTAAAGTTTTCCTTTGTTTTTTTTTTCCCTTATCGTTTATACGTGTTTAATAAATGTTTGGTTGTTTTTATATAACCTGTCTCGATTAATATTCATTGTTGTCAGTTACGTAACATGCCCTTAGTTCATCAACTTCATTCTTGATGGCCTGGACATTAGCTAGTTAATATGTTGGGGAGGGGTGTGGTGTTTTGAACTAATGCTGTTTCAACCTCACCCGCAGAGGTAGAACCACACAGGAGATGTTTAGTTTGGGGTGGGGGGGGGGAGAGAAAACAGAAGTTTCAGTGAAATGTAGAACTTCGCTAGTCCCAAAAGTAAACCAGATAAATAAGGATGCAAGGCATGACTGGAAGGCTAAACTGCCCTTCTAATCTTCCAGAGGACCAAGTTTGTCCCTTGCAGTCCTTCTTAACATATCTGTAAAACACCTGAGGATTCTCCATCACATTGTTTGCTAGAGCAAATTCATGCCCTCCTGAGTGTTCTCTTGCATTTCTTATACTCCATCAGCAACTCATTTGTTTCTACCTGCCACGCACTTCCTTTATCCTTCTTCGCCAGGGCCTCAATATCTCTCAAAGACAAAGGTTCTCTAAACCTGTTGTCTTTATTCTGACAGGCACATACATGCTTTGTACTCTCAAAATTTCACTTTTGGGGACTTCCAGTAGAGCTCATGGAGTGAAGTCGTGTTCTTGACTCGCTCCATTACCTCTGAGTTTTTTTTCTTATGATCAGCTATATTTTAACTAACCATTAAGGCATCGACTTTTACAATACTTTGAAACAAACTGGGCTCTTCGATAATCGGATGTTTTTAAGGTCTGCTATGTCTAAGAATGGAAAAAATGGGAAAGACGGCAAACCTCCGGTTAGACCGAAAGGTACCAATCTTCCTCCGACTGAACCACCGGTGACTTTGAAAGCTATATCGGATCTAATTCAAAGGGAAATTTCAACCTCTATTACGGAACTGATTCGTTCGGAAATTTCAACTAATTTCCAGAAAATTGCCGATTCAATTGATAAAATACAATTATCTATTACGGAACATCAGTCAGCTATATCTAATCTTCAAAAATCCATGCAACAAAATGAACTCAAGATGGGGAAAATTGAAGAACCAATTACTATAATGAAGAAAAAACTTGACTTTCTGACCTTTAAAAACTCTGACTTAGAATCCAGAATGCGACGGCAGAATCTTCGAATGATTGGTATGCGTGAAGCTGTGGAATCTGACAACCCCATGAAGTTTTTTTCTCGACTTTTAAAAGATGCATTTCCTACTGTATTTCCTGACCAACCACCGTTATTGGATCGTGTTCACAGAGTTCCATCATACTCGTCTAAGTCAGATGAACCTTGACATGTCACCTTACGTTTTCATTACTTTCAAGACAAGGAGAAACTGTTTCGATTCATTCGATCTAAAGGTTACATTGATTTTTCAGATCTTAATTTCCGATTCGTGGAGGATTTCAGTAAACCAATTCGGGATCAACAGGTTCGTTACAGATCTGTGATGTCGGAACTCTACAAGATGGATTTAAAACCAGCGCTGCTTTACCCGGCACGTCTAAGGATTCGTACGTTGGATGGAGCCCTCCGTTTTTTTGAATCTCCATCGGATGCCCAGAGTTATCTGGATCAATTTTCACCTTCAACATCTTAATCGTAATTTTTAACTATCTCTGTTTGATCGGAGGTTGTGAATCTGTCAGCCTTAATTTTTTTTTGCCTTATATGGGCAGAAAAGTTTATTTTTGATTCATTAATATGGTTGCTAAACTTTCTTTCTATCTGTGTCATCCCTTTCTTTTTCCCAGGGGATTCTGGGTGGTTATGTCCTCAGCGTCATTCTACGTATTTCCTTTGAGGCCTTAAATTTTGCGTTTTTTTTAAATTTACTTTTTTTGTAGGTTTTTATAACTAGTTTATGTTAATAATTTCATTTCTTTATTTTGTTTATTCATAGGGTCTGGGGTTTGTTGCGGTTTTTAAAAAATATTTTCTGGCTTTTTCTCTGTTATATTAAGTGTTTGTTTTAATTGATTTACTTTTTTTATTCTTTTACTGTTTTATAATTTGCTGAGCTTTTTTATATTTACACTTTTTTTTTTAAGTGAGCGTCTATCGGAAGTCATGGGGGTAGTTTTAGTGCTTGCTTCTTTCCGGCTGGTCTGTTTTAGATCTAGCCTTGGGGTCATGGGGTGGGGGGTGGTGGGAGGGGCTTCACGTTTTAGTTTTTTTCTTCTTGGGCTATTTACACTATTGAAGTATTGGTTGCGTTCTCCTTCCCGGTATCTCTTGCTTGTTCTGTTCCCTTTCTGGGTTCGTCAGTCGAGCCTATCGTCAATCCTCCTTTTTGCAGGTTGACTTTAGGGTTTATGGAGTCCATTATTAATTTTGTCTCCTGGAATACTAATGGTCTTAACCATCCTATTAAAAGGAAAAAAGTTTTTAAAGTGTTCCGGAGACTTAAAGCACAAATTCTATTTTTACAAGAGACCCATGTGCAGAGGGGGGACAGATTATGTTTTTTCAAATTCTGGAAGGGTCAACAGTTTCATTCGAACTCTAACGCTAAGATTCGAGGCGTCTTTATTTGTATAGACTCCTCAGTTACTTTTGTACAACATGATATTATCTCTGATCCGAATGGTAGATTTCTACTGGTTAGTGGTTTACTATTTAATAAAAAGGTAGTTTTGGTTAATGTTTATGCTCCCAATATGGATTGTCCGGAATTTTATAAATCATTATTCAATCAGTTCCCGAATTTGAATGAGTTTTCATTGATCTGGGGCGGAGATTTTAATACCTGTTTATCTCCAGCTTTGGACTGTTTGGCTCCTCTACGGACCTTACCTAATAAATCTGCAACTTTGATTAATTCATTCCTCTCTGATTCTGGGTCGACGGACATTTGGCGTTTTTTGCATCCTCAGGAAAAAGATTTTTCTTTTTTTTCACATGTTCACCATTCCTATTCAAGAATTGATTATTTCTTTATTGACTCTCGTCTTATTTCTTCAGTGATTAAATGTGATTATGTCTCTATAACTATTTCGGATCATGCTCCACTTAAGTTTTCTATTAAAATTCAGGACAATACACAAAATAATAGACAATGGTGTTTTAATTCGCTGTTGCTTCAGGACTGGGATTTTGTTAACTTTATGAATGAACAGATTGATCTTTTTTTTACAATCAACTATACAGAGGATATTTCTGTGAACATTCTTTGGGATACTTTTAAAGCTTATATTCGTGGTCAGATTATCTGGTATTCTGCTGCTTTGAGGAAGAAGCTGAAGCAGGAGGAGTTGGTAATTGTGGACAAGATTAAGGAAATTGATAAGAAATATGTTATAGCTCCCTCTGAGGAGTTATATAAACAAAGAACTGAACTTCAAATGGAACACAGTTTATTACTTTCGTCCTCGATTGTAAACCAATTTAAGAAAACAAGAAGTGAATTTTATGTACACAGTGATAAAATTGGCAAACTGTTGGCTAACCAATTGAAATCTAATAATGCTAAGTCTCAAATTAATCAGATTTATAATCAAAATGATCGACTGATACTTGATCATGCGGGGATTAATCAAACCTTTTTTGATTTTTATTCTTCCTTATATCAATCAGAGTCCTCTCGAGACTCTAAATATATGAATGATTTTTTAGATAACCTAGAACTCCCTGAGATTTCACAGGATATGTCTTCTATGCTAGATACTCCCATTACCACTGATGAGATTAAGGATGTTATTTCCTCTATGAACCTGGGGAAAGCTCCTGGCCCTGATGGGTTTACCGCAGAATTTTATAAATGTTTTGCATCTTCATTAATCCCGTGGTTCTGTAGGATTTTCGAGGCTTCATTAAAACTGGGTAATCTTCCCAAATCTTTCAATAGAGCGTCAATCTCTCTAATATTAAAGAAGGATAAAGATCCTGCTCAATGTGCATCTTATAGACTAATATCTTTATTAAATGTTGATTCTAAAATTTTTTCTAAATTATTAGCAAACAGATTAGAAAAAGTACTTCCTTTTATTATTTCAGAAGACCAAACGGGTTTTATTAAAGGTCATTACTCTTTCTATAACATACATACACTGTTAAATATTGTTTATACCCCCTCACAAAATGTTCCTGAGTGTGTTATCTCTTTAGATGCTGAGAAAGCTTTTGATAGAGTAGAATGGCCTTACTTATTTAAGGTGCTTGAAATGTTTAATTTTAGCTCGAAATTTATATCCTGGATCAAACTGTTATATCATTCTCCTGTAGCCTCGGTCTGTACTAATTCTTTAAGCTCACCTTTTTTCCCTCTTTTTCCAGGTACTCGACAAGGCTGTCTTCTTAGTCCTTTATTATTTGATATTGCATTAGAACCTCTTGCAATTGCCATTCGAGAATCTCCAAATATTACTGGGATAACTCGGGGCTTAAAGTCCCATAAAATATCACTCTATGCTGATGACTTACTTTTATATATTTCTAATCCTCAAAAATCCATCCCTGCTGTTTTAGATTTATTAGCACAATTTAGTCTTTTTTCAGGTTATAAATTAAATCTTAGTAAGAGTGAACTTTTCCCGATTAATAAACAACTTCCCTTATATCACAACTTTCCGTTTAAATTGATTAATAATTATTTTTCATATCTTGGGATTAAAGTTACTTGTAAACACAAAGATTTATTTAAGATTAATTTTTTACCCTTAATTGACCATATTACTCAACTTTCATCTAAATGGTTTCCATTATATTTAACTTTGATTAGTCGTATTAATGCAGTTAAGATGTTTTTTTGGCCAAAGTTTTTATATATATTTCATGCATTACCGATTTTTGTTCCAAAATCTTTTTTTGATAAAGTTGACTCAAAAATTTCTTCATTTATTTGGCAAAATAAAAACCCGAGATTGGGTAAAATACATTTACAGAAAGCCAAGAGAGATGGAGGTTTAGCATTACCTAACTTTAGATTCTATTATTGGGCAATTAATATTCGACATATGAAATTTTGGTTACTTGACCAGGATATACTATCCATTCCTAAATGGGTAGTATTGGAATTACAATCTGCTCAGGGCTATACACTTGGCTCTATTTTAGGTTCCTCTCTTCCTTTCGATTTGAAACGCCTCAAACAGGTCTCTAACCCGATAGTTAAATATACCTTACGTATTTGGTTTCAATTCAGAAAATTTTTTGATCTTAACCAATTTGGGCTAGCGATTCCTATTTTAGGTAACATATTTTTTCCTCCCTCTTTCACGGATCGTGCTTTTCAAATTTGGAAGACTAAGGGTATTTCACAGTTTTTGGATTTATTTTTAGATGGTTCCCTTACGTCTTTTGAACAATTATCTAATAAATATAATTTATCAAGAATACATTTTTTTAGATATCTACAAGTTAGGAATTTCCTAAGTACTATACTTTCTTCCTTTCCAATGCTTCCTCCTACATATATTTTAGATACTATAATTAACCTTAATCCATGTCAGAAAGGTGCATCGGCTATGATTTATAATATTATTATGAAACTTAGGAAAGCTCCATTTGATAAGATTAGGGTAGATTGGGAACAGGAATTGGGCTCTTTCATTTCCGTGGATGACTGGGGGCAGATTTTACAATTAGTCAATACTTCCTCTATCTGTGCTAAACATTCCCTAATTCAATTTAAAGTTGTTCATAGAGCACATATGTCCAAAGATAAATTAGCTCGTTTTTATTCTCATATTAATCCTTTTTGTGATAGATGTCCGGGGCAGATAGCCTCTTTAACTCATATGTTTTGGTCTTGTCCTACTCTGGAAACTTTTTGGAGAGACATTTTTAATATTATTTCAAAGGTATTGAATATAGATATCTCTCCTCACCCTATTACTGCTATCTTTGGATTACCTAAAACTTGCAGTAATCTTTCTCCTTCAGCCCGTAGAATGATTGCATTTCTTACTTTAATGGTGAAAAGATGTATCTTGCAACATTGGAAAGAGCTTAATGCTCCATCTACCTTTTTTTGGTTTTCTCAGACGATATTATGCTTGAATTTGGAGAAAATTAGAAGCAACCTTTATGATTCCTCACTTAAATTTGAACAGACCTGGAGATCTTTTATTCAATATTTTCATTAAATGTAATTTTTTTTCTTCCCCTTTTTGCTCCATATTTATATTCCTTTCTTGTTTTTTTCTACTGTTTTTAATGGAGGTCGGGTTTGAGGACGTGATTTTAAGTCTTTTAACTCTACTTGTTTCCAAGCTAGCCCATTGCTTTGCTTTGCTTTTAGTTTAGTTGCACGGTGTTTTTTGGGGGGGGGGGTTCCTTTTTCTATTGATATATATATATAAAAATTAGTATACTATTATGTTACCTTATTATTTTATGTTTAAATTACATTGTTTGTACCATTTCTTTTCTGTTTTAACATCTCCTGTAATTTTATTATATTCTAACAGTGTATTAGTGCCTATATGGCTTACCTTTTGTATACTTATTTAATAAAAAGATTTTAAAAAGAAAATTTCACTTTTGAAAGCCTCCCACCTACCAAGTATACCTTTGTCACAAAACAGCCTGTCCGAATCCACACTTGCCAGATACTTTTTGATACCATAAAAATTGACCTTGCTCCAATTTAGAATCTCAACCTATCTTTTTGCATATTTACTTTGAAGCTAATGGCATTATGATCACTAGATACAAAGTGTTTCCCTACACAAATTTCTGTCATCTGCCCTGTCTCATTCCCTAACAGCAGATCAAATATCGCACACTTGCTCATTGGGACTTCTACATACTGATTAAGGAGACTTTCTTGAACACATTTGACAAACCCTATCCCACCTAGTCCTTTTACAGTATGCGAGTCCCAGTCAGTGTGGAAAATTAAAACTACTTACTGTAACAACGTTACGCTTCTTGGAGCACTCTGCGATCTCTCCACAAACCTCATCCAAATCCCTCAGACTGTTGGGTGGTCTGTTATATAGCCTGATTAATGTGGTCATACCTTTCATATTCCTCAGTTTCACCTATAACACCTCTCTAGACGAGTTCTCCTGGCTGAGCACTGCCATGATATTTTCCTTGACTAGGAATGTCACCCCTCCTCCTTTAATCCCTTCTGCTCTATCGTCTGAACCCCAGAATATTGAGCTGCCAATCCTGCCCCTCCTGCAACCAAGTGTTTCTACAATATCATAATTCCAGGAGTTGAATCAATGCCCTGAGCTCATCTGCCTTGCCTACAATACTTATTGTTTTGAAATATATGCAGCTCAGGACACTAGTTGCACTATGCTCAACCTTTTGATTCCTGAATTTGTCTGAGGTCTTAACAACATCTGTTTCCACAATCTCTCCACTATCTGTTCTGGCACTCTGTTTCCCATTCCCTGCATTTCTAGTTTAACATCCCCCCCCCCACACCCACACACACCCTGTGCAGTACTAGCAAACCTTCCCAGTAGGATAGTCGTCTCCTTCCAATTCAGGTGCAAACCATCTCTTCTGCACAGGTTTCACCTTTCCCAAAAGAGAGCCCAATGATCCAAAAATCTAATGCCCTGCCACCTACACCAACTCCTAAGCCATGTGTTAAACAGTATAATCTTCCCATTTCTGGCTTCACTAGCACATGGCACAGGTAGCAATCACAGCCCTGGAGGTCCTGCCCTTTAACTGAGCACCTGAACTCACTTTGCAGAATATCATGACTTTTTTTTACCCATGTCATAGGTACCTACATGGACCATGACCTCTGTTCACTCTCCCACTTAAGAATGCTGAGGATTTGATCTGAGATGTCCCAGATCCTGGCACCCAGGAGGCAACACATCATCCAGGAATCTCCCTCTCACCCACAGAACATCCTTTCCATTTTCCTACCTAACGAATCCCCTATCACCACAGCATGCCTCTTCTTCCCCCCTTCCCTTCTGATTCACAGAGCCAGACTCAGTGCCAGAAACCTGACCATTGTGACTTTCCTCTGCTTGGTCACCCCCCCCCCCCCCACCCGCCACAACAGTGTGCAAAGTGGTGTACCTGTTGTTGAGGGGGATGGCTACAGGGGTACTCTGTACTGGCTGTTTAACCCTTTCCTGACTGTCACCCAGTTTCCCGTATCCTGCACCTTGTCCTATCTATCACCCCCTCAACCTCCCAAATGATCCAGAGTTCATCTAGTTCTCGCACCAGCTCCAACTCCAACTCTTAACACGTAGCATTAGAAGCTGCAGCCAGATGCACTTCTCACAGGTGTTTTCGTCAGGGACACTGGTGGCCACCCTGCCTTCCCACATCCCCCAAGAGCAGCATTCCACTGTCCTGCCTGGTATCTCTACTGTTCCTAACTGAGCAAATACAAGGAAGGATGAACAATAAACTCTGGGGTTTAAAAAAACTCCAACAACAGCTTTTTTGCTTTTTTCCTCAGGCTTCTCCTTGCTGAAGCCTCAGAATCTCCAGTCTGACTCTGACCAGCCCAATGATGGCTGTTCCACTTACCTCTGCCTCTGGATCTCCCACCCAGCACTTGTCCCTGTAAGCGTAAGTGCTACACCTGTCCCTACACCTCCTCTCTTGCCACCATTCAGGGCTATAAACAGTCCTTCCAAGTGAAGCAACACTTCACTTGTGAGTCTGTTGGGGTCACCTATTGCATCCAGTGCTCCCGGTGCGGCCTCCTCTGCATCGGTGAAACCCGACGCAGATTGGGGGACCACTTCGTCGAGCACCTCCTGCCACAACAGACAGGATCTCCCGGTAGCCACCCACTTCAACTCTGCTTCCCATACCCATTCGGATATGTCCATACATGGCCTCCTCTACTGCCATGATGAGGCTAAACTCAGGTTGGAGGAGCAACACCTCATATACCGTCTAGGTAGTCTCCAGCCCCTTGGTATGAACATAGAATTCTCCAACTTCCGTTAATTCCCTCCCCCTCCCTTCCCCTATCCCTATGTCACTCTGCCCCCTCCCCCAGCTGCTGATCACCTCCCTCATGGTTCCGTCTCCTTCTACTACCCATTGTGTTTTCCCCTATTCCTTCTTCACTTTTCCTGCCTATCACCTCCCTGCCTCCCCTCCCCTCCCCCACCCCTTTATCTTTCCCCTTACTGGTTTTTCACATGGAACCTACCAGCCTTCTCCTTCCCACCCTCCTCCCACCTTCTTTATAGGGCCTCTGCCCCCTCCCCTCTTCAGTCCTGACAAAGGGTTCCGGCCCAAAACGTTGACTGATCATTTCTACGGATACGACCCAACCTGCTGAGTTCCTCCAGCGTGTTGTGAGTGTTGCCTTGACCCCAGCATCTGCAGAGTATTTTGTGTTTATAATGGGAGGCGGAGGAAAGTATCTTTATGACTGGAAGTTTGTAACCAGCTGTGGATGACAGAGATTAGTCGTGGGACTCGTGTGTTTGTTGCATACATCAGTGATTAATATGATTAATAATTTTGAAGATGACCTGAACATTTTTGAGAATGAGGAGGAGAATAATTTTGGTCATTGGGAAGTTGTGTGGAACAATGGAAATTAATCCCGGTATGTGTGAGGCCATGCATTTTAAAGTGTTAATAAGGATGAGTCACACATCATGAACAGTAGGGAACTGAGCAAAATTGAAGAATAAATGAACCTTGATGTACAAGAATAAAAAGCCCTGAAGGTGGCAGCACAGATAGAGAAGATGACAGAACACAGGCTGTTTGCCTTCACTGGGCAAAGCACTCGATTACAAGAACAGAGGGCATTTACAAAACATTAGTGTGGACATACCAGAAGTACTGTGTGCAGTTCTGATTGCTACATTATAGGAGGGACTTGAATGAACCCTTTCCAGTACAGCAAGATTCACCAGGATATTGCCTGGGATGCAGTTATGAAGGCTGAGTTTGTTTACCATGCAGTGGAGGAGGCAGAGAGAGAACCCAGTGGAGATGTACAAAGTTTATGAGAGGCATGGATAGGGCAGATAGTGAAGCACATTTCCCCATGTTAGCTTAACGTCGGTGGTGGGGAAACTGCTGGAGTCAGTTATCAAGGATGTGATAACAGCACATTTGGAAAGCGGTGAAATGATCGGACAAAGTCAACATGGATTTGTGAAAGGAAAATCATGTCTGACGAATCTCACAGAATTTTTTGAGGATGTAACTAGTAGAGTGGACAGGGGAGAACCAGTGGATATGGTATATTTGGATTTTCAGAAGGCTTTTGACAAGGTCCCACACAGGAGATTACTGTGCAAACTTAAAGCACACGGTATTGGGGGTAAGGTATTGGTGTGGGTGGAGAATTGGTTAGCAGACAGGAAGCAAAGAGTGGGAATAAACGGGACCTTTTCAGAATGGCAGGCGGTGACTAGTGGGGTACCGCAAGGCTCAGTGCTGGGACCCCAGTTGTTTACAATATATATTAATGACTTGGATGAGGGAATTAAATGCAGCATCTCCAAGTTTGCAGATGACACGAAGCTGGGTGGCAGTGTTAGCTGTGAGGAGGATGCTAAGAGGATGCAGGGTGACTTGGATAGGTTGGGTGAGTGGGCAAATTCATGGCAGATGCAATTTAATGTGGATAAATGTGAAGTTGTCCACTTTGGTGGCAAAAATAGGAAAACAGATTATTATCTGAATGGTGGCCGATTAGGAAAAGGGGAGGTGCAACGAGACCTGGGTGTCATTATACAGCAGTCATTGAAAGTGGGCATGCAGGTACAGCAGGCGGTGAAAAAGGCGAATGGTATGCTGGCATTTATAGCGAGAGGATTCGAGTACAGGAGCAGGGAGGTACTACTGCAGTTGTACAAGGCCTTGGTGAGACCACACCTGGAGTATTGTGTGCAGTTTTGGTCCCCTAATCTGAGGAAAGACATCCTTGCCATAGACGGAGTACAAAGAAGGTTCACCAGATTGATTCCTGGGATGGCAGGACTTTCATATGAAGAAAGACTGGATGAACTGGGCTTGTACTCGTTGGAATTTAGAAGATTGAGGGGGGATCTAATTGAAACGTATAAGATCCTAAAGGGATTGGACAGGCTAGATGCAGGAAGATTGTTCCCGATGTTGGGGAAGTCCAGAACAAGGGGCCACAGTTTGAGGATAGAGGGGAAGCCTTTTAGGACCGAGATTAGGAAAAACTTCTTCACACAGAGAGTGGTGAATCTGTGGAATTCTCTGCCACAGGAAACAGTTGAGGCCTGTTCATTGGCTATATTTAAGAGGGAGTTAGATATGGCCCTTGTGGCTACGGGGGTCGGGGGTATGGAGGGAAGGCTGGGGCGGAGTTCTGAGTTGGATGATCAGCCATGATCATAATAAATGGCGGTGCAGGCTCGAAGGGCCGAATGGCCTACTCCTGCACCTATTTTCTATGTTTCTATGTCTGAGGTGTCTAAGACCAGAAGGTAAAAGTGTAAGGTGAGGAGTGAGAGGTTTAGGGAAATTGGAGCTTTTCCACTTGAGATGTTTGCACTCTGGAACTCACCATGGGAGAAGGCATGTATACTCACAATTTTAAGAAAATCTGGAAGAGCAGTTAAATTGTCAAAACATTGCAAGTGATGAACCAAGGGTTGGTAATTGGGATTAGTATAGATAAGTACTCGGTGATCAGCTTGGACATGTGGAACAAAGTCTGTCTCCTTGGTCCAATGTAATATGCAACATCCAACATCCCTGATAGCAGAGGGAGAGATGCGGAAACTGATCAGACCAGACACACTGGAGAGTGCTGTGACTCCACATTTTTCCACTCCTTCAAGAGTCACCTTTCTGTAGCCATGCTATAGCTGCATTGGGAGAGAACTTTTAAGTACTGATTTTTTTTCCACAGGAACTCCAGTAACCATGTTTAAGCACGTTTTAAAAAAGTATTTCAAGATCTTTTAATTAGATCTGACTGAATAGAGATGTGCACAGCACTTATTTAATGCTGGACAGGAAGGCATAACAATTCTAAGCAATGCTTTCTTGATATAGAAGATCTAAAATCATTTTGACCAAAGTCACTACATGGGCAATATACTTCTTCTGGGTTACTTTCACCACAATCTGCAGCATACAAATTTCCTCTTAACAGACTACAAAATTACATCAGTGATCTTCAGATCTCATGATCGACAATTAAATGCGGAGCAGTTAATTGCAGCGCCCTTAAGGGTCAACGCCATGGCTGAAGACGAGGCTTGAGAAGTGGAATTCAGACCAGGCTGAATCACACAGGGACAAGTCCTTGTCTACCTAGAATCTTGCTGGCAAATGTGCAGTTACTGGAAAATGAGATTGATGATCTCTAGATGAAGCACATCTCAATTGCTTGTTGCCCTGAGACTTGGCTCTCAATGGTGGTCAGAGCAGAATGTTTTATGATTTTCAGGATAGATCAAACTGCACACCCGGGTAAGGAAAAAGGTGGCGATGTGTGCTTTTTAGTCAATTTCTTTGGTGTTTGGACTTGGGGGTTATGTCGAGTTCTTATTCCCCTGACTTAGAGCACTTAACGATCAAAAGCAAACCATTCTATTTGCCTCAGGATTTCTCATTCATGATCCTGACCACAGTTTACAGTGCCCATAAAAAGTACTCAACTCCCCCGACCCGCCCCGGAAGCTTTCATGTTTTACAACATTGAATCACAGTGGATATGATTTGGCTTTTTGATGCTGATGAACAGAAAAGACTCTTTCATGCCAAAGCGAAAACAATTTTCTAGAAATTGGTCTAAATTTATTACAATTATTAAACACAAAATAATTTACTCACCCCTTCAAGCCAGTATTTAGTAGAGGCACCTTTGGTAGCAATTACAGCCTTGAATCTGTGTGGATAGGTCTCTATCAGTTTTGCACATCTAGACACTACAATTTATCCCCCATTCTTCTTTACAAAACTGCTCAAGTTCTTTCAGGTTGCATAGGATCATGATTTTCATGTCTAGCCAAAATTCTTAATTGGATTGAGGTCAGGACTCTGACTTGGCCACTCCAGGACATTAACTTTGTTGCTTTTAAGCCATTCCAGTATAGCTTTAGCTTTATGCTTGAGGTCATTGTCTTGCTGGAAAAGAACTCTTCTCTCAAGTCGCAGTTCTCTTGCAGACTGCATCAGGTTTTCCTCCAGAATTTCCCTGTATTTTGCTGTATTCATTTTACCCTCTACCTTCACAAGCCTTCCAGGGCCTGCTGCAGTGAAACATCCCCACAGCATGATGCAGCCACCACCATACGTCATGCTAGGGTTGGTATTTTTTGGTGATGTGCAGTGTTTGGCTTACACCAAGCATATTGTTTAGTCTGATGGCCAAAAACTCACTTTTGGTTTCATCAGACCAGAGAATCTTCTTCCAGTTCA
Organism: Mobula birostris; assembly: GCF_030028105.1. Lineage (NCBI taxonomy): Eukaryota > Metazoa > Chordata > Chondrichthyes > Myliobatiformes > Myliobatidae > Mobula > Mobula birostris. The sequence continues at coordinate 101,691,346 of NC_092381.1, forward strand.
CTTCAGAGTCTCCCACGTGCCTTCTGGCAAACTCTAGATGAGATTTCATGTGAGTTTTTTCCAACAGTGACCACTCTCCCATAAAGATGTGACTAGTGAAGCAACCAGACAACAGTTGTTATATGCACAGTCTCTCCCATCTCAGCCACTAAAGTTTGCAGCTCCTCCAGGGTTACCATAGGTCTCCTGGTGGCCTCTCTCACTGGTCCCCTTCTTGCCCAGTCACTCAGGTTTTGAGGATGGCCTACTCTAGGCAGATGTACAGCTGAGCCATATTCTTTCCATTTCTTGATGATTGACTTAACTGTACTCCAAGGGATATTCAGTGACTTGGAAATTTTCTTATATCCATCTCCAGCCTTGTATTTTTCAATAACTTCTTCAAGAAGTTGCTTAGAGTGTTCTTTTGTCTTCATGGTACAGCCGGGATACTAACTCATCAGCAGTTTGACCTCCTTCTTTTCCTTCTTGAGTTTTTACAGCAGTTGGCATCCACACTGTTGCATCACTGCCATCTTCAGGATTTGTTGTCCCTCATTGTCCATTCACTTTAAAGCCGTCTTTCCAGTCCTGTCGCCCTTAAAAAACTAAACAACCATTTCCTCCCCGATCACTCTCCCCACATTCCAATAAACCATTAACACTGTTCTCTACCAGTCCTATTTTGTGTAATTGTTGTAACATTTGTTGCCTTTCCTGTGCAAATTTCCTGCATGAAATAAGGATATGCTCTACTGTTTCAGTCTCCTGACATAGATCGCAAAAACCTGTTGGATGCTTATTTATGATGGCCAGAGTGCCAGAGGCATTGTGCCCAATTCTCAGTCTACTTATAATTACTTACTCCCTTACTTCTTCCCATATCTACTCTGTTCTGAATTGATAGTAAGTATCTTCCTTTTATTGCTCTATCCCAATGCTGCTGCCACTGTTGATTTATCCTTCTCCACACAATGCTCTTCCCCTCTGATTTTGATAGTTTAATATTGACCTCTATAGATCCTTTTTTTTGACTGCTGCTTTTGCCAGCCCATCTGCTGTCTCATTTCCCATAATACCCGAATGTGCTGGAACCCACATGAATGCGATATTTTTGCCTTGTCTAGCCAGTCTTGAATTTGCAAACAGGATTTCATAAAGCAGATCCTGGTGACCTCTAGCTGTACCCGCCTTAATGCTTGCAAAGGCCGATACATAATCGCTATATATCACAATAGTATTACAATCAACCTGCTCACTCCATTCTAGTGCTGACAATATGGCAAACATTTCAACTGCATATACGCTCAAGCAATCAGGTGTTCTCTTGCTAATTTCCACTTGATAACTTGGCACAACAATTGCAGACCCTGTTGCACCTGTTTCTGGATCCTTTGATCCACTCATCCATAAAAATCTGTATGCTTACGTTCCCTATAACTATGATATTCACTGAGTATATCAGCCGTCTTATTACTGTGTTTAATCTTAAGCAATTCCAAATCTACAGAGGGATTTTCTAATACCCAGAAAGATCTGACAGGCCACACTACACTTGGACAAAACTCTTTATCGTATACACCCATATCTTTTGCTGTTTGCTGTCCTGTCAAGCCAACACTTTCTTTTTGTGTCCTCTCCTTCTCTCAGCATGTCTGCAACACCCTTTTTGTAGGATGGCTATCACCATGCCCCCTTAAATTAATCCAGTAATTGGCCTCCAGCTGTTTACACCACAGCCCCAATGACATTTCATTTGCTTCAACTTGGAGTGCACACACTGGGGAAGTTCTAACCGCTCCCAAGCACACCCTCAGAGCCTGAGCTTGTACGATATCCAGTTCTGCTGGCACAGATTTTGCTGCTGACCTGTATAGAATACCTCCATAGTCTAATCTTGATCTTATTAATGCTACATAAATATACTTCAGTGATGCAAAATCAGCACCCCATTCCAATCCAGCAAGGCACCTCATGACATTTATCACATTTTTACATTTAGTAACTACATATCTAACATGTTCTTTCCATATTAATCTCAAGTCAAAGTGCACTCCCAAAAACTGAAAACTTTCAACTCTCTCCAGGTTACTTCCATACAGATTCAAATTAAGTCCCCTGAACTTTTTCCTTGTAAAGAACATGGCTTTTGTCTTCTCCACTGAAAATTTAATATCCCATTTTGTTCCCCACTCTTCAACTTGATTAATTCCATCTTGCACTTTCGCAACTATATGTTCAATATTTCTCCCTCTTTTCCATGCCTCTTCATCTGCAAACAATGACCTCCCCACTTCCGTTGGAATATTTACAAATATATCATTTATCAAAATGGAGAATAAAGTTGGACTCACTACACTCCCCTGAGGCGTCCCGTTTTCTACAACATACTGGCTTGATAGCTCTGATCCTATCTTCACCTGAATAGTTCTCCCGTTTAAAAAGTCCTTAACCCAATTGAACATCGCCCCCATTCGAAGTGATTGCGCTACCACCAACTGCGACTCCAGCCTTGAACTCCAGGCCGGGTCTTTATGTGCTGCTATTGTGACTCCCGTCTCCCCTTCCCCCACCACCACTCTGCAACTCCATCTCCCTCAGATCCCACTGTCAGCTCCTGGGCCCTCAGAGGCTCCATCTTCCTCTCACCCCAACCATCCCCTCTCCACTGACACCCTCAGCCTCTCCCCTCCCCCCTCTGATCCCAGCTCTCAAGATTCCAGCCTTGAACTCCAGGCCGGGTCTTCATGTGCTGCTATTGTGACTCCCGTCTCCCCTTCCCCCACCAATACTCTGCAATCCCATCTCCTTCAGATCCCATCGTCAGGTCCGGGGTCCTCAGAGGCTCCATCTTCCTCTCACCCCAACCCTCGCCTCTCCATTGACACCCCCAGCCTCCCCCCTCCCCCCTCTGATCCCAGCTGTCATCCGTGCCGGGTCTTTACCATCCCCTCTGGCCTTCAACTGTCGGAGGCAGAGCGCTGTCCTCAGTAAGGGCCTCACCTTTGTCCCCCTTCGCCCACACCTCAGCGAGTACTGTGTTCGCCATGATGTGGAACTTTTCTTCCGCCGTCTCCGTCTCCAAGCCTACTTCTTCGGCAAGGACTCTTCCACCCCCACCGATGACCCCTTCTCCCGTCTTCAACCCTCTTCTTCTTCATGGACACCCCGCTCTGGTCTTCTGCCTGCTCTGGATCTCTTTATCGCTAACTGCCGACGGGACATAACCATCTCGACTTCACCGCACCTTGTCCCCATTCCAACCTCACTCCTTCCGAACGCTCTGCTCTCCACTCCCTCCGCACAAATCCTAACCTTATTATTAAACCCGCTGATAAGGGGGGTGCTGTTGTAGTCTGGCGTACTGACCTCTACCTTGCCGAGGCACGGTGACAACTCGCGGATACCTCTTCTTATTTACCCCTCGATCGTGACCCCACTAAGGAGCACCAGGCCATTGTCTAAAGAGTCCTGACGAAGGGTCTCAGCCTGAAACGTCGACTGCACCTCTTCCTAGAGATGCCACCTGGCCTGCTGCATTCACCAGCAACTTTTATGTATGTTGCTTGAACATCGCCCCCACCCCGATTCCCATTAAATGTAGCTTGATTAGGAGCCCCTCTTTCCATAACATATCATAAGCTTTCTCAACATCAAAAAAAACTGCAACCACTGTCTCTTTATTTACTTGAGCTTTTATTATTTCATCCTCTAGACACAACGCTAGATCCATAGTATTCCTTCCTTTCCTGAACCCGCTTTGATACATAGCCACCATACCTCTACTTTCCAAGAAGTACACTAACCTCTCATTTATCATACGTTCCATAAGTTTACATACGTGACGTCAAGGCAATTGGCCTGTAGTTTCCTGGCCTGCCGCATCTTTCCCAGATTTCCTTATTGGAATAATTATTGCCTCTTTCCAGCTCCCTGGTACTCTCCCTTCATCCCAGACTTTGTTATACAGAAGCAGTAGTTTCTCCAGACTTCCTTCACTCAAGTGTTTTATCATACTACAACACATTTCATCTTTACCTGGCGCAGTCTTTCCTGTTTTATCTAGTGCCTTTCTTAATTCTCCCATGCTGGAAGGGACATCTCGCACACCGTCAAGGTTAGTTTTCCAACATAAAGCCTCCATATTTTCAGCTTTTGTTCTCTCTCTACCTCTTCTTCCCTTCTCAGACAAATTATGGGAACTATGTACCGTAACAAAAGTGTTTGCCAACAACTCTGCCTTTTCCTTATTTGTTACTGCAGTGACATTTCCATCAACCAGAGCTGGGCACCTCCACTCTCTCCTGTCCCATCCTGTCCTTTTTATCATCCCCCACACCTCTCCTACTTGAGTTGTGTTCCTGATTAAATCACAATACTTTTTCCAGTGCGTCCTTTTAGCATGTCTTATTGTCCTCCTTACTACTGCCTGAACTTGTTTGTACTGAATCATATGTTGGAAGTTGAGTTCTTTTAACCAGTTTAAATGCCCTATTTCTATTTCTCACTGCTTCCTTACAATTATCATCCCACCATGGTATTACTCACTTCTTTATTCTTCCTTTACTTTTAGGAATGGATTCTAATGCAGCTGATATTATACCTTGTTTTAATATGCTGTCAAGTGTTTCTATGTCCATTCCATCACTGACCTGACTTAGCTACCTATCAATTTTTTTCCAGAAATTTCTCCCAATTGGCTTTCTCAAGGATCCATTTCCCACCTGTATTCTCTGTGACCAATGAGGCAGAAATATTTATCTTGCACCAGATTGGGTAATGATCACTCCCTACAGTTCCTTCTTGGTATACTAACCAATCACACACTGATGCAATGGTGTTTGATACTAATGTAAGATCAAGCACAGATTCTTTACCTGTATTAACATCAATTCTAGTACTACTGCCATCATTTAGGCACACTAAATACTTCTCATCTAGCAACCTCTCTATTACCTGACCATTGATGTCTGTTCTGTCACGCCCCCATAATACATTATGTCCATTAAAATCACCACACCAAACAACGTTACTACTATTCTGCCCTTCTATCTCCTCAAGCTTGTTTAACTCTAGTCTTTTGCATGGATTATATTAATTCACAATCACCAACTCTTTCCTTTCAGCCCATACTTTTACTACTACATACTCTTGTTCACTTCCTACACCTAGTATTCTATAAGGAATACCTTGCTTTACATAAGTTGCACGTCCTCCTACTCCCCCCTCTCTCCTGTCTCACCTTACTGCCACATAACCATATAAAACAAAATCCAAATTAGGTTTTAACCAGGTCTCCTGGATACACACAATATCCGGCTTATCTCTCCTACTAGCTATAAACTGCTTGAAATGTTGTCCATTAGCAATCAGGCTTCTTGCATTCCATTGAAGAAGTAGCATTATTAGTAATATCAACCCACACATACTGCCTCTTGACTTGACTGTACCCTGAGTTCATCGTTTACTTCTTCCCATTTTAATCCTATCATACCCAAATGGTGCTCTGTAGCTTTCACAATAATCTGAATCCTTTCAGTTTTAGATTTGATCTCATAACTTGCGTTTACCACTCCTGCTATAAAGGTCACCAATTTCTTCTTCTCTATCCATACATTCTTATCTTGCCACTTGCTCTTTGCTACATTCTCCCTCATTCATTTTCTTCTGGCCTGCCAACTTGACTGCCTCAGCATATGAGACTTTTTCCTTCACTGTTATCTGCTGCACCTCCACCTCTTTTTTCAACACTTCACACCCCCAGTACGCTACACTACGGTTACCTCCACAATAACAGCACTTTGGTCTCACTCCCTCTCCACGTTTTCCGTATTCATGTTCCCCACCACACCTTGCACATCTTCTCTTTCCTTTGCACACTTTGGCCACATGCCCAAACTCCTGGCAATTGAAACACCTCATAGGTTTTGATATATATTCTCTTACATTGTATCTTAGAAATCCAAAATATAACTCCTTTGGAGGCACCTTATCCTCAAATTCTACCAGAACAGTTTCATTCTCCCTTTTCTCTGCTCCCCTTGTCATTGTTTTTACACTCTTCACTGAACCATTCCTCACCCTCAAGTTCTCCACTAGCTCCTTCATATTAACACTGAGGGGAAACCTGGAGATCACCCCCTTGCAACCATTGACCCTTTGTGCTCCAACTCTTACAACCCTGGACACTTTGACTTTCCCAACATTAGTCACCTTCATTGCCTTCTCCATCTGCTCTTCAGTTTTACATCCTATCAGCAGGTTTCCATCTCCTAAAATTCTCACATGGCTCACTTCCCCTACTTGTCCTCTGATGATTTTTGTTAGCTAAAGCAGATCAATTTTCTTTACTCCCCCTTCCCCCTCAAATCTTACCACTACATTTAGCAATTTTGCCCTCGGGCCCTTCTCCTCAACTTCTCTTCCCTCACTTTCCGATCCACCTGCACTAGACCCACCTCTTTTCTTTCTCTTCCGACCCATCACCTTCCTGTTCTGAGTCCCTCTCCCCACTCAAACTCTTTGCTATTGCTGTCACCATCAGTCTCCCTCCCTGCCATCCTATCAGAGTTTGCAAGAAACCATGTGTGAATATCACTCCAGACCTACACAGACCGTCGGTCAATATTCCCACAGAATGTCCCCCACAACACCCCAGCAGTTCCATACACAGCAATTGTCCCAAAGCCAGTGTTCAGCCCATCAGCCCTAAAAATACAGGTGTATTTTTACTACAATCTATTGAAACACCTTGATTGCACACAGATGAACTCCATTTAACTAATTATGTGACTTGTAAAACCAGTTGGCTGCTCCAGTGATGATTTGATGTGTCATATTAAATGGGGTGAATCCTTATGCAATCAATGATTTTGTGTTTTATTTGTAATTAATTTAGATCACTTTGTTGCGATGTTTTCATTACAACACAAAAGGGTCTTTTTAAGTGTCAAAAAAAGCTAAATTAAATCCGCTGTGATTCAATGTTGTAAAACATCAAAACATGATCGGGCGGGGGGTGAGGCCATATACCACTAGCAGCCAATTATAAGCAAGCATTCACAAAACTGCAGAATGTCATCTGCAGGCAAGGAACAGCCCATCCCAACACATTTCAACTTGTAGTCAGTGACTTCAACCAGGCCTATTTGAAGAAAACCCCACCCAATTATCACCAGCATGTGACCTGTTGCACCTGAGGTCCCAGCACACTAGATCACTGCTATACCACGATAAGCAATGACTAACATTCCTTTCTGAGGCTGCATTTTGGCAAGTTAGATCATTTAGATGCACTCCTACCTCCTGCATACGGACAGAGCCTGAAAAGCAAGGCTCCAGAGATCAAGACAAACAAGAGGTGATTGCAGGAGGCTGAGGAATGGTGACAGGATTGCCTTGAGTCACTGGACTGGGCCGCGTTCAAGCACTCATCTGAGGGCCTGAATGAGTACACCAGGGCAGCACTCACAACATGCTGGAGGAACTCAGCAGGTCGGGCAGCATCCGTGGAAATGATCAGTCGACGTTTCGGGCCGGAACCCTTCGTCAGGACTGTAGAGAGAAGGGGCAGAGGCCCTATAAAGAAGGTGGGGGGAGGGTGGGAAGGAGAAGGCTGGTAGCTTCCAGCCTTCCCCCACCTTCTTTATAGGGCCTCTGCCCCTTCCCTCTACAGTTGCTGGATGTGAGGTGGAAAGTGTATTGACTGGCTGCATTACAGCCTGGTAAAGGTACACCAATGCCTTTGAGTGGAAAATCCTACAAAAGGTTGTGGATTCACTGGGTAAAGCCCTCCCAACCAATGAGCACACCTATATGAAACGTTGTCATAGAAAAGCAGCATCCATCATCAGAAAACCTGACCACCCAGACCATGCTCTTTTCTCGCTGCTGCCATCGTGTAGAGGGTACAAGAGCCTCAGGACTCAGACCACCAGGTTCAAGAACAGTTACTACCCCTCAACCATCAAGCTCTTGAACAACGGGGGATAATTACACTCGTTCAATTTCTGCTGTTCCCACAAACAATGATCTCACTTTAAGGACTCTTTATCTTGTTATTTCATGCTCTCGTTATTTATTGCTATTTATTTATATTTGTATTTGTACAGTTTGTTGTTCATTGATCCTGTTTACTGTTACTGTTTTTTTTTGTGGAGCACGCCCACAGGAAGAAGAACCTGAGGGATGCATGTGGTGACATGTAAGTTATGGTTACGGATTCCGCAACCCGCCTGGACTGTAGGGACGCTGTACTCAATGAGCTCTGCACCAGTTGCCTCCATCTCTCACGGTTGTGGGCAAGTGCCTGGGTTGTGGCAAACCTCTCTCCAGTCCACTCTGCAATGTTGTTTGTCCATTTCTTCCTCTGTTTGCCCCTTTTTTTCCTTTCCCCCGCACCATCCCCTGAAGAATGGTCTCTGAGAGTCCACTTGATCTTGTTATGTGGCCATACCACCTCATTTTTCTCTTCTTTAGATCTTTGGACAGTAGATCTTTGTAGTGTCTCATGTGCTGGGTGATGGTCCTTCATACTTCGTTGTTTGAAACATGGTCTGTATAGGAGATGCCAAAGGAGCCTCTGAAGCATCCCATTTCTACTGCCTGGATCTTCTTTTGCAGTTCTGCTGTCAAAGTCCATGATTCACATGCATACAAGAAGACAGAGAGCACAAGTGCATGCAGGAGTTTCAGCTTAGATCTGAGAGCGGTGTTATTGCCTCTCCAGATTGGTTTTAGTTCAGCCAGCATTGCTGTTTTTCGGGCTGTCCTTGCAAGGACTTCAGGCTTTGATTCTTCCTGGTTGATGATGGCGTCAAGATACTTGAACCATTTGACAGTAGGCTGCTCACTGTTTCTCATCAGCTTGGTTTTCTCTGGGCTGATCTACATGCCATATCTGGTAGATGTATCATCCAGATGGTTCACAAGGCAGGCCAATTCATCCTCACCTCCTGCCAGCCCATCAATGTCATTGGCGAACCTAAGGTTGGTTATGATCTGTCCTCTGATACTGACTGTGCCGATAGGATCTTCAAGGGTATCTGTCATTACTTGCTCCAAGAAAATGTTGTACTGCATGGGTGAAAGGAGGCGTCCTTGTCAGACTCCAACTGATGTGTGGAACCACTCTCCAACTGTGCCTTGAACAAGTACCGCACTGCTAGTTTTGGTGTAGAGCTGCTTGATGATTTGGATCAGCTTCTGGCTCGTGTTGTATCTCTTCATTTTGGCCCAGAGTGCATCATGCCACACCCTATTGAATGCCTTCTTGAAGTCTATGAACACGTGGAAGGTGTCCTGTTGGTGTTGGTTGTATTTCTCGCACAGTACTCAGAGGCTGAATATTTGTTCTGTCGTATTTTTTCCACTTCTGAATCCAGCCTGCTCTTAGGCGATTATTTCTTGTATGTATGTGCTCTGATGATAAATGTTACTTTGAACTTTGAATCAATTGAGAAGGAAGAAAAACTCCAGTTCCGCTCCTTGTGCATGACAGAGGTGTAAAATAATCAGAGAAACAGATGGATTGCTGGGCTTTATAACCAGGAAACTGCAACACACAGGAGCAGAGAGCGTGCTCTGGTTGTACCGTGTTGGAGTACAAGAAACTGTTCTGGGCGTCACAACTCTATCAGTATATATTGGACTCAAGAAAGTGCACCACAAATTTATCAAAGATACCAGGACTCCAAGGGTTAACCCACAGAGAGGACAAACACAAACCAAAACTGTATTCACTGGAAGTGAAAAGGTTACGGGATGATTTGATTGAATTTGTAAGATACTGATGGGAAACTTTATTTCTCTTGATTGATGAATCTGTGAAGATTGACTCGAGCAGCTCTTTCAGAAGTAAAGACAGGAAGCACTTCTGCGCAGAGCTTTAGAAGTATGGAACTCACTTTCAAAAATACCAGCTGAAACAAAATCAGTATCAGATTTATAATCACTATCTCATTCAATGTGGAATTTGTTATTTTGCAGCAATAGTACAGTGTAAAGACATAAAATTAGAATAACTCACAAAAATAAATGAATCAGAATTAGGTTTATTATAACCAGCATGTGACGTGAAATTTGTTAACTTAGCAGCAACAATTCAATGCAATACATAATCAGCAGAGAGAAAAAAAATAATAAATAAACAAGTAAATCAATTACGTAAGTTGAATAGATTTTAAAAAAGTGCAATAACAGAAATACTGTGTATTAAAAAAAGTGATGTATTGTCCAAAGATTCAACGTCCATTTAGGAATCAGATGACAGAGGGGAAGAAGCTGTTTCTGAATCACTGAGTGTGTGCCTTCAGGCTTCTGTACCTCCTTCTTGATGGTAACAGTGAGAAAAGGGCATGCTCTGGGTGCTGGAAGTCCTTAATAATGGATGCTGCCTTTCTGAGACACTGCTCCCTGAAGATGTCCTGGGTACTTTGTAAGCTAGTACCCAAGATGGAGATGACTAGGTTTACAACCTTCTGTACTTCTTTTGGTCCTGTGCAGTAGTCCCTCCATACCAGACAGTAATGCAGCCTGTCAGAATGCTCTCCACAGTAAAACTATAGAAGTTTTTGAGTATATTTGTTGACATACCAAATCCCTTCAAACTCCTAATAAAATATAGCCACTGTCTTGCCTTCTTTATGACTACATCAATATATTGGGACCAGGTTAGATCCTCAGAGATCTTGACACCCAGGAACTTGAATCTGCTCACTCTCTCCACTTCTGATCCCTCTACGAGGATTGGTACTGTATGTGTTCCTTCGTCTTACCCTTCCTGAACTCCACAATCAGCTCTTTCGTCACTGACGCTGAGTGCCAGGTTGTTGCTGCAGCACCACTCCACTAGTTGGCACATCTCACTCCTGTACACCCTCTCGTCACCATCTGAGATTCTACCAACAATGGTTATAAATTCAGCAACTTTATAGATGGTATTTGAGCTGTGCCTAGCCACACAGTCATGTGTATGTAGAGAGTAGAGCAGTGGGCTAAGCCCACACCCCTGAAGTGCACCAGTGTTGATCGTTAGTGAGGAGGAGATGTTATCACCAACCCGCACAGATTGTGGTCTTCCAGTTAGGAAGTCGAGGATCCAATTGCGGAGGGAGGTACAGAGGGCCAGGTTCTGCAACTTCTCAATCAGGATTGTGGGGATGATGGTATTAAATGCTGAGCTATAGTCGATGAACAGCATCCTGACGTAGGTGTTTGTGTTGTCCAGATGGCCATTGAGATTGCATCTGCCATTGACCTATTGTGGCGATAGGCAAATTGCAATGGGTCCAGGTCCTTGATGAGGCAGGAGTTTAGACTAGTCATGACCAACCTCTCAAAGCATTTCATCACTGTCAGTGTGAGTGGTACCAGGTGATAATCATTAAGACAGCCCACATTATTCTTCTTAGGCATTGGTATAATTGTTACCTTTTTGAAGCAAGTGGGAACTTCTGTCCGTAGCAGTGAAAGTCTGAAAATGTCCTTGAATACTCCTGCTAGTTTGTTGGCACAGGTTTGTCAGAGCCTTACCAGGTACTCCATCGGGACCTTCCACCTTGTGAGGGTTCACTCTCTTTAAAAGTAGCCTAACATCAGCCTCTGAGACAGATATCACAGGGTCATCAGGTGCAGCAGGGATCTTCACAGCTGTAGTTATATTCTCCCTTTCAAAGCGTGTATATAAGACATTGAGTTCATCTGGTAGTGAAGCATCACTGCCATTCATGCTATTGGGTTTCGTTTTGTAGGAAGTAATGTCTTGCAGACCCTGCCAGAGTTGCCGTGCATCTGATGTCGCCTCCAACCTCGTTCAAAATTGTCTCTTTGCCCCTGAAATAGCCCTCCACAAATCATTCCTGGTTTTCTGGTACAGAGCTGGTTTGCCAGGCTTGAATGTCACAGATCTAGCCTTCAGCAGACGATGTACCTCCTGGTTCATCCATGGCTTTTGGTTTGGTTATGTACAGTAAGTCTTTGTGGACACATCCACATCCACACAGGTTTTAATGAAGTCGGTAACAACTGCAGCATTCTCATCCAGGTTTGAAGATGAATCCCTGAATACAGTCCAGTCCACCGATTACTGGTGTAATAACTATTATAATTTAAGAAAAGGAATAATGAGGTAGTGTTCGTGGGTTCATGGCCATTCAGAAATCTGGTGGCAGAGAGGAAGAACTGTTCCTGAATCACTGAGAGTGGTTCTACAGGGCCCATATATTGTATCTCCTCTCTGATGGTAGTAATGAGAAGTAGGGGGAGGGGTGGCATTACTCATCAGGGAAATCCCATGGCAGTGCTCAGACAGGACAGGGTGGTGGGCTCATCTACTGAGGTTGTATGGGTGGAACTGAAAAATAGGAAAGGGATGACCATGTTAATGGGATTGCAGTATATTATAGACCACCCAACAAGTCAGTGGGATTTAGAGGAGCAAATTTGTAGAGATAGCAAGTTACAAGAAAAATATGATTGTGATAGTAGATGATTTTAACTTTCCACATATTGACTAGAACTCCCACAATGTAAAAGGACTGGATGAGATAGAGTTTGCCAAATGTGTTCATGAAATTTTCCTCAATCAATATATAAAGGTCCCACCTAGAGAAAGTGAGATACTATATCTCCTTTCAGGGAATGAGACAGGGTAGGTGACAAAAGTGTGTGAAGGGGAACACTTTGGATCTAGTGAACATGATTCCATTAGTTTCAAGTTAATTATGGAAAAGCATGCGCCTGGTCCTTCAATTGAGATTCTGACCTGGAGAGAGGCCAATTTTGAAGGTATCAAAAAGGATCTGGCAAGTGTAATTGGGACGGGTTTTTTTTCTGGCAAAAAAATGCTTGGTAAGTGGGAGACCTTCAAAAGTGAAATATTGGCAGAACGCAGTTTATATTTTCCTGTTAGAACAAAGGCAAAACTCACAGGGGACCTTGGTTTTTGAGGGATTTTGAGGTCTTGGTTAAAAAGAAGGAGGAGGTGCATAGCAAGGAACAAATGAAGTAATTGAGGAGTATAAGAAATGCAAGAAAAAAAACTAAAAAGGGAAATCAGGAGGACTAAAAGAAGACAAGAGTTTTGCTGTGGAAAAAAAGGTGAAGGAGCTTCTACAGATGTATTAGGAGCAAAAGATAACAAGGGACAAAATGGGTCCACTTGAAGATCAGTGTTATTCTCTATGCATGGAGCTGAAAGAGACAGAGAAGATCTTAAATGGATTTTTTGTATCGGTATTTACTCAGGAGATGGGCAGAACGGCAATGAAGTCATGGACCATATTTATACAACTTCTCCTTATAACTCTGGCACCCAAACCCAGACACCATCCTGCTAATTTTTTCCTATTTCCCCCCCACCCCCCCATCAGAGGGGAGGTTAAGACCAGAGGGTATAGATTTAAAGTCAGAGGGGAAAGATTTAAGGAGTATCTTTAAAATTTTTTCAAAGAGGATGCTGTGAAAATAGAATGAGTGTGTAAATGGCAGAAGAAGTAGTAGACACAAGTACTAACACGATGTTTAAGAGACATTTGGACAGATACATAGATAGGAAATATTTAGATAGTAAAATGCAATCATCTTAGATAGGCATCTTCTTTCCAAAGGGCCTGTTTCATACCATATGAATCTACAGATCCCTGCATTTATATTGTCAAGCCCTCTAAGAATTTTAACGAGTTTACATTTCATTCATCAAGATTGCAGAGAGCAAGTCCCAGTCGACTTCACCTTCCCTCAGGATTTAATTTCATTCATTTTCTCTATCAGAGATAAAGATCAGACCTAGGCACAATATTCCAGATGCTGATTCATAAAGCTCTTTATATTTGGAATAAAGTATTTCTACTTTCTTGCTCTCCAGTTGTCTTACAAAAAAGGACAGTATACTATTTTCCTTGCTATACCTGCTTGTTAACCTCTTGGCACCCAAGTCACTCTGTGCACCTACACCTTTCAAACTCTCACCAAATTATCCCCAAACTTTCTACATCCTCGGGCAAAGTAAGAGATGTAAAACATGTTTTCACGGTATATTTCCATTCTCTTGGCTATGAAAACCTCTTTGATGCCTCTTTGCATCCCCCTCAAACCCCACGTTATCAGGACAGAAGAATACTCAGATGGTTTCTGATAACCAAAACGCTTCCCATTATCTTGTCTTGTCTACAGTAAAAACTGCGAAATTTTTAAAAGATCTTGTCACAGTGACTGGTTGAGTGGTGTCGCAGCGACAACCTCTCACTCAATGTCAGCAAAACCAAGAAATTGATTGTTAACTTCAGGAAGGAGAAGTGGGGAGCATTCTGCTAGTGGGCTCAACCATAAGCTCATCTAAAAAGGCCACCTCATAGGCATTCTACATTTTCCTTCTCATTGGATGCAGCACCAACCTGATTTTCCTATTCAGCCTGCATATTAAAATCCCACATGATTATTGCAACATTGCCCCTTTCATTTGCCTTTTCTATCTCTCCTTGTAACTTGTATCCCACATTCTGGCTACTGTTCAGAGGTCTGAATATAACTGCCATCAGTGTTTTTTTTTACTCTTGCAGTTTTTTAACTTTATCCAGTAGAATTATAGATTTTCTGATCGCATATCACCTTTTTTTAAGGATTTGATTTCATTTTTTATCATCAGCGTTACACAACCCCCTCCACCCACCTGCCTGTCCGTTTGATAAAATGTATATCCTTAGATGTTAAGCTCTCAACTATGATCTTTCAGCCACGACTCAGTGATGCCCACAACATCGTACCTGCCAATCTCTAATTGCGCTACAAAATCATCCACCTTATTTCTATACATAGAATAGTACAGCACAGTACAGGCCCTTCAGCACACAATGTTGTGCCAACCCCTAAACCCTGCCTCCCATATAACCCCCCAACTTAAATTCCTCCATATACCTGTCTAGCAGTCTCTTAAACTTCACTAGTGTATCTGCCTCCACCACTGACTCAGGCAGTGCATTCCACGCACCAACCACTCTCTGAGTAAAAAACCTTCCTCTAATATCCCGCTTGAACTTCCCACCCCTTACTTTAAGGCCATGTCCTCTTGTATTGAGCAGTGGTGCCCTGAGGAAGAGGTGCTGGCTGTCCACTCTATCTATTCCTCTTAATATCTTGTATACCTCTATCATGTCTCCTCTCATCCTCCTTCTCTCCAAAGAGTAAAGCCCTAGCTCCCTTAATCTCTGATCATAATGCATACTCTCTAAACCAGGCAGCATCCTGGTAAATCTCCTCTGTACCCTTTCCAATGCTTCCACATCCTTGCTATAGTGAGGCGATCAGAACTGGACACAGTACTCCAAGTGTGGCCTAACCAGAGTTTTATAGAGCTGCATCATTACCTTGTGACTCTTAAACTGTATTCCTCGACTTATGAAAGCTAACACCCCATAAACTTTCTTAACTACCCTATCTACCTGTGAGGCAACTTACAGGGATCTGTGGACATGTACCCCCAGATCCCTCTGCTCCTCCACACTACCAAGTATCCTGCCATTTGCTTTGTACTCTGCCTTGGAGTTTGTCCTTCCAAAGTGTACCACCTCACACTTCTCCGGGTTGAACTCCATCTGCCACTTCTCAGCCCGCTTCTGCATCCTATCAATGTCTCTCTGCAATCTTCAACAATCCTCTACACTATCCACAACACCACTAACCTTTGTGTCGTCTGCAAACTTGCCAACCCACCCTTCTACCCCAACATCCAGGTCATTAATAAAAATTACGAGAAGTAGAGGTCCCAGAACCGATCCTTATGGGACACCACTAGTCACAGCCCTCCAATCCAAATGTACTCCCTCCACCCTGACCATCTGCCTTCTTCAGGCAAGCCAATTCTGAATCCACCTGGCCAAACTTCCCTGGATCCCATGCCTTCTGACTTTCCGAGTAAGCCTATCATGTAGAACCTTGTCAAATGCCTTACTAAAATCCATGTAGATCACATCCACTGCACTAGCCTCATCTATATGCCTGGTCACCTCCTCAAAGAACTCTATCAGGCTTGTTAGACACGATCTGCCCTGCACAAAGCCATGCTGACTGTCCCTGATCAGACCATGATTCTCTAAATGCCCATAGATCCTATCTCTAAGAATCTTTTCCAACAGCTTTCCCACCACAGATGTAAGACTCACTGGTCTATGATTACCTGGACTATCCCTACTACCTTTTTTGAACAAGGGGACAACATTTGCCTCCCTCCAATCCTCCGGTACCATTCCCATGGACAACGAGGACATAAAGATCCTAGCCAGAGGCTCAGCAATCTCTTCTCTCTCCTCGTGGAGCAGCCTGGGGAATATTCCGTCAGACCCTGGGGACTTATCCATCCTAATGTATTTTAACAATTCCAACACCTCCTCTCCCTTAATATCAACATGCTCCTGAACATCAACCTCACTCATATTGTCCTCACCGTCATCAAGTTCCCTCTCATTGGTGAATACAGAAGAGAAGTATTCATTGAGGACCTTGCTCACTTCCACAGCCTCCAGGCACATCTTCCCATCTTTAACTCTAATCGGTCCTATCTTCACTCCTGTCAACCTTTTGTTCTTCACATAATTGAAGAATGCCTTGGGGTTTTTCCTTTACCCTACTCGCCAAGGTCTTCTCATGCCCCCTACCCGCTCTCCTCAGCCCCTTCTTAACCTCCTTTCTTGCTTCCCTATATTCCTCAATACACCCATCTCATCCTTGCTTCCTAAACCTCATGTATGCTGCCTTCTTCCACCTGACTAGATATTCCACCTCATTTGTCACCCATGGTTTCTTTATCCTACCATTCTTTATCTTCCTCACCGGAACAAATTTATCCCTAACATCCTGCAAGAGATCTCTAAACATTGACCACATGTCCATAGTACATTTCCTTGCAAAAGCAGCGTCCCAATTCACACCCGCAAGCTCTAGCCTTATAGCCTCATAATTTACCCTTCCCCAATTAAAAATTTTCCAGCCCTCTCTGATTCTATCCTTCTCCATGATAATGCTAAAGGCCAGGGAGCAGTGGTTACTGTCCCCCAGATGCTCATCCACTGAGAGATCTGTGACCTGACCTGGTTTGTTACCTAATACTAGATCTGCGAGGGAAGAGATTGCTGAGCCTCTGGCTAGGATCTTTATGTCCTCGTTGTCCACGGGAATGCTACTGGAGGATTGGAGGGAGGTGAATGTTGTCCCCTTGTTCAAAAAAGGTAGTAGGGATAGTCCAGGTAATTATAGACCAGTGAGCCTTACGTCTGTGGTGGGAAAGCTGTTGGAAAAGATTCTTAGAGATAGGATCTATGGACATTTAGAGGATCATGGTCTGATCAGGGACAGTCAGCATGGCTTTGCGAAGGGCAGATCGTGTCTAACAAGCATGATAGAGTTCTTTGAGGAGGTGACCAGGCATATAAGTAGGGCAGTGGATGTGATCTATATGCATTTTAGTAAGGCATTTGACATGGTTCCACATGGTAGGCTTATTCAGAAAGTCAGAAGGCATGGGATCCAGGGAAGTTTAGCCAAGTGGATTCAGAATAGGCTTGCCTGCAGAAGGCAGAGGGTCGTGGTGGAGGGAGTACATTCAGATTGGAGGGTTGTGACTAGTGGTGTCCCACAAGGATCGGTTCTGGGACCTCTACTTTTCGTGATTTTTATTAATGACCTGGATGTTGGGGTAGAAGGGTGGGTTGGCAAGTTTGCAGATGACACAAAGGTTGGTGGTGTTGTGGATAGTGTAGAGGATTGTTGAAGATTGCAGAGAGACATTGATAGGATGCAGAAGCGGGCTGAGAAGTGGCAGGTGGAGTTCAACCCGGAGAAGTGTGAGGTGGTACACTTTGGAAGGACAAACTCCAAGGCAGAGTACAAAGTAAATGGCAGGATACTTGGTAGTGTGGAGGAGCTGAGGCATCTGGGGGTACATGTCCACAGATCCCTGTAAGTTGCTTCACAGGTAGGTAGGGTAGTTAAGAAAGCTTATGGGGTGAGCTTTTATAAGACGAGGGATAGAATTTAAGAGTCACGAGGTAATGATGCAGCTCTGTAAAACTCTGGTTAGGCCCACTTGGAGTATTATGTCCAGTTCTGGTCGCCTCACTATAGGAAAGATGTGGAGGCATTGGAAAGGGTACAGGGGAGATTTACCAGGATGCTGCCTGGTTTAGAGAGTGTGGATTATGATCAGAGATTAAGGGAGCTAGGGCTTTACTCTTTGGAGAGAAGGAGGATGAGAGGAGACATGATAGAGGTATACAAGATATTAAGAGGAATAGATAGAGTGGACGGCCAGCACCTCTTCCTCAGGGCACCACTGCTCAATACAAGAGGACATGGCCTTAAAGTAAGGGGTGGGAAGTTGAAGCGGGATATTAGAGGAAGGTTTTTTACTCAGAGAGTGGTTGGTGCGTGGAATGCACTGCCTGAGTCAGTGGTGGAGGCAGATACACTAGTGAAGTTTAAAAGACTTCTAGACAGGTATATGGAGGAATTTAAGGTGGGGGGTTATATGGGAGGCAGGGTTTAAGGGTTGCCACAACATTGTGGACTGAAGAGCCTGTACTGTGCTGTACTATTCTATGTTCTATGATACACATTGTACCGAAAGGACAGGCAGGTAGGTAGAGGGGATAGGGTGACTCTGTTGGTAATAAATTAAAGGCAATCCTTAGAAAGAGGTGACAGGATTGGAAGATGTAGAATCCTTGTAGGTAGAGTTAAGAAACTGCAAGGGTAAGAAAAGAACCTAATGGGAATTATATGCAGGCCTCCAAACAGTAACCAGGATGTGGGATATAAATGACAATAGGAGATAGAAAAGTCACATACACACCCAATCTAGAATTGCCATTCTCCTAGTGGGCGGTTTCAATATGCAGGTAGATTGGGAAAATTAGGTTGGTGCTGGATTCCAAGAAAGGGAATATTTTGAATGCCTATCTTTTTTTTAGAGCAGCTTGCAGTTGAGCCCATTAGGGGAATGGCAATTTTGCAGACGATATGAAAATAGGTGGAGGGGCAGGTAGTGTTGAAAGACTTGGATGGATTGGAAGAATGGGCAAAGAAGTGACAGATAGAAAGTGTATGGTCATGCACTTTGATAGGAGGAATAAAGGCGTGTGTTATTTTCTAAACGGGGAGAAAATTCAAAAATCAGAGGTACAAAGGGACTTGGGAGTCCATGTGCAGGATTCCCGGAAGATTATCTGGCAGATACAAGTGGAGTGTAGCTCTCACTTGTGGCTACAAATACGTAGCTGTTTGCTTGTGACAGCGGTCACACCCTGGTACACTGCTTCGACAGGTGGGCTAAACCAGGTGAGGGTAGCCAGTGGGCCTCATACCCCAGAGAGGTAGGGACATGCCTGGCCCAGCATGCGACGTCAGCTCTGGTGGACAGGGCGGATGAGATCTACAGTGAGATCCAACAGTCATGAGTGCAGTTCTGCCACACACCATGGAGAGTGAAGGGCATGACATGGCACAGAAAACGTTATGGTCATCCACTGCAACCAAGGAACACCCCAGTTCGTGATGCTGCTTCGTACCACTGGACCCAGACCCAGACGTCTGAGGTCGAAAGAGTGGAACTGCCCCAGTACAACGGGACAATCCTCATAGGGGGATCATAAGTGGAGAGAGTGAGCAGATTCAAGTTCCTGGGTGTCAAGATCTCTGAGAATCTAACCTGGTCCCAACATATCGACGTAGACATAAAGAAGGCAAGACAGCGGCTATACTTTATTTGGAGTTTGAAAAGATTTGGCATGTCAACAAATACACTCAAAAACACCTATAGTTATACCATGGAAAGCATGGGGTACAGGGCGCTACTGCACAGGACCGAAAGAAGCTGCAGAAGATTGTAAATTTAGTCAGCTCCATCTTGGATACTAGCCTACAAAGTACCCAAGGACATCCTTAGGGAGCGGTGTCTCAGAAAGGCAGCGTCCATTATTAAGGACCTCCAGTACCCAGGACATGTCCTTTTCTCACGGTTACCATCAGGTAGGAGATACAAAAGCCTGAAGGCACACACTCAGCGATTTAGGAACAGCTTCTTCCCCTCTGCCATCCGATTTCTGAATGGACGTTGAATCTTTGGACACTACCTCACTTTTTTTAATATACAGTATTTCTGTTTTTGCACGTTTTAAAATCTATTCAATATATGTAATTGATTTACTTGTTTATTTATTATTATATTTTATTTCATTTATCTTTTTCTCTCTCTGCTAATTTATGTATTGCATTGAACTGTTGCTGCTAAGTTAACAAATTTCACATCACGTGCTGGTGATAATAAACCTGATTCTGATTCCACTTTAAAAACTCTACCACAGGTTTCCTGTCATCATTGGACGCAATGACCAGCTACCATATCTTGTAGGTTGAGATGGTGGTATGGAAGGCAAATGCAATATTCGCATTCATTTTAAAAGGACTAGAGTAAAAGAGGAAGATGTAAGACAGAGGTTTTGTAAGGCATTCATCAGACCACATGGAATATTGTGAGCAGTTTTCAGCTGCTTATCAAAGAGATGTGCTGCTATTGGAGAAGGTGCAGAGGAGGTTCACAGGAATGATTCCAGGAATGAAACGGTCAACATTTGATGGCTCTAGGCCTGTACTCACTGGAGTTTGGAAGAATGGGGATGGACCCCATTGAAGCCTATACAGAGTGAATGTTTCTTATAGACTAGGACCAGAGGATACAGCCTCAGCATAGAGAGACATCCATTTAGAACAAAGATAAGGCCGGGGGCAGGGGGAGGGGTGGATTTCTTTAGGTGGTGAATCTGTAGAATTCATTGCCACACATTGCTGTGAAGGCCAAGTCATTGGGTATATTTAAAGTTGTGGTTGATAGGTTCTTGCTTAGTCAAGGCGTCACAGGTTACAGGGAGAAGGCAGGAGAATGGGGTTAAAAGGGATTATACGTCTACTTTGATGGAATAGTAAGCAGACTTAATGGGCTGAATGTCATAATTCTGTTCCTATGTATGTCTTATGGTCTTATGGACTGGAGGTTTCCTGGCGTTTCCACATCTCACACAAAGAACATACCACTGAGCCTGGACCCATTCTCACCACATTAGCTATGTGCTAAAAAACAGGGAAAGAAAGAAAGTTATGAGAAAGTTACTTAGAGCTTTCACCTCTTTTTCCCTAATCTTCTTGAGCCAAACAGTGATCACTCTAACATTGTTCCAATCATACTATGGCATCTCCGTTTCAACTAATTTAGTTTTACGGCTTTTAGCAAGTGCCTAATAGATCGTGAGGACTGAAGTCTGCTGAAAAGTCCCAAAAGGCACCAGTGGGACTTGGATTCCCTGAAGGTCAACTTGCAGGTTGAGTCAGTGGTAAGAAATGTAAATGCAATGTTAGCATTCAATTCAAGACGACAAGAATATAAAGCAAGGCTGAGGCTTTATAATGCATTGGTCAGACCACTTGGAGTATTGTTAGCAGTTTAGATGTGCTGGCATTGGGGAGGTCCAGAGGAGGTTCATAAAAATGATCCAGGAATGAAAGGGTTGATACGTGAAGAGCATTAAATGGCTCTGTGTCTGTACTCACCAGAGTTCAGAAGAACGAAGGTGGATCTCATTCTAACTGATCAAATATTGAAAGGGCGAGATAGAGCGATTGTGGAAGGATGTTTCCTATAGTGGGTGAGTCTGGGATCAGAGAGCACAGCCTCAGAATAGAAGGACATTCCTTTAGAACAGAGGTGAGGAGGAATTTGATCAGGCAGAAGGTGGTGAATCAGTGGAGTTCACTGCCATGGGCAGCTGTAGAGGCCAAGCCATTGGTTACATTTAAAGAGGAGGTTGATTAGTCAAGGCATCAAAGGTCACGGGGAGAAAGCAGGAGAATGGGGTTGAAAAGGGTTGTAAGTTGGCCATGATGGAATGGCGGAGCAGACGTAATGAGGTGAATGGCCTTTTTCTACTCCTATGCCTTATGGGCTAAACCTCACACCATCTTTCCAATGAGTGAGTGCTCGCGATAATTGAAGTCTCGAAAGGCCCCAAGCTCTTCTTAAACCTCAGACAACCTCTCCAATAAGCAAGTGCTCACAATGATTGAAGTCTGCTGTAAAGCCCTGAAAGGCCCCAATCTCCTTTTAAACCTCTTACCACCTTTCGAACAAACGAGTGCTCACAGTGATGGAAGTCTGCTGAAAAATCCTGAAAGATCCCGAGTTCTTTTTAAAACTTGCCGCACTCCTCCAACAAGCGAGTGCTCACAGTTATTGAAGACCACCCTGTTGGTGTGTTTTGTTTCCTGCAATTGTTTACACTGTGAGCTTTGTGCATTACATGCAATGTTTTCTTAAATGCTCTATTTTCACTGGATTTTTACACCTGTGTGCTGTATCCAGAAAAATATTGCTCAAAAATATACTTTCTTCTATGTACAGAAGTGTTATAATCCAATTTATTGCAACAGTGATTTTGTTACTGAACAAGTTATCCAGAGGCCAAGAATAATAAGCTGGAATTATAAATCTGAACCCACACAGCAAGTAGGAAATTTAAATTCAGTTAATTAAGTAATCTGACGATAATACTGGCATCCCTAATGGATGCCATGAAACTATTGTGCTGTAAAATTCCATCTAGTTCACCAGTATTCATATAACATAGAATGTACAGCACAGCCCACAATGTTGTGCTAAAGCTGGTAAATTAGGAATCAAATGGCTAACTAAATTAATCTCTTCTGTCAACACAATGTCCATATCCTTCCATGTGTCTATCTAGACATCCCCTAAAAGTCTCTAGTGTTTCTGCGTCTGCCACCACCCCAGGCAGTGCTTTTCAGGCACCCACCACTCTCTGTGTAAAATAAAATTGCCCCTCATATCTCCTTTGAAATTAGCCCCTCTCACCTTAAATACATGCCCTCTGGTATTAGACATTTCAACCCTTGGAAAAGGATATTGTCTGTCTACTCTGCCTATGCCTCTCATAATCTTATAAACCTCTATCAAATCTTCACTTAGCCTCCGCTGCTCCAGAGAATGCAAACCAAGTTTGTCCAACTTCTCATTATAGCTCATGACCTCTAATCCAGGTAAATCTGTTCTGTACCCTCTCCAATGCCCCGACATCCACCCTGTAATGGGGTGACCACAATTGTATGCCTAACTAGAGTTTTATAAAGCTGCCACATAACTTCCCGAGTTTTGAACTCAGTGCCTCAACTAATAAAAGCAAACACGCGATATGCCTTCTTAACAACCCTATCAGCTCATTTAGCAACTTTCAGTGAGCTATGAAAGTGGGCCACAAGATCCCTCTGCTCATCAATGCTGGTAAGGTTCTTGACCATAACGGTGTACTGTCTGTTTACATTTGACCTACCAAGCTGTAAGACTTCACATTTATCTGAGTTAAACTGCTTCTGCCATTTCTCCACCCATATCTCAGATAATCTATATCCCACTGTATTATTTGCCAGTCTTACCTGCCATCCACAATACCACCAACCTTTGTATCATCTGTAAACTTACTAACCCATCTATTTACATTTTCATCCAGGTCATTTATATACATCACAAACAGCAGAGCTCCCAGTACAGATCCCTGCAGAACACCACTAATCACAGACCCCCAGCTGGAATAAGTCACTTCAACCACTACCCTCTGCCTTCTGTGAGAAAGCCAATTTTGAATCCAAATGGCCAACTCACTATGGATCCCATGCATCTTAATCTTCTGGATGAGCATCCCATGAGGGACCTTGTCAAGCACCTTACTAAAATCCATGTAGATGACATCCACTGTTCTATTTTCATCAATCACCCTCATCATCTCATGAAAAAACTCAGTCATATGGCTCTCCTTAATTATTCCGTGGTTTTCCAAATGCTCATAAATCCTGTCCCTAAAAATTCTCTCCAGTAACTTCCCTACCACTGACGTGAGAATCTCCCGTCTATATTTTCCAGGATTATCCCTGGTTCCCTCTTGAAGAATGGAACAACATTAGCCTATCACCAGTCCTCTGGGACCTCACCTGTGGCTGGAAAGGACATAAAGATACTGGTATAGGTCCCAGCAATCTCTTCCCTTGCTTTTCTCAATATCCCATCAGATCCTGGGGTCTTATCCACCTTAGTGCTCCTTAAGGGACCCAACGTTACCTCCTCCTTTACCTCGAAATGCCCTCGCATATCAAAGCACTCAGCACTGATCTCCCTATCCTCAATATCCTTTTGCTTGGCAAATGGTGCTGTAAAGTACTGATTAATGAACTCACTACATTCTCTACATACAATCAAATGATCCACCTCTATCCTTGAGTGGTCCGACCCTCTCCCGAGCTGTCCTTGTGCTCTGCTTCCAATTGGACCGCTACAGCTGCCCCGCCCTCAAGATCCAGATCCTCTGCCTCACAAACTTCAAACTTTGTTTCAAACAACTTCTGCCAGAGTAAATAACCATACGAATCAGATCTCGTAGCATTAGATTCAGTGTCACACGACAGGCACACCAAGCCCAGCCAGTCCTGGAAACTCATCTTCTTCTCCTTCAATGGATCTGCCCTAATGCAGAGTTCTCCTACTCATGGAATAGCAAGAGGCAGGTGCTGTCAGACTCACAGAATCCTACCTTCAGGCCAATATCCTGAAGAACACCTTCACAGTCACTGGCAAAGAAAGCTCCTGTTGATTATCATCTTCCTGCCTCCTTCATTTAATGAGTCATTACTCCTCCATATTGAACAACATTCGAATAAGGAGGACACAAGATATACTGAGAGGTGAACTTTGCTGACTACAACCAAGAATGGTTGCAGAATCAGATGAGTATGAAAGATGGATACAGCAACTGCAACCAGCTTCCCTCTTGAGATTCTTGCAGTCCCAACATCAGAAAAAAAACAGCCTTCAGCAAGTTCCATTCATTCTCCCGAGAGAGAACAACGCAGGTTACAGCAGAGAGCTCGCAGCAGTTACAGTCCCACGGCACAAAAACCAGCCATTTGGTCCTTCATATCATCAATCACCAAGTACTTATCTAGATTCATACCATGTACCAGCACTTGGTCTGCAGCCCGTGATTCAAATACTCATCCCTATCATTTTCAATATTGTGAGAGTACCTACCTCCGCCACCTCTCAAGCAGATTCGATCCTGGGTGAAAATATCATTTTTCAAATCTTCTATAAATCTGAGGAAATTCAGCAAGTCCCCGATGACACTCACAATTTTTACTGGTGAACATACAAAGCATCTACCCAAATGCACAGCAGCTTTGTATGCTCAAGACCACAAGAACTTACAGAGAGTTGTGAATGCAGCCCAGCCCAGCACAAAAACAACTTCCCCTCCATTGACTCCACCTACACTCCCCACTGCCTCGTGAAAACCGCCAACATAATCAAAGCTCACCCTTGCCCTGATCATTCCCCCCACTGCCTATTGGGTAGAAAATGCTAAAGACTGAAAATACGTACTATCTGGTTCAAGGACAGCTTCTATTCACCGTTATGAAACTCTTGAATAGATTTCTTATATGGCAAAGATAAACTCTCAACATCCATGTTGTCTAGCTGCTCTTCACTTCCTCTGTTACTATAACACAGAAGTAGCAGCAGGTAATGGGGGGGGGCTGCAAAATGTTATTCCTTTGTTCAAGAAAGGGAGTAGGGCTAACCCTGGGAATTATAGACCAGTGAGTCTTACTTCAGTGGTGGGCATATTATTGGAAAAGATTCATGGAGACAGGACTTACGAGCATTTGGAGAAGCACAGTCTGATTAGGGATAGCCAGCGTGGCTTTGTGAGGGACAGGTCAGGCCTTAGGAGTCTGATTGAATTCTTTGAGGATGTGACAAAGCACATTGAAGACAATACAATGATGGATGAGGTGTATATGGATTTTGGTTAGGCACTTGATAGAAGTCCCATATTGTGGGCTCCTTGAGAAAGTCAGGAGGCGTGGGATCCAGGGAAACAGCTGTGTGGATTCAAAATTGGCTTGCCCATAGAGGCAGAGGGTGGTAGCAGATGGAGCATCATCTGTCTGGAGGCCGACGACCAGTTGTGTTCCTCAGGGATCTGATCTGAGACACTTGCTCTTTGTGATATCTATAAATGAGCTGGATGAGGAAGTGGAAGCGTGGGTACAGATGACGCAAAGGTTGGTGGAGTTGTGGATAGTGTGCAGGGTTGTTGCAGATTGCAGTAGAACATTAACAGGATGCAGAGGTATGCTGAGAAGTGGCAAATGGTGTTCAACCTGTAAAATCCTGAAGCGATAGATTCATTTTGGAAGGTCAAATTTGAAGGCAGAATACAGGGTTAGTGGCAAAACTCTTGTCAGTGTGGAGGGAGGAACGGAGTGATGTTGGGGTCCAAGTCAACGTGCCATGCAAGTTGATAGGATTGTTAAGAAGGTGTATGGTGTGATGGTCTTCATTATTTGTGTGATTTTGTTCAAGAGCTGTGAGGTAATGTTGCAACTCTATAAAACCCTGGTTAAGCCAGCCTTGGAATATTGTAAACAACACACATCAAGGTTGCTAGTTTTGGTTGCTTCATTATAGGAAGGATGTGAAAGCTTTAGAGAGGGTGCAAAGGAGATCTACCTGGATGCTACCTGGATTAGAGAGCATGCCTTATGAAATTAGTCTATAGGTTTTCTCTTTGGAGTGAAGGAGGATGAGAGGTGACTTGGTAGAGGTGTACAAGATTATAAGAGCCATAGACTGAGTGGACAGTCAGAGACTTTTTCCCAGGATAGAAATGGCTAATACAGAGGGCATAATTTTTAGGCAATTGAAGGAAAGTAGAGGGGGGATGTCAGAGGGAAGTTTGTTACACAGAGAGTGGTGGGTGCATGGAACACCGTGACAGAGATGGTGGTAGAGGCAGATACATTGAGGACACTTAAGAATCTCTCAAATAGATACTTTAATGACAGAAAAATGAAAGGCAGTGGAGGATCTTAGAGTATGTTAAAAGGTCAGCACAATATCATAAGCCAAAGGGCCTGTACTGTGCCGTAATGTTCTCTGTTCTATATTCTGCATTCTGTTATTTGTTTCCTTCCTTCCTTGATGAATTTACGTATAGCATGATCTGTCTGGATGGCATGCAAAACATGCTTTTATTTATCTTGGTAGGTGTAGCAATAATAAATCAATTGTCAATCTTTTACTTCTCTGGTTTTATATGTCTCTGTTAGGGGAAGAGTTTACTACTCTCTAAGCTATCTAATCCTCTCATCATTTTATACACCCCTATCAGATTAGCCTTCAGTCTCCTCCTCATAACTGAAACGTTTCATTCCAGGCAACATCCTGGTGATTCTCCTCTGCATCTTCTCCAGTGTAATCAGGTCCTTTCCATAGTGGCTGAGCATAAGTTTTTGAAAGCTGCACTATGACCCCTCTGCTCTTACCTCCATGCACCAGTTTGTGAAGGCAAGCATCTATTAATGGGTTTTTCTTTATACACAGAGAGAGGTGGGTGTCTGGAAGGTGCTGCCAGGGCTGGTAGAGACTCTTAGATAGGCACATGCATTTGTAGAGAATGGAGGGTTATGGACATCACGTAGGCAGAAGGGATTAGTTTAGTTAAACAGTTAATTACTAGTTTACTAATCCACCTACGGTCTTTTATTGGCCCGCCTCCATTATGTCCTGTTTAAGTTTAGAGAAAATAAGAAGTCGAGCATTTGATACATCCTTTAAATTTGAGCAAACCTGGCGACCTTTTATCCAATATTTTCATTTAATTTGACTTATTACTCTCTCAATTTTTTTTTCCAGAAGTTTTAGATTTGATCGGAAAGTCTTTCTTTCTTTTTTTTTTGGTCGTATCCTCAAAATGGACTGCCCAGTCCCTTTTTTGTGTGTTTTTTTTCTATAGTGTAGTGGGGTTTTTTTTCTTTTCGTTTAAAACTCAATGTTTTTCCTTTTCTCTTCATAAACTGATAAGAGGAGAATTGCTATTTTCATTTTTATTATATATTTTATACTAGTTTAACAATATCTATGATTTTGACAATGTCTATCTTATTCTCGGTTTATATTGTTACTGATATATATATTTGAGATAATTCTCCTCTTGATTGTATTTATGCTCCTTTTAAAACAATAAAAAGATTAATAAAGAAAGAAAGTTAATTACTAGTTTAACTAGTTTGGTAGAACATCAATGGCCAAAGGGTCTGTTCCTGTGCTGTAATTGTTTACGTTTGAAACATTACGTCTTTTCTGTGCTGACAGTTTTGGGCATCTGTGAACTTGTACACCAAGGTTCCCCAGCTCCTTGATATACTTCAACTGTATGCCCTATCAACCCTTATAAAACTTCCCAAACTTCATCACCTTGCATCTTTTAAGATTAAATTCTTTTTGCCATGCTTTGCTCTGGAGTATAGAGAATCCACACTCAAGAAGCTCTACCTCATCCAGACACTTGCCCCCTGCCTAAACACTGGCACACAGTTACTCAAGCAGCCTGCTCTGACCGCACCTCCCCAACCTGTCACCTCCACCACTCAGAACGGGACAATAGGTAAAACCTCCTGCAATTACCTCTTTTGCAGACCTGCTCCATCGCCAGGCAAGTAACAGCACTGTGAGAGCACAAGGTCTACAGAACCTCAGCACCGCCTTCTCTGGGGAGGATGGGATGGGCCTCGTTGCCCATGTTCATTGACTGAATGAGAAAGAAGAAACCCAAAATGTATTATGTAACCAGATCTGTATAGCACAGAACCCACAATGTTGTGGTAAACGAGTTAGATCAATGACTCCTAATTAATCTAGTCCTTTATCTCTGCACAGTGACAATATCACTCCCATTTCTGTGTATTCATGTCCCTGTCTAAGAGTCTCATAAGAGCCCCTATGCGATCTCCCACCACCACTACCCATGGCAGAGTAATCCAGGCACCCATTACTCTGAGTAAAAAACTTGCTTTGTACTTTTCCTCTCTCACCCTTGAACATTAGACATTTCAATCCTGGGTAAAAGACACTGTCTGTGTCTCCAGGCTTTACATAATTTTATATACTTCTATCGAATCTCCCCTCAGTCTCCGCTGCTCTAGAGAAATACCCCAATGCCATCTGTATGACCATAAAGTAGGCTCTCCCAAGTCCACTTGGATGGAAGGTTTTGAGTGGTAGTTGCACGTCTTCAGCCCGTCTGGCACCTTCTGTCACATTGAGGAGGAAGTGGCTGCACCTGCTGAAAGTGCTCAAACTAAACAGCTTATCATGTTAATCAGTGCTGGTTGGGTGCCACCGTTCCACTGTTGACAATCGGCCTTCAATCCTGCTAGCACCATGTGTTCAGCTCACATGAAAAATTCAGGAGATAGCAGTATGAAATGTTCCCCCCACCCCCAAGCCCCTGTCCCACCTGTGCTGACAGAGGATCATCAACTTCAGACAGTGAGTGGAGAAAGAGTTGGCTGTGAGGAACTGGTGCTACTTGGCAAAGATAATTACTTTTGAAATGTTTGGAGTCTGCTGTGGCTATGCTATATGTCAGAGAAGCACCCGGATTATGCTGTCTCAGTCCCGAATCACAAAATAGTAGCAGAGAAATGCCATTTGTCTGAGGGAGCATTGACACCCAACACTGACTCCTAATAAAAGAATAAAATGAATTGAGATACTCAGCAGTTTGGGTATGGAAAAAGAGATAGAGTTTCAGGTCTGGGAACCTTCATCAGAATTGGAAAGAGAAAACTTGAAAGTTGAGCTATGGAGGAGAGGTTGAGTAGGTTGGGATTTTATTCACCAGAGCAAAGGACAATGATGGGTGATCTTATAGAGGTTTATAAAATTATAATGGTCAATGCACTTAGTCTTTTTCCCTGTGTTAGGGATTCAAGAACAAGAGGGTACGGGATTAAGGTGAGAGGGGAGAGACTTAGAAAACTTTTTCCATTTATAGAGTGGCGAGTACATGGAATGAGCTGCCAGAGGAAGTGGTGGCGACAGGTACAATAACAACATTTAAAAGGCCCTTGGACAGACAGATGGATAGGATAGGAGAGTATGGGCCAAATGTGGAGAAGTGAGACTAGCTTAGATAAACCTTGCACCAGTTGTTCCATGCTGTTTGACCACGTCACTCTAAAACTTTGTGACCAGGTTGTTGATCTATTCATTGAACTGTTCCTGTTTCTTCAGCCAAGAGTCTTCACCTCAGCTTCAGACCGTCTCTGCCTTCAGAATTCTAAAATCATTTCAGACTGTCTCTTTGTTACCTTATCTTTTATGAAATTTATTTATTTACTGAGACCTGTGTATTGCCAACATTAACAACTCATTAAACAAAGAAGCATTATATGCTACTTAACTGCATTCGGGTATCCGGACTTATCCTATCTGAGGTGTTTCCTTTGTTCTATCATCTCTTCCTCACCTCTTCTACTAAAATCTGACTTGTTTTCTCTCTTTGATGAAGAATCATTAATCTGAAGCATTGACTGTTTCTCTTTTGACAGATGCTGCCTGAGCTGTTGAGCAGTTCCAGCATTTCTGCTTTAATCTGCGGGTTTTCGCTTTTGAATTTACCACTTGTTTTGCTTCCTTCAGGGAATTGAAAATAAACACTATCAGAATGCTCTTTGCCTATAGTTAAACATATGACCATTCCCTTCATTGGCCTCCCAGAACATATTACCTCACCCTTCTCTGTGTTGGATTACATTATCTTTCCCACACGACTATTCCATTGATTAGTTCTTACAGTCCAAATCTTTTCTACAATATCACAAGAGACCGCAGGTGAATCTGGAGCAGCAAAAATCTGCTATGGGAACGAGGTGTGTTGAAATCCTTATCAGGATTCTTTTGTATCATTTGCAAATTTCTTTCTTCAAGGTTCAAAATTCAAAGTAAATTCATGATCAAAGTGCGTAAATGTCACCACATACAACCCTGAGACTCACTCCCTTGCAGGCAGTCGCAAGTAAGTACAAGAAATACAACAGAACCAGTGAAAGTCATTCCTGCCTGTGGCCATCAAACTTTACAACTCCTCCCTTGGAGGGTCGGACACCCTGAGCCAATAGGCTGGTCCTGGACTTCTTTCATAATTTACTGGCATAATTTACATATTACTATTTAACTATTTATGGTTCTATTACTATTTATTATTTATGGTGCAACTGTAACGAAAACCAATTTCCCCCTGGGATCAATAAAGTATGACGACTACTACTGAATGCACCCAGCAGGACAAACAATCAGTGTGCAAAAGACAACAAACTGTGCCAATATAAAAAGAAAGATAAAAAGAAATAATAATAATAATAAATAACATGCAATAAATATTGAGAACATGAAATGAAAATTCCTTGAAACTGAATCCGTAGGTTGCAGGAACAGTTCAGTGATGGGAGGAGTGAAGTCAAATGAAGCTATGCCTCTGGCTCAAACCCTGATGGTTGAGGAATAATAACTGTTCCTGAACCTGCTTGTGTGGATCCTGAGGCTTCTGTACCTTCTTCCCGCAGCAAGATGAGAGCATGAACTGGATTGTGGATGTCCTTGATGATGGATGCTGCTTTCCTGTGACATTGCTCCGTGAAGATGTGCACAATGGTGGGGAGGGCTTTAATCCTGGTGGACTGGGCTGTATCCACTACCTTTTGTAGGATTTTCTATTCAAGGGCATTGTTGTTTCCATACCAGGCTGTGATGCAACCAGTCAATACACTCTCTACTGCACATTTAGAGAAGTTTGTCAAAGTTTAAGCAGCTGAATCTTCGCAAACCTCAAGGAAGTAGAGGTGCTGCCATCCTTTCTTCATAATGGCTCTTATGTGCTGGACCTAGGGTAGGTCCTCTGAAATGATAACATTGAAGAATTTTAAGTTGCTAACGCTCTCCACCTCTGATCCCTGATGCAGACTGGCCCATGCTTTCTGTGGGTTCACCCTCTTGAAGGATGCTCTCATGTCGGCCTCAGAGTCTGAGATCACAGGGTCATTGAGGCCTGTGGGAGTTTGCAAAGGTGCCTCCATGTTTGACTGTCAAAGCGAGCTTAAAAGGCATTGAGCTCACCTGGGAGCTAAACCTCGTTGCCTAGTTTCACTTTGTAGGAGGTGATAGCGTTCAAGCCCTGCCGCAGCTGTTGAGCATCCTTTGGTGATTCGAGTTAGGTCCAAAATTGCCGCTCAACACGAGGTGCTTTCGTGATATCATACCTGGACCTCTTGTATCTTACTTGGTCACCAGACCTGAATGCCACTGCTCTGGCCCTCAGCAGATTGTGAATCTCTTGGTTTATCCAGGACTTCTGATTAGGGAAGACTCTGAATGATTTTGTGGGGACACACTTGTGTTTTTATAAAGCCTGTGACAATTGTGGGTGTATTTACTTTGCCTGTATGCAGGTAACACACACAAAATGCTGGAGGAACTCAGGAGGCCAGGCAACATCTATGGAAAAGAGTACAGTCGACGTTTTGGGCCTTCATCAGGGCTGGAGAGAAAAAAGAAGAGAAAAGAGGGCAGCTAAGTGATCAGATTGAACAGTAGGCAGTTCCATTCATAGTACAGCAGTGGTCAACTGTGTTGGGACCCCCTGGTGCTGCAGGTGATAACGCTGATGATAATTGGGCAGAGATTTCTTCGAACAACCTGAATGAAGTCCCCAACAATGATTTCTTCTTTGCTGATGGTGGCATTCATTACCTGAGCACCTGCTTAACATTGGCCTTTGGCAGCATGTGAGCAACAGTTAGGATCACAGAGGAGAGCTCTCCAGGTAAGTAGAATGGTCAGCAATTAATCAGCAGATGTGCCAGGTCGGGGTAACAAGAATGTGACAAGACCACTGCATCTGAGCACCACAAAGTTTATATCATTAAACACAGATCCGCCCCCCCCCCCACCTACTTCCTTCTCTGGTGTGTCAGGAAGCATAAGTGGCATACCCAGAGTGAAATACAGATTTTTAGCAATTCCTCATTTGTTCACTCAAAGGTGCCGCACCTGCAAGCTTGAGAGTTAAGTCCAGTCAGTCCCCTCGAAAGTAGTGAAATCGCCAGTTCATTCAGATGGTTCAAAAGTATGTTACTTAATGGGAAATTACAGGCTGCAGATTGCGGTGAGAGTAGTTCAGAAGTATATTTAGAAGATTTTGTAAGCTGCCCGTAACATGTTGCCCTGTTTCACCAGTGTCATTTTCCAATCATATCTCCTACATCAGTTTCACAACTTTTGGTGTACATTCCATAAAAAAAATCCAATAATTTACCCACTGTTGAACATCTAACTCATCATACTTTTTCTCTGAATGTTAAACAATTAGTTGCTGACTCATAGAAAACTCTTAACACAATTGTCAACCAATCGTCCTTAGGTTCTTAGGCTAGTTTAAAAAGACAGACAACCACTCTGCCCCCTCACCTCCCAGCGTTCGCCCATCATCCCTCCGGTAAATATCCTGGCACTATGAGATTAGATTATTAGATTAAATTAGATTATGAGGACACACAGTCCTCTTTTATTGTGATTTAGTAATGCATGCATTAAAAAATGATACAATATTCCTCCGGTGTGATATCACAAAAACACAGGACAGACCAAGACTGAAAAACTAACAAAACCACGTAATTATAACATATAGTTGCAACAGTGCAACAATACCATAACTTGATGAAGAACAGACCATGGCACAGTAAAAAAGTTCAAAGTTTCTCGAAAGTCCCACGTCTCACGCAGACGGGAGAAGGAAGAAAACTCTCCCTGCCATGCCCGACCGCATTCCGACTCTGAGTCGTCCGAAAACTTCGAGCTCTGATCAGCCCTCCGACACTGAGTACCGAGCACCATCTCTATCCGAACGCTTCAACCTCAGCCTCGGTTGCCAGCAGCAGGCAAAGCTGGGGATTTTGGGGCCTGCCCTCCGGAGATTCTGGATCGCACAGTAACAACAGCAGCGAACCAGGCATTTCAGAAATTTCTCCAGATGTTCCTCTGCTTCTCACATCTGTCTTCATCAAATCAGAATTGTCCACGGCCCCTATTTAACAGATACAATATCATTTCACCGGAGAGCTGCGCGTGCTGCGTCGTGCTGCCATCTTCTCCCGCCTCATGCGATGGGGTTTTCTGTCTCCATTATACTTTAGGGCAATGAGTTTCTTTCCCCACCAGACGCTGGGTGAGGGATCCTTTCCTCAACTCTCCTCTACTGTATACCAATTCATTGGTTATGACCATCTGCTCAAGGAAATGGGTCCTCTTTATTTACTCTAACCTCATATCTCGATCCACTTCATTTAATTCTCCTCGCAGCCTCTGCTGTTCCAAGGAAAACAACTGCAGTCCTTCTAATTTTGCTCGAGGACAGATTTCCAGCCTTGGCAATATGCTAATGAATTTCATCTGCATCCTCTTCGTGTGATCACGTCTTCCCTGCAACCTGGTAATCTTACCTCTATGCTGCGATCCAGCTGTGGACTAAACTGTGTGGATACAGTTCCAGCATAATCCTCTCTTTTCATATTCTATTCCTTGTCCAGGAACCCTCTGTAGTTCTCGAGCAACCTCATTGCATGTCCAGTCCCCTTTAAAGATTTAACATAGAACATAGAAGCGTACAGCACAGGAACAGGCTCTTCGGCCCGCAATGTCATGCTGAAGCAATTACATTTGGAATCAAATGGCCGATTAAACTACTCACTTCTGCCTACACAACGTCCATATGCTTCCACTTTCTTCACATTCATGTGCCTATCCAAGCATCTCTTAAATGTCCCCATCCCCACCCCAGGCTGTGCATTTCAGGCACCCACCACTCTGTGTGTAAAATATTCCTCCCTCATATCTCCTTTGAAATTACCCCCTCTCACCTCGAATGCACGTTCTCCAGTATTAGATACCTTGCCCTGGGAAGAAGATATTGCCTGTCCACTCCATTTGTGCCTTTCTCATCAGATCTCCCCTCAGCCTCTGCCTCCCAAAGAAATCAGCCCAAGTCTGCCTAGACTCTCCTTATAAACATGCCCTCTAATTCAGACAAAATCGTGGTAAACCTTTCCTGCAACCTCTCCAAAGCATTGACTTTCTTCCTGTGATGGGGCAACCAGAACTGTATACAGTACTCCAGGTGGGGCTAAGTAGAATTTTACAAAACTGCAACATGACTTGCAGACTTTTGAACTCAATGTCTTAACATCTACAGGACGTGGGGATATATCCTCCAAAGTCCTCCTGTAGTTCCTCAACACTCAGCTCCTCCCATTAAAGGTAACTTCCCTTGCCCTATAATTGTCTGGACTGAATTTCATCAACCTCCGTTTGAGTCGGTGTAGAGATCACTACAGATTTACTGGGGTCATTGTCATGACCTGTTTACATCTGTTGGACTGTCCCACAATTTCAGGAATGGGCACAACTAGTCACAGTTGGTTCCAGTGATTGAAGGGGGGGCCTTGCCTTCTAATGGGGTGGCTCTTTAGACACACGAACAGCAAAATAAATTTTTCTGTAAGCCGCATCAGCTTTCTCAGGTGACGTTGCTGTAGCTGGAAGGTACAATATGAGGTATGACTCCTTGATAGAGGGTGACGGGAAACTAGGCTGCTGCCCTAACTGGCCAGTGTGTTTTGTAGGGGACACACATTTCAGGTAATGCAGAAAAAAGTTTTAGAAGCTGGGCAAGGTGCCAGTCAAGTCCTGAGTGGTGTTGAATTACTTGAAGACCTGCAATCTCCAGATTAAAAACAGGGAAATGGGATTAATTTAATTCCACTTTGGCCAGTATGGACAGTAGGAAATTCCTTTATCCAAACAATTATCTATACTTCTGAGCTTCACATGCAGGCAGTAAGAGAACATTCAGAATCCCCTACATTGTGCATCGTATACTGTACGGAGATCGGTGTACCCACAGGATATGGTACAGAGATTGGTGTACTCGGAGGATACGGTACAGAGATTGGTGTACTCGGAGGATATGGTACAGAGATTGGTGTACTCGGAGGATATGGTACAGAGATTGGTGTACTTGGGGGATACGGTACGGAGATCGGTGTACTCGGAGGATATGGTACAGAGATTAGTGTACCCGCAGGATGCAGTACAGAGATCGGTGTACTCGGAGGATATGGTACAGAGATTGGTGTACTCGGAGGATATGGTACAGAGATTGGTGTACTCGGAGGATATGGTACAGAGATTGGTGTACTCGGAGGATATGGTATGGAGATCGGTGTACTCGGAGGATATGGTACAGAGATTGGTGTACTCGGAGGATATGGTACAGAGATTGGTGTACTCGGAGGATATGGTACAGAGATTGGTGTACTCGGAGGATATGGTATGGAGATCGGTGTACTCGGAGGATACGGTACAGAGATTAGTGTACCTGAAGGATATGGTACAGAGATTGGTGTACTCGGAGGATATGGTACAGAGATTGGTGTACTCGGAGGATATGGTATGGAGATCGGTGTACTCGGAGGATATGGTACAGAGATTGGTGTACTCGGAGGATATGGTATGGAGATCGGTGTACTCGGAGGATATGGTACAGAGATTGGTGTACTCGGAGGATATGGTACAGAGATTGGTGTACTCGGAGGATATGGTACAGAGATTGGTGTACTCGGAGGATATGGTATGGAGATCGGTGTACTCGGAGGATACGGTACAGAGATTAGTGTACCTGAAGGATATGGTACAGAGATTGGTGTACTCGGAGGATATGGTACAGAGATTGGTGTACTCGGAGGATATGGTATGGAGATCGGTGTACTCGGAGGATATGGTACAGAGATTGGTGTACTCGGAGGATATGGTACAGAGATTGGTGTACTCGGAGGATATGGTACAGAGATTGGTGTACTCGGAGGATATGGTATGGAGATCGGTGTACTCGGAGGATACGGTACAGAGATTAGTGTACCCGAAGGATATGGTACAGAGATTGGTGTACTCGGAGGATATGGTACAGAGATTGGTGTACTCGGAGGATATGGTACAGAGATTGGTGTACTCGGAGGATATGGTATGGAGATCGGTGTACTCGGAGGATACGGTACAGAGATTAGTGTACCTGAAGGATATGGTACAGAGATTGGTGTACTCGGAGGATATGGTACAGAGATTGGTGTACTCGGAGGATATGGTATGGAGATCGGTGTACTCGGAGGATATGGTACAGAGATTGGTGTACTCGGAGGATATGGTACAGAGATTGGTGTACTCGGAGGATATGGTACAGAGATTGGTGTACTCGGAGGATATGGTATGGAGATCGGTGTACTCGGAGGATACGGTACAGAGATTAGTGTACCCGAAGGATATGGTACAGAGATTGGTGTACTCGGAGGATATGGTACAGAGATTGGTGTACTCGGAGGATATGGTACAGAGATTGGTGTACTCGGAGGATATGGTACAGAGATTGGTGTACTCGGAGGATATGGTATGGAGATCGGTGTACTCGGAGGATACGGTACAGAGATTAGTGTACCCGAAGGATATGGTACAGAGATTGGTGTACTCGGAGGATATGGTACAGAGATTGGTGTACTCGGAGGATATGGTATGGAGATCGGTGTACTCGGAGGATATGGTACAGAGATTGGTGTACTCGGAGGATATGGTATGGAGATCGGTGTACTCGGAGGATATGGTACAGAGATTGGTGTACTCGGAGGATATGGTATGGAGATCGGTGTACTCGGAGGATACGGTACAGAGATTAGTGTACCCGAAGGATATGGTACAGAGATTGGTGTACTCGGAGGATATGGTATGGAGATCGGTGTACTCGGAGGATACGGTACAGAGATTAGTGTACCCACAGGATTCAGTACGGAGATTGGTGTGTCTGGAGGTTACAGTATGGAGATTGGTGTAGTCGGAGGATACAATATGGAGATTGGTGTGTCCGAAGGTGAGTTGTTGAACACAGGACACCCAGCCATGCTCTTTATCTTGTAACCATGGTGTTTATTTAATGAATACAAAAGCATAGTTTGTTGAAAGTGGTATCACAGGTAGACAGGGTGATCATAAACATGCCTAACATACTGGCTTTCATCATTCGAGGTAATGAGTACAACAGCTAGGATATTATCTTGTTGAAGAAGCCATACTTGGACTAATGCATACAGTTTTGGACAGTCTGTTATAGGAAAGGCATAGTTAAACTGGAAGAGTGCAGAGAAAATTTACAAGGATGTTGCCAGGACTGGAGGACCTGAGTAAAAGGGAGACAGTATATAGGCAAGGTCACTTTTCCTTGGAAGGTAGGAGAATGAGAGGCAACCTTCTAGAAATGTTGAAAATTCTGAGCGGCAAAGATAAGGTCACTCTTTTCGCAAGGCAGGGGAGTCCAAAACTGGGGTCATAGGTTCAAGGTGAGAAGGGAAAGTTTTAAATGGGACCTGAGGACAACTTTTTTACACAGGTGATGAGTATATGGTGCTGCCAGAAGAAGTGGTTAAGGCAGGTTCAATAGTATCACTTAAGAAGTATTTGGATAGGTACATGGAGGGATGGAGCTTGAAAGATGTGGGCTGAATGTAGGATATTGGGACTAGCTGAGTGGGCACTGTGGTAAGCATGGACTAGTTGGACTGAAAGGCCTGGTATTGAGTTATATTCCGTGACTCTGTGTGGCTGGTTCAGTTGAGGTACCGGTCGCTAGTGATCTCAGTGTCCTAGGACTGGTATTGCTCCGACACACACTGCCGTTCCACACTGTAACGTTCCTGTGATTCTGTCTCAGACACTTCTCAGCTCACGCTGGAATTTGTCTCCGTCTGGCCGCATGCATATGTAGGGTAATTTTTTTGACTCACTTAATAAAGCAGAATTTTCCTTCCTAAAGAATGTTTGTGAACTGAATTGGTTTTAACTACAATCTTGAGTCTTCTCAGTACCATTACCAACACCAGCTTCTCAGTCAAGCTTTTTAAGTTAATGAACTAAAATTAAATTACCAAACTATCATGATGGAATTTGACCCAACTATGGCCGGCTGATGGTGCAGTGAGATTAGCGCCGGGCTCGAGAACGGGGGTTCCTGAGTTCGATCCAGTGACAGACCGCCCCCGAGCGTTCTCTCCATCCGCGCCGGGTTGATGTCAAGCTTGCAACTCGGCCTCGTAAAATAATACTGTGAAATGTCTGTGCGAGGACTGGCGCCCCACACAGCCTTTCGAACCGCGCCTTGTAAGGCATGAAAGTGCCCGACGCTGGCCTCTCAGGTCTGAGCCGACGTCATCATCATCAAAGGCAACTTTCCACTCCACCGTGCACGGTTCAGTATAGAACCTTGCAAATTAAGTCACCACATATCCACGGTTGTTTCTTAACACTGACAGGGGAGCTGAGAACAACAGTTAGGGCACCAGGACACTAATTGTGTGATAATAAAGTTACTGGCAGACAGTGATAATGGACAGGACCATTAAAGTACAGTAGTCATGGACAAGAACATGGTAAGAGCCATGTAGCAGTCAGGATCACTGACATAGACTGGGAGCAGAACGGTTCGTGGAGAGGGATTGGTAGTAGAGAGTACTACTGTTGGAGAATTGTGGTAGATGCTGGTAGCAGACAGGAAAGCCGTCAGCAGTTTGATGTAGGTTTAGGCTCATAGAATCGAATCAGAGTCAGAACCAGGTTTATTATCACCGGCAAGTGTCATGAAATTTGAGGTGGTATTCATGGGTTCAATTCTATTTAAGAATTGGATGGCAGAGGGGAAGAAACTGTTCCTGAATCACTGAGTGTGTGCCTTCAGGCTTCTGTACTTCCTTCCTGACAGTAACAATGAAAAGAGGGCATGTCCTGGGTGATGGGGTCCTTAATAATGGACGTCGCCTTTCTGAGGCACCTCTCACCTCACCCTGAAGACTTCTTGGCTACTAAAGAGGCTAGTACCCAAGATGGAGCTGACTAATTTTACAACTTTCTGTAGCTTCTTTCAGTCCTGTGCAGTAGTAGCCCCCCCCGCCCACTCATACCAGACAGTGATGCAGCCCGTCAGAATGCTCTCCATGGTACGTTTATCGAAGTTTTTGAGTGTTTTAGGTGAGAAAGCAAATCTCTTCAAACTTCTAATGAAATATAGACACTGTCTTTGTATCAATATGTTGGTACCAGATTAGATCCTCAGAGATCTTGACACCCAGGAACTTGGAATTGCTCACTCTCTCCACCTCTGATCCCTCTGTGAGGATTGGTTTGTGTTCCCTTGTCTTAACCTATTTGAAGTGCACAATCAGTTCCTTCGTCTTATTGACGTTGAGTGCAAGGTTGTTGCTGCAACAACTAGCCAGTATATCTCGCTCCTGTATGTCCTCTGTTTTCCATCTGAGATTCTACCAACAATAATTCTATTATGAGCAAATTTATAGATGGCACCTGAGCTATGCCTAGCCACACAATCATAGGTATAGAGGGAGTAGAGCAGTGGGCTATGCACATACCCCTGAGGT
Source organism: Mobula birostris (assembly GCF_030028105.1). Lineage (NCBI taxonomy): Eukaryota > Metazoa > Chordata > Chondrichthyes > Myliobatiformes > Myliobatidae > Mobula > Mobula birostris. The sequence goes on from NC_092381.1 coordinate 101,731,795, forward strand.
GTGCCAGTGTTGATCGTCTGCGAGGAGGATATGTTATCACCAATCTGCACAGATTGTGGACTTCCCGTTAGGAAGTCGAGGATCCAATTGCAGAGGGAGGTACAGAGGCCCAGGTTCTGTAACTTATCTACGGACTGTAGGAGTGATGGTGTAAAACGTTGAGCAATAGTCAATGAACAGCATCCTGACATAAATATTTTCACTGTCCAGGTGATCTAAGGCCGTGTGAAGAGCCATTGAGATTGTGTCTGTTGTAGACCTATTGTGGCAATAGGCAAACTGCAGTCCAGATCTTTGCTAGGCAGAAGTTGATTCTAGCCATGACCAACTTCTCAAAGTATTTCATCACCGTAGATATGAGCGCTACTGGATGATAGTCATTAAGACAGCTCACACTACTCTTCTTGGGCACTGGTATAATTGTTGCTCTTTTGAAGCAGGTGGGAACTTCTGACCGTAGCAGTGAGAGGTTGAAAATGTCCTTGATTACTCCTGCCAATTGGTCGGCACAAGTTTACAGAACTTTACTAGGAGCTCCATCGACGCTTGCCACATTGCAATGGTTCACCCTCCAGAAAGAGAACCTGACATCAGCCTCCGAGATGGAGATCACAGGGTCACCAGATGCAACAGGGATCTTCACAGATGTAGTTATATTTTCCCTTTCAAAGTGGGCATAGAGGACACTGAGCTCATCTAGTAGTGAAGCATTGCTGCCATCCATGCTATTGGGTTTTGCTTTGTAGGAAGTAATGTCCTACAAACCCTGTCAGAGTTGATGTGTATCTAACGTCGCCTCCAATTTCGCTCGGAATTGCTCTTGAAATAGCCCTCTGTAGGTCATACCTGGTTTTCTTGTGCAGACCTGGGTCGCCAGATTTAAATACCTCCTGGTTCATCCATGGCTTTTGGCTTGGGAATGTACAGCAAGTTTTTGTAGGCACACATGCATCCAGATTTGAAGATGATTCCCTGAATACAGTCCAGTCTACTGATTCAAAGCAGTCCTGTATGCGCTCCCGTGCTTACCTTGTCCATACCTTCTTGATCCTCACTACTGGTGCTGCAGTCTTCAGTCTTGGCCTATAGCAGGGAGTAGAAGTGTAGTCAGGTGATCAGACTCCCCGAAACGTGGGCACGGAACGGAATAGCACAGTAGGCATTCTTAATGGCGGTGTAACAGTGTTGCTTCCACTGGTACTACAAGTGATTTGATGATAATAATTTGTGACTTTTTCAAGCTGGCCTGGTTAAAATCCCCCAAAGTGATGGTGAAGGCACCAGGGTGTGCTGTTTCATGCATGTTGATCACATCGCTCAGATCATAAAACACAGCACTGCACAGGCCATTTGGCGCACTGTGTTGTGCCAATTTATACTAAATAACTTCTTGCTGCTATTCACCAGCAGAAGGAAGCACATGATCTACCTTCCTTTCCTATAGCTAAGGAAAACACAGAAGCAGTGTGAGAGGGAGTCACCCTCCACTCATACCTCACTCCACACTTCCTTCTTTGCCTTTGCCCTTGTGTTCTTTCCTCCCTCACCTATTTGCACAGTTTCCTCCTGAATGCATCTTCCCTCTCCACTTAAGCGTTCCCTTGGGTACCAATGTCATGTTCTCACTTCTCCTCATACTGATGCTTCTCCTGAATTTGTTCATTCATTGAGATGATAAATATCAGAATCCATTTTCTCATTATCTCACTGCACCTTTTTATCATTTGAAGACCTCTGCCACTCCTCTGGCTTTTCATTTCAGGGGAGACATGTTGTGGATATGGGGTGAATGAGAACAATTCAAAGTAAGAGGCCGGGGGAGAGGATGTAGCAAGGGGAGGAGTTGGAAGGGGAGGTAAAAGGCTGAGGAGAAGGGAGTTTGGGCTGTGGGAGAATTGAGGGAGATGCGGCAAGGGCAATTTGAAGAAGGTTGTCGATGATTACAACAGAATCTACATAACTGGGAAAGTGGGCAAGAGAATGGCGATGAAATTTCACTTGGACAAGTGGAAAGTGATGTATTTTGTAATATTAAACCAAGGCAGGACATACACTGTGAATGACAGAGCCCAGAAGGGTGTCATTGATCCAACAGACCAAGGGATACAGGTACATAGTTTGCTGGAGACAGAGGTGGACAAGATGATAAAGAAGGCATATGGCATGCTTGTCTTCATTGGATGGGACATTGAGAACAAAAGTAAGGATGCAATGTTACACCTGTTCATGGTGAGACTCCACCTGGAATAGCATGTGTAGTTCTGCTCAACATGCTATAGAAAGGGTAGGATTAAACTAGAGAGAGTGCAGAAGAGATTCCCAAGGATGGTGCTGGGACTTGAGGGTCAGGTTCTAAGGAGAGACTAGATAGCTAGGGTTCTTTTCCCAGGAACAAAAAAAGAGGTTGAGTAGTCACTGTTCAAAGTTTTATAAAATCATGAGGGGCATAGATAAAATGAATGGTCATTGTCTTTTTTCTAGGATAAGGGAGCCTAATAAAAGAGGATATAGGTTTAAGTTCAGAAGGGAAAGATTTAAAACAGGGAGTGAGAGGCAAATGTATGATGAGCATATGGAATGAGCTTCCAGAGGAAGTGGTAGAGCTAGGTACAATTATGTTTAAAGGACATTTGGTTAGGAAAGATTTAAATGGGCAAAATAGGACTAGCTTAGGTAAACAGCTTGATTGACATATTTCCATTATGTATGACTCTGTGACTCTGAAGGGGGATAGGGTGAAGTGGAGACTGCATCAAGAGAGGGCAATGGAAAGAGAGGCAGGAAGTGTAGATGATGGGCAGATCAGAAAGAAACAGAAACAGAAACAGAGGAAGCGCTTTGTCCTCAGATGCTACACCTGTTAAGACTTTCAATATTCTTTGCTTCATCCCCTCAAGACTGGAAACTTTATTTATGAGGAATTCAAGGATCATGTACAATTGTACCTTATACAAGTTTGCTGATGACACCACGGTTGTGGGCTGAATCGAAGGTGGTGATGAATCAGTATACAGGAAGGAGATTGAAAATTTAGCCGAGTGGTGCCATAACAACAACCTCTCACCCGATGTCAGCAAGACCAAGAAACTGATTGTGGACTTCGGGAGAGGGAAACCAGAGGTCCATGAGCCGGTCCTCATTGGAGGATCAGAGATGGAGAGGGTTAGCAACTTTAAATCACTGAGTGTTACTACTTCAGAGGATCTGTCCAGGAGCCAACACGAAATTGCAATTGCGAAGAAAGCATGCCAGCACCTCTACTTCCTTAGGAGCCTGTGGAGATTCAGCATGATATCTAAAACTTCAACAAAGTTCTATAGATGTGTAGTGGAGAGTATATTGACTCAGTGCGTCATGTCCTGGTATGGAAACACCAATGCCTTTGAATGGAAGATCCAGCAAAAGGTAGTGGATTTGGCCCAGTACATCATGGGTAAAGCCCTCCCAATCATTGAACACACCTATATGAAATGCTGTCACCCATCATCAGAGATCCCCACCAGGTTCAAGAACAGTTGCTAACCTTTAACCATCAGGCTTGTGAATAAAATGGGATAACTACACTCACTTGCCTCATCATTGAAATGTTCCCACAGCCAATGATCTCACTTTAAGGATTCTTTATCTTATTATCTCATTTTCATTTTATTTATTGCTGTTTATTTGTTTTTGCATTTGCACTGTTTGTTGTCTTCTGCACTCTGGTTGCTCTTTCATTCATCCTGTTATAATTACTATTCTATAGATTTGCTGAGTATGCCCACAAGAAAATGAATCTCAGAGTTGTATATGGTGATATATGTGTACTTTGACGAATAAACTCTTCTCTGGGTTCCACACAGGTATAGGTATCGATCTTAGTCAACATTTTGATGACAAACTCTGCCATGTTCATCAGGGATGATGTCTGGGCATATCTAGTTCAGTGGTATACATACTTCTGTCGTCCACCCCTCCTGATTGATTAGTCCTCATAAAATCAGGTTTCCGCTGCCCCAACTTGTTTACAATCGAATTTCACTTTTCCTGGCTGGATGCCCAAGAAGAGTTTATTCGTCATATATGCTGGGAAAGCACTCAATCCTTCTTCATATCTGTACTTTGATAATAAAATTTACTTTGAATTGATGTACATGAAGATCTTAAGGAGTTGATAGAGTACATAAAGACAAACTGTTTCAGAGTGAGCTCTTCTACCATTCGTTCATATCAAGTTCAACCAAACTCCTCACACCACCCTGTTCACTCATTGCTCTGGGTTGGTTGGTCTACATTGTTTCCTGTTGAGTCCTCTGTAAATAGAGCTTTAATTTGAACACAGAACAGCACAGCACAGAAATAGGCGCTTAAACCTATCATGTAATGCCAAGCAAATTAAACTAAAGGCACCTAGTCCCTTCTGGCTGCACATAATCCCTGTCCCTCCGTTCTCCGTAAATTCACTTGGCTCTCCAAGGGGCTCTTAATCACAGCCACCACTTCTGCCTCTAATATCACTCCTTCCAGGCACCCACCACTCTCTACATGAAAAAAAACTTGCCTCACACATTTCCTTTGAACTTTCTCCTTCCAATTCAAATGCATACTTTTTGGAGTTAGACACTTCATCTTGAGAAAAGGGTACTGGCTAGCTATTTTACCTATAAATTTCTGTCAGGTCTCCCCTCAATTACAAGAGAATACAATTCAGCTTTGTCCAATCTCTCTTTGTAGCACATGCCCTCTAATCCAAGAAGCATTTTGATAAACCACTTCTGCACCCAAAGGCTCCACATCCTTCCTATAATGTGGTGACCAGAATTGGCTGCAATACTCCTGATGTGACCTAACTAGAGTTTTTGAAAGCTGCAACATGACTTTCTTGAATTCGGTGCCATATGCCTTCTTTACCACCCAACTGACTTGAGAAGCCTCTTTCAGGGAGCTATGAACTTAGGTGCCAAGAACCATCAGAACATCAATGGCATTAATTAAGTACCTTCCCTTTACATTTGATCTCCAAAGTACAACACCTCATATTTGCTCAGATTCCCCAAAATTGAAATTCTTAATTTAAATTCCCTTTTGTAGCCCCCTTCATGAATTTAAATTCCTAATTTAAATTCCACTTTTATGCCCCTTCATCAATTCAACCCTCTTGCTTTCTACAAGATCTACAATTTCAGAGATCCTTGAAACATCTCTTTTTTTTTCACACTTGGTCTCTTACACACCTAAAGTCTCCATAAACCTTCCACTGGCCTCTATGCTTCCTCCTCGTGGTGTCTCGGACTCTCTCTTGCAAAGACCCTGCTTGGCTCAAATTCTCTCTGCCTTTCTATTTGAATGTGTTCCTTAAAACCCCCAACTGTGGTCAAGCATTTAGTCTTAAACTCATTTCTCTGTCTTGTATCACACACAGTTAATGTATCTCCAACAAAAAAAGTCCAGAATTAGGTATAAAACACTATCTTCATCTAAGACATCTACATGTGTCATACACAAAGCTGAAGTTTGTTTTGATTTGCTGCCACTCAGTGGGGATTCCTTTACCTCTGTGTTCTGTATCAACCAATTATCAACATAATGCAAGATTTATTCAGTCTTTTATTTTTGCAGTTAACTATGTGCAGAACGTTAACCAATACAGCGGTGTAACATCACTAGTTTCATGATTTAGAGCATAGAATGTGGTTAGGACGTATAGGTCTCTACTGAGAGGATGTGTGCATTGAATTATGTTTTGCACCATGTCATCCTCAACAATTGTGAGAGGGAATATGTGCATGGTGCAAGGGAGTGAGACAGGTCTGGAAAGATGGGGTCTTCATAGCAGAGGGAGAGGGAAGGTGGGGTGATGAGGCATGTTGGACCTTATGAGGCCACAGCATTTATATGTAAAACTGAAGTGAACAGCAGGAGAGTCAGCAGTTGTCATCACAGCAGAGGTGGTTATTTTTAGCTTCGAAAGTGATGCAAAATGAATCATAATGGTTGGGTGAGTGAGAACAATTTATACAGAGCAGATTATGTTGACTGAACTCAGAGGTTGCATCGGACGTAATGACAATTTGACACAATTAAAAAAAATGGATCTGAATTCAATGCTTGCCAGGAAAATACTTCCATACAATACACTTAATTTCTTTCACAGAAACCTTTCAGAAATACAGATTTCTTCTTTGGTGGCTGCACAGAACCTTGTCTCAAAATGTTTACCCTTCGACCCATCGTCTCTGCTCAGGCTCAAAGGAGACCAAATCCAGTTTATTCCCTGTGTTTCCTACCACTGGTGACACTCTCATATACCAACTTCATTCCTTTCCAAGGCCTCAGAATCAGATGTATTATCACTGTCTTAGATAATGTGAAATCTGTTATTTTGCGGTATCAGTGTAGTGCTAAGACATAAAATTGCTATTAATTACAAATAGGTAAACAGCACAAAAACAAGGAATAGTGAAGTAGTGCTCATGGACCATTCAGAAATTTGATGATGAAGGGAAGAGGCTGTCCCTGAATCACTGAGCGTGGGTCGTCAGACTCCCTTACCTCTTCCTTCATGGTAATAATGGGAAGTGGGCATGTCCAGGATTGAGGTATTGAGGCATTGCCTGTTGAAGATGGCCTCAATGGTGGGGAGGGTTGTGTTTGTGATGCAGCTGGCTGAGTCTACAACCCTCTGCACCCTCTTATGATTCGATACAATGGAGCCTCCATACCAAGCTGTGATGAATGCTGTCCACCATGTATCTATAGAAATTTGAAAGGCACTTTGGTGACATACCAAATCACCTCAAGCTCCTAATGAAGTAGACACATCTTCACTGCATCCTCTCTAAGGCTTTCACATTTTTTATATAATGACGTGACCAGACTGAATGCAATATTTCAAGTGTGGTCTAGCCAGTCTTGTAGAGCTGCAAGATTACCTTGTGGTTCTTGAACTCAATCCCCCAACAAATGAAGGCCAACACACCATACACCTTCTTAATCATCCTATCAACTTCGAGGAATCAATGGACATGGACCCCAATATCCCTCTGTTCCTTCACACTGCCAAGAATCCTGCCATTAATCTGTATTCTGCCTGCAATATCACTTCACACCTTTCTGGATTGAACTCCATCTGCCACTCCTCAGCCCACCTCTGCATTCTGTCAATGTCCTTCTGCAATCTACAACTCTCTACACTATTTACAACTCCACCAACTGTCGTGTCATCTTCAAGATTACTAACCCACTCTTCCTCATCCAAGCCATTTATACAAATTGTGAAGGCAGAGATCCCAGAACAGATCCATGTGGATCACCACTGGTCACTGATCTCCAGGCAGAATACACTCCATCTACTACTATGCTCTCTCTTCTATGGTCAAGTCAATTCTGAATCTACACAGTGAAGTTTCCCTGGATGCCATGCCTCCTGACTTTCTGAATGAATCTACAATGGGTAACCTTAAAAATGTCTTACCGAAATCTATATACACCACATCCACCACTTTACCTTTGTTAGGTCCACAAAGAGTTCAATTGGGCTCATGAGGCATGTCCTACCCCTCATAAAATCATGCAGGCTATCTCTAATCAGACTATACTTCTCCAAATGCTTGTCAATCATGTCTCTAAGAATCTTCTCCAAAAATTTGCCCATTCCTGAAGTGAGACTCATTGGTCTATAATCCCAGGATTATCCCAACTCCCTTTCTTGAACAAATGAATAACATTTGCCACCTTCCAATCATTTGGTACTACTCCAGTGGCCAGTGAGGATCCAAAGACCATTGCCAAATGCACAGCAATCTCTTCCCCCAATTCTCGTAGTATCCTAAAGCAGGGGTCCCCAACCTTTTTTGCACTGTGGACCGGTTTAATATTGACAATATTCTTGCAGACCGGCCAACCGGGGCGGTTGGGGGGGAGTAGGGTTGCCAAAGGACAAGAGTAGCAGTCGAATACGTTGTGTTTACCTCGAGAAAGACTACCATGACCATAAAGCCTTGCGCATGAACCTGTGTGTGCATGCATGTAGCTGCCAATCGTTTTTGGTGATTCTGTTTGGGGGGTGGGGGGAGTGTTAATCACGACCGGAATATAGGTGATAAGTGGCTAATACACTCAATTTTGTTTCTAAAAGGGTTTATCTAACGAATTTAATATTAAACACACAACGCATATTTTCCTCGCCTGAATATAGTGATAAGTCAATTATCAGGGGAGAACAGGGGAGCTTGAAGTAAATGTTGAATGAACTTCCAGTAGGAGTGGTAGAGGCAGGTTCGATATTGTCATTTAAAGAAAAATTGGAAAGGTATATGGACAGGAAAGGAATGGAGGGTTATGGGCTGAGTGCAGGTCGGTGGGACTAGGTGAGAGTAGCGTTCGGCACGGACTAGAAGAGCCGAGATGGCCTGTTTCCGTGCTGTAATTGTTATATGGTTATATAAGTTACTTATAAGTCAATAGCATCATAACATTCTAAGTATCGTTTGGATATTAAACACACAGCACATATTTTCCCTGTATGAACATATAAAATCATTGCAACACACCAATATCGCTAAGTCAGTGGGAGCCCTAGGCTTGTTTTCCTGCAACAAGGCGGTCCCATTGAGGGGTGATGGGAGACAGCGATACTCAAAGGGAGTTCCTTATGTCCAGTCTATTCTGCAGTTTAGTTTTCGTTGCATTCATTGCCGAGATATGTTGGAAATGGAAGCAACGTTTTCAGGGTTTTCGTGGCTATCTCAGGATACTTAGCCTTGACTTTGATCCAGAATGCCGGCAGAGATGTTATGTCAAACATACTTTCCAGCCCGCCGTCATTTCCAAGCTTGAGGAGTTGATCTTCTTCCCGCGCCGACATGGACCTCGCGTGCGTTCAAGCTCAACAGTGCGTGACAGGGATTGAGGAAAGGTGCAGCTGACTCATATCGCCAAATCATATCGTTTCCTCGCGACCCGGTAGTACATGCTTTGCGGCCCGGTGGTTGGGGACCACTGTGACCTAAAGTATATTTTGTCTGGCCCCAGGTTCTTATTTATTCTACTCTTTTTCAAAAGTTCCAGCTCATGCTCTTTCTTTTAGCATCAACGGATTCTAACATGTTAGCCTGTTATATGCTGTCCTCACAAATGTCAAGGTCCCTCTCACTGGTGATTACTGAAACAAAGTATTCATTACAACCCTTCCCTACCTCCTCTGACTCCAGACATGATGTTCCACATCTCATCAACCTTAGTTCCTTCAAACTATCATTCTTTCCCTGCGTCAATGGGACAGACATATGTAGAACCCCAGGCAAGTGCTCCCTAAACAACCTCCGTATTACTGTTTTGCATTTCACTGATACATCCATTCCCAATTTATAATCCCCAGTTCCTGCCTAATATCATTATAATTTCCCCTTCCCCAATTAATTAACTACTTTCCCATATCATCTGCATCTATCTCTCTCCAAGGCTTGACTAAAAGTCGGGGAGCTGTGGTCACTGTTTCCGAAATGCTTTCCCACTGAGATCTGACACCTGATTAGGTTCACTGCCTAGCATCAGATGGAGCATAGCTTCCCCTCCCATTGGCTTGTGTCGGTATTGAGTCAAGAATCCTTCCCAGACACACCTAACAAATTCCAGCTCAATTAACACACATCAAAGTTGCTGGTGAACGCAGCAGGCCAGGCAGCATCTGTAGGAAGAGGTACAGTCGACGTTTCGGGCCGAGTCCCTTCATTGATTGGATTTCCAGCATCTGCAGAATTCCTCGTGTTTCCACCTCAATTAAACCTTTTGCACTAACAAGATCCCAATCAATATTAGGAAAGTTGAAGTTAACTCTGACAAAAACCCTGTTATTTTTTGCAAGCTTCTAAAATTTGCCTCTCAACCTGTTCTTCAGTGTCTCTGTTGCTTTTGGGGGTGGGTCTATAGGATATTCCCAATAGAGTGACTGCCTCCTTCCTGTTTCTGACACACACACACACACACACACACACACACACACAAACACACACACACACACACACACAAACACACACACACACACACACACACACACACACACACACTGACTCAATAGACAATCCCTCCACGATGTCCTCCCTTTCTGCAGCCGTGATACTGTCCCTGATTAGCATGCCACTCCCTCACCTCTTTTACCTCCCTTCCCGTTCCTTCTGAAACATCTAAACCCAGAACACCCAGCAGCCATTCCTGCCCTTGTGACAGCCAAGTCTCTGTAACGGTCATAACATTGTGGTTCCCTGGACTGACTCTAAGTTCATCACCCTTGTTCCTGATACTTCATGCATACACCTTAACCCATCCCACTGACTGCAATTTTGCCCTATCAGCTGTCTATCCTTCCTTACAGTCTCTCTACACACTGCATCTATCTTTACACTAACTGTCCATCCTCTGACCTATCACTCTGGTTCTGACACCACTGCCAAACTAGTTTAAACCCTGCCCATATTTATGCTCTATTCTTGGTTGGTGCAGCTGTAACGAAACCCAATTTCCCTCGAGATTAATAAAGTATATCTATCTATCTATCTATCTATCTATCTATCTATCTATCTAACAGCTCTAGCAAATCTGCCCACAAGAATGTTTGTCCCACTCAAGTTCAGGTGTAACCTGCTCTTTTATACAGGTCATACCTTCGCCAGAAGAGATTCCAATGATACACAAATCTGAAACGCTTGCCCTTGCACCATTTCCTCAGCCACACATTCAGCTGCCAAATCATCCTATTCTTTCTCTCTCTGGCACATGGCACAGGCAGCAATCCAGAGATTACCATCCTTGAGGTCTTGCTTTTCAGCTTCTGAATAGCTCCCTTTATTCTCTCTTCAGGATCTCAACCCTTTTCTTACCTATGTGGTTAATGCCAATACATACCATGACTTTTGGCTGCTCACCCTCCCCTGTAGAATGATGTAGACCCAAGCAGAGATTTCCCAGATCCCGGCACCAGTGAGGCAACATGTGATCCGCGTGTCTCTTTCACATTCACAGAACCTCCTGTCGGCTCCCCTAGCTATTGAATCCCCTGTCACCACTGCACTCCTCGTCCTCCCATTCCCTTCTGAGTCACGGAGCCAGACTCAGTGTCAGATACCTGGTTGCTATGGTTTTCCCCTGATACTCCCCCTCTCCCCCTCGCCGCAACAGTGTCCAAAGCGGTACTGCCTGCCTATTCCGTTTCCCTCTCCTGACAGTCTCCCAGCTGCCTGCCTCCTATAAATTAGGGGTGACTACCTCTCTGTCAATTTTATCCATCTCCAAACTGAGCCATAGGTCATTCAGCTGCAGCTCCAGTACTCTAGCATGGCTTGTAAGGAGCTGCAGCTGGATACTCTTTACGCAGATGTAGTTATCAAGGAGACAGCAGGTCCGCCAGAATTCCTACATCTGACATGAAGTTCACCAGGTTTCTGGACCCATTCTCACTATGCTAGCTAGGCAGTGATGGACAATGTAAGAAAGAAACCAACCTTAGCCTTTGCCAAACCTTCTTTGAGGCAAATCCTCAAACCCTCACTCTAACACAAGCCCACTCACACTAAGGCTGCTCCCACAGCGGCTGACTTAATTCTAATGGCTTTCCCAAGTGCCTAATTACCCCACAGTCTCAGGCGTGCAGAATGTCCTGGCTGGCCCCGTTCACTTTTTCAGATCTCACTTCCACTATGCGCTCGCCAAAGGCTCCTTGCAGTCAGGCATGTAGAGTGTCCCAATTGGCTCCACTCACTTTTTCAAATCTCACTCCCACAATACACTCGCCAACTAGGACCAAAGACCAAGTATCTGATTACCATATGCTACTTAGGCTCTTTGCTGCGTGGGAGAATTCTAAAGGGCAGGCAAAACCTGGGAACCAGGCTGCAATATACTGTATGCAAGTCCATTTTTATAAATGGAAGACAACCACAACACGTGTGTGGATTCCCTCACTGAGGGAATCCCTGGAACATCTAGCAATGAGAAGGATTCCTGGTGAACGTCACCACTCTCAAGGTTAGTGTATAAACACACCAGGGGTTTTTTGTTATGGTGCTGAAAGTACACAGAAGGTCAAGCCACATCTCTGGGAAAAGAAACAGAGTTAATGGTTCAGCTCAAAGACCCTTTGTCAGAATTGACCTTCAACCATCTTTTATGTTGTTTCTTCCACAAATGAGTAAATTGACAATCCCTTGATCATCAGGACAAGAAATGAAAGTAGGAATTGGACATCCAACCCCTGCTCTGCACTTTATCAGGACACTGGCAGATCTGCGATCTCAGTGCAGCTTTCCACCATTGCACCCATATGTTTTCATTCTTTAGACATCTGGCCGTCTATCCAGCTCTCAATGACTAGCTTTTCACAAACCACCTAGGAAGAGATCATCAAGGATCCACTTTCTCTGTGTGAATATAGAACATAGACCAGTACAACACACGAACGGGCCCTTTGGCCCCCATTGTCTGCACAAACCGGGAACCAGAACAAACTAGTCCTATCACCAGTGCATGATCTATAACCCCCATTTGCCACTTGTCCATGTGTCTGTCTAAATGACCCACGTCCCACCATTCCCCACCTGTCTGCGTCTGTCTAAATGACCCACATCCCCCCATTCCCCACCTGTCTGTGTGTCTGTCTAAATGGCCCACATCCCAGCATTTCCCACCTGTCTGTGTGTCTGTCTAAATGACCCACATCCCCCCCATTCCTCACCTGTCTGTGTCTGTGTAAATGACCCACATCCCCCCATTCCCCACCTGTCTGTGTCTGTCTAAATGACCCACATCCCCCCATTCCCACCTGTCTGTGTGTCTGTCTAAATGACCCACATCCCCCCCATTCCTCACCTGTCTGTGTCTGTGTAAATGACCCACATCCCCCCATTCCCCACCTGTCTGTGTCTGTCTAAATGACCCACATCCCCCCATTTCCCACCTGTCTGTGTGTCTGTCTAAATGACCCACATCCCCCCCATTCCTCACCTGTCTGTGTCTGTGTAAATGACCCACATCCCCCCATTCCCCACCTGTCTGTGTCTGTCTAAATGACCCACATCCCTCCATTCCCACCAGTCTGTGTGTCTGTCTAAATGACCCACATCCCCCCATTCCCCACCTGTCTGTGTCTGTCTAAATGGCCCACATCCCATCATTTCCCCACCTGTCTGTGTCTGTCTAAATGGCCCACATCCCACCATTCCCCACCTGTCTGTGTCTGTCTAAATGACCCGCATCCCACCATTCCCCACCTGTCTGTGTCCGTCTAAATAACCCACATCCCCCCATTTCCCACCTGTCTGTGTGTCTGTTTAAATGACCCACTTCCCACCATTTCCCACCTGTCTGTGTGTCTGTCTAAATGACCCACATCCCACCATTCCCCACCTGTCTGTGTCTGTCTAAAAGCCTGTTAAATCCCCTATTGTATCTGTCTCCAGTACCTGCACTCTCAGTATATTCTAGGCACCTGCCATTTTCCATGTTAAAAACTTGACACTCAAGTCTCTATTAAACTAGTCCCATCCATCACCTTAAAGCTATGCCCTCTGGTATTTGACATTTCCAGGAAAAAAACTTTGTCTATGCTATCATAGTTTTGTAAAACTATCAATAAATCTATCAATAAATTATAATTTATTTTTAATTATAAACCATAGTTGTATAAACTCTCATTTTATAAACCTCTATCAGGTCTCTTCAATGCTCCAACCTCTCCTCATACCAATATATTCCAATCCAGGCTACATCCTGGTAAACCACTTCTGCACTCTCACCAAAGCCTCCACATGCTTTCTAGGGAGCAGTAACCAGTAATACACACAATACTCCAAATGTGGCCTGTACAGCTGCAACATGACTTCCCAGCATTTATACTCAATTTAGACTGATGAAGGCACGCATGCTATATGACTTCTTTATTACCATATCGACGTGTGTTGCCACTTTCAGGGAGCTATGGAATTACACCCCAACAATCTGTATACCTGAGTCCTTGGTGTCATGCCATTTACTGTATACTTGCTTTTTACATTTGATCTTCCAAAGTTTATCACCTCACTCTTGTCCAGATTAAACTCCACCTTCCATTTCTCTGCCCATACTTCCAAGTAATCAATATCCTGCAGTATCCTTTGACAAATCTTCAATTTCATTATCCTCAGCACCAACATTTCCTGTGTCATCTGCAAACTCACTATCAGTCCATCTACATTTTCTTCCAGGTAACTAACAAATAGCAGCTGTCCCAGGACTGATATTCTCAGACCGTCACTTGTCACAGACCTTCAGTGGGAATAATATCCTTCTATCACTACTCTCTGATCCAATTTAACATCTCACCATGGATCCCAAGTGAATTAATCAGCCCACCATTAGAGACCCTGTCAGATGCTTTACTAAGGTCCATGTAGGCGACATCCACTGCCCTATCTCCGCCAATCATCGCTGTCACCTCAAAAAACTCAAGTTTGTGAGGTAGGACCGCCCATGCAAAACAATGTTGATAATCCCAATTAAATCCATGCTTCCAACTGCAAGTAAAACTGGTCCCAAAAAAATCTTCTCCAATAATTTACCTCTGCTATAAAGCTCACCTGCCTATAGTTTCCTGATAGTTTCCTGTTGCCTTTCTCAGACAAGGGTAGGACACTGGCTGTGTAATGAAATGTTTTTGTTTCAGTGCTTTCTAACCTCTCCTTGTAGACTCCTCAGCCAGAGTGAACAGTCTCCCTTCAGCCACCCTGTCAAGCCCTGTCAGAAGATTGTATATTTCAATCGAGGTCACTTCTCATGTATCTAAACTCCAGTGAATGGAATCACAGCCTACTGGACCTCTGCACATACAGCAAACCCACCATTCCTGGAGACAGTCTGATGAATCTTCACTGCACCTTCTCTATGTCAAGGACATCGACTTTTTAGGAAAAAAGACCAAAATTTCTCACATTTCCTACCATTGATGCCAGGTTAACTAACAGCATTTCCTTGATCTATCACCTCCTTTGAACATAGCCTGGCAGAGCCGCTGGTTTATTACCTCCCCTGTTATATCCTATGAGCTAGTTTACACAGTGAACGTAGCCTGGTGGAACTGCTGGTTTATCACCTCCTCTGTTATATCCTATGAGCTGGTCTACACAGTGAGTGCTGCAGGAGAAGCAGCTGGTGGAGCCGCTACCTCACAGCTCCAGAATGTGGGGGGAGAATTTGGAAATGTGAGGAAAATAGAATGGAATTAATGTAAGGCATATGCAAATGCATGAGGTCATTAGCATGGATTTAGTGGGCCAAAGGGCTTGGTTCTATGCTGTATGACTATTTGATGCAAATAAGAAAGGTATGACCACATTATCATGAAAGAAGATGAGATTATGAACAGATGGACTGAGTATATTCAGGAATTGTTTGAAGACGATGGAGGCGAAAAACCAGAAATTAAGAAAAACATTGAAGGTCCAAGTATTTTAAAATCTGAAGTTCGTAATGCAATAAATAAGATAAAGAAAGGAAAGGCAGAAGGTCCTGATGAATTAGTAATAGAACAAATTATTGCCTTTGAAGATTATGGAATTGAAAAACTTACTGATTTAATCAATGACATTTATGAGACTGGAATAGAAACATAGAAACATAGAAAATAGGTGCAGGAGTAGGCCATTTGGCCCTTCGAGCCTGCACCGCCATTTATTATGATCATGGCTGATCATCCAACTCAGAGCACCGCCCCAGCCTTCCCTCCATACCCCCTGATCCCCGTAGCCACAAGGGCCATATCTAACTCCCTCTTAAATATAGCCAATGTACTGGCCTCAACTGCTTCCTGTGGCAGAGAATAATACCAGAAGAGATGAAAAAATCAGTATTTATCACTCTTCCTAAGAAAGCTGGAGCAATAGAATGTGAATTACATAGGACCATAAGTTTAATGAGTCATATCACCAAGATACTTCTAAGAATTTTGATGACAAGAGCTAAAAATAAGATACAAGCTGAAATAGGCAAAGAACAATGTGCTTTTGTGAAAGACAAAGGTACAAGAAATGTAATATTGATGTTAAGGATACTATCAGAACAAGCTATTCAAGTGCAAAAAGATTTGTTTGTTCGTTTTATCGACACACAAAAGCATTTGATAAAGTGAAGCACAATACATTATTTGAAATATTACAGAAAACTCTAGATCTAGATTCAAAAGACCTCCGCCTAATCAGAAATCTGTACTGGGAACAAACTGCCACTGTAAGAATAGATGGGGAAGTGAGTCAGTTTGCGAAAATCAAGAGAGGCATTAGACAAGGGTGTGTTTTCTCCCCTGATTTATTTAATGTGTACAGTGAAACAATATTACAAAAAATAAGAGACATCTTGGGAATCAAAGTTGGTGGTGAAAACATCAATAATTTCAGATATGCAGATGACACTGTGTTAATTGCAAGTACGGAGGAAGAACTACAAAACTTAATTGATATAATTGTTGAAGAAAGTGAAAAAATGGGTCTATCTATCAATTGCAAAAAGACAGAATGTATGGTGATATCCAAAAAGAAGAAGAAGGGAAGACATAAAACAAGTACAGAACTTTTGCTACTTAGGAAGCTGGGTGACATCAGATGGCAGGTGCAACCTGGACATCAGAAGAAGAATAGGGATGGCAAAAGACACCTTTACAAGAATGAAGAGTATACTGACCAATACTAAACTAGGCATGACAACCTGCCTCAGAGTACTGAAATGTTACGTTTATCCAGTTATGTTATATGGCTCAGAATGTTGGACAATATCTAGTAACATGAAGAAACGAATTGTAGCAGCAGAAATGTGGCTTTTGAGGAGGATGCAAAGAATATCATGGATGAAATGAATATCTAACAAGGATATCATGAACAGAGCAAACACAAAAAGAGAAATAATGTATGAGATCATGAAAAGGCAACGTAACTTCATTGGACATGTGATTAGGAAAGAGGAGTTAGAATGCACGGTAATTATGGGAAAGCTTACTTTCATATTCCATATTTACCTTCTTAATTGCTTTTTTAATTGTCTTCTGTTGGTTTTTAAAAGCTTCCCAAGCTTCGAACTTCCCACTATTGCTCTGTTATATGCCCTCTCTTTGGCATTTATGTTGGCTTCGATTTCCCATTAGCCATGGTTTTGTCATCTTTCTTTTAGAATACTTCTTCCTCTTTGGAATATATATATCCTGTACCTTCTGAATTGCTTTAGATTCTGGACTAGTTCCTAAGGATTGGAGGGTGGCTAATGTAACCCCACTTTTTAAAAAAGGAAGGAGAGAGAAACCAGGGAATTATAGACCGGTTACCCTGATATCGGTGGTGGGGAAAATGCTGGAGTCAGTTATTAAAGATGTGATAACAGCACATTTGGAAAGTGGTAAAATCATCGGACAAAGTCAGCATGGGTTTGTGAAGGGAAAGTCATGTCTGATGAATCTCATAGAAATTTTTGAGGATGTAACTAGTAGAGTGGATCGGGGAGAACCAGTGGATGTGGTATATTTGGATTTTCGAAAGGCTTTTGACAAGATCCCACACAGGAGATTAGTGTGCAAACTTAAAGCACACGGTATTGGGGGTATGGTATTGATGTGGATAAAGAATTGGTTGGCAGACTGGAGTCAAAGAGTGGGAATAAACGGGACCTTTTCAGAATGGCAGGCAGTGACTAGTGGGGTACTGCAAGGCTCAGTGCTGGGACCCCAGTTGTTTATAATATATATTAATGACTTAGATGAGGGTTCGAGTACAGGAGCAGGGAGGTACTACTGCAGTTGTACATGGCCTTGGTGAGACCACACCTAGAGTATTGTGTGCAGTTTTGGTCCCCTAATCTGAGAAAAGACATTCTTGCCATAGAGGGGGTACAAAGAAGGTTCACCAGATTGATTCCTGGAATGGCAGGACTTTCATATGATGAAAGACTGGATCGACTAGGCTTATACTCTCTGGAATTTAGAAGATTGAGGAGGGATCTGATTAAAATGTATAAAATTCTAAAGGAATTGGACAGGCTCGATGTCAGAAGATTGTTCCCGATGTTGGGGAAGTCCAGAACGAGGGATCACAGTTTGAGGATAAAGGGGAAGCCTTTTAGGACTGAGATGAGGAAAAACCTCTTCACACAGAGAGAGGTGAATCTGCCACAGGAAACAGTTGAGGCCAGTTTATTGGCTATATTTAAGAGGGAGTTAGATATGGCCCTTGTGGCTAAATTGATCGGGGGTATGGAGAGAAGGCAGGTATAGGGTTCTGAGTTGGATGATCAGCCATGATCGTACTGAATGGCGGTGCAGGCTCGAAGGGCCGAATGGCCTACTCCTGCACCTATTTTCTATGTTTATGTCTATAAATTCCAGCCATTGCTGATCTGCCATCATCCCTGCCAGTGTTCTTTTCCAATCAATTCTGGCCAACTCCTCTCTCATGCCTCTGTAATTTCCTTTACTTCACTGATACATCTGGCTTTAGCTGCTCTTGTCTCAAATTTCAGGGTGAATTCAATCATATTATGATCGCTTCCTCTTAAGGGTTCTTTTACCTTAATGTCTCTAACCAATTTTGGTTCATTGTGCAACACCCAATCCAGAATAGCTGATCCCTTAGTGGGCTCAATCACGAGCTACTCTAAGAAGCCATCACATAGGCACTCAAGAAATCCCCCCTCTTGAAATCCAGCACCAACTTGACTTTCCCAATCTACCTGCATATTGAAATCCACCATGATTATTGTAATATTGCCCTTTCAGCATTAAGCTCCCAGCTATAATCTTCTTTTAGCCATGATTCAGTGATACCTACAACATCATACCTGCCAATCTGCAACTGTGCTACTAGTTCATCTACCTTATTCCGTTTACTGCATGCATTCAGATATAACACCTTCAGTCCTGTATTCACCCTTTTTGATTTTAAATTTGTGTGTCCTGTTTCAGTCACTGGATCCTTGAACCTGCTCTCCTACATTATGTTTGGCATGGTTGTGGCACAATCCAGCGTTTGGGACAGAGGATGAGTATTTTTAGATGGATAAGTAAGAGAGAAAAACCATACATGAGAGATGCAGAGTCCCTGGGTGGACAGATTTGGTAGCCTCGCAAACCTAATGTGGGTTATGGACCGCCTGTGGATTAGTCAGATCAGTTGGATTTCTCTGGTGCTGAAACTGGACACCACATCCCATCCATACTTAACTTTTTAGGGTTTCCCAGGGGAAAAGGGAGTCAAAGGGATGCTTTCTAACTGCTTGCAGCCATGGTAAAGCACCAAAACAAGCAGCTTAAGGATGAGATTGCAGAGTTGCGTGAGTGCTGTATTGCCATGGGGGAAGCTGCCACAACTGCACAGATCTGGGCCACAGCGCTAGAAGTTAAGGGTACAGAGATATCCTGTCGGCTAATGAAGGTACAGAGTTTAGAGGCCGCTCAAAGGGCTAATTGACAACCAGATCCCGTTAAGAATTGAGCCATGATGAGGCAGGGCAATGATCTCTACACGGGGATATGGAATGGGGAAGTCTGGCTGGAAGGTGACGATGTGGAAGAGAGGATAGAAGGGCTCATATGTCCAAAGATAAACTATCTTGTTATTATTCTTATATTAATCCAATATGTGATAGATGTCATTTCGAGTTAGCTTCTTTAACTCACATGTTTTGGTCATGTCCTTTGTTGGAAAAATATTGGAAAGATATTTTTGACATTATTTCAACGGTTTTGAATATAGACTTACAACCTCACCCAATTACTGCTATCCTTGGATTACCAATGATAGATTCAAATTATTGAACCTCTTCAGCACGTAGGATGATTGCATTTCTTATTTTAATGGCTAGAAGATCCATTTTGCTGAATTGGAAAGAGATTAACCCTCCTACTGTATTTCATTGGTTTTCACAAACTATGGTGTGTTTGGATTTGGAAAAAATTAGAAGTGCGGTTTACGACCCTTCCATCACATTTGAAAAAACTTGGAGGCCATTCATTCAGCATGTTCATTTGATATAATTTGACCATTTCCAAACTTGTTTTATCTCTCTGTACTGTTGGTTGAGAGGAATGGAGTCATCAACACTAAGGTTTTCTTCTTTCCCATTTTTAAGTTGTTAGTATTGCCCAAGTCTTTTAGTTTAGTTGACTAATTCTGTTTTGTTTAGTTTTTTTTGGGGATGGGGTTTGCTTTTTTTTCTATTTTTTTTTCTTTTTCATGATTTTTCTTCAGTTTTTTTTGCTTTGTATTGCTATTCTACACGATAGGGAGCTTTGTCAATTTATACTATTTGGTCCTACAATTACTCATTTTAAGTGTAACAATGTATCTCCTACTATTTGTATTATTGCTATGTTATATTTTCATTCTATGAAATTAATAAAAAGATTGAAAAAGAAAGAAAAAAAGAGAGGATAGAGTGGAGTTCTGGGATTTCCTCTTGAAAAGATTGCCCACACTAAAGTCCTTATAGGCCAGGCCAGTGACCACGTGGTTCTATACTCGGCAAGCAGCCTCTCCCACTCCAGAGGTCAAGGAGGTTGGTCACGAATGGGTCAGTCATAGTACAGTGATCACAGTGACCAGGGAGTTCTCCGCTAAGGAATTGATGGAATTAGCAGATCGGTACAGGCAGAGGTCTGTGGAGTCTCTGGCCACGAAGATGTGAGGATATGGGATGAGGGGTGTACAGGAGTGACCCTATCTAGTGCAGAGATGGGTATTTTAGGGGCTTATCATTTCAACATATGATTAATAATGCCCTGAGGTTCCCAGGAGGCAAACTTAGTGCTATGGGAATGAGTGGCAGCTGCAGTTATGGTCAGGTATGCTCCCCTCCATGAATGGGATTTAAAGCCCTGGTGGAATGGAGCACAGTAGGGGGAGGATCTAAGAACCTCCACCAGTGGGCTCCCAATAGAAAAGCCAAGAGAGGCGTCTCATTATCTAACCTCTCCTCGGACAGAAGCTGGCCTGATCAAGCCCCAGTTTCCACGTCCGAAGGTCAGGATTCCATATATCCTGTGCTGGAGTCATTGTAAAGGGCCACAGCTGACCTCCAGCAGCAGCGGGTGCCCACCCATGGGTGGCGTGCCCCTGTCTCGCTCCTGTTGGGGTGTGGTCAGGACTCCTGGTGGATATGCTTGCCTGCCCTTTCCCTGCTGGGGGCACTCAAGGCCTTACATACCTATTGTGATGCATTGGGGTGAGGGGAACGTGCAGTGATGGAATGTCCAGCGCCGGGCATGCACTCATTCTGGGTAATCCTGACATTTGGCAGTGTCTCTGGGTTACCATAGATGGCTTGAGGGGTTACCTTCTTCCTGCCTGGGAGGTTACTTTGTGGGTAGCCCTCAGAACAGGACCCATGACTGTCTGAGGTGCAGCATCTCCTGTATGTATTCTGGGCATGAATATGTTGAGGGGCAGATCTAAGGGCAATTTTTCCTTTGGGGTGGCCCGGGCGAAGATGTTGGTGGGATTGGCTAAGTGGGAGTGTTGGTGATTCTCTCCCATTGAAGGAGGTCAACACCGAACAATACCAGATCCCAAGAGGCACCAAAGAGATTTGGGAGACTGTACAAGCTCTATCACGTGAGGGAGTCATTCACCCTGTCGTGCCTCCTTATAATAGTCCGGTGTGGCCAGAGCAGAAGGGAGTTGGGACATGGTGCTTGATGGTCGATTATCGACAATTGGATAAACAGCCCCTCACAAGTGCTGTTACCCTCACTGAGGACATAGGGGGTAGAAGGAGGAAGCATTGGTATGCAGTAGTGGAACTGGCCAATGCCTTTTACTCCATTCCCCTGAGTCCCGAATAGCAGGACCAGTTTGCCTTTACACGGGAAGGTCACTTTCTGCTGCCTCCCCCAGGGGTATGTCCACATGTCCCACTTACAGGAGATACAGTTAGATCCCAGTGTCTCTGTGTCTCACCACATAGACAACATGCTGTTACAGGGGCCCTCGCAGGAGGCAGTGCAGCAAGCATTAGATGACTTTGTTACCTCCCTGAGGGATCGGGGGTGGTCCATTAACCCCAGTAAGATACAGGGTCCCAGTCAGAATGTTCTACTCCTGGGAATACAATGGCATTCTGGGCAGCAGGAGATACCCGAAATGGCTAAGACTAAGATTTAGAATATTGTCGCCCCACCGCCAAGGAGAAGTCACAGCATTTTGTCCGACTCCTGGGGTACCGGCACCAATATTTACCCCATCTGACAATGATATTACGCCCCTATATCAGGTTTCCCACAAAAAGACCGATTTCCGAACAGCAGGCGGCCTTTGAGGCTGCCAAGCAGGCCCTGGAACAGGCTCTTCCAGTAGCCCCGTGACACAGTGGGGTACCCTTCGAGCTGTAGGTTTCTGCTACTCCTCGGGAGGCTGCGCGGAGCCTGTAGCAGGTTTTGAAGGGGTGTCACATGCCCTTAGGGTTTTAAGTATTAAAAGACAAAGGTGTCTTTTGCCATCCCTATTCTTCTTTTGATGTCCAAGTCTCACCTGTCATCTGATGTCACCCAGCTTCCTAAGTAGCAAAAGCTCTTTACTTGTTTTATGTCTTCCCTTCTCCTTCTTTTTGGATATTACCATACATTCTGTCTTTTTGCAATTGATAGATAGAGCCATTTTTTCACTTTCTTCAACAATTATATCAATTAAGTTTTGTAGTTCTTCCTCCGTACTTGCAATTAACACAGTGTCATCTGCATATCTGAAATTATTGATGTTTTCACCACCAACTTTGATTCCCAAGATGTCTCTTATTTTTTGTAATATTGTTTCACTGTACACATTAAATAAATCAGGGGAGAAAACACACCCTTGTCTAACGCCTCTCTTGATTTTCTCAAACTGACTCACTTCCCCATCTATTCTTACAGCGGCAGTTTATTCCCAGTACAGATCTCTGATTAGGTGGAGGTCTTTTGAATCTAGATCTAGAGTTTTCTGTAATATTTCAAATAACTTAGTGTGCTTCACTTCATCAAATGCTTTTGTGTAGTCGATAAAACAAACAAACAACTTTCTTTCCCTTAGTCCACTTGAATAGCACATACTAATAGTATCCTTAACATCAATATTGTGTTTCTTGTACCTTTGTCTTTCACAAAACCACATTGTTCTTTGTCTATTTCAGCTTGTATCTTACTTTTAGCTCTTATCATCAAAATTCTTAGAAGTATCTTGGTGATATGACTCATTAAACTTATGGTCTTATGTAATTCACATTCTATTGCTCCAGCTTTCTTTGGAAGAGTGATAAATACTGATTTTTTCATCTCTTCTGGTATTATTCCAGTCTCATAAATGTCATTGATCAAATCAGTAAGTTTTTCAATTCCATAATCTGCAAGAGCAATAATTTGTTCTATTACTAATTCATCAGGACCTGCTGCCTTTCCTTTCTTCATCTTATTTATTAAATTACAAGCTTCAGATTTTAAAATACTTGGACCTTCAATGTTTTTCTTAATTTCTGGTTTTTTGCCTGGATCATCTTCAAACAATTCCTGAATATACTCAGTCCATCTGTTCATAATCTCATCTTTTTCCATGATAATGGTACTGTCCTTTGCTTTCAAACATCCACCTGAAGAACAGAGAAGCTTTTTACTAGTGATATTCTTGATTTGTTGATGTAACCTTTTTGGATCAGTAATAGGGATTCTTTCTATTTGCTCACATTCCTGGTTTAACCATTCTTCTTTGGCTTTTTGACATAAGCTTTTAACTTTTTTATCTAAGGACTTGTATTCTATAGGATTTGCTTTCTTCCATCTGCTTTCTTCCATTGCATTTTTGATTTCATCTGTCATCCATTTATTTTTTTTGCTTTTTTCTTTTTTAAGAATCACTGACTTTGCTGATTCTACCAAGGCATTCTTTAGAGAGTTAAATTTCATTTCTACATGATTGCTATCATCTTCAACAGATTCTATATCTAGACTTTGAAATCTATTCCTTACTTCAATTGTAAATTTTTGTCTTAAGTTTTCTTCTTTAATTAATTGCAAGTAGTCAAGGGATTGTTCAAGTTTTTGCTTCTTTAGGTTTTTAAGTTTTACTTTTACATGACATACTACTGGGTTACGGTCACTATTACAGTCTGCACCTGGATATGTTTTGCATTGAGTCACTGAGTTTCTAAATCTTTATTTATAGTAATAAAGTCAATTTGATTTCTTGTATTATCACCTGGACTTTTCCAGGTCCACAAGGGTCTTGGATGGTTTTTAAAGTAGGTATTCATAATGACCCGATTATTCACCTTGCACCATTCTACCCATTTCTCACCTCTTTCATTTCTTTCCCTTAGTCCAAATTTTCCTATGGTATTTCCATCAGCACCTTGTCCTACTTTAGCATTTAGATCTTCCATGCCAATCACAATACCTTGAGATTTGCATCCATTCTTTGCTTGTTCAAGCTCTTCATAGAATTTATCTATATCCTCATTTGTTCCATCTGTTGTTGGTGCATATACCTGTATAATTGCTAAATCAAATGGTTGTCCTCTGAATCTAACCAGCAGCACTCTTTCTGATATTGCTGAATGTCCTAAAACACTTTTTGCCATGTTTTCATCCACAAGGATTCCCACTCCATTAGTATGGGATGTTCCACAAGAATAAACTAGTGTTTTATTTCTAATCTGACATGTTCCAGCACCTATCCAATGAACTTCGCTAATTCCCAGGATGTTAATCTTTAGTCTTTCCGTTTCATTTCCTATACTGTATGCATTCGAATGTAGGCCCTTCAGTCCTGCAATCATCACGAATTTTGATTTTTTCCCCCATGTTATATTTCGGCTCATCCCACTGACTGCAATTTTGCCCTACAATCTTCTTGTCCTTCCTCACAGTCTTAATACACACTGCATCTACTTGTATATCAATTGCCCCATCCTCAACCCTATCTCTCTGGTTCCCAGTCTCCTGCCAAGTCCATTTAAACCCTCCCCAACAGCTCTAGCAAATCTGCCTGCAAATATCCCTTAAGTTCAGGTATAAGCTGTCCTTTCATACCTTCTTCCTCAGGAGAGATCGCAGTGATCCAGAAAGCTGAACCCCTGTCCCCTGCTTCAGTCCCTCAGCCGCGCAATCATCTGTCAGATCATCCAGGCGTATGCCACAGGCAGGAATCCAGAAATTACTACCCTGGAGGTCCTGCTTTTAGTTTTCTGTTTAACTCCTTATTCGCTCTTTAGGACCTACTCCCTTTTCCTACCTATGTCATTAATACCAATACGTACCGCAAGTTGTGCCTGCTCACCTTCCCCCTTTGGAATGCTATGGACCTGATCTGAGACATCCCTGCCCCTGGCACCTGCGAGGCAACATACCATCCAGGTTCCTCTTCCAGAATCTCCTGTATGCTTCTTGAACTATGGAATCCCCTGGGGCACTATGGTAGGATGGTGGTTAGTTTCGCTCTTGCAGCTCGGGGCTTCGGAATTTAGTGCAATTCCGGTGCCCTCTGTAAGAAAGCCTGTACGTTCTTCCTGTGTGTGTGTGGGTTTCCTCTGAGTGCTTGCTCCAATTTTTTCTCGTAGTTCAAAGATGTAGGAACAAGATATATCAGCTAGTTGATGTAAGAACCAGATATATCAGCTAGTTGAGATATATCAGTTAGTTGAGTCGAGATATATCAGCTAGTTGATGTAGGAACGAGATATATCAGCTAGTTGAGATATATTAGCTAGTTGAGTCAAGATATATCAGTTAGTTGATGTAGGAACGACATATATCAGCTAGTTGAGTGGTGTCACAGCAATAACCTTGCACTCAACATCAGTAAGACCAAAGAACTGATGGTGGACTTCAGGAAGGGTAAGCTCAGGAAACACACACCAGTCCTCAGAGGGAGATAAGAAATGGTAAGAGTGAGTGATTTCAGGTTCCTGGGTGTCAACAGCTCTGAGGATCTATCCTGGGCCCAACATATCGCTGCAACTACAAAGAGGGCATGACGGTGGTTATATTTCATTTGGAGTTTGAGCAGGCGTGGAATGTCACCAAAGACACTCCATGGAAAATCTGGCTGCATCACTGTTTGGTATGGTGGGGGGGCTACTGCACAGGATCAAAATAAGCTGCAGAGAGTTGTAAACTCAGTCAGTTCCATCATAGCCTCCGTAATATCCAAGACATCTCCAAAAAGGTGGCAGCTATCATTAAGCACCTCCATCACTTAGGACATGCCCTCTTCTTGATACCATCAGGAACGAGGGGCAGAAGCCTGAAGACACAATGATTCAGGGACAGCTTCTTCCCCTCTGCCATCTGATTTCTGAATAGACATTGAACCCATGACCACTACCTCACTAGTTTTATTTTTATTCTTACACTACTTATTTAATGTAACTATTTTATGTATATTTACGGTAATTCACAGGGTTTTTTTTTCAATTATTATGTATTGCATTGTACTGCTGCTGCAAAGACGACAAATTTCATGATGTACGCCAGTGATATTAAACCTGGCTAATTGGTCATTGTAAATTGTCCCATGATTATTTCTTCACTCAGAGGGCGGTAAGAGTGTGGAACAATGGTGCATGCAAACTCAATTTCAAAATTTAAGCGCAAACAACAGGAATTCTGCAGATGCTGGAAATTCAAGCAACTTTGATGTGTGTTGCTTCAAAATTTAAGGGAAGTTTGGATAGGTACGTGGATGGTAGAGGTATGGAGGGCTATGGCCCTGGTACAGGTTGATGAGATAGGCAGTCTGAATGTTTCTGACACGGACTAGATGGGCTGAAGGGTCTGCTTCTGGACTGTACTACTCTATGACTCTAAATGGGTGGGTTGCAGGGCAGAGTGTCTCTGTGGGCCTGAAGGGCCTCTTCTGTGCTGTATTTCTAAAATAAATAATCTCAATGGCACTGTCCTTCTCCACCCTTCCCTACAGAACCAGATTTCCTGCCTGAGACCCGGCCACTGTGGCTCCCCTTGGTAGGTCTCCCCCCAACAGTATCCGAAGCGATATATTTATCTTTGAAAGGAATGGCTACAGAGGTCCTCAGCACTGTCTGCATATTCCCTTTCCTCTCCTGACAGTCACACAGGGACCTGCCTCCTACAAGTTAGGGGTGACTACTGCAGCCTCAGTCCCTTAACACAGTCTCTAAGGAGCTGCGGCTTAGAGCACTTCATACAGATACTGTAATAGTTGTCAGGGAGACTGGTCCAGAGTTCCCACATCTCTCATGAAAAACCGACCACTATCGCTCGACGTACTCTCACTGCACTAACTATGTACTAATAGACAAATGAAGAGAAGAACAACCTGCTATAAACATACGTAACACCTATGCTTGTGTGAGCCTTCTGTACTTGCTGAAGCTTGACCACTTTAATCCTGTCCACTCACACAATGGCTGCTCCTGCAATGGCTTCTTTTTATTGGCCTTTGCCTAGTGCCTCATGGATTGTAGTGACTGCAGCCCGCCGAAAGGTCCCAAATGGTCCCGAGCTTTTTTTAAAATCTCGCAGCGCCTCAACCAAACAAGTGACTGCTCGTGATGACTGCAGCCCGGTGAAAAATAAGGATGATGAAGGGTGATGAGTATGGATCAATAAATGCAAACATTATGTTGTAGCTTTTATAGAAGCTTGGTTGAGAGACATGGGATTGTTTGCTTAATGTTCCAGGGTTTCAATGATTTTAGAACAGATAGGGGAGGAGGTGAAAGGGTGCTGGGGGTGGGGGTTGCACTATTAATCAGGACAACATCACAGCTGCAATCAGTGCCTCGGCTGGGGGTTGAACTCACGACCTTCAGATCGCTAGTCGAATGCCATAACCACTTGGCCACATGCCCCCCCCCAATAGCCATTAAGGATAAGATATAAAGGCATATTAGGGTAAAGTGCAAAAGTAACAGCATTGTTGTCATTGGTTACCTCAACTTCCTGAATATACACAAGGTTTCATAAATCAGATAGTTTGACTGGAGGAGGGGCCATACTGGACCTGCTGTTGGGAAATGATCTTGTGCAGGTGACTGACCTTTCAGTCCAAGAACATTGAAGAAATAGTTTTAAGAAAGCTATTCACAGATCGTGCTTTTCAAATTTGGAAGACTAAGGGTATTTCACGGTTTTTGGATTTATTTTTAGATGGTTCCCTTATGTCTTTTGAACAATTATCTAATAAATATAATTTATCAAGAATACATTTTTTTAGATATCTACAAGTTAGAAATTTCCTAAGTACTATACTCTCTTCCTTTCCAATGCTTCCTCCTACATATATTTTAGATACTATAATTAACCTTAATCCCAATTTAGGAAAGCTCCATTTGATAAGATTAGGGTAGATTGGGAACAGGAATTGGGTTCTATCACTTCCGTGGATGACTGGGGGCAGATTTTACAATTAGTCAATACTTCCTCTATCTGTGCTAAACATTCCCTAATTCAATTTAAGGTTGTTCATAGAGCACATATGTCCAAAGATAAATTAGCTCGTTTTTATTCTCATATTAATCCTTTTTGTGATAGATGTCCGGGGCAGATAGCCTCTTTAACTCATATGTTTTGGTCTTGTCCTACTCTGGAAACTTTTTGGAGAGACATTTTTAATATTATCTGAACGGTATTGAATATAGATATCTCTCCTCACCCTATTACTGCTATCTTTGGATTACCTAAAATTTCCAGTAATGTTTCTCCTTCAGCCCGTAGAATGATTGCATTTCTTACTTTAATGGCGAAAAGATGTATCTTACAACATTGGAAAGAGCTTAATGCTCCAACTACCTTTTTTTGGTTTTCTCAGACAATATTATGCTTGAATTTGGAGAAAATTAGAAGCAATCTCTATGATTCCTCACTTAAATTTGAACAGACCTGGAGATCTTTTATTCAATATTTTCATTTAATGTAATTTTTTTTCTTCTCTTTTTTGCTCCATATTTATATTCCCTTCTTGTTTTTTTTTTACTGTTTTTAATGGAGGTCGGGTTTGAGGACATGATTTTAAGTTCTTTAACTCTACTTGGTTCCAATTTAGCCCATTGCTTTGCTTTGCTTTTAGTTTAGTTGCACGGTGGGTTTTTTTTGGGGGGGGGTTGGGGTTTTTTTTTCCTTTTCTCTATTGATATGTATATATATATATAAATTAGTATACTATTATGTTACCTTATTATGTTATGCTTAAATTACATTGTTTGTATCATTTTTTATCTGTATTAATATCTCCTGTAATTTTATTATATTCTAACAGTGTATTAGTGCCTATATGGCTTACCTTTTTGTATACTTATTCAATAAAAAGATTTAAAGATCAGATCAAGAAAGCTATGAATCAGGATATGTATATATGAATAAGGACATGGGAGAGTGTTGTACAGAGACGGTTAAATTACAAGGGTATCAGCCAGGAACTGTCGAAGTTCATTGACGAGCTACTTCTGGGTAAGTTCACATCTGACATGTAGAGGTTGTTTCAAGACTAACTGCACAGGTACGTATGTTCCAGTAAGAAGGAAGTACACAGATGGCAAGGTAACATAATCTTGGATGCTGAAAGAAGTGGTGAATTTAGTTCAGAAAAAAATTGTGTATTTAAGGTTTGGGAAGCTAAAATCAATCAGAGACCTTGGGGATTATAAGGATGCTAGAAAAAAAAATATAAGAAGGCAATTAGGATAGCCAGGAAGGGCCATGAAAAGCCTTTGGCAAGTAGGATTAAAGAGAATCCCAAGGCAATGTACACTAGGTCAAGTCCACAAGGTGGTAGTGGGTAGGACTACTCATGGAACATGTGCTTGGAGGCAGAGGATGTAGACAAGGTCCTAAATGAGTATTTTATTAGTACTTACCAAGGAGGATGAAGTGGAAGATAGTAAGATCACTGTGGGCACGCTCATTTTCCAGGGCATTAAAGAAGAAGTTGTGCTGGATCACCTGAAGAATATTAAAGTGAATAAGTCCCCGGGGCCTGAAGGGTTATTTCCCAAGTATTGAGCGAGGCAAGAGATGAGATTGCTGGGGCTTTGCCCAATTGTTATAGGTTAGGTCCTGGACAAATGACAAGTGGCTAATGTTGTTCCATTGTTTAAAAATGAATATAGGGATAATTCTCAAAACTGTTGTCTGTTGAGTCAGTAGTAGGGAAACTTTTGGAGAGGATTCTTAGTGATAAGAATTGTGAGCTTTTGGAAAACCATGGACTAACTAGGGACACTTAGCAGAGCTTCGTGCAGGGCAAGTCGTGTTTTACTTGACTGAGTTTTTCAAGGAAGTGATGAAGATGATTGATGGGAAAGAGCTGTGGATATTGTCCTCAAGGATTTTAGAAGGCTTTTGACAAAATCCCTCAGGTAGGCCCATCTAGAAGATTAAGCTTCTTGGCCTCTATGGCTATTTGGCCATTTGGATTCAGAATTGACTTAGCCATAGACATCATGGGGCAGACTTATTCTGGCTTGAGGTCTGTGACTAGTGGTGTTCCACAGGCTTCCATACTGGGACCCCTGTTGACTGTGATATAAGACCATATATAGGAACAGAATTAGGCCATTTGGCCCATCGAGTCTTCTCCATCATTTCATCATGCTGATCCATTTCCTTCTTAGCCTCAATCTCCTATATTCTCCCCATATCCCTTCAAGCTCTGACTAAACAAGAATGTATCAATTTCTGCCTTAAATATACTCATTGACTTGCCTCCACAGTGGTCTGTGGCAACGAATTCCACAGATTCCCCACCCTCTGCTAAGGAAATTCCTCCTCTTCTTCATTCTAAATGGTCATCCCTCTATTCAGAGGCTAAATCTTCTAGTTTTAAACTCCCCCACCATAGGAAACATCCACTCTTTCAAGGCCTTTCAACATTCAGTAGATTTCAATGAGACCCTCCCTCGTTCTACTGAATTCCAGTGAGTACAGGCCCAGAGCCATCAAACGTTCCTCATTTGATAAGCGTTTCAATTCTGAAATCATTTTCATGAGCATCCTTTGAACCCTTTCCAATGTCAGCACATCCTTTCTGAGATAAGGGACTCAGAAATTGCTCACAATACTCCATGTGAGCCTTGCCATCTCCTTAGAAAGCCTCAACATTACATCCTTGCTTTTATATTCCAGTGTTCCTGAAATGAATGCTGACATCGCATTTGCCTTCCTCACCACAAACTTGACCTGTACAAGGATTCCCAAGTCCCTTTGCATCTCAGATTTTTGAATTTTTTTTCT
This sequence comes from Mobula birostris, assembly GCF_030028105.1. NCBI lineage: Eukaryota > Metazoa > Chordata > Chondrichthyes > Myliobatiformes > Myliobatidae > Mobula > Mobula birostris. The sequence continues at coordinate 101,763,008 of NC_092381.1, forward strand.
CCATTTAGAAAATAGTATATGCATTTATGTATTTTACCAAAATGCATGACCATACACTTCGTGATACTGTCTTCCATCTGCCAACTCTTTGCTCATTCTCCTAATCTGTCAAGTCCTTCTGTAATCACCCTGCTTCTGCAAAACTACCTACCCCTCCACCTATCTTTGTATCATCCACAAACCTGGCTACAAAGCCACCAATTCCATCATCCAAATCATTGACATATGATGTGAAAAGAATTGGTCCCAACACAGTCTCCTGTAGAACAACACTAGTCACCTGCAGCCAACCAGAAAAGGCTCCCTTTATTCCCACTCTTTGCCTCCTGCCAATCAGCCACTGCTTTATCCATGCTAGTATCGTTTCTGTAATACCATGGGCTCTTAACTCGTTAAACAGCTTCATGTGGCAGCTTGTCAAAAGCCATCTGAAATTCCAAGTACACAACATCCACTGATTCTCTTTTGTTATTTCTTCAAAGAATTGCAAAAGATTTGACAGACGAGATTTTCTCTGAGGGAAACCATGCTGACTATGGACTATTTTTCATGTGTCTGAAACTACATCATTAGCAATCAACTCCAACATCATCTCAACCACTGAGATCAGAGTAACTGGCCTATAATTGCCTTTTTCTGCCTTTCTCGCTTCTTGAAGACTGGAGTGACATTTGCATCTTTTCAGTCATCCAAAACCATGCCAGAATCTATTGATTCTTGAAAGAATGCCTCCACAATCTCTTGAACCACCTCATTCAGAACTCTGTAGTGTAGACCGTCTGGTATAGGTGACCTATCTACCTTCAGACCTTTTCGTTCCCAAAGCACCTTCTCCCTAGTAATGGAAACTTCACACATTTCTGCCCCGCTGGCATCCTCGAACATCTGGTATACTGCTAGTGAAGACTGATGCAAAATACTTATTCAGTTCATCTGCCATTTCCTTGTCCCCCATACTACCTCTCCAATATCATTTTCCAGTGTTCTGATATCTACTCTTGCCTTGCTTTTACACTTTATATATCTGAAGAAACTTTTGGTATCCTCATTAATATTATTGCCTCACTTACCTTAGTATTCCATCTTTTCTTCCTTTATGTCTTTTTAGTTGGTTTTTTAAAAACTTCCCAATCCTCTAACTTCCCACTAATTTTTGCTCTATTACTGCCCTCTCTTTGGCTTTTATGTTGGCTTTGACTTATCTTGTCAGCTGCAGTTGTGTCATCCTGCCTTTAGAATACTACTACTTCTTTGGGATGAATTGCTTCCAGAAATTCTCACCATTGATGCTCTGCCATCATCCCTACCAGTATTCAATTCTGATCAATCTTGGCCTGCTCCTCTTTCATGCCTCTGGAATTCCCTTTACTCCACTGTAATATAGATACATCTGACTTTAGCTCCTCATTCTCAAATTGCATGATGAATTCTATCATATTATGTCACTGGCTCCTAAGGGTTCCTTTACCTTAAACTCTCTAATTGGTTCCAGTTCATTGCACAACACCCAATGCAGAAGAGCTGATCCCTGATTCGGCTCAACCATGAGCTGCTTTAACAAGCAACCTCATGGGCATTCTAGAAAATCTCCCTTTTGGGATCCAGCACCAATCCGATTTTCTCAATCTACCTGCACATTAATATCTCCCATGAATGTCGTAGCACTGCCTTTTTAACATGCATTTTCTATCTCCCATTGTAATTTGTAGACCTCATCTTTGCTCCTGTTCTGTGGTCTGTATATAACTTCCATCAGGGTCTTCTTTCCCATGCAGTTTCTGAGCTCTACACACAATGATTCTACACCTTCCAATCCTCTGTCACGTCTTTCTATTGTTTTGATATAATTTTTTACCACCAAATCCACCCCACCCCCTCAGCCTACCTGCCTGTCCTTTCAAAACAATGTGTATCCTTGGACATTAAGCTCCCATCTCTGATCTTCATTCAGCCTCGACTTGGTGATTTTCTCTCAGCTACAATTGAATGATGCCCACAGCATCAAACATGCCAATCTGTATCTGTGCTACAAGTTCATCTACCTCATTCCATACACCGTGTACACTCAATTATAACAGCTTCAGTCCTGAATTCATCACCCTTTCTGATTTTGTCCTCCTTTTATGTTGCAACTCATCCATTCACTGCAATTTCACCATCAGCCTTTCCTTGCTAACATTCTCACCACACACTGCCTCTGTTTGTAAACGAATGACCCCATCCTCAGCACTAGCACTCCAGTTCCCATCCCCCTGTCAAAATAGTTTAAACCCTCCCTGACAGCGCTTGCAAATATGTACAAATGACCTGGATGAAAATGTGTATGAGTGGGTTAGGAAGTTTGCAGTTGACACAAAGATTGATGGTGTTATGGATAATATATAAGGATGCCAATGGATAGAGTGAAATTATAGATCTTTTGCAGATGTAAGTAGAGAAATAGAGATCTCCTGCTGGTTGTTGATGGAGTAACAGCCTTTTGCACTCGCTCCTACTTACTTACTTTCCTGTTTCCAACCTGTTTTGAAACCTTCCTTTTAAAAGTGATATTGTTTTACTAAGATTACTATGAGTACAAGGGGTGCCAAATGTACTAAAGAAGAAGACCCTCCCGCATCTTTGGAAGCTCTAATAGGTTTGCTTCGAAAACACAGAAAAGAATCCTCCGACGGGTTTCAGCAGCAGTTCCAACAACTCAGCTCTGAAATTAAACAAATAGGTGCAAAATTGGATTCTATTCAAAAAACCTTAACTGAACATGATAAATGAATAGAAGAGCATAAAGAAACTCTGATGATTTTGGATGCGAAAATGGATGACCTACAAAAGCTTTGTGAAAAACAATCTAAGTCTAATGAAAAATTAAGACAGAAGATTATCGATTTAGAAAACAGAAGCAGAAGAAATAATCTATGAATTCTGGGTCTTGAAGAGTTAACGGAAGATGATCAGCCTACTGAATTCTTTGCAAACTTTTTGGCAAAATTATTTCCTAAAATCTTACCGTCTTTACCTATGATTGATTGAGCTCATAGGTCGCTTGTGTCTAGACCACTTCCAGGAGCAAGACCCAGATCAGTAATAATCTGTTTTCATGAATTTCGAACAAAGGATCATTTAATTCGTGAATCCTATTGAAGAGGAATGATTGATTATAATGGTCAGAAGATCAGGATCGTCGAGGATTTTTCACCCGAGGTTATGAATGAGGTTGCTAAGTTCAAAATGGTTATGTCGGAACTTTTTAACAAAGGTTTCAAACCTTCTCTTTGTTATCCCGCTCTGCTCAGAATTATACTGAAGAATGGCTCTAAGGAATGGTTCCATTTGAGTGAAGAAGCTCAGAAATTCTTAAAATCAGAAGATTAACTGTTCAGTAACCAGTGTAGCTAACTCTCCTTTTGAAACTTTAAATGTTTTACTTAGAGAACAAGATTTTAATGACTTAATATCTTGTGTGTTCGTATGTTTTGAATTTTGATGGGTTTTTTATTATTTTATATTATACTTATTTTTCTTGAGGTTTTTTTCTGTCAATAAGGCTTAGTTTGGGTATTTTTCATTTTATCATTTTGAAAATGTAATAATTAATCTATATGTGTTCTTGTTATGAGGGTTATGTTATTTTTCTTTGTCTACTGTTTTGTCTAGGTTGGAATGCAGTTAACCTTGAAACTAATTAGGAGCTAAATCAATAGGTTTTTTTGGGAGGGTGACCTCATTAGATTTAGCTGTCAGCTTTCTCTTGGCCAGCTTTCTGACTTTGGGAAGAGGGTGGGGGGATAGTTTTTTTTCTGGAAGCTGTTTTGCATTTTTAGCCAGATCTGTTGCTTGGTTACCACATTTCAAGGTTTATTGTTTGGTTTTAATATACATTCCAGTGGTTATAACTTTAACCTTTCTATTAAATAGTATTAAAAATGGATCAAACTATTAACTTACTTAGTCTTAACGTGAAAGGATTAAATCACCCTGTGAAATGGAATAAGAGTTTTGCATATATTAAAAAACTTAAGGTTCCAATTATTTGTCTACAAGAAACTCACGTACGTAATTGTGACAATTTACGCCTTTTCAGTAGATGGAGAGGATCTCATTTTCATTCCTCTTTTCAGAGTAAGTCTAGGAAAGTTTCGATCTTTATAGATAATACAGTTTCCTTTGTCCAACATAAAGTAGTGTCTGATACTAATGGGTGCTTTGTCATAGTGTCAGGAAAATTAGATAATAAATTAATGGTATTTGCTAATCTGTATGTCCCGAATACAGTTGACCCAAGATTCTTTGAGCATTTTTTACATTTTTGCCAGATTTGAGTCTTTACTCATTGGTGATGGGAGGAGACTTTAATTGCTAGTTAGTTCCAGCTTTAGATCGGTCATCTTTTAAACCAGCGACACTTAATAAGTCAGCTTTGTTTATTTAATCTTTTCTAATGAAATGTGATATTGTTGATGTATGGCGTTTTTTTTACATCCACTAGACAGGGAGTATTTGTTTTTTTTTCTCATGTCCACCGTAGGTATTCCAGGATTATTTTTTTTTATTGATAGCCAAATAATTCCATTAGTTCGATCCTGTGAATATAAAGAGATTGCTGTCTCAGATCATGCCCCCGTGCTTTTATCTTTAAATCTCCCTGGTCTTCCTCAAACAAACAGATCTTGGCACTTTAAACTAACTTTGCTATCTGATAAGGATTTTTTAAAATTTCTGGAGAGACAAATTATTCTTTTTTTTAAAGAGAATACACGGGAAGAGACTTCTAGTCTTATTATATGGGATGCTTTTAAGGCCTATATTAGAGGACAAATTATTTCTTATACTGTAAGTTTCAAGAAAAAAGCTAATAAAGAAAGAATTGAGTTAGCTAATCAGTTGAAACAATTAGTTCAAAATTATGCTTTGGCTCCAGATCCTGCTTTGTATAAAAGGCATGTTGAAATTCAAACTAAATATGATCTCCTTTTAACATATCCAATTGAAACTCAACTGCTAAAAGATAAAAGTCGATTTTGTATTCATGGAGACAAAACAGGTAAATTACTGGCTAACCAATTAAAAACCTTTATAGCTAAATGGCAAATTAAAGAAATTTGATGATAGGACAACTGACCATTCAGATATAAATGACATCTTAAGAGAATTCTATTCTAAACTTTATAGTTCTGACCCTCCTAAAGATAATAATATTATGAATAATTTTTTAGACCAATTAAACATTCCTACACTTCCTGTTGATAACCGTAAATAGTTGGATCAACCTATTTCTTATGAGGAAATTGCCGGGGCTGTACGTTCATTGGACTCGGGGAAGACTCCAGGTCCTGATAGATTTTCTGCAGAATTTTATAAGGTGTTTTCCTTACTGCTTATACCTCATTTATGTTCAGTTTTATTAGATTCCTTTAAGTTGGGTAAGTTGCCACAATCTTTCTATGAAGCTTCTGTTTCGCTTATCCTTAAAAAGAATAAGAACCCAACTGAATGTTCTTCATACAGACCAATTTCCTTACTTAATGTTGATACTAAAATTCTATCCAAAGTTTTGGCCTGTAGGATTGAAAATATTTTACCATCTATCATTTCTAATGATCAGACTGGATTTATTAAAAATTGATATTCCCACTTTAATATTCTTGTTTATTAAATGTTATTTATTCTCCTTCTAAGGAGATATCGGAATGTGTGATATCTTTAGACGCTGAGAAGGCTTTCAATCGATTGAATGGAATTATTTATTTAAAATCTTAGAAAAATGTAATTTTGGACCCAATTTTATTCAATAGGTTAAATTACTTTATTTATCTCCCTCGGCTCAGGTTCTTACTAATTTTCAGAATTCTAAACCTTTTAAACTTCAACGTGAAACCAGACAAGGTTGTCCCCTGAGCCCTTTGCTCTTTGATCTGGCCTTAGAACCCTTAGCCATTGCTTTTCGAGAATCTAATGATATTATTGGTATTTCAAGGAGAGGTACTATCCATAAAGTTTTGCTTTATGCTGATGACCTATTGCTTTTTATTTCTAATGTCGAGACTTCGTTACCTCCTGTGCTTTCTTTACTCTCTTGCTTTAGCCAGTTTTCAAGACATAAACTGAATTTACGTAAGAGTGAACTTTTTCCTTTGAATAATTTCGTATCAATTAGTGCTAACCTTCCTTTTAAAATTGTAAGAAATCAATTTACCTATTTGAGTGTAACAATTACTAAGAATTATAAACACCTACTTAAAGAAAATTCTCTTACCCTTCTGAATTATGTAAAAAGGGCACTAACAAACTGGTCGCCCCTTTCGTTATTGTTGATTGGTCGAATTAACTCTATTAAAATGAATATTTTACCTAAATTTATATACCTTTTTCAGGCCTTACTCGTTTTTATTCCTGAATCCTTTTTTGACTACTTCTTCGTTATGTGCCCACCACTCCCTCCTACAATTTAAAGTTGTCCACAGGGCTCACATGTCTAAAGATAAGGTATCTCATTTTCATTCGGATACATCTCCCTTTTGTGATAGATGTAACAATGGAGAAGCTTCATTAGTTCACATGTTTTGGACATGTCCAAGTCTTGAAAAATACTGGAAGGAAATATTCCAAACTTTCTCAGTACTTTTTAAGGTAAATTTTAAGCCTAACCCTTTGACCACCCTATTCGATATTGTTGGAGGAAAAGGTATTATTTTGGAGACACCTGATTTGTGCATTTTGGGGTTTAATTCTCTTACAGCTAGGAGGGCGATCTTGTTTAAATGGAAGGATGTCGTTCCACCTACTCACACTCAATGGTTACGTGATGTTATGTCATGCTTAAATTTAGAGAAGATCTGTTGTTCAATTTCTGAATCTATTCAAGACTTTCAAACATTGTGGGGACCATTTTTGAACTATTTTCAAAACCTTTAAATTACTGTTAAAGAACAGATGGTGGCTAATAACATATTTCACTTTATGATAAGGATTTTTTCCTTTTTTCTTTCTTTACCAAACAGCTTTGATCTTGGTAGTGGGTTTAGATTTTTTTCTGTATAATAAAATTATTACATTTCAATAGTATTATGATTTAATTTAATTTACATGAATATAGGGTAATGTGCTTGCAAGTGTGATTCTAATATAATGTATTTGGAATTATTTTATCTTTTTTTTGATTATAATATATATCTTCTTGTACTCTGTATTCTTTTATGTAGAAACTAATAAAAATATTGAAAGAGAAATAGCAGATGGAATTTAACATGGACAGGAGTGAGGTGATGCACTTTGAAAGATCAGATGTAGAGGGACAGGACATAGTTAATGGTAGGGCCTGAAACAGTGTTTATGGATGGAGGGATCTTGGGGTATGGCTCCATGGCTCCCTGAAAATGGTTGTACAAGGAGATGGTGTGGTAAAGAAGGCATATGGTATGCCTGTGGCACAAAAAAATGCTGGAGGAATTCAGCAGGCTAGACGGCATCTATGGAAAAGAGTATACAGTCGATGATTTGGGGTGGGACCCTTCATCAGGACTGGAAAAAAAGATGAGAAGTTAAAACAAGAAGGTGGGGGAGGAGAGGAGTATGTTCCAGGTGGCAGGTGATAGGTGAAATCGGGAGAGGGGGAGGGGTGAAGTAAAGAGCTGGGAAGTTGATAGGTGAAAGAGGTAAGGGGCTGGAAAGAGGAAATCTGATAGGAGAGGACAGAAGACCATGGAATAAAGAGAAGGGGGAGGAGTACCAGCTGGAGATGATAGGCAGGTAAGGAGATGGGCGAGGGAGGGAAACAGGAATGGAAATGGTGCAGGACGGGGGTCAATTACTAGAAATTCAAGAAATCAATGTTCATGCCATCAGGTTGGAGGGTACCCAGATGGACTATGAGGTGTAGATACTCCAACCTGAGTGTGACCTCATTGCAACAGTAGAGGAGGTCGTGGACTGACGTGTTGGAATAGGAATGGGAAGTAGGATTGAAATGGGTGGCCACTGGGAGATCCCACTTTTTCTCTGATGGACTGAGTGTAGATGCTCGGCAAAGCGATCTCCCAATCTACATTGGGTCTCACCGATATACAGGAGGCCACACCAGGAGTACTGGATGCAGTAGACGGAGCCCTAAATGGTATTGAGGGACGAGGTGTAGGGCAGGTATGGCCCTTGTTCCACTTGCATGGCTAGGTACCAGGAAGGAGATCAGTGGAGAGGGATGAACAGACAAGGGAGTCGCATATCCCTGCAGAAAGTAGGAAGTGGGCATGGGGGGAAGATGTGCTTGGTGGTGGGATCCTGCTGGAACTGGAAAAAGTTATGGGAATTTATGTGCTGGACATGGAGGCTGGTGGGGTAGTAAGTGAGGACAAGTGGAACCCTATCCCTAGTGGGGTAGCAGGTGAACGGGGTGAGGACAGATCTGTGCAAAATAGAAGAGTTGTGGGTGAGGCAGTGTTGATGGTGGAGGAAGGAAAGCCCCTTCTTTGAAGAAGAAGGACATCTCATTCCTGGGGTTCTGAAGGAGGTAGTGGTTGAGATTGTGGAGATATTAGTAATGATCTTTCAATGTCATTGGACTCTGGCATGGTGCTAGAGGACTGTCACTCCACTCTTTAAGAAAGAAGGAAGGTGGCAGAAAGGAAATTATAGACCAGTTAGCCTGACCTCAGTGGTTAGGAAGGTGTTAGACTCAATTGTTAAGGATGAGGTTATGGAGTACTTGATGACACAGGACAAGATGAAACAAAGTCAGCATGGTTTCCTTAAGGGAAAATCTTGTCTGATGAACCTTTTGGAATTCTTTGAGTAAATTACACGTAGGATAGATAAAGAGGATGCAGTGGCTGATGTATATTTGGACTTCCAGAAGACCTTTGGCAATGTGCCACACATGAGGCTGCTGACCAAGTTAAGAGCCCATAGTACTACAGGAAAGTTACTGGCATGGTTAAAGCATTGGCTGATTAGTAGGAGGCAGTGAGTGGGAATAAAAGGACGCTTTTCTGGTTGGCTGCCAGTGACTGGTGTTCCACAGGGGTCGCTGTTGGGACCACTTCTTTTTATATTGTATACCAATGATTTAGATGATGGAATAGATGGCTTTGTTGCCAAGTTTGCAGATGATACGAAGATTGGTGGAGGGGCAGGTAGGTGGCTGAAAGACTTAGACAGATTAGGAGAATGGGTAAGTGAAATACACTGTTGGAAAATGCAGTTTGGTAGAAGAAATAAATGTGTAGGCTATTTTCTAAATGGGAAGAAAATCCAAAAATCTGAAATGCAAAGGAACTTGGAAGTCCTTGTGCAGAACACCCTAAAGGTTAACTTGCAGGTAGACTCAGTGGCTAGGAAGGCAACTTCAATGTTAGCATTGATTTCAAGAGGTCTAGAATACAAGAGCAGGGACATGATGCTGAGGCTTCATAAGGCACTGGTGAGGCCTCATCTTGAGTATTGTGAACGGTTTTGGTCTCCTTATCTAAGAAGAGATGTGCTGGCATTGGGGAGGTTCCAGAGGCGGTTCACAAGGATGATTCTGGGAATGAAAGGGTTGTCATATGAGGAACATTTCATAGCTCTGGGTCTGTACTTACTGGAATTTAGAAGAATGAGGGGAGATCTCATTGAAACCTTTCAATTGTTGAAAGGCCTAGACAGAGTAGGTGTGGAAAGGATGTTTCCCATGGTGGGGGAGCGTAGGCCAAGAGGGCACAGCCTCAGGATAGAGGGGCGTCTATTTAAAACATATGTAGAAAATTTTCTTTAGCGAGATGATGGTGAGTTTGTGGAATTTATTACACAGGCAGCTGTGGAGGCCAGGTTGTTCGGTGCACTTAAGGCAGAGCTTGATAGGTTCTTGATTGGACAGGGCATCAAAGGTTACGGAGAAGGCCAGGGAGTGGGCTGAGAAGTGGGGGGGAAAGGGTCAGCCATGATTGAATGGTGGCGCAGACTTGATGGGACAAATGGCCTAATTCTGCTCCTTTGTCTTATGGTCTTAAGATGTCATTCGTTCTGAATGAAAAACCTCATCCTGAGAGTAGATGCGGCAGAGATGGGGGAGCTGAGAAAAGGGGATGACATTTTGACAAGTGACGGGTGGAAGAGGTATAGTTAGTGTAGCTGTGAGGATCAGTAGGTTTATAAAAGATATCAGTAGACAGTGAGATCAAGAAAAGTGAGGGAGGTGTCGGAAATGGACTAGGTAAATTTGAGGGCAGGGTGGAAGTTGGAGGCAAGGTTAATGAAGTCAACGAGCTCCGCATGGGTGCAGAAAGCAAGCCCAATGCAGTTGTCAATGCGGTGTAGAAAAAGTTGGGGGTGGGGCGCGAGTTGGCTTGGAACATTCACTGTTCCACGTAGATGAAGAAAGTCAGGCATAACTGGGACCCATGCAAGTGCCCATGGTTACACCTTTGATTTGAAGGAAGTAGGAGGAAGTTGGAGGAAGGTGAAATTATTGAGAGCAAGGCCTGATGGAGTAGAGAGGTGGTGGAGGGGAACAGGTTGAGCCTGTTATCTAGAAAGAAGTGGAGAGTGTTAAAGCCTTCTTGAAGCGGGAGGAGGTGGATAGGGACTGGATATCCATGGTGGAATCTGAAGATCGAGGCCAGGGAACTTGAAGTAATTGAAAAGATCCAGAGTGTGTGACGTGTTCTGGATACAATATAGATATTTAAGAGGCTCTTCGATAGGCACATGGATAAGCAGAGATTGGAGGGATATGGACCATATACAGACAGTTAGATTAGGTGCCGTTAGCTTATTTACTTCAGCATAACTTTGTGGGCAGAAGGACCTGTTGTTGTGCTATACCATTTTATAATCTAGAACCAAAAAGTCAGGGAGCGAATCAGCAATCATTTGGACAGATGTGGATTGGTTGGTGCATTCAGTAAAGGTGATTTCTTTCAAAGTCAGGTGGCAGGGTGGAGATACATCTCTATCAAAGGAGGTGTAACTCACTCCTTCTCTCTGCTAGCTCATAGGTCACCCTTGGACAAGGTGTAGCACCTGTTTATCTCACCCCCCCAACCCCCCCACCGATCAGAATCATGTGAAGCCACGGGAGCAGGTGGTGGATGGTCATATGAGCAGCAGGTCCATATCGCATGTCCTGGTTATGTGACCACTGACACCAGGCAGACAATCTCTGTAGAGTATTGATAACGGCTGGTGTCACCTGTCTTGTAAAGACACTGCCCAGAAGAAGGCAATGGCATACCACTTCTGTAGAAAAATTTGCCAAGAACAATCATGGTCATGGAAAGACCATGACCACCCACGTCATATGAGATGGCACAGCACGCACAATGTCAAAGTAACCTAATAAACTTTTTATAAGAAGTAGCTGCAAGGATGAATGGGGGAAATGTGGTTAATATATGTTATGGACTTCAAAGGGCTTATGATAAGGTTCTTGTCATCAAAATTGAAGGCCAAATGCTACCAAATGAGTCAGACCCATGAAGCACATTAGAACAAGTTACTTCATAGATTTAATTTAGAAAATGGGAATGGAATGTATTTATCCAGTCTACATTGTTGGTGAGAAATTGGTGAGATTACATTCTGAGTATTGCATGCAATTCTGATTGTCTTGCTCTGGGAAGGATGTCACTAATCTGGAAAAGATGCAGAAAAGATTCACAAGGAGTTACTGGGACTAGAAGACTTAAGTAAAGAGAGAATGGGTAGGCTATTCCTTGTTTTCCTTGGTGGTTGAAGGGTGATTTAAAGGGGATCTTGAAGGGCGAATTTTGCAAACAGGGGGAAGTGAGTGTATGGAATGAGCAGCCAGAAGAAGTGGCAGGTGTGGGAGCAATTATGACAATTAAAAGTCATTTGGACAGATGCATGGATATGAAAGGTTTAAAGGGTAAGAGCCAAACACAGTTTAATGGGACAAGCTTGGGCAGGACTGGTGAAATTTAAGGCTCAGTTTAATTTTGATTAGCAAATGAAGCGACGGGTTGGAAAGTGGTAAATTGTCAAAAGTGGTTGAGTTAGTAAGAAAGTTGTTAACAAATAACAAAGGAATCCAGTGTTCATAAACAGAGGCATGGAATACAGGAGCAGGGGAGTGATGATCAACCATTATAAGTCATTGTTTCAGCTACAACTGAAGTTTCTGGGCTTACACTAGAAGAGATGTAAAGCAGGGATCTAATGGAACCATGTGAGGAAGAATAGGGGGAGATTGTTGCCGTTGATGGAGATGTCAAGAATAAGGGAGCATCAATTGAAGGGTAACATTATGGCTCAGCCCCACTGCTCCAGATTCAGTCCTGACCTCTGGTGCTGTGTGGAGTTTGCACGTTCTCCCTTTGAGTCTTCTCCCTCATTCGTTAGTGGGTTAATTAGTCAATGCAGATTGGCTCTAATGTGGAATCTGGGAGCTGTTGCTTGGGAAATGGGGAGATTAGGTCAGAGGAGAAATTGGTGGGGAATTGAACTTTTCTGTGAGCTGGAAAAAAAACTTGATTGACAAGAATGTCCTCCTGGCAAAAGAACCAAAGGTGACAAGAATAGTTGTCTTAAAAATGCCTGAGGAAGCAGTGGGAGCAGATGTAATTGCAGTTTTCAATGGGAAACGGAATGCTTATCTATAAAGAAAGAAATAACAGACAATGAGGAGAGTGAACAGTAGTTTACTTCAGTATTAAGATCCAAGTTTGTCCTTTGAGTCATTGATCAGTGAGTGAGTGGCTGCTTTCAAAAAAAAATCCATCTGAAATTCAATTTGGCTTCACATTCAACTGACTATACTTTTCAGAGTTTTGCCAACAGTAAACAAGCTGTGTCCCAGCGGTAATTAATGTTAATTGGATGGTCATTTAGAACTGGTACCACAATAGCTGGCAATTACAGCCAGCAGGGGCTGATTCAGGTCTTTTGGATGTGAACAGATCATGCTGACACACAAATTGAATAGAGTGCAGAGCTCGGAAATCTGATGCACAGGAGGAAGGAATCAATGTTCTCAGACTTGTGTTACTTAAATGGGAGGTTGAAACAAAAGAGGGTGTTCCATCAGAATAACAAGGTAATAATGAGCCTCACTACAAAGGGAGTAGAGAAGAAATACTCAGATTCCCCAATCATTAGGAGCTAGTTGAGACCAGTAATCCCTATACCATAGCAACTCCAGAAGACCTGGTGTCCTGCAGACCAAACTGCAAGTCATTGGTGAGACAACACTTGGAGTATTGTGTCCAGTTCTGGTCACCCAGCTACAGGAAGAAAGTCATCATGCACGAAATGGTGCAGAAGAGATTCACATGGATGTTGCTGGGACTGGAGGGCTTGAGGTATAAGAAAATACTTGGTCTGCTTTCCCCGTAGCATAGGAGGCTGAAGGGTGACCTTTTAGAAGCTTATAAAATCATGAAAGGCATCAAGAAGGCGAATGGTTACAGTCTTTGTCCCAGGGTAAGGAGTCTAAAGTGAGAGGGATTAGATGTAACGTGAGATGGCAATGATTCAAAGGCAAAATGATAAGCAACTTTTTCACACAGAGGGAGGTGGCAAATTGCTAGAAGAAGGAGTGGAGGCAGATACAATTACAATGTTTAAATTGGTCAGCATGAATGAACTGGGTTGTAGTGCATAGGAACGGCTGGAGGTTCCAGAGAGAGACCATCCGGAAACCACTGACAGGATGTGGGACAACCTCCACTGCATGTGCCTCTACCAGATGACAGTGGGCTGACGACATCTTGAAGAGAAACTTTTCAGAACATAGAACTATGGGGCACAGAGGGCAAGCGAGACAACAAAATGCAGTGAGCGTAGGGACTGTTTCAGTAACTGAGGACTGTATCATATGCTGCGTTCTTAGTACTGGGGTAAGGGACCTCACACAGATAGAGATGAAACTTCCGTAGGACCTGGGGTTGAGGGTCAAGTGGCTCCCGTATCAATGGAAGACTTGGGCTGTAAGTCATTGTATCACCCGAGTGTTAGATTAATAGTCAAGAGTGACACGGGGAAATCCAATGCGGGACTTCAAAAATTTCTGAAGATATTTAAAGGAATGAGGAGGGTTTCAACCAGGACAGAGTGAAGGTAATAAGAAATCTAGGCCACAGACTGAGTGCAGATGTCTGTAATGTGGAGCAAAAAACAACAGACTTGCTGGAGGAACTCAGTGGGATGGGCAGCATCAAAAGCGCCTTCATCTTTTCACCTCCCAGACCTCCAATCTCCACTCACTCACCTGGCTCTATCTGCCCTCATTTCCGTTCATCACCTGGTTCCACTGATCACCCAGCCTCTGCCTTGCCCCTCCTCTCACCTCTTTATACAAGCCATTTCCCCTCCACTCTCAGTCCATTTGAAGAGGCTGGATCCGAAATATCCCTTTCCTCCACAGATGCTGCTTGACCTGCTGAGTTTCTCCAGCAGATGTGAACAAATCACCTGGACCAGACAGGATACATTTAATAAATGTGCTACCGGGGTAGGGGTCCAAGAAGATATAACAGAGATGTAGAGAATGGAGGGATTTGGACCTTGTGCAGACAGCAGACATTTGCTGTTGTTAGCTTTATTAAGTCAGCACACCATTGTGCGCTGTACTTTTTCCTGATCAGTACGGTTTTATATTCTATGATTCAACAGACCAAGTTATAGAAAGAGGCAGGCTAAGACTTCATTTCTTGAGCATAAGAGACTGAGGGGTGAGCTTGAGTATAAAATCAGGAGGGGCATAGATAGAATGAGTTCACACAGACATTGCAGGAAGAGGGTATCGAAATGTAGAGGGCATAGACTTAAGGTGACAGGGGAAAGAGTTAAAAGTGAGATGAGAGGCAACTTTTTCTCAGAAAGCGTGGTGGCCATATGGAATGATTTGCCAAAGGAAGTAGTTGAGGAAGGTAAAATTATGGTGTTCAAAAGATACCTGGGCAGGTGTATAGAGAGGATGGGTTTAGAACAGGGGTACTCAACCTGGGGTCCACGGGCCCCTCGGTTAATGGTAGGGGTCCATGGCATAACAAAGGTTGGGAACACCTGGTTTAGAGGGATATGGGTCAAGTACAGACAGATGAGATTAGCTTAGATGGACATCTTGGTTGACATGGACCAGTTGGGTTGAAGGGCCTGTTCCTTTACTGTGTGAAGCTATGACTCATTCCGTCCTGTTGAGTGGGATAGGATTGGGGAAAGGTTGGTCAGTGTAACCTCATTTATAGAGAAACTTTTGAAACCAATGATCCTGGAAAAAATTGACACCCAGTTAGGGAAGTTTAGTTTGATTAAGGAGAGCCAGGGCAGATAATTAAAGGGCAGTTGTGTTGATTTGTCACAGAGTCACAGACCAGAAAAGTGATCCAATACTGTGCTGACTATCAAGCTCTTGTTTACACTAAAATTACACTAATCTGAGTATCTATCAAGTAAGCTGCTTTAGCCAGATGGTGCCGAGCTTTTACAGAGTTGTTGGAGCTGCACTAATCTGCAAGCTGGAGAGGAACCTTATCTCAGCGTCTCTCACAGCCTTTCATGTCTCAGTGAAATTACCATTCATTTAACTTGGGAAGAGGGCAGGCTCAAACTGTTCGACTTTCTCTCATAAGATGTTTCTATCATCCAGATGGACTGAGGGCAGAAACAGATATGTTGGAATATGATATGGAGAATAAAGTCAAGCTGCTGGAGGAACTCAACAGGTCAGGCTCCATCTGACGTGGGTTTGTTGCTGGGCCCACTTTCATTGGTCATTTCTATCAACGAATAGAATGACAATGTTGTTCACATGGTTAATATTTGCAGAAGATACACAATTGAATGTGAGTGGACAGTGAAACAAGTTGCCCAAGTTTACAAGGAGATCCAGGGCAACTTGGGAAGAGGGCCAGAGGATGGGAAATGGAATTTATTTTGTAGAAGTACATGGTGTTGGGTTTTAGTAAGTTAAACCAGGGCAAGACTTACAAAATAAGGACCCTAGAACAGTGAGACCTAGGGTATGGGTACCTAGTTCACTAAGACCGGTGACACACAAGGCATTTGACATGCTTGCATTCACTGGCCGACGCATTGAGTGTAAGTTGGTTTATTGTTGTCACGTGTACTGAGGTACAGTGAAAATCTTCACTTTATACGCCTTCTATTCAAATCATTTCATCACATCAATACATTGAGGTAGTACAAGGGAAAAGCAATGATAGAATCCAGAAATTTTAGTGTTAAAGAGAACGCGCAGTGCTTTGTTTTTCTTTTTGCTATATTCTTGGAAGGATGTCATTCAGCTTGGAAGAGTGCAGAAGATTACTGGGATTAGAATGCGCGTGTTAAAACTAGAGACTAGACAGGCTGGGACTGCGTTCTCTAGAGCAGAGGAGACTGAGGGTGACTTTGTATATAATGTCATGAGGGCATAGATAAGGTGAAGTCTTTTACCCAGGATAGTGAAGTTTAAAACCAGAGGACATAGGTTTAAGGTGAAAGGGAAAGATTTAAACAGTAACTGAGGGACACGTTTTTCACACAGTTGGTGATGGTTATATGGAGAAAGTTTTAGAAGTGGATGCCATTACAATATTTTAAAGGCATTTAGATAGATACGTGGATATTAAAAGGCATGAGGATATGGGAAAAATGGAAGGAAGTGGAACTAGCTCAAGTAGACAGCTTGGTTGACATGGACAAGTTGGGTAAGGGGCCATTTTTTGTGTTGTATAACTGGATGACCCCAGACGACACTTAACATTATACAGTATGTCATAATGGTCATACTGAAATCTAGCTTGGAGGTGCAGCTAAACACTTCTTGTTACAGGGTTTTCAGGATGAGATAGTTCATGGGACGTAGGGGGATCGTTGAGGGGGTGGGGTAAACAAGGAGGATATGTAGCAAAGTTAGTTAGCGAAACAATTTTAATTGTGTGAGTGGGTGAAGTGCTAGAAAAATAAATAAAACTGGAGAACAAAACAAAAGGTCGTCATATTGAGGAGAATGTCACGGGCAGGGTCAGGTGAAAGTGTTAATTACGTGGGCGGATTTCAGAGAAGTCAGAAATAACAAGGCAGAGAGAGTTGGGAAATAAATCACAGTAATATTAGCTGGGATAAAAGCACAGATAAGGATATAGGATGCAAGGGCAGAAGAAACAGGGAGAAAAGTGGGCCAATAAGGTAGGCCCTGAGCCATTCAGTAAGGTCATAGCTGATCCAACTGTTGACCTCAACAACACTTTCCCACTGTTTCCTAAACCTTTGACTTTCTTGAAAGTTGACTATCAGTCAGCATCTGCTTTGAAGGCATTCAATGTCTCCACAATCTCTAAATTAGGGAATTCCAGTGAAGTACCGCCCACTGAGAGGAGAAATTCTCATCTTTTTCTAAAACTCCTTAACCAATCTGCACAACCCTAATCACTACCTCTGTAAAGTATAACCACTTTGCATTACAATGGACTTTAATGTTTGTGCTCATTGTGTTCTTTCTAGTATAATATGTTTATGTTTCTCTTGTGAATGTTGTGAATCTGTTGTTACGCTGCTGCAATTGCACTTGTGCATGCATGTACCTGTTCAAATGACAGTAAACTCCACCTCAACTACATTGCTCCCTGTTCTAGGAATAAAAATAAAGAGCTGGAAATGCTCCATAGATCAGGCATCACTGGTAGAGAGAGAAACAGAACTGGAAAGGTATTGGATACCCTCACACTTGGAAACATCCTCTCAAAATCCACCCTTATATGATCCAGAATCTTATATGATTTAATGAGCTTGGCTCTCATTCTTCTAAACTCCAGTTAGTTTTGCTCAACATGGAGGCACCTTTATGAACTCCCAGAGACTTCAGTCTCTGAGGCTGACATGACAGCATCCTTCAGGAGAGTGAACCCACAGAAAGCATCTACTCCAGAGAGTGTACCTTGCTGGATACTGACAACCTGTGCTATTCTACTGGCCGGAGTGTTCACTGATATCTAACCTCTCATTTTGGCAATCTGAGGTATGCATCTGCTTCAAGCAGGCATCAAAATAGCGATATCCAAGAAGAACGTGGTAACTTCCCAAATGACTATCATCCAGTAGCATTTACACTCACTGTGATGAAGTGCTTAACACATCAACTCCCACCTGAGGTGCGACTTGGATCCACTCCAATTTGCTTACCATCATAACAGGCCAATGGGAGGTGCCATTTTATTGACTCTTCACTCAACCCTGGAATCTCTTCATGGTTAGACATTATTGCCTTCATACCTGTAACTTCAGGACGATTGGATACCACATGTTTGAAGATGGAATCAAGTGTGAGAATGAGGAGGAATTGCAGAGGGTGGTGAGAGTGTGGAACAAGCTGCAAGGGTTCAGACACAACGCGAGAGGAGTATGGAGGGTGATGATCCAGCTGTGACTCGAGGGGAGTACGCAGCACAGACTTGCTGGGCCAGGGGGCCTGTTTCTGTGCTCTGCTTCGCTATGATTCCGAATGCCAGGGAAGGGATAAATAATAGTTGGAATTAAAACCATTAGTGTGTTGGAAGTTGTGTGATAGTTGCCTGATCCTGTTTGATCCAATAAGCACAGGACTTCAGCACTGGAAAAATATCTCCAAGCATGAAGCGAAATCTTGTTGTCATGTTCAGCTGCAAGGGACAGGATGGCCATTAGCTGAACCAACATGTTTAAATTCAAGTATAATTGTTATTCACCCATGCACATGAATACAGCCAAATTTTCCTCTGGGGCCAAGGTGCAAAACATAGCAACAACATTCACCGCACGTATAGTTATGATAACAGAAAACATACAGTCACAGAAAATAGTACATTCCAAGCCCCTGAGTGTCATGGCCTGTTAATTGATGGTGCATGGGATGTTATCCTGGAGCCACGTTTCTGCTGGAAGAAGCACGCAGCAGTTCCTTATCTCCTGTTAATGCAGACAAATGCGATCCAACTTAAACTCCACTCAGGGAGAGCTGGACAACCATCACCACTTCCCACCTGGGGCTACAAACCTTCCCAGATAGTTCAGGTGCTATGGGAGACCCATGAGCATTGAAAGCTGGAATTGATTTATTATTGTGGCATGTACCGGGATGCGGTGAAAAGCTTGCTCTGCTCTTCACGCAGATCATTACAACAGTTCTACCTCAACAGCATTGAATAACAAAGTGCAACAGCTCTAGAGAAAATGCAGCCAGCAGGCAATGAAGTGGATCATCATAACAATGTAGATTGTGAGGTCAAGAGTCCATCCAATCATTCTAAAAACTAACAACTTTAGAGAAAAGATATCTTTAAAGATGTCTCGTAGTGAACAATACTGTTTGTCCTGCCACTTTAAACTGACGTTTATTTCAGATTTAGTCCATCATTGAAATATTGTCTTGTTTTACAGAATTAAACTTCGACACTGTGCTTCCTAAGTTTTATTATAGGTGTCAAAAGATGATCATGGAACAAATAAATATATTTTCAAGGCAGCAGATGATCACTGAAAACTCTTCAACAAACATGGGTGAGGAATACTTTGCAGCACTGTGTGCAGTTCTGGTCACCTTGCCCTCAGGAAAGATATCAATATGATTGAAAGAGTACAGAGAAAACTTACATGGATGTTGCTGGGACTTGAGCACCTGAGTTACAGGGAAAGGTTGAATAGGTTAGAAATCATTCTCTGAATTTATTACCTGGAGCGTAGCTGAATGGCGGCATTTGATAGAGGAATACAACATAATGAGGGGTATAGACAGGGCAAATGCAAGCAGGCTTTTGACACTTAAGTTGGGTGAGAGTAGAACTAGGGGTCATAGGTTACCTGGGATAACCAGAGGGTGAAAGGTGAAATATTTAAAGAGAATCTGAAGGGGACTCCATCACTCAGAAGGTGGTGAGAGTGTAGATGAGCTGCCAGTGGAAGTAGTGGATACGGGTTTGATTTCAACAATTAGGAGAAATTTCTGTAAGTACATGGTCGGGAGGGTTATGGAGGACAATGGTCCAGGAGCAGGTTGGTGGGACTAGACAGAATTGACACAGACTAGTTGGGCTGAATGGCCTGTTCCTGTGCTGAAGTTCTCTGTGACTCTCTCTGGACAATGAAGATACATACATCAGGATGCTCTTCATTGAGTGAAGCTCTGCATTCAATGCCATCACCCCTGCAAAACCAATCAATAAGCTCCAAGATCTCGTCCTCAATCCCTCCTTGTGTAATGGATCTGCGATTTTCTCACTTGCAGACCCCAGTCAGTTCAGATTGGCAACAGCATCTCCTCTACAATCACCATCAGCATTGGTACACCACAAGGTTGTGTGCTTAGCCTCCTGCTCTATTTGCTTTACTTATGAATGTGAGGTGAAGTACAGCTCCAAGGCTATATTTAAGTTTGCTGATGACACTGTTGTTGGCCAAATCAAAGGTGGTGACAAATCAGCATCTAGGAGGGAGATCTGGTTGAAAGATGCCACAGCAACAACCTCCCACTCAACATCAGCAAAACCAAAGAGCAGATTATTGATGGCAAGAGCAGGAAAATGGGGAGTCCTTGAGCCACTCCTCATTGGCGATCAAAGGCGAAGAAGGCCAGGAACTTTAAATTCTTCGGCTTTATCATTTCAGAGGATCTGTCCAGTGCCATTACAAAAACTGGCATGGCAGCACCTCTACTTTCTTAGAAGTTTGCAAAGATTCGGCATTTTATCAAAACTTTTGACAAACTTCTATAGATGTGCAATGGAGAGTATACTAGCTGGTTGCATCACGGCCTGGTATGGAACTGCCAATGCCCAACATTGGAAAAGCCTACAAAAAGGAGCGGATGCAGCCCAGACTATCACAAGTAAAGCCCTCCACACCATTGAGCACATCTACAAGGAGCGCAACATCCGTCATCAAGGACCCCCAGCATCCAGGCCATGCTCTCTCTCGCTTCTGCCATCAAGCAGGAGGTACAGAAACCTTCGGTCCCACAAGACCAGCTTCAGGAACAATTATTACCCTTCAACCATCAGGCTTCTGGACCACTGTGGATAACTTCATTCATCTCAACTCTGAACTGACAACACAGTTGGCGGATGGAGTGGAGGTGCTCGATGAAGCTGTCTCCAAATTTACAGTGGGTATCACCAAAGTAGAGGAGGCTGCATTGGGAGCACTGGATACAATAGATGACCTCAGCAGATTTGCAGGTGAAGTGTTGATGCCTCGCCTGGAAGACTGTTTGGGTCCTGAATGGAGGTGAGAAACGTGAATTGGCAGGTGTAGCACTTTGACCGCTTGCAGGGATAAGTGCAGGAAGGGAGATTAATGAGTAGGGATGACTGGACAAGGGACTCACCAAGGAAGTGATCCCTGGAGAAAGGGAGGGAGGGAAAGATATAATTGGTAGCAGGACCCCTTTGGAGATGGTGGAAGTTGTTGAGAATGATGTACGTGGTGCAGAGGCTCATGGGATGGTAGGTAAGAAACAAGACAAATTCTATCACTGTTAAGATGGTTGGAAGATGGGGTGAGCACAGATGTTCAGGAAATAGAGGAGATGCGGTTGAGAGCAACATCAATGGTGGATTGGGAAATGGAGCACACTACTGACCTGTAGTCTCACCAATGTCTTGCACTGTTGTGGAAGTATTGCCCCTTTTTTATATCCATCCTTTTCGTACTAAAGACCAGCATTTCATTCACTGTCATGTTAGCTCCTGTACTTGCTAGCAAGCTATGTGTCCTGAAAAGGACACTGTAACAGCGCTCTGTAGATTCCTTCCTGTTTCTTCACATGAGATTTTCTGGTCAAGGTGACACCGAACTGTAAAGTCCATTGAGATCGTGGCTCAGAGATAGTTGATCTTTAGGTTTACAGGTTAGGGCTTAGGGACACAGATAATGGAGAGTTAGAGGTCAGGCTGGAGTCCAGGTTGGAGCACTCTATGGTCAAAGGCCATTGATCCCCCTGGACTGATGTTGGGTTGGCGGGCACTATTACGAAGACCAGCGATCTGCGTGGCCAATGACCAAGGTCAACAGGACTTGTGGAAGAGGGCTGGTGACACCCCAAGTCAGCGAGCCCCCACGGGTCGGCGGGTCCCGGGATCAGAGTTTTGTGCGGACAGGAGGCACGGGGGTTGGTGATCCCCAGATCAGCGAGCCCTGGGGTCAGAGGTCTGTGCAAGCCTGGAGTTCGGTGTCACGTGATCGATGAGTCCTGCGTTTGGTAGCAAAGACTGAAGACTGAAGGCCAAAGGCAGAAGTTGACAAGTCCAGAAGTTTGTGAGACCACTGGGGGCTGGAGTCTGGAGCCACCAGTAGACCGCAGGTGTGTGGGTGGGAGGGAGAAAAGGGGTTTGTTTTGCTGTTGTTTTGTTGTCATTGCTTGTGTTGTTCTGCTGAATATTGTGGCCATGACAGACTGGTGCTGGAATGTGTGGTGACACCTGCAGGTGACCCCCAACTGTTCATTAGGTTGCAAACACGAAGAAATCTACAGATGCTGGAATTTCAAGCAACACATATAAAAGTTGCTGGTGAACACAACAGGCTAGGCAGCATCTCTAGGAAGAGGTACAGTCGGCGTTTCGGGCCGAGACCCTTCGTCATGACTACCTGAAAGAAGAGCTAGTAAGAGATTTGAAAGTGGGAGGGGGAGGGGGAGATCTGAAATGATAGGAGAAGACAGGAGGGGGAGGGATGGAGCCAAGAGCTGGACAGGTGATTGGCAAAAGGGAAATGAGAGGATTATGGAACGGGAGGCCCAGGGAGAAGGAAAAGGGGGAGGGGAGAAGCCCAGAGGATGAGCAAGGGGTATAGTCAGAGGGACAGAGGGAGAAAAAGGAGAAAGAGAAAAAGAATGTGTGTATATAAATAAATAAATAACGGATGAGGTACGAGGGGGAGGTGGGGCATTAGTGTACCCCATCCGTTATTTATTTATTTATATACACACATTCTTTTTCTCTCTCTCCTTTTTCTCCCTCTGTCCCTCTCACTATACCCCTTGCCCATCCTCCCTTGTCTTTTTCCCCGGGCCTCCTGCCCCATGATCCTCTCATATCCCCTTTGCCAATCACCTGTCCAGCTCTTGGCTCCATCCCTCCCTCTCCTGTCTTCTCCTATCATTTTCGATCTCCCCCTCCCACTTTCAAATCTCTTATTAACTCTTCCTTCAGTTAATCCTGACGAAGGGTCTCGGCCTGAAACGTCGACTGTACCTCTTCCTAGAGATGCTGCCTGGCCTGCTGCGTTCACCAGCAACTTTTATGTGTGTTCCTTGTTCATTAGGTTGTGTTGGTTGTTAACACAAACCACACATTTCACTAGTTGTTTTGATGTTTGTTGTTCAGTCATTAAGTCGAGTCCGACTCTTCGTGACCTCGTGGACCGTTGGGTTTTCATGGCAAGAATCGGAAGTAGGTTGCCAGGCCTTTCTTCTGCACAGATACTGCTGCTGCCCAGGTTGGGACCCGGCTGGGTTTGAACTCGGGTCCATCTGCCTTGAAGCCCAGTGCTGATGCCACTACACCAGCAGCTGGCCTGTTTGATATATATGTGATAATAAATCAATCTGAATTTGAATCGACATCTCTGTATTGTCGAAGGAACTGTCTCTGAAGCTCTGACTTAAGACCTGTATGTCTCCATTTCTGTGGAACTGTTCCTGTGGTAATCCAGTGAAAAATCATTTTTATTCCATTGATAAACAACTGGGAATCAATATGTGTGGAACTGCCAGTTCCTGAAGTTGGTATGCGTGGGAGCCATAGCGCACTAGGAGTCAGTAAACCAGTTTCTATGCCCTTGGGCACGAGTGCTAATCCACATCTGTCTATCCAAGTGTTGCTGATTCCTGACTTTCACAATGTGTATGCATACTTAGTGTACAATAATACTGATTTTTATCCCAGTGACTGCCCCTATGGGACTAATCTCCTGCTCTCCGACCCAGCACTCAATCTCTGGAAGGTCACTCGATATCTGAAACAATGCACAGACAGCTGTCACAGTGGAACAGACAGCTGTTGTGCCGGAACATCAGGACAACAGCTAGTATATTGGAAGCTGCTACCACCTCAGAGTGGAAATCTGGCCTATCAGAGCAATGATCAGTCTGCAGTCAATGGGTTACTATATAGTGCAGTCCTGAGGCAGAAGATGGTAGCCACTGTGACCAATGATGGCCATTGTGGTATGATTCTGGCATGAGTCAGTGCTTCTGTGAGGTGATAAAATGCTGTCCATCTGAGAACATCAGCATTTTCAATCTACTCCCAAACCCCTCGTCTACTCTCACCCATTTGGAAAGTGCAGCAGGCCACCTGCACACTCCCGCAGAGAGAGAACAGGCTTCCACCAGTCTGCAAACAACACTGCTCCCAAACTACAGGGCCAGAAAGATAACGTGGAAAACTGCTCTGTTACGGAAGCTTTTGTGTGATTGTAAACTGTAACTGTGTAAATTTCACTGATTACAGCCTTTACCTAGTTCTGGTAATTGTGGACTGCTAGCATCTGGCCTCACTGGAGTATGTGATAGTGTGAGAAGGACTGCTATGGGGAGAGGAACAGCACGTGTGTAATAGTGTGTCATCTTCAGACTGCATTCAATGCACATGCATGACCTTACTGGTAATGTAAACGTAAGCTTACTGTGATAAGTTAGCAGCCAAGAGAATGCTCAAAATAATTTCTTTATACACCTGTAGGCTGCTTATGTAGAAAGAAAATAACCAGAAGTGGTGGCCTCAGTTAGTTACAAGCATGTAGATTTCAAATGCAAGGAAATCACATTATGGTGGTGTGTGTCACAGGGATTGCATCTTCTCCCCAAGCATAGGCAGTGGATTATTCTGCCTTGGAAATGTCTGTGTCATTATGCCTTGTGGAGCATTGAGGCTCACAGTTCCTCATTGGAGAGAGGCTTGGTTTTCTGAGCTGTGCGTCAATATGTTTGAAAGCACTGATGTGACATAATTATCAGCATTCAGTGTTTGAGGGACAACTGGCAGCATAATCGTTCCCACAGATCAAACTAAAAGTAATGGAGAGGAGCATTCAACCCATAACATCTCCCAGTGAAATTACAATTCAGTCCCATTCCCCTCGCATATTTCCCTGTAATGCTGCATCTTACTCTCTCTTATTTACCCACTGTCTCTTAATTACCCTTACTTACCCACACTGGAGGTAAGTTACATCAGCTAATTAATCTATAATGCACACGAAAAGGACATGCGGGCAATTTGACATAAAAGCAGAGGGTGCTGGAAAAACTCAGAGAAAGAGCTTCTAGTCTGGGATCATTCACTGGACTGGGACATTTCACAAGGAGAATCTGCAAACTGCACACGAGCAACACCTGAGGTCAAGGTAGAGCTCAGATCTCTGGAGCTACAAGCCAGCAATATCTTATCCACAGTGGTACCTGTTATCATGTCAAAGGCACATTCCAGAAGAGCTGTGACCTGCTGAAGTCCAGCATTCATTCTGCAGCTCCCTTTAGTACATCCCCAAGAAAGTTACGTTGTCAATCTGAGATTACACAGTGTTTGTGGGAATCAGTTACTGAAGACTGCAGAAGAGGATAGTGCACTGTGATGAAATAGCTCTTCTGTCCACTGTTTGTGTCCACCAGCTAAGGCAACCACCCAGGGCTACTCAAAAGTCTGCAAGTATTGTAAAATGCAGCAAAAAGACATATGAAGTAAATATGAAGTTTGGAGACAGTGGATGAAGAGCTGGGAGAGAAGAAATGTACACAATACTCCATGTATGATCTCTCCAATGACTTGTACAGTTATAGCATGATAATACCCTAAGACGTAGGAGCAGAATTAGGCCATTTTGCCCATCAAATCTACCCCTCTATTTATTATCCTTCTCAACCCCATTCTCCTCATAACCTTTGACACCCTTACTAATCAAGAACCTATCCACCTCCAC
Organism: Mobula birostris; assembly: GCF_030028105.1. Lineage (NCBI taxonomy): Eukaryota > Metazoa > Chordata > Chondrichthyes > Myliobatiformes > Myliobatidae > Mobula > Mobula birostris. The sequence continues at coordinate 101,788,889 of NC_092381.1, forward strand.
CTTAAATGTACCCAATGACTTGGCCTCCATAGTCGTCTGTGGCAATGAATTCCACAGATTCACCACCCTCTGTCTAAGAAATTCCTCCTCATCTCTGTTGTACAGGAATGTGCTTCTATTCTGAGGCTGTGGCCTCTGGTCCTAGGATCTTCCACTATAGGAAACGTTCCTTCTGCATCCACTCTATCCAGGCCTTTCAATGAGATTCCCTCATTCTTCTGAACTCTGGTGAGTACAGACCCAGAGCCCTCAAACACTCCTCATTCACTAACCCTTTCATTCCTAGGAATATTCTCATGAATCTCCTCTGGACCCTCTCCAATGCTAGAATATTCTTTCTTAGATAAGAGGCCCAAAACTGCTCACTATACAGTACTCCAAGTGAGGTCTGACCAATACCTTATAAAGTCTCAAAACTACATGCTAGCAGACAAGATGTCACCACTCTATTACTCAGTGCCTGAGTAACGAAAGCAAGCATACCAAACACCTTCCTCACCAACTTGTCTACCTGTGTCACCACATTCAAAGAGTATGTACCTTTCTTTGTTCTAAAATTATCTTTAGGGTCCTAGTGTTTACCAGGCCCTGGAGACTTACTAACCTTTATGACATATAGCAACTCCTCTTTTTAATACTAAGATGTTCCAGAATTTCATCATTCCTTGCCCTAAGCTATCTGTCTACTTGGTGAATACAGCAATATTAATATATGCCATTGCCCACATCTCCAGCTCCCATTGTCTTTTCCTGTTACACCCTCCCCCCACCTTAACATACTTACACAAGCTTTGGAATTGAACTTAACCTTGTCTGCCAATGATATTTCATGGCCCTTTATGTCCTCCTAATTCCTGAGGATCCTGTATCAACACATTCCAGGTGAAACACCTACCTTGTTTGTAGTTACACTTCTCTGTCCCTGACCAGGTGACTTCATAACTGAAGAGCTATGAGCATCTCCTGGATGAAATTGTCCAGGTGACGCTCCTCCTCTGAAGGTAGTTTAGGCTGCAGTCCAACACCCTGAGCTGATGCTCCTTAGGAAGCATGCTGTTGCCGTGAGCAGTTGCTGGGTTTCACCAACCTCCTGTACCGAGCTGGCCAATTAAACAGCAGGGATACAACCAATGCGAAGGACTCCAATCAGCTATGTTTTCAGTTTGTTTACATTTCTGTTTACTACACAGGTAGTGTGTTTTTGTCTAACTAAATTGCCACAGAGTATTGGAGTCATGCAGCACAGAAACATTCCTTTCAGCTGAATCCGTTCATGTTGACCAAAATACCCATCTCAGTACGACCCATTTGTTTGGCCCATGTTGCACAACCATTTCTGTGCATGTGCCTAACGTACCCACCTCAACCACTTCCTCTGGTAGCTCATTTCATATCCTGACCACTGACCTCTTGGTGAAAACGTTGCCCCTCAGGTTCCTATTAAATCCCCCCCCCCCCCACTCACCTTAAACCTCTGACCTCCAGTTCTTGATTTCCCAACCCTTGGCAAAAGACCTTCCATTTCATACACGTCGAAAAGATAACCCTTCATTCTCCTATGCTCCAATGAGTAATGTCCCAGCTTATTCACCCTCTCTCAGTAACTCAGTCCCCCAGTCCTGGCAGCATCCTTGTAAATTTCCTCTGCACTCTTTCCAATTTAATAACATCGTTCTCATAGCTGGGTGACAAAACCTGAACATGATTTCCAAATGAAGCCTCACAGGTGTCTTATATAACTTCAACAAACACGCCCCTTCTATACTCATTGTCCTGACTGGTGAAGGACAGAATGCCAAAAGCCTGCTTCACCACCCTATCTATCTGTGACATCACTTTCAGGGCAGTTTGCCAGATCCCCCCGCTCTGCTGCACTGCCCATGGCCCTGCAGTTCACTGTGAGTCTGACTCTGATTTGTCTTACCAAAATGCACACCACATTCTTATCAAATTAAATTCCATTTACCACTTCTCAGACCACTAATCCAGCTGATTGAGGTCCTTCTGTAAATCTGATAACTATCTTCACTGTCAACAATAGAACCTATCTGTGCCATCTGCAGATTTACTAACCACACCTTCTGCATTCCCAACTAAATCATTGCTAGCGATGACAAGTAGCAATGGGTAGGCACACCACTAGTCACAAACATTGAGTCCAAAATCAGCCTTCCACCATCACCCATTGCTCCCCACCATCAAGCCAATTATGCAATTAGAGCCAATCAAACCAATAACACAACCCCTTCGCTACTCCAGTACATTCATGACCACGTGGGTAGATTCTGCTCTGACTCCATCTACAAGATTGCAGATCTCATGTTATCAGCTGTATCCCACATAGTGATGAGTCAGAGTACATCAAGGAGACAGAGAACTTCGTGACAACAGCCTTTTCCTCAATGTCAACAAAACAAAAGAGCTGGTCATTGACACCAGAAAAAGGAGGGGTGGGGGGAGGCTGTGTACATGCTCCTATCTATGCAACACAAACAAATGCTGGATGAACTCAGCAGACCAAGCAGCATCTATAGAGAGGAGTAAACAGTTAACATTTTGGGCCAAGACCCTATGCTCCTATCTACGTCAACAGTGCTGAGGTTCAGAGCTTCAAGTTTCTAGGTGTGGACATCACCAATAGCCTGTCCTAGTCCAATCTCGTTGATGTCACAGCAAAGAAAGCTCACCAACACCTCAGGAGGCTAAAGAAATTTGGCATGTCTCCATTGACTCTTAAAAATTTCTATCCAGGCATTCTGCCTGGCTGCATAACGGCTTGTAATGGGAATTGCTCTGCATGTGACTGCGAGAAACTGCAGAGAGTTGTGATCACAGCTGAGCACGTCACAGGAACCAACCATCCCTGGATGGACTCAGAACACACTCCTCAATGCAATAATGCAGCCAGCATAATCAAAGACCTCACACACCCTGGATGTTCTCCCTTCTCTCTCTCATCCCATGGAAGATAAAAAAAATGTCTGGAAGCACATAACACCAAGCTCAAGGACACTTTCTATCCCAGCATTATCAGACTCCCGAATGGATCTCTTGAATGATAAGCTGGAACCTTGGCCTCACAATTTACTTCGTTACAATCTTACAGATTATCTCTTACCTGCACTGCACCTTTTTGGTAGCTTTTACACTTTATTCTGCATTAGAAGTATAGAAACATACAGCACAATACAGCCCCTTTGGCCCACAAAGCTATGCCGAACATGTCCCTACCTTAGAACTACCTAGGCTTTACCCATAGCCCTCTATTCTTCTAAGCTCCATGTAGCCATCCAGGAGTCTCTTAAAAGGCCTTATTGTTTCTGCCTCCACCACCACCACCGGCAGCCCATTCCACACACTCACCACTCTCTGCGTAAAAAAACTTACCCCTGACATCGCCTCTGTACCTATTTCCAAGCACCTTAAAACTATGCCCTCTCGTGCTAGCCATTTCAGCCCTGGGAAAAAGCCTCTGACTATCCGCACAATCAATGCCTCTCATTATCTTGTACACCTCTACCAAGTCCCCTCTCATCCTCCATCACTCCAAGGAGAAAAGGCTGAGTTCATTCAACCTGTCTTCATAAGGCATACTCCTCAATCCAGGCAACATCCTTGTAAATCTCCTCTGCACCCTTTCTAGGGTTTCCACATCCTTCCTGTAGTGAGGCGACCAGAATTGAGCGCAGTACTCCAAGTGGGGTCTGACCAGGGTCCTATATAGCTGCAACATTACCTCTTGGTTCTTAAACTGAATCTCATGGTCGCTGAAGGCCAATGCACCATATGCCTTCTTAACCACAGAGTCAACCTGCGCAGCAGCTTTGAGTGTCCTATAGACTCGGACCCCAAGATCCCTCTGATCCTCCACACAACCAAGAGTCTTACCATTAATATTATATTCTTCCATCATATTTGACCTACCAAAATGAACCACCTCACACTTATCTGGGTTGAACTCCTTCTGCCACTTCTCAGCCTAGTTTTTCATCCTATCAATGTCCCGCTGTAACCTCTGACAGCCCTCCACACTATCCACAACACCCCCAACCTTTGTGTCATCTGCAAATTTACAAACCCATCCCTCCACTTCCTCATCCAGGTCATTTATAAAAATCACAAAGAGTAGGGGTTCCAGAACAGAGCCCTGAGGCACACCACTGGTGACCAACCTCCATGCAGAATATTACCTGTCTACAACCACTCTTTGCCTTCTGTGGGCAAGCCAGTTCTGGATCCACAAAGCAATGTCCCCTTGGATCCCATGCCTCCTTGCTTTCTCAATGCATTGTTACTGTTTTCCCTGATTCTAGCTCAACGCGCCATGTAATGATTTGAACTGCTTGAACAGTATGCAGGACGACGAGTCCTTGCTGGTGTTTGGGAGTAGGAGGTTGAAATGGTTTTGGCATGAAGTGGATGGGCTGAAGGGCCTGTTTCTGTGACAAGCTTTTCAATGTATCCTGGAACCTGTGACAATAATAAACCAATGGCAATACAATCTAACCCACAGGAGCTTCCTGCTTTCGTTCTCTTTTCCTTATAAATCCCTGGATCATACAATCTTGTAAAGCATTCGCAACCTCCCCACCCACACTCACATGCAGCCAGGTTAGTGTGCTCCAGCATGCTCTTTCATATTGTGTTATTCCACCTCTATTGTCTCATCTTGTTTCTGCCAAAGTGAATCAGTTCACAATTCTCTGAATTATATTTCAGCTCCCACTTATCTACCCACTCTGCCTGTCTCCTTGTCTCTTCTTGCAGTCTATCACTACACTGCACGTAGCTTAACTTTCCAAATCCTGATGTTTTTGTAGGTTTGGGACGAAAACCCTGCTTGTCCTGGCAAAATCACTAATGCACATCAGAACATAAGACAGGGTCCCTGTAGATCTTCACTCTCTGTTATACAACACAGACCCAGAATCTTCACTTTTTGTCATCCCCCAAGAGCAGTGATTGTCAGTTATCTGGCATTCACCAGACCCCAGTCTCCTTCGTTATCTGTCACCCCCATAGACCACAACCCCAGTGACATCCACTGTCTGACATATCCCATTGAGCACATGTCAACAACCATAACTATCAGTCATCCCCCACTGACCACACCCTGTGTGAACCCCACTGATCACACCGTGGGGCCATCGTCATTCCATCTGCCCCCTGTATTCTCCCGGTTTTCTCCATTAACCACACCGCTGTGCCCTTTACACTCTTCAATCTCCCATGACCCAGATGCAGTCTATTTGCCATCTGTCCTAGTCCAACTGCCCAAACAGCAGGGACCTTTCCTGCCTGCCTTCCCTCATTGACCACACACAGACCATTCCTCACTAACCACATCCCGGGATGGTCACTGCCTGCTTTCCCACAAGGACCACAGGCTGGCAACCTTCACTGTCTGTCATTGATCCCTCATTGACCATCGCCCCGGACGGTCACTGTCTACTTTCCCAGAATGACCTTCATTGTGGATCAACCATAAAATCAAAAGACCATAGTACATAGGAGCAGAATTAGGCCATTCAGCCCATTGAGTCTGCTCTGCCATTCCATCATGGCTGATTTACTGTATTATCCATGTCAACCCAATTCTCCTGCCTTCTCCCCATAACATTTGAGGCCGTGATTAATCAAGGACCTATCAACCTCCACTTTAAATATACTCTAAGACCGTGCTTCCATAGTGGTCTGTGGCAATGAATTCCACAGATTCATCACCTTCTGGCTAAAGAAATTCCTCCTCATCTCTGTAGTAAATGGATGTCCTTCCCTTCTGAGGCTGCATCCTCTGGTCCTAGACTCACCCACTACAGGGAAGTCCATCCTCTTCACATCAATTCTCCCAATCTCCCAATCTGTTTAAGTCCTTCTGCAGACTCTCTGCTTCCTCAACATTCCCTGCCCCTCCACCTATCTTTGTATCATCTGCAAACTTGGACACAAAGCCAATAATTCCTTCATCCAAATTATTGACATATAACGTGAAAATAAACAGACCCAATATCAACCCCTGCGGAACACCACTATTCACCCGCAACTAGCCAGAAAAGACTTTACTTCTTTACCTCTTGCCAGCCAGTCAATCTTCTCTGCATGCTAGTATCTTTCCTGTAATACCATGGTTTCTTATCTTGTTAAGCAGCCTGTCAAGGTACCTGTCAAAGGCCTTCTGAAAATGCAAGTAAGCAACATCCACCGACTCTCCTGTGTCTATCCTGCCTGTTATTTCCTCAAAGAATTCCACCAAGTACCCCAAAACCACATCCTTAACAATTGACTCCAACATCATCCCAACCACTGAGGTCAGACTAGCTGGCCTATAATTTCCTTTCCTCTGCCCCCCTCCCCTCCATTCTTAAAGAGTGGAGTGACATTTGCTATTTTTCTGTCCTCCGGAACCATACCTGCAGGATCTTAACTGCCTGCCAAACCCATGAACCTCAACACTCAAAGGACCTTCACTGTCATTAATTCCTCATTGACCACATACCTGGGATGATCCCTGTGTGCTTTCCCAGAATGACCACATGCAGGAGATCTGCATTGTAAATCATCCTCCACTGACCACATCATAAAAACATTCAGTCTACCATCTCCCATGGACCAAGACCTCCTCTGTCGTAATCCTTCAATGACCACACTCGTATGACCTCAATCGACTGTTATCCCCATTTCACCAGATCCCCAAGACCTTCACTGCTGACATCCCACCTGGAGTGCACCTCAAAGAATTTTACAGTCTGTGATCCCTAATTGACCACAGGCATGAGGCCCTAACTGCCAATCATCCCTCTTTGATCACACTTTGTGGATCTTCACTGTCTATGACTTCCAATTGATAATACACTGAGGACTGATACTGTCTTCCGCCACTGACCATAGACTGGGGTCCTTTACTGTCTGCCATTCCCCAGTGACCAGAGTCTGCTGATCTTCACTGTCTTGTTTCCCCAGGGCAACTGTTATAGTTCTTTGGCCCATTCACATTTTTGAACAGAATGCAGTTAAAATGCTCTAGTTTTCCAGCACCTGTCCTATATCTCGCGAGGATTGGAAAATTCTGATCATCCCCTATAGCCCCCAATCTGTCTCCCTCACTCAACCTGGGAGGCATCCAACGTTGGCCAGATATGACATGTTCACTTCAAGTACAGCCTATTTTTGAGTTTTGCTTTACTCCTTTTAATTTTGACACTCTCCTGTTGCTTGGTAAAGATCAGTACATATGTACATCCAGTATTCCAGCTAGTTTAGAAATATCTTCTTTATTCATAATTGTACCTAAACAAGGATTAGTTTAGTAGGGCATTTAATTACTAGTTTAATTAGTTTGCACAACATTGTGGGCTAAAGGCCATGCTCCTGTATTGTACTTTGACATGCTGTATGTTCTTACAAATGTTCTCCGACTGCCTACCAACAGGTAGCTTCTACCCGCTGTTATAAGACTATTGAACGTCCCCTGGTGCAATAAAATGGACTCCTAACCTCACAATCTACCTCGTTAAGGTCTTGTCTTTTACAGCACTTTCTCTGTAACTGTAACACTTTATTCTGAATTCTGCTATTGCTTTTCTCTTGTATTACCTCGATATACTTAAAGATCTGTGTGGATGGCAGCAAAACAATGTTTTCCCAATGTACCCTTGGTACGTGACAATAAGAAACTAACTTTCTAATGACAGACCCACTGAACTCATGGGATTATTCATGTTAAAGGTCAAAGTTCAAAGTAAGTTTATGATCAAAGTACATATATATCACTATATACTATCCTGAGATTCATTTTCTTCTAGTCATGCACAGTAGAACAAAATTGCAATAAAATCGATGAAAAATTACACATAAATGAAGACTAACAAGCAACCAATGTGCAAAAGAAGATATACTGTAAAAATGAAAAAATAATAATATTAATTATCTAAAAATACAAACAAACAAATAAATACGTAATACTGAGTTGTAGAGTCCTTGAAAGTGAGTTCATAGGTTGTGGAATCTGTTCAATGTTAAGGTGAGTGAAGTTATCTGCACTGGTTCGGGAGCCCGATGGTTGAAGTGAAGGGATATGGGGAGAAGGCAGGAAAAGGGTACTGATTGTGGATGGTCAGCCATGATCACAGTGAATGGTGGTGCTGGTACGAAGGGCTGAATGGCCTACTCCTGCACCTATTGTTCATTGTCTATTGTCTATCGAAGGGTATTTTCTGTTCCTGAACTTGGTGGTGTGGAACCGAAGGCTCCTGTACTGCCTTCCTGATGGCAGCAACAAGAAGAAAGCATGGCCTGGAGGATGATGGTGGTCATTCTTCTCTTTTTCATTTTCCCTACAGCTTTTCGCTTTAGCCAGACTTTCACTCAAGCTGTTCACCGACCTGCATCATTTCTGCCTTATTCTGAGCTAAGGAGCTCAGGCTTGCTTTATTTCTCTTTAATCTGTGTGGGCATGTACATCGCCTGCGTGTAAAAAATCTCCACTTTGAAAGTCATTCATTTCCTTATTATATTTCTACTTGTCACTATTCTGCTTTAGTCTCAGTTAGTTTTGTTTAAATTCTGTCTGAGTTATCTACAACTCAATGGCGTGGATACTTTTAGATATTTTAGGTATCCCCATTTATTGTCCTACTTCCTCCCCCTCCACCCTCCTGATCCTCTGGTCCTTTAGTCTTCCCATGTTAGTCCCTTTTTTCCACGCTCTCCCCAGCCCTCCTTTACCCTTCTTTATCCCTTTCCATCTCCTGAATCCTTCCATCCACTTCACACACAGGTCTTGCCCCCAATCCCTCACGTGGTTCCAAGGGTTGTTTATCTTGACCCTGATGATTTCCTTTCTCACCTCCTTTACATCAAGTGTTCAGTAGCGTTCCTGTGCATCTAGATGGGGTAGAGTTTGTCAACTGTGTTCAGGAAAGTTTTATAGATGGGGTAGAGTTTGTCAACTGTGTTCAGGAAAGTACGTTGAAGTCCCAATGAGAGGACATGCAATACTGGGGAATGAGACAGGGCAGGTGACAGATGTTTGTGTAGGGGAACACTTTGCATCCAGTGATCACAATGCCATTAGATTCAAAGTAAATATGGGAAAAGGTAAGCCTGGTCTACGGGTTAAGATGGTATCAGAAATGATCTGGCAAGTGTGGATTGGGAGAGGCTGTTTCCTGGCAAAGGTGTACTTGGTAAGTGGGGGCCTTCAAGAGTGAAATTTTGAGGGCACAATGATTGTATGTGCCTGTCAGAATGAAGGGTAAAGACAACAAGTGTAGAGGACCTTGGTTTCTAAGGCCCTGGTTAAGAGAAAAAAGGAGGTGCAAAGCAGGTATAGGCAGGTAGGAACAAATGAGCTGCTACAAAAAGTGCTTAGGACAGAAATCAAGAAGGTGAAAAGAAGAGATGAGGTTGCTATAGAAGACAAGGGGAAGGAAGAATCCTAAGGGATTCTACAGATATGTTAAGAGCAAAAGGATTGTACGAGACAGAATTTGTCCTCTGGAAGACCAGAACGGAAATCACTGTGCGGAGCCAAAACAGGTGGGGGAGATCTTAGATTTTTTTTGCATCTGTATTTATTCAGGAGGTGGACACAGAGTCTATTGAAGTGAAGCAAAGTGGCATCAGCTTCATGGACCCTTACACGTTACAGAAGAAGAGGTGTTTGCCATCTTGAGGCAAATCAGGGCCTGACAAGGTATGGGAGGCAAGAGCAGATATTGCAAGGGCCCCAACAGAGATATTTAAATAATACTTAACAACAGGAGAGGTTCCGGCAAATTGGAAGAGAGCCAAAGTTGCTCTACTGTTTAAAAAGTCTCTAAGCATAAACTAGGAATTTACAGGCCAGTGAGTCTGACATCAGTTGTGGGAAAGTTATTGGAAGGTATTCTAAGGGATCGGATTTATAAGTATTTGGATGGACATGGACTGATTAAGAATGGTCAGCCTGGCTTCGTTCATGGGAGGTCATGTCTAACTAATGTTATAGAGTTTTTTGAGGAAGTTACCAGCAAAGTGGATGAAGGCAAAATAGTGGATGATGTTTACATGGACTGTAGTAAGCCATTTTATCAGGCCCCGCATGGGAGGTTGGTCAAGAAGGTTCAGTCACTCAGCATTCAAGATGAGGTAGTAAACAGGATTAGACATTGGCTTTGTGGCAGAAGCCAGAGAATGGTAGTAGAGGTTTGCCTTTCTCTCTAGTGACTAGAGGAGGCCTGTGGCTAGTGGTGTGCTACAGAGATAAGTGCTGGGTCCTTTGTTGTTGTCATCTGTATCAATGACCTGGATAAGAATGAAGTCTGATGTCTGATGAAATTGATGTTGGATTTTGACCCTAAATGTTGACAATTCCTTTCCTCCACAGATGCTACTTGACCCACTAAGTTCCTTCAGCAGATTATGTTTTCTACCTTAGTCTGTTGTGACATGGAAGTTGTCCGTCCTCTAGTTTATTGACGTTCTATTTCAGATTACCCAATACCTTTCTCTCACCGGTCAAGATGATCACTGCTCTCCAAATGTTCTCCCATTTATTGGCCATCCCTGTCCCAGATACAATGACACCTCCTTCTATAATGAGCCAAAACATTCTTATCAAGGAAGTTCTCCTGGACATACTTTAGGGAGTCTTCTCCTCCTTGAGCTCTCAGGTGGGGAAATTATCTCAATTAAACCAAAGGTTATGACTTTAGTCCCTGAAATGTGGGAGAATGAGGGGAGAATTGATAGAAATATACAAACTTATGAAGAGTATAGATAGGGTAAATGCAAACAGGCTTTTTTTTCACTGAGGTAGGGTGACACTTAGCCAGCTGATGGCACAGTGACATCAGCGCCGGACTCCGGAGCGAAGGTTCCCGAGTTCAAACCTAGTCGGGCTGCTCCCGGGCACGCTTTCCATCCGTGCCAGGTTGAATGTCGAGCTCACAACCCGGCCTCATAAAAAAAAACTGCGCTGTGAGAAGGATGTGGGGGGCCACTCACAGAATCTTTCCTCCAAGACAACCACTTGAAATGTGGTCGCTGAGGCTCTGGCAAAGTATGGCACACAAAAAAGGGTGACACTTGAACTAGAAGTCATGGGTTAAGGGTGAAAGGTGAAATATTTAAGGGGAACATGAGGGGAAACCTCTTCACTGAGAAGGTGATGTGTGTGTGGAATGAGCTGCCAGTGGAAGTGGTGGATGCAGTTTCAATTTCAACATTTAAGAGAAGTTTGAATGAGTGGGAGGGTATTGGCAGCTATGTCCCAGATGCGTGTCCCAGGCAGAATAATAGCTTGGCACGGATTGGATGGTCGAAGGGCTGTTTCTGTGCTGTACAGCTCTATGACTATAATACTGAGCTATTATTACACCATCTCCAACTCAGTATTTGGTGATCTCCAGAAGATCCCAGTGCTGTGATAACTCATTTCTGGTTTACACCCCACAGTAGCAAGGCGGTTAGTGTGACGCTATCACAGTTCAGGGCATTCCAGAGTTCAGAGTTCAATTCCAGTGCCATTTGAAAGGAGTCTGTACGTTCTCCTTCTGACCACGTGTGTTTCCTTTGGGTGTTCCAGTATCCTCCCATAGTCCCAACATGTATTGGTTAGTAGGTTAATTGGTCATTGTAAATTTTCCTGTGATTAGGCTAGGATTAAATAAATGGGCTGTGGTGCAGCTTGTTGGGCCGGAAGGGCCCGTTCCATACTGTATCTCTAAATCAATAAATAACTTGAAACCAAATGGGTTCTGCAATTGACTTCTCCAGGACATCCTCTGTCTAACATTGTAGTACTTTTCTTAATTAGTACTTACTTTCTTGTTTCCTTCCTTATCTTTTCTAAGCACTTCATACCAAGAATATTAAGTGCCCTGTTCTACCTATTTTGAGTCATAGACTCATTACAGCACAGAAACAGCCCCTTTGGCCCATCTAGTCTGTGCTGAACCATTTAAACTGCCTACTCCCATCGACCTGCACTGAAACCATAGCCCTCCATACCTATCCTTGCACCTGTCCAAACTTCTCTTAAATGTTGAAGTTGAGTTTGCATGCATCACTGATCCACATTCTCACGACCCTCTGAGTGAAGAAATTTCCCTTCATGTTTCCCTTACACTTTTCACCTTTCAGCCTGAACCCATGACCTCTGGTTGTGGTCCCACCCAACTTCTGTGGAAGGGCTTATTTCTGAGCAAGATTCCAGTTTTTGCAACTATATTATACACTCAGTGGCCACTTTATTAGGTACATGAGTACACCTGCTCGTTAATGCAAACATCTAATCAGCCAAACATATGGCATAAAAGCATGCAGATGTGGTCAAGGGGTTCAGTTGTTGTTCAGACTAAATATCTGAATGGGGAAGAAATGTGTTCTAAGTGACTTTGACCATGGAATGACTGGTGGTGCTAGACAGGGTTGTATGAGTATTTCAGAAACTGCAGGTCTCCTGGAATGTTCATGCAAAATCGTCTCTAGAGTTTACAGAGAATGGTGCATGAAACAAAAAACACCAAGTGAGCAGTAGTTCTGTGGGTGAAAACGTCTTGTTAATGAGAGAAGTCAGAGGAGAATGGCCAGACTAGTTCAAGCTTGCAGGAAGGCGACAATAACTCAAATAATCATGTGTTACAACAGTGATGTGCAGAAGAACATCTTTAAGCATACAACATGCCATACTTCGAAGTAGATAGGCTATAGCAGCAGAAAATCACAAACATACACAAAGGTGGTACCTAATAAAGTGGCACATCCCTTTGGTATGTTTGTGCTTTCTACCCACCAGCCCTATTCACCACACTGTGTCAACACAATCAAGACCTTTCTTTGAGTTTCCTTCAACCACTCTCCATCTGCTTCCACTGAAAGTTATGTTTTCAATTAGTCCCAGGCCCGGGACTCAACACCTCCCTTTTCAAATGGATCCAGGTCTTCCTCGCTAGCAGACCGCAACTAGCCGATCCCTCGTTTAAAAAGGGTAGCAAAGACATGCATAACAGTCTGATCTCCGTGGTGGGGTAGCTCTGAGGGACATGAGCTATCAGAATTCGGATAGACAGAGTCTGCAGGACTTTGTGTGTGGAAAGTTGTGCTTGAGGAACCATCTAGAATTTTTTGAAGAAGTAACCAAAAAGGTAGACGAAATTATTAGCAAGGCCTTCAACAAGGTCACGCATGGTAGACTGGTCTGGAACATTAGGTCTGGCAGGTTAAGTCCCATGGAATCCAAGCAGAGCCAGTTAGGTGGATTCAAAATTGGCCCACGGTGGGAAGTGGTTGAAGGTTGTTTCTCAGAATGGAAGCCGGTGACTATTGCTGTACCACAGGGGTTAGTGACGGGACTGTTGTTATTTCTTATCTTACATGCCAAAGACATTTTGGTCTTCCTAATTTCTTGTTTAGATTCTTTCCTGCTTCCTTTATATTTCTCAATGGCCTTGTCAGATTTCAAGTTATTAAATCTTACATTTGAAGGAAGGCAGTGTCCATCATTAAGGATCCCCACCATGCCTTCTTCACACCGTTACCGTCGGGAAGGAGATACAGGAGCATGAAGGCACACACTCAGTGAACCAGGAACCTCTGCCATCCGTTTTCTAAATGGACATTAAACCCATGAACACCACCTCAATAATTTTTTATTTCTGTTATTTTGCACTACTTATTTTATCTTAACTATATATATATGTCTTAACTATATAGTTTATATAAATACACTTAATGTAACTCAGTTTTTTCCCGATATTTCCTTATCATGTATTTCATTGTACTGCTGCCATAAAGTTAACAAATTTCACAACATATGCCAGTAATATTAAATCTAATTCTGATTTGCTTCCAACAAACTAAACTTACACTATCTCTTGCCATCCAAGGTTCTCAAACCTGGCCTCATCCTCGATCCTCACAGGAGCATGCTGATCCTGAACTCCAACAGTCAATGGAAACTTGAGGAGCAGATGTGTAGAGAAATTGCTCATGATTGTAAGAATAATTAGATTGCACTTTTACTGGGAGATGATAATTTTCTAGTTTTGACTGTTAGGGGTTTATTTGGAGTGGAATTTGTAAAATATGTCCTGGAAAGTTTCCTGAGTCAATATATGGAGGGCCATACTTAAGACGTGCAACACTGGATCTTCTTTAGGGAACAAGGCCAGTAACTGAAGTGGCAATCAGGGAGCACTTTTGCTCTCATGACCGTAATTCTATTGAAGGTAGTGATGAAAAAGTAGAGGTTAGGTCCATAGGTTAGGGAGCAGGGCTAATGATGGGGTTATCAGGCAGGATCTAGCAGCACTGGTCTGGCGGAAGGGAAAGAAACAAATATCAAGTGGGATATCAAGATCCAGCAGCAGTATGTTCCCGTTTTGGGGGAGGATAAACCTGGCAAGTTCAGAGAACCTTCGCTAACAAGGGATATTGAGGCTCTAGTCAAGAAGAAGAAGGTAGCATACATTGGGTTTAGGAGGTCAGGGACAAGTGAATCCCTTGACCATGGCAAAGAGATTAAAAAGACATTTCAGAGGGAAATAAGGAGGGAAAAGAGAGAATATGAGATGGATTTAGGGAAAATCCCAAGAGATTCTATAGCTATATTAGGAAGAGTAGGGTTACCTGTCTTGAGCTGCAGGGGATGGGTGGGATTATAAGGAAGTCAGCAGGAAAGTTGATGAAAGCAAGGCAGTGGATGATGTATAAGTGGACTTTAGTAAGGCTTTTGACAGGGTCCTGCGTGGGAGGTTGGTGAAGAAGATTCCGTTGCTCGGCATTCAAGATGAGGTAGTAAATTGGATTAGTCATTAGCTTTGTGAGAGAAGTCAGAGAATGGTAGCAGATAATTGCCTCTCTGACTGCAGGCCTGTGACTAGTGGAATGCTGCAAGGGTCAGTGCTGGGTCTCTTATTGTTTGCCATCTATATCAACGATCTGAATGATAATGTGGTTAACTGGATCGGCAAATTTTTCGACGACACCGAGGCTGGGGGTCTAGTAGACAAGAAAGACTATCAGAGCTTGCAGTGGGATCTGGACCAGTTGGAAAATGGCTGAACAATGGCAGATGGAATTTAACACAGGCCAGTGTGAGGTATTGCGTTTTCGCAGGACCAACCAGGATAGGTTGCACACAGTGTACAGTAGGCACTGAGGAGTGTGACAGAACAAAGGGATCTGTGATTACAGGTTCATAATTCATTGAAAGTGGTGTCACAGGTAAATAGAGCCATAAAGAAAGCTTTTGAATTTCATAAATGAATGTATTGAGTACAGAAGATGGGATGGGATGTTGGTGAGGCCTAATTTGGAGTGTTGTGTGCAGTTTTGATCACCTACCTTTCAGGAAAGATGTAAACAAGGTTGAAAGAGTGCAGGGAAAATTTTCAAGGATGTTGCCGGCACTGGAGGACCTGAGTTATAAGGAACGATTGAATAGGTTAGGACTGTATTCTTGACAACGCAGAAGATTGAAAGAAGATTTGATAGAGGTATACAAAATTGTGAGGGGTATAGACAGGATAATTGCAGGCAGGCATTTTCCACTGAGGTTGGGTGAGACTATAACTAGAGGCCATGGGTTAAGGGTGAAAGGTGAAAAGTTTAAGGGGAATATGAGAGGAATTTCTTCACTCAAAGGGTTGTGGGGTTGTGGAATGAGCTCCCAGCACAAGCCGTGCATGCAAGTTCAATTTCAACATTTAAGAGAAGTTTGGATAGGTACTTGGATGGCAGGGGTATGGAGGGTTATGGTCCGGATGCAGCTCAATTGGAGTAGGTAGTTTTAATGGTTCAGTATGGACTAGATGGGCCAAAGGGCCTGTTTCTGCGCTGTACTTTTCTATGACTCTTTGACTCATATGGATAAATCCCAAGTGCATCTTCAGAACTTTTTGGGAGTCTAGAGGAGAAAATGTGGAAGCCCTTATGAAAATATTTGCTTCATCATTAGCTCCTGAAGACTGGAGGGAAGCTAATGCTGTTTCCTTGTTTAAAAGGGGTAGCAAGGACACGTTAGAGGACTACAGGCTGGTCAGCCTCCATCAGTGCTGAGAAAGTTACTGAAGGGAATTCTGAGGTTACAGGATGTACTAACGTTTGGTGAGAAAGAGTCTGATTAGAAGTAATCAACATGGCCTTGTGCGTGGAAAGCTACTCTTGATAAACTCTCCAGAATTATTGGAAGAAATAACCAAAAAGGTAGATGAGGATAGGTCAGAGGCTGTTGTCTATTTAGACTTTAGCAAGGTTGGTTACGGTAATCTGGTCTGGAAGTCTTGGTCCCATGAAATACAGAGAAAGCTGGTTAGCTGATTTCAAAATAGGCTCAGAGGTAGGAAGCAGTAGATGGTGGTTGAGGGTTGTTTGTCAGAATGGATGGTGATGACTTGTGCTGTAATGCAGATATCACTATTGATACCTTTGTTATTCGCTATTTATAGAGATGTGAATGCACAAGACTTGATCAGTAAATTTGTGAATGACACGAAATTAGGAGCTGTTGCTTATAGTGATGAAGATTATCATAGATTACAGGGACATCTTGATCATTAAGGGGAAGTGGTACAACGTGTGGCAAATGGATTTTAATACAAGTAGTGTGAAGTGATACATTTTAGAAAGTCAAACCAGGGTAGGACTTATAAATGAATGCTAGGGCACTGGGGAGTGTAATGTAGTGTACAACAGCATTCTGTAGTTCTTTGAAAGAGGCATCACACATATACAGGGTGATGAAAAAAGTATTTAGCATGCTGGCCTTCACAGAACTGAGTATAGGAGCTAGAAAAATATGTTGAACTTGTATAGGTCAGTGGTGAGGCCACACTTGAAGTATTGAGTACAGTTTTGGTCACCCTGTTATAGGATGGCCATGGTTAACTGAAAAGGGTGCAGAAAAGATTTATGAGGATGTTGCCAGGCTAGAGAACGTGAGTTATACAGAGAGGTAGTCCAGGTCTTTATTCCTTAGAGTGCAGGAAAATGAGGTGTAATCTCCGAGAGAATCACGAAGGACACAGACAAGATGGGTGGCAGCAGATATTTTGCCCAGGGTAGTTAGAGGAGTCCAAAGCTAGGAGGCATAAGTTTAAAGTGAGAGGGGAAAGATTTAAAAGAAACCTGAGGGGCAACATTTTTGTGCCCGAGTTGTGAATATATGGAATGAGCTGCCAGAGAAAGCAGCTGAGGCAATAGTATCATTTAAGAGGCACTTGGAGCAGTAAATGCAGCAGTGGGGCTTAGAGGAATATGGGCTGAATGCAGGAAGTTGGATCTAAATGGGTGAACCTCATAGTTGACATGGAGTCACTGGGGTGAAGGACCTCTGTGTCCTCCATGCTGTGCTGCACTGAGAAGCCATGACTATTTCACTGAATCAGTGTTAGAAAGCACAGAAACACATCCTTCAGGCCAACCCATCCATGCTGATCATGGTGCCTTCCTGTTTGCCTACATTTGGCCCAAATTTCAATTCAGCAACAAGTTTCTTGACATGTCAGTGGTAATATACCCGATTGCTGTTAAACTTCCCCACTTAACCATATGAGTATGTCCTCTGTTATTTGACATTTCTACCCTGAAGAACAAGTTGTGATTGATTATCCTATCTTTGCCTCTCCTAATTTTAAAAACCTCTGTTAGGTCTCCCCTCAGCCTTTGGCACTCTACATTCAGAAATCAACCCACACTCGTCCAAGTTTTCCTCGTAGCTCACACCGTGTAATCCATGCAACATCCTAATAAACCTCTTCTGCACTTTTTCCATAATCTCAGCATCCTTCCTATAACAGAGTGAGCAGAACTGCAAACAATTTGCCGAGTATGGTCAACTAAGATTTTTCCTACAGCCTTTCCCAATCAACCTTTGCAAGTTCCTGTCTAATGTCATCAAAGATTAGCGTTGCCGCAAAGGAAATGCTAAAGAATACAACCATATCCACATCGTAAGAAGAGAATAAGGAGAGCATATTAAGGTGGCTAAATCCCCAGGACATATCAATCTAGGACATTGTGAAAATCTAGTGCAAAATTGCAAAATGTTTGGCCTCTCCTGATAGGCCAACCCTTTCAGTCCAGGAATTATCTTGGCGAATCTCCTTTGGGTTGTTCCAATGCTACTAGATCCTTTTACCGGGTGCGTGAAATGCGCTGCCTGGGGTGGTGGTAGAGGCAAATACATTAGGGCTACTTAAGGAACTCTTAAGGAGGCATATGGATGATAGAAATATGGAGAGTTATGCAGGAGGGAAGGGTTAAATTGACCTTAGAGTAGGTTAAAAGGTTGAAACAAAATTCTGGGCCCAAAGGCCTGTACTGTGTGGTAATGTTCTATAAGACCATAAGATAATAAGATATATGGGAGCAGAATTGGGCCATTTGGCCCATCAAGTCTGCTTCGCCATTTCATCATGGCTAATCCAATTTTCCTCTCAGCCCCAATCTCCTTGTATCTCTTCAGGCTCTGACCAATCAAGAATCTATCAATCTCTGCCTTAAATATACATAAAGACTTGGTCACCACAGCTGCCTGTGGCAAAGAATTCCACAGATTCACCACTCTCTGGCTAAAGAAATTCCTCCTCATCTCTGTTCTAAAAAGACACCCTTTTATTCTGAGGTTGTGTTCTCTGGTCTTAGACCAAAGGAAACATACTCTGCACATCTTAAGTTCTATGTTTTCTGGGTAAGGGGCCCAAATCTGTGCATGATACTGCAGTTGCAGCTTCATCAACACCCTGTACATCTGGAACAAAACCTCCCTATATTTAAACTCTAAATGTTTTTGTAATAAAGGCCAAAATGCTATTTGATTCAGCTGCTTGGTGCACCTGCCTGCTAAGCTCTTATGATTCATGCACCACAACAACTAGATCAGTCTTTCCATTTTGATAATAATCTGCCTTTTAATTCCTGTTCCTGAAGTGCATGACCTCACTCTTTTCTATATCATATTCTGTCTGTTAAGTTTTTGCCCACTCACTCAATCGATCTTTCTTCCTCTGCAAGGTTACAATATCTGAACACAATGCAACATGCCTTTCAGTTATTTTTGTGTCGTGCTCTTCTACTCAAGACCTGCAGCAGTTAAGACCAATGCTCGATGCCATTGGGCACCACAATCATCAAGCTGTATAGGGTTGTGATAAAAAATGGGATTTGTATAGATCAGGAGTTCCCAGCCTGGGGTCCACAGACCCCTTGCTTAAAGGCATTGGTCCATGGCATAAAAATGACCCTGGTGTACATGGTACTTGATGCCTGGTACCAAGAGAGTGGGCCACAGGGCATAGTGAGGGTAGGAATAGGATGCTTTGGAGGATGAACAAGTGGCTGAGGAACTGGTGTAGGGAGCAGGGTTTCAGATTTCAGGATAATTGGGACCTCTTCTGGGGCAGGTGGGACCTGTACAAGAGAGACGGGGAACTACAGGGGGACCAATATCCTTTCAGGGAGGTTTGTTAATGCTACTTGGGGGGATTTAATCTAGATTTGCAGGGGGATGGGAACCACAGTACCAGAGCTGACAGTGTGGCTGGGGTGAAAATAAATGATGTTAAAAGTTCAAGCAAATCCACTAATAGAAAGGTTGTGAGTGGTGGTAAAAATCTCCTGAGGTGTATATATTTCAATGCTAGGAGTATTGCGGGGAAGGCGGATGAGTTGAGGGCATGGATTGACACGTGGAATTATGACGTTGTAGCAATTAGTGAAACTTGGCTACAGGAGGGGCAGGACTGGCAGCTTAATATTCCAGAGTTCTGATGTTTCAGATGTGATTGAGGCAGAGGAATGAAAGGTGGAGGAGTGGCATTGCTTGTTAGGGAAAATATCACAACAGTGCTCAGGCAGGACAGGTTAGAGGGCTTGTCTACTGAGTCCTTGTGGGTGGAGCTGAGAAACAGGAAAGGTATGGCCACATTAGTGAGATTGTATTACAGACCACCCAATAGTCAAAGAGAATTGGAAGTGCAAATCTGCAGAGAGATAGCAGGCAACTGCAGGAAACATAAAGTTGTGGTGGTAGGGGATTTTAATTTTCCATACATTGATTGGGACTCCCATACTGTTAGGGGTCTAGATGATTTAGAGTTTGTAAAATGTGTTCAGGAAAGTTTTCTAAATCAATATATAGAGGGACCAACTAGAGGGGATGCAATATTGGATCTCCTGTTAGGAAACGAGTTAGGACAAGTGACAGAAGTCTGTGTAGGGGAGCACTTTGGTTCCAGTGATCATAACACCATTAGTTTCAACTTGATCATGGACAAGGATAGATCTGGTCCTAGGGTTGAGGTTCTTAACTGGAAGAAGGCCAAATTTGAAGAAATGAGAAAGGATCTAAAAAGCGTGGATTGGGACAGGTTGTTCTCTGGTATGGATGTGATCGGTAGGTGGGAAGCCTTCAAAGCAGAAATTTTGAGAGTGCAGAATTTGTATGTTCCTGTCAGGATTAAAGGCAAGGTGAATAGGAATAAGGAACCTTGGTTCTCAAGGGATACTGCAACTCTGATAAAGAAGAAAAGGGAGTTGTATGACGTGTATAGGAAGCAGGGAGTAAATAAGGTGCTTGAGGAGTATAAGAAGTGCAAGAAAATACTTAAGAAAGAAATCAGGAGGGCTAAAAGAAGACATGAGGTTGCCTTGGCAGTCAAAGTGAAGGATAATCCAAAGAGCTTTTACAGGTATATTAAGAGCAAAAGGATTGTAAGGGATAAAATTGGTCCTCTTGAAGATCAGAGTGGTCGGCTATGTGCGGAACCAAAGGAAATGGGGGAGATCTTAAATAGGTTTTTTGCGTCTGTGTTTACTAAGGAAACTGGCATGAAGTCTATGGAATTAAGGGAAACAAGTAGTGAGATCATGGAAACTGTACAGATCGAAAAGGAGGAGGTCCTTGCTGCCTTGAGGAAAATTAAAGTGGATAAATCCCCGGGACCTGACAGGGTGTTCCCTTGGACCTTGAAGGAGACTAGTGTTGAAATTGCAGGGGCCCTGGCAGAAATATTTAAAATGTCGCTGTCTACAGGTGAGGTGCCAGAGGATTGGAGAGTGGCTCATGTTGTTCCGTTGTTTAAAAAAGGATCGAAAAGTAATCCGGGAAATTATAGGCCAGTAAGTTTAACATTGGTAGTAGGTAAGTTATTGGAGGGAGTACTAAGAGACAGAATCTACAAGCATTTGGATAGACTGGGACTTATTAGGGAGAGTCAACATGGCTTTGTGCGTGGTAGGTCATGTTTGACCAATCTATTGGAGTTTTTCGAGGAGGTTACCAGGAAAGTGGATGAAGGGAAGGCAGTGGATATTGTCTACATGGACTTCAGTAAGGCCTTTGACAAGGTCCCGCATGGGAGGTTAGTTAGGAAAATTCAGTCGCTAGGTATACATGGAGAGGTGGTAAATTGGATTAGACATTGGCTCGATGGAAGAAGCCAGAGAGTGCTGGTAGAGAATTGCTTCTCTGAGTGGAGGCCTGTGACTAGTGGTGTGCCACAGGGATCAGTGCTGGGTCCATTGTTATTTGTCATCTATATCAATGATCTGGATGATAATGCGGTAAATTGGATCAGCAAGTTTGCTGATGATACAAAGATTGGAGGTGTAGTAGACAGTGAGGAAGGTTTTCAGAGCCTGCAGAGGGACTTGGACCAGCTGGAAAAATGGGCTGAAAAATGGCAGATGGAGTTTAATACTGACAAGTGTGAGGTATTGCACGTTGGAAGGACAAACCAATACAGGGTTAATGATAAGGCACTGAGGAGTGCAGTGGAACAGAGGGATCTGGGAATACAGATACAAAATTCCCTAAAAGTTGCGTCACAGGTAGATAGGGTCGTAAAGAGAGCTTTTGGTACATTGGCCTTTATTAATCAAAGTATTGAGTATAAGAGCTGGAATGTTATGATGAGGTTGTATAAGGCATTGGTGAGGCCGAATCTGGAGTATTGTGTTCAGTTTTGGTCACCAAATTACAGGAAGGATATAAATAAGGTTGAAAGAGTGCAGAGAAGGTTTACAAGGATGTTGCCGGGACTTGAGAAACTCAGTTACAGAGAAAGGTTGAATAGGTTAGGACTTTATTCCCTGGAGCGTAGAAGAATGAGGGGAGATTTGATAGAGGTATATAA
This sequence comes from Mobula birostris, assembly GCF_030028105.1. Lineage (NCBI taxonomy): Eukaryota > Metazoa > Chordata > Chondrichthyes > Myliobatiformes > Myliobatidae > Mobula > Mobula birostris. The sequence goes on from NC_092381.1 coordinate 101,811,007, forward strand.
AATTGTGATGGGTATAGATAGAGTGAATGCAAGCAGGCTTTTTCCACTGAGGCAAGGGGAGAAAAAAACCAGAGGACATGGGTTAAGGGTGAGGGGGGAAAAGTTTAAAGGGAACATTAGGGGGCGCTTCTTCACACAGAGAGTGGTGGGAGTATGGAATGAGCTGCCAGACGAGGTGCTAAATACGGGTTCTTTTTTAACATTTAAGAATAAATTGGACAGATACATGGATGGGAGGTGTATGGAGGGATATGGTCCGTGTGCAGGTCAGTGGGATAAGGCAGAAAATGCTTCAGCACAGCCAAGAAGGGCCAAAAGGCCTGTTTCTGTGCTGTAGTTTCTATGGTTTCTATAGCTCTGAGCTGTATGATTCTCTGGGGCTAATCTGGATCTGTACTTCACTATGAATTTTGGAAGCGATTTTGTTTCTTATGAAGTCAGATATTCTCTTAATTTCCTTGCTATTATTCCACCAGGCTTCCTCTCCAGCCCTTTACCTTTCCCACCCATCTGGCTTCATCGCCTTCTAGCTTGCCTTCCTTCCCCTCCCCCCACCTTTTTATTCTGGCTTCCCCCCACCCCCCTGCTTTCCAGTTCCGATGAAGGGTCTCAGTCCAAAACAGCGACTGGTTATGCATTTCCACAGATGCTTCCTAACCTGCTGAGTTCCTCCAGTTTTTGAGTGTTGCTCTATAATTATTTCTCCTGTCTTGGTCCCATCTTAAACTTTCCATACTTTGAGAGATTCCAGTCTTGTTTCTTGCTCGCCTACTCTCATTTTCTGCTTTTCATTTCCTTATTGATCTTCCTTTGCTAAATTCTAATATTTTCGCAATCTCCAGATCTAACTGCCTTTTTGACAAGATTATGTATTATTTTCCTTTGATCAGTAACTTTTCTTGAAAGTCACAGCTGGTCCACTTTACCTATTGGGTTCTGTTTGCCTTAATGAGATATACTGTATGCTTACTTGCGAGCCATGCATTAATTCCTTCAACATTAGCCATTGTTTGTCGATGCCACATATTTCAATGTAGTTTTCTATTCAATCAGAATTCCAGGTTAAACAAAATCACTGCCAATTTTTAATTTACAACTCGTATCATACACTGCTCCCTAAATGCCCCATAACAACCATAGAACATAAGATGTGGCACAGTACATCACACGTACAGGGCCTTCAGCCCACTAGTCCTGTGTCAAGCAATGCCTAAACCCCTTCAGCCTTTAGAAACATAGAAACCCTACAGCACAATACAGGCCCTTCGGCCCACAAAACTGTGCCAAACATGTCCTTACCTTAGAAATTACCTAGGGTTACCCATAGCCCTCTATTTTTCTGAAGTCTTGTACTTATCCAGGAGTCTCTTAAAAGACCCTATCGTATCCACCTCCACCACTGTCGCTGGCCGCCCATTCCACGCACTCACCACTCTCGGCATTAAAGTTACCCCTGACATCTCCTCTCTCTCTACTTCCAAGCACCTTAAAACTGTGCCCTCACGTGCTAGCCATTTCAGCCCTGGGGAAAAGCCTCTGACTATCCACACGATCAATGCCTCTCATCATCTTATACACCTTTGCATAATGTACTTCGCTCCATGCTATGAATATTTATGCACCCATCTAAAAGCCTTGTAAACGTGTCTATTGTATTTGCCTCCACCAAAATCTTGGCAACTTCCACCCTCAATGTGGAAAACCTGTCCTGCACATCCTTTGGAAAATCTCCATTCTCACCTCAAATGCATGACCTCTAGTATTTGACTTTTCTAGTCTGGGAGAAAAATTCTGACTCTATCCTATTACTGTCTCTTGAAATCTTACGAACAGTCAGAAACATAAAATATAAGAAAAATAAGAAACTAGCACCCACCATCATGAAGTGCTTCGACAGGCACCCAGACAACCCGACAGTTTCAGTTCAGCACTGCCCTCACTGCCATAATTCATTCAGCATTCATTTCAAGAGGTCCAGAATACAAGAGCAAGGATGTGATGCTGAGGCTTTATAAAGCACTGGTGAGGCCTCACCCTGAGCTTTGTGCCCCTCATCTTCGAAGAGATGTGCTGGCATTGGAGAGGGCCCAGAGGAGGTTCACAAGGATGATTCCAGGAATGAAAGGGTTATTATACGAGGAACGTTTGATAGCTCTGGGTCTGTACTCACTGGGATTCAGAAGAATGAGAGGGGATCTCAATGAAACCTTTCAAATGTTGAAAGACCTAGACAGAGTAAATGTGGAAAGCATGTTTTCCATGGTGGGAGAGTCTAGGACAAGAGGGCACAGCCTCAGGATAGAGGGGTGCCTTTTCAAAACAGAGATGCAGAGGAATTTCTTTAGCCAAAGGGTGGTGAATTTGTGGACTTCGTTGCCACATGCAGCTGTGGAGGCCAGGTCGTTGGATGTATTTAAGGCAGAGATTGGTAGGTTCTTGATTGGACATGACATCAAAGGTTATGAGGAGGAGGCCAGGAACTGGGGTTCAGGAGGATAGAGGAAAAAAGGATCAGTCATCATTGAATGGCAGAGAAGACTCGATGGGCCAGGTGGCCTATTTCTGCTCCTATGTCTTATGGTCTTCTGGTCTTATTCCGAACAAGCTCATCTCTAAACTTCTACACCTGGGACATAATACTTCTGTTTGCTACTGGATCCTTGACTTCCTGGCCAATACACCACAATCAGTAAGGACCAGCACCACCATGATTATCCTCAACACTGGCACCACACAATGTTGCATCTTCAATGCCCTAATTTACTCTCTGTATGCTCATAACCGTGGGGACAGACTTTGCTCTGACTCCATCTACAAGTTAACAGATGACACAACTGTAGTGGGCCATATCATAAATATTGATGAGTACAGAAAGGAGGTAGTTGTGTTGTATAGTTTCAGCAACCTTTCCCTCAATAACAGCAAGCCAAAGAGCTGGCCTTTGGCTACAGAAGCAGGGTCGTGCACAGGCTCCTGGTTGCATCAACACCTCTGAGGTTATGAGGAATGAGAATTCCAGGTTCCCTGGTGTAAACATCACCAATAACTTGTCCTGATCCAGTCACATAGATGCCATGGCAAAGAGCGAGCACTGGTGCCTCTACATCCTGAGAAGGATAAGGAAATTCAGCATGTCCCCATTGACCAGTTTTATTGAGGCACCATAGAAAGCATCCTATCCAGATACATCATGCCAACTGCTCTGCCTGTGACCATAAGAAACTGCAGAGTTGGTGGACACAGCCCAGTCCAACACAAAAACCAGCCTCCCCTCCGTATATGCCGCAATAAGTTTCTCTGCCTCAGTAAAGCAGCCAACATAATCAAAAACCTTATCCACCCCAGACATTCTCTCTTCTCCTTCCCTCCCACTGGGCAGAAGATATAAAAACTTGAAGGAATGTACCACCAGAATCAAGGACACCTATCCTGCTGTTTTTAGACTATTGATTGACATCTTGACATGACAAGCTACCTGGTCTTTGCACCTTCTTGTCTGTCTACACTGCATTTTCTCCAACAGTAACGCTATATTCTGCATTCTGTATTTGCTTTCCTCTTGTACTACCTCAATGCACTGATGAGATGAAATTATCCAGATGGATCTGTATGGAAACAAAGTTTCTTCCTGCACCTTACTACACAGGGATTTCGCTCAGACCCACTGACCGAGCAGGAAAGGCAGCAGTGGGTCGCTGTAATAAAGCTTTGACCAGTGACCAACCGGTCATCAGAAGTTTTGAGAGGACGTGATTTCACTCAGGTCTACTGCCTGAGCAGAAAAGGGAGCAGCAGTCAATGCAGCGCAATAGAGCTTTGACCAGCGACCAATCCTCGTTTGGGATTGATTAGCAAAAGCAAATTAAAGAAAGGCAATGGCTGTCTTCTGAGTGAACAGAGTGAGCGTGGTGAGCTTGAGGCTTTAGCTCTTCAAAGGTTCGGCAAAGAGAAGCTTCACTGAGAGAAAACAAAGAAAAGTTCTAGGTTAAGTCTTTTTCTCTCCTTCCCTTCTTTATATCTGCTCAGCTAGTACTGTAGAAAACTCAGGCAGGATAGTGGAACGCACTTCTTGCAGGATGTGGGAAGGCAAGGACGACTAAAATTGCGAGAAGTGCATCCAGCAGCAGCTTCTAGTAATCCACGTTAAGGAGTGGGAGCTGGAAATGGATGAACTCTGGATTATTCGGGAGGCTGAAAGGGTGAAAGATAGGACATATAGAGAGGTAGTTACACCCAAGGTACAGGACACAGGAAGCTGTGTGACAGTCAGGAAGGGGGAAGGGGTTAAGGAGCCAGTGCAGAGTACCCTTGTGACCATCCCTTCAACCACAGGTATATCATGTTGGATACTGTTGGGAGGGGTTGACCTAACAGAGGAAAGTCACGGTGGTTGGGTCTCTGGCACAGAGTCCAGCACTTTGACTCAGAAGAGAAGAGGGATAAAAAGCACATTATGGTGATAAGGAATTAGTTAGTTAGAGGAAGGAACAGGAGGTTCTGTGGGTGAGAACGAGATTCTCAGATGGTATGTTGCCTCCTGGGTACCAGGGCCCAGGCCATCTCGAATCGAGTCCTCGGCACCCTTAAGTGAACACCCAGAGGTCATGGTCCATGTAGGTACCAATGACATGGATATGATGAGGTTCTGCATAGGGAGTTCAGGGAGTTAGGCACTAAGATAGAGGGCAAGACCATCAGAGTTGTGATCTCAGGACCGATACCCGTGCCAGGTGCTAGTGAGGCCATAACTAGGAAGGTTATGCGGTTCAATACGTGGCGAAGGAATTGGGAACCAGAATACCAGAACAGTTAGTGGAGAGGTTGTGGAGGCAGATATTGGTAAAACCCGAGGTAAAGTTAGAAATCAAAAAGGTTCAGTTTGGTGTGACTAGTGCCCTGAGCTGCCTATATTTCAATGCAAGAAGTATTGTAAGGAAAGGGGGATGGTGGTGCTGAAGATGAGGTGGCTGGTTTACAAACAGAGGCAACGTGTAGTGAGGAAAGTGTTGAAAGGGCAAAATTGCAGTCAACAAATGAGTTGCAACGTAAAAGGCAGACAAAATTGAAAAGGGTGGATACAGGAATCAAGGTATTTTATTTGAATGCACGCAGTAAACAGAATAAGCTAAATGAACTTGCAGCACAGTTGCAGATTGGCAGGTATGATGTTGTAGGCAACACTGAATAAGGGCTGAAAGAAAATTATAACTGAGAGCTTAATGTCCAAGGGCACACATTGTATTGAAAGGACAGGCAGGAAGGCAGAGAGGTGGTGTTGCTCTGTTGGTAAAAATTGAAATCAAATCATTAGAAAGAAGTGATATAGGGTCAGAAGGTGTTGAATCATTGTGGATAGAGCTAAGGAACTGCAAAGGTACACTTTTACACTTTATGTATCTGAAGAAATTTTTGGCATTCTTTTAAATATTATTTAAGAGGATGCCAATCCAGAATAGCTGATCCCCTAATGGGCTCAACCATGAGCTGCTCGAAAAAGCCATCTTGTAATCATTCTAGAAAGTCTCCCTCTTGCAATCCAGCACCGAACTGTTTTTCCTAATCTACCTGCATATTGAAATCCCCCATGCCCTTGCAGTCTTGCCCTTTCTATCTCTCATAGTTTATAGTTCACATCCTTACTGCTGTTTAGGGGTCTGTGTGTAACTCCCTCAGGGTCTTTTTACCCTTGCAGTTCCTTAGCTCTATCCACAGTCATTCAACACTTTCTGTCTCTCTGTCACCTCTTTCTAATGATTTAATTTCATTTTTTATCAACAGAGCAACTCTGTCTTCCTGCCTATCCTTTCAATACAATGTGTATCCATGGACATTAAGCTCCCAGCTATTATATTTCAGCCATGATTCAGTAATGCCTACAACATCAAACCTGCCAATCTGCAGCTGTGCTACAAATTCATCTACCTTACTCTGTATACTGTGCGCATACAGATACAACATCTTCAGTCCTGTATTCACCCTTTTCGATTTTGTCTGCCTTTTACGTTGCAACTCATCCTATTGACTTCAATTTTGCCCTTTCAACAGCCTCACCTCACTACACATTGCCTCTGTAAACCAGCTACCTCATCTTCAGCAATATTATCCAACTTTCCTACAATACTTTTGCATTGAAATATATGCAGCTCAGGACACTAGTCGCACCATGCTCAACCTTTTGATTTCTATCTTTGTCTGAGGTCTTACTAACATCTGCCTCCACAACGTCTCCACTAACTGTTCTGGCACTCTGGTTCCCATCCCCCTGCAACTCTATTTTAAACCCCTCTGTGCAGCATTAACAAACTTTCCCACTAAGATATTAGTTCCCACTCCAGTTCAAGTGCAAGCTATCCCTTCTGTATAGGTCTCACCTTCCCTGGATGAGAGCCCAATGATCCAAAAGTCTTGTCCCTCCCTCCTACACCAACTCCTTAGCCACGTATTAAACTGTATAATCTTCCTAGTTCTGGCCTCACTAGCATGCGGTAGCAATCCTGAGATCACAATCCTGGAGATCTTGACCTTTAACTTAGCACCTAACTTCCTAAACTCCCTGTACAGAACCTCGTCACTTGTCGTACCCACGTCATTGGTACCTACACCGACCATGACTTCTGGCTGTTCACCTTCCTACTTAAGAATGCTGAGGACTTGATCTGAGATATCCCGGGAGGCAACATAGCATGTGTGATTCTCGTTCTCGCCTACAGAACCTTCTGTCCATTCCCCAAACTAACAAATCCCACTTTAACCACAGTGTGCCTCTTCTTCCTACTTCCCTCTGAGGCACAGAGGCAGACTGGGTGCCAGAGAGCCGACCTCTGTGATATTCCTCTGTTAGGTCATCCCCACTGATAGTATTCAAAGTGATATACCTGTTTTTAAAGTGAGGGGGGGGTGGCCACAGGGGTCTCTGAACTGGTTCCTTAACCCCCTTCCCCTTCCTGACTGTCACCCAGTTTCCTGTGTCCTGCACCTTGGGTGTAACTACCTCTCTATATGTCCTGTCTATCACCCCCTCAGCCTCCCAAATGATGCAGAGCTCATCCAGTTCCAGCTCTGACTCCTTAACGTGGATCGTTAGTAGCTGCACTTCTTGCAGTTGTGGTCATCAGGGACACTGGAGGTCTTGCTGCCTCCCGACATCCCACAAGAGATGTATTCCACTCTCCTGCCTGTCATCTCTACCTAGCAGAGCAGATATGAAAAAGAGATGGAAAAAACTTGAGCTTTTCTTTCCTTTGCTTTCTCTGAGTGAAGCCTCTTTTCACTGAAGCCCTGAAGAGCTAAAGCTTCAAGATCACCACTCTGACTATGTCCACTCAGATGACAGTCACTGCAACGATGGCTGCCGCATTTGCCCTGCCTTCCTTTAATTTCCTCTTACTAATCAATCTCTGACACTGATTGGCTGCTGATCATAGGTAACTGGAAATGGTCAGTAATCTTAAAGTCCTGGGTGTCACTATCTCAGAGGACCCGTCCTGGACCCATCATATAAATATAATTGCGAAGAAAGCACGACAGTGCCTCTACTTCCTCAGGAGTCTGCAGAGGTTCGGCATGTCATTAAAATCCTTGGCAAACTTCTATGGATATTGGGTGGAATGTCTGCTAACCGGCGGCAGTACAGCCTGGTATGGGAGCACCAATGCTTCTGAGCAGAAAAGCCTACAAAAAGTGGTGGATTCAGCCGAGTACATCACAGGTGAAACCCTTCCGACTATTGAGCAACATCCATCATCACAGGTCCTCACCACTCAGGTAGCACTCTTTTCCCACTGCTGCCATGAGGTAGAAGGTACAAGTGCCTCAGGACTTACACCTGGAGGTTCAAGAACAGTTACTACCCTCAACCATCAGGCTCCTGAACAAAAGAGGATAACTACACTCATTTAAGGACCCTGTTTCATGCTCGTTATGTATTGCTATCTATTTATATCTGCATTGGACAATTTGTTCACAGTTTGTAGTTCCTGATGTTTACAGTTTACAGTTACTGTTCTATACATTTTCTAAGTATGCCTGCAGAGAAAGAACCTCAGGGTTGTATGTGGTGACATGCATGCACTCCGATAATAAACTTTACTTTGAACTTTGATTCAGTGATGCCTACAACATCATACATGCCAATCTGTAACTGTGCTACAAGTTTATCTGCCTTATTCCATATACTGCGTGCATTCAAATATAACACCTTCAGTCTGTATTCACCCCTTTCAATTTTGTCCACCTTTTACATTGCAACTCATTCTGTTGACTGCAATTTTGCCCTTTCAACAGCCTCTCCTCACTACACATTGCCTCTGTTTGTAAACCAGCTACCTCATCTTCAGCACAATCATTCCAGTTCCCATCACCCGCCAAATCAGTTTAAACCTTCTTGAGTAACTCTAGCCAACCTGCCCGCAAAGATATTGGACCCCTCTGGTTCAGGTGTAACTTGTACCTTCCCCGGAAGAGATCTCAATGATCCAGAAATCTGAACCCCTGCCCCCTGCACCATTTCCTCAGCCACACATTCAACCCACCAAATCATCCTATTCTTACTCTCACTGGCATGTGGAACAGGCAGCAATCCAGAGGTTACTACCCTGGAGATCCTGTTTCTGCGCTTTCTACCTAGCTTCCTAAAATCTTTCTTCAGAACCTCCTCACCTTGTCTACCTTGGTCATTTGTGCCAACATGTACCAAGACATCTAGCTGCTCACCCTCACCTTTGAGAACGTCATGGACCTGATCAGAGACATCCCTGATCCTGGCACCAGGTAGGCAACATACCATCCATGTGTCTCTATCGCACCCACAGAACCTTGTCTCTGTTCCTTTGACTAAGGAATCTCCTATCAACACTGCAGTCCTCTTCACCTCTCTGCTCTTCTGAGCCACAGCACCAGACCCAGTGCCAGAGACCCAGTCACTGTGACTCCCCTGGTAGCTCGTCCCCCTCAGTAGTATCTGAACCCGTATACTTATTATTGAGGTGAATGGCCACAGGTGTACTCTGCACCTGTGTGCTATGTGCTAACAGGAAGAAAAACTTCCAAGAAGCTTCCTTACTTACTTACTTAGAACCACCACCTGTGCTTGCCCAAGCCTGTTGAGACAAAGCTGTACTACTCTGTCATTGCCCACTCCAACAATGGCCACAGCAGCAATGGCTGCTCCACTTACACGTCCTTTCTTTTTATTAATGCCCACTGAGAAAAGTCCAAAAACACCTGAGCTTTTTAAACCTCGCGCTGCGTCACCAATGAACAATTTCTCGCACTGACTTCTGCCCACAGAGAAAAGGGGTAAGCAGTAACAGAATGCAGGATTGTGTTACAGTTTCAAAGAAAGTGCGGTGCAGACAGACAATAAGGTGCAAGGCCATGACAAGGTAGATTGTGAGGTCTAGTGTCCGTCATATTGTACTGTAAGACTTGGTGACAATTGAAATGCTGGCATTTTTGCTTTGATGTTTTAAGACCTCTTTCTCCTAGAGAGCTTCTGATGTGACAGCACGTGAAAGTGGTCAGATATCCCTTTAAGTAGCACAACCGTAGTGAGTCAAGTGATGCGAGAAGCTGCTTCTATTAGTATGACCCACAATGTTTCTTAGTCAGACACCTACCATAGATTATGCGGTTTCTCCAAGGCATGGTTCATATGCAAGATACATCAGGTATAACAAGATCCACCTGAATGGTACACATGAAGCACAAAGGTCATACCACAGACTGTGGTGCCGGGCACAGTTTGGTGTCCACAGATCACACAAGTTCCCTGCACGTTGCACATATACTCCACAGCACTGTCGCCCAGTTCCCCATGTAGAGAAGACCACATTACAGGCAGTTGATGCAGTGCAATAGATTGGAAGAAGCATACAGGAATTGCTGCTTCATCCAGAAGGGCTGTTCAGGTCACTGGGTGGTGCAAAGAGAGGAGACAAAAGCAAAGGTAACGTTACCTCTCCTGTGGTTGTGCTGGAAAGTGGCACAAGAAGTGGCTTGGTAGAAATGGAAGAGTGGTTCATAGAGCTATTAAAGACTTGTTCCTTTCAGGAGGAGAAGACAGGTGTGGTGGAGGAATTGCTCTAGAGGTGTCAACAATTACAGAGGATGACCTGTTGAATGTAGGGGCTGATGGGTGTAAGGTGTGAACAAGGGGAATTCTATCCTTGGCTGAAGGTAGAAGGGAATGAATGGAACTGGTACTGTTGAGGTCCCTGGCAAATGGCAGCGAGGAAGCCACTGTTAAGAAAAAAGGAAGACATTTTAAAGACATTAATGTAGAAATTTGTGTTATCAGACATAGAATGGGGATGGAGGAACTGGGAGATTGGATTGTAGAGTTTTGGGTGGCAAGGTGTAAGGTTAAGTTGGCTATGGGAGACAGTGGGCTTGTAATGGATCTTGATGGTGAACTGATCTACTGAGTGGGAAAAACAATTGAGGAAAGGCAAGACGCAGTCAGGAATGGATCATGCGGAAATGAGTCCTGATGGAAGTTGGCAGCAAAGGCGATGAATCTCTGAGTTTTGTACAAGAGCAAGGTATAGCACCAAGATCATCATGAATGTAAGTCTGAGGTCTTATGGGCAGACTCATCTCCTCTCTCAAGGAAAAGCACCTCATCTTCTGACAGGTCTCATTACAACCATCAGGGCTTAACTTTGATTTCAGTGATTTCATGTAACCAATCCTTAAATCGTGTGACAAAAAATTGCCAGATTTGATGGAAGTTCATTCCATCTGTAATATTAAACTCAGGTGTACTCTCTTCACAGGTGCTCTCATTTATTTAAGATTTCCTGCAATTCCTCACTCTCTCATCACCCTCCTATATCCCTCCATTTACATCTCATTCACACTTACCAGCAGTAATTAATAAATCTTGTAAAAGTGCCTTCCCCTTCTCTCAATTCCTCTGTCTCTGCCGCATCTGCTCGCAGGGTGAGGCTTTTCATTACAGAACTAATGAGATGTCCGCCTTCTTCAAAGAAAGGGGCTTTCCTTCCTCAATCGCATCTCTTCCATGTCGCACATGTCTGCCCTCACCCCATCCTCATGCCATTCCACCAGGGACAGGGTTCATCTTGTCCTCATCTATCACCCCAGCAGCCTTCACATCTATCACATCATTCTCCATAACTTCCACCATCTCCAATGGGATCCCTTCACCAAGCACATCTTTCCCTTTCCCCCCACTTTCTGCAGAAGTCTCTCGCTACGTGACTCCCTTGTCCACTCGTCCCTCCCCTCTGATCTCCCTCCTGGCACCTATCCTTGCAAGTGGACAAATACGACACCTCCTCCCTCACTGCCATTCAGGTCCCCAAACAGTCCTTCGACACTTCACCTGTGAGTCTGTTGGGGTCACCTACTGTACACAGTGCTCCTGGCTTGGCCTCCAGTAAAGCGGTGAGACCCTGCGTAGATTGGGAGATCACTTCGCTGAGCACCTATGTTTCGTCAGCCAGAAGAAGTGGAATCGCCCAGTGGCCACCCATTTCAATTCTACTTCCCATTCCCATTCTGATGTGTCAGTCCATGGCCTCCTCCACTGTCATGATGAGGTCACACTTAGGTTAGATGAGAAACAGCTTGCACTGCACCTTCATAGCTCCCAACCTGATGGCATGAACATCGATTTCTCAAACTTATGATAATGCCCCCTCTTCACCATTCCCCATTCCCTTTTCCCTCTCTCACCTTATCTCCTTACCTGCCCATCACCTCCCTCTGGTGCTCCTCCCCCTTCCTTTTCGTCCGTGGCCTTCTGTGCTCTCTTGTCCGAATTCCCCTTCTCCAGCCCTTTATCTCTTTCACCCATCAGTTTCCCATCTCTTTACTTCATCCCTCCCCCTCTCCCGGTTTCACCTATCACCAACTACCTTGTCCTTCTTCCTCCCCTCCCCCCACCTTCTTGCTCTGACTTCTCATCTCTTCTCTCCAGTTCTGCTGAAGGGTCCCGACCCGAAACATTGACTGTTTACTCTTTTCCTTAGATGCTGCCTGGCCTGCCGAGTTAGCCAGTGGTTTGTGTGTGTTGCATTGATAAACCTTTGCCACTCTCTCTCAGCCAGCACCGCAATTTGAACCACTCGGTCTCTCTGGGCTCCACCCAATCACTGACCCTCTTTGTTCTCGCATTCCTGTCCCTCCTCAGATATTTAAAACGTGTTTGATTCCTAGCTTCTTTCAGAGCTGGAACGCAGACATTCATCCTGACCTGACAAGTTATTTTGTTTTTAACCCAGTAGATGAGTAGAGGCCCCAATCCCCAGTGAGTGTCAGTGTCACTGCAACAGTAACCAACTAAGTATCCTAACGATTGTGCCTACCTAGCGAGAGTCAGGTATTAGTGTCAGGTATTAGGTCAGCTGTTAGTGTTGGTGACCCTTGGGAGTAATGGTGTATCATTTATCGGAGCTGTAACCTCAAGAGAGCCAATGGGTGTTGGATGAGAGCTGCTGACAGTGGAGTAGTTTCTGTGTGAGCATCAGTGCCCAATGAAAGGAACCCTGAACCTCTATCCCAGTGAGAGTGGGGAGCATGGAATCATTAAGTGGACAGAGTCAGTGGGAGTGGAACTAAACCGTAGAGATAGCTACTGTCCGTCTGGCTCCTGCCCAACGTATCTTGGTTTGCTCAGCGCTTTGGATCAGTACTAAAATTTGGCAAAAATTACTGATCTGAAAGTTGGACACGTACCCTGAGCTGTGCCTGTTGTCTCTGTGTCCTGCCCTGCTCACACACTTGATGGCTAACTTGATTTGGGCAGTATCAGATTCAAAGCAAGTTGCACTCAAAGACGTGAGTCTGGCAATTTATTTGTCAGAATATACAGCAATTCCATGAGACATAAACCAAAACATGTCTTCAAAGGCTGCGAGCCTGTTGAATGCTCTGAAAAGAATGATCGAATCAGTGAAGCATTATTTTCAGTTGAATGTGCTTGTTGAATGCTTGTCAGCAGCAGACAGAATGAAGCAGGAACAGGCAGCAGGCTTCATCACCTTCAAGATCGCCTTTGTGTGAACGCTTCTGCCGATGTGTGTGAGAGAACCAGCTGGCGACAAAGTGAGGCTCCACACCAACATGAGCCACTCACTCACACAGTCCCAATATATAAAATGTAACGGGCACTTACCTGAGTTGAGTGTGTGCTTCGGGTATCAGCTTCGGAACCCTTCAAAGTAAGCTTCCTTGAAGAGGCAAGAGAGAGAGAGAGTGACAGAGAGAAAGAGTGAGTGAGGGACTTGCTCAGTCACTGCAGAATGATACCAGAGGGGGCAGTGAACAATGGCTTCAGCAAATCCACTCACATCTCATATGAAGCTCACTGCATCGATCCTCACTCTCTCTCACTCACATGTGCACACACACACATATGTACACATACACACACATGCACATAAACACAGTAAGACACAGATACATTTTCCCATGAACATGCACAGACACAACACAAGCACACACTTGTAATAACAAAACCCAATGAAGACATGGGCAAACGCAGATATACAGACTGTACAATAATAACTTGCACATGTATACATAGTAACATAGTAAAATTTAACATAGTAACATTTCCCATTTTCCCAAGGGATAAAGACAAAGTTCAAAACAGAGTAAGTTAAGGTAGAATAAAGGTGATCAAAAGTTGGACAGAGGTAGGTTTGAAGAAACTGAAGAGTTAGAGGGAGGCGAACAGAATGGATTGGAGTAGAGTGAAGATTCAGATGGAGGTGAATGGAATGGATTGAAGTAGGGTGAAGATTCAGAGGTAAGTGAACAGAATGGATTGGAATAGGGTGCAGATTCAGATGGAGGTGAATGGAATGGATTGGAGTAGGGTGAAGGTTCAGATGGAAGTGAATGGAATGTATTGGAGTAGGGTGAAGATTCAGATGGAAGTGAATGGAATGGATTGGAGTAGGGTGAAGATTCAGATGGAAGTGAATGGAATGGATTGGAGTAGGGTGAAGATTCAGATGGAGGTGAATGGAATGGATTGGAGTAGGGTGAAGATTCAGATGGAGGTGAATGGAATAGATTGGAGTAGGGTGAAGGTTCGGAGGGAAGTGAATGGAATGGATTGGAGTAGGGTGAAGGTTCGGAGGGAAGTGAATGGAATGGATTGGAGTAGGGTGAAGATTCAGTGGGAGGAGAAAGGAATGGATTGGAGTAGGGTGAAGGTTGAATATGATGAACAATAATCAAAGACTATAGGAACACTTAATAATGTACTGCTACACCTGTCGCCTGAAGGCAGGGGAATCTGGGGGAGAGCAAAGGATATGAGGGTGGAAGAAATTATGGACAGAGAGCCAAGGGTTAGTTAGGGAATGGAAACATGGAACTGATGGATTGCTTTGCTGGTGCTGTGATTCGTGGCCTGAATCTCATCTCAGAGTGGGTGGGAAGGCACCTGGTAGAGAGGTGTGGGCTCGATATGGTCACTTGCAAATGGATGCTGTGTTCCTGAATGATGCCACTGAGGGACAGGACACTGAGGAGTAAATAAAGGAACCAAAATCTTCAGTTCCTGTTTCTTTCTCCTCATGTGCGGTTCCTGTTTCTTTCTCCACGGATGCAGGGTATTTCCAACGTTTTCTGTTTTGAATTCAGATTTGCAGCAGCTTGGTGCAGGCTGCTTACGCTACTCCTATGAAGTGGGGCCACTGGAGCACCTTCTTCATGTTCATATCAATGTGTTGGGTCCAGGATAGATCCTCTGAGATGTTGAAGCCCAGGAAACCCCCCAAAGGGGGGTTGGGTGTTTTCCCAACTTCTCCTTCCTGAAGTTCTCAAACAGTTCCTTGGTCTTGCTGATGTTGAGTGCAAAGTGGTTGTGGCAACAGCACTCAACCAGTCAATCTGTCTCACTCCTGTAAACCACCGCACTGCCATCTGAAATTCCACCAACAATCCTGGTGTCATCAGTAAACTTATAGATGTTTATGCTGTTCTTAGCCGCAGTCATGGGGATAGAGAGTGGAGCTGTTGATTAAGCTTGCATCCTTAAGGAGCACCAGTGTTAATCGTCAGTGTGGAGGTGATGTCATTGCCTTTCTGCACTAATTGTGGTCTCGCAATAAGGAAGTAGAAGATACAGCAGCTGTAGGCAAATTGCAGCAAGTCCAGGTCCTTGCTCAAGCAGGAGTTCATTCAAGCGAGAACCAACTACTTGAAGCACTTCATTACGGTGGATGTGAGTGTTATTGAACGATACTTATTGAGGAAGCTCACCCTGGCCAACCTTCCCAACTTCATGGCTTTCAAAAAACACGTTGACTGTGCCTACCAGGTCTTTACTAGATCCTTATTATTTTCCATTATTTTCACAAAACATAACATTTAATTTGCCGAGTTCCCAATTTTAATGCTTCCGCTTTCAAGTGGCAGTTCAAATTTTCTGCTTCTGATCATAAGTTCTTTTCAGTATTGCAAATATTCACCAACAAAAATTCCATTTTCAATGGGACTGTCTCTGTTAGATTTTAGTCCCTTTAATTTCTTCAAGCATACTCATTCACCAATATAACTTGCTATAAGTCTGTCACTCACATGGCAATGAATTGTGGTTACTGTTAAAGAAGATGTTAAAAATGTATTTGTTCAATAGCTGAGTGAGTTACACAGATAGGTAGTTGCGTAACTGGATAGATAGATACTGTGGTGTCTTGGTGAGCTCATGATAGAAACAGATGGAAGGTCTCAGATATAATGGGTAACTATAATTACTTGGTGCAGGCTAGTGCAGGTAGGAATGGGGTGATAGCATGGATGAATGAATGACAAAGGAGATGGTGCACCATCATACCGAGTTCCTGGATCACTGGAACCTTTTCTGGGGAAGGGGTGACCTATACAAGAGGGATGGTAGCACCTGAACTGGAGGGGAACTAATATCCAGGCTGGGAGGTTTGCTAATGTTACTCAGGAGAAGTTAAACTGGTTTTGCAGGCAGCTGGGAACAGGAGCACCAGGTCAGGAAGTGAAGGATTGAACAGGAAGGTAAATGTCATGGAAATTATTGAAAGGCAAAATCAAAATAACAGATATGATGGGTCAGATAGTTCGAAGTGTGTGTACTTTAATGCTGGAAATATGATGGGTAAAGGTGATGAACTTAGAGCATGGATCAGTACATGGAACTACGATGTTGAGGCCATGACAGAAGCTTGGATGAGAGAGTGGTTGGAATGGATGGTTCATGTACCAGGTTTTTAAAGTTTTAGAGAAGATAGAGAAGGAAGTAAAGGGGGTGGGGGAGTTACACTACTAATCGGGGACAATATCACAGCTGCACTCAGGGGAGACATAATGGAGGGTTGAGAAACTGAGTCCGTTTGTGTAGAGGTCAGGAATAGGAAGGGTTCAATCACACTAATGGGATTGTATTACAGACTCCCCAAAAGCCATTGAGGAACAGATATGTAAACAGATTAAGGAAATGTGTAAAAATACAGGCCACGTTTTGACCTGTATCTGACATTTCGAAATCAGCCTGGTGCTTAGACTCCGGGTCTTTCCTCGCTCTCGGTTTTGGTGGATGGGACTCGCCTTTGCTCACCTATACTCGCCTCAATTCTGCCTCACCTCCACCCGCCTCGACTCTGCCTCACCTCCACCCATCTCGACTCAACCCCACCTCCACCCACCTCGACTCAGCCTCACCTCCACCTGCCTCAACTCTGCCTCACCTCCACCCGCTTTGACTCAGCCTCACCTTCACCTGCCTCGACTCTGCCTCACCTTCGCCCACCTCGACTCAGCCTCACCTCCACCCGCCTCGACTCAGCCTCACCTCCGCCCGCCTTGACTCCGCCTCACCTCCACCCACCTTGACTCTGCCTCACCTCCACCTGCCTTGACTCTGCCTCACCTCCACCCGCTTTGACTCTGCGTCACCTCCACCCGCCTCGACTCAGCCTCACCTCCACCTGCCTCGACTCTGCCTCACCTCCACCCGCCTCGACAGCCTCACCTCCACCCGCCTCGACTCAGCCTCACCTCCACCTGCCTTGACTCTGCCTCACCTCCACCCGCTTTGACTCTGCGTCACTTCCGTTAACCGTAACTCTGACTCACCTTTGCCTGCCTCCACTCAGCCTCACCTCCACCTGCCTCGACTCAGCCTCACCTCCACCCGCCTCGACTCAGCCTCACCTTCACCTGCCTTGACTCTGCCTCACCTCCACCTGCCTCGACTCTGCCTCACCTCCACCTGCCTCGACTCAGCCTCACCTCCAGCTGCCTCAACTCTGCTTCACCTCTGCTCACCTCGCCATTGTTTGCAGTAATCCTTATCAGAAATTTTCACCAGAGGAAGTGTTTTTAATAAAGTATTTAGTTGTATTTGTTTTGTTTGCCGCTGATGAGTAGTTGCTGGGCCTCCCCAGTGCCATCTTAAACCAGACTTTCTAAGTATGATGACAATTGAGTTTTTTGAGGCAGTGTCATGGAGTCAGCCTGAAACAGGCCCTTTGGCCCAACTGGTCCATGCTGGCTAAGATGCCCATCTGATTTAGTCCTAAGTGATGTCTGGAAAGTAGGTAAAGAAACATATATAAAATATTCCTTATGAGCTAACCGGCAGCAGGGACTCCAGGGACCAACCAACGTCCATTATTAAGGACCTCCAGCACCCAGGACCTGCCCTTTTCTCACTGAAGAAGGAGGTACAGGAGCCTGGAGGCACACACTCAGTGATTCAGGAGCAGCTTCTTCCCCTCTGCCATCCGATTCCTGAATGGACATTGAACCTGTAACCACTACCTCGCTTTTTTAACATATGTTATTTCTGTTTTTTGTATGTTTTTTAATCTATTCAATATACGTATACTCTAATTTATTTATTTGTTTGTCTGTTTGTTTGTTTGTTTATTTATTTATTCGTTCTCTTCTATATTATGAATTGCATTGCTGCTGAGAAGTTAACAAATTTCATGACACATGCCGATGATAATAAACCTGATTCTGATTCTAAAGACGACAATCTTGAGTCAGGAGTCAGAGAAAAACTTGTCAAGATCAAACCCTGACAGCTTCAGCTAGACTGGGTGAGATTGAAATGCAGGCAGTGGCTTCTGGAAGTTGTGGAAGTGAACTGAAGGGCTGAGTTGTGAAAATAAACTACCAAGATAACGGTCTTGTTTGAAACTATGCACCGAATCTGAGTTGTCTGAACCGATTGTGATTAATAACGTATAGTTGTTAGGCAAAGTAATTGTCTGTGTGCTACATTTCACTGGCGACATGGGTGACATGATTTCTGCAATACACCTCAGGGTCCTATACTTCACTCTGAAAGTCTTCCCACAAAGCAACACCTTGCACTTACCTCAATTAAACTCTGTTTGCCATTCCTTGGCCCACTTACCCAGCTGATGAATATCCCGCTGTAATTCTTAATATTCCTCTTCACTGTTTGTGATATCAACTATTTTACAAACCAGGCCTTGCACATTTCATCCAAATCATTGTTATAGACAACAAACAACAATGGACCCTGTACTGACAAACCGCTAATCATAGACCTCCAGTCTAAGAAAGATCACACTCTCTTTCCTGCCATTGAGCTCACCACATATTCAGTTAGCTACTTCTCCCCTGATTCTCTATGATCTCGCCTTCCAGAGCAGCTGACAGAAGTCTGTGTAGACCATGTCTACTGCCCTGTCCTCATCGACCTCCTTGATCGCTTTGTCATAAGTGACTGACTTATAAGGAGGTAGTGTGGCACATGGCCAAGTGGTTAAGACGTTGGACTAGCGATCTGAAGGTCGTGGGTTTGAGCCTCAGCCGAGGCGGCGTGTGTCCTTGAGCAAGGCACATGACCACACAATGCTCCAGTCTACCCAGCTGAGAATGGGTACTGGCAAAAAATGCTGGGGGCTAACCTCGCGATAGACTGATGTCCTATCTGGGGGTGGGGTCTCATACTCTCAGTCGCTTCACGCCACAGAAACTGACATAAGCACTGGCCTGATGGGCCACACGGCTCGTGACAGACTTTAATCTTTATAAGGAGATGTTGGTGAGACTGGCACTTTCTTAGCTGGAAGTATAGGAGTGGAGAAGTGATCTTACAGAGAAATATAAAATCACAGGAAGCATAGGTAGGGTGAAAGTTGCTCAGTCTTCAGGGTTGGAAAATTAAGAATTAGAGGGTATAGGAGCAAAGGAGAGAACGAGATTTAACAGGAATTTTAGGGGCAATTGTTTTAAAAGAGAGTGGCACATATAAGCATATTTTTATTTACAGTACAGGTCCTTCCAGACCAACGAGCCCACACCACCCAACTACACCCATGTGACTAATTAACCGACTAGCGCATACCTTTGGATTGTGGGAGAAAACGGGAGCACCTGGAGGAATCCCACACGATCCCGGATCACTGGCACTATGAAAGAATATGCCAACTGCTACACAACCAAAGGGGTGGCTTATTGAATATACAACTGGCCAGAATATTGTGACAAAGCAGGCGTGCCTTGAATTGTGCATTAAATGGCAGGAATATGTATTCAATGATGCTTAGTGCAGGAGGTGGCCACTAAAAGCCTTTGGTTATCTCAGCCAGAACTTTTTGATGGCCACAAATTAACATGAATATTCTGAGAACAGAACTGGAATGAACTGCAAGAGGCAGTAGATGAAGCAAGTACGATAACAATATTTAAGGAACACTTGCAGGTACATGGATGTGAAATGCTTTGAAGGTTCTGGACCAAACTCGGGCAAATAGGAATAAATCAGATGAGCATTTTAGTCAGCATGGACCTGTTGGGCTGAAGGGCCTGTTTCAGTGCTACATGACTCTGACTCTGTGACACTTCATCAAAAAACTCAATCATAATTATATGACACAATCTCCCACACACAAAGCTGTGATCTCTACTGCTAATCAATCCTATCTTTCTAGATGCACACAGCATATACCCTTCCCCTCAGAATCCTCTCCAGTATCATACTTATTAGAGGTTATGTCTCAGCTAGGGTCCCCTCAATTTCTCCCTTAGCCATCTGCAGTGTTGTTGAATATACCTGATCAGGACCTGGTCTGCCTACATTTATAATGTCTATCACCTCCTCTACTGGAATGCACTTTTTCCAAGACATGTCCTTTTACCTCCGTATGTCCCCAAGTTTTCAAATGTTTCTCCACAGTAAAACAGAGAAGAAATGCTCATTGAGGATCTTGATAAGCTCCTACTGCTCCACAAATAAATGTCCCAAATAGCCTGTAACTTTCTCCCGAGTTACTTTCCTTAATCTTCTTGTTTTTTTTAATTTCCTGCTGAAGCTATCTCATGTCCCCTTGTTACTCTCCTGATTTCCTTCTTAAGTAAACTCCTGCATAGAGAGAGATACATACAATATATGCATCCTCAAGGCATTCACTTGTCCCCAGCTATCTTACCCTTCTCTCCAATAGGAACATGCAGACCTTCAGCACTCATGATCTCACCTTTAAAAGACTCCCATTTACCAGATGCCCCTTTGCTAGCAAACACACTATTCCAATCAACTTTTGCAAACATCTGTCTCATCCCATCAAAATCTGCCCTGTTCCGGTCTGGAATGGACTACATCCAGCTGGAGTTGGGTGTACTCAAGATCATCGGCGGGCTGAGGTTACTATGGACGAGACTTTTAAAAAAGTGGTCACACCCAGATTACAGGCTTCGCTCAGTAGATGGGTGACCCCCAGCAGAATAAGGGAATTAAGAAGTCAGTGCAGGGTTCCCCTGTGGCCATTCCCCTCAGCACAAGTATACTATATGTCCTTGGGTACTGCTGAGGGAATGACCCATTAGATCATGGCAGCTGAAGCCAGGCTGCTATCACTGTGGCTACTCTGAGGACTGACAGGAAAGGGTAAGGTCAGGCAGTGCAGTAGATATAGGGGACTCAATACTTAGGAGGATAGACGGGAGATTCTCTGGCCACTGAAGAGACACCAGGGCGGTGTGTTGCCTCCCGGGTGCAAGGGTCCATGATGTATCAGAGTGGCTGCAGGAGATTCTCAAAGGAAAAGTGGAACAGCCAGAGGTCATGGTGCATATTGGCACCAATGACACAGGCAGAAGAGAAGAGGTCTTACACAGTGAGTGTATAGTGTTAGGAAAAAGGCCAAAGAGAAGGACCTCCAAGGTTATAATCTCCAGATTACCCTCTGTGCCACAGGCTAGTGCAGGTAGGAATGGGGTGATAGCATGGATGAATGAGTGGCTGAGGAGATGGTGCAGGACACAGGGTTTCAAGTTCTTGGATCATTAGAACCTTTTCTGGGGAAGGGGTGACCTGTACAAGAGGGACAGGTTGTACCTAATCTGGAAGGGAACCAAAATCCTGGCCAGGAGGTTTGCTGATGCTGCTCAGGAGAGTTTAAACTAATTTTGCAAAGGGCTGGGAAATGGAAACCCAAGTCATTAAGGGAAAGATTGGACCAGAAGGTAGATGGCAGGAAAAGTATAAAAAGTTAAAGTCAACATTACAGGTATGATGGGTCAGATAGTTTGAAGCGTGTATATTTTACTCCAAGGAATATTATCACTAAGGATGATGAACTTAGAGCATGGATCAGTACATGGAACTATGATGTTGTAGCTGTTACTTAAACTTGACTGAGCAAAGGATAAGAATGGATTATTAACATACCAGGATTTCAAATTCTCAGAAAAGATAGAGAAGGAGACAAAGAGGAGAGGTGTAGTTGCACTATAATCAGGGACAATATCACAGCTGAGTCCATTTGGGTAGAACTCAAAAATAGGACATAGAACATAGAAAACCTACAGCACAATACAGGCCCTTCAGCCCACAATGCTGTGTCAAACATGTTCTTACCTTAGTAATTACCTAGCCCTCTATTTTTCTAAGCTCCATGTACCTATCCAGGTATCTCTTAAAAGACCCTATTGCATCCACTTCCACCACCGTTGCCAGCAGCCCATTCCACGCACTCACCACTCTCTGCATAAAAAACTTGCCCCTGACATCTCCTCCGTACCTGATTCCAAGCACCTTAAAACTGTGCCCTCTAGTGTTAGCGATTTCATCCCTGGGAAAAAGCCTCTGACTATCCACATGACCAATGCCTCTCATCATCTTATACACCTCTATCAGGTCACCTCTCATGCTCCATCACTCCAAGGAGAAAAGGCTAAATTCACTCAACGTATTCTCATAGAGAATTTTCCCTAATCCAGGCAACATCCTTGAAATTCTCCTCTGCACCCCTTCTATAGTTTCCACATCCTTCCTGTAGTGTGATGAAGGCCAATACACCATATGCCTTCTTAACCACATGGTCAACCTGCGCAGCAGCTTTGAGTGTCCTATGAACTCAGACCCCAAGATCCCTCTGATCTTCCACACTGCCAAGAGTCTTACCATTAATACTATATTCTGCCATCATGTTTGACCTACCAAAATGAACCACCTCACACTTATCTGGGTTGAACTCCATCTGCCACTTCTCAGCCCAGTTTTGCAACCTATCGATGTCTCACTGTAACCTCTGACAGTCCTCCACACAATCCACAACACCCCCAACCTTTGTGTCATCAGCAAATTTACTAACCCATCTCTCCACCACCTCATCCAGGTCATTTATAAAAATCACAAAGAGAAGGGGTCTCAGAACAGATCCCTGAGGCACAACACTGGTCACCGACCTCCATGCAGAATATGACCCGTCTGCAACCACTCTTTGCCTTCTGTGGGCAAACCAGTTCTGGATCCACAAAGCAATGTCCCCTTGGATCCCATGCCTCCTTACTTTCTCAATAAGCCTTGCATGGGGTACCTTATTAAATGCCTTGCTGAAATCCATATACACTACATCTACTGCCCTACTTTCATCAATGTGTTTAGTCACATCCTCAAAAAGTTCAATCAGGCTCATAAGGTATGACCTGCCTTTGACGAAGCCATACTGACTATTCCTAATCATATTATGCCTCTCTAAATGTTCATAAATCCTGCCTCTCAGGATCTTCCCCATCAACTTACCAACCACTGAAGTAAGACTCACTGGTCTATAATTTCCTGGGCTATCTCTACTCCCTTTCTTGAATAAGGGAACAACATCTGCAACCCTCCAATCCTCCGGAACCTCTCCCGTCCCCATTGATGATGCAAAGATCATTGCCAGAGGCTCAGCAATCTCCTCCTTCGCCTCCTACAGTAGCCTGGGGAATATATCATCCAGTCCTGGTGACTTAACCAACTTGATGCTTTCCAAAATCTCCAGCACATCCTCTTTCTTAATGTCTAAATGCTCAAGCTCTTCAGTCCACTGTAAGTCACCCCTACAATCACCAAGGTCCTTTTCCGTAGTGAATATTGAAGCAAAATATTCATTAATACAATGAATGGTGCAATCACACTGATGAGAGTGTACAACAGACCCCGCCCCCCTCCCCCAAATATCCACCAGGACATTGAGGAATAGATATGTAATCAGATTAAAGAAATATGTAAAAATAATCGGGTTGTTGTCATGGAGAATTTCAACTTCCCTGATATAAACTGGGACCTTCTTAGATCAAGGGGCTCCTGGAGGGTTTCTTAAATCAGTATGTGGACAGTCCAATGAGAAGAGGAGCCATACTAGTCCTAGTATCGGAGAATGAGCCTGGCCAGGTGACTGAACTTTCAGTGGGTGAGCAGTTAGGGAACAGTGACCACAACTCCTTAACGTTCAGGATAGCTACAGATAAGGATAGGTTTGGTCCTTGAGGGAGAATCTTCAATTGGAGTAGGGCAAATTATGAGGGCATTAACAGGAGTGTTAACTGGAGACACTTTTTCTCTGGCAAGTCCACATTAGACGTGTGGAGGGTGATTAAAGATCAATTGCACAAAGTACAGGAAAGGTATGTTCCTGTTAGAAGGAAGGACGGGGATGGGAAGCTAAGAGAACCTTAGACATCCGGAGAGGTGATGAATTTAGTCAAGGAGAAAAAGGAAAAGATGTAAAGCTTTGGAAGTCGGGATCAAACAAAGCACATGAGGATTATAATGAAGCCAGAAAAGAACTAAAGAAGGGAATTAGGGAAGACAGGAGGGGCCATGAGAAGTCCTTGGCAAGTAGGATTAAGGTGAATCCCAAGGCATTCTATACATACATCAAGAGTAAGTGGATAACTAGGGAGAGGACAGGACCACTCATGGATAAAGGGAACATGTGCTTGGGTGCAGAGAATGTGAGTGAGGTACTTCGTGAGTACTTTGCTTCAGTATTACCAAGGAAAAGGACATGGAGGACCAGGAAATCATTGCTGAGTGTATATGTAAATACGTTAGAGTGTTTAGAGGTCAAGGAGGAGAAAGTGTTGAGCCTCCTAGTACGTATTAAGGTGGATAAGTGCCCAGGGCCTGATGGGATTTACCCCAGGTTATTGAAGGAGGCAAAAGACGAGATTGGTGGGTCATTGACCAGTACCTTTCTGTCCTCTCTGGCTACAGGCGAGGTCCCAGAGGACTGGCAAGTGGCTAATGTTGTACCTCTGTTTAAGAAGGGGGGAACAAGGGAAAATCCTGGCATTTATAGACTGTTGAGTCTCATGATAGTTGTAAGGAAATTCCTGGAGAAAATTCTTCGGGATAGCATATATGAGCATTTGGAAACCCATGGCCTAATTAGGGAGAGACAACTCTGCACTATATTGATAGAGTTTTTTGTCAAAGTGATGACAGAGATTGATGAAGGTAGAGCAGTGGATGTTGTCTGCATGGATGAGTGTAGGAGAGGGAGGGTAGTGGTTGAAGAGACTTATTCGAGCTGGAGGTCTGTGATTCATAGTCATACTTTATTGATCCCGGGGGAAATTGGTTTTCATTACAGTTGCACAATAAATAATTAAGTAGTAATAAAACCATAAATAGTTAAATAGTAATATGTAAATTATGCCGGGAAATAAGTCCAGGACCAGCCTATTGGCTCAGGGTGTCTGACCCTCCAAGGGAGGAGTTGTAAAGTTTGATGGCCGCAGGCAGGAATGACCTCCTATGACGCTCTGTGTTGCATCTCGGTGGAATGAGTCTCTGGCTGAAGTTCCACAGGGACCTCTGTTGTTTGTGATGTACATAAATGACCTAGATGAAAATGTAGATAGGTGGGTTAGTAAGTTTGTGGATAATATCAAGATTAGTGGAGTTGTGGAGCGTGTAGAAAACTGGCAAAGAATACAGCATGATATAGATCAGTTGCAGATGTGGGCTGTAAATGGCAGATGGAGTTTAACCCAGATAAATGTGAGGTGTTGCACCTTGGTAGGGCAAGTGCAAGGAGACAGTACACTGTGGATGACAAAGGAAATCAAAGACAGCATAAAAGCAAAAGAGAGGCATATAATATATCAACATATAGTGGGAAAGTTGGAGGATTGGGAAGTTTTTAAAAATCAACAGAAGGCATCTAAAACAGCGATAAGGAGGGAAAAGATGAACTACGAAGGTAATCTAGTCAAAGACAAGCAGATGAAATGTCTGAGAATGTGGAAGACACATTGTGAAACATACTTAGGACAACAGAATTTGCTCTGCAGTGGATGAGTCAACTTTGCCAGGCAACGAATATTTGCTTCTTGGTTATGCTTGCTTCATAAATGCTGAAAGCATGGTTCAAGAGTTTTCATCTGCAAGGGGTGGAGAAACAGATATGAAGTGGGAGTCAACATTTCAGGGTTGCTGAGCAATTTTTCAAAGAGAATGACATTCCACTCACCAACATTCTTACTTGAACAACAAATGGGGAGAACCATCAATGACAGGACACAACCTCTGGGTTATTATTTTCTTGAAAAAATGCTGCACCTAACATATTTACCATTCCCTGTGTAATTCACAGTGCACATCTTGCTGCATAAATCATTAAATATTGTTATCACAGCGGTAAATATAATCAAGTTCCATGATCTCAATTCTTGATATTTCGAGATTTTTATATTGAGAATGATAATCAGTTTGAATGCTTCCTGTTGCACACAGAAGCCAGATGGCTGTCAAGAGAAAAATGCCTGAGATGCTTTTATGCGCTTTTTGATAAAATTCTTTGAAGACTCCAATGCTTCATTCAGTAATCAAGTTATTAGGCATGACATTGCTTATTTATCAGAATTATTCACAAAGTTTAATGAAATCAGTCTTCAATTACAAGGAAATTATGTGAATCTTACCAAAGTCTAATCAGTCATCGCCACATTTCTGTCCAAGTTAACCTTATTTGAGTGCAACACTGGCTGTCCTGACCTTTTCCAATTTTCAAGCTTCTCTGAGTTGGAAGAAAAAGAATGAATGCCAGATGATGATCTGCAGATATATTGTGCGCACCTGGATGAGCGGTATAAAGACATGTCAGAGAGATCACAGGAGCTTCCCTTTATCCAGATTCCACATTGGGTAATAAATTAATTCCTGAACAGTTGTAATGAGGAATTAACAGGAAGGACAGAGCAAGAACTGATCTTGATACAAAAATGAATTTTTTAGATTATGAAGACACGCAGTCCTCTTTTATTGTCATTTAGTAATGCATGCATTAAGAAATGATACAATATTTCCTCCGGTGTGATATCACAAAACACAGGACAGACTAAAACTGAAAAAACTAACAAAACCATATAATTATAATATATAGTTACAACAGTGCAACAATACCATAACTTGATGAAGAAGTCCATGAGCACAGTAAAAGTTCAAAGTCTCTCAAATGTCCCACATCTCACGCAGACGGGAGAAGGAAGAAAAACTCTCCCTGCCATACCGACCACGGTCCGACTCTGAGTCATCCGAAAACTTCGAGCTCTGAGCTCTGATCAGCTCTCCGACACCGAGTACTGAGTGCCATCTCTATCCGAGCGATTCGACCTCCATCTCGGTCACCAACAGCAGGCAAAGCCGGGGATTTTTGAGGCCTTCCCTCCGAAAGGTTCCGGATCACACAGTAACAACAGCAGCGAACGAGCGTTTCAGAAATTTTTCCAGATGTTCCTCTGTGCTTTCACGTCCGTCTCTATCAAATCAGAATTGTCCACGGCCCCTATTTAACGGATACGATATCATTTTTCACCGGAAGGCTGTGCACGTGCGGTGCGCTGCTTTCTCTCCTCCCGCCAAATTTGACTTGAAGATCATAAGATATAGGAGCAGAATTAGGCCATTTGGCCCATCAAGTCTGCTTTTCCATTTCCCTCTCAACTCCATTCTCCTACCTTCTGAAGCTGAGGTTCAAAAATTCAAATCAAGACTTTTGGTTGCAGAAAGAAATCTCTGAACGCTATCCTGCAGTGCAGAAGAAGATCAAAATGTCCTTTATTGTCTTTCCAACATCATATTTAGAGAATTGCCCTTCAGTGCAGTCGCCCAACTTCTCTCAAACAATGAAACAGGCTGCAAATTACTGGAAGTGGGGATCTGAGACTCCTTCTATGTGACATTCAGCCTGATGTTGAGAAGCTGATATCGCTGCACCAAGCCCATCCATCTCATTGAAAGGTGAAAAAGCAATGAAGTAGTGAATACTTGGACTACTAATGTAAGCACTAAAATTGCTGATGAAAATAGTTTTTACTGCAAAATAAAGAAATAATTTTATTTCAATACTTCAATAGTTCAATAGTTCCATTTAGTATCAGAGAATGCATACAATATAGACCCTGAAATTCATGTTCTTTGCAGACATCCACAAAACCAGAAGAGTTCCCTAAAGAAAGTTAGAACCCCAAAGCTCTCCCTACTCCCCCTCCCATGCACAAACAGCAATGATCCTACCCCACCCCCACTTATTTCAGCAAAAAACATCAGCACCCTCCATCCACCAAGTAAAGCCCCCAATAAAGACCATGATATATAGTATCAATTCCAAGGAAGAAGCGTACAAATTAGCCAGAGAAAGTGGCTCACCTGAGGACTGGGAGAAATTCAGAGTTCAGCAGAGGAGGACAAAGGGCTTAATTAGGAAGGGGAAAAAAGATTATGAGAGAAAACTGGCAGTGAACATAAAAACAGACTGTAAAATCTTTTATAGATATGTAAAAAGGAAAAGACTGGTAAAGACAAATGTAGGTCCCCTACAGACAGAAACAGGTGAATTGATTATGGGGAGCAAGGACATGGCAGACCAATTGAATAATTACTTTGGTTCCGTCTTCACTAAGGAGGACATAAATAATCTTCCAGAAATAGTAGGGGACAGAGGGTCCAGTGAGATGGAGGAACTGAGCGAAATACATGTTAGTAGGGAAGTGGTGTTAGGTAAATTGAAGGGATTGAAGGCAGATAAATCCCCAGGGCCAGATGGTCTGCATCCTAGAGTGCTTAAGGAAGTAGCCCAAGAAATAGTGGATGCGTTAGTGATAATTTTTCAAAACTCGTTAGATTCTGGACTAGTTCCTGAGGATTGGAGGGTGGCTAATGTAACTCCACTTTTTAAAAAAGGAGGGAGAGAGAAACCGGGGAATTATAGACCGGTTAGCCTAATGTCGGTGGTGGGGAAACTGCCGGAGTCAGTTATCAAGGATGTGATAACAGCACATTTGGAAAGCAGTGAAATGATCGGACAAAGTCAGCATGGATTTGTGAAAGGAAAATCATGTCTGACGAATCTCATAGAATTTTTTGAGGATGTAACTAGTAGAGTGGATAGGGGAGAACCAGTGGATGTGGTATATTTGGATTTTCAAAAGGCTTTTGACGAGGTCCCACACAGAAGATTAGTGTGCAAACTTAAAGCACACGGTATTGGGGGTAAGGTATTGGTGTGGGTGAAGAATTGGTTAGCAGACAGGAAGCAAAGAGTGGGAATAAACGGGACCTTTTCAGAATGGCAGGCGGTGACTAGTGGGGTACCGCAAGGCTCAGTGCTGGGACCCTAGTTGTTTACAATATAT
Organism: Mobula birostris; assembly: GCF_030028105.1. Classification (NCBI taxonomy): domain Eukaryota; kingdom Metazoa; phylum Chordata; class Chondrichthyes; order Myliobatiformes; family Myliobatidae; genus Mobula; species Mobula birostris. Next base: position 101,839,909 of record NC_092381.1, read on the forward strand.
ATTAATGACTTGGATGAGGGAATTAAATGCAGCATCTCCAAGTTTGTGGATGACACGAAGCTGGGTGGCAGTGTTAGCTGTGAGGAGGATGCTAAGAGGATGCAGGGTGACTTGGATAGGTTGGGTGAGTGGGCAAGTTCATGGCAGATGCAAGTTAATGTGGATAAATGTGAAGTTATCCACTTTGGTGGCAAAAATAGGAAAACAGATTATTATCTGAATGGTGGCCGATTAGGAAAAGGGGAGGTGCAACGAGACCTGGGTGTCATTATACACCAGTCATTGAAAGTGGGCATGCAGGTAAAGCAGGCGGTGAAAAAGGCGAATGGTATGCTGGCATTTATAGCGAGAGGATTCGAGTACAGGAGCAGGGAGGTACTACTGCAGTTGTACAAGGCCTTGGTGAGACCACACCTGGAGTATTGTGTGCAGTTTTGGTCCCCTAATCTGAGGAAAGACATCCTTGCCATAGAGGGAGTACAGAGAAGGTTCACCAGATTGATTCCTGGGATGGCAGGACTTTCATATGAAGAAAGACTGGATGAACTGGGCTTGTACTCGTTGGAATTTAGAAGATTGAGGGGGGATCTGATTGAAACGTATAAGATCCTAAAGGGATTGGACAGGCTAGATGCAGGAAGATTATTCCCGATGTTGGGGAAGTCCAGAACGAGGGGCCACAGTTTGAGGATAGAGGGGAAGCCCTTTAGGACCGAGATTAGGAAAAACTTCTTCACACAGAGAGTGGTGAATCTGTGGAATTCTCTGCCACAGGAAACAGTTGAGGCCAGTTCATTGGCTATATTTAAGAGGGAGTTAGATATGGCCCTTGTGGCTACGGGGGTCAGGGGGTATGGAGGGAAGGCTGGGGCGGGGTTCTGAGTTGGATGATCAGCCATGATCATAATGAATGGCAGTGCAGGCTCGAAGGGCCGAATGGCCTACTCCTGCACCTATTTTCTATGTTTCTATGTTTCTATGATATGCAGCACAACGAAAACAAATAATTCACCAGACAATTCGACATACCACAGGCTTTCTTTCTCCCTAATAAAGGGCCAGAGAAATGTTCCCCTTTCACAGCGAGAGAGAAGACATAAGGAAAACAACTTGCTGATCTTATGGTGCTAAAGTCTGCTGCATCGCTCTTTTCCCTGAGTTCTCTAACCCGAAAATCGGCAGCAACCTCTCTCTCACCAATGAGAGGAAGAAAGAGAGCACGCGATTCGCCAAGTACAGAGCCCACGACAACCAATCCACTATTCCCAATCTTCTGTTTTCTCCCATCATGTTTCAGTTGGTGGCATTGGCTCATTGCCAGCACTGCAAAATCTCGGAATCCTGAAGACGTGCTCCTCGTCTAGGCCGTGTTCTTGAGAGATTGAGAAACGGCCGGTCGGAAGCCCCCAGGAGTGGTTCCCATCCCATGTAGCTTTAGGTAGATTTGAATCATTTTTGCAATTATTTGTCACCGTTTGCATGTGCAGTGTTTTCTTTCACTGTGAATCCTAAATCAAAATTCTGTATAGTTTTTATGTGATGGTCAGAAAGGTAGGGTGGGCACTGGCATTGTGTTTGCAGTGTCCCTGTTTTCTTTCACTGTACATCTTAAATCAAAACTCTTTATAGTTTTATGTAAAGGTAGAGGAGGGCACTGGGGATGTGGTCTGGAAGCCAAGGAGGTGGTAACTGGTATAATGGTCACCTTACGGTCAACAGGCTCCCTTTCCCTGTTTCTTTCCCAGTGTCATTATTTAAATTCTTCTCTTTCCTTACCAAATAAACATTTTATTAATTCATTATCCCCAGTAAACCACACCGAACCCTACATGGTGTTCTTTGTGTTGTATCTGCTTGGTTTTGAAATACAATTAATGAAACAGCTTTATTATATAATGCATTAGTCTAGATAATAGCCTTGCTTGTTGCTAATTTTAATTATATATGTCTTGCTGCAAGTTGCAACACAACCAACAGCCTCTCAGAAGAGGGAACAGTCTTCCTATACAGTCATCTCTGATTTTATTTTCAAAAACTTCCCCCACACTCCTGATTACTCACAGGTCTACTCCCACTGACTGCTCCAGGTAGCTCCAGCATGAAGAAAGCCAAGTTCTTGTGCTGAAGCTGAACTCTATCTGAGCTGTTCTGATGATCGCTTACACAATAGCGATAGGTTTAGGGTGACAGAGTCTACAATAATACAGCACCGAAGCATTGCAACTTGTCCATGCCAACCAAAAATTCTCATCTAAACCAGTTTCATTTTCCTGCATCCCTCCTGTCTGTCTGATGCCTCCATTGGATGTTGCACCCTGGCTGTCCAGATACGCAAGCCTGGGTAGTACGATATAGAGAGCAAGCTATGGCCCGTATAGCCAGCTTGCCCTCTCCTCGCATCTGATGAACCCACAGGAACGGCAAAGACCGATACAGTTTGGTACCAGAGTTGCCAGTCAGGACTGAACACAGTGTAAGACTGCCCGAGGGACTCCAGTTCCGGAGTTTTCCTTGGGGTTTACTTCCGAACTTTCCTCATGAGTGGGTATAGACACTAAGGCAGCTCAAGATTGAGATCAGAGCTTTCCTTCTTCAAGATGAGCTGCCATCCACAGCTGACGAGCCCTTTATCCCTCCAAACCTTTCTTGTCCTTGTACCTGTCTAGATGTCTTTGCATAACATCACTTCCTCTGGCAGTTTGTTCCACAAACCCACCAAGGACTAGAGGGGGAGTAGTAGTATGCGACAAAGGGTAGAGCCCTGCCTCACTGCTTCAATCCGTTCTCTCTATGTTATCCCTGTGACCGTATGATTTCCCTGGGTGCTCTGGTATTACCAAGCATGCACGTTGTTAGGTTAATTGCCATTGTGAAGTACCCCATGTGTTGGTGGGCAGTGAAAGAATCAGAAGGAATTGAAGCTGGCATAGTCATGATGGACGAAGTACTCTCCTCCTATGTCATGAGTAATGTGAGAAAGACGTGAAAGGGTTTCTCTCGGATCTGCGTGAGGTAGGTTGGGAACAGCTGCGAGAGGGGAAAACAACATCTGATAAGTGGGTGTTTAAAAGCAAGAAAGTAAGAGTTCAGAGGCAGCTTCTCCCTGTAGGGGAGAGAGACAGAAATGATAAGTTTAGGGAACCTTGGTTAATGGAGGATATTGAAGGTGGTAAGAGAAGAAGGGAGCACATGTCAAGAGAAGAAAATGTTATTTGTGGTTTACAATGCATGCAGGAGAGATCAGAGAAATTAAAAGGGCAAAAAGGGGGCATGAAATTAACTTGGCAAGTAAGATTAAGGGGAATCCTAACACTTTTTCTAAGTACATTATAAGCAAGAGTGTAGTGGAGAAGGGAATAGAGCCCTTCAGGAACCAGAGAAATGTGTGGTGTCAGGAATTTGAATAATTATCAGTATTCATCAGGGAGAAGGTTGTAGAGACTGGGAGGTTAGGTTGATTAGGAAGGAGGAAGTGTTAGAGTTATTGGAATATATTTGGGTAGATAATTCCCAGAATCTGTTGGCATCCATCCCAGGATGTTAAGAGAGGAGATTGCTGGGCCCCTGAAGTAATATTTGCATCATTGTTAACTACAGGTAAGGTACCAGAAACCTGGAAGATAGCTGATGTTCTCATCTTGTTCAATAAGGGCAGTAAGGAAAAGTTTGGAAATTAGAGGTCAGCGAGCCTTATATCAGAGGTAGGAGAATTGTTGAGGATTCGGAAGGACTGTGAAGGCTCTTAAGAGGGGAAATCTGGAGGGCAAAAGTGGGTGTGAGGTGGATCTGGCAGGGAGAATTAATAAAAATCCTGAGATTCTTTAGAAGTTTTGAAAGTAATAGGGTGGCTAAACTGAGGCACTGAGTATGAGTTGGGGTGTCATATTGCTGTTATACAGAATATTACTAACACTGCACTTTGAGTACTGTGTACTGTTCTGGTCACCACATTAGAGAAGCTGTGTGGTAGCAATAGAGAGAGCTGCAGAGATTCACAAAGGTGTTGTCTGGAATGGAGAGCTGTAGCTATAAGCAGAAGCTGGACAGAACATTGAACACAGAAGAGTATAGGGTAGGAACAGACCCTTCAATCCACTGAGTCTGTCAAGAAGAGATGTTAAATTAAATTAAATCTCAGTGCTTGCTTCTTAAACAGATCTATCGATTTCCATCCAACATCACCCATGGCAGCCTATTCCAGGCAGCTACCACTCTGTGTAAAAAATATGTTGAGATCCAACGCAAACTAGAAGAACAACATTTCTGTCTGGGCATCCTTCTGTCACATTTACATGATCCACCTCTAACACTTCCTTTACTAAATATCTGTCTCCATCTCAGGAGATGTCTGGCTACAAGGCCCTCAGACTGCCTGAGCAAGCATCCTCTCAGCCTGCCTCCCATAAGGAGGCCATTTCCTTTCCCCAGTTTCTTGTCTCTGTAGCCCCCCTGGCAAGCCTCAGGGTTGCCATTGCATTTGTTCCAGACATGAGAATATCTATTGTGGTGCCTTTGAAACACCTCCGTCTTCCTGAAGAATAGCTTCCTCTCTGCCATGATGGTGAAGCTCTCAACAGCATTTTTCTCCATTTTCTGCTTTTTGACTGTCAAACTTTTTGCCCCGGGATAGGACAAAGAGCTCCCCTCATCCCCGACTTCCAGCCCACTAGCCTTCACATTCGATGAATTATCTTATTTTCCACCAGCTCCAGCATGGTTCCACCACCGGTCACATTTCCCCCTCTCTACCCGACCACGTTTCAAAGAAACCAACCACTTCGTTACGCCCCACTATCACAGCACCTTCCCATGTAACCAGAGATGTAACACCCGAATATTCATCATCCACAGACCAAAACAGACTTTCCAGGTGAAACACCGATTCTCATGTACAGTATGTGACGCAACACCATTTAAAATGATGGAGTCAGGCGGCACCTGAGATGGAGGGCAGAAAACAGTCAACATTTTGGGCTGAGACCCTTCATCAGGACTGGAAAGCAAGAGACAGAAACCACAATAAGAAAGTAGGGGGAGGAGAAGTTCAAACTGGCGGTGCTGGTTGAGACCAGGTGAGGGAGAAGGTGTGTGTGTGGGTGAGGGGGAATGAAGGAGCTGGGAGGGGATAGGTGAAAGAAGTAAACAGCTGGAGAAGAAGAAGAAATTGAATAGCAGAAGACAATGGACCATGAAACAAAGGGAAGAGGGGAAGTGGGCCAATGGGAGGTGATGGGCAACTGAGGCGAAGGGGCAGAATGGATAATGGAGAAAGAGAAAGAGGGAGGAGGGAAAAATTTTCAGAAGATCAAGCAATTGATGTCCATGCCATCAGGTTAGAGGCTACCCAGATACAATATGAGGTGTTGTTCCTACAACTTGAGTTTGGCCTCCCATTGGCAGTCGAGGGAGCCATGGACAATCCTGTCAGAATGGCAATGGGAAGTAAAATTAAAATGGGGAGCCTCTTTAATAAGATGCTGCATTTTGCAGTGGAGAGAGCAAAAATGCTCAATAAAGAGGACCCAATGTACGTCAGGTCTCATCGATGTAGAGGAGGCCGCATTAGGTGCACTAGATACAGTAGATTGCCCTGCAAGACTCACAGTTGAAGTGTTGCCTCACCCGAAAGGACTATTTGGGGCCCTGAATGGTGGTGAGAGAGGAGATGCTGGGCCAGTTGGGACATTTGTCATGCTTGCAGGGATAAATACTGGGAGGGAGAACAGTGAGGAGGGGTGAGTGACAAGTGAGTCACGTAGAGAGCAATCCAAATGGAAAGCAGAGATAGGGAAGGTAAGAAAAGTGTGCTTAATGGTTGGAACTCATTGGAGATGGCGAAATTTGCAGAGAATGGTACTGGGATAGGAAGAAAAGAGAGCAGGAACCCCATCCCTGTTATGATAGTTGGAGGATGGGGTGAGGGTAGGTGCACAGGAAATGAAGATGTGGGTAAGTATAGCATCAACGGTGGTGGAAGAGAAATGCTGTTCTTTGAAAAAAGGGGAGCAATATATCTTTATGGATCTTCCCCCATATTTGTGCTCCATTTAACTTACTTTGTTCTCCCTGAAATGCACCAGTTTGAACCATTTTAGCCAGGTTAGCCAAACACTGGACTAGGATTACCTCAAGGCACACACAAGCCTGGCTCTACACCCACCTCTGGAGATTTTGCACAGTAAAGTCACCTCTGTCAGGCGATAGTTTATTGACTACAGCTCTGCCTTACTATCATTCCAAACAAACTCATCACCAATTTCTGTATCCTGGGAGTCAATGCCTTCATCTGTAATTGGATCGCTAACATCATGACCAACAGACCACTATCAGTAAGAATAGCCTTCAACACCACTGTTACAATGATCCTCAAAACTAGTGTCCCACAAGACTGCGTCTTCAGCCCCCTTCTCTACTCCCTATACACCCACGACTGCCTTGTCAGATTCTGCTCCAAATTCATCCACAAAATTGCAAATGATACCAGTGTAATGAGCCATATTGCAAATAATGATGTTGGAATCAAGGAAGGAGATGGAGAACTTAGTAACATGGTGTCATGACAACAACATTTCCTTCAGTGTCAGCGAAACAGAAGTACTCGTTATTGACTTCAGGATGGAGGCAGTACAGTTGCTCCTGCCTTCTCAATGATGCAGAGGTTGAGAGCATTGAGAGCAACAAGCAAATAACAGCAGTATAACCTGTCCTGGTCCAAGCAGGCAGACGCCATGGCCAAGAAAGCTCATCAATGCCTCTGCGTCTTCAGGAAGCTGAAGATATTTGGGGTGTCCCAGTTGACCCTTACCAATCTTTATTAATCCACCAGAAAAAGCATCCTAGTTTGTTGCATTATGGCTTGGAATGTCAGCGGCTCTATACGAGATCACAGAAAACTGCAAATGATACCAGTGTAATGAGCCATATCTCAAATAATGATGTTGGAATCTAGAAATCTAGGACTTGCTAACGCAGCTCAACACATCATAGAAGCCAACCTCTCATTCATAGGCCATACTCAGGTTGGAGGAACAACACCTTATATTCCGTCTGGGTAGCCTCCAACATTGACTTCTCAAACTTCCACTAATGCCCCACCTCCCCCTTGTACCCATCCGTTATTTATTTATTTATATATACACATTCTTTTTCTCTCTCTCCTTTTTCTCCCTCTGTCTCTCTCACTATACTCCTTGCCCATCCTCTGGGCTTCCCTCCTCCCCCTTTCTTTCTCCCTGGGCCTCCTGTCCCATGATCCTCTCATATCCCTTTTGCCTATCACCTGTCCAGCTCTTGGCTCCATCCCTCCCCCTCCTGTCTCCCATCATTTCAGATCTCCCCCCCCCACCACTTTCAAATCTCTTACTAGCTCTTCTTTCAGTTAGTCCTGACAAAGGGTCTCAGCCCAAAACGTCGACTGTACCTCTTCCGAGAAATGCTGCCTGGCCTGCTGCGTTCATCAGCAACTTTTATGTGTGTTGCTTGAATTTCCAGCATCTGCAGGTTTCCTCGTGTTCGCGCTAGTAAAGCAGCCAGCAAAGAACTCACACACACCCTGGACATTTTCTTTTCTCCTGTCTTACATCATGCAGAAGATGCAAAAACGTGAGGCCTTCCTTAGTAGGATAAGATGGACGGTTGACCTCACGGTCTACCTCATTATGATCTTGCATCTTATTGTTCACCAGGACTGCACTTTATTTGCTTTGTCATTTTACCTTGATCTATTTCAAAATGTCCTGATCTCTCTGAAAAGTATGCAAAACTATCTTTTCACTGTGCCTCAGTACATGTGACAATAATAAACCAATTCCAGTTCATTTCTACCAAACCAAATAAACAGCTTATTATTTGGAAATTATCTCAGTTTTTGTATCTCATCAACGAGGACCTTGCCGTATCCACTTTCAATTACTCGGATCAGCACATCCCTGATCAAAAACTGGTTCACGGTTTCACAGGAGTGGTGGCTTCAAAAAGAGTCTCACAAAATGGCAGTCTCGATTCCTTCAAATATTTGGCAAGAGCAAATATTTGGTTTGTCTGTTTCCACAGTGCTAGTCTCATTTCAATTTGCTGCTTTGTAGATCTTAATTCCTTACTGGCCAAAACCTCACTGACCCGTCCGCGCCCCGAGATGTGCTTTCAAAACTGTAAGCCCTCTACCATCCCTTTGTTCTGTGATAGGGTGCCCTGAAATGTCGATTAGTTTCTCCCCCCACAAATACTGTTTGATCAGCTGAACTCTTACAGCATTTCTGCCCTTTTGCATTGTTAAAGTGGGTCAGGCAGTGCAGAGTGATACCTACCTTTAGTTACCCCCCTCCTTCCCTTTACTTCATGGCCCACTGTCCTAACTTACCGGATTCTTTCTTCTTCAGCCTTTTACCTCTTCCATCTATCACCTAGCTTCTCACATCATTACCTTCCATCCCACCTCCCTCACCTGGACTCCACTATCCCCCGTTCCACAGTCCTCGGCGTTCCTTGACATCCAGGATTGTGTGAATTATTGTCCTTATCTATAACCCTCACAGGAGCATGTTAGCTCTGAACTTCCACTTTTAACAAACTCCAAGTTGTCCAACATAGATCTGTCTGCATGTAGCTGGTCAAAATCAATTTTTTTCCACATCCTAACTTCTCATTTCGGAATTAGCTTTCCTCCAATTCGGACCGTTTCAGATTAAGGGCAGTAGTTGTCTGACACTCAAAAGTGAGGGCATAGAAAAGCATTTGCAGGTAGAATTTAATCCCAATGAGGGCAAGGCATGTGAAACAGTGCTCGAGCAGATGGAGTAAATGGGAGTGGTAATGAAGAGTCCCAGGGGGCGGGGGCATCGGACAACTAAGGATAAAGATGAAAGTAAAACAGCATTCATTCTAGAGCCCCAAGGTCATCTGGTGCAGGGCACAGTGGGTCAAACTATTAATGATCACTTGGAAAGGAGATGACTGACTCTGATAGCGTGTGACCAATCTGACTGAGGTTTTTGAGGTAACAGTCATGTCAATGAGGGGGGTGTAGCAGATGTGATTTACATAAACCTCGGTAAAGCCTTTGACTAAGTCCCTCTATCAAGACGAGTCCTAGCAATGAGGGCTCATGGTGATCCATAGCAGTTCGGTAAATTGGATCTGAAACTGGCTTGGCAACAGGAGACAGGGAATGAAGTGACGATTTGATTTTGTAATTGGGTATTTGTGACTAGTGGTGTTTCACAGGGGCTGGTGCTGTGTGTATAATGTGGTTATAGGAGGCACGACCAGTGACACGTGAAGATTAGTGGAGTTGTTGATAGTGTCAGGTCACAGTATGAAAGTCCGTGAAGTGAGCTGAGTAATAGCAGATAGAGTTTAATCCTGATAAATGAGAGGTAATGTATTTATTTAGTGATAAAGTGTGGAGTAGGCTCACTCAGCCCTTTGAGGCACACCGCACAGCAAACCCACAACCCTGATTAACCCTAGCCCAATCACAGGACAATTTACAATAACCAGTTAACCTACCTGGTACATCTTGTGGGAGGAAACTGGAGAACTGGGGAAAACCCATGTATTCTACAGTGAGGACATACAGACAGACAACAGCTTACTGGAGGTTCATAAAGCAAAACGCACAACTAAATACTTCATTAATAGCACATTTTCTGTGGAAACTTGTGGTAAACGATCACCGCAAGCAATGAAGAGGTGAGCAAAGGCAAGGCTGACTCGAGGGTTGAGGTGCCAGGGTGTGATGCAAAGTCAGAGAGAAGTCATGGCATGTTGGAGGTGAAGTGGTTGGGGCAAGGTCCAGACATGGTTGAGATGGACTTGGTGCATGCAAAGCGGAGGAGAGTCAGAGTGGAGGAGTTTTGGAGCTCACCCACCTAAATCGAGACAGAGAGGGAGAGAGATAGGATCCATCAGGCCAATTTGGAAAGTTTGGGTGTGGTCTGAAACATGGCAGTGGGGTCCAGGCCCAGAGTGTGTTGATGCGACAGGGCCCAGGTCCTAGCACGAGGGACGACCCAGTGCTTGGACAATTTAATGGGTGGATTGAAAAGGCCAGGTGTCAGGACCAGAGGTGAGGGTCAGCTCACTGCTCTGTAACGTTTACTCTGCTCTCCACAGCACGAAAGCTGAGGCTGCGACCTGCTGTGGCTGCGTGGGCCTTTGTGGCTGTGAGCTCTGTTTTGTTCTACTGCTCATTGGATGTTTGTTAGTCATTTTTTAACGGGTTCTTTTGGGTTTCTTGTTTTGTGGCTGCTTGTAAGTAGACGAACCTCAAGGCTGTATAATTTACTCATACTTGGATAATAAATATACTTTGAACTTTGACCTTTGACTCCTTACAGAACAGCACCAGAATTGAACTCCAAACTCCGAAACCCACCGTGCTGTAACAGCATCGTGCTAACCACTATGGTCCTGTGGTGTATTTTATGAGTACTAATGAAACTAGGACATATACTATGAATGGCAGGCTCCCAGACAGACGTCAGTGTACATACAAAGTTAGCAGTGGAGATAAATTACATGATTAAGACTGCACATGGGATACTGGCCTTCGTTAGATGGGATATTGAAAACAAGACCACTGAGGTCTACACTCTACACTCCAACTTTATAGAACATTGGCCAGACCTTGGCTGGAGTAGTGTAAGCAATTCTGGACACCACACTGAAGAAAGTCTGTGATGGTGATGGAGAGGGTGCAGAAGTGATTCACCAGGAGCATTTCAATTATGAGGAGAGACTGGAGAGGCTGCATCTGTTTTACCTGGAGTGAAGGCGGTTAAGAGGAATCATGATTGAGTTACGGAAGATTTTAAGGGGTATAGATAGGATATAGGTAGGAAAGTGATTGATAGAACCAGAGGGCTGAGATTTAGGGTAAGGGATAAGAGATTTAGAGTGGTTCTGAAGGGGAGCCAGAAGGGTGAGTATGGAGTTTGCTTTCATTTGGGTGCTCACGTTTTCTCTCACATCCCAAAGGTTGATTGGCTTGCTGTAATTTGCCCCTAGTATGTGGGCGAGGGCAAGAATCCAGAGATGGAGCAGTTGATGGGAACCTGGGGAGAATAGGTTCATTGCAGAATTAGTGGAGGAATAGGATTTCTCAGAGATAGACCTGATGGGCCGAATGGCTTCCTTCTCTGTCAGAAGGAGAAATAGGGAAAATATGAAATATGCAAACATTGACAGGAGCCCATGGACACACTTTGCTCACAGGCTTACATGCAGAGAGTGTGGAGAAGATTTATCAGGATATTTTCTGAATCGGAGCACCTCAGGTTTGGGGAGAGACTTCACTGGAGTGAAGGAGGTCGAGGCATGACCTGACAGAAGTATATCGAGTTATAAGAGGCAGACATAGGGTCGATAGTCAGTCATTTCCCCACTCTAGAGGTATTAAAAACAAAAAGAGAAGGTTTAAGGTGAGAGGAAAGAGCTGAAAAGAGTATTTAAGGGATAATTTTTTTTAAACACAAAGTGGGTGATAGCTGGAACATGCTGCCTGGCGAAGTGTTGGAATTAATAAAATCATGATGTTTAAGAGATTCTTGGACAGGCATCGGAATAAGCAAGGCTAAGAAGGATTCAGTCCTAATGTAGATAATTGCAGAAACAAGTCAGGCCTGTGTGTGTAACGATGCATCATTGGAAATTAACAAACACAAAAACCTGGCACTGCCCCATACAGTATGCGGCAGCGAGTCGTCACCATGGGCACAGCCCTTTCCACCACAGGAGGTACTACCCCAAGAACCTATCATCAAGGATACCCACATTCTCAGTCATGTCCTCTTCTCGTTGAAAGCGCCAGGCAGGACCCCGAAGTCCCACACCACCAAGTTCACAAACAGCGACTTTCCTACACACATCAGGGTCTCAAATGAGCCTGCACAACCCCAACCCTACCCCAACAATGGAACACTAGGAACCTCCTTCAGTACCATGGACTTGTCAGTGATTGCACTAGTCATAGTCATACTTTATTGATCCCGGGAGAAATCGGTTTTCGTTACAGTTGCACCATAAATAATAAATAGTAATAGAACCATAAATAGTTAAATAGTAATATGTAAATTATGCCAGTAAATTATGAAATAAGTCCAGGACCAGCCTATTGGCTCAGGGTGTCTGACTCTCCAAGGGAGGAGTTGGAAAGTTTGATGGCCACAGGCAGGAATGACTTCCTATGATGCTCTGTGCTGCATCTCGGTGGAATGAGTCTCTGGCTGAATGTACTCCTGTGCCCACCCTGTACATTATGTAGTGGAGGGGAGACATTGACCAAGATGGCATGCAACTTGGACAGCATCCTCTTTTCAGACACCAGGGTGAGGGAGTCTAGTTCCATCCCCACAACATCACTGGCCTTACGAATGAGTTTGTTGATTCTGTTGGTGTCTGCTACCCTCAGCCTGCTGCCCCAGCACACAACAGCAAACATGATAGCACTGGCCACCACAGACTTGTAGAACATCCTCAGCATCATCTGGCAGATGTTAAAGGACCTCAATCTCCTCAGGAAATAGAGACGGCTCTGATCCTTCTTGTAGACAGCCTCAGTGTTCTTTGACCAGTCCAGTTTATTGTCAATTCGTATCCCCAGGTATTTGTAATCCTCCACCATGTCCACACTGACCCCTTGGATGGAAACAGGGGTCACCGGTACCTTAGGTCTCCTCAGGTCTACCACCAGCTCCTTAGTCTTTTTCACATTAAGCTGCGGATATTTCTGCTCACACCATGTGACAAAGTTTCCTACCGTAGCCCTGTACTCAGCCTCATCTCCCTTGCTGATGCATCCACCTATGGCAGAGTCATCCGAAAACTTCTGAAGATGACAAGACTCTGTGCAGTAGTTGAAGTCCGAGGTGTAAATGGTGAAGAGAAAGGGAGACAAGACAGTCCCCTGTGGAGCCTCAGTGCTGCTGTTCACTCTGTCGGACACACAGTGTTGCAAGCACATGTACTGTGGTCTGCCAGTCAGGTAATCAAGGATCCATGATACCAGGGAACCATCTACCTGCATCGCTGTCAGCTTCTCCCCCAGCAGAGCAGAGCACTACTCATTTTGTAAAGACTTTTCTTCACTGTCACATATGATTTATGTATTTCTGTTTCTCACTGTACCTGTGCACATGACAATAGATCTTCAGGAGAACAGTGCTCCTGGCCCTGCCCTCCCGTGAAGGAGGAGGCACTGCTGAGAGAGGACTCCTCATTAAGGATCATTGATTCCACCCCTCCTTGCCCAGATGCTGCCTAAGCTGCTGAACATTTCTGGCAGTTTCTCTCACACAAGAGTTATTCTATCGGATGTGAATTTGAAGCTAACTGCTCAAGCCTCAATTTCCAGCCACAGCAGGGAGCCCTCCAGAAAGGTGTATGATCCATTGGTCTTTGGGTCTGTTCAGCTCTTTGTGCTGCACCCTCTAATACACTTCACAATATTAAAGCTGATGCAAGGGGCAGGGCTTCAGAAGCACAAGAGATTCTACTGATGTTGGAGATCCCAAGTAACATACTTTTCCTAGTTCCTTTGTCTCTAATGCATCTGTCCCAGAATGAAACTTTCCTGCCCAGATCATCAGAGATGTTCTTCAAAGAGCAGGGGTTCCATCCCTCCACCACTGATGCTGCCCTCGCCCGCATCTCCTCCATTTCTCGGGCATTCACCCTCACCCCACTGCCTTAACAGGGATAGAGTTAGGATTGGAGTTAAAATGCAGAACATCCTAATTCCCATTCTGACAAGCACGGAATCCAGGGAATCTTGGCTGTGTGGATACAGAATTGGCTTGCCCATAGAAGACAAGGAGTGGTAGTAAATGAAGTGTATTTTTCCTGGAGGTCAGTGATGAGTAGTTTTCCTCAGGGACCTATTCTGGGACCCCGGCTCTTGGTGATTGTTTAAAATGATTTAGATGAGTGAGCTAGGGTTCACTCTCCAGAGTGAAGGAGGATAAGAGGTGAGTTGATAAGGGTGCACAAGATGATAAGAGGCATGGATTGAGTGGATAGACAGAGACTTTTTCCCGGGGCAGAAGTGGCAAATAGGACATAATTTTAAGCTGATTGGAGGAAAACATAGAGGGAATGCCAGAGGTAGTTTTTTTAAATCAGAGAGTGGTGAGCACATGGTATGCTCTGCCAGGGGTGGTGGTAGAGGCAGACATATTAGGGGCATTTAATAAACTCTTAAATAGGAACGTAGATAATAAAAAAAAATTCATGAGCAATGTGGGAGGGAAGAATTAGATTGATCCCTATGTAGACTAAAATATGGGCACATCATGGGACGAAGGGCTTGTATTGTGTTATATGTTATGCTCTGATTCCACCATCAGTTACAGAGACTCTTCTGGCATCTCTGTGGCAGTGTAGCACTCCTTCCGGGCTCCCCTCTCACCTCAGTGCCACAGACCCCTGGCTCCACTTCTCCAGCATTGCTGCACTCCCTCAGAAATATTCCGCACAAGAAACAATCCCTCATAGAAAACAGCGCTTCTTCAGTCTTGCACTGACTGACTCACCCTGGCTAAGAGAAATATCAAGAAACAGCTTGGCGAGCTGCGTTAAGTGTACAATTTGATTTCCCATCTGAGGCCCCAGCAGTATCCATGGAAAACACCTTGGGTGCTAATTTGCTGCAATGTGCTGTGTGGCTTCTCTGCTCCTTCATTGTCTTACCTTCTTTATTAGGCAGCACAAAGACACAAGGTGAAAGTTCAGATTCGCATGACAAGGCTTTCTGTTGTTCGCAGCTTTCGCTTTGCATGTGTGGCAGGACTTGGCAGCCATGGCAACGGAATGCCACTTCGTGACACGTGCCGAGATCGTGTGAGTCCCCGCTGCTCCTCCTGTCAGTCACCGCACGTACTGGAGCCTTGGCAATGGAGATCCCTCATTAATCTTGATCCTTGGGTTAGCCACTACCAAACTACGCTGCATCATGGACACACGCTTCATTATTTGGAATTTAGCCCAGGTCGCATAGCACAGAGACAGAGCTCAAAGTTTATTATCAAAGTACACATACATCACCATTTACGATCACGGCTGCCAAGTCCTTCCACACTTGCATGCTACCCTGAGATTCATTTTCTTGCCATTCTACCCTGCCATTCACAGAACATACAAAGAAACACTACAGAATCAGTGAAAATCAGCACTGAACCCGTCTATTCCTAATCCGAGAGTGTACAATAGGAGAGGTGCGAAGAGCATCATTCTGTCAGCACAACAATGTGCAACAGGAGATTTACCTCCTGCCGTGTCTGCCCGGAGAGCATTTGATGGAAGAAAGGGGCTTTATCCACGCTACTCTGGGAATCCATATTGGAACAGAGCATTTAGCTTTACCTCTAACCCACAAAAACCTGCCAGGAGTATTTGATGAGTGGGGGCAACAATGTGTATGCTGTCTGTGTCCCAGGATTGTGTGATGGGACAGTGAAAAAGGAGCTTTACTGTGTCTAATCCACATTTACAATGCCTGGGAACCTTGGATAAATTAGGCGGTGGAGGATGTTACTGATTAATTTTCTCAATATTGTTTTCACATTCTTGTATTCTGGATGCAGCAACTGTCTCTGCAGACCACTGCACCATTTGTATCAGTGTCATTATCATGTTGGTGAGTTATTATAAAATAGTCAATCGCAGGAACAAGTTCTTTGGCCCACATTGTTTGCGGTGAATATGCCAGGTTAAACTAAACCTCTTGCCTGCACATGATCCAAATCCCTTCATTTGCTGCATATTCGTGTGTTTATCTAACAGCCCCTTAAACACCACCATCGTATCTGCCTCCCCGAGTGCCAGGGTAAGGGGAGCTACCTTTCAGTCTCGACCGTGATCGAGGAAGTTTAACATCATTATGGGCTGATTGGGTAGAGTTGTTCAGGATGGCTTAAGCTAATTTGGCAGGGAGATGGGAACTGTTGTGATAGGGCTGAGGATGAGGTAGCTGGTTAATGAACAGAGGCAATGTGTAGTGAGATTCCTAACAAGGATATGCAGATGACAGGGCAAAATTGCTGTCAACAGGATGAGTTGCAATGTTAAAAGTGGACAAAATGGAAAGGGGTGAATACAGATTAGAGGTGTTATATCTGAATGCACGCAGTATATGGAATAAGGCAGATGATCTTGTGGCACAGTTACAGATTGGCAAGCATGATGTAGTAGGCATCACTGAATCATGGCTGAAAGAAGATTATAGCTGGGAGCTTATATCCAAGGACACACATTGTATTGAAAGAATAAGCAGGAATGCAGAGGGAGTGGTATTACTCTGTTGCTAAAAAATAAAATCAAATCATTAAAAAGAGGTGACATAGATTTGGAAGGTGTTGAATCATTGTGGATAGAGCTAAGCAACTCCAAGGGTAAAAAGACCCTGATGGGAGTCGTATACAGCCCCCAAGCAGTAGTAAGGATGTGGTCTACAAATTACAATGGGAAATAGAAAATGCATGCCGAAAGTACAATGTTACCATAGTCACTGGGGCATCAATATGCAGGCAGACTGGGAAAATCAGATTGCTGCTGGATTCCAGGAGGGGGAATTTCTAGAATGCCAACGAGATGGCTTTCTAGAGTAGTTTGTGATTGAACCCACTAGGGAATCAGCTATTCTGGATTGGGTGCTGTGCTAAGAACCAGAATTGATTAGAGAGCTTAAGGTAAAAGAACCCTTAGGGGCAAGTGATCATAATGTAATCGAATTCACCCTGAAATTGGAGATGAAGCTGAAATCGGATGTATCAGTACTACAATGGAGTAAAGTGAATTACAGAGGCATGATAGGCGATTAGCCAGAATTGATTGAAAAAGAACACTGGCAGGGGTAATGGCAGAGCAGCAATGACTGGAATTTCTGGACGTAATTCCGAAGGCACAGGATATGTACATACCAAAGAGGAAGAAGTATTCTGAAGGCAAGATGTCATAACTGTGGATAACAAGAGAAGTCAAAGCATACAATAGAGCAAAAATTAGTGGGAAGTCAGAGGATTGGGAAGCTTTTAAAACCAATAATATGCAACTAAAAATTCATTAAGAAGGCAAAGATGGAATACCAAGGTAAGCTAGCCAATAATACACTTCCCTAAGGAACTTCTGCGGTGATGTCCTGGGGATGAGATGATTGACCTCCAACCACCACAACCATCATTTCCTCACTTGTAGACTCCAGTCAGTTCAGATTGGCAAAAGCATCTCCTCCACAATCTCCATCAGCACAGGAGCACTGCAGGGATGAGTACTTGGCCCCCTGCTCAACTCACTTTACACCTATGACTGTGTGGCTAAGCACAGCTCCAACACCAGATACAAGTTTGCTGATGACCCCACTGTTGTGGGCCATATCAAAGGTGGGAATGAATCAGCATACATGAGGGAGATTGAAAACTTGGCTGAGTGGTGTCACAACGACAACCTCTCACTCAATGTCAATAAGACCAAGGAACTGACTGTAGACTTCAGGGGAGGGAAACCAGAGGTCCATGAGCTAGTAATTATCCGAAGATCAAAGGTGGAGAGGGTCAGTAACTTTAAATTCCTGGGTGTCACTATCTTACATGACTGCCCTGGACCCATCATATAAATGTAATGGTGAAGAAAGCACGACAGCCCCTCTACTCCCTCAGGAGTTTACCGAGATTCGGCACATCATCAAAAACCTTGGCAAACTTCTAAAGATGTGTGGCTTTTGGTATGCTGGCCTTCATCAATCAGGACATTGAGTTTAAAGGTTGAGAGGTCATGGTGTGGTTGTGGGATGCTGCTGAGGCCTTGGTTCAGTAATAGTAATCAGGGAAATGCTAGGCACCACAGTAGCACAGTGGTTAGCGCAACGTTATTACACCCCAGCAGTTCAGAGTTCAATTCGGCACAGTTCTGTTGGGAGTCTCTGCATATCCGCGTGTGAAATCCCCAGGAGCTCTTGTTTCCTCCCACAGTCCAAACGCATACCAGTAAGATCAATTGCTCGTTGTAAATTGTCTCATGTTTGGGTTAGGGTTAGTTGGGGTTGTGGGGTTGCTGGAGTGGTGTGGCTCAAAGAGCTTACTCTGCACTGTATCACTAAATTAAATGTAACTCTCGCTTCGGCGAGCGGCTTAATATAGGGGGTGATAGCCCCCGACCCGGCCAAACTTAAAAAAATCTCATTTGGGTGGATGCTGTGCAATGTGTCCACTGTTACAAATCAGTACCCTGAAATAACAAACAGTACACAATATGCGATTAAACAATTAAGCTTTGTAATTCTTACTTTGACCATATGGTTAGTAAAGACAACGAAAAAGAAAGAAAAAGGGCCCAATCTTATGAAACAGTCTATGGCGCAATGTTGGAGCTCACTGATAAGCTGATCGTCCATATTGACCTCCTCCGATCGTCGCTGCCCTTCGGACCCTCGCTCGGTCCACTCCGTCTGGTGGTCTACCAACTCTCTCCATCCGCGTCTTCTCTCCTTATCTCTCCCCGGCAAAAGCCCATGAAAATCTCTCTCTAGACTCACAAGAAAGAACAACAGCATGTTACACTCTGCCCCCCCCACCGCCCCCACCAAATTTAGTCAGGTCCTCATGATGTTGAGATAATTCACCAACCTTTCTTGCAAAACACAAAGTCCAATCCAAGTGCACAAGTCAGTGACATAGCTCCCCAAAATGGTAGGGGTCACATTCTGCTCTGCTGGTGCTACGTAGGCCAACCTATCCGGTGGTCTCCTAATTCTCTGAGACCTCCACACCCCATCTGACCCTTCAGGTTCCAACACTACTGGGGATACTTCCAGTCCACCTGGCAAGGCTTCCCCCCGGCCTATCACTCATGCCCACCTGCAACTCGGACCCCTCTGTCCCGTGGCCAAGCCCCGCTTCCTCCTCTGCAGAGTCCCGTAGCAACCCAGGCTGCCCACAGATAGCTCCCCCCCACTTCACCCATCTCAATGGGAGAAGGGCCAGGAGTCTCTTCCTTAATCAATGGGGAGTTAGCAAAAGGCAGCATATACCACACATCCAGGTCCTCATCCTCCGAATCAGTATCCCTCTCAGGGGTGGGGGCTGGCCTAACTTCGCCTGTTGGGGGCCTGATAGTTGCCCTGTGTTTCTGCAGAGTCCTCTTACTAGGTGTAGGCTCCAAGTCGGGCTCTGGGTCTACCTGAAACTCTTGACCCAGGGGCAACAGGTGGTTCAGATGGAGAACTTTGATGGGCCCATTCCCATCCTCTGGTTTCACCCGGAAAACTGGTAGGTTTGGCATCTGACTCTCCACTACATAGGGCGTAGCCACCCAGCGGTCAGCCAACTTATGCTTTCCAGGTAGCCCCAAATTCCTTATGAGGACTCGGTCTCCCGGCAGGAGTTGGGAGAACCTCACCTTTTGATCATACTTCCTCTTATTCCCTTGATTCTGTTTGGCAGCTGCGACCCCAGCTAATTCATAAGCCCTTTTCAACTCTTTTCTCAAGTCAGACACATACTTCAGATAAGTCTTTGGTGGTAAGTCACCCTTGTCAATCTCAAAACAAAGGTCAATGGGCAACTTTGCCCCGTGCCCAAACATCAGATAATGTGGTGAACACCCAGTAGCTTCATTTCGCGCACAGTTGTAACTGTGAACCAGGTTCCCAATATGCTGACTCCACTTGCTCTTCTTGCTGATCTCCAGGGTCCCGAGCATGTCTAGCAAGGTCCAATTAAACCTCTCTGGCTGGGGATCACCCTGTGGGTGATAGGGCGTGGTCCTCGACTTCTCGACTTAAGCATGCCCAGTAACTCACAGATGAGTCTGCTCTCGAAATCCCATCCCTGATCATTATGTATTCGCCTGGGAAGGCCATGATAAATGAAATACTTCTCCCATAACACTTTTGCCACTGTAGACGCCCTCCGGTCCTTGGTAGGAAAAGCCTGAGCATATCTGGTGTAGTGGTCTCTGATGACTAAGGCATTCGCCGTGTTGCTGGCATCGGGTTCTATTGCCAGGAAATCCATACACACCAGGTCCAGAGGCTCCGCACTCTGCAGGTGGGACAAAGGAGATGCCCGTATAGGCAGTGTCTTCCGCCGTATGCAGCAAATGCACAACTTGCAGTATTCTTCGACCTCCAACTTCATTCAGGGCCAATAAAACTGGTCTCTGAGCGATCCATAGGTCTTTTCCACCCCCAAATGTCCAGAATCATCATGAAGTGATTTCAACGCCATCCTCCGATACTTCTCGGACAGAACCAGCTGGCAACGCTGGGATCGGTCTGGGGATGACTTGACCCGGTATAAGATCTGGTTCTTCAACTCCAACTGGTGCCATTCTCATAGTAATGGAGGCACCGACGCATGTTTCGTCCTCTCCGCCTGAGCCATGTCTCCCTTTTCGACCGCCGCCCAAATGATACCAATGCCCAAATCATCTCACTGAGCAGCAGCCACTTCCCCAGAACTCCATTCCAGCAGCAATCAGGTTACAATAAACTTGGGGGATTTATTCGCCGGAGAAGTAAGGGCGGATACTAACTCAGAATTCTCACTCTTCACTGGGGGACGTGGACTAATTAGACATTCCAAACCTGACCACTCTTTCCTCTCACTCCACAGAAACAAGAGAACCTTTTCTTTGAAATCTCCGGCCCCAGCTACTGCTACCTCAGCAAAGGTCTGCCTTAAAATGAGAGCTGCACCAGCCATTTTATTAAACCTCCGCCCACAATCGCAACTTTAACTGTACTTAACAGGCGAATTAACACTTCATCCAGAGAACAAATATCTACCCCACCAGTTCATTGCTCAGGGTAATCATACCAGCATCCAACGGAACCAATCCCGAGCATAGCCCCCACAATTGTAACTCTCGCTTCAGCGAGCGGCTTAATATAGGGGGTGGTAACCCCCTGCCCGGCCAAACCTCAAAAATATATCATTTGGGTGGATGCTGTGCGATGTGTCCACTATTACAAATCAGTACCCTGAAATAACAAACAGTACACAATATGCGATTAAACGATTAAGCTTTATAATTCTTACTTTGACGATATGGTTAGTAAAGACAACGAAAAAGAAGGAAAAAGGGCCCAATCTTATGAAACAGTCTATGGCGCAATGTTGGAGCTCACTGATAAGCCGATCGTCCACATCGACCTCCTCCGATCGTCGCTGCCCTTCGGACCCTGGCTCCATCCACTCCATCCAGCGGTCTACCAACTCCCACCGTTCGCGTCTTCTCTCCTCATCTCTCCCCGGCAAAAACCCATGAAAATCTCTCTCCAGGCTCACAAGAAAGAACAACAGCATGTTACGTAAAAATATATATATACTTAAGGGGAAAGAATGTAGAAAAGATTTACAAGGATGTTGCCAGGATTTCTGGGACTGAGCTTTAGGGAGATGTTATCTGAGAGAGGTAAATAAAATCATAAAGGGCATTGGCAGTGTTAATGCACATAATATTTTTACTAGGGCATGGGGGCTCTGACATAGTGTCAGGTTCTGGGGCCTCCGCTGTAGGAGTTGACTCTGGGACTGCAAGAAACAGTTCTGTCCCCTCTGGACACCTTTCTTCTGTACGTGTTGGCATCCTGAATGGTGCATGGCAATGGCAAGCTGCTCCATCTGCTGATCTATACCAGGCCACCAGGCTAAGCTTTGAGCCCACGCTTTCATTCTGACCACACCTAGATGACCAGCATGTCCAGCAGCTCCTCCAACACTTCAGCCCTCAGCTTGTATGGTCTAACAATTCTCACTCCCCACATAAGACAACCCCTGTCAAGGGCAAGTTATCCCAGCCGGTAAAAATGGGGGATCTGGAACTTCTGCTGCACATTCCAGCCAGGTTGGGTTGCCGTGAGGTTCTGAGGCAGTGTGTGGTCTTTTCTGGTTTCCCTTTGTGTTATCTCTGCCATAATAAGGAGACTTACGACGAGCATTAGGGAGAATATGCCAAGGGGAGTGTCCCTTTTTGTAAATGTTCCTGTATTTCCTTTTCCATGGGTAAATGTAACAATCCATCAGCATGTCCATGATTAGTTGTCCTCTTGAATTCAATCTTGTAATTGTGTCCTCCAGGAAACAATTCACACTGCTGCTTTCATGGAACACCCTTCTGTAGATTGAAAATGGCACCAGTGGTTGATGATCAGTAATGAGGGTAAACTCTCTCTCATACATGTACTAGTTGAAACATTTTGCACCACAGACTTGTGGTTACACACGTCAATAGGGTGGTTAAGAAGGCTTATAAAGAATGCTTGCTTTATCAGTTGATACTTTGAGTTCAAAAGTCAAGAGGTTATGTTGCAACTTTATAGAACTCTGGTTGGGCCACACCTGGAGTATTGGATACAATTCTGGATTCCCCACTATAGGATATTGAGGCTTTGCAGAGGGTGCAGAGGTTATTCACCAGGATGCTGCCTGGTTTGGAGGGCATGTGCTATCATGAGAGGCTGGATAAACTTAGGTTGTTTTCTCTGGAGCACTGGAGACTGAGGGGAGATCTGACAGATTATGAGAGGCATAGACAGAGTGAACAGGGAATATCTGTTTCCCAGAGCTGAAATGTCTAATACCAGAGGGCATGCATTGAAGGTGAGAGGGGGTGGTAGGTTCAGGGGGGATGTGAGGGGTAAGTTTTTTACTCAGTGGTGGATGCCTGGACTGCGCTACCTGGTACGGTGGTAAGAGGCAAATACATTAGAGTCTTTTAAGAGATGTTTAGATAGGGACATGGATGTGAAGAAGATGGAGGGATATGGACTTTGTGTAGGTTGTGTTTGTATGGAGGGATATGGACCTTTACGAGAATGAAGAGTATACTGACCAATACTAAACTAGGCATGACAACCTGCCTCAGAGTAATGAAATATTACATTTATCCAGTTATGTTATATGGCTCAGAATGCTGTACAATATCTAGTAACATGAGGAAATGAGTTGTAGCAGCAGAGATGTGGTTTTTGAGGAGGATGCAAAGAATATCATGGACGAAATGAATATCTAATGAGGATGTCATGAACAGAGCAAACACAAAAAGAGAAATAATGTATGAGATCATGAAAAGGCAACGTAAGTTCATTGAACATATGATTCGGAAAGAGGAGTTAGAATGCACGGTAATTATGGGAAAGATTGAAAGGAAGAAAGCAAGAGGAAGACAGACAAATGATGATGGGGAATTGGAAAGGAATGCCAATGAATTAATCCACTTGACCTGAAACAGGAGTGTGTGGGCCATGGCAGTCAAAGCTCAAACTGGGCATGGCACATGATGATGATGATGTAGGTAGGCGGGATTAGTTTTTGTTTCTTTAATTTACTTTTTTGTTGGTTTGCCACTGCATTGTGGGCCAAAGGGTCCATTCCTGTGCTGTTCTGTTCTACGATCTATGTTCTGTTATTAGTATGTCCAATTCTCTTTTCACTATCTGCCAAATCGTTCCCAGTAAATATCAAAATAAAGCACTAATTTATTACCTCGACCACTTGCTTTGACTTCAAGCACAAGATCCCCCATCCTTAAGTGGTTCTGTACGTTTAATATTTCAGTGTATTTAATACATATATAGTGCTGTTGTTTACATAATTCATTGTGGGTTATACGTAAAAGTAAGTGAATGACATACATCATCATGGCACTACATGATGAGTGTGCACCTCACAAAAGTAAAAACTTAAGTACACACATTATCCTGGGTTCCCATGTTTTTCTTTTGATTAGTATTATATTTTGGAGTTACAAAACATAACAGTGGTGATTAGGTAGTTTTGAAACAAACCTAAGGTGACCGCCTACCTGGTGAAGCACAGCACGTCTCTTTGGAAGTGGAAAGCGGTGGTTGAATTAAAGAAAGGCAGGAAACTGACAAAATTCACAGGTTCATTAACAGCGTGCACTGGGTGATAATAATACATCAAAATGCAGTAATGGCTGGCGACATCAAAAAGATAGACACATTTGATTCCACAACAGATGGCTGGATTATTTATACTGAATGAATTGAGCAGTATTTTAAAGCAAATGAAATAGTCAAGGAAAGCGAGTGCCAGTTTTGCTGAGGGCAATTGGTGGAAAAGCTTACAGTTTCCTCAGTAGTTTAACTGCATGAATCAACCCAGCTGAGATGAGTTTTGCTAATATTGTGAATGTAATGCAGGAACATTTAGAATCAAACCCATTGTTGATTGCAGAACACTTTAGGTTTCATAAGTGGAATCAAAACGAAGGGGAGTCCATGTCAGCTTATGAGGCTGAATCGAAGAGATTATCTGATCATTGTCAGTTCAGTAATGGGCTTAATGATGCACTGACAGATCATTTAGTTTGTGGAATCTTACATGAAAGCATTTAAAACAGCTCTTAACTGCAGCATAACTCACATTTACAAGAACAGTTGAAATCACTCTATCAATGGAAACAGCAGAGAGACACAATTGAACTGCAGTCAGGAATTGAAGTGAGTATGAACTAAACAGAAACCTGCCTGGCTGAACACATTACGTTACTGTTGTGGCAAGGGCTCACATATACCTGACCAATGCAGGTTTAAGGGCAAAACTTGCAGAAAATGCAACAAAGTAGGATACACACGAAGAGTATGTTGGGCAGACAAAAATAAATCAAGAGAAGAGAAAAAGATAGAAAGTCAAGTTGCAGTTTCAAAAAGTGTACTGATCTATGTGCTGTTGATACATAAAAAAAAATCTGATAGTGATGAGAGTGACACAGGACTGAGTAGTCCTGAGAATTACCATATGAAAACTAGCAGGAGACAAACAATATGGCTTACACCAGAAGTAAACAGCAAATTAATTGAAATATAATTGGAGGCTGGCTCAGCTGTTTCCATCATTCCACAAAATGAGTTTGAATGGCATTTCAAAGAACTGAAGCAACACTCTCAACACGCTGGAGGAACTCAGCAGGTCGGGCAGCATCCGTGGAAATGAACAGTCAATGTTTCGGGCCGGAACCCTTCATCAGGACTGAAGGGGGAAGGGGCAGAGGCCCCATAAAGAAGGTGGGGGGAGGGTGGGAAGGAGAAGGCTGGTAGGTTCCAGGTGAAAAACCAGTAAGGGGAAAAATAAAGAGGTGGGGGAGGGGAAGCAGGGAGGGGATAGGCAGGAAACGTGAAGAAGGAATAAGGGAAAACACAATGGGTAGTAGAAGGAGGCGGAACCATGAGGGAGGTGATAGGCAGCTGGAGGAGGAGGCAGAGTGAAATAGGGATAAGGGAAGGGAGGGGGAGGGAATTACCGGAAGTTGGAGAATTCTGTGTTCATACCAAAGGGCTGGAGACTACCTAGACGGTATATGAGGTGTTGCTCCTCCAATCTGAGTTTAGCCTCATTATGCCAGTAGAGGAGGCCATGTATGGACATATCTGAATGGGAGTAGGAAGCAGAGTTGAAGTGGGTGGCTACCGGGAGATTCTGTCTGTTGTGGCGGACGGAGCGGAGGTGCTCAACGAAGCGGTCCCCCAACCTGCAACATGTTTCACCGATGTAGAGGAGGCCGCACCGGGAGCACCGGATGCAATAGATGACCCCAACAGACTCACAAGTGAAGTGTTGCCTCACCTGGAAGGACTGATTGGGGCCCTGAATGGAGGCAAGAGAGGAGGTGTAGGGACAGGTGTAGCACTTACGCTTACAGGGATAAGTGCCGGGTGGGAGATCAGTGGGGATGGACGTGTGGATAAGGGAATCTCGGAGGGACCGATCCCCGTAGAAATCGGAGAGGGAAAGATGTGCTTAGTGGTGGGGTCCTGTTGAAGGTGGCGGAAGTTGCGGAGGATAATGTGCTGGATCCAGAGGCTGGTGGGGTGGTAGGTGAGGACAAGGGGAACTCTGTCCCTGTTGTGGTGGTGGGAGGATGGGGTGAGGGCCGAAGTGCGGGAAATGGAGGAGATGCAGGTGAGGGCATCATTGATGACAGCAGAAGGGAAACCACGATCCTTAAAGAAAGAGGACATTTGAGATGTCCTGGAACAGAAAGCCTCATCCGGGGAGCAGATGCGGTGGAGGCAGAGGAACTGGGAATCTCCCCTAGCTGCCTATCCCTCCCTCATGGTTCCGCCTCCTTCTACTACCCATTGTGTTTTCCCCTATTCCTTCTTCACCTTTCCTGCCTATCCTCTCCCTGCTTCCCCTCCCCCATCCCTTTATCTTTCCCCTTACTGGTTTTTCACCTGGAAGCTACCAGCCTTCTCCTTCCCACCCTCCCCCCACCTTCTTTATAGGGCCTCTGCCCCTTCCCTCTTCAGTCCTGACGAAGGATTCCAGCCCGAAACGTTGACTGATCATTTCCACGGACGCTGCCCGACCTGCTGAGTTCCTCCAGCGTGTTGTGAGTGTTGCTTTGACCCCAGTATCTGCAGAGTATTTTGTGTTTATGATACTGAACTGAAGCCTGCAGATATCCAACTAAGAACTTAAACAGGAGAAAAGATACCTCCTGTGGAAATAATATTCATAACAGTGAAATATAACCAACAAGACATATTGGGCTTGTATGTGGTAAAAACGGGAGGGCCAGCATTGTGGGGCTGTGATTGGCTGAGACAACTACAACTTGATTGGAGATCTATCCACCATTTGCATGCCACATCCCCTGCAACAGAGTCAACTCAAAGTGAATTAAGAAAGGTACTGGATGATGCCACAACAATGTTCGAGGATGGCATTGGAAAACTCAAACATCAAGGGTAAAATAATGTTAAAAAAAAATGCTACATCAAAGTTTTACAAAGCATGCCTCGATCCTTGTACCATTTGTGATAAAGTAGCAAGCAAGCAAGATCACATGGAGGCTGAAGGAATTCTTTCCATGGTTGGTTGGAGCCCATGGGCAATGCCAACTGTCCCAGTAGCCAAGAGAATGGGTCTGTCAGGATCTGTGGTGATTTTAGGGTCACCGTCAACCCACAGCAGAAATTAGTTCAATACACTCTGCCCAGGATAGAGGATATCTATGCCAACCTTTCTGGAAAGAAACACCTCAAAGTGGCAGAGTGGCAAAGTGGAGAGGCATAGTATGATTAGGAATAGTCAGCATGGCTTTGTGAAAGGCAGGTTGAGCCTTACAAGCCTGATTGAATTTTTTGAGGCTGTTACTAAATACATTGATGAAGGGAGAGCTGCAGATGTAGTGTATATGGATGGGCATTTAAGATACCCCATGCAAGGCTTATTGAGAAAGTAAGGAGGCATGGGATCCAAGGGAGAGTGCTTTGTGGATTCAGAACAGGCTTGCCCACAGAAGGCAAAGAGTGGTTGTAGACGGGTCATATTCTGCACTGAGGTCAGTGACCAGGGATCTGTTCTGGGACCCTTAATCTTCGTGATTTTTATAAATGACCTGGATGAGGAAGTGGAGGGATGGGATAGTAAAATTGGTGATGTTGGGGGTGTTGTGAATAGTGTGGAGGGCTGTCAGAGGTTACAGCAGGACATTGATAGGATGCAAAACTGGGCTGAGAAGTGGTAGAGTTCAACCCAGATAAGTGTGAGCTTAGTTCATTTTGGCAGGTCAAATATGATGGCAGAATATAGTATTAATGGTAAGACTCTTGGCAGTGTGGAGGATCAGAGGGATCTTGGGGTTCAAGTCCATAGGACACTCAAAGCTACTGCACAGGTTGACTGTGTGGTTAAGAAGACATATGGTATATTGGCCTTCATCAACTGTGGGATTGAGTTTAGGAGCCGAGAGGTAATGTTACAGCTATATAGGACCCTGGTCAGACCCCACTTGGAGTACTGTGCTCAGTTCTGGTCACCTCACTACAGGAAGGATGTGGAAACTATAGAAAGTATGCAGAGGAGATTTACAAGGATGTTGGCTGGATTGGGGAGCATGCCTTATGGGAATAGGTTGAGTGAACTCGGCCCTTTCTCCTTAGAGTGATGGAGGACGAGAGGTGACCTGATAGAGGTGTATAAGATGATGAGAGGCATTGATCGTGTGGAGAGTCAGAGGCTTTTTCCGAGGGCTGAAATGGCTAACACGAGAGGGCGTAGTCTTAAGGTGCTTGGAGTTAAGTACAGAGGAGATGTCAGGGGTAAGTTTTTTTTTGTGTAGAGAGTGGTGAGTGTGTGGAGTGGGCTGCCAGCGACGGTGGTGGAGGTGGATACGATAGGGTCTTTTAAGAGATTCCTCGATAGGTACATGGAGCTTAGAAAAATTGAGGGCTATGGGAAACCCAAGGTAATTTCTAAAGTAAGTACAAGTTTGGCACAGCATTGTGGGCTAAGAGGCCTGTATTGTGCTGTAGGTTTTCTATGTTCTATGGACTTAGCTGAGGACTACCTACAGATGGAGATTGAAGAAGAGTCCAAAGTGTTTCTCACCATAAACACACACAAAGGGCTTTATCACCATAATTGGCTTATTTTGGGAGAAGCATCTGCACCCGCACTCTGGCAGAAAGCTATGGACCAGGTGCTGCAAGACTACCAAGGTACTCAGTGTTACCTGGATGACATCATCATTACTGGCGAGAATGACAAGGAATATTGCAAAAATCTCAAGACGGTGTTAAAAAGATTTAGAAGATCCTGGGCTTCTTATCATTACAGAGCACAGTGCAACAAATGTGAACCCTTTAAGACAAGCAGTCTTAGTGTGACATTTTTACTGGAACATCTACCATTCACACAGTGGTGGATCCCCCAAGACCAAAGGACGTGTCACAGTTGTGGTCCCCTTCAGGATTAGTCAAGTACTATTACATAGAAACATAGAAAACCTACAGCACAATACAGGCCCTTCGGCCCACGAAGTTGTGCCGAACATGTCCCTACCTTAGAAATTATTAGGCTTACCTATAGCCCTCTATTTTTCTAAGCTCCATGTACCTATCCAAAAGTTTCTTAAAAGACCCTCTCACATCCGCCTCCACCACCGTTGCCGACAGCCCATTCCACATACTCACCACTCTCTCAGTAAAAAACTTACCCCTGATATCCCCTCTGTACCTACTCCGCAGCAACTTAAACCTGTGTCCTCTTGTGGCAACAATTTCAGCCCTGGGAAAAAGCCTCTGAATATCCACACTGTCAATGCCTCTCATCATCTTATACACCTCTATCAGGTCACCTCTCATCCTGTCACTCCCAGGAGAAAAGTCTGAGTTCACTCAACCTGTTCTCATAAGGCATGCTCCCTGATCCAGGCAACATCCTTGTAAATCTCCTCTGCACCTTTTCTGTGGCTTCCACATCCTTCTTGTAGTGAGGTGACCAGAACTGAACACAGTACTCCAAGTGGGGTCTGACCAGAGTCCTACATAGCTGCAACATTACCTCTCGGCACCTAAATTCAACTCCATGATTGATGAAGGCCAATACAAGATACACCTTCTTAACCACAGAGTCAACTTGCGCAGCTGCTTTGAGCGTCCTATGGACTCGGACCCCAAGATCCCTCCGATCCTCCACACTGCCAAGAGTCTTACCATTAATACTATATTCTGCCATCATATTTAACCTACCAAAATGAACAACTTCACACTTATCTGGATTGAACTCCATCTGCCACTTCTCAGCCCAGTTTTGCTTCCTTTCAATGTCCCGCTGTAACCTCTGACAGCCCTCCACAATATCCACAATACTTCCAACCTTTGTGTCATCAGCAAACTTACTAACCCATCCCTCCACTTCCTCATCCAGGCCATTTATAAAAATCACGAAGAGTAAGGGTCCCAGAACAGATCCCCAGGCACACCACTGGTGACCGATCTGCATGCCGAATATGACCCATCTACAACCACTCTTTGCCTTCTGTGGCCAAGCCAGTTGTGGATCCACAAAGCAATGTCCCCTTGGATCCCGTGCCCCCTTACTTTCTCAGTAAGCCTTGCATGAGGTACCTTATCAAATGCCTTGCTGAAATCCATATACACCACATCGACTGCTCTTCCTTCATCAATGTGTTTAGTCACATCCTCAAAAAATTCAATCAGGCTCATAAGGCACGACCTGCCCTTGACAAAGCCACACTGACTATTCCTAATCATGTTATACGTCTCCAAATGTTCATAAATCCTGCCTCTCAGGATCTTCTCCATTAACTTACCAACCACTCTGGTAAGACTCACTGGTCTATAACTTCCTGGGCTATCTCTACTCCCTTTTTTGAATAAAGGACAACATCCACAATCCTCCAATCCTCCGGAAGCTCTCCCGTCCCCATTGATGATGCAAAGATCATAGCCAGAGGCTCAGCAATCTCTTCCCTCGCCTCCCACAGTAGCCTGGAGTACATCTCATCCGGTCCCGGTGACTTATCCAACTTGATGCTTTCCAAAAGCTCCAGCTTTCTTAATATCTACAGTCTCAAGCTTTTCAGTCTGCTGCAAGTCATCACTACAATCACCAAGATCCTTTTCCATAGTGAATACTGAAGTAAAGTATTCATTAAGTACCTCTGCTATTTCCTCTGTTTCCATACACACTTTCCCACTGTCACACTTGATAGGTCCTATTCCTTTATGTCTTATCCTCTTGC
The DNA here is from genome assembly GCF_030028105.1 of Mobula birostris. Taxonomy (NCBI): domain Eukaryota; kingdom Metazoa; phylum Chordata; class Chondrichthyes; order Myliobatiformes; family Myliobatidae; genus Mobula; species Mobula birostris. The sequence continues at coordinate 101,870,419 of NC_092381.1, forward strand.
TCTTCACATACTTGTGGAATGCCTTGGGGTTTTCCTTAATCCTGCCCGCAAAGGCCTCCTCATGGCCCCTTCTGTCTTTCCTAATTTCCTTCTTAAGCTCCTTCTTATTACCCTTATAATCTTCTAGATCTCTAACATTACCTAGCTCTCTGAACCTTTTGTAAGCTTTTCTTTTTTTCTTGACTAGATTTATTACAGCCTTTGTACACCACGGTTCCTGTACCCTATCATAACTTCCCTGTCTCATTGGAACGTACCTATGCAGAACTCCAAACAAATATCCCCTGAACATTTGCCACATTTCTTCTGTACTTTTCCCTGAGAACATCTGTTTCCAATTTAAGCCTCCAATTTCCTGCCTGACAGCCTCATAATTCCCCTTACTCCAATTAAATGCTTTTCTAACTTGTCTGTTCCTATCTCTCTCCAATGCTATTGTAAAGGAGATAGATTTGTGATCACTATCTCCAAAATGCTCTCCCACTGAGAGATCTGACACCTGACTAGGTTCATTTCCCAATACCAAATCAAGTACAGCCTCTCCTCTTGTAGGCGTATCTACATATTGTGTCAAGAAACCTTCCTGAACACACCTGACAAACTCCACCCCATCTAAACCCCTTGCTCTAGGGAGATGCCAATCGACACTTGGGAAATTAAAATCTCCCATCACGACAACCCTGTTATTATTACACCTTTCCAGGATCTGTTTCCCTATCTGCTCCTCAATATCCCTGTTACTATTACATGGCCTGTAAAAAACACCCAGTAAAGTTATTGACCCCTTCCTGTTCCTAACCTCCACCCACAGAGACTCTGTAGACAATCCCTCCATGGTGTCCACCTTTTCTGCAGCCCTGACACTGTCTCTGATTATAGCCAAACCTGGCTGCTGTGCTCCACCTCTTGAACTCAATTACTACAGACCTGGAAGAAATGACACTGGACAAAGCAGTGTGGGTGGCGTTATTGCATTTAAATAATAATTTGCCACTCGGTTAAACGGTAGCTTGCTGTTTTATACCTTTTTAACTAGTTCCATGAAACTCTGGCTAATTGAATATCCTCTGTATTGGGCCTAAAGGAATGTTCCTGATGTGTCCTCATTAACTGGAACGCGTTGTATATTTCTTATTGTAATTCATAGCTTTTAAAATTATGTACTGCTGCTGCAAAGCAACGAATTTCACGACATATGCCAGTGATAGATGTTGAACCTGATTTGGATTCTCTGCGGGAGATCAGTAACCACGCAGACGGCAGAAGTTCAAGCCTTAGACTCCTGAGACTAAGTTGTGTGTGGTTAATAAACTCTGGTCCTGCCAGGGACACCCACACATCAGGGGCCACATAGGGAGGAAAGCTATATCAGCCAGTATGTGGGGAACACAATTCCATCACTACAGATTTTTATTGGGATTTATTTCAACTGGAGACAAAATGCCTGATTAAAGAAGTAAAGTGTAACCAGTAGTGAGGGAGTGTCAGAACTGAGGAAGTGTCACACTGTGGGAGACAATGCTTTACAGAACCAGTGATCACACATCAGGGTACAGTTCTTGCCCTGCTGCCAAAGAGGGGTGCTCTCCGTTGCCTGAGGAATTGGTGCCCAGTATCCCTCCTTAGTGCGGAGTACAAGATCTTTGCCCAGGCAATGGCCAATCATCCGGCGCAAGTGCTCCACCCTGACCAGTCCTGCACGTTCCCGGGAGGGGGGTGGTGGGGTTGATCCAGGACAATATCCACTTTGTCCGGGATCGGATTTACCTGTGACAAGAAGCTGGTCTGTCGGTTGCCTTTCTCTCCCTTGACCAGGAGAAGGTGCTTGACAAAGTGGGTCACGATAGCCTTTCTGGGGACTCTGCAAGCATTCGGGAAAATGTGGCCCGCGTCTGACTGTTGTACACTGTTGCAGAGTGCCTTGTTAGGGGTAATGGGTCCTTGACAGCACCCTTGTGTTTTTGGGAGGGGAGTGCGTCAGGGATGCCCCATGTCGGGGCAGTTGTACTCGGTGTGGAGCCATTCCTGTTTTCTTTTTTCTCCATAGGAGGTTAACGGGTTTGGTTTATTGGGAAAGGACCCTGGTTAGAAATCAGCTGATCGCCTCCATAATTTGGTACCAGCTGATTATTTCAGTCCCACCCACTTCTTTTGACTCCAGGACCCAGAAGAGGCTGGTGGACGATTTCTGGGGGAATAGGAGGCATTGGGTCTCTGCTGTGGTCCTGAGCCTTCAGATCATGGAGGGCAGTGTGCATGTGCACCCTGCTGACAGCTCTCTGCCTCGGGACTTTGCAGCGATACCTGTACAGCAGCCACACTCCGAGATGGCATCGTTTGCAGCCGCTCAGACAGCGCTGAGTTTTTTAACACCACATGAACTTCCCCTTTCTTTTTTTCCCTTCCCATCTCGTCTTATCTTGTCCCTGAACTGTTCCTTTTTGCGTGGTTGCCAGTGTTGTGCTGGGTGTGGACTGTGTAGTATCCCAGCGGTGGTGTTGAACTTTTAAATTCAAACTTCATCATGGCGGGGTGCAGCTCCAAGATGTCCGCAGCACTGTCTTATGCTGAGGCTGCAGGCTCGATAGTTACGGCTGACGAAGAGGACCACCCATTCGAATTACTGACTCTAAAGAACGCTGTACAGTGTACCGTGCCTACTTCAGTCGGTAGGAATGCCGCCAGAAGAGCCAAGGTGGAGACTGTTGGAGGTCGTGAGGGTATTGTTGTGGTAGCGGTTTTGAATGGGAAAACTATTTTCTATTTGAAGTCACCAAGGGGTGTGTTTTGGGCCCTGAGTCAGGGATTAAAGGTGGGGAGGGTTTTTATGCAGGTGGAGCCAGTGGGTAATACTCCCTGACCTATATACCTGTTAGGACCCTCTTCCCCTACCTGCGCTCCTAAGGCGAGGTGGCATCAGAAAGTCGGAGGGCGGGCGGTGTGATACCGGAGACTGAGGGCGTCTCTGTAATGGAGGTCAACGTGCCTCAGCATATCTGCGGCCCGAAACGACGGAGGGACGTGTCCCCTGAGACTGGGGATCAGGGGCCACAGGAGGAGGATTTGCCCCAGGTATAGCAGGATTTGCCTCGAGCTGCAGGATAGCCCAGTCGTACAGGGGCTCTCTGCTAGGGAGACATCTCCTGAACACGTGAGCTCCGGGCTGGGGAACGGCCCCACCGTAGAGGGGCCGTGTGGGGAGGCAGAGTTGCCTTTGGTTGAGATTAGGCACTCGGAGCACGTATTCCCTGGGGAGGGGCAAAATCCTGTAGAACAGGGGTTGCCTGTGGAACAGGGTCACCAGTGGGATTAGTTTCCCAGATGGCTGCCTCATTCAAGGCAAAGTGCCCTGCCGAAGAGTGTGTAGTCAATGAGGGGAACCAGAGCAGCCCTGGATCGCCATCCCATGCAGCTAATCAGTGGAAGTGTGTCCCTATGGGTGAGGAGGGAGGCGTCTCACCTTGTGCTGATTCCAGAGAGGATGACAAGGGTGAGATGGGCCCAGCCCAATAGGCTTGTATCCTGGCTGTGCGAGGGATTCTGGATCCAGGGGTGGTGGGGCCTCCTTCTGTCACTGGTCCTGGGGATGGGGTAGAGCCCGCGATGGGCATGCGTCTGGTTGTGTGCGCGGACCACCAGCTGTGGGTGTGGGTGGAGCTGAATGCGTTGCCCGCACAGATGGGGTCCACGTACTGGCATTTCAACAACTGGCTGCTGGAGGACGGCCGGTTCCAGATTTGTTCTGGCAGGAGGAGTGGGGGAGTTTCCCTTCTCTGGGGCTCTGGTGTGATGTGCAGACATCCCACCCTGCAAAAACTCATTTCAGGGGGGTAGCACCATCAATTTGCGGGAGACTCCCGGAACTTCCAGGACAGGTGGAATGTCTGCATAGAGTAGCTCCGTAGCAGCTAGCCAGCTAGTTTAAATAACGTTAGCTATGCTAATGAACGAATGACACCTGTTAAACTCACCTCAACATGTCTTTTACAGTCTTAAGCCACCATGGGCAATAGAAAAGTCACTGTTGCAAACAGTGCAGCGAGCAACACTGTCATTATTTTTGACCCCTATTAGGCAGGGGTACACTTTGGGGTGACGTACGTTTTATATTTTCTTTTTTTGGAACACTCTCCCATGGTGCGCGCTCTCTCTCCCTCTCTCGTGGTCGCTCTCTCACTCTCGCTCTCTCTCTCACTCTCGCTCTCTCTCTCGCAGTCGCTATCGCTCGCTCTCTCCCTCGACACACTATCGCTCTCTCATGCTCTCTCTTGCTCTCTCTCTCTCTCTCTCTTTCGCTTGCTCGCTCTCAAAAAAATTGATTTCCGGGACATAATTTGCGGGCATCAGGGAGCCACTATTAATATGCGGGAGACTCCTGGAACTTCCGGGAAAAGGGGGATGTCTGGATGTGGGTAAGACTCACATCCGAATGTTCTGCCAGGAATATGCGCATGGGCCGACCAAGTGGCAGATGTCCGGGATCGATCGGCTCGAGAAGGAGCTGATCGACCTGGAGTCTGGACTAGCCCCTGTGGGATGAGTGGGTAGACAGGGGAAGTCGGTGACGTGTTGAAAACCTCAGCACTGTCCGTGCCACTGTGAATGAAAGAGTCTTCCCAGGCCAGACAGTCCTGCCACCAGGGCTGCAGCTCCACGATGTCGGTACCGCGGTCGAATGTGCAGGCTGTGGGCTCAGGAGCTGTAGTTCAGGAAGAGGACCACCCGTTCAAATTACTGATGTTAAAGAACGCTGTATAGTGCACCGTGCCCTCTTCAGTCGGTAGGAATGCCACTGTAAGAGCCGTGGCAGAGACTGTTGGAGGCTGTGAGAGCATTGTTGCGGTAGTTGTTTTGAATGGGAAATTGAAGTCGGAATTGAATGGCATTTGAAGTCGGTGAGGGGTGTGTTTGTGGCCCTGAGTCAGAGGTTAAACTCGGGGAGGGTTTTTATGCAGGTGGAACCAGTGTTGGCCCCCGTGCAATTGGTAGTACTCTCTGACACCCACCCCATGACAAGGCCCCCTTCTCCTGTCTGTGCTCCATTGGCAAGGTGCGTTCGAAAATAACCCCGATACAGTACAGGGCACCTCCGCGGGGTAATGAGCACCTATTCTCATTCCAGCGCCGTCTGCTTATGCAGCTGGAACGGAGTGGGGGCAGGGATGCCAAGGGGGCGGCTTCAGGTTTATTTTGAGGGGCATTACTATACCGTACCGAGGGCTATGGGTCGCCCCAGGTGCCACGCCTGTAAGGAGTTTGCGCACATTCGGAAGAATTGCCCCAACTGTTGGATGAGCAACTCTGCCTTGGAGCCAGAGACAGAGGGATGTGTCCCCTAAGCCTGGAGATCGGGGGCCACGAGGAGGAGCACTTACCCCCAGTAAAGGCCGTATGCACGGGAGTATGTCCCCACAGGTCTGGAGGATAGCCCTGTCTTACAGGGGGCTCTCTGTTGGGGTGGCATCACCTGAACATGCATCCTCCGGGCTGGTGAGGGGCTGTGTGGGAAGGCAGTTGAGGCTGCACACTCAGAGCACGTGTTCCCCGGGGAGGGGCAAAGCCTTGTAGAACAGGGGGTTGCTTAAGGATACAGGGTCACCAGTGGGATAGGTTTCCCAGATTGTTACCTCAATCAAGGCAAAATGCCCAGCCGAGGAACATGCAGTCCACGAGGGGAACCAGAGTAACCCGGAATTGCCATTCCGTGCAGCTAGTCAGGGGGAGTGTGTCCCAAGGAGTCAGGAGGGAGGGGACTCTCCTAGTGTTGTTTCCAGGGAAGGTGACGAGGGTGTGAAGATGGATACGACCCAGCAAGCTTGTGTCTGGGATGTGGGAGGAATTCTGGGTCCAGAGGTGGAGGGGCCTCCCTCGGTCACTGGTCCCGGGATGGGGTAGAGCCCATGGTGGGTTCTACGGTTAGGATGAGGAGTGAGTTGGTCACATCGGGTGTTTTCTGACGACTGCCTGGAGGGTGATGAGTACGTTGGACCCGTTGAGGGGGAAGAGGGGAATTCCTTTGAAGCCGGGATGGCAGACTTCCTCGACCCAACACCGAGTCACAGCCCATCTCTCTGGAGGAGATCTGGCTGTTCGTGAGGGACTACGGGAGGAACCCTTTCAAGGCCCAGTTGGCCACTGATCGCTGGTCGGGTCCGGGAGGGGTCGTTCAGTCAATCTGCACGATCCTCCAAAAGAAGGGGAGGGGATCTGAGGTGACCCGTAAGGAGAGGTGTCAGTTTAAGAGACTCCTGGAGCCCCTGGAGAAGGGTTGTTGGGCGAAGACGGGAGAGGGCTGGAAGGAGAGCTCTGCTTCTTCCCCCAGGGTCTCTGGTGAGGGGTCTCAATAAAATGCGTCATGAAGCTGGAGTGTTGTGACCCTTAACATCAATGGCGGTAGGGGGAATCTCTGCAGATTCCATCAGCTCTCCGTCCTACATGATGGGAGATGTGCGGTGAGATCGTAAACACAAAATAATCTGCAGATGCTGCGATCAAAGCAACACTCACAAGATGCTGGAGGAACTCAGCAGGTCGGGCAGCATCAGTGGGAACGATGAGTCGACGTTTCGGTCCGGAACCCTTCGTCAGGACTGAAGAGGGAAGGGGCAGAGGCCTTATAAAGAAGGTGGGGGAGGGTTGGAAGGAGAAGGCTGGTAGGTTCAGTTGAAAAACCAGTAATTTGAAAGGTAAAGGGGTGGGGGAGGGGAAGCAGGGAAGTGATAGGCAGGAGGTGATTTGGCCAAACGGCAGCTCTCTGACACCTCCTCTTACTTACCCCTAGAACAGGACCCCACCAAAACACATCAAACCATTGTCTCCCGCACCATCACCGCCCTTATCAACTCCGGAGACCTTCCATCCTCAGCCGCCAAAATCATTATTCCCACACCCCATACCGCTCGGTTTTACCTCCTCCCCAAGATACACAAGCCTGACTGTCCTGGTAGACCCATAGTTTCTGCCTGCTCCTGTCCCACCGAACTTGTGTCTGCCTACCTGGACTCCATTTTGTCACCCATAGTTCAGTCTCTCCCCATCTACATCCAGGATACATCCCATGCCCTCCACCTCTTCAATAACTTCCAGTTCCCCGGTCCCAACCGCTTCATTTTTACTATGGATGTCCAATCCTTATACACCTCCATTCCCCATCAAGAAGGCCTCAAAGCCCTCCACTACTTCCTGGATAATAGACCTCACCAGTTCCCCACCACCACTACCCTCCTCCGATTGGCAGAAATGGTTCTCGCACTTAATAACTTCTCTTTTGGCTCTTCCCACTTTCTTCAGACTAAGGGTGTATAGCTATGGGAACTCGCATGGGCCCCAGCTATGCCTGCCTCTTTGTTGGTTATGTGGAACAGTCTGTGCTCCAAACCTATTCTGCTACTGCTCCCCAATTTTTCCTTCGGTACATTGACAACTACATTGGTGCTGCTTCCTGCATCCATGCTGAGCTCGTCAATTTCATCGACTTTACTTCAAACTTCCACCCAGCCCTCAAATTCACTTGGTCCATCTTGGACACTTCTCTCCCCTTTCTTGATCTATCGGTCTCCATCTCTGGAGACAGACTGTCCACTGACATCTTCTACAAGCCCACTGACTCTCATAACTACCTGGACTATACCTCTTCCCACCCCGCCACATGCAAAAATGCCATTCCCTATTCCCAGTTCTTCCATCTCCGCCGCATCTGCTCCCAGGATGAGACTTTCCGTTCCAGGACATCTCAAATGTTCTCTTTCTTTAAGGATCGTGGTTTCCCTTCTACCGTCATCAATGATGCCCTCAACCGCATCTCCTCCATTTCCCGCACTTCGGCCCTCACCCTATCCTCCCGCAACCACAACAGGGACAGAGTTCCCCTTGTCCTTACCTACCACCCCACCAGCCTCCGGATCCAGCACATTATCCTCCGCAACTTCCATCACCTTCAACAGGACCCCACCACTAAGCCCACCTTTCCCTCTCCACCCCTCTCCACCTTCCACAGGGATCGGTCCCTCCGCAACTTCCTTATCCACACATCCATCCCCACTGATCTTCCACCCGGCACTTATCCCTGTAAGCACAAGTGCAACACCTGTCTCTACATCTCCTCTCTTGCCACCATTCAGGGCCCCAAACAGTCCTTCCAGGTGAGGCAACACTTCACTTGTGAGTCTGTTGGGGTCATCTATTGCATCCGGTGCTCCCGGTGCAGCCTCCTCTACATCAGTGAAACCTGACGCAGATTGGGGGACCGCTTTGTCGAGCACCTCCGCTCCGTCCGCCAAAACAGACAGGATCTCCCGGCAGCCACCCACTTCAACTCTGCTTCACATTCCCATTCGGATATGTCCGTACATGGCCTCCTCTACTGCCATGATGAGGCTAAACTCAGGTTGGAAGAGCAACACCTCATATACCGTCTAGGTAGTCTCCAGCCCCTTGGTATGAACATAGAATTCTCCAACTTCCAGTAATTCCTTCCCCCTCCCTTCCTCTATCCCTATTTCACTCTGCCCTCTCCCCCAGCTGCCTATCACCTCCCTTATGGTTCCGCCTCCTTCTACTACCCATTGTTTTCCTACCTATCACCTCCCTGCTTCCCCTCCCTCACCCCTTTGTCTTTCAAATTACTGGTTTTTCAACTGAACCTACCAGCCTTCTCCTTCCATCCCTCCCCCACCTTCTTTATAGGGCCTCTGCCCCTTCCTTCTTCAGTACTGACGAAGGGTTCCGGCCCAAAACGTCGACTCATCATTTCCACAGATGCTGCCCGACCTGCTGAGTTCCTCCAGTGTGTTGTGATGTGCGGTGAGATTCCTGCAGGAAGTCCACCCTATTCCAGGAGACGAATCCACCTGGCTCCTGGAATGGTGGGGAGGGGTCTACGTGAGCCGACAGCTCTACTTCCAGCAGGGTGGCCATCTTGTTGGCCCCTTTTTTCCAGCCTGAGATATTGCAGGTTTGGGATCTCATGCCAGACTGTCTGTTTCACCTCGCCGTGCATCAGGATGGCGTGACAATGCACTTTGTAAATGAGTACGCCCCTGAACCTGGCCTGATGCAGCCGCGCCTGTCCCGCGCTGCTGGGGTCCATAGATCGTAGCGAGTGCATTATCCTGGGAGTGATTTCAATTGCACCCTCGAGGAGAGGGATCACACTGGTCCCCAGAGTAGCTGAGCATCGGTGAGGAAGTTATGGGAGTTGGTCATATCCTCGGACTTGGTCGATCTCTGGCGGAGACTTCACCCTGACCTCTGTGCTTTCTTGAGGAGGTACAGAGGGGGTGGGGCCTCGCGGATCGACCAACTCTACACCTCCTGGGTGCACGCATCGCGGGTGTTGGCTGCCTCCATGTGGCCGGTTACGTTCTCGGACCACCACCAGGTGTGGGTGGAGCTGAGTGTGCTGCCTGCACGGGTAGGGTCCGCGTACCGGCATTTCAACAACTGGCTGCTGGGGGACGGCCGGTTCCGGGATTTGTTCCGGCTGTCCTGGGAGTCCTGGCAGGAGGAGTGGGGGAATTTCCCCTCTCTGAGAATCTGGTGAGATGTGAGCAAGGCTCACACCCCACTGTTCTGCCAGGAACATGCGCACGGGTCAAACAAGCGGTGGATGTCCAAGATCAATCAACTCCTTCTGGAGCTGATCGACTTGGAGTCCCAGCTAGGGCCGACCAGCCCCTATGGGATGAGTACCAGAGGGAAAAGGAGGCACTGAGGCACCTGGAGCTTAAGAGGTCCTGAGGTGCTAATGTGAGTTCAGGATCTCTCGAGACGGGCAGGTGTGTCCGCAGGCAGCTCATGGAGTTACTGGCAGAGGATGGCTCCTCTATGTCACAGATCCAGGGACAATTATTGTTGTAGTCTGTTCCATTTATAAGGCTCTATTCTCACTGGACCGTGCAATGAGGATGCACGCAGGGCTCTGTGGGGGGACTTGCCGAGGGTCAGCCCTGGGGGTTCTGAGCGTCTAGACGCCCCGCTATCTTTGATAGAGCTGACCGGTGCCCTCAACCAGCTGCAGAGAGGCAAATCCCCGCGGCGAGATGGGCTGACCGTTGAATTTCTCCGGCCCTTCAAGGACATCATCGGGGCTGATTATGCAAGGGGATTGGGGGAAGCACGGCAACTGGTGAGATGCCTCTTGGTGCAGAGCAGTTGCAGCGAAGCTGCCAAAGAAGGAGATCTCCATTGTCCAAGGAATAGGTGCCTAGTATCTCTTCTCAGCGCAGAGTATAAGATCTTTGCCTAGGGATTGGCCAGTCATCTGGGCTCTGTGCTGACTCAAGTGGACAATATCCACCTCGTCCAGTGTCGGATTTACCTGTGCTGAGAAGGTGGTCTGTTAGTTACCTTTCTCTCCCCTGACCAAGTGAAGGCGTCTGACAGGGTAGACCAGGAGTACCTTTTTGGGACTTTGCGAGGATTTGGGCTTGGGGCACATCGCGTCCAACTGCTGTACACTGCAGCGGAGTGCCTTGTTAAGGTCAGTGGGTCCTTGACACCACCCTCGTGCTTTGGGAGAGGGGAGGTACGTCGGGGTGCCCCATGTCAGGGCAGTTGTACTCAGTTGCGTGGAGCCATTCCTGCCCCTTCTCCACAAAAGGTTAATGGGTTTGCTTCTGCGCGAACCAGACCTGGAGGTCGTCCTTTCAGCTTACGCCAATGACATTGTCACTGACCCGGTTGACCTGCAGAGGATGCGAGACTGCCAGCAGGTCTTCTCGGCTGCGTCCTCTGCAAGGGTCAACTGGGAGGAGAGTGCGGGCCTCTTGGTGGGTCAGTGGCAGGTGGATCCCTACCGGAGGGGTTGAGTCCATTTGCGTGGAGCACCACACACCTCCTCTGCTTGGGGGTCTACCTGAGTTCAACGGAGGAGGCCTGGCCGGTGAACTGACAGGACTTGAAGACAAAGATCTCTGCCCGGCTGGGGTGCTAGTCAAGCCTCCTTCGTGTGATCTCCTACTGGAGGAGGGCATTAGTTATAAATCAGCTGGTCACCTCCATAGTGTGGTACTGGCTGATTACCTTCGTCCCACCCACTACTTTTGTCTCCAGGACTCAGAAAAAGCTGGTGGACTCTCCTGGAGCAACAGGAGGCCTTGGGTCTCTGCAGTGGTCCTGAGTCTTCCGATCGCGGGAGGTGGTCAGTCCTTCGTGTGTGTGTGCACCCAGCTGGTGGCTCTCCACCTCAGGACCCTGCAAAGATACCTGTACAGTGACCACCCTCCAAGATGGCACGGGCTGGCGACGCACTGTCACCACGGGGTACTCTGCCTGCAGGAGGGCACACGGATTCCATCGGACATTCTCAGCTGCACCGCTTTGAGTAACTGCCTCGCTTTTAGTGAGAGCTGTGGAGGGTGTGGGTTCTAGTCTCATCCAAACAGGGTGCTCCTGTGCCATTGGGGGGCCGTGCTCTGGCTGCTGGGGGAGTGGTCCCAATCCTGTCACGGTAGGTGTCAGGGGGGCTCGAGGAAGTGGAGGGATTCCGGTTTTGCATCACCACCCGATGTGCTCGTCGGCCCCAGGCCCCGGGAGATCACGCGGGAGAGGGTCTCGCACAACGTGAGCCGTCTCGCGGGGATGCCCACCGTGTCGTTCCATGACGCTCCGAAGTGTTTCTTGTACAGGCTGCTCCTGCACACCTTTCACTTCCTCGCCTCCGTCTGCCGACCGGACTCACCTTGGCAGCCTGTTTTACCATCTGGCAGCAGAGGAGGTTCCCAGCGGAAATCTCTTTATGCAGGGGTCCTTCCCCTGTACCATACAACAGGTTTTTGAGCAGGTTCACTGACACCCCGTCCACTTGTCCATTCTGTAGCTGGGCAGAGTCAGTGTATCACGCTTACACGGAATATGAGAGGTTGTAGCCCCTGTTTTGAGTTTCTCAAGGGCTGCTGCTCAGCTTCTGGCTGCACTTTAGCTCCCTGCTCCTCATATACGGACACCCAGTTCGGAAGGGTGCGGGTTGCAAGGAGGATCTCCTGGTAGGTTTTGCTCCTGGGCCTGGCCAAGATGGACATTCACGGGTCTAGGTGGCAGAGAGTGGAGGGCACTGCCCGGGCCGACTGCCTGCCCCTTTTCCAAGGATATGTTCATGCTCGGCTGTCCTTGGAGAGGGAGCACGCGGTCACAACGGGTAGAGTGGGGAATTTCCAGGAGCAGGGGGCCTTCCAGGGAACTGACTGTTTTGTAAACAGTTCTAATCATATTTTAATTTAAATTTATTAGCTATCCTGTAAATACTTACTGTTTGTATTTCATGTATTTGTTGTGTAAATAAACTTTTATAGTTTTGCAAAAAATAAGGGCTGGTAGTGTTGGAGTGTCACACCGTGAGTGAGGCTGTAATGATGGATGGTCGCACTGTGGGTGGGACTGTAATGATGGATGGTCGTACTGTGGGTGGGGCTGTAACGAGGGGGGTTTGCACCATGAATGGGGCTGTAATGAGGGGGGTCGCACTGTGGGTGGGGCTGTAACGAGGGGGTGTCGCACCGTGGGTGGTTCTGTAATGAGGGGGGTCACACTGTAGGTCGGGCTGTAACGAGGGGTGGTTGCACTGTGGGTGGGGCTGTAATAAAGGGAGTTGCACTGTGGGTGGGGCTGTAATGATGGATGGTCGTACTGTGGGTGGGGCTGTAACGAGGGGGGTTTGCACCATGAATGGGGCTGTAATGAGGGGTGGTTGCACCATGAGTGGGGCTGTAATGAAGGTGGTCGCACTGTGGGTGGGGCTGTAATGAGGGGGGTCGCACTGTAGGTCGGGCTGTAACGAGGGTGGTTGCACTGTGGGTGGGGCTGTAATAAAGGGAGTTGCACTGTGGGTGGGGCTGTAACGAGGGGTGGTTGCACTGTGGGTGGGGCTGTAATGAAGGTGGTCGCACTGTGGGTGGGGCTGTAACGAGGGGTGGTTGCACTGTGGGTGGGGCTGTAATGAAGGGGGTCGCACTGTGGGTGGGGCTGTAACGAGGGGTGGTTGCACTGTGGGTGGGGCTTTAATGAAGGTGGTCGCACTGTGGGTGGGGCTGTAACGAGGGGGTGTCACACCGTGGGTGGTTCTGTAATGAGGGGGGTCGCACTGTGGGTGGGGCTGTAATAAAGGGAGTTGCACTGTGGGTGGTGCTGTAATGAGGGGGTGTCACACCGTGGGTGGTTCTGTAATGAGGGGGGTCGCACTGTGGGTGGGGCTGTAACGAGGGGTGGTTGCACTGTGGGTGGGGCTGTAATGAAGGGGGTCGCACTGTGGATGGGGCTGTAACGAGGGGTGGTTGCACTGTGGGTGGGGCTGTAACAAGGGGTGGTTGCCCCATGAGTGGGGCTGTAATGAAGGTGGTCGCACTGTGGGTGGGGCTGTAACGAGGGGGGATCACACTGTGGGCGGGGCTGTAACGAGGGGGGATCACACTGTGGGTGGGGCTGTAACGAGGGGTGGTTGCACTGTGGGTGGGGCTGTAATGAAGGGGGTCGCACTGTGGGTGGGGCTGTAACGAGGGGGGATCACACTGTGGGTGGGGCTGTAACGAGGGGTGGTTGCACTGTGGGTGGGGCTGTAATGAAGGGGGTCGCACTGTGGGTGGGGCTGTAACGAGGGGGGATCACACTGTGGGATCCTTGCTGTTTGTTATCTGCATTAATTAATTGGTTGCAGATGTTGAACCTCCCGCCATCAGACTCTTGAACAAATGCGGATAGCTACACTCATTTATGGACTCTGTTATATTGTTTTCTCATGCTTGTTATTTATTGCCATTTATTTATATCTGTATTTGCACGTCTGTTAACAGTTTACAGTTCCTGATGTTTACAGTTACTGTTCTATAGATTTGCAGAAAAAGAAGCTCAGGGCTGTTAGTGGTGACATGCGTGTACTCTGATAATAAACTTTAAAGTGAGGAGTCTGAGTGGAACAGTTTGTAAAGCCACTGCCCCACAGCTGCAAAGCTGGGGATTCAGACCTGTTTTTGGGAACTGTCTGTGTGGAGCCCTCCCTGTGAATACATGGGTTTACCCTTGGTCTTTCCTCCCACATATCCAAGATGGCAGGTTAATTGGCTGCTTTCAATTGCTCGTAGTGTCAGACGGGTGGTAGAGTCTGGGGTGAGTTGCTAAGAACCTGGGAGAAGTTGATGCTTTGTGGCTGGTGTGGACAGGGTCAGCCAATGGTGTGTTTCCACACTGTGTCTGGCTACAATTTAATGGGAATGAGTGAACAGTGGAGTCTTGGCTGATGCAATGTAATGTGGAGAGATGATTGTCTAATAATGGAGAGAATAGTACAGATCTAGAGTATACAAAGATGCGGGGGGGGGGTCCAAGGATCTCTGAGGGGGGCATCACCCCTGGACAAGCTCGGTAAGCAGGCATTTGGATTAGTTGTTATCAACCATGGCAGGGCGGCTAAGGTTTACAACTTTGTAAAGCCAAGTGCCTTTTGAAGAATGTTTAGATGGATAAGTCACCAAGACCTGATGGGATCTATTCCCAGGTTATTGAGAGGGGCAAGAGAAGAGGTTAAAAGGGGCTTTGACAAAGGTCTTTGCATCTTCTCTAGCTACTGGTGAGGTCCTGGAGGACTGGAGAGTAGCTGATGTTGTTACTTTATTTAAGAAGCTAAATAGGGATAGTTGGGGAAGTTACAGATCTATTACTTCAGTGGTAGGGAATTACCGGAGATGATTCTTAGCTACAGGATTTACTCATATGTGGAAAGCATGACCCTATTAGGGTCAGTCAGCATGGTTTTGTGTGGAGAAGGTTCTGTTTTATAAACTGGATCTGAATTTTTCAGATGGCGGTAAAGGCAGTTGATGATAGTAGGGCAGTCGGTGTTTACATGACTTTGCTAAAGCATTTGTGGAAGATGGCGCCAGCAAACAATGCGACCAAAGGTGACATCCTTCAGACTGTTCACAAAACCACTTCTTTCACTTCTTTTACTCCTTCTTCTTCATTTAAATATGATTCTGCTACTGTTGGAACCTGTGATTTACAGCTTGATGGTGTGTTTTTGGGGCAATTGAGTGATCTGGTGCTTTGCTGTCTGCGAGGGAGTTCAATGAGGTTTTGTGTGAAGTGTCCAGTCTGAGGCCAAAGACCCTGGAGCCTATGATAGACTCCGTTTCTCGCAAATCTCGCTGACTAAAGTGTTGAGGAATTAACGAGAGAGGAAGGCGGGCTGGTGTTCAGCACCATCTACCTGTGTGTAACCAGTCTCTCTCTCCTTCTCGCTCGCTGTTCCCGGAGGAAGGTACGTGTGTTTGACCAGTCTCTCTCTCTCTCTCTCTCTCCCATTCTCTCGATGGTGCCAGAGTCTTAGTCAGGAGTTAATCGATGTAGTTTGTGGAGTGAACGTTTAGTTCACATTATGATGTGTTTCTGGTTTCTGGGTGCTCCTTTTTTATTGCTATTTTGTGTGATTTTGATCGGGGCAGACTGGCTCTGTGGCCTGTGGTCAGCAAGTGATTAAACGGAACTGAGCTGAGCTGAATATTCCTGCTCTCTTTCTGATGACTTGCGGCTCGATGTTTATATTCTGTATTTTTCACTTGTTTTTTATACCATTTGTGCAATTTGTTCTTTTTTCCACGTTGGGGATTTGATGTTTTTCTTTGAATGGGTACCATGGTTTTCTTTGTTTGGTGGCTGTGTGTGAGAAGATGAATCTCAGGGTTGTACACTGCATACCTACTGTGAATCTTTAAATCATTTAACAAGGTTCTCGTGGCAGGCTGATCCAGAAGATTAGGCTGCATGGGATTGCTGGAGCCTTGGCCTTAGACAGTGTTGTGGTGGGGGTTAGTCTAGCTAGAGGTTGATAATCATGTCTGTAAGACCAAAAGACATAGGAGCAGAATAAGGACCTTCAGCCCATTGAGTTTGGTCTGCAATTCCATCTTGGATGATTTACTATCCCTCTCAACACCATTCTCCTGTCCTCTCCCCGTAACCTTTGGCACTCTGACTAATCAATCTCTGCTTTAAATATACTCAATAAATTGGCCTCCACAGCGGTCCATGGCAATGAATTCCATAGATTCACCATTCTCTGGTAAAGAAATTCCTGTTCTAAATGGATGTCCCTGCATTCTAAGGCTGTGCTCTCCGGTTCTAGACTCCCCCACTATAGGAAACATCCTCTCCACATCCACGCTATCTGGGCCTTTCAATATTCGATAGGTTTCGATGAGATCCTCCCCTCATTTTTCTAAACTTCAGTGAGTACAGGTCCAGAGCCATCAAATGCTCCTCATACACGAATCATTTCATTGCCGGAATTATTCTCGTCAACCTCCTCTGGACCTCTCCAATGTCAACACATCCCTTGCTCACAATACCCTAAGTGTGGTCTGACCAGTACCTTATAAAGCCTCAGTATTAAACCCTTGTGAAATGAATGCTAGCATTGCATTTGCCTTCCTTACCATTGACTCAACCTACAAGTTAACCTTTAGGGAATCCTGCACAAGGGCTTCCAAGTCCCTTTGCGCCTCAGTTTTTTTGTATTTTCTCTCCATTTAGAATATAATCTGTGCCCCTATTTCTTCTGCCAAAGTGCATGTCCGTACACTTCCCTTCACTATACTCTGCCACATCTGCCACTTCTTGCCCATTTTCCCAATCTGTCTATGTTTCTCTGCAGACTCCCTACTTTGGCAGCACTACCTGCCCCTCCACCTATCCTCGTATCATCAGCAATTCCATCATCCAAATCG
Source organism: Mobula birostris (assembly GCF_030028105.1). Lineage (NCBI taxonomy): Eukaryota > Metazoa > Chordata > Chondrichthyes > Myliobatiformes > Myliobatidae > Mobula > Mobula birostris. The sequence goes on from NC_092381.1 coordinate 101,887,131, forward strand.
TTGCCATATAATGGCAAAGAAGTGGTCCCTATACTGACCCCTGCGGAATGCCACATCACCAGCACCTAAGGAGAAAAGGCCCTCTTTATTCCCACTCTGCCTCCTGCTATCCATGCTGGTGTCTCTCCTGTGATAAAGGCAGATAAAGTCTTGCGAGACCATGGATCTGCGCCTGCAAAGTCTTCACTCTCCAGGGCACAGGCCTCGGCAAGGTTGTATGGAAGACCAGCAGCTGCCCATGCTGCAAGGCTCCCCTCTCTACGACACCAATGTTGCCAAGGGAAGGGCATTAGGACCCATACAGCTTGGCACCAGTGTCGTCGCAGAGCAATGTGTGATTAAGTGATCAAGTGCTTTGCTCAAGGACGCAACACATTCCCTCAGCACCAACCTGATTTTCCCAATCCACCTGCTTATTTAAATTCCCCATGACTATCATAAGACATGCAGCATCATCAGACCATTGAGAAGTAAATTTGGGAAGTCATGTTGCACCAGCATAAAACTTTGGTTAGGCCACTTTGTTAAGTTCTGCAATTCAGTGACCAGAAGTGCAGGACTGAAGAGGGAATGGGCAGAGGCCCTATAAAGAAGGTGGGGGGAGGGTGAGAAGGAGAAGGCTGGTGCGTTCCAGGTGAAAAACCAGTAAGGGGAAAGATAAAGGGGTGGGGGAGGGGAAGCAGGGAGGTGATAGGCAGGAAACGGGAAGAAGGAATAGGGGAAAACACAATGGGTAGTAGAAGGAGGCGGAACCAGGAGGGAGGTGATAGGCAGCTGGGGGAGGGGGCAGAGTGAAACTGGGAAAGGGGAAGGGAGGGGGAGAGAATTACCGGAAATTGAAGAATTCAATGTTCATACCAAGGGGCTGGAGAGTACCCAGACGGTATATGAGGTGTTGCTCCTCCAACCTGAGTTTAGTCTCATCATGGCAGTAACCTTTAAGCTATGAAGCTGCCAAATCATACCAAATAACACGTAAAAATACACAGCCTATATAAAGTAGAAATAGTGTATGTTCAGTGTAGTATCACTTATGGGAATCGGGAAGACAGCTTGCGGAGCACACTGATGATGGTGTGTTAGACTGAGTCATCGGAGTTAGGGTGGTGCAGTGGCCCCCACCCTCTAGGCAACGACCCAATACCGATCCGCGAAGCATGCAGCGACAGACCTCTCCTGTTTCACTGCCACTGGTCCCTGCTTTCATTGAAACTGGAGTCACCAACCATTCCATAATGACTGCAACTGATTAAGGCTCTGGGCCTGTGGGATCCCAACTTTCTATTATGCCCCCTGGTCCAGTTCCTTCAAAGTCAAGTTTTATTGTCATTCAGCCATGCACATTTATACGGCTAGATGAAACATCGTTCATCTGGGGCCAAGGTACAAACCATAGACCATACACTCAGTGACCACTTCACCCGGTACTCCCTTGAGAAGTGGCTGCTTTATTAAGAGGTCTAACAGCCTGGGGTAGGAAGATGTTACTCTGCTTGACAGTTCTGTGATATTTTCTTCTGGATGGCGGGAGGTCAAAGAGGTTGTTGGAAGGATGGGAGAGGTCTTTGACAATGCTGGAGGCTCTGCCTACGTGGCACTTCTGAATGGGAGTGGGGGAGTGAGGGAAACCATGATGATGTTTTCAGCAGTCCTCACTATCCCTTACAACTACCATCAGGCACGTGGTACAGAGGCTGAAGTCCTGCACCATCAGGTTTAGGAAAACCTACAGCTACTTGGTTCTTGAACCAACCTTCAAAATCTTCATCTCTACAGTTTTGCAGCACTATAACCACCTTCAAAGATTCAAAGTATCTTTATTATCAAATAATGTATAAATTATACAACCTTGAGATTTGTCTGCTTACAGGCACCTTGGTGAACTTGTGGTAAAATGACATTTTTTCACTGTGTTCTTCCTTGTGAAATTGGATATAATTTATTTTAATGTTTTTCTTGTGAATTCTGCTTAAATGTTGCTCTATTCTGCAAGTATTTTAATTGTTGCATCACTGCATTCACGTACATGTGCTTTTAACAATAAACTCAACTTTGGTCCATATTTTTGGGGTCTCACCAGGAGTATTATGGTTAAGGCAGTGTGTTGGAGTGGGGCGGTTGATACGGGTCCTTGCTTGTGGACATTGAGTGTGAGGCCCATCTTCTTGTCAGTGAGTGTCAGGAGCATCCTGGGCTCTGAGGTCAGCTTACCTTGCTCTGGAATGGAGACTGAAGAGCTGTGTGTGCTGGAGATCCCCTCTCATTGGAGCTGAGGTGGGCAGTGGGGGCAAGGGAACCGTCTGTGTAAAACTGAGTGCGAGCACATAATTAATCATTTGCTTTATAAATCCTGTTAGTGAGCAAAAGGCCACGGTGACGCTGAATGCACTGATGAACAGATGATGAGCCACACAGAGATGAAGCAGTAGTGTTCTCTGGTGGACAATGCTGGGACTGCACCGAATGAACCAATTCAACTCCGGGACAATTAACCCACAAGCTCTCTGTAAGATCCAAACTTGATTGTTCCAACTTTTTCAGCCACCCACACTCTCCAATAAACCCTATGTCCACAGCGTTGCAAGTTTCATTCACTGACCCCTGGTGAAATACCTCCACAGTTGTAAAATTCTAATCCTCATTTTCACATTCCTCCTTGACCTAGTAGAGCAGTGTCGTGTCAATTGTTGGTTGACAGCACTTCCTGGAGCTCTTTATGCCACTTCAAAGATGCAAGGATTATCTTGCTGTTACACTTAGTGAAACACAGGGAAAGCAGAGTATGCAGCAAGAAGTTGTTGAGATTAGTCCTGGAGGTAGTGATTGCTGTAGGATGCCATCTTCCAAAATGTCATCAATTCCTGAGCACATGGTGCAGCAGGTAGTGCTGATGCCTCCCTGCTCCAGTGGCCCAGGTTCAGTCTTGACCTCAGTCCTGTCAGAGTGTGGAGCTTGCATGGTCTCCATGGAGTTTCTCCAGGTACTCCGGTATCCTCTCGCATCTCGAAGGCAGACAGACGTACAGCACAGCACAGAAGCAGGTCCTTGAGCCCAGGTCATCCATGCCTACCAAGTTAGTCCCATCCTTAACCCATATCCCTCTCAACCCTTCCTAACAAAATACTTATCCAAATGTCTTTTAAATGTTGTTGTTGCACCTGCACTTTTTCTGGCAGCTCATTCCATATACGCTCCAACTGAAGAAGTTGCCCTTCGGGTTCCTTTTCAATCTTTCCTTTCTCGCCTAGTTTTTAGTTCCCCATTCTCTGGGAAAGGGACCATATACACGCACTCTCATGATGTTAGACACCTCTGTAAGATCTCTCCTGTCTCCTATGTTCCAAGGAATGAAATACTAGCTTACCCAATCTTTCACCTTAACTCAGGCACATGAGCCCTGGCAACATCCTCATTAAGCACTTGATAAGGTCCCTCAAGGTAATCTGCACCAAATCCAATAATTCCGAGTAGCGGGCATCAACATGGTCTGCAGCCAGATCAGCTCCTCCGCACCCAAACTGGGTCCTCTGACATCCCGGCGGGCTCCCGACACCTTGGCTGACCTTTTGACATCTCGGCCAACCTTTTCAACACCTCAGCGGGCTCTGCCGCTGACACCAGTCTGGCTACTCCGATCAATGAGCAGCTGACTGATGGTGTAGCCCTGCAGTGCGCAATGTTCTTGGAGTAGAACTGTCTTTCGATCATAAAAAAACAAATTTTACAAAGAAAATAGTACCTTTGGTTGGCCCCTGAGAGGCTGCTTCATTCGCACGTGCCACCATCGTACCAGAACTTTTCAGCTACTTCATTTGTCACTGTGTTAAGTATAAAAGTTGCAACTGTATAAAACTTTGGGGAGGCCACATTTAGAGTACTGTGCACAACTCTTAATAGGAGGAATGTGGAGACTTTGGAAAGGGTACAAAAGAGTTTTACCGGATGTTGCCTGGATTTGAGAGCATTAGCGAGAAAGACAGTGAATTAAAAACATTAACAAGGTACTTGGATAGGGATGTGATTAGGAAAGGGTTAGAAGGGTGTGGGCCAAACACAGGTAAATGGGACAAGCTTCAACAGGAGTCTCGGCATGGATGAATTGGGTCAAAGAGCCTGCTTGCATGCTGTATAACAGGTTGGACAACTTTGGTTGTTTTATCTGGACTGTCCGAAGCTGAGGAGAGGCTTCACAGAATTGCGAAGGTCAATAGTCAGTCTTTTCTCCAGATGGGGAATAACAAGTTCGAGTGGGTATAGGTTAAAGGGGGGAGGAAGAAAGTTTAAAAGAGGTGTGTGAGCTGTTTTTTTTAACATGGAGGGCAGTTGGTGCTTGGAATATGCTGTCAGGAGACAGTATGCTGTCTGGAAGCAGGTACAGTAAGAGGCATTTAGACAGACACCTGGACTGACAAGGAACGGAGGGACACAGTCTGTGTACAGACAGATGCCCATCTCAGATTGGCATCATAATCGACACTGAAGTTGTGGGCTGGAAGGCCAGTTGCTGAGCTGTACTGCTCTGTAATAACAGGATGACTGGAAAATGATGATAGTACTGGCAGAGTCACAGAAAATGGCAGTAAAACTCAGTGGGTAAGACAGCATCCATGGAAAGGAATAGTTAATATTTCAGGCTTGAATGCTATCATCTCTTATAAAGTAAAATCGAACAACATAGGTGACAATAAGGCTTCATTTCCAGATGAGCTCAATGCCTTCTAAGTTCACTTTGTCTGTCAAAACATGGAGGAACCGTCACGAACTCCCACATTCCCCAATGTATGATTTCTGACTCTGAGGTCGATATGCGAACATTCTTCGGGAGGGTGAACCCACACAAAGCATCTGGGCCAGACGGGGTACCTGGCCAAACACTAAAGACCTGTGCCAATCAATTGGCTGCAGTGTTCACTGAGATCTTTAACCTCTCACTTTGGCAGTCTGAGGTATCCATCTGCTTCATACAGGCTTCAATTATACCAGTGCCAAAGACAATTCTGGTGACCTACCTCAATGACTATTGTCCAGTAACACTTACGTCCACAGTGATGAAGTATTTTGAGGGGATGGTGATGAAACAGATCAACTCTCGCCTGAGAAGTGACCTGGATCCACTCCAATTTGCCTACCAGGGCAACAGGTCCACAGCAGATGCCATCTCTTTGCCTCTTCACTCAACCCGAGAACATTTGGAGAGCAAAGGTGCATTCATTAGGGTGTTCTTAATCGACTACAGCTTAGTATTACTATCCCCCCAAAACTAATCAATAATCTTCAAGACCTTGATCTCAAAACCTCCTTGTGCAGTTGGTTCCTTGATTTCCTCACTTGTAGCCCCCAGTCAGTTCAGATTAGCAACAACATCTCTCCATGGTCTCCATCAGCACAGGTGCACCACAAGGCTGTGTGCTTAGCCCCCTGCTCTACCCCCTTTACACTTATGACTGTAAGGCTAAGCATAGCTCCTGTGCCAGTTACCAGTTTACTGACGACACTACTGTTGTAGGCCGAATCAAAGGTGGTGATGAATCAGCATACAGGAGGCAGATTGGAAATCTGGCCGAGTCGTGCCATAACAACAACCTCTTATTCAACGTCAGCAAGACCAAGGAGCTGATTATTGACTTCTGGAGGAGTTGACCGGAGGTCTATGAGCCAGTCCTCATCAGAGGACCAGAGGTGGAGAGGGTCAGTAACTCTAAATTCCTTAGTGTTATATTTCAGAGACCTGCCTTGGGTCCAGCATTTAAGTGCAATTACGAAGCAAGCACAACAGTGCCTCTCCTTCCTTAGGAGTTTGTGAAGGTCTGGTATGACATCTAAAGCTTTGACAAATGTCTCAAGAGGTGGGGCGGAGAGTATATTGATTGGCTGCATCACAGCTTGATGTGGAAACACTAATGCTCTTTGAACAGAAAATCCTACAAATAGTAATGGATATGGCCCAGTCCTTTGTGGGCAAAGCCTTCCCCGCCATTCAGCACATCCATATGGAGCATTGTCACAGGAAAGCAGCATCCATCATCAGGGACCCCCACCACCCAGGACATGCTCCCTTCCCACTGCTGACATCAGGAAAGAGGCACAGGAGCCTCAGGACTCGCACCACCAGGTTCAGGAACAGTTATTACCCCTCAACCATCAGGCTGTTGAACCAAAAGGGATAACTTCATTAACTTCACTTGCTCCATCATTGAAATGTTCTCACAACCAATGGACTCACTTTCAAGGCCTCTTCATCTCACATTGCCAATATTTACTGTCTAAAGGTTTCACTGCTAATGTAATGGTCTTCCTGTAGAAACAGTATTTGGGTTACGGTTAGAGATAATGGGTGCTTTGGAATGTGAGCTTGTTCTTTGTTCAGCGGGAGATGAAGAGAGAAGACGCTGGAGAGAATCAGTGATAGGATTTGACCCAGTGGGGGACTGTGATTCCATGCAGCAAGTTGCTGAGGTCTACTGAGGATCAGTGAATTTGACGTTTGGAAGAGTTGAGCTCCAACTTGTGCACATTTGACTATTTAATTATGATGGGCCCTTTGCTTTTTTCCTTTCTTTTCTTTACTAACCCTTTAGTTAAGTTGAGATTCATAAATACAATTCTTTTAATCGTATGCAGTGTGCTGTCTGTTATTTCTTGGCACTGAGTTGTAACAGGGTAGCAAATTACAAGCATCCACACAAACCGGCACTTGGCATGGGAGAGCCGTATCAGGCCCTGTGTATTCCCTAGACTTACGCAGCCAAGAAAACTGAGAAGAAATTGTTGATGTTATGGGTCAAAACCCTGTACGGACTGAGAGTGGAGAGTTGAGAAGAGAAGGGCTGCAGCCAGAGAGGACAGACTGCTCATGCTGATCAATGTTGGAGCTTGAAGACTGATAGATGGTGGCAGAAAGGGAGAGGGAGAGACATCAGATTGAGTAAGATGGGAGGGTGGTGGAGGTGGGGTTCAGCAGCTGGAGGGAAATAATCAGTGACGCAAAAATTGCTCCAGTCCTGGATTAAAAGAAATGGGGATGGGGACCACTAATCTAAGAAAGTATGTGCTGGCTTTAGAGAAGGTTCACGAGAATGATCCCAGGAGTGAAAGGGTTATCATATGAGCAGCAATTGATGGCTCTGGGTCTGTATTCACTTGAGTTTAGAGGAATAAGGGGGGACCCTTTGGATATTGAAAGGTCTGAATAGAGTGGATGTGAAGAGAATGTTTCCTATATTTGGGGAGCCAAGGACCAGAAAGCACAGCCTCAGAATAGAGGAATGTCCATTTAGAACAGATATGGGAAAAATATTCTTTAGCCAGAGGATGGAATTCATTGCCACAGATGCCTGTGCAGGCCAAGTACATATATTTAAGGTGGAGGTTGATAGGTTCTTGATTAATCAGGGTGTCAAAGGTTACAGGGAGAAGGCAAGAGAATGGGGTTGTTCCTGTGTCTTATGGTCTTATTAGGGGAGAGGTGAATGACAGTTTGGGACCAGACAGGGGAGAGGGAGTGGGGAAACATTGCCTTTTTGGCTGCCAAGATGAAGTCCAATACCAAATGAAGTATCAACACCTCGTATTCTGTCTGGGTATCTACCAACCAACGGCATGAATTTTCAAATTTTAGGTTATTTCCCCACACCCCATCCCTTCTTTCACCTCTCTCCCTTCCCCACCACTCCTCTTCTGATCCAATAGTCGTCCCATCTTTGTCTCTCCTCCAGCCCTGCCCCAGTCCTATTTCACCCATCTTCATCTCTTTCCCCTCCTGGCTCCAATCTCTACTTCACAGAAAGTTCACTCTTCCCCTACCAGCCCCTGTATGGTTCCAATTGTCAATTGATTCCCATTCTTACTGAGTTTACTTTTCCGAATCCTGCACTGGTGTTCCTGCTTATCTGCCTCCAGCAGCCATGTCTGTTATCTTCAGACCTTCCTCTGATGCTTCATCTGGTACTTTTCATTTCTCTGTCTCTCCCCCTCACCTCTACCTGACATCACCTGCCTGTCATCTTGCCTCCCCCCACTCCTCAGTCCATCACCTTGGAATATTTCCCCCTCTCTAAAGTGAGCTTCTTTTCCATGGAGGGTGGTGTGTGAGGATTGATGCGTACAATTATATGTCAGAAATGTTTAGACACTTAAATAAGCAAGGCACAGAATGGTACAATTTTAATGCGGGTTAATGGGATGGGCAGAAGGGTGGACATTGACATAATGGGCCAGAGAACCCGCTTCTGTGCTGTATAAATCTGACTTCAAACTGATCAGCAGAAATTCATTAAAATTCTTCGGAGAGGAGTGCAGAGCAACAAATGATTCAACCTTATTGAGTCGTAGAGTCAATAGCATGGAGACGGGCCGTTCAGTCCAACTCGTTCATACTGACTAAAGAGCCTAACTGATCTAGTCACATTTGACAGCATTTGACCCATATCCCTCTCTCTAAACTCTCCTTATCTATACACCTGTCCAAATCTCTTTTAAACATTGCAACTATTATACTTAAGTGCCCCAGTCAATGAGGGTAAGCACGATCTATGCCTTTGTTACCAACCTAACCTATGTTGCCACCTTCAGGAAGCTATGGACTTGGACACCAAAATCCCTTTGTGCATTCATGCATTTAACGGTTCTGCCACTTTGCTATAGAATTTTGAGAATTTTTGAGTTTCCAAAGTACAACACCTCGCACATGCCGGGATTATACTCTGTCTGATATTTCTCTGTCCATCTCGAACTGCATCAACAACATTTAAAAGATACTTGGGTAGATACATGGATTGGAAAGATTTAGAGGGATGTGGGCCAAACATGGTCACATGGGATTAGCTTATATGACGTCTTAGTTGGCGTGAAACAGTTTGGCCAAAGGGTCTTTTTCTGTGCTGTATGAACTACGACTCAATCTATATCTGTCATCACTTTCCACAACTCCATCAACTTTGGTATTACCTGCAAATTTATTAATTAGCCCATCTACATATTCTGGAGATAATTTCTATATCACAAACAGCGGAAGTGCCAGCTCTGATCCCTGCAGATCGCTATTGGTTACTGACCTCCACCCTGATTTACAGTCTTGACCACCACCCTCTATTTTCTGAGCCCTAGCTAACTTCGAATCCATCTTATGTGTCTTAATCTTTGGACCAGCCTACCAGATGGAGGTAAGGATCAAAGAAGAATGACTAGTGAATATGACTTGAGGCCTCCCTATCATGTGAGACACAGTGAGAATAAACAAACCTGTGCACAAGAGCCTGGCACTTTCTTTCCAAGCTGATACTGTTATTTTGGAGAACAGCAGAGGATTCTGTTGGATGTTCAGGCCCATATTTATCATTATTATAAAACCATAAGATATAGGAGCAGAATTAGGCCATTTGGCCCATTGAGTCTGCTCCACCATTTCATCATGGCTGATCCAGTTTTCCTCTCAAACTAATCTCCTGCCTTCTCCCCGTATCCCTTCATGCCCTGACCAATCAAGAATCTATCAACCTCTGCCTTAAATATACAAAAAGATTTGGCTTCCACAGCTGCCTGTGGCAAAGAATTACACAGATTCACCACTCTCTGGCTAAAGAAATTCCTCCATCTCAGTTCTAAAAAGACAAGCCTCCATTCTGAGGCTGTGTCCTCTGGTCTTAGATTCTCCCATCATAGGAAACATCCTCTCCACACCCACTCTATTAAAGCCTTTCACCATTCAATAGGTTTCGATGAGGTCACCCCTCATTCTTCTGAATTCCAGTGAATACAAGCCCAGAGCTATCAAACACTCTTCATATGACAAGCCGTTCAATCCTGGAATCATTTTTATGAACCTCCTTCAGTTTCAGCACACTCTTTCTAAGATAAGGGGCCCAAAGCTACTCAGAACACTCCAAGTGAGGCCTCAGCAGTGCCTTATAAAGCTTCAACATTACATCTTTCCTTTTATATTCTAGTCCTCTTGGAATGAATGCTAACATTGCATTTACCTTCCTCACCACTAACTCAACCTGCAAATTAACCTTTAGGGAATCCTGCACAAGGACTTCCAAGTCCCTTTACACCTCAGTTTTTTTGTATTTTCTCTCCATTTAGAGAATAGTGTCCCTTTTCATTTCTTCTTCCAAAGTGAATGACCATACACTTCCCAAAACTTTTTTCCATCTGCCATTTCTTTGCCCATTCTCCTAATCTAAGTCCTTCTGCAGCCTTTGTTTTTCCTCAAAACTACCTGAGCCTTCACTTATCTTTGCCTTTCTCCTAATCTGTCCATCCTTCTTTAGTCCCTCTACTTCCTCAAAATTACCTGCCTCTCCATCTATCTTCATATCCTTTGCAAACTTTGCAACAAAGCCATCAATTCCATCATCCAAATCACTGACGTCATTAAAAAGTATTGGTCCCAACACAGACCCTTGTAGAACATCACTAGTCACTGGCAGCCAACCAAAAAAGGCTCCCTTTATTCCCACTCTTTGCCTCCTGCCAGTCAGCCACTGCTTTATCCATGCTGGAATCTCTCCTGTAAACCATGGGCTGTAGCTTGTTAAGCAGCCTCATGTGTAGCACCTTGTCAAAGGCCTTTTGAAAATCCACAACATTCTCCTTTGTGTATTCTGTTTGATATTTCTTCAAAGAATTCCAACATATTTGTCAGACAAATTTTCCCATGTTGACTATGGCCTATTTTATCATGTGCCTCCAGGTATCCTGAGACTTCATCCTCAATAATCAACTCCAACATCTTCCCAACCACTGAGGTCAGACTAACTGGCCTATAATTTCTTTTCTTCTGCCTCTCTCCCTTCTTGAAGGATGAAGCAACTATCCTGGTAAATTTTCAAAGTCTTCCGGAACCATTCCAGAATCTAGTGATACTTGAAAGGTCACTATTGATGCCTTCACACTCTCTTTAGCCTCCTCTTTCAGAACTCTGGTGTGTACACTATTTGGTCCAGATAACTTATCTACCTTCAGACCTTTCAGTTTCTTCACTACACATTGCCTCTGTTAGTAAACCACTACCTCATCTTTAGCACTATTAGTTGCCTTTCCTACGATACTTCTTGCATTGAAATATATGCAGCTCAGGACACTAGTCACACCATACTCAACCTTTTGATTCCTAACTTTGTCTTATCACCACCTTCCTCCACAGCCTCTCCACTAATCGTTCTGGCACTCTGGTTCCTATCCCTCTAGTTTAAACCTCACCATGCAGCATTAACAGACCTTCCCGCTAGGATATTCGTCCCCCTCCAGTTCAGGTGCAAGCCCTCCCTTCAATACAGGTCCCACCTTTCCTGGAAGAGAGGCCAATGATCCAAAAATCTTATGCCCTCCCTCCTACGCCAACTCCTTAGCCATGTATTAAACTGTATAATCGAGGCAGAGGTAGCAATCCTGAGATCACAACCCAAGAGGTCCAGCCCTTTAACTTAGCACCAGCTCCCTAAACTCCCTCTGCAGAACCTTGTCACACGTCTACCCATGTTAATGCTACCTACATGGACAATGACCTCTGGCTGTTCACCCTCCCACTTAAGAATGCTAAGGTCGCAATTCGAGATATCCCGGACCCTGGCTCCTGGGAAGCAACATATCACCTGGGAATCTCGTTCTCACCCACAGAACCTGTCTCATCCCAAACTAATGAATCCTCTATCACAACAGTGTGCCTCTTCTCCCCACTTCCCTTCTGAGTCACAGAGGCAGACGCAGTACCTGAGGCAGTTTAACTTGGCCAAATGTGAAGTGTTGCACCTTGGTAGGTCAAATATAAAGAGACAGAACACTGTTAAGGGCAAGATCCTTAACAGTGATGATGAGCAGAAAGATCTTGAGATCCAAGTTCATAGATCCCTGACAGTGACTACACAGGTTGATAGTGTGGTTAAGCAGGCTTATGGAAAGCTTCCTTTTATTAGTTGAGGCACTGAGTTCAAAAGGCAGGAAGTTATGTTGCAGCTTTACAAACCTCAAGTTAGGCCACATCTGCAGAATTGCATACAGTTCTGGCCACCACATTATAGGAAAGATATCAAGGTTTTAGAGAGGGTGCAGAAGAAGTTTACCGGGATTCTGTCTGGATTAAAGGGCACGTGCTACAATGAGAGTTTGGACAAACTTGGGTTGTTTTACCTGGAACAGCGGAGGCTGAGGGGAGATCTGACAGAGGTTTATGAGAGTATAAGAGCCAGAGATTGAGCAGACAGTCAGTGTCTTTCTCACAGGATTGAAATATCTAATATATGAGGATACGCATTTAAGGTGAGAGGGGATAAATGCAAAGGAGATGTGAGGGGCATATCTTCTACACGGAAAGCGGTGGGTGCCTGAAATGGCGGCAGAGGCGGATACATTTCGGGACTTTTAAGAGACAGTTCAATAGGCATATGAATGTGAAGAAAAATAGAAGGAAGTGGACATTGTGTAGGCAGAGGGGATTAATTTAGTTGGCCATTTGATTTCTAATTTAATTGGTTAGGCACAACATTATGGGCTGAAGGTCCTGTTTCACGCAATACTGTTCTGATGACTTTGGTCTCCACCACATCACAAATAAGCCGCTCTTTATCTCAGCAAGCTTGTTTGTTTCCATTTTGGCTGCTAATGAACGGACATCAATCTAAACTTTGACTCGATGTTTCTCCTCCAGGAATACTGCCTGACCTGACGTGTACTCACAATTTTCTGTCCTGATTTCAGTGGAACGATGTTTGAAATATTTGCAGGTTTCAAACCTCCTGGGAGATCCACCACATCAGCCAGAACCCGTTGCTTCAAAATTGCGGAGATTTTCCTGGACTAAGTGAGAAAATCCCTTTTTGATTAAAGGCAGAGGAATTAGATAGCCGCATTGTAAAGTACAGATCCATGCAGACAGGGTAAGGAGATGTAACTTGCTGGGATACAAACAAAGGGGGAGTGTTGATGCAAAGTAGTGACTGAATCTGTAGATGGTGAGGTGTGGACAGCAGCTCTGCTGTTAGATGAGGAACATGTGGTGGCGTGCCAGTTTACCAGAGTGAGATAGGACGTCTGGTTGAGTGGCGTCATAAAAATAACTTCTTCAGTGTCAGTAGATCTGAAGAACTGCTTGTTGACTTCAGGAAGGGGAGGGAGGGCAAACGTGTGCTAGTCCAGATTGGGGGATGCACCATGGAGAGTCAGCAGCTTTAAGTTCCTGGACATTAAGATATCTGACCTGTCCTGGGCTCACAAATTGGCAAATTGGATTATTATTATCAGATGTACTGAGGTATAATGAAAAGCTTCGTTTTGCATGTCATCATTTCATTCCAACAGTACATTGAGGTGGTACAAGGAAAAGCAGTAACAGAATGTACAATGAAGCATTACAATTTAGAGGAAGGGCAGTCAATGACGAGAGATGCTCACCAGCGTCATTACGAGCAAGGAGCTTCATCTGTCACAGAACCCAGCAGATGCACTGTTGAAAGTATCCTGGTCCAAGTGCAGGGTTTTGATCTGAAATGGTCTTTTCTGCCGCGGATGCTGCGTGACCCACTGAGTTCCTCCAGCGCGTCATTGCCCCGTATTCCAGCATCTGTATTCTCTCGTGTCTCTCTGTTTGCATCATGGTCTGCTACAGCAATTCAAATGTGCAGGAACATAAGAAGCTGCAGAGAGTAGTGAATTTGGCTGAATACATCACGGGCATGTTCCTCCCCACTATAGGTAGTATCTATCCTGCCTCTGGAAGGAACACTGATCATCAGCGATCCCCACCATCATGCTGTCTTCTCACTGCTGCCACCAGGCAGGAGACAGAAGCACCCCGCAAGGTTCAAGAACAATTACCTCCCTTCAATCATTTCATTCTTAAACCAAGTGGCAAAACCCTCATCACTATGTTGTATTAATGCTTTGATTACTGGTTAGTGCTCAGGGCATTGGACTGTGGAGTTCATTTCCAGCACTGTCTGTAAGGAGTTTGTACATTCTCCCCATTAAATGCATGGGTTTCCTCCCACAGTCCAAAGACATACTGGTCAGTAGGTTAATTAGTCATTGTAAATTGTCAGAATCAGAATCAGGTTTATTATCACTGGCATATGACGTGAAATATGTTCACTTAGCAGCAGCAGTTCAATGCGATACATAATCCAGCAGAGAGGGAAAAATAATAATAAATAAAATTAATAAATAAAAATAAACAAGTAAATCAATTACATATATTGAATAGATTAAAAAAGTGCAATAACTGAAATACTGTATATCAAAAGAAGTGATGTATTGTCCAAAGATTCAATGTCCATTTAGGAATCGGATGACAGAGGGGAAGAAGCTGTTCCTGAATCACTAAGTGCATGTCTTCAGGCTTCTGTACCTCCTACCTGATGGTAACAGTAAGAAAAGGGCATGCCCTGGGTGCCGGAGGTCCTTAATAATGGAAGCTGTCTTTCTGAGACACCGCTCCCTAAAGATGTCCTGGGTACTGTGTAGGATAGTACCCAGGATAGAGCTAACTAGATTCACAACCTTCTACAGCTTCTTTCAGTCCTGTGCAGTAGCCCCTCCATTCCAGACAGTGATGTAGCCTGTCAGAATGCTCTCCATGGTACAACTATAGAAGTTTTTGAGTGTATTTGTTGACATGCCAAATCTCTTCAAACTCCTAATGAAGTATAGCTGCTGTCTTGCCTTCTTTATAACTACATCAATATGTTGGGACCAGATTAGATCCTCAGAGATCTTGACACACAGAAAACTGAAGCTGCTCACTCTCTCCACTTCTGATCCCTCTATGAGGATTGGTATGCGTTCCTTCGTCTTACCCTTCCTGAAGTCCACAATCAGCTCTTTCGTCTTACTAACGTTGAGTGCCAGGTTGTTGTTGCGGCACCACTCCACTAGTTGGTATATCTCATCAACACCTGAGATTCTACCAATAATGGTTGTATCGTCAGTAAATGTACAGATGGTATTTGAGCTATGCCTAGCCACACAGTCATGTGTATACAGAGAGTAGAGCAGTGGGCTAAGCACACACCCCTGAGGTGTGCCAGTGTTGATCGTCAGCAAAGAGAATATGTTATCACCAATCTGCACAGATTGTGGTCTTCTGGTTAGGAAATTGAGTATCCAATTGCAGAGGGAGGTACAGAGGCCCAGGATCTGCAAATTCTCACTCAGGATTGTGGGAATGATGGTATTAAATGCTGAGCTATAGTCAATGAACAGCGCCTGACGTAGGTGTTTGTGTTGTCCAGGTGGCCATTGAGATTGCATCTGCCATTGACCTATTGTGGCGATAGGCAAATTGCAATGGGTCCAGGTCCTTGCTGAGGCAGAAGTTCAGTCTAGTCATGACCAACCTCTCAAAGCATTTCATCACTGTCGATGTGAGTGCTACTTGATGGTCATTAAGGCAGCTCACAGTATTCTTCTTAGGCACTGGTGTAATTGTTGAAGCAACACTCACAACTCGCTGGAGGAACTCAGCAGGTCGGTCAGCATCCGTGGAAATGATCAGTCAACGTTTCGGGCCGGAACCCTTCGTCAGACGTCATCATCATAGCTTGTTGCACCAGACAGCCAGCCACTCTAGTGTTGTTTGGTTGATGTTGAGCAGGTCAGAGTCAGCTAAATCAGGTGAGAGTGGGCAGTTGTGCAGAACATGTTCAGTGTTTTGCACCCTTTCGCCACACTCACAGGATTCACTGGTCTTTAAAC
Organism: Mobula birostris; assembly: GCF_030028105.1. NCBI lineage: Eukaryota > Metazoa > Chordata > Chondrichthyes > Myliobatiformes > Myliobatidae > Mobula > Mobula birostris. The sequence continues at coordinate 101,902,818 of NC_092381.1, forward strand.
CCCACTTCACCATATTATCTCCCGTCCTATTGTTTAGTGGGGTTCTGGCTTCTGTTTGTTGCCAGAGGTCAATCCTGTATGTTTGGGGGGATGTTCCGTGTGGTAGTTCCTCCACTGTAGCAAAGCTTTCCCTCGATTTTAGGTGGTTGGAAACTGACACGTGATGATGTAGTGGGTGCCGTGGATCCGAGTTCTGTTTACCTTTTTCAATTTTTGTTGTAGTGTGTCTTCGGATCTCTGGGGGAGCAATGCCTGCAAGTCTGTAAATGATGTTAGTGGGTGTGGGGCTCGGTGTGCCTGTGATTATTCGGCAGGCTTCGTTAAGCAATGGGTCTATTTTCTTCGCATGGGCTGATCTGCCCCACACAGCTGCACAGTATTCTCCAGGTGCATAGCAGAGTGCTAGGGCAGTTGATCTAAGTGTGTGAGCATTAGCTCCCCATTTCGTGCCTGCTAATTTTTTCAAGAGAGAGTTGCGAGGGCCAACTTTCACTCGGAGTTTTTGGATGTGGGTGGCAAATAGGCAGGAGGAGAAGATGGCGGTGCGCCTGCGCGTGCGCAGCCCTCTGGTGAAAAATGATATCGTATCTGTTAAATAGGGGCCGTGGACAATTCTGATTTGATGGAGATAGACATGAAAGCACAGAGGAACATCTGGAGAAATTTCTGAAACGCCCATTCGCTGCTGTCGTTACTGTGTGGTCGGGAATCTTTTCGGAGGGTAGGCCTCAAAATCCCTGGCCTTGCCTGCTTTTGGTGACTGAGAAGGAGGTCGAATCGTTCGGACAGAGATGGCGCTCAGTACTCGGTGTCGGAGAGCTGATCAGAGCTCTAAGTTTTCGGATGACTCAGAGTCGGATTGTGGTCGGCATGGCAGGGAGAGTTTTCTTCCTTCTCCCGTCTGCGTGAGATGTGGGACATTTGAGAAACTTTGAACTTTACTGTGCTCATGGACTTCTTCATCAAGTTATGGTATTGTTGCACTGTTGTAACTATATGTTATAATTATGTGGTTTTTGTTACTTTTTCAGTCTTGATCTGTCCTGTGTTTTGTGATATCACACCGGGGGAAATAATGTATCATTTCTTAATGCATGCATTACTAGATGACAATAAAAGAGGACTACGTGTCTTCATAATCTAATCTAAATGAGAGCATCCTATCCAGTGTCACACCCAGGTAAATTGGATTTAGATGGTGTTCGAGCTCCTTCCCACACCGGAAGATCTTGAGTTTCTGAGCTGCTTCTCGATTCCTCAGGTGGAATGCACACACTTGAGTTTTTCACGTAAAAGTTGCTGGTTAACGCAGCAGACCAGGCAGCATCTATAGGAAGAGGTACAGTCGATGAGGGGTCTCGGCCCGAAACGTCGACTGTACCTCTTCCTATAGATGCTGCCTGGCCTGCTGCGTTCACCAGCAACTTTTATGTGTGTTGCTTCTAATTCCAGCATCTGCAGATTACCTCGTATTTGCACTTGAGTTTTTGATGGATTTAGGTTCAGAAACCATTTTTCATAATACTGCTTCATTGCTTCGAGGACTGCTGTAAGTCGTACTTCAACTTCTTGGAAGGAGTTAGCTTGTGTTGCTATGCATTGGTTGTCTGCACAGATAAACCTGCGTGTGTTAGGAAAGGTTGGTTGGTCATTTGTGGGCTGATAGCATGGATGGGTGAGTGGTGAGGAGATAGTGCAGCGGACCGGGGTTCAAGTTCTTGGATCATTGGAACCTTTTCCGGGGAAGAGGTGACCTATGCAAGAGGGATGGGTAGCACCTGAACTGGAGGGGAACCATACCTGGCCAGGAGCTTAGCTAATGCTACTCGGGAGATTTTAGGCTAGTTTTGCAGGGGGTTGGAAACCAGAGACCCAGGTCAGTATGAGAAGGATTGGATGTCAGGGAAAGTGTTGAAAGGCAAAATCAAAATAACAGGTACGATAGGCTGGATGTTTGAAGCGTGTTTATTTTATATTTGTATTTTGTGTATTATAGGTAAGGGTGATCAGTACATGGGACTGCGATGCTGTAGACATTACTGAAACTTGGCTGAGAGAGGGGCAGGAATGGATGATTATTGTACCAGGTTTTCGAAGTTTTAGAAAAGATAGGGAAGGGGGAAGTTGCACTTCTAATTAGGGACAATATCACAGCTGCACTGAGAGGAGACATAATGGAGGGGTCAGACTCTGAGTCCATTTGGGTAGAACTCAAGAATAGGAAGGGTGTAATCAAACTGATGGGGAGTACTACAGCTTCTCCTCCCCCCCCCCACCCCTGCCACCAGAACATTGAGGAATAGATATGTAATCAAAGAAAGGAAATGTGTAAAAATAATAGGATTGTTGTCATGAGGGATTTCAACTCCCGAATATAAATTGGGACCTTTCTAGTGCAAGGGGTTTAGCAGAGGCATAATTTGTTAAGTGTATCCAGGAGAGGTTCTTAAGTCAATGTGTAGACAGTCCAATGAGAGGAGAGGTTGTACTAGACCTAGTACTGGAGAATGAGCCTTGGCTAGGTGATTGACCTTTCAGTGGGTGAGCAGTTGGAGAACAGTGACCACATCTCTTAACTTTCAGGATAGCTACAGATAAGGATAGGAATGGTCCTTGTGGGACACTCTTAAATTGGAGTCAGGCAAATTACGAGGGCATTAGGCTGAAACTAAAGAGTGTTAATTGGGAACTCTTTTTTTCTGGCAAGTCTACATCAGAAATGTGGAGGATGTTTAAAGATCAATTGCGCAGAGTATAGGAAAGGTACGTTCCTGTTGGAAGGAAAGACGGGAATGGAAAGATAAGAGAGCCTTGGATGCCCAGAGAGGTGATGAATTGAGTCAAGAAGAAAAAGGAAAAGTATGTAAAGCTTTGAAAGTCAGGATCAAACGAAACACATGAGGATTATAAAGAAGCCAGAAAGGAACTAAAGAAGGGAATTAGGGAAGCCAGGAGGGGCCATGAGAAGTTCGTAAGGATTAAAAGTAGGATTAAGGTGAATCCTGAGGCATTTTATACATGTGTAGCACCCCTTCCCCCACCCCCGGCCACCCTCAGGGTCGCTCGGCTCGCTGTCATCTAGGGAAACAGCCTCGGCCCCGGCAAACTGGATAATTCGTTTGTGTGGATGCTGTGTGAGGTACCCCACCCCGCCCAAATAATAGACAATACACCAGATGCAATTAAATGATATACAGTTTATAGATAATACTGGATCTATATAATTAAGAGAGAATAAAATATAAAAGGAAAATAAAAGGCGCCACACTTATCAAAGTTCAATCTCTTCGTGCACAAAAACCGTTGGAGCTCAAGGACCTTCTTCTTCACCCTGCGACACCTCGGACCACCTCGACCGGCCGCCTGGGACCAACAACGGTGGTCGACCAGACGCTCCACACGAGTCTGTCTCCGTCTCCTCGCCGAACGCCCTCCTCGGGGTCCGACCCCGTTAGCGGACATCACAGCACATCGTCCATCCTCTGTCTTGCTCTCCCGCCTTCTGCCCCAAAACCCCGTGCATACAGTATCTTCAAATACACCAAAACCATAACAACTATACTAATTGCTTAATAGCACTTTCTTATCACACTCTAAAGCAAAAACAAGCTGTTAGCGCAAACTTTCTCAGCGTTTAACACAACAAAGCCGCATTCCCCAGATTAACATAACAAAGACGCCATTTTAATTAGCCTCTGCAGTAACATAAAACTCGAAACCCCCTTACACACATCAAGAGTAAGAAGATAACTAGGGAGAGGGCAGGACCACTCAAGGATAAAGAGGGGAATATTTGCTAGAATGTGGAGAAGGGAGGTCCTTAATGAGTACTTTGCTTCAAGGAAAAGGACATGGAGGAGCTGGAGATCAGTGCTAAGTGTATAACTATGTTAGGGCATTTAGAGGTCAAGGAGAGGAAAGCATTGGGCCTCCTAATGAGTATGAAGGCAGATAAGTTCCCAAGTTATTGAGGGAGGCAAAAGATGAGATTGCTGGAGCCTTGACCAGTATCTACCTGTCCTCCCTAGGAACAGGTGAGTGGCTAGCATTGTACCTCTATTTAGAAAGGGAACAAGGGAAAATCCTGGAAACTATAGACCAGTGAGTGTCACGTTAGTTGTATGGAAATTGCTGGAGAAAATTCTTAGGGATAGGATATATGAGTGTTTGGAAACCCATGGACTGATTACAGTGAACCAGCAAGGCTTTGTGTGGGGCAGGTCATATCTTACCAACTTGACTGAGTTTTTTGACAATGTGATGAGAGTGAAATTGATGAAAGTAGAGCAGTGGATGTTGTCTACATGGATTTTAGTAAGCCATTTGAAAAAGTCACTCATGGGAGGCAAATTGAGAAGATTAGGATGCATGGGAATGGTGATAAATTGGCTGTTTGGATTCAGAACTGACTTGCACTTAAAAGACAGGGGGTTGTAGTTGAAGGAACTTATTGAAGCTGGAGGCGTGTACTTCGTGGTGTTCCACAGCAATCTGTGCTGGGACCTCTGCTGTTTGTGATGTAGTATATAAACGGCCTGGATGAAAATGCAGGTGGGTGGGTTAGTAAGTTCATGGATGATTGGTGGAGCTGTTAATGTTGTAGAAGACTGGCCAAGGATACTGCGTGGTATAAGTCGGTTGCATATACAGGCAGAGAAATGGCAGATGGAGTTTAACCCAGATAAATGTGAGGTGTTGCACCTCAGTAAGGCAAATACAAGGGACAGAACACTTTCAGTGGTGGAATTGTTAAGTGTTGCTGAGCAGAGAGAGCTTGGGGTCCAGTTTCAAAATTCCTTGAAAGTAGTTGCACAAGTCAATAGGGTGGTAAGAAGGCTTATGGAATGCTTACTTTCCTAAGTCGATGGTTTGAATTCAAAACTCGAGGTTATGTTGCAACTTCATAAAACTCTGGTGAGACCACATCTGTAGTATTGTGTACAATTCTGGTCAGCCAATATAAGAAGGATGTTGAGGCCTTGGAGAGGGCGCAGAAGAGGTTTACCAGGATGCTGCCTGGTTTAGAAGGCATGTGCTGTCATGAGAGGCTGGATGAACTTGGGTTGTTTTCTCTGGAGTGCCAGAGGCTGTGGGGAGATCTGATAAAGGTTTATAAGATTATGAGAGGCATAGGTAGAGCAGACAGGGAGCATTTTATTCCCAGGGTAGAAAAGTCTAATACCAGAGGGCATGCATTGAAGTTGAGAGGGGGTAGGTTCAAAGGGGATGTGAGGGGGTAAGTTTTTTACTCAGAGAGTGGTGGATGCCTGGAATGTGCTGCCTGGTACGGTGGTAGAGGCAGATACAGTAGAGGCTTTTGAGAGATGTTTGGATAGGCACATGAATATGAGGAAGATGGTGGGATATGGACATTGTGTAGGTACGAGGGATTAGTTTTTGGGTCTTTTTTTATGTACTTTTTAGCTGGCTTGGCACAACATGTGGGCTAAAAGACCTGTTCCTGTGCTGTACTATTCTGTATTCTCTGTTCCATGACAGGCAGATGTTTAGGCCAAAATTATAGTCAGTGCAATGAGTTGCAGTGTAACAGGGGATAAAATCAAAAAGTGTGATTAAATAAGGTAGATGGTCTTGTAGCACAGTTAGAGATTGGCAGGTATGAAGTTTTGAGCATCACCGAGCTGTGGTGGAAAGATGATCACAGTTGGGAGCTTAATATTCATGGAAAGACATTATATCAAAAGGTCAGGCAGGTAGGTAGACGGGTTGGCATGGCTCTATTTGTAGAACAATGAAAGCAAATAATTAAAAAAAGGTGTCATAGGATTGGAAGATGTAGAATCATTATGGGTGGAGTTCAGGAGTCTCAAGGGTAAAAAGATCCTGATAGAAGTTACTCACAAGCTGCTGATCAGTAGCCAGGATGTGGATCACATATTACAAAGGGAGAAAGAAGATGCATGTCAAAAGGGCCGTGTTATGAGGGTATGCAAGTAGATTGGGAAAATCAGGTTGGTACTGGATAAAGAGAGAATTCGTAGAATACCAACAAGCTTTCTTCTTAGAGCAGCTTGTAGTTGAGCCCTCTAGAGGAACAGCTATTCTAGGTTGGATGTTATACAGTCGGCCCTCCTTATCCGTGAGGGATTGGTTCCGAGACCCTCCGCGGATACCAAAAAACGTGGATGCTCAAGTCCCTTATTTAACCTGTTTCAGTGCGGGTGGACTTTCGGACCCAGGACAGCACAGGACCCGCCGCTCGCAGTGTTTCTGTTCTGTTGACTTATAATATCTAATACAATGTAAATGCTATGTAAATAGTTGTTATACTGTATTGTTTAGGGACTAATGACAAAAAAAAGTCTGTATATGTTCAGTACAGACACAACCATTGTAGCTCTTCTGGGAACGCTGATGCTGCCTCGGCATCGGCCGATCCCGATTCTCCCGCGATGTTTAAGTTCTTGAGGCTGCAGCGCTTTACATAGCCAGCCAGCCATCCCTAGCACCAACACTTCCACGAATTTCAGCTTCTTTCTGCTTTATTGTGTGAATGCTCGATTCGTTCTTACCGACCTTACGGCCCACTTCAGAATGCGACATGCCACTTCAAAAGATCTAATATTTCTAATTTCTCAGTGAGAGAGAGCACTTCACGCTCCCTCTTAGCCTTTGAGGAATTGCGTTGACCACATAATTGCTTTTTAGGAGCCATTTTTTTCACAGAAACAAAGTAGCGAACGAACGAGATGCGAGGCGAACAATGAATGCTGGAGAGAGAACTTCCGGGTTTTCCCGATTCACGGTTGGTTGAATTCGCATATGCAGAACTCACAGATAGGGAGGGCCGACTGTATTTGATTAGGGTGCTTAAGGTTAAGGAACCCTGAGGGCAGTGATCATAATATGATAGATTTCACCCTGCAGTTTGAGAAGGAGAAGGTAAACTCTGATGTATCAGTATTGCATTGGAGAAAAGGGAATTTCAGAGACATGGGAAGAGAGCTGGCCAAAGTTGACTGGAAAGGGGCACAAGCAGAGATGACACAGAACAGCAATGGCTGGAATTTCTGGGAGCAATTCAGAAGGCGCAGGACAGATACATCCCAAAGAAGAAACATTCTAAAGGCAGGATGACACAACAGAGACTGACAAGGGAAGTCAAAGCCAACATAAGGGCAAAAGAATGGGCATGTAATACAATAGAGCAAATAATTGTGGGAAGTTAGAGGGCAGAGAAGCATTTAAAAAGCAACAAAAGGCAACTAAAAAGCCACATGGAGGGAAAAGATGAAATATGAAGGTAAGCGAGCCAATAATATCAGAGAGGATACCAAACATTTTTCAGATACACAAAGAGTAAGAGAGAGGCAAGTGTAGATATCAGACTGCTGGAAAATGACGCTGGTGAGCTAGTAATGGGGAATATAGGAAATGGCAGATGGACTGAATAAGTATTTTGCATCAGTCTTCACTGTTGAAGATACTAGCGGTATACCAGGTGTTTGAACGTCAGGGGACAGAAATGAGTGCAGTTGCTGTTACTAAGGAGAAGGAGCTAGGGAAGCTGAAAGGTCTGAAGGTAGATGAGTCACCTGCACCAGATGGACTACACCCCAGGGTTCTGAAAGAGATGGCTGAAGAGACTGTGGAGACACTAGTAATGATCTTTCAAAAATCTAGCATGGTTCTGGAGGACTGGAAAATTGCAAATGATACTTCACTCTTCAAGCAGGGAGAGAAGCAGAAGAAAGGAAATTATAGGCCAGTTAGTCTGACCTCAGTGGTTGGGAAGCTGTTGGAGTCGATCGTCAAGGATGAGGTTTCAGGAGTACTTGGAAATACATGATAAAATGGGCCAAAGTCACCATGGTTTCCTTACAGGAAATTCTTGCTTATCAAATAGAGTCATAGGAAAATGCAGCACAGAAAGAGGCCCGTTGGCCCATCTCGTCTATGCCAAACCAATTAAATTGCCACATCCATCAATCTGCACCCAGACCATAGCCTTCCATACCCCACCATCATGTACCTATACAAACTTCTCTTAAATGTTAAATTGAACCCACATCCACCACTTCTGCTGGCAGCTCATTCCACACTCACATGACCCTCTGAGTGAAGATATTTCTCCTCATGTTCTCCTTAAACTTCTCACCTGGCACCCTTAATCCATGACGTTTAGATATAGAATCACCCAACCTCAGTGGAAAAAGCCTGCTTGCATTTACCCTGTCTATACCCGTCATCATTTTGTATACCTTTATTTACTCTCCTCTCAATCTCCTACATTCCAAGGAATAAAGTCCTAGCCTGTTCAATCTTTCCTTATAGCTCAGGTTCTCCAGACCCCCAACATTCTTGTAAATTTTCTCTGTACTCTTTCAACCTTAGTTACATCTTTCCTGTAGGAAGGTAACCAAAACTGCACACAATAGTCCAAGTTACACCTCACCAATGTCTTTTCCAACTTCAATATAACATTCTACCTCCTGTACTCAATACTTTGATTTATGAAGGTCAATTTGCCAAAAGCTTTCTTTATGACCCTATCAACCTGTGATGCCACTTTCAATGAATTGTGAGCGTGTATTCACAGCTCCCTTTGCCCTACCCTACTCCACGGTGCCCTCCCATTCACTGTGTAAGACCTTCCCTAGTTGCTCTTTCCAAACAGCAACACTTTGCACTTGTCTACATTAAATTCCATCTGCCATTTTTCAGGCCATTTTTGCCTGCTGGTCCAGATCCTACTGCAAGATACGATAGCATCCCTCGCTGTCCACTACACCCCCAGTCTTGGTGTTATCTGCAAATTTGGTTAACCACATTATCACCCAGATTGTTGATACAGATGACAAACAACAATGAACCCTGCACTGATCTCTGTGGCACTCCGCTAGTCACAGGCCTCCAGTAAGAGAGGGAGCCACCTACTACCACTCTTTGGTTTCTCCCACAAAGCCAATGTCTCATCCAATTCACTGTATCATCCTGAATTCCAAGTGACTAAATCTTCTTGACCAACCTCCTGTGCGGGGCATAGAACAGAAAACATAGAAATCTACAGCACATTACAGGACCTTTGGCCTACAATGCTGTGTTGCCCATGTAATCTACTCTAGAAACTGTCTAGAATTACTCTACCACATGGCCTTCTATTTTCTAAGCTCCATGTACCTATCAAGGAGTCTCTTAAAAGACCCTATTGTATCCACCTCCACCACCGTCACCGGCAATACATTCTACACACCAACCACTCTCTGTGTGAAGAACTTACCCCTGACATCCCCCTTGTACCTATTTCCAAGCACCTTAAAATTATGCCCCTCATGTTAGCCATTTCAGCCCTGGGAAAAAGCCCCTGACTATCTACATGATCAATGGCTCTTATCATCTTATACACCTCTATCAGGTCACCTCTCATCTTCCATCACTCTAAGGAGCAAAGGCCAAGTTCACTCAACCTATTCTCATAAGGCACACTCTCCAATCCAGGCAACATCCCTGTAAATCTTCTCTGCACTCTCTCTATAGTATCCACATTCTTCCTGTAGTGAGGTGACCAGAACTGAATACAATACTCCAAGTGTGGTCTGACCAAGATCTTATCTGGGTGAGATATGCCAACTAGTGGAATGGTGCCACAGCAACAACCTAGCACTCAATGTCAGTAAGACGAAAGAGCTGATTGTGGACTTCAGGAAGGGTAAGACAAAGGAACATGTACCAATTCTCATAGAGGGATCAGAAGTATAGAGAGTGAGCAGCTTCAAGTTCCTGGGTGTCAAGATCTCTGAGGATCTAACCTGGTCCCAGCATATTAATGCATTCATAAAGAAAGCAAGACAGCGGCTATACTTTATAAGGAGTTTGAAGTGATTTGGCATGTCAACAAATACACTCAAAAACTTCTATAGTTGCACTGTGAAGAGCATTCTGACAGGCTGCGTCACTGTCTGGTATGGGGGAGCTACTGCACAGGACCGAAAGAAGCTGCAGAAGGTTGTAAATCTAGTCAGCTCCATCTTGAGTACTGGCTTACCAAGTACCCAGGATATCTTTAGGAAGCGGTGTCTCAGAAAGGCAGCATCCTTTATTAAGGACCTCCAGCACCCAGGGCATGCACTTTTCTCACTGTTACTATCACTTAGGAGATACAGAAGCCTGAAGGCACACACTCAGTGATTCAGGAACAGCTTCTTCCCCTCTGCCATTGGATTCCTAAATGGACTTTGAAGCTCAATTGTTTCAGTCCGCAGCAAGTCATCCCCACAATTGCCAAGGTCCTTTATCTCGGTGAATACTGAAGCAAATTATTCATTAGGTATCTCTGCTACATCCTCCAACTTCATGCAAATGTTTCCACTATCGCACCTGATTGGTCCTATTCTCACACGGCTCATCCTCTTGCTCTTCACATACTTGTAGAATGCCATGGCCCCTTCTGGCTCTCCTAATTTCATTCATAAACTCCTTTCTGGTAACTTTGTAATTTTCTAGATCTCTATTAGTACCTAGTTTCTCAAACCTTTCGTAAGCTTTCGGACCCTGTCAAATGCCTTGCTAAAGCCCATGTAGACAAAATCCACATCCTTGCCTACATTCTCTTTCCTGGTAACTTCCTTGAAAAATCTATAATATTGGTTAGACGTGACCTACCACGCACGAGCCATGCTGACTGTTCTTAATCAGTCCAAATACTTCTGTGTTCGGCCCCTTAGAATACCTTTCAATAACTTTCTCACAACTGATGTCAGACTCACCTGTCTATAATTTCCTGGTTTATGTTTAGAGCCTTTTTTAAACAACAGAACAGCCTCGGCTATCTCCAATCTTCTGGTACCTCCCCTGTCACTAAGGATGATTTAAATATCTCTGCTAGGGCCCCTGCAGTTTTTGCAATTGCCTCCCATAGGGTCCAAGGGAACACTTTGTCAGGCCCTGGGGATTTACCCACCCTAATTTGCCTCAGAACAACACCTCCTCCTCTGTAATTTGTTTAGGGTCCATGAAGTTGATGCCACTTTGTCTCACTTCTATAGACTTTGTGCCCATCTCCTGAGTTAATACTGATGCAAAGTTTTTATTTAAGAACTCCCCCATCTCTTTTGGCTCCACACATGGATTACCAATCTGGTCTCTTAACAGAGGACAAATATTGTCCCTTGCAATCATATTGCTCCTAACATATCCGTAGAATCTCTCCATCATATTGTCTGCTTCTGCCTTGTCTGCATCCCTTCTTTTAGCACTCCTGATTTCTTTCTTAAGTGTTCTCTTGTATTTCTTGTACTCCATAAATACCTGATTGTTCCTACTTGTTTATACCTGCTATACACTTCTTTTTTTTCGCTCTTAACCAAGGGCTCAATATCTCTTGAAAACCAAGGCTTCCTACACCTGATATTCTGACCGGGACATGAAGCTTAGTACCCTCAAAATTTCACCTTAGAATGCTGACCACTTAAAAGTATAATTTTCCAGTCCCAGCCCACACTTGCCAGATCATTTCTGATACCATCAAAGTTGGCCTTTCTCCAATTTAGAATCTCAACCTGTGGACCAAACCTATCTTTTTGCATATTTACTTAGAAACTAATGGCTTATGTGATCACTATATGTAAAGTGTTCCCCTACACAAACTTCTGTCACCTGCTTTGTCTCATTCCGTAACAGCAGATCCAGTATTGCACACTCTTTCATTGCAACTTCTACACACTGATTAAGGAAACTTTCCTGAATACATTTGACAAACTCTATCCCATCTAGTCCTTTTACAGTATGGAGTCCCAGTCAATGTATGGAAATTTCAAATCCTCAACTTTATGTTTCTTGCAACAGTCTACGACCTCTCTTCAAATTTGTTCCTCTAAATCCCTCGGACTGTCAGGGTGGTCTGCAATATAGCCCATTAACATGGTTATACCTTTCTTATTTCTCAGTTCCAACCATAGCACCTTGTTAGACAAAAGCTTCAGTCTGTCCTGACTGAGCACTGCTGTCACATTGTCCCTGACTAGTAATGCCAACCATCCTCCTTTAAGCCCTCCTGCTCTGTTGCGTCTAAAACAATGAAACCCCAGAATACTGAGCTGCCAGTCCTGCCCCTCTTGCAACCAAGCCTCACTACTGGCTACAATGTCATAACTCCAGGGGTTGATCTATGACCTGAGTTCATCCACCTTTCCTACAATATTACTTGCAATGAAATATACGCAGCTCAAGCCACTAGTCGCACCGTGCTCAACTTTTTGATTCCTGACTTTGCCTGAGGTTTCACTAACATCTGTCTCCACAAACTCTCCACTCGCTGTTTTGGCACTCTGGTTCCCATACCCCTGCAACACTGTTTACAGGGGTGGGGAGTGGGAACCTGTTGGAATTCTTTGAGAAAATGACAAGCAGGATAATTAAAGGAGAATCAGTGGATGTTGTGTACCTGAATTTTCTGAAGGCTTTTGACAAGGTACCTCACATGAGGCTGCTTAGCAAGATTAGAGCCCATGTATTACAGGAAAAATACTGGCATGGATAGAGCACTATCTCCAGGCCGCACGCTTTGCTTGGGCGCTCATCAATTTCTCTCAGAGAAAGCAACATGCCAGCTCACTCACCATCAAACTACAGTCGCTGAACATATTTGAAAGGAGGAGGAGGTGTGAAGGAAGTGGAAGAAGTAATTCCATGAACTGCCTGAAGGTTATCTCCTTTGGTTGCATTGTTCACTGGTGTCATCTTCATTCGCCGTGATCGATTGGGCAAAAAAAGTGACAGAGAAGGGTATGGTCATGCACTTTGGTAAAGGAATAAAAGTGTAGACTATCCTCTAAATGGAGAGAAACTTCAAAAATCTGAGGTGCAAAGGGACTTGGGAGTCCTTGTGCAGGATTTCCTAAAGGTTAATTTGTAGGTTGAGTCAATAGCGAGGAAGGCAAGTGCAATGTTAGCATTCATTCCAAGAGGACTAGAGTATGAAAACAAGGATGTAATGTTGAGGCTTTATAAAGCACTGGTGAGGCCTCACTTGGAGTATTGGAGTATCTAAGAAAGGATGTGCTGACATTGGAGAGGGTTCAAAGGAAGTTCACAAAAATGATTCCAGGATTGGAAGGCTTATCATAGGTGGTGCATTCATTGGCTCAGGTCCGAAACTTGCTGGAATTTAAAAGAATGAGGGGGAATCTCATTGAAACCTATTGAATGTTGAAAGGCCTCGATAGAGTGGATGAGGAGAGGATGTTTCCTATAGTGGCAGAGCCTAGGGCCAGAGGGCACAGCCTCAGAATAGAGAGATGTCTATTTAGAACAGAGATGATGCAAGGAATTTCTTTAGCTAGAGGATGGTGAATCTGTGAAATTCATTGCCACAAATGACTTTGGAATGCCAAGAGGTTGGACATATTTAAGGTGGAGATTGATTGGTTCGTGATTAGTCAGGTGTGAAAGGTTACAGAGAATGGGGTTGAGAGAGAAAAAGATCAGTCATGATGAAATGGCAGTGGATTTGACGGGCCGAATAGCCTAATTCTGCTTCAATGTCCAAGTAGGTTTTTCATTGCATCTGTGTGTACAAGTTCTGTATATGATAATAAAACTGACTTTGACTCTCATTTGGGATGGATTTGCATATTTTTGCCTGAAGCTGTCACACCCAGGCAGTTCCAGGTTCAGTTTTCTAAAATGTAGCTGGGCAGGTGGAAGGAATTGCTGTGTGAGAACAGATTGTAATAGTCCCCATAAGTCACCTAATTTAACTCAGTCATGGAAAAGAACAGTGACAAAAACAGGAGCAAAACTGGGGAAGGTACACAATAGTAATGGTTAAGAGGCATTCAGACAGCCACAATGACAGGATCCGTCCACCACAACAGACAGGATCTCCCAGTAGCCACCCACTTCAACTCTGCTTCCCATTCCCATTCAGATATGTCCATACATGGCCTCCTCTACTGCCATGATGAGGCTAAACTCAGGTTGGAGGAGCAACACCTCATATACTGTCTAGGTAGTCTCCAGCCCCTTGGTATGAACATAGAATTCTCCAACTCCAATTCCCTCCCCCTCCCTTCCCCTATCCCCATGTCACTCTGCCCCCTCCCCCAGCTGCCTATCACCTCCCTCATGGTTCCGCCTCCTTCTACTACCCATTGTGTTTTCCCCTATTCCTTCTTCACCTTTCCTGCCTATCACCTCCCTGCCTCCCTCCCCCACCCCTTTATCTTTCCCCTTACTGGTTTTTCACCTGGAACCCACCAGCCTTCTCCTTCCCACACTCCCCCCACCTTCCTTATAGGGCCTCTGCCCCTTCCCTTGACAGTCCTGACGAAGGGTTCCAGCCCGAAACGTCGACTCCACGGATGCTGCCCGACCTGCTGAGTTCCTCCAGCGTGTTGTGAGTGCGGCCACAATGACAGGAATAGTAGCATATGGATTATGTGCAGACTGATGAGTTTGATAAAGAGTCTTATCACAAAATGGTGACTGTTTATTTCTCTCCATAGTTGCTGCCTGACCTGCTGAGTTCCTTCGGTATTTTGTGTGATTTCCAGTATCTGCAGAATCTCTTGTGTTTGGGATTGGTTTATGTTGGCATCATGGTTGGCATGAGCATTCTGAGCTGAGCATCCTTTTCCTGTGATCTACAGTTCTATGCTTGAAAGATCCTCGCTTGGGTTCAAGCCAGTTTTAATAGACTGGGAAGTGATTCAGCAAAAGAGGACTGGAAACAACTCCTTAAAGGTAAATCTGCCTCAGAGCAGTGGGAGGCCCTCAACAAGCAGGGTCAATAGTTCAGAGCAAACTTGCTCCCAGAAAGAAAATAGTGGGGCCTCCGAATCCAGACCCCCTGCCTAACAAGGTGTAGGATGATCAGAAAGGGGATGCTTATGTCAAAGATTAACACAAAGAGCTTGAAAGAGTGCTGGGAGTGTCAGAGTGATACTTGCTGTTAACTCAGTTAATTTGAAAGTAAATGTGACACCCCACGAAGTTGTAATAATCACTCTTTGAAAAGGGAAGGAAGGAAAGCAAAGAGAGGTAACAAAACACCAAGAGAAAAGTCAGAGAGAATCTGTTTTGTAATTAGAGCACTGTGGTGCACCACTTAGAGCTGCTGACTCACCACTCCGAAACCCCGGTTTAATCTTCACACAGTGGTGTCGGGCATAGAGAGGTCGGGTCCCTCTGCTACAGCCCAGCCACACACTCTCATTCCTGGCACTGTCGTGCATCAGTTAGAGCTGCTGATTCACAGATCCGAAACCCCGGTTTAATGTTGGCTTCAGAGACTGACAACACAGAGTTTTGTACAGGTTCTCTGTGACTCCGGGTGCTCCAGTTCCCTTCCACAGCCCAGAGACATGCTAGTGGGTGAAGGCGTGTCGGCGGGTTAATGTAGGTCAGTAGTTAACATGGGTCAGTGGGTTAACATCGGTCTGTGACTTAGTAGGTTGCTGTAATTTTCCCCCAGTGAGTGGACAGTGGGAAGCAGGAGAAGTGAGCTGATGAACATATGAGAAAAAAGAGAGAGTAAGTTACTGAGGAACAGGGAAATGAAGAGAGAGGAGGAGTCTGTGGAGACTCAACCCCACCTCCATGAGCTGGCATGGCTCTGATGGCACAAATGGCCTCTTTCTGTGTTTGTTGTAAGATATATAGAGCAAGATGATAACTAAGGGCTATAAGGGACCGAATCAAGTGAGCTGTGTGTGGAGACGGGGAATGTAGATAAGTTTCTTAGAGTCAGCGAGAGATATCGAGGGAAACATACCCTTCAGCCCATTGAGTCTGCCCCATCATTAAATACATGGGTTGTGGCCAAAGGAAAATAATGGCTAGAGTCACTTAGAACTTTTGTGCAAGCATGTTTATTAAGTGCGTCAAAAATCAAACTTTAAAATAATTAGTGAAAAAGGTGAAAAGAAAACTGCCAATATTTACAAAAAGATAATGACCAGAAAGCACAAAAATAGTTCCATATTTATTCTTGTCCAGTGTGAACACCTGACAGGCTCAATCTCTCTCCCCTACTGAGGGCAATCAGTTTCTTTTTTCACACCAGGACATACCATCTTTAATTACCAAAAACGTTAACAAGACTACACATGAATTTGAATATAATGGCCTCCACAGCTTAGTTACAATCATATAACAAACTAAACAGAAGTACAGTATCTATATTAAATACATATACAAACAACACTCCCATCACTGAAGAAATAGAATATTCTGCTCTGTATGGTGGGAAAGGCACCATAAAACCAGCTCGGTTTTAGGACCCAATATTCAAATATACTGGGGAAAATAGTGCACAGTACACACACTCAGTGTAACGACAGCAAAATGACAAGGCAATATTTGTGCTGAGGGAGTGTGTTTACCAAGTGCTCTCCGACACAGGATTTGAAGGGTTGGAGCTCCAGGTACCACCATGTCATTCTAGCATTACGGTCTTTCATTGTTTGAATCCATGTCAGCACTCTGTGGTCTGTGTAAAGGTTGAATTCCCTGCCAAGGAGATAGTACTGGAGGCTGTTAAGGGCCCACAATGGCCAGGTACTACTTTTCAATGCTGGAATACCTGGTTTCCCTTTCAGCTCAGGTAAAGGACAGGTCTCTCTTCTCCAGGTTCTCCTTGAGCGAGCATTGCTCCAGTACCTACACCTGAGGCATCCACCTGGACAAGGAACTGTTTGTCAAAGTCAAGGCTCTGAAGGACAGTTGAAGAACTCATGTGGGCTTACAGGGCCTGAAAAGCATTTTCACGCTCACTGGGTTGCTTACAAGTTTCCCAGTAAGATGAGTCCGAGATGCAAT
Organism: Mobula birostris; assembly: GCF_030028105.1. Taxonomy (NCBI): domain Eukaryota; kingdom Metazoa; phylum Chordata; class Chondrichthyes; order Myliobatiformes; family Myliobatidae; genus Mobula; species Mobula birostris. The sequence goes on from NC_092381.1 coordinate 101,919,597, forward strand.
CAGAGTGGCCAACTGGGGAATGAACCAGTGATACCACCCTTCTAGACCCTGGAAGAACTTCACTCCCTTCTTGATGTGAGGTTGAGGACTGTTGTGATTGCTTCCACTTTGTCCACCTGTGCTTGAACCTCTCCATATTCCAGCTGGTAGCCAAGGTATCATGTTTCCCTCTTTGCCCACTCAGTTTTGTAGATTGACAGTGAGCCTTGCAGCATGTACATTCCCCAGGACCCTACACAGATGGTCCAGATACTCTGACTGCCTCATCTTGGTAGGCTGCACTTGGAGCACCCAGTCTATCAGCCCCTGGAATGCTGCTGGTGCGCCATGAAGGCCAAAGGGCGTCAGGGCAAATTGAAATAGAGCCAGGGATGTGCGGAAGGCAGTGAGGGGTTTTGATTGGCCATACAGGAGAACCTGCCAGTAACCTTTACAAAGGTCCAGTGAAGTAATGTAGTTTGTCTGTCCAATCTTTTCTAGTCATCAATGCAGGGCATAGGATAAGCATCAAAAAAAGAAATGACATTTGCCTTCCAGAAATCAATGCATACTCTCAGTGTGCCATCCTTCTTGCGGACGATAATGATCAGACTGCTCCACTCACTATTTGAAGGCTCGATGACTCCCAGCACCAGCATGGTCCGAATCTCATCCTTCTGGCCCCTCCCCCCCAACAAGTCACTCTGGCACTTTGTATTCGTGTTGGCATACTGAACCCTGGTCAGGTCTCATCCCGATGATGCCCTGGTCTCTGCTGGAACAGCTATGGAAGGTCAGAAAACACCCTCTGCTGCCCCTCTGGTCAACAGCCATTGAGATTGGAGAGGTCAACCTTCCCAGGCCCCTTCCAGGCCTCCACAACCCCTCCGAGTCAATCTCAATGGATATATCATCGATACAAATATCAACAGAGGCAGGAGAACTAGCATAATTGCCAAGGCACAGTTGCCAGCGAGACTTTCTAAGTCTTTTGGTTCCTCCCCTGTATCCAAGTCAGACAGAGATTGTAACCAAACCATTGCTTTGGTTTTAGCCCAAGTCATGACAAAATACGAAACAGCACTATCTACTCCTATACTAACAGATGGAAGGGATTGGCTATTTCCTTTCCTCAGTAACTCATGTAACACAGACAAATCTCTCCCCAGAATCAAGTCGATGGGTAGTTTCTCCAGCACCCCCACTTTCATCAAGTACATGTAGTCATCCAGCTCAACAATGAGTTCTGCCAGTAGCTCAGACTTCTAGTCATCACAGACGCATTGGGTAGGTGTTTGGTGACTGTAGTCAACTCCAAAGATGGGTATAATTTTTCTTAATGACAGTGAGCTACCAGAATCTAAAAGAGCTTTAACAGGTTTTCCATTAACTTTGACTATTATAAACACAGGCTCTTTCTCCTGAAATTCTGCCTGTTTTCCATTGCTATACTCACAAACATTACAGTCATCATCATCATCGTCATCATCATCATCACAATCTCCCTCTATTAGTATATAATACATACCTGACAGTTTGGGCTTCTTGATAGGACACACTGAGGACTTATAACCTGGCTGCTGACAATGGAAGCGAATAAAAGTCTCAGAAGCAATTACCAAAGTTCTTTTCCCTCTTTTCTCTCACCCCCAAATTCAGCAGAGTTACTCTGAGAGTCCCTTGGAGTGTTAGAGTCTCTGTTGTTTCAGAATGATGGCAGAGATGGCACCCCTTGTGGGAATTGAGGCACTGCAGGTCAAGTCAGGACACAGTGAGTCCATCCACTGGCTTATGCTCTTGGACCCATGGTTTGGTTTCTGGAGGAGGAATCCATAGCAGCTGCTCCAGAACAATGGCCTCACCAATCTCCTTGGATTTCTGCCCTGGTCGTATCCGTTGGCAGTGGAGGCCCTGCAGGCGATGATACATCTCAGCTGGGTGACCCTCCTGATGGTAGAGCACTGAAATGAAAGCGTTGGCAATAGACACACATAAAAGTTGCTGGTGAACGCAGCAGGCCAGGCAGCATCTCTAGGAAGAGGTGCAGTCGACGTTTCAGGCTGAGACCCTTCGTCAGGACTAACTGAAGGAAGAGTGAGTAAGGGATTTGAAAGTTGGAGGAGGAGGGGGAGATCCAAAATGATAGGAGAAGACAGGAGGGGGAGGGATGGAGCCAAGAGCTGGACAGGTGATTGGCAAAGGGGATATGAGAGGATCATGGGACAGGAGGTCCGGGAAGAAAGACAAGGAGGAGGGGGGGACCCAGAGGATAGGTAAGGGGTATATTCAGAGGGACAGAGGGAGAAAAAGGAGAGTGAGAGAAAGAATGTGTGTATAAAAATAAATAACGGATGGGGTACGAGGGGGAGGTGGGGCATTAGCAGAAGTTAGAGAAGTCAGTGTTCATGCCGTCAGGTTGGAGGCTACCCAGACGGAATATAAGGTGTTGTTCCTCCAACCTGAGTGTGGCTTCATCTTTACAGTAGAGGAGGCCGTGGATAGACATGTCAGAATGGGAATGGGATGTGGAATTAAAATGTGTGGCCACTGGGAGATCCTGCTTTCTCTGGTGGACAGAGCGTAGGTGTTCAGCAAAGCGGTCTCCCAGTCTGCGTCGGGTCTCGCAGGTTGGAGGAACTCCTCTACTGTAAAGATGAAGCCACACTCAGGTTGGAGGAACAACACCTTATATTCCGTCTGGGTAGCCTCCAAATCCACATTCTATCATTCACCAACACATTAAGGACAATTTACAACCGTCAGTGAATTCACTGACCCGAGTGTTGTTGGGATGAGGGAGGAAGCCCACATGGGCAGCTGCGGAGGTCAGGATGAAGCCCAGATTTCTGGAGCCGCTCTTGTTCATGGCTCCAGATCTATGAAGGTGGTTGGTTTGTCAGCTGTGGGCAGTTTGAGATGCACAATATCAGAGCAGCTTCAACCTGGTGTGAATGAACCAATGGAAAGAATTAACCTACAATTCTTAATTCTCCCTTCGCGTCATATGTCAGTTTAAAAAATTTGATCTGTTAGAACATGTGCCTGTCTCTGTTTCTCCACCCACAGCTCTGTCCAGTCAGTCAGTTGTGGGATGCTGGTTGTAAATCACACCATGTAACATCATTCAGATTACTTGGTATAGATTATGACTATGCCTCTGCCTTCATTGAAGAGAGAGGCCCGATGTGCCATTAATAAAGATGTACTTAATATAGCAAAAGAGAACATTTTAAGACATTTCATGTCTTTGTAAATGGATAAATTTCCAGGTCTGAAGCTAATCCAGGCTGTGAACTGGGGCAAGGTGTATAATTCCAGAGGCTTTGATGACAATATTGCAATCCTCCCAGGGCATAGAAATGGTTGGATTATTGCTGATGTTCTAAAGCTGTTTAGAGAGAGTGGAAAGGATTAACTGAGAAGATACAGGACAGAAGCTTAACTTCACTAATTCACTGTTAGAATCTATTCTAAAGAGCAGGTTAAATCTTCTCTTGGAAGGACACAGATTAATCAGGGACTCTTTGATCAAGGGAAGTTTATTTGATAGTGTTGTGGATGGATGTCTGTTACCAGTAAGTTCCACAAAGCTTGCTACACTTCACACCTCACCATTCACCTGAACATGTACACCCCCAGCCATGGGATGGTGTATTTCTTTCCACAAATGTCCCTTTTCTTGATTAGTAGAGCTAAGTGTATCACCCCTGGAGGAGAGTTTTAACGTACCCTTGAGAGAAATGATTGGCTCTGTCAACACCGTCAATGGCTGGTATACCAACCACTCTATTCCCAGTGTATTTATTGCTGCAGCTCTCGAGTCACCCATCTACAGGTTCACAAGTGTATGCCTCCTAAATGTCAGCAGCCTCTGTGTGGCCGATCCCAAAGTGTTGGGAGAATGAGAGATTCCAGAATTTGTTCTGTCAGATCTGGGTTGAGCAGAATAAGAAGCAGGAGGACTTCCCCAGCTCAGAACTTCATTGATAATGGAAATTCTGGGCTGACCAAAGCGCAGCATCCAAGAGTGGTGTAATTGATAACTGGTTTCTGATCATCTGTGGTTTCTGTGGTGGCCAGTGCTATCATGTTTGCTGTTGTGTGCTGGGGCAGCAGGCTGAGGGTAGCAGACACCAACAGAATCAACAAACTCATTCGTAAGGCCAGTGATGTTGTGGGGATGGAACTGGACTCTCTGACAGTGGTGTCTGAAAAGAGGATGCTGTCCAAGTTGCATGCCATCTTGGACAATGTCTCCCATCCACTACATAATGTACTGGGTGGGCACAGGAGTACATTCAGACAGAGACTCATTCCACCGAGATGCAGCACAGAGCGTCATAGGAAGTCATTCCTGCCTGTGGCCATCAAACTTTACAACTCCTCCCTTGGAGGGTCAGACACCCTGAGCCAATAGGCTGGTCCTGGCACAATTTACATATTACTATTTAACTATTTATGGTTCTATTACTATTTATTATTTATGGAGCAACTGTAACGAAAACCAATTTCCCCCGGGATCAATAAAGTATGACTACTACTACTGACTACTACTACTATTACAGGGGCTGAGGTACAGTGAAAAGCTTTAGTTCGGAAAAGTCATTTCATACTTTATACTTTATTGTTGCCAAACAATTGATACTAGAATGTACAATCATCACAGCGATATTTGATTCTACGCTTCCCGCTCCCTGGATTACAAATCGATAGTAAATATTAAAAATTTAAATTATAAATCATAAATAGAAAAATTAGAAAAATGGAAAGTAAGATAGTACAAAAAAAACGAGATGCAGGTCCGGATATTTGGAGGGTACGGCCCAGATCCGGGTCAGGATCCGTTCAGCAGTCTTATCACAGTTGGAAAGAAGCTGTTCCCAAATCTGGCCGTATGAGTCTTCAAGCTCCTGAGCCTCCTCCCGGAGGGAAGAGGGATGAAAATTGTGTTGGCTGGGTGGGTCGTGTCCTTGATTATCCTGGCAGCACTGCTCCGACAGCGTGCGGTATAAAGTGAGTACAAGGACGGAAGATTAGTTTGTGTGATGTGCTGCGCCGTGTTCGCGATCTTCTGCAGCTTCTTCCGGTCTTGGACAGGACAACTTCCATACCAGGTTGTGGTGCACCCTAGAAGAATGCTTTCTACTGTGCATCTATACAAATTAGTGAGGGTTTTAGGGGACAGGCCAAATTTCTTTAGTTTTCTCAGGAAGTAAAGGCGCTGGTGGGCCTTCTAGGCAGTGGACTCTGCTTGGTTGGACCAAGTCAGGTCATTTGTGATATTGACCCCGAGGAACTTAAAGTTTTTGACCTGTTCCACTTGCGCACCACCGATGTAAATTGGGTCATGCGGTCCGCTACTCCTTCTGAAGTCAACAACCAATTCCTTCGTCTTGCTGACGTTGAGGAATAGGTTGTTGTCTTCGCACCATGCCACCAGGTTCTTAATTTCCTCTCTGTACTCAAACTCATCATTACCCGAGACACGGCCTACAATTGTTGTGTCATCAGCAAACTTATGTATTGAGTTCGATGGAAACTTGGCTACACAATCATGGGTGTACAGTGAGTACAGCAGGGTGCTGAATACACAGCCTGGTGAGGCACCGGTGCTCAGAGTGATTGTAGAGGAGAACTTGTTCGCCTCCGGGTCCAACATATAATTCTCCGTAACTTACGCCACCTCCAACGGGATCCCACCACTAAGAACATCTTTCCCTTCCCCTGCTCCTTGCTTTCCGCAGGGATCGCTCCCTACGTGACTCCATTGTCCATTCGTCCCCCCCATCCCTCCCCACTGATCTCCCTCCTGGCACTCATCCTTGTGAGCGGAACAAGTGCTACACATGCCCTTACACTTCCTCCCTCACCACCATTCAGGGCCCCAGACAGTCCTTCCAGGTGAAGCGACACTTCACCTGTGAGTCGGCTGGGGTGATATACTGCGTCCGGTGCTCCCGATGTGGCCTTTTATATATTGGCGAGACCCGACGCAGACTGGGAGACGGCTTTGCTAAACACCTACGCTCTGTCCGCCAGAGAAAGCAGGATCTCCCAGTGGCCACACATTTTAATTTCACGTCCCATTCCCATTCTGACATGTCTATCCACAGCCTCCTCTACTGTCAAGGTGAAGCCACACTCAAGTTGGAGGAACAACACCTTATATTCCGTCTGGGTAGCCTCCAACCTGATGGCATGAACATCGACTTCTCTAACTTCCGCTAAGGCCCCACCTCCCCCTCGTACCCCATCTGTTACTTATTTATATACACACATTCTTTCTCTCACTCTCCTTTTGCTCCCTCTGTGCCTCTGACTATACCCCTTGCCCATCCTCTGGGTTTCGCCCCCGCCCCATTTCCTTCTCCCTGGGCCTCCTGTCCCATGATCCTCTCATATCCCTTTTGCAAATCACCTGTCCAGCTCTTGACTCCATCCCTCTCCCTCCTGTCTTCTCCTGTCATTTTGGATCTCCCCCTCCCCCTTTCAAATCTCTTACTAGCTCTTCCTTCAGTTAGTCCTGACGAAGGGTTCCGGCCCGAAACGTTGACTGTACCTCTTCCTAGAGATGTTGCCTGGCCTGATGCATTCACTAGCAACTTTGATGTGTGTTGCTCCCCTATTTTTACAGCCTGGGTCCTGTCTGTGAGGAAGTTGAAGATCCAGCTGCAGATCTGAGTGCTAAGGCCCAGGTTCTGGAGCTTAGGAATCAGTTTATTTGGAATGATGGTATTAAAGGCAGAGCTATAGTCAATGAAAAGGAGCCTTACGTATGCGTCTTTATTCCCCAGGTGTTCTAAGGAGGAATGTAGGGCCAGAGAGATGGCATCTGCCATTGACCTGTTGCTCCGGTAGGCGAATTGCAAAGCGTCGAGGTTGACCCGTAGGCTGTGGTTGATGTGTGCCATAACCAATCTCTCGAAGCACTTCATAGTAATTAATGTCAGAGCCACAGGTCGATAGTCATTCAGGCATGCCACCTTGCTCTTCTTCGGCACTGGGATTATCGTTGCCTTCTTAAAACACGAGGGGATCTTAGACTGAAGCAAGGAGCAGTTGAAGATGTCAGCAAACACTCCAGCTAGCTCGCTTGCACAGGCCCGGAGAACCCGTCCTGGGATGCCATCTGGGCCCATCGCCTTCCTTGGATTTATCCTCTGGAAGGCCCTTCTAACGTCCTCCTCGGTGACAATGAATCTCGATGCCACCAGGTCCGGTTCATCCGGAGGGAGCGGGACGCTCCTCTCCTGTTCGAATCTTGCGTAGAATACGTTAAGTTCGTCAGGAAGAGAAGCGCTACAGTTATTGATATTCCCAGCCTTTTCTTTGCGCCCAGTGATCTCATTTAGACCCTGCCATAGTCTACTGGCATCCCTTTGGTTAGCCTGGGCTTCCAACTTGGCTCGATATTGCCTCTTGGCGCCCTTAATGGCTTTCCGGAGTTCGCGCCTGGATTCCGTGTAGCGACTGGTATCCCCGGACGTAAAAGCCGCAGCTCTAGCCTTCAAAAGGGACTTGACCTCATAATTCATCCAAGGTTTCCGGTTAGGGAATACCCGGACCGTCTTGCGAGACACACTGTCCTCCATGCATTTCCAAATAAAGTCTGTGACATCTGAGGCATACTCTTCGAGGTTAGCTGCCGAGTCCTTGAATACTAACCAGTCCACCGATTCGAAGCAGCCACGGAGGATCTCATCCGTTTCCTCCGTCCAACATGACACTATTTTTGACACCGTGACCTCCCGCTTCAGTTTCTGTTTGTAAGCCGGGAGAAGGAGTACGACCTGATGGTCCGATTTTCTGGTGAGGTCGTGGGACGGAACGGTAGGCATCCTTGACTGCTGTGTAGCAGTGGTCAAGTATATTCGGGCCTCTAGTGGGGCAGGAGACATGTTGGTATAACTTCAGCAGCACCTTTCTGAGGTTGGCCTGGTTAAAGTCCCCAGCTGTAATGAGCAAAGTCCCTGGCTGTAATGAGTAGAGCCTCCGGATACCTGGTCTCAAGTTCACTGATGTTGGCATACAGTATGTTCACACCACACTCCACGTCCGCCGGGGGGGAATGTAGACCGCTGTCAGTATGATCGAGGTGAATTCCTGTGGCAGATAGTAGGGACGACAGTTCACCGACAGGTGTTCCAGGTCCGGGCTGCAGGAACTTGTCAGTGCCACTGTGTCCGAGCACCACCCAGTGTTGATCAGTAGGCAGACACCACCTCCTCTCGTCTTTCCCAAAGACGCCGTGTGATCTATCCGATGGATCGAAAATCCCTCTGGTTGGATGGCACAATCAGGAGTGGTAGGGGAGAGCCAGGTCTCGGTGGAACAGAATATACAGCAGTTCTGCATCTCCCTGCAGTAGGTGAGTCTCCCTTTAAGATCATCCACCTTGTTCTCTATGGCTTGCACATTAGCTAGTAGGATGGTGGGCATAGGGATCCTGAAGCCCCTCAGCTTCAATCTGACCAGCAGCCCAGCTCTTTTCCCACGCTTCCTCGGTAAATAGTGCATCTTTCCAGGTCTCCATCGATGCAGTGTGTTGTTGTCAGCTCTTTGAGGTAGGTGACGCGTCCCGCAGGGATCGATCGGCGGGTCGCGTCGTCGGGTGCTCCAGGTCGGGCTGAGTGACGGGGGAGGCTCCGCTGCCAGGGGCCCAGGCTGTCGATTGGGTCGGGCCCCGAAGCTGACACTTAATCCCGGATGGCCGGGCTCCTGGCTGAAACAAGTCTGTAAACTGAGTCACGGTTGCGGAGACCTCTTCTCCAGCCGAGCCTCGGGCTCGATTTCCGAGGTCGGCGGTGGAGGCCTCACTTCCAGCAGCTGTGGATGGCCACCAACGGGGCTTTATGGTGGTCGCTCCGGGGAAGCGTCTAGGGCACCTTAAGGTCTCCGACTTCACTTCTGTGTGGTCGTCTGCTCCGGAGATGCTCTTAGAATGGGCCGTGTCTCCAAGCGCTCCGGCACGGTAGCAGACTGCAGGTCTCCGGGAACATGGTGGGCCTCAGACCAGGCCATCAGGTCCAGGTGCGATCCAGAGTTTAAGAAGCAGTTCTGGCACAGTGGTCTGCAGCTGGGTCAGTAGCTTTGACAGGGTGTTGTTGATCTTGCTAGATGTAGCAGATTGGATGTTTAGAAGGGTTTCTTGGGTATAGGATAGTGTAAAGGCCAGTTTGCTCAGGAGAGCACGCGCAGAGTCGCCAGTTACCAGCACCATCTTAATTAACTACATAAGTCTGGTGGGAGGAGAAGATGGCAGCGCGACACAGCGCGCGCAGCTCTCCAGTGAAAATGATATCGTATCTGTTAAATAGGGGCCGTGGACAATTCTGATTTGATGGAAACAGATGTGAAAGCACAGAGAAACATCTGGAGAAATTTCTGAAACGCCGGTTTACTGCGGCTGTTACTGGGCGATCGAGAATCTTCCGGAGGGAAGGCCCCAAAATCCCCGGCTTTGCCTGCTGCTGGCGACCAAGGTCGCGGTCGAATCATTTGGATAGAGATGGTGCTCGGTGTTAGAGGGCTGATCGGAGTCTCGAAGCTTTTGGACGACTCAGAGTCGGACTGTGGTCGGGCATGGCAAGGAGAGTTTTCTTCCTTCTCCCATCTGTGTGAGATATGGGACATTTGAGAGACTTTGAAGTTCTTTACTGTGCCATGGTCTGTTCTTCATCAAGTTATGGTATTGATGCACTGGTGTAACTGTGTTATAATTATGTGGTTTTTGTTCATTTTTCAGTCTTGGTCTATCCTGTGTTTTTGTGATATCACACCGGAGGAATATTGTATCATTTCTTAATGCATGCATTACTAAATGACAATAAAACAGGACTAAGTGTCCTCATAATCTAATCTAGTCCATTGAGATAATGCAAAGTGAAAACAGAACACAATGTAATGTTGCATTTACAGAGAAAGTGCAGTGCAGGTAGACAAATAAAATGTTAGGGCCATGGGAGATCAAGAGTTCATCTCTTGGTGTATGAGAAGTCTGATAAGAAGCTGTCCTTGAGCCAGGTGGTATGTGTTCTTAAGCTATTGTATCTTCTGCATGATGGAAGAGGGAAAAGAAAGAATGAATGGGATTGCATTGGGTCCATGATTATGCTAATAGAACAGATTGTGGCATGATAAAGGCCATTTGGCCCAAAATCTTGTTCTGACCCTTTAACCTTTTCTAAGATTAATCTAACTGTTGGCTGCTTTGCCGAAGTAGTGGGAAATGTAGGTGGCGTCGATCATGGGCTAAGCTGCATTCCCATCGCTGCAATTTCTTGTGGTCTTATGCTCAATAAGGTGTCCCATTTGAGTCAAACCATTAACAACCCAGCCTTGTAGCAGAATCCCAAAGATAAGAAGAGTCCAATAGACCATGTTGCCCTACTTGGGCTCAGTGCTGGACAATATAATCCACGTCAACTGGTCCATTCAATACAACATTCGTTTAGAACAGGGCTTGCTTCACCTTTGGTCACAGCTCTCTGCTGAATCAAGGGAAGGTATTCAGGTAGGTGGGTCACCCATACCATTTCATGACTCTATACACATTTCAGCTTGGGCCTCATCTCTGCTGCAGAATGTATGGTGAGAGTTACCGAGGCCTTGACTATCCCACATGATCTGCGTGAGCAGTGTGTTTGAAATGTGTCCAGCCTGCTATATTCCATAGGCATGGGGATGCTCCTGTGATCCTGGAGGAAGAGGTGATTGACAGGTATGAACTGGTCATGCAAACTGACCTCTCAGCTTCCACTGACAGCACGCCCCATAAGGTCTCAGATCTCACTGACCTGTGGAGGATGTCCAAGTACCAGCAGACCTATTCAGTCCTATCTTCTGTACAGATCCAAAAGAATAAATGCTCTGGACTATTAGCAATCAATAGCAAATGGACTCCATGTTGGAAGAGATGAAACCTTTCATGTGAAACCTCTCTCTGGGAGTCTACCTGATTCCTACTGAGGAAGCCTACTCAACAAACTGGCAGGAGCACCATCCAGAGCCCTGGTCCCAAATGTTTTTCTACAGTAGCCAAGAACTAGTCACAAACTAACCATTGACCATTATGCATTGGTACCAGTTGATCACTTTACTCTTGCCCCAGCCTTTGCCATCAAGATGCTGGAGGAACTTAGCAAGTTGAGCAGCATCTATGGGGACAAGGAATTGTTGGTATTTTAGATCCAAACCTCACATTAGTTCTATTTGTTTCCCATTGTTTTCCACTTTAATTCATTATCCCACTCTCACTCTGACTGACAGGTAACAGAAAACTCTGGGCTAAAACAGTCCTGTGGACAGGGCACAGGCTTGGTTTCTCCAGTGTAGGGGAGATCACTGAATGTTGTAAGTAGTGCAAGTGAATCACTGCTTCATCTGGAAGGACTGTTTGGGTCCCTGCATGGTGAGTAGGAAAGTTAGTTAGATTGTTGTATTTCCAGCAGTTACATGGGAAATTGCTGTAAGACAGAGTGACTGTCACAATGGGGGATTGCTGGGAGCAAGGGTGGACCCAAATGCAAGACAGACACTGAAGTACAAGGAACAGGACTTGACTAGATTAGGGACGTGACAGGATTCAGACCAGGACCAGGGACAAGAACGCAGACTTGGGCTAGGGAAAGCGGGACCAGGACTAGAAACCATGGACTAGGAGACAAGGCTTCGACTCAGAGCTCAAGACTGAACAAGGACCCAGAACCTGGGTCTTGTCTCGGGCTTGGACCCCAGAACCAGGCAAGGACATCACATGGCTTCAAGACAGGACTGGCTGGGGTCTAGAGGCCTGAGCTTGGCTGCAGGATCCTCGAGGCTTGGGCTCTTGGAGCTTGGCTGCAGGATTTCCATCTTGAGAAGTGGAGGCTGATAATTCGGAGGCTGGAGCTGAGACACCGACTGGGAACTGAACATCAACATAGAGCCAGGACTTATCCTTCAAAAAGCCCGGACTCATCGTTAACACAGCACCAACATAAGACAGAACAGTACATAGACATAGAGCCGGGACTTACACTTAAACAAGCCGGGACTCAACCTCTCCACACCAAGGTGGGACAGGTCCACCTGTTGGGTAATGGCAGAATGGCCAGACTTACCCAACAGAGGCAAAGACAAGACAAGACAGATCCCCCCACAGGGCAATGGCAAAATGGCCTGACTTACCCCACAGAGGCAAGGACAAGACAAGCCAGGACCCCCTGCAGGGCAATGGCAAAACAGACTGGCTTACTCCACAGAGGCAAGGACAAGACAAGACAGGACCACCCCCCCTCACCACAGGGCAACGGCAAAACAGCCTGACTTACCCCACAGAGGCAAGGACAAGAAGAGACAAACACCAAACAACAACAGACAGTTCCATCTCTGCTCCAGGGTAGCTCCGAGTCTCAGTTTGGCCAGCAACCTCAGCTGGCTACAGAAACAACCAGATCCCTACCTAGCTCAGAGTGGCTGGCAGCCGCTCAGCTGGCCCAGGAAACAGCCAAATCCATACCAGAAAAACAGCTCCAACTACCAACAGTAAGACTCCAGGAAGCAATGGTTTTCCAACACAGCCTAAAGATGACAAGTGGCCACTCTAGCCTTCCACCAGCAGGTTGCTCCAAGGGGAACTGACAAGACAAACCAGCAGCCCACACTCAACCCCAAGGCTACTTATATTCCAAGCCCCAAGATGGGAATCAGGTGCCTATGCTTAACTCAACCAAACGAGGGACAGCTGGAAGACCCAGAGTCCTGAGTCCACGGACCGGACCATGAACCAGAATGCAGACTTCACGGACCGGACCATGACAGTGACAGGAGGAGATCAGATCAGAGAACTGCAAAGGGAGAGATCCCACTAAATTGCTAAAAGGGGTGAGGAAGGGAAGGTATATCCAGAATGGAGTCTTGTTGGACGTGGTGGAACATGTGAAGGTTTATCTGTTGAATACGGAAGTTGGGCTTATGAAAACTGAGGACTAAGGGAGCTTCTCTGTCCAGGAAGGAAGGGGAATGTTGTAACTGGGAACAAAGTCACCAAAGAGAGACAGCTGATAGATATAAAAGTCTTTATTTGGGAGCCTTTGGAGTTATGAGAGAGACAGACAGACAGAGACAGAGAGACTCCCTGAACCAATACAACAGCACATTTTGATATGTTACAACAAAGGTAACAGGACAATTTCTGTAGTTTCAATGTCCTCATAATGTTTCTTTTGAGTTACATGTAATTTTTCAAATGCTTGGGTCTTCCCACCAAGACACCCAAAATGATTGTTAATCACTGTGGTCACGGAGTCATATTCATACTATGGTGTGTTGATTGCATTCATGCATATGCAGTCATCTCCAGTCAATTGGATCCAAGCCATAGTTCAGGAAGAAGGAAGACATTTCAGTGACATCAATGCAGAGGGTCGCATTGCTAGAGCAAATGTAGCAGAGATGGGGGTAAGGTAGAGTGAAATAGCTATGGAAGCCCATAGGCTAAGAATAAATGTTTGTTGTCAGCCTAACTCACAACAAGAAGATGGTAAAATACTAAAGGTCTCTACTCTTTACTTTGCTCTTATCTTTATATGATCCATCTCCACCCCTGGATTCATCCCAGGGGATGAGTGACTTAGAAACTGTTATTGTAAGCCCAAAGACTCCCTCTGTTCTCTCACCTATAGTTCCTCCCTCTCGGCCTCCTATAAGAATGATATTCCATTCCCATAGTTTCTCCATCAGCATTGCACTGGCTTTGATGAGAAATAGTCCCTACTCTGGAGTAATGTCATGATTGTAGATTAGGGAGCAAAGGAGATTCACCAGGATGTGGCCTTGGATGGAACATTTCAGCTATGAGGAGAGAATTGGAGTGGAAGAGGATGAGGAAGGATTGACAGAGAGATACAAAATTAGAATAGCAAAAGTGTGGTAAACTAAAGGGCAAAGAGAAAGAGGTAAAAGGCTTATAGGAGATCTGAAGAAGAACAGTGTTGCTATGAAGTGGGTGGAGGAGGCAGAAACTGACATATCTGTTATTAATTCTTGGTGAAGATGTCTGTTTCTGTGCTGCCATGACATTTCTGTTTCTATGACATTTTGGGAAGTTGACTCTGAACTACCTACATTTTTTTTCTGATTGGTGGGTTTCCCTTTACGATGGTGGAAGAAGTCCTTGACTATACCTCATCTGTGTACCACAACTCTACTTTCATCCCTCTCCTCCCCAACAGATCAAGAAGAGTGTTCCCTCCTGCACTCCAATTTCTACATTGAACTGGTCATCCTTCATAATCTTTACCCATTTCAACTTGATTCCACCACCAGACACATATTCTTGGCTCCTTTTCATTTCACAGACTTCTCTTCCTATGTGACTTCCATTCCCGCCTACCACTCCTGTTCTTCTGGAATTTTCCCAGCTAATCATAGGACTTGGAGTATCTATACCTATACCTGCTCTCCTTCCTCCATTCAGGGTGAAATAATGATGCACTTGCACCTCCAATCCAATACACTGTATCAGGTTTTATCAATGTGGCCTCCCCTGCATTGCAGAAACAAATCCATAGAGGGTGTTCAGCAGCCAGAGTGTCTGTGTTCAGTCCACAAGAGTGACCCCACTGGTTGCCTGTCACTTTAATTCCTATCATATTTGCATTCAGACAAATCAATCTGTAGCCTTGTGCACAGTTAGAACGCAGCCCAATGCAAACCTGAAGAACAAAATCTCATCTTCCATTGAGGCATAGTGTCTCAATATTTCTGAGCTCAATATTGAATTTTCCAACTCACTCTTTCCTTTGCCATTCCTCTGCCTCTGAATAGTAGTTAGGATGTGGAGAGCAAAATCCACCAGGAGACAGAAAAATGACATGAGAACGACAACGTTCAGTAATCATGGGAGACTTCAATGTGCAGAGAGACTGGAAAAATCAGGTTGCTAATGGAGTGCAAGAAGAATTTGTGGAATGTCTACAAGTTGATTTTTTTAGAGCAGCTTGTGGCCAAACCAGTCATTTCTGGATTTGGTGCTATGTAATGAGGCAGACTCATTGAAGATTCTTAGGAGGTAATGACCATAGAATTCACCCTGCAGTTTGAGAAGGAGAAGCTGAAGTCTGATGTAGGAGTATTACAGATGAGTAGAGGTAACTACAGAGGGATGAGGGAGGAGCTGGCCAAAGATGATTGGAAGGGAAGGTGGTGAGAACAACAATGGCAGGGGTCTGTGGGAGTAATTTGGGAGCCACAGCAGAATTTCATTGAATGGCTCCCAAATTATTCCCAGAAATTCACCAGGGGAGGATGGGGCAAGTAAGGGAAGGAAAGTCAGGAACAACATCAAAGCAAAAGCGAAAGCATACACAATGGAGAAGATTAGTAGGGAGTCAAAGGATTGGGAAGCCTTTAAAAACCAACAGAGGGCAACCAAGAAAGCTACATGGGAGGAAAAGATGAAATACAATGGTAAATTAACCAATACCTGTAATATAAACAAGATTCTAAATGATTTTTCAGAACATAGAGAGTAAGAGAGAGAGGCAACTGTGGACAACAGGCCACTTGAAAATAACACTGGGGAATAGAGAAATAGCAGAGGAGCAAAATAAGTATTTTGTGTCTGTCACCGCTGTAGATTACACCAGTAGCATACAAAAATTCAAGAGAGTCAGGGGTAGAGGTGCGTGTAGTGGTTATTACTTGAAAGAATATGTTGGGCAAAGCTGAAAGGCCTGAAGGTGAATAAATCACCCAAAGTTGATATACCCCTAATCTCTCAGGAATCACTAGAGTTTGGGAGGGTCACAGAAAATCACAAGTATGACACCAATGTTTAAGAAGTGTGAGACAGAAGACAGAAAAATATAGACTGGGTAGTTTAACCTCAGTGGCTGGTAAGATTTTAGAGTCCATTGTTAGGGATGACATTTCAGAGTACTTGGAAGCACATGACAAAATGGGTCAAAGTCAACATGATTTCCTTGAGGGGAGGTCTTGCCTGACAAATCTCTTTGAATTCTTTGAGGAGGTAGCAAGCAGGATAGACAAAGGGAATTCGTGGATGTCACCTATTTGGTTATTTGGTTTTCAGAAGGCCTTTCATAAAGTGCTATACATAAAGCTACTCAACATGGTGCCAGCATGATTAGAAGATAGTCTAACTGACAGGAGGCAGGGAGTGGGAACAATAGGGTCCTTTTCGGATGACTGCTGGTGAGTCATGGACTTACACAGGGATCAAGTGTTGAAGTGGCAGTGTTTCACTTTATACGTTAATGATTTAGATGAAGAAATTGATGGCATTGTGGCCAAGTTTGCAGAAGATAACAGGATAGATTGAAGAACAGATAGTGTTGCTAAGGCAGTGAATCTGCTGAAAGGCTTGTACAGATTGAGAGACTGGACAAAGAAGTGGCAGATGAAATACTGCATTGTGAAGTATGGGGCTATGCACTTTGGTAGGAAGAATAAAGGTGTAGGCTGTTTTCAGAGAATTCAGAAGTTGGACATACAAAGGAGCAAAGGAAAGCTAGCTCAGAATTCTCTAAAGATTAACTTGCAGGTTGAGTCAGTAGCAAGGAAAGCAAATAAAGTGATAACATTCATTTTGAGAGAACTTTTTTTTTGTGTGCCATACTCTGCCAGAGCCTTGGCGACCACTTTTTTCAAGTGGCTGTCTTGGAGGAAAGATCCTGTGAGTGGTACCCCACGTCCTTCTCACAGCACAGTCTTTTTTTTTACAAGGCCGAGTTGCGAGTTCGACACTCAACTCAGCACAGATGGAAAACGTGTCCAGGAGCGGCCCTGACTGGGTTCGAACTCGGGAACCTTTGCTCCGGAGTCCGGCGCTGATGTCACTGCACCACCAGCGAATTAGAACAAGAAAAAAACACAGATGTATTGCTGAAGCTTTATAAGGCATTGGTCAGATTGCATTTGGAATATTGTGAGCAATTTTAGGGCTTCATCTCTAAGGAAAGATGTGCTGGACCCAGGGGTCTCTGTATGTTCTCCCCGTGATCACGTGGGTTTTCTCGGGGTAGTCCTGTTTCCTCCCCCAGTCACTGTAAATTGTCTCATGATTGAGTTAAGATTGAATCAGGGTTGTCAGAGGTAGCTGGGTGGCACAGATCAAAGGGCTGGAAGATTCTGCACTGTGTCTTTTAATAAAATAAAATCAGATCAAAGATCCCCACCATCTGGGCTATGCCATCTTCTCGTGGTTACGATCGGGTAGAAACCATCAAGTTCAAGAACCACTTCCCTTCAACCATTTTGTTCTTGAACAAAACTCTGTGACCCTCATCACTATGAAACCATGACCATTTCCATTAGTTTGTGCTATCGTGTTCTTTTGTAAAAATTGGGTATAATTTATGTATAATTTATGTTTTTCTTGTGAATGCTGCTTGATCCTGTGATGCTGGCACAAGTCAGCTTTTCTTTGTCTGAATTCATGCATTTAACAATAAACTTAACTTCCGTTTTGACTTTTATCATTCAGTGGAAAATACAGAACATTGAACCTAAATGACATCCCTGTGTGGAAATGTACAGCACAGCTACTAAGAATGGATCTTGTCTTATGTACCAATCTCATCTAGTGAATCCCTTCCCTATGCCAAACTGGGCAGATAGAAGGCCAGACACTGTTTGAAGAAATGCCAGGGCAATCTGAGGATTTGGTCTTGCATGTGCTAGTTAATGTATAGGGTGGTGGCTGGTTAATGCATGTGACAGATCCATGTAGTCCAATAAGCTGTGTCAATTGTGGTTGAAGTGCATACATCCTTCTCCTCCCAGAGTATTTTACTTAATATACAATCAGTATGAATCTTAAAAAAACTTCGAAAATTGGTACGTGGACCCATCACAATGGAAAATACTTTATTTTTTTGTACAAATGTAACATTGCTGTTGACCATGTTATGAGGAGGTGCAGGCACAGAGTACATTGAGTCCGAAGTCCCCACCTCATCCTCATTGACGACCAGTCCCTCAACACGTGGACTGGACAGTAAGACAAGGAGGTGAGTGACCTGTGGTAGTTCTCTGCCTTCACCCATAGCACTGGGTAAGTGGTTTCCACGTGCTGACAGCTGTTCCATATAAGTTGGAAGAAACTAATTCCTTCAAACAGGGATTCCACTGCAAGCTTTAAACAGAAAGTCAATACATCCATTAAAATAAGGAGAAAACTTGAAGGCACAGAGTCCAGCTGCCCACCCAATCCGGCCAGCCCATTAACATACTTGCCCCAATTCATTGCAAAACCCGTCACTGAACAGTTACAGGCACATATCAGCCAGTGGGTTTCCACTGCCAAATGCGGACCTCGCCAGCTTAAGAAGCCTGATCATTCTTCGAAATTTTTTTTCCAATAGGAAGTGTGGTCCAATAAAGAATAAGTTCCAGAACTGCGGGCCAGTTTGAAGACCTGATGGGCACATGTGTCTACATCACAAGCTTCTCCTTGTATTGCTCAGTCACGCTGTAATAGACTTGTAAACACTATACAATGACATAAACCATTATCCATCAGTAGCAGAAGAGCCCACACCACAAGATCTATCTTTGAAGCATTGTAGAGAGCCGGGAGGTGGTGTGTAGAGTCCAGTGCTCGACTGGAATGGTTACCCCCATTCCTGCACTGTGAGCTGGTGAGAACAAAGCAGAGGAGAAGAGTGGGAGTTTCTGAAAGCCCTGGACTGACCCACCCAGCACAGCCAGGATTACTCAGGAATAAAGGTCCTTGAGGATTCAGCAGCAGTGTGTGAGGTGATTCCTCCGGATGTGGCCCGCTAAGCTGTGGTCCTGCTTTCTGAAGGGGAGGGATACGTGGAGTTTGAGGTTACAGATGTCCACAACAGAGTCACACCGATGTAGGGAGGTTTTCCATCATGATGGGCTGAGGTTGCCTTGAAATCCAAAGGTCATCCAATGTTTTCTTGCGACCCTGCCGGCAGTGGCAGCAGCTGCAGCAGGAGCCCTGGCCGCAGCAGCCCTGACAGCACAGACACAGAGTGAGGAGCAGCAGCAGCAGGGGCAGGATCAGAAGCACCACCAGGCAGACGGAGTTAAACATCCCCTCGGAGTGCTTGTTCACAATCAGCTGCCATAGTGCATGCACAAATGAATTCAACTGCTCCATTATTGCCACAGCCGGCCTAGCTCTCAGTGCAAACTGTACTCACTCTCCTCACAAAACAGACACGGTTGAAGCTCACTCCAGGTGCCGGCTGCTGACTCCCTCACGTGGATAGGAAACACTGAAAGGCTGATCTCACCCCTGACCCTGCAGAAATTAAGAAATGACACTGGATTAGACACCGAACACAAAGTGACCATTGCCCATTGACATTATAACCAGCAATTGCCTGCCTCACCACATTCCAAACCCTAGGCGCCATCTCCTCAACCGGATTCCCAGGAACCCCTCTTCACCCCAAACACAAGAATCCCTTCCTTTCCACAAACTCTGTGAATACCATCACCGTAACTCTGAAACCCTTCTCAGTCTTAATCCCAGAAAAAAAAACACAACCCTAGTCTCAAGAACCCTTCCTCAAACCTAATCCCAGGAACCCTCTCCTGACCTGAACTGTATAACCCTTCTCCACCCCTAACCTCAGAAACCAGTCCTCACCCCAATGTAAGAAAAATCCCCTCAAGCCTACCCAAGGAACCTAACCCTGATAACCCCATCTCACCCTAATACCAGGACAAGGTATTCAGTGAAGTTCACTCCCTGGATCAGGAAAATCTCAACCTTTTGGTCTCCAGCACCACTGAACAAAGCAGGAGCATGTACACTGCTCTCCTCTCTGAAGTCAATGACCAGCCTTTTATTTTTGCTGACACTGTTTGAACGAGAGTTGTCACAATGCCATGCCACTAAAGGGAACAAGGTAAATTGGAAATGATTGGACGGATGTTTTAGTAATTGGAAAACTGACCATGCAGCCTGCCAAGCTAGTGCTGACACATTACAGAGAAAACTTACAAGGATGTCTGCTGGGGCTTGAGGACCTGGGTTATAAAGAAAGTTTGAATAGGTTATGAATTTATTCCTTGGAATGTAGGAGAATGAGGGGAGATTTGATGGAGGCATAGACAGGGTAAATGCAAGCAGGTTTTTTCCACTGAGTTTGGGTGAGACTAAAACTAGAGGTCATGGGTTAAGGGTGAAAGGTGAAACATTTAAGGGGAACGTGGGAGGGACTTCTGCACACAGAATGTGGTGAGAGTGGTGAACGAGGAAGTAGTGATGCAGGTTGGATTTCAGAACTGAAGAGATGTTTGGACAAATGTAGGACGTGAGGGGTATGGTGGGCTATGGTCTAGGTCAGGGGGTCCCTATCTGAGGTCCACAGACCCCTTGCTTAATGGTATTGGTCCATGGCATAAAAGAAGGTTGAGAACCCCTGGTCTAGGTGCAGGTTGATGGGCTGAGGCAAAATAATACTTCAGCATAGAATAGATGGGCCAAAGGACTGTAACTCTTGTCATACACTATTGCAATTTATAAACTTTCAGAATCCTCCATCCATTCTGGAGGCACATCTATGCTGCAGGTTGTTAAATACCAATACCAGCAGATTTTTGGATATTCAGGGAATGAGGAAATATCGATACAAAATGAGATGGTGAAGTTGAGGGAAACCACAGGCATGTGATTAGGGGAAGGGGTAGAAGATGTTGAGGTAATCTGAGGAAATTTTCTTTACTCTTACCGGGTGCTTAGAGTCTGGAACAGCCTGCTTGAGGTGGTGATGGAGGCAGAAACTCATATAGCATTTAACAACTACCCATTGCCAGTAAATGTGGTTGATTGGGAAACGGTTGGTCAGCATAGAGATGGTGAGCCGAGCGACCTGTTTCCCTGCTGATTGACGTGATCTTGTTGGTTGTTAAGGGGCCAAATGGTGAATCTCTGCTCAAATACTGATGTGCTTCTGATAAATGAATGGGTAAAAAAAGCAAATGAATCTCAGTAATTTCAAGTGTGATGTCAACCACTGGTCTCTAATGAGTAAAGATTCGAGTACTAGTTAAATCCTGTAAGGTTAGAGATGGGATACAGTGATAGAGGAGTACAGCACAGAAACAGGTCTTCAACCCCATTCATTCCTGCGATAATTCCATTTGGCATACACACCTCTAAACTTTTCCTGCCTTTCTTGTCCGTGTACATGTCCAAATGTCTTTAAAATATTGTTATTCTACGTGCCTCAACCACTTCCTCTGGCAGCTCATTCCACATAGGCAACATGTGAAGAAGTTTTCTCTGGTACCTTTTAATTCTTTCCCCTCTCACCATAAACCTATACCATCCATCCCCCCCCCACCCAAGTTCATCATTCCCTTTCCCTGGGAGAAAGACTATATGTGTTCACCCTATCTCTACTCGTCATCGTTTTATACACTTCTATTAGGTCACCTCTTAATCTCTCACATTTATTTTTATTTAAAGATACAGCACACCTTCCGGCCCAACGAGCCCACGATGCCCAATTACACTCATGTGACCAATTAATCTACTAACCCGGCTGTCTTAATGTGGGAAGAAGCTGAGCACCTGGGGGAAACTCATGTAGTCATGGGGAGAACATACAAACTCCTGAAAGACAGTGGCAGATTTGAACCTAGGTCACTGCTGCTGTTACAGTGTTACACTAACCACTATGGCCACATACTTTACTTTACTTTACTTTATACTTTATTGTCGCCAAACAATTGGTACTAGAACATACAATCATCACAGTGATATTTGATTCTGCGCTTCCCACTCCCTGGATTACAAATATTAAATATTAAAAATAGTAAAAATTAGTAAATATTAAACATTTAAATTATAAATCATAAATAGAAAATAGAAAAATGGAAAGTAAGGTAGTGCAAAAAAACCCAGAGGCAGATCCGGATATTTGGAGGGTATGGCCCAGATCCGGGTCAGGTTCCATACCAGGTTGTGATGCACCCTAGAAGAATGCTTTCTATGGTGCATCTATAAAAATTAGTGAGGATTTTAGGGGACAGGCCAAATTTCTTTAGTTTTCTCAGGAAGTAAAGGCGCTGGTGGGCCTTCTTGGCAGTGAACTCTGCTTGGTTGGAACAAGTCAGGTCATTTGTGATATTGACCCCGAGGAACTTAAAGCTCTTGACCTGTTCCACTTGCGCACCACCGATGTAAATTGGGTCCTGCGGTCCGCTACTCCTTCTGAAGTCAACAACCAATTCCTTCGTCTTGCTGACGTTGAGGGATAGGTTATTGTCTTCGCACCATGCCACCAGGTTCTTAATTTCCTCTCTGTACTTAAGCTCATCATTATCCGAGATACGGCCTACAATTGTTATGTCATCAGTAAACTTATACATTGAGTTTGATGGAAACTTGGCTACACAATCATGGGTGTACAGTGAGTTCAGCAGGGGGCTGAGTACACAGCCTTGTGGGGCACTGGTGCTCAGAGTGATTGTAGAGGAGAGTTTGTCCCCTATTTTTACAGCCTGGGTCCTGTCTGTGAGGAAGTTGAAGATCCAGCTGCAGATCTGAGTGCTAAGGTCCAGGTTCCGGAGCTTAGGAATCAGTTTATTTGGAATGATGGTATTAAAGGCAGAGCTGTAGTCAATGAAAAGGAGCCTTATGTATGCGTCTTTATTCTCCAGGTGTTCTAAGGAGGAATGTAGGGCCAGAGAGATGGCATCTGCCATTGACCTGTTGCTCCGGTAGGCGAATTGCAAAGCGTTGAGGTTGACCGGTAGGCTGTGGTTGATGTGTGCCATAACCAATCTCTCGAAGCACTTCATAGCAATTGACGTCAGAGCCACAGCTCGATAGTCATTCAGGCATGCCACCTTGCTATTGTTCAGCAAGATTATCGTTGCCTTTTTAAAACACGAGGGGATCTTAGACTGAAGCAAGGAGCAGTTGAAGATGTCAGCAAATACTCCAGCTAGCTTGCTTGCACAGGCCCGGAGAACCCCTCCTGGGATGCCATCTGGGCCCGTCGCCTTCCTTGGAATAAAGTCCCAACCTGCCCAAACTCCTTTGAGTCCCAACAAAAGTCTCATAAATCTTCTTTGTATTTTTCCAGCTTAATAATATTTTCCAATAACCTGAATAGTGCAAAATATGCCGAGTGCAACCTCACCAAAGTATTTTACAATGGCCCTCACCAAAATCTTGTGCAACTGCAACTTAAGGAGTCCATGGACAAATCAGAGATGCATGGACACACATATTCAAAAAAGAGCAACAGTTGGAAAGGTAATGAGAAAGGCACCTCAAATCTACATTGAGGGCCAGGAGGTTCTGATCCAGATGTGTACATGGAGATGCAGAGTTCCAGGCATTGAATTTTTGGAAGTACTTAGTCTTGAATGGAATTCTGCACAGATTCACCAAAGTTCAAAGCTAAAAGTAAATTTACACCACAAGACCATATGTTAAGCAGCCTCATGTGTGGTAACTTGTCAAAGGCCTTCTGCAAATCAAAATAAACAACATCCACTGACTCTCCTTTCTATAGAGGTGGTTTGCCATTGCCTTCTTCTGGGCAGTGTCTTTACATGATGGGTGGCCCCAGCCATTATCAATACTCTTCAGAGATTGTCTACCTGGCATCAATGGTTGCATACCCAGGACTTGTGATGTGCACCAGCTGCTCATACGACCATCCACCACCTGCTCCCATGGCTTCACGTGACCCTGATTGGGGGTGAGGGGATTAAGCAGGTGCTAAGCCTTGCCCAAGCGTGATCTCCAGGCTAGTGGAAGGAAGAAGCACCTTACACCTTCTTTGGTAGAGATGTATCTCCACCCCGCCATCCTGGATCTGGGAGTACAGATACATAATTCCTTGAAAGTGGTGTCACTGGTAGAGAGGGTGGTAAAGAGAGCTTTAGGCACATTGGCCTTCATAAATAAAGGTACTGAGTACTGGAGATGGGATGTTATGTCGACGGGGAGATTTGATATAGTGGCAATTACCACTGGATGAGTAATCCAAGGACCCAGTTATACGCTGGGGATATGAGTTCGAATCCCACCATGGCAGATGGTGACTTTGAATTCAATAAAAATATCTGATGACCATGAAACCATGTCGATTGTTTTAAAAACCCATCTGGTTCACTGAAGTCCTTTGGGGAGGATTCCTGCTGTCCTTATCTGGTCTGGCCTATATGTGACTCCAGACCCACAGCAATGTGGTTGACTCTCAAATGCCCTCTGAAATGGCTTAGCAAGGCATTCAGTTGTATCCAACTGCTAAAGAGAAAATAATAAGGAATGAACCTGGACAGACAACCCAGGATCGACCTAGGCACTGGAAACGATAATGGCAAAACCAGCCCTGTCGACCCTGCAAAGTCCTCCTTACTAACATCTGGGGACCTGTGCCAAAGTTGGGAGAGCTGTCTCACAGACTAGTCAAGCAACAGCCTGACATGGTTGTACTGACAGAATCATACCTTGCAGTTACCATTCCGGACTCCACCATCACCATTCCTGAGTATGTACTGTCTCTCTGGCAGGACAGACCTAGTAGAGGTGGTGATGCTGTGGTATACAGTAGAGAGGGAGTTGCCCTGGCAACTCTCAACGTCGACTCTGGACCCCATGAAGTCTCATGGCACCAGGTTACACACGGGCAAGGGAACCTCCTGCGGATTACTACGCCCCATCCTCCCTCAGCTGACGAATCAGTATTCCTCCATGTTGAGTAGCACTTGCAGGAGGCATTGAGGGTGACAAGGGCACAGAATGTACTTCAATATCCATCACCATGAGTGGCTTGGCAGTACCACCGCAGACCGAGCTGGTCGGGTCCTACTGGACATAGCTACTAGACTGGGACTACAGCAGGTGGTGAGGGAACCAACAAGAGGGAAAAACACACTTGACCTCATTCTCACCAACCTGCCTGCCATGGAAGCATCTGTCCATGACAGCATTGGTAGAAGTGATCACCGCACAGTATTTGTGGAGACTAAATCCTGACTCCACACTGAAGAAACCCTCCACCACATTGTGTGGCACTACCACAGTGCTAAATGGGATAGACTTCGAACAGATCCAGCAGCCCAAGACTGGGGTACCTATAAGGCGCTGTGGGCCATCAGCAGCAGCAGAATTGTACTTAACTACAATCTGTAACCTCATAGCCCAGCACATCTCCTGCTCTAACATTACCACTAGGCCAGGGGATCAACCCTGGTTCAATGAAGAGTGCAGGAGGGCATGCTGAGAACAAAACCAGGCATACCTCAATATGAAGCATCACCCTGGTGAAGACACAATACAGGAAGGACTACTTGCATGCCAAACACCATAAGCAGCAAGTAATAGACACAGCTAAGTGGTCCCACAACCAACGGATCAGATCTAAACTCTGTAGTCCTGCACATCCAGCCCCTCAAATATCTCCATCCCAAATGATAGAGGAGCCCAGCACACCTGTGCAAAAGATAAGGCTGAGGCTTTTGCAACAATCTTCAGTCAGAAGTGCCTAGTAGATGATTCAGCTCAGCCCCCTCCGCTGGTTGGAGTCATACCTGACACAAAGGTAGATGGTTAGAGGTCAATCGTCTCATCCTCAGGACGTCACTGCAGGAGTTCCTCAGGGAAGTGTCCTAGGACCAACCATCTTCAACTACTTCATAACTGACCTTCCTTCTGTCATAAGGTCAGAAGTGGGGATGTTCGCAGATGACTGCACAATGTTCTGCAACATTCATGACTCCTCAGATAGTGAAACAGTTCATACCCAAATGCAGCAGGACCTGGACAATATCCAGGCTTGGAGTGACAAGTGGCAAATAACATTCGAGCCATGCAAGTGCCAGGCAATGACTATCTCCAATGAGAGGCTCTGACCATCATCCATTGATATTCAGTGTCATCACCATCAATGAATCCCCTACTTTCAACATCCTGGGAGTTACCATTGACAGGAAACGGAACTGGTCTAGCCATATAAACACCATGGCTACCAGAGCAGGTCAAAGGCTAGGAATCCTGAAGCATGTAACTCACCTCTTGACTCCCCAAAGCCTGTCCGTCATCTACAAGGCTCAGGTCAGGAGTGTAATAGAATACTCACCACTCGCCTGGATAAGTGCAACTCCATCACCACTCAAGAAGTTTGACACCACCCAGTATAAGGCAGCCCACTTGATTGGTACCCCTTCCACAAGCATCCAATCCCTCCACTTTCAATGAACATTTGCAGCAGTGTGTACTATCACCAAGATGCACTGCAACAACACACCAAAGTTCCTAAGGAAGCACCTTCCAGACCCATGACCACTATCATCTAGAAGGACGAGAAAAGCAGATACCTGGGAACACCACCACTTGGAAATCCCCTCCAAGTCAACCACCATCCTGACATGGAAACATATTGCTTTTCCTTCATTGTTGTGGGGTCAATATCATGGAACTCCCTCCCTAACAGCACTGTGGGTGTACCGACACCTCAGGGATTGCAGCGGTTCGAGAAGGCAGCTCATCACCACCTTCTCAAGGGCAACTAGGGATGAGCAATAAATGCTGGCTGGGCTGGCGATACCCACATCCCATAAGTGAATGAATTAAAAAAAATTTGTATAAGATGTTGGTGTGCTGGTCACCTGCCTATGCGTGTTTGTGAACAGATCATGATAAGAAGCATGGAAGAGTTCTGAGAAAATTCACAAGAATGCTGCCAGGACTTGATTTATAGGGAAAGGTTCAATAGGTTAAGACTTTATTCCCCGTATGAGAATAAGGGGAGATTTGATGGAGGTACATCCCTACTGTAGGTGTCCTGTAGCATTGAGGACCCCTTCTGAATGTGATGCCTCAAAAAGGCGGCAGCCCCAAAACCCAGGTCATGCTCTCTTCTCATTGCTTCCGTCTATAAGGAGGCACACACACAACATTTCAGGAACAGCTTCTTCCCCTCTGCCATCAGATTTCTGAATGGACATTGAAAGAATGAATCCATTTTTTGTCCTTTTTGTACTACTTCTTTAATTTATTAAGTCATTCACAATCACACAATCATTCCTCAGAAACTGACTGGAAAGCTGAGCCTACTGAGCCTGAACACCTCCCTCTGCAACTGGATCCTAGACTTCCTGACTGGGAGACCTCAGTCAGTCTGGATCGGAAGCAGCATCTCCAACACCATCACAATGAGCACAGGGGCCCCCCGGGGCTGTGTGCTCAGTCCATTGCTGTTCACTCTGCTGACCCACGACTGTGCTGCAACACACAGCTCGAACCACATCATCAAGTTCGCCAATGACACGACTGTGGTGGGTCTCATCAGCAAGGACGAGTCAGCATACAGAGAGGAGGTGCAGCAGCTAACGGACTGGTGCAGAGCCAACAACCTGTCTCTGAATGTAAACAAACCAAAGAGATGGTTGTTGACTTCAGGAGGACACGGAGCAACCACTCTCTGCTGAACATCGACGACTCCTCCGTTGAGATCGTTAAGAGCACCAAATTTCTTGGTGTTCACCTGGCGGAGAATCTCACCTGGTCCCTCAACACCAGCTCCATAGCCAAGAAAGCCCAGCAGTGTCTCTACTTTCCGCGAAGGCTGAGAAAAGTCCATCTCCCACCCCCCCATCCTCACCACATTCTACAGAGGTTGTATTGAGAGTATCCTGAGCAGCTGCATCTCTGCCTGGTTCAGGAATTGCACCATCTCAGATCGCAAGACCCTGCAGCAGATAGTGAGGTCAGCTGAGAAGATCATCGAGGTTTCTCTTCCCGCTACAGTATTACAGACATTTATACCACACGCTGCATCCGCAAAGCAAACAGCATTATGAGGGACCCCACACACCCCTCATACAAACTCTTCTCCCTCCTGCCATCTGGCAAAAAGCACCAAAGCATTCGGGCTCTCACGACCAGACTGTGCAACAGTTTTTTGCCGTAAGCCATCAGACTCCTCAATACCCAGAGTCTAGACTGACATCTACATCATTTATTATTATATTGTAATTTGTCCTCCACTGTGCCTATTGTCTTGTTTATTATTTATTGTACTGCCCTGCACTGTTTTTTGCACTTTATGTAGTCCTGTGTAGGTCTGTAGTCTAGTGTAGTTTTGTGTTGTTTCCTGTAGCACCATGGTCCTGGAGGAACGTTGTTTCATTTTTACTGTGTACTGTACCAGCAGCTTATGGTCGAAATGACAATAAAAAGTGACGACTTATATTCTTGCAACACACCTCAAAGTTGCTGGTGAACGCAGCAGGCCAGGCAGCATCTCTATGAAGAGGTACAGTCGACGTTTCAGGCCGAGACCCTTCGTCAGGACTAACTGAAGGAAGAGTTAGTAAGAGATTTGAAAGTTGGAGGGTGAGGGGGAGATCCAAAATGATAGGAGAAGACAGGAGGGGGAGGGATGGAGCCAAGAGCTGGACAGGTGATTGGCAAAGGGGATATGAGAGGATCATGGGACAGGAAGCAGAGGGAGAAAGACAAAGGGGGGGGGGAACCCAGAGGATGGGCAAGGAGTATAGTCAGAGGGACAGAGGGAGAAAAAGGAGAGTGAGAGAAAGAATGTGCGTATAAAAATAAATAACGGATGGGGTACGAGGGGGAGGTGGAGCACTAGCAGAAGTTAGAGAAGTCGATGTTCATGCCATCAGGTTGGAGGCTACCCAGACGGAATATAAGGTGTTGTTCCTCCAACCTGAGTGTGGCTTCCTTTTTACAGTAGAGGAGGCCGTGGATAGACATGTCAGAATGGGAATGGGATGTGGAATTAAAATGTGTGGCCACTGGGAGATCCTGCTTTCTCTGGCGGACAGAGCGTAGGTGTTCAGCAAAGCCGTCTCCCAGTCTGCGTCGGGTCTCGCCAATATATAGAAGGCCACATCGGGAGCACCGGACGCAGTATATCACCCCAGCCGACTCACAGGTGAAGTGTCACCTCACCTGGAAGGACTGTCTGGGGCCCTGAATGGTGGTAAAGGAGGAAGTGTAAGGGCATGTGTAGCACTTGTTCCACTTACAAGGATAAGTGCCAGGAGGGAGATCAGTGGGGAGGGATGAGGGGGACGAATGCACAAGAGAGTTGCGTAGGGAGCGATCCCTATGGAAAGCAGAGAAAGGTGGGGAGGGAAAGATGTGCTTAGTGGTGGGATCCCATTGGAGGTGGCGGAAGTTACAGAGAATTATATGTTGGACCCAGAGGCTGGTGGGGTAGTAGGTGAGGACAAGGGGAACCCTATTCCTAGTGGGATGAGAGCAGATGCGCGTGAAATGGGAGAAATGCGTTTGAGAGCAGAGTTGATAGTGGAGGAAGGGAAGCCCCTTTCTTTAAAAAAGGAGGACATCTCCCTCGTCCTAGAATGAAAAGCCTCATCCTGAGAGCAGATGCGGCGGAGATGGAGGAATTGCGAGAAGGGGATGGCATTTTTGCAAGAAACAGGGTGAGAAGAGGGATAGTCCAGATAGCTGTGAGAGCCAGTAGGCTTATAGTAGACATCAGTGGATAAGCTGTCTCCAGAGACAGAGACAGAAAGATCTAGGAAGGGAGGGAGGTGTCGGAAATGGACCAGGTAAACTTGAGGGCAGGGTGTAAGTTGGAGGCAAAATTAATAAAGTCAACGAGCTCAGCGTGCGTGCAGGAAGCAGCGCCAACGCAGTCGTCGATGTAGCGAAGGAAAAGTGGGGGACAGATACCAGAATAGGCACGGAACATAGATTGTTCCACAAAGCCAACAAAAAGGCAGGCATAGCTAGGACCCATACGGGTGCCCATAGCTACACCTTTAGTTTGGAGGAAGTGGGAGGAGCCAAAGGAGAAATTATTAAGAGAAAGGACTAATTCCGCTTGACGGAGCAGAGTGGTGGTAGAGGGGAACTGATTAGGTCTTGAATCCAAAAAGAAGCGGAGAGCTTTGAGACCTTCCTGATGGGGGATGGAAGTATATAGGGACTGGACATCCATGGTGAAAATAAAGCGGTGGGGACCAGGGAACTTAAAATCATCGAAAAGTTTAAGAGCATGAGAAGTGTCACGAACATAGGTAGGAAGGGATTGAACAAGGGGGGATAAAATTCTTAATGTAATTTATAGTTGTTATTATTATTACTATTATTATTAGGTATTACAGTGTACTGCTACCACAAAACAACAAATTTCACAACATGTGTCAGTGATATTAAACCTGATTCTGAGGCAAGACAAAATTATGAGGTGTATAGATTGGTTAAACGCAAGCAAGTTTTTTCCACTGACTTTATGTGAGACTACAACTGTTTAAGGGGAACATGAGTGGGAACTTCTTCATTCAGATTGATGAGAGTGTGGAAAGAGCTCCCAGCAGAAGTGGTGGATGCAGATTTGATTTCAGCATTTAAGTGAAATTTAGATAAGTACACGGATAGGAGGGACACAGAGGGACTAAGCAGTATAATACGCAGTTCATCAAGGACTAGATGGGCTGAAGGGCCTGTTTTTGCGCTGTACTGTTCTACGGCTATGACTTTAAGAAGCTGGATGTGTTTTTTCTACACAAGTCTGTCCAACAAATCAACGGCTACTGAGCTGATAAATCAGTGGTTAATAACTGTAAGTCACAGGGCCTTGGGCAGGTATGGCTGTCTCTGAGTGATCAGCCTCAGTTCAGAGCAATCAAGGATGGCCTATATATACTGGCGCAGCCCTGTGATACATGTCTAATGGCGAATGTGTGAGAAGGGCTGATGCTCTTCCTATTCACCCCTCTTTCACACTTAAACCACACAGGATGGCAGCGGTGTAAGGCGTCAGCTCATCACCTCTAAAGAGCAGAGAGGGGCCTTTCCAGTGATGGCCAGAGCTAGAAATGAACAGAGAAGAGCGGAATGGAGCAGTCATGGGCAAGATCTCAGATATCCACTCCAGCCACAATTCTACACGTGGTAAAAGAGGTTTTATCTCGTTTAAGCAGCAGAGAACTGGACTAGAGTGGTTTGTTCCTCTTAATCACTGGGTCTTGGTCTTAAATACACACACACACATATCCAAACAGGACTGAACAAGATAAAATCAGCAGATGCTGGAAATCCAAGCGACACACACAAAATGCTGGAGGAACTCAGGCAGCTTCTATGGAAAAGTGCACAGTCGACGTTTCGGGCCGAGACAGTTCTTCACGGAGAGTTTCAGCCCAAAACGTCGACTGGTTACTCTCTTCCATTGATGCTGCCTGGCCTGCTGAGTTCCTGCAGTATTTTACAAGTGTTGCCAAACAGGACTGAAGTATTTAAGGTAAACAGAGACAGGCTGACAGAGAAACACACTCAGCCTGTGCTGTTTAAACTAGTTAAATCATTCCTCTTTTACCACGTGTGCAGGACCTGGCACTGAGGTACCTGGGTCAGTCAGCACCACATAAGGGTATCTCCCACGCACAGTAAGTTAAAATATTATGCGAATGCCTTAAATAAGTCCTTGACAGACTGGAGCCACAGAGACTGTGATGCAGCCAGCTTGTTCCGTCATTCACCACACCCTTACTGGAACACGTCTAGATCTACCTGGCAGGCCCGGTCTGAACTTGTAACGAAACTTAGCCTTAGCACCAGTGCTGTGCTGTTTAAACTGACACTCACCTCACTTGTTCAGCTCCCGAGGCAACCTGACGACATTTTCAGGGCCCGATCTGCTCTTTGGGCTACAGTCTCATCACTCAGTCTGCCCTGGAGTCTCAAACACTGTCAAAGAGTTGTGTCTGTGGCAAGTCTCTCCTGCTCCCTCTCTCTTGTGTCTCTTAGCTTACTCTGTACTCCTCACTGAAAAACTGCCTGTGGTCAGAAACTTTAAAGCTTTCACATGTGACGTCAAAGCTCACACATTGACTAAAGCTTCCTGTTTATTTCACTGATTGTACACTGAACTGATGGCGTGTTCTAAGATAACTTTATACACCCCGCCCCAGTAAGAAAGCAGCTCATACTTTTGACTATAATACACTAAATTTAGCTGGTGTGTACTAACTTTAGAATCTGAGAGCCCTGACCCTAACCCACAAAGTATTCCCAGGAGACATTCCGCATTTTTTTTTACAGAGTTTATGAGAGTGACTGCAGTGCTTTGGAATTCAGCTCCAGAACATTGCAGGGAGAATCTCGATATGTAAATAAAAGTTTCCAATCAAATACTACAGATTCAGTCAATCTGTGGACAACTTCCAAGCCAAGTTAACAATTCTCTCATTCACGTCCTGTTGGATGGTGGGTGGAGAATGGAAAGCTCAGGTGAGGCCCATGTTGGATCGGCTACAATTCCAAGAAGAAATTCCCAGTAAGGAAAGAGTAAAGGAGAAAAAGTCAGTCAAAATAAATTAATTATCAAAGTGCATATATTTATATCACATATACTATAATAGGATTCATTTTCTTGCAGATTTACAGGAAAATAAAGAAATACAATTGAATGTATGAAAATCTATGCATAAACAAAGACTGACAAATAATGTGCAACAGAATACAAATTGTGAAAATAATAAAAAAAATACTGAGGACATCAGTTGTAGGGTCTTGAAGGTGAGTCTGTAGGTACTGGAGTCAGTTCAGCGTTGAGTTGAGAGAAGTTATCCACGATGATTCAGGAGCCTAATGGTTGTGGGGCAATAACTGATCCTGAACCTGGTTGTGCGGGACCTAAGGTTCTTGTACCTCTTGCCCAATGGTAGTAATCAGAAGAGAGCACGGCCCGGATAGTGAGGATCATTGTCGATGGATGCTGCTATCTTCTGGAAGCTCTCTGGTAGGTGTTTCAATGATAGCTAGGAAGTTGCCTGTGATGGACTGGGATGTAGCCACTACTTTTTTGTACACTTTTCCACTCCTGCGGACCATAAGTCCATAAAACATAGGTACTTTCGGCCCATCGAATCTGCTCCACCAACCCATCATAGCTGATTTATAATCCCTCTCAATCCCATTCTCCTGCTTTCTCCCCATATCCTTTGACGCCCTTACTAATCCTATCAACATCCGCTTTAAACGTACTCAATAACTTGGCTTCCACAACATTCTGTGGCAATCACAGATTCACCATCCTCTAGCTAAAGAAATTCCTTCTCATCTCAACCAACACACATAAAAGTTGCTGGAAATTCCAGCATCTGCAGATTTCCTCGTGTTTGTCCTCCTCATCTCCCTTTTAAAGGAATGTGTTTCTGTTCTGAGACTGTGCCCTTGGTCCTTGACTCATTTGTTACAGGAAACGTCCTCTCTACGTCCACTCTATCCAGGCATTTCGATATTTGATAGGTTTCAATGAGATCCCCTCCCATTCTTCTAACCATCATGTACAGGCCCAGAGCCATCAAATACTGTACTCCTCGTGTGTTAACCCTTTCATTTCCGGAATCATTCTTGTGAACTTCTCCAATGTCAGCACATCTTTTCTTGGATAAGGGATCCAAAAATGTTCACAGTACTCCAAGTGCAGTCTGATCAATGCCTTATAAAGCATCAGCATTGCATCCTTGCTTTTGTATTCAAATCCTCTTGAAATGAATGCTAACGTGGCATTTTCCTTCCTCACCATGACTCCACCTGCAAGTTAACCTTTAGGGAATCCTGTACGAGGACTCCCAAGTCTCTTTGCACCTCTGATTTCTGAATTTGCTCCCCGTTTAGAAAATAGCCTATGCCATTATTCCTTCTACGAAAGTGAATGACCATACACTTCCCTACACTATATTCCATCTGCCACTTCTTTGCCCAATCTCCTAATCTGTCTAAGTATTTCTGCATGCTCCCTGCTTCTTCAATACTACCTGCTCCTCCGCATCTCTTTGTATAATTTGTAAAATTGGCCACAAGCCCAAGAATTCCATCATCTAAATCATTGACATACAACATGAAAAGAAGTGGTCCCAACACCTACCAGGCTATGAAGCAACCAGTCCAAATACTCTGCATCCATAGTTGATGCCAAGGTTTCAGATGACATGCCAAATATAAGCAAGCGTCTAAGAAAGTGGAGGTGCTGTTTTACCTTCTTTGTGATGCCATTTACGGGCTGGTTCCAGGACAGATCCCCTAAAATGATAATGTAAAGGAATTTAAAGTTACTAACCCTCTAGGGAAAACTAGATGGGCAGGAATAGCTGGGAGAGAGAGTAGAGAATGTACAAAACATCACAAGCTGCCAGTTTCCCTCACACCTCCTTCAATTTCCTCTCCTACTCAAGTTCAAGCTATTGTCATCTGACTGCACGGAACAATGTTCCTCAGAACCGTGGTGCGCCCACATAACATCTATCACACACAGCTCATCAGCCAAAGTGTTGTATTATAAATAAGTTAATAAAATATCATTCAAAATACATGTAGTAAAGTGCAGCACAGGTAAACAGTAAACAGCTCGCTGTCCTAGTGACGAGACCTCGGTGGTGGCAGGGTATTCATTAGACTCTCAGCCTGAGGGAAGAAGCTGTTACCCAGTCTGTCTGTCCTAATCCTGATGCTTCTGTATCTCCTTCCTGATGGTAGTGGGTCAAAGAGTTTGTGGGATGGGTGGTAGGGATCCTCAACAATGCTTTGGGCCCTTTGTCCGCAACGCTGCTGGTAAATGTCACAAATAGGGAGGAGGGAGGTCCTGATGATCCTCTCGGTGGTTTTCACCAGCCTTTGCAGGGTCTTGCAGCCCAACACCTCTCAGCTTCCATATCACACAATGATGCAGCCAGACAGGACACACTTAGTGGTGCTCCAGTAGAAATTCGTTAGAATCGGGGCGGGGAGCCTTGCACATCTCAGTCTCCTCAGAAAGTGAAGATGCTGCTGTGCCTTCTTGACTAGTGAAGGGGTGCTGTGAGTCCAGGTTAGATCGTCCTCTATGTGCACACCATGCAACTTTGTACTCTTCACTCTCTCCACGGCAGAGCCATGGATATGCAACGGAGAGTGGTCGACCTGTGCCTTCCTGAAGTCCACAATCATCTCTTTTGTCTTGCCTACACTGAGACTCAATCGTTGCTCTTGCACCATTTGACGAGTCTCTCCACTTCCTGTCTGTACGCCACTGCTGAGCCAGTCACTGTAGAATCATCAGGGAGCTTGATGGTACCGTTTGAGCTGGATCTGTCAGTGCAGTCGTGAGTCAGCAGTGGACTGGGGAGGAGGGGGGCACCAGTGATCAGCGTGATGGAGCTGGAGATGTTGCTCCCAACTCAGACTGACTGGGATCTTCCTGTCAAGAAGCCCAAGATCCAGTTTCAGAGAGGGGCGTTGAGTCCCACCGAGGACAGTTCACCCACCAGCCTCTAAGAGATGATCACGCGGAGCTGAAGTTGATGAAGAACGTTACGGTGTACGAGGTGTCGTTTTCGAAGTGGGAAAGGACAGAGTGGAGGGCTGAGACTGTAGAATCAGTGGACTGGTTTGAGTGGTAGGCAAATAGGAAAGGGTCCAATATAACTGGAAGTTGGGAGTTTATAAATACATTACCAGCCACTCAGAGTATTTCATGATTGTTGAAGTCAGCACCACTGCGTGGTAATCATTTGGGTGAGTTACTGAGGCTCTTCTGGGCACCAGAATGATGGCAGCTGTCTTGATGCCTGTCGGGACAGTAGACTGTTTCAGAGAGATATTAAAAACGTCCATTAGGATCTCTGTTAGCTGGGCCACACTGTCCCTCAGCACCTGACCAGGTATGTTGTCCAGCCCTGCAGCTTTGTGAGGGTTTACCCTGGCTGGGGTCCTCCTCACCTCAGCTGTGGCCGGACAGGGTGCCTGTTCCTCGGGGAGAGAGGGGCTTTCCCTCGATGTCACATCATTCAATTGCTCAAAGTCTGCATAGAAAACATTCAGCCTGTCAGGACGGGAGACATTGCTGTTGTTGACATGCAGGGTAACTTGTAATTGATTATGGCTTGTATACCTTGCCACATGTACCTAGCATTGCTGGTGCACAAAGGTGCCTGTGGGATTTTTGTGTATACTCATACTTTACCTTCCTGAGGGAGGGTGCAGCACTTGCTAAACTTAGAGTGGTCCTGTCCCCTGCTCTGAGGCAGTGTCCTGATCCCGAGGCAGTGGACAGACCTCTGCTGTCGGCCGTGCTTTCTGGTTTGCCCTGACAGTGTTGTCTACTGCACCATGAGACTCTTTTATGTCCCGTAAACCAAGGGGAATAAGTCCCCACATCCCCCATTTGCTAAAGAAGGGAATCAGAAATGAGGGATAAGAAAGACCAGCGGATAATCCAGCAGTTAATTGTCAGGTTCATTGTCGAACTGACCCCCACTGTGGGCCAGTAACAAAAGAGGTGAGAGGCATGTCAGTGAGATTAGCAGGAGATGAGGAGAGGGAGAATGTGATGGATGGGATTGCTTCTCTTGGGCTGGAAAGGACCCAGTGGGCCAAATGGTTTCTCCCTTCACTGTAATAACTATAAAAATGGGTGTAAGGACAGCAGCAGAGAGAAACCAGAGGTCAATGAGAATGAAACTGTAGTGATAAATCAGAGTGGTAACGGAGTGGGAAAGAAAGTAGAGTGTAAGTGAAAACGGGAGAAAAAGGCAATGGGAGAGGGAAACCAAAGAGTGGCAAGCTCCAGGGTAACAGGAGATAGGAAGAGTGCGGCAATCTGTGGGTGTCAGTGCGAAGAAACAAGGCAGTACTATTAAAGGAGCAGAGAGAGAGGGGGTACTAGGCAACAATTCTAGGGAGAGGTCATCTGCCCCTACTTGGGGTAGATAATCCAGCTCTGAACATCTGACATGAGGAAATCTGCAGATGCTGGAAATTCAAGCAACACACACAAGAATTGCTGGTGAAACGCAACAGGCCAGGCAGCATCTATAGGAAGAGGTACAGTTGACGTTTCGGGCTGGGACCCTTCGTCAGGACATCTGACTTTGTTTTGGGTTTGCTATGGTGTCCTCACTGATGTTTGTAACTGGTAAAACCATGACATGTTTCTCTACTGTGTTATAATATGTATAAAGAAGTGTGATTAGACCATTCTGGTGACAGGAGCAAGGATGCTGTGGTTTCAGTGGGTCTTGATTTTCAAGATTCTCTTTTTCTCTGAATTCTTCCATTCTAGCTTTCTTTTTATGCAGATACATCAAAAAAGGATCTAATATACATTGTTCCCAGTGGGATGTACAGTATCAATGTTCCCATTGGGATGGTTTAATGCCCTCAAGGATGTTCTAAGAGAGTTTTCAAATC
Source organism: Mobula birostris (assembly GCF_030028105.1). Taxonomy (NCBI): domain Eukaryota; kingdom Metazoa; phylum Chordata; class Chondrichthyes; order Myliobatiformes; family Myliobatidae; genus Mobula; species Mobula birostris. The sequence continues at coordinate 101,956,759 of NC_092381.1, forward strand.
TCTTTACTTGTCAACCACTGAGCCTGTATAACGTAGCTGATTTGGTAACCTGTGCTCACACATTCTTTTGACATGCTCTGTAATTCTTTTAACCACATGTAAATTTGGTGCAGCTATGTTTGGGACAGAATCCGTGTGCCTGGAGTCTTGCCTTGTTGTATGAAATTTTCTGCACAGACAAATCAAGTTAGATGCCCTTGAGCAGTCTGGCATCTGTCTGATATCTGTTGTACAATGTCTGTGCCTAGCAAGCATACAGCAGTGTGGGTATGACGATAGTACAGTATATCTTCAGCTTTGTCCTCTTCATTCTGACACTTTAATTCTTAAAGCAGAGCTGCCTTTTGCTATCCTAATATTGCCTGATCTCAAGACTGCTAGCAATGTCTGTGAACTTGTCCACTACTGAAAGCCGCTGATCATTCAGAAGAATTTTGTTTCTGTGTATTGGGATGTTCAGTACACGTTGGTGCATAATGGCAGAGTATGGTAGTAGGTGGGATGTATTCTGCCTGGAGGTCAGTGATTAGAGGTGTTTTGCAGTGATCTGTTTTGGGACCCCTGCTCTTTGTGACTTCCATAAAAGACTTGGATGAGGAAGTGAAAAGGTGGGTTAGTAAGTTTGTAGGTGACAAGAAGATTGAATGTGTTGTGGATGGTGTAGAAGGTTGCTGTAGAATACAACTAGATATAGCTAGGCTGAGAAGTGGCAGATGTTCAATCCAGAAAAGGGTGAAGTATTACACCTTGAGAGATTAAACTTGTAGGTAGAATACAAAGTTAATCATAGGATTCTCAGCAGCGTAGAGAAACAGAAGGATCTTGGGGTCCAGATGTGTAAATCCCCTAAAGTTAGCACCTAAATTGATAAGGTGCATGGTGTACTGGTCTTCATTAGTTGGAGGGGATTGAATTCAAGAGCCACGGGGTGATGTTTCAGCTCTATAAAACTATGGTTAGACCAGACCGCGAGTATTGTGTTCAGATGTGGTCACCTCATTACAGGAAGGATGTGGAAGCTTTAGAGAGGGTGTAGAGGCTGTTTACCAGGATGTTACACCTGAATTAGAAAACATGTCCCATGAGGAAGATTTGAGCAAGCTAGGGATTTTGTCTTTGGAGTGAAGAGGATGAGAGGTGACTTGATACAGGTATATAAGATTATGAGAGGGATAGATAGAGTTGACAGCCAGCACTTCTCTCCCAAGTGGCAATGGTCAATACCAGAGGACATCCAATTAACATGAGTGAGTGGAAATTTAGGGTCGATATCAGAGGTAAGTGTTTTATACTGAAAGGAGTAGTTGCCTGCAAGGCATTGCCGGCGATGGGGGAGATGCTAATGCAATATGCATATTTAAGACTCTTAGGCATGTGGATGGAACAGAAATGCAGAGTTTTGGGCTGTGTAGGAGGGAACGCCAGAATGATTGTGGAGTAGGCTCATTTTGGTTGACAGAACGTCATGTGCTGAAGAGTTCTGTAACTTATGCTTGCTTGGTGCTGACTGTGAGTCCTGAAGAAGGGTCGCAGCCCAAAACGTCGACTGTTTACTCTTTTCCATAGATGCTGCCTGACCTGCTGAGTTCCTCCAGTATCTTATGTGTATTTTTCTGGGTAAATACTTTGCCATGACTTTCCATAAGACCCCCAACAACAAGTGTTGAAACCTTCAGTGAGATTGACAAAGAGTCAAAGAGTCAGAGAGAATTGTAACACAGAAACAAGCCCTCCATGCCAAAACTATTTACACTGCCTACGCCCATCGACCCACACCAGGACCATTTCCCTCCATCCCCCTACCACCCATGTAATTTTCCAAAATCTTAAATATTGAAATCAAGCTCACGTGCACCACTTGCACTGGCAGCTCATTCCACACTTTCATAACTCTCTGAGTGAGGAAATTTTCTCTTAAACTTCTCACCTTAACCTTTGGTTATTGTCCCACCCAATCTCAGTGGAAAAAGCCTGCTTGCATTTACCCTATCTATACCCCTCATAATTTTATGTAACTCTATCAAATCTCCTCTCAATCATCTGTGTCCTAAGGAATAAAGTCCTAACCTTTTCAATCTTCCCTTATAACTCAGGTCCTCCAGACCCAGCAACATCCTTGTAGACTTTCTCTGCACTCTTTCAACCTTGCTTACATCTTTCCTGTAGGTAGGTGACCAAAACTGCACACAATACCCAAAATTAGGCCTTACCGATGTCTTATACAACTTCAACATAACATCCCATCTCCTGTATTCAGTATTATGATTTATGAGGGCCAATGTGACTAAAGCTTTCTTTATGAGTCTATCTCCCTGTGACACCACTTTCAATAAATTTTAGACATGTGTTCCCATATCCCTTTGTTCTACCACACTCCTCAGTGCCCTGTATACTGTATACTGTACACTGTATAAGACCTACCCTAGTTGGTCCTACCAAAGTGCAAAACTTCACACTGTCTGCATTAAATTCCATCAGCCATTTTTCAGCCCATTTTTCCAGCTGATGCAGATCCCTCTGCAAGCCATGGTAGCCTTCCTCACTGTTCACTATACTTCCAATCTTGGTGTCCTCCTCAAATCTGTTGATCCAGTTAACTACGTTATCATCCAGATCATTGATATAGATGAAAAACTGACCCAGCACCAATCCCTGCGGCACATCACTAGTCACAGCCCTCCAGTCGGAAAGGCAATCATCTACTACCACTCTCTGGCTTCTCCCACAAAACCAATGTCTAATCCAATTTCCTGTCTCATCCTGAATGCTGAGCAACTGAACCTTCTTGACCACCCTCCCATGTCGGACATTGTCAAATGCCTGTCACAACCAAGGATTCGGCAGCACAGTAGATATGGCAATTGCGCTCGTGAATATGCATGTGTCAGCTAATTATTATTTCATTGTGATAGTATTTAACGCCATTCATTCCGTCGTAGTATTTGTCGAGACTTGGACACAAGACACATTTCGCTGCCTGCATTCCACCTTGCCTGAGAAATTGGACTGTCAAGCCAACTGACTCTGAAGACTAGCGGTATTTGTTCTATTTTTAGTTGCTCTTTTCAACCGCAGTGTAGGCTTCTTCTTCCGTTTAAGAGTTTTAGTTAGCGGCCCTCTTTGGCCCAGTGTTTATTGTTTTCCTTTACCTTTAACATTGTTTGCATTAAAGTCTGTGACCTGCTTCAGTGTCTCTCACTCCGCACTTGGGCCAAATCCAAACTGGGTGACAATACCTTACTAAAATCCATGTAGGCAACATCCACTGCCTTGTATCTTCTTGGAAAAACTCTATGATTGGTTAGACATGACCTACCATGCACAAAGTCATGCTGGCCATCCCTAATTAGTCCGTATCTAGCCAAATATATATCTGGTCCCTCAGAATAACGTCCAAGAATTTTCCCACAACTGATGTCACTCACCAGCCTATAATTTCTTGGTTTATGTTCAGAGCCTTTATTAAGCAGTGGAACAAAATTGGCTATCCTCCAATGTCCCTGTTAGGGCCCTGGTAATTTCTGCACTTTCCTCCCATAGGGCCAAGGGAACACCTTGTCAGGTCCTCAGGATTTATCGATCCTGATTTGCCTGAGGGTAGCAAACACCTCCTCCTCTGTAATCTGTACAGGGTTCATGAAGTTGATGCCACTTTGCCTCACTTCTATAGACTCTGTATCTGTCTCCTGAGTAAATACAGTTGCAAAGAATACATTTAAGGTCTCCCCCATCTCTTTTGGTGCCACACATGGATACCATTCTTCGTCTTCCAGAGGACCAATTTTGTCCCTTGCAATCCTTTTGCTCCATAGAATCCTTTAGGATTCCCCTTCACCTTGTCTGCTAGAGCAACTTCATGCCTTCTTTTCGCCTTCCTAATTTATTTTTAAGTGTTCTTTTACAATCTGTATACTCCTTAAGCACCTCGACACAATGACAATAAAGTTGAATCTAATCTAATCTAATCTAATTTGTTCCTGCTTGCCTATGCACCCCCTTTTTCCCTCTTAACCAGGGCCTCAGTATCTCTTGAGAACCAAAGCTTCCTACACATGTTATCGTTACCTTTTATTCTGACAGGCACATACAAGCTTTGTACTCTCAACATGTCACTTTTGAATTCTGACAGGCACATACAAGCTTTGTACTCTCAACATGTCACTTTTGAATTCTGACAGGCACATACAAGCTTTGTACTCTCAACATATCACTTTTGAATTCTGACAGGCACATACAAGCTTTGTACTCTCAACATATCACTTTTGAAGGCCTCCCACTTCCCAAGTACACCTTTGTCAGAAAACAGCCTGTTCCAAACCATACTTGCCAGATCATTTCTGATACCATCAAAATTAGCCTCTCTCCAGTTTAGAATCTCAATGCTAAACCAGACCTATCTTTTCCCATATTAACTTTGAAACTAATGGCATTGTGGTCACCGGATGCAAAGTGTTCCCCTCCACAAACTTCTGTCACCTGCCCTGTCTCATTCCCTAATAGCAGATCCAGTATTGCACACTCTCTTGTTGGGACTTCTAGGAACTGATTAAGGAAACTTTCCTGAACAGATTTGATAGACTCTATCCCATCTAGTCCTTTTGCAGAATGGGATTCCCAGTCATTATGTGAAAAGTTAAAACATCTGCTATAACAACCTTATGTTTCTTACAACAGTCTGTGACCCCTTTACAAATTTGCTCCTCTAAATCCTTAGGACTGTTGGGTGGTCTGTAATATAGCCCCATTAACCTTTCTTATTTCTCAGTTCCACCATAACGCCTCACTAGTCCAGTTCTCCATTCACTGTCTTTTTCTACTCAGACAGTGAACTGAGTGAAATTCCCTCCTCTCAAACTTCTGAAAGGCAGTGAACAAGCTGCAGTTGCGTTTTCGGTACTTCTTTTTGGGTCGCCTTGTTGAAGACCGTGTCTACAGTTCCATGTCCTTTATAGAAATGGAAAGTGGAACTTCCTCAAATTGAGGTCAGTCCAATTAGCAAGTATGTAGCAATGATTTACCAACAATCAGGAGTAAATAGATTGCTCTGTAATTATCGCAGACTCGAAAATTTCCACTATGCTTGTACAAGTATGTAATTGAGCAATTCTTGAAGTCCCGGGGTGCTTTCCCTTATTCCCCAGCACTTGAAGTAGCTCTGCCAGTTTCTCAATCAACAGGGGAGCCCTAACCCTAACCCTTTTATGAAGATTCTGCTGGTGTGCCATGTGATACTGGAGCTTTGCTACATTATAATTATGTCAGTGACTTTTGAACTTCCACCACATCTAGGGGAAATGTGGCAAAGAGTCTGCTGGATATTTTGGAATGTGGTCTATTGCTTCATCAGTAATTGTGGATGGTTTATTTAGGACAGAGTAGAACTGCTAAGGTAATCTATTTTATCACGAGTCCATGAATTCATGAACATGACCTCATGATTCTTTCTTTATGTACAACTTAGTTATTTTTGTAACCTATGCCTTTGCTCTGTACGGCTGTTACACAAGAACACATTTCATGCCTTCTAATTCAGTGGTAATAAACCTGATTCTGATTCTGAAGATTTGTTTCTTTTTGATAATCAGCATCAATCCATCTGTGATCAGTAGAGGAGAGTGATATACAGATTTTAGAGCAGCGTTGACATGTGTGGTGTCCTCACTGGCCACAAAATCAAAGCTGACTTACATATTCAGTTTCTCCGGCATTTTGATTGGAGGGGCACAAGCTGAAACATCAACTGTACAATTTCCTCCATGGATGTTGCTTGACCCACTGAGTTCCTCCAGCATTTTGTGCATGCAGATACCCAGCATCTACAGTCTCCCTTGTGCCCTACCACTCAGAGACTGTCCTTGATTTCCTCTACAATCTTTTACTGCAACTAAAGGCACCTACCTGGAATTGGCGTGAGCCTGTATCGCAGCTCTCCAGGCTTGCGCTGGGACAGTCTTTTACCACTTGTTTAAGTGCTTTTCTCCGACAGGTATCTGCATGTTCTTATCCGCTGAGTGCTTCAGCAGCAGTTATAACTCCAGCCTTACTCAGATCTTTATCAAGGAGCAAGGATCAACTTTGTTCACCATATACATTTACATGTGTTAGGAATTTGCTGTGGTGTTGGTCAGGGTGCGACAAGCAACAAAAAAAAAACAACAAAATTCAACAATTGTAAAGAATTTTAAAAATATATAAAAATAAAATGGTTAAGTACAGGTATGGAATAAAATTTGCTGAAATACATAAAACCACCCAGCATGTATTTCCAATGTAAGTAGCATTATAAAAAGTTGTTTCGTGTTTACAGTCAGAACAGTAATGGGAATAATAGATAGATGGGGATGGGGATTAACTGCTGGAGGAAGAAACTTTTAAGATTGGGCGAGGTTATTTATTTATTATTTATTTAGACATCCAGTGAGGAACAGTGTAAACGTAACTTTGCTGGATCAAATAACGACAGTACAAAAAGGTCGTAACTTATCTTTTCCCCCGTTTATTTCTTCGAGCTCAGCCAGCGAGTGAACTTGGACCTGACATCAGGGAGAGACCCTGTCTCATCTCCCTGGCGGTTCTACAAGTTCACTGCCTGATGTCAGAATTGTCAGAAGTTATAAGGCCACCGATACAAAAGAACAATCAGTTTGATAACCATTCCGGTCAAGTCAATGGACTGTTGATACAGAGAACAATCAGTTTGATAACTATTCCGGTCAAGTCAATGGACTATTGATACAAAAGTACAATCAATTTGTTAGACACTCCAGCCACCTTAATTAAAGAAAGGAATGTCCTACCTTGTTTGCTGGAGCCACAACTTAATGACAAAGATAAGAACATCCGTCAAATTTATGCTTTAATTAAGAAAGGAATGTTCTGCCTAATTTCCATCAGGTTCTGCTTTTTGTCAAAATCAAAAGGTGTGAAAAGCCCAGAGACATCTATGTGGATCTGGACGAACTTTAATCACCTTGCTCCAAAGAAGGCAGCTGTGAGACATTATTCAAACACACTGTAGTCACAAACATAGTCAGTACTTAATTCATTGCTTACAGTGATCTGAGAATCCCCCATTCCCTTAAACTTTATCAACAGGCCCTTCCAGCTCAGCGAGTCTGTTCTAATAGTATTTTCTAGAAGAGAGTTTTTGGAAAAGGCATTTTGCAGAGTGGGTAGATTTTTCCTACCTGCTTCTTTGCCCTGTAGTGATGGTAGACTGCAGCCAATCACCGTTTCTGCTGAGCTGACAGTTCACTGTAGTTTTTGTACGTTTGTAAATTGTGAGAGGGTGCTGTGCCAAACCAGACAGTCATGGCTGATGTGAGGATGCCCGCTATGATGGCAGTGTAGGATTGCACCAGGATGTTCTGGGCAAGATGGAATTTTACCAATCCTTAGCCAATCTTCTTTACTAATGGTTCTCCCACATGAGGTGATGTGAAATAATTGCACCGAAGAACCTGAATGTAGAAATGGTGCTAACTGTAGAGTTGTTGACGATGGGTGGATGTAGAGGAGACACATTTAGACCAGAAGACTGTAAGACATAGGAACAGAATTAGGTCGTGCAGCCCATTGAGTCTGCTCCACTATTTCATCATGGCTGATCCACTTTCCCTCTCAGCCCCAATCTCCTGCCTTCCCCCGCATTTCCCTTCATGCCCTGACCAATCAAGAATCTATCAGCCTTTGTCTTAAATATACATAAAACTTGGCCTCCACAGCCTCCTATGGCAACAAATTCCACAGGTTCATCACCCTCTGGCGAAAGAAATTCCTCCTCATCTCCATTCTAAAAGGACACCCCTCTATTCTGAGGCTGTGCTCTCTGGTCCTAGACTCCCCCAGTATAGGAAACATTCTCTCCACGTCTACTCTGTCTAGGCCTTTAAACATTTGTTAAGCTTCAAAGAGTTCCTCCCTCATTCTTTTGAATTCCAGTGAGTACAGGCCCAGAGCCATCAAATGCTCCTTATATGATAATCCTTTCATTCCCAGGATCATTCTTATGAACCTCCTCTGAATTCGCTCCAATGTCAGCACATCCCTTCTTAAATAAGGGGCCCAGAACTGTTCACAATATTCCAAGTGTGGCCTCAACAGTGCCTTATAAAGCCTCAGCATTACATCCTTACTTTCATACTCTAGTCCTCTTGAAATGTATGCTAGTATTGAATTTGGCTTCCTCACCGCCAACTCAACCTGCAAGTTAACCTTTAGGGAATCCTGCATGAGGACTCCCAAGTCCCTTTGCAGCTCCGATTTTTGAATTTTTTAGAAAATAGTTGATGCTTTTGTTCTTCTACCAAAGACCATACACTTCCCCACACTCTATTCGATCTGGCACTCTTTGCCCATTCTCCTAATCTGTCTAAGTCCTTCAGCAGCCTCCCTGCTTTCTCAACATTACCTACACCTATCTTGGTATTGTCTGCAAACTTGGCCACAAAATCATCAATTCTGTCATCCAAGTCATTGACCTAGAACATAAAAAGAAGCTGTCCCAATACTGACACCGGCAGAACACCAGTAGTCACCAGCAGCCAACCAGAAAAGGTCCCCTTTATTCCCATTCTTTGCCTCCTGCCAATCAGCCAATCTTCCATCCATTCTAGTATCTTTCCTGTAACACGATGGGCTCTTTTCTTATTAAGCAGCTTCATGTGTGGCACCTTGTCAAAGGCCTTCTGAAAATTTAAATACACAAGATCCACCAATTCTCCTTTGTCTATCCTGCTTACTATTTCTACAAAGAATTCTGATGTTTGTCAGGCAAGATTTTCCCTTAAGGAAACCATTCTGAGTTTGGCCTATTTTATCATGTGCCTCCAAGTACCCTGAGATCTAATCCTTAACAAGTGACTCCAACATCTTCCCAACCACTGAGGTCAGACTAACTCAAAGGTTCAAAGGTAAAGTTTAAAGTCAGAGAAATGTATACAATATACATCCTGGCGTCTGTTCAGCTCCATCCCACTCCAACCATCCAAGACTGAGGTCAGCACCATCCAACACCCACACCATCAACACTGGGTTCTGTTCATCCCAGACCAACACCCCCACTGAACACTGGGTTCTGAGGTAATCAATGTCCCAGATCCATTCCCCAACACAGGCATCTGTCGTCAACACCATCCCAGACCCAGATCCATACCAGTGGACTCTGAACACCGAGTCTGACTGACACCCCAACACAAAACTGTGTTCTGTGGTCAGCACCAGCTAGATCCACATCGAATACAGCTGCCCGTGGTCAGCCCCATCCCAGAACCAAATCCCTAACACTGGGTTCTGAGGTTAGCCCCAACCCAGACTGACACTCCACCCAATACAGTTGTCTGTAGGGAGCAGCATTCCAGTGCCACACACCCAGTGCTGGGATCTCACACGAGACTGGGATCAGAAATGTCCCAGACCCACATGCCAGCACACGAGTCTGAGATTAGCACCATCTCTGACAGAAGCCCCTAACACAGGGGTCTGGTATCAGCAATATCCAGACCACCCCACTGACACTCTGACGCTAGGGATTAGTCATTGTGGATGTTGTCGGTATCCTCTGCAATACCTTTTGTATTAATTTGTGATACTGGGCATCACTGGTAAGACCAGCATTTTATAACCCATCCAGAAGGTTGCTGGAAACACACTGCACTGAGCATGGAGGTCCCAGTGCAGAATAGCGCTCAACCCAGGTTCAATGCTGACCTCCACTGCTGTCTGTGTGGGGTTTGCACTTTCTTCCTATAACTGTGTGGGTTGCCTGTGGGGGCACTGTTTCCTCCCTCATTCCATAGATGTGTGGATTGGTAAACTAGTTGTCCACTATTGATTGCACCAAGTGCATGAGTGAGTGGTAGAATCTTGGTTGGTTGGAGAGAATATAGAGAAATAAAAGACGGGATTAATGTAGGATCATGTGCAAATGGCTGGCTGATGCTGATGTAAAGGATCAGTCAAGGGGCTTTACACTTCATGGCTGTGACTTACAGTATACCTACCAATAGAAGACTGATGATATATTTTCAAGTTAGGATATTGTGTGACATACTGGAGACAGGAACTTGCCAGTAGTGGTGATCTCCTGCTGCTGTTGCTCTTGTCCTTGTTGGAGGTGAAGCGTGTGAGTTCAGGAGGTGCTATCAGAGGAAGGTACAGCACATTCAAAGGTTCAAAGGTCATATTTAATGTCAGAGAAATGTATACAATATACATCCTGAAATGCTTTTTCTTCGCAAACATCCACAAAAACAGAGAAATGCCCCAAAGAATGAACGACAGTTAAACGTGAGAACCCTAAAGTGCCCCCCGAGCTTCCCCTCTCCCCAGTAAGCAGCAGCAAGCAACAATCCCCACCCACCAGCAAAAAAAAATGCATCAGTACCATCACCGAGCCCAAGCGTGTGCTAAGCAATAGCAACAACACAGGCCAAAGTTACCCCAAAGGCCTTGCATTTCATCTAAAATTTGACACTAGCAAGGGTAAGGGAGGTGTCCCCCATTTTCACAGCGAGCAGGAGACATAACAACAACCCGCTGGATTACAATGTTAAAAGTCCGTTTTGTCGCTTTTTTTGAGCCGTGTCCAAAGATCTCAAAGACCTTGGGTCTCTCGGCTCACAGCGAAAGATTTTCCGGCCTCCCCAACAACACGCAAGTCTCCTGCTGTGACACTGACCCTCGATCCCCCCGTCTCCAGAGCCCCGAGATCTTAGGCTTCCGAACATGATCGTGATTCTCAGGCCAAACCTTTGGCATGTTGAATAATGGCCAGTCGTGAAACCCCAAGAACAGGTCCCATTCCCGCAAAGAACTGAAGCCTCCAGGTCAGGGTCTTCAAAAGAACCCTAAAAGGGAAAAATAAAGATATTAAAGGTAGAAATAGAGCTGTTCCCAAAGATGCAAGCAAAGGAGTTGCCATTAGGTGAGCACATTTTGTACACACTGTTACCACGAGATACTCGAAACACATAAAGCAATGTTTGTTTGGGATGTTTGATGCTGGACAATGTGTTGCTTTGGTCTCAGATGGTTTCTAAATGGACATTGAACCCGCGAACACTACCCCACTTTTAAAGTATATATTATTTCTGTTTTTTGCATGATTTTTAATCTATTCAATATACGTATACTGTAATTGATTCACTTATTTATTATTACTATTTTATTATTTATTTTTTCTTCTTCTTCTAGCTTATGTATTGCATTGAACTGCTGCTGCTAAGTTAACTAATTTCATGACACATGCCAGTGATAATAAGCCTAATTCTGATTTTGATTCTGGGATGGTTTCAAGTATTCTAGGAGCTGTTGGAGCTGCAGTCTTCCAAACAAATGGAGAGTATTCTATTACACTCAGATGGGGTAAGGATCTTGAAGCACCAGCAGGTGAATTGTCCAGCACATAATCAGAATCAGATTTATTATCCCTGATATATGATGTAAAATTTGTTCTGTGGCAACAGTACAGTGCAAAGACACAAAATGACATAAATTAAACATAAGGAATGATGTTCATGGGCTCATAGAACATTCAGAAACCTGATGGTGGAGGTTAATAAGCCGTTTCTAAATGTTGAGTGTGGGTCTTCAGGCTCCTGTATCTCCTCCCTGATGATAGTAATGAGACGAGAGCATATCCCGGATGGTGAGTGATCTTATTGACAGAGACCGCCTTCTTGAGGCACTACCGTTTGAAGATGTCCTTAAAGGTAGGAAGGGTTGCATCTATGGTGGAGCTGGCAAAGTCTATTCCCCCTTGCAGCCTCTTGCAACCCTATGCCTAGGAGCCTCCAGACCAGGCTGTAATAACCAGTCAGAAGGCTCTCCAGTGGACATCAATAGAAATTCAAAGATTTGTTAGGCCACCCAGCATCTGACATTTTCTGTAGCTGATCCAGTTCAGTTTCTGGTCAGTGCTGACTCAAGGATGTTAATGGTCAAGGACTTGGTGATGGGGTTTCTATTGAATAACACAGGTAAGTGTTTACCATGCTCTGAATCTTTTCAATGATTTTAAGTTCCCTGGCCCCCACTGCTTTATTTTCACCATGGATGTTCAGTCCCTACATACCTCCATTCCCCACCAGGAAGGTTTCAAAGCTCTCCACTTCTTTTTGGATTCCAGACCTAACCAGTTCCCCTCAACCACCACTCTGCTCCATCTATCGGAATTAGTCCTTACTCTTAATAATTTCTCCTTTGGCTCCTCCCACTTCCTCCAAACTAAAGGTGTAGCCATGGGAACCCGTACGGGTCCCAGTTATGCCTGCCTTTTTGTTGGCTTTGTGGAACAATCCATGTTCCAAGCCTATACTGGTATCTGCCCCCACTTTTCCTTCGCTACATCGACGACTGCATTGGCGCTGCTTCCTGCATGCATGCTGAGCTCATTGACTTCATCAACTTTGTCTCCAACTTTCACCCTGTCCTCAAGTTTACCTGGTCCATTTCCAACACCTCCCTCCCCTTTCTTGATCTTTCTGTCTCTATCTCTGGAGACAACTTATCTACTGATGTCTACTATAAGCCTACGGACTCTCACAGCAGACCTGGACTATCCCTCTTCTCACCCTGTCTCTTGCAAAAACGCCATCCCCTTCTCGCAATTCCTCCGCCTCTGCTGCATCTGCTCTCAGGATGAGGCTTTTCAGTCCAGGACAAAGGAGATGTCCTCCTTTTTTAAAGAAAGGGGCTTCCCTTCCTCCACTATCAACTCTGCTCTCAAATGCATTTCTCCCATTTCACGCACATCTGCTCTCACCCCATCCTCCCGTCACCCCACTAGGAATAGGGTTCCCCTTGTCCTCACCTACCACCCCACCAGCCTCCGGGTCCAACATATAATTCTCCGTAACTTCCGCCACCTCCAACGGGATCCCACCAGTAAGCACATCTTTCCCTCCCCTCCCCCCCGCTTTCCGCAGGGATCGCTCCCTACGTGACTCCCTTGTCCATATGTCCCCCCCCCCATCCTTTCCCACCGATCTCCCTCCCGGCACTTAGACTTGTAAACGGAACAAGTGCTACACATGCCCTTACACTTCCTCCCTTACCACCATTCAGGGCCCCAGACAGTCCTTCCAGGTGAGGCAACACTTCACCTGTGAGTCGGCTGGGGTGATATACTGCGTCCAGTGCTCCCGATATGGCCTTCTATACATTGGTGAGACCCAACGCAGACTGAGAGATCATTTTGCTGAACACCTACGCTCTGTCCGCCAGAGAAAGCAGGATCTCCCAGTGGCCACACATTTTAATTCCACATCCCATTCCCATTCTGATATGTCTATCCACGGCCTCCTCTACTGTAAAGATGAAGCCACACTCAGGTTGGAGGAACAACACCTTATATTCTGTCTGCCTCCAACCTGATGGCATGAACATTGACTTCTTTAACTTCCGTTAATGCCCCTCTTCCCCCTCGTACCCCATCCGTTATTTATTTTTTTATTATATATATTATTTTTCTCTCTCTCCTTTTTCTCCCTCTGTCCCTCTCACTACACTCCTTGCCCATCCTCTGAGCTTCCCCCATCTCCCTTTCTTTCTCTCTCAGCCTCCTGTCCCATGATCCTCTCATATCGCTTTTGCCAATCAACTTTCCAGCTCTTAGTTCCATCCCTTCCCCCTCCTGTCTTCTCCTATCATTTTGGATCCCCCCCCCCCACTATCTCTTCTTTCAAAGGGTCTCGGCCCAAAACGTCGACTGTACCTCTACTTATAGATGCTGCCTGGCCTGCTGCGTTCCACCAGCATTTTGTGTGTGTCGCTTGTTTATTCTGTTGTTGGAGGTGGTCATTGGCTGGCACTTTTTGTGGCGCAAGTGTACTTGCCACTTATTTGCCAATCAGCAAATATTTCCACTCTCTACCTTATGATGGAAGGATGGTCATTGTTATGTCAACCGAAGATGTTTGGCCCAGGACACCGTCCTAAGGAACGTCTATAGTAATGTTCTGGATTTGGAAGATCAACCTCAACCTCAAATAACATGATGTATCCATTTATTTCAGGTTCGTGATACCACACTCCATTAGCTACCTTGATGTTAAGGGCACCTCATGACTGATACTCAGCTTGCTGGTCCATTTTGAAACAAGTTTACAATGAATTCTGAAGCCGTTCTGGGATTCTTCCCGCAGATTGGAAGGAAACAAATGTATTCGTGAAAAGAGAGAGAAATTAGAAAATGACCAACATGTTTAATGCCAGTGTCATCAAGTCATAGAGTTGTACAGTATGGAAAAGGGCCCTTTGGGCCGAGTGGTCATGCTGACTGAGATGTACGTTCAAGGTAAACCAATTTCCCAGTACTTGGTCCATATCCTCTAAACTCTTAAATATATCTAATGTGCTTGCCTCAACCACTTATATTTACCATTTACTATGTACAAGTGACCCTTCGTGTTCTTGTTGAACCTTTCATCTCTAATGTGAAAACTATACTTGGGCTACAGACAAAGATTCACAATCTATACCAGTGATTAGGCTGAGGGCACCAAATGTCATACTTCCAGCTTTACTGATACTGATCTTGGTGGGATTGTGAATAGGGGGAGATATAACAAACCATCAAGGAGATCCGGACAAGATGAATGAGTGGACTATAATGTAGGAGATGGAATACAATATGGAAAATATGATGGTGTGCACTTTGATGAAGAAAAGCAAATTGCTGGGAAAATATTGAGGGAGTGGGTCATGTAGAAATTTGCAGGAATCTCATTGTGCTCATACTTGAGTCAGTGAAGATCAATATGTGGGTGTAAAGCAAGCAACAAGAAAGGCAAATGGCATATTAGCCTTTGTCGCAAGATGATTCAAATACACAAGTAAGGAACTACAATTATCTCACGCCTTCGACAGACCATATCTGAAGCTTATTTACTTACTTATTTCAGCCCATCACCCTGACTGGGGCATAGACCACCTACAGGAGGAATGGAGACAGGTTAACCCCTATTGACATCAATGGATCTGGGGTTGAGGGTTAACAGCTGTTGACAGCTTTAAGTTCCTCGGCATCCACATCACCGAGGAGCTCACGTGGTCTGTATGCACCAGCTGTGTGGTGAAAAAGGCACAATAGCGCCTCTTTCACCTCAGACTGTTGAGGAATTTTGGAACGGGCCCCCAAGTTCTAAGAACTTTCAACAGGTGCACAATTGAGAGCATCCTGACTGCCTGCATCACTGCCTAGTATGGGAACTGTACCTCCCTTAATCGTAGGATTCTGCAGAGAGTGGTACGACAGCCCAGCGCATCTGTAGTTGTGAACCTCCCATGATTCAAGACATTTACGAATTCAGGTGTGAAAAAAGGGCCTGAAGAATCACTGGGGACCCGAGTCACCCCAATTAGAACATAGAAGATTGCAGAGAGACATTGATAGGATGCAGAAGTGGGCTGAGAAGTGGCAGATGGAGTTCAACCCGGAGAAGTGTGAGGTGGTACACTTTGGAAGGACAAACTCCAAGGCAGAGTACAAAGTAAATGGCAGGATACTTGGTAGTGTGGAGGAGCAGAGGGATCTGGGGGTACATGTCCACAGATCCCTGAAAATTGCCTCATAGGTGGATAGGGTAGTTAAGAAAGCTTATGGGGTGTTAGCTTTCATAAGTCGAGGAATACAGTTTAAGAGTCGCGATGTAATGATGCAGCTCTATAAAACTCTGGTTAGGCCACACTTGGAGTACTGTGTCCAGTTCTAGTCGCCTCACTATAGGAAGGACATGGAAGCATTGGAAAGGGTACAGAGGAGATTTACCAGAATGCTGCCTGGTTTACAGAGTATGCATTATGATCAGAGGTTAAGGGAGCTAGGACTTTACTCTTTGGAGAGAAGGAGGATGAGAGGAGACATGATAGAGGTGTACAAGATAATAAGAGGAATAGATAGAGTGGATAGCCAGCGCCTCTTCCCCAGGGCACCACTGCTCAATACAAGAGGACATGGCTTTAAGGTAAGGGATGGGAAGTTCAAGAGGGATATTAGAGGAAGGTTTTTTACTCAGAGAGTGGTTGGTGTGTGGAATGCACTGCCTGAGTCAATGGTGGAGGCAGATACACTAGTGAAGTTTAAGAGACTACTAGACAGGTATATGGAGGAATTTAAGGTGGGGGCTTATATGGGAGGCAGGGTTTGATGGTCAGTACAACATTGTGGGCTGAAGGGCCTGTACTGTGCTGTACTATTCTATGTTCTATGCTCTATTTATTACAAATTATTATACATTACTATGATTGCACATTGCACACTTGGACAGAGACGTAACATAAAGAATTTTACATCTCATGTATGTGAAGGATGCAAGAAATAAAGTCAATTCAATTCATTTCTATCTCCCTCTTATATACTGATTCTTTTCCACCTTTGATTCAGCCAATAACAGTGGTGTCATCAGCAAACTTAAATACAATATTGGAGCTGTACTTGGCCAATCACAGGTATAAAGTGAGCGAAGCAGAGGAATAAGCACACAACCTTTGTGGTGCACCTGTGCTGATGGTGATTGTGGGGAGGAGATATTGTTGCTAGTCTGTACTGACTGTAGCTGCAAGTGAAAAAACTCAAGGATCCAGTTGCATAAGGAGGTATCATGGCCGAGGTCTTGAAGGTAAGTGATTAATTTTGAGGGGATGATAGCATTGAAAGCTGAGCTGTAATCAACAAAGAGCACCCTGATGTATACACCTTCATTGTCCAGAGGTTCCATAGCTGAGTGATCATCTCATATCCAGAATGAAGCAGGGAGAGATTCAGATTATCTGCAAGTATCACCATCTATACACTCTCCAAAGGTATGGCCAGGGACACCATCTTGGCCAGATGCTTCCCACAGCTTCACTCTCCAGAAGACTGATCTGCAATGGTGACGGTGGGTTTGGGTGCTTTAGAGTCTATTGGGGCAGGTGTTGGCATTTCACTCACCATTTTTTGGATGTTAATAGAGAAGGGGGACAGTGCAAGAAGATGGTGGTGAGGTGGAAGCTCAGCTTTGATCTGATGAATAGTGGACAAATTTGATACCAGGAAAACCCACTTTGTATTATTTTTATGTTGCTCTCCTCTGTAATGCTCAAGTAGTTCTAAATATTATCTAAGGCATTGAAAGATGTTACTAAGCAGAGTCTCCCAAGGGTTGTACACCACCCAAATGTTCCAGTCCAGTTAACTCTTGGACTTGCCCATTTTTACTTTCATGTTTCTAAACTTGGAGTACGTATGACTTTAACTTCCTAAATTCACAGCTGGTGTCACTGAGTGATAAGGGCAAGGTCATTGAAGCGTGGACTTCTGGCCCAGCTCACCAGGTATCATGAGGACAGAAAACTCCCAGATGAGTTTCCATCATACAGTAGTGCAGCCACTCCAACCTCAATACACAGAACAATGTCATTGTCTCTCACCAGTGAAGAGAACTGTTTGAAGTCGCTGCCCGTCTGGACCTAGAATCTGATCATGACCCCAAAACCCTTTGAAAATGACCATGGGATATCAGGCCTGGTTTGTTCTCATTCAATAGTTCAATAGAAACATTTAGTATCAGAGAAATGTATGCAAAATACATCCTGAAATGCTTGTTCTTCACAGCCATATACAAAAACAGAAGAGTGCCCCAAAGAATAAGCGACAGTTAAATAGTTAGAACCCCAAACCCCCCTCCACCCACCAAACAAGCAGTAGTAAAGCCCCCAAGAAACACAGAAACATAGAAAATAGGTGCAGGAGTAGGCCATTCGGCCCTTCGAGCCTGCACCGCCATTCTGTATGATCATAGCTGATCATCCAACTCAGAACCCTGTACCAGCCTTCCCCCCATACCCCCTGATCCCTTCAGCCACAAGGGCCATATCTAACTCCCTCTTAAATATAGCCAATGAACTGGCCTCAACTGTTTCCTGTGGTAGAGAATTCCACAGATTCACCACTCTCTGTGTGAAGAAGTTTTTCGTAATCTCGGTCCTAAAAGGCTTCCCCTTTATCCTCAAATTGTGACCCCTCGTTCTGGATTTCCCCAACATCAGGATCCTGCATCTAGCCTGTCCAATCCCTTTAGGATTTTATATGTTTCAATAAGATCCCCCCTCAATCTTCTAAATTCCAACTTGTATAAGCCTAGTCGATCCAGTCTTTCATCATATGAAAGTCCTGCCATCCCAGGAATCAATCTGGTGAACCTTCTTTGTACTCCCTCTATAGCAAGGATGTCTTTCCTCAGATTAGGGGACCAAATCTGCACACAATACTCCAGGTGTGGTCTCACCAAGGCCTTGTACAACTGCAGTAGTACCTCCCTGCTCCTGTACTCAAATCCTCTTGCTATGAATGCCAGCATACCATTCGCCTTTTTCACTGCCTACTGTACCTGCATGCCCACTTTCAATGACTGGTGTATGATGACACCCAGATCTTGTTGCACCTCCCCTTTTCCTAATCATCCACCATTCAGATAATAATCTGTTTTCCTGTTTTTGCCACCAAAGTGGATAACTTCACATTTATCCACATTAAAATGCATCTGCCATGAATTTGCCCACTCACCTAACCTATCCAAGTCACCCTGCATCCTCTTAGCGTCCTCCTCACAGCTAACACTGCCGCCCAGCTTCGTGTCATCTGCAAACTTGGAGATGCTGCATTTAATTCCCTCATCCAAGTCATTAATATATATTGTAAACAACTGGGGGCCCAGCACTGAGCCTTGTGGTACCCCACTAGTCACTGCCTGCCATTCTGAAAAGGTCCCATTTATTCCCACTCTTATCTTCCTGTCTGCCAACCAATTCTCCACCCACACCAATACCTTACCCCCAATACTGTGTGCTTTAAGTTTGCACACTAATTTTCTGTGTGGGACCTTGTCAAAAGCCTTTTGAAAATCCAAATATACCACATCCACTGGTTCTCCCCTATCCACTCTATTAGTTACATCCTCAAAAAATTCTATGAGATTTGTCAGACATGATTTTCCTTTCACAAATCCAAGCTGACTTTGTCCGATGATTTCACCGCTTTCCAAATGTGCTGTTATCACACCTTTGATAACTGACTCTAGCATTTTCCCCACCACCGATGTCAGGCTAACCAGTCTATAATTCCCCGGTTTCTCTCTCCCTCCTTTTTTAAAAAGTGGGGTTACATTAGCCACCCTCCAATCCTCAGGAACTAGTCCAGAATCTAAAGAGTTTTGAAAAATTATCACTAATGCATCCACTATTTCCTGGGCTACTTCCTTAAGCACTCTGGGATGCAGACCATCTGGCCCTGGGGATTTATCTGCCTTTAATCCCTTCAATTTACCTAACACCACTAACATGTATTTCCCTCAGTTCCTCTATTTCACTGGACCCTCTGTCCCCTACTATTTCCAGAAGATTATTTATGTCCTCCTTAGTGAAGACAGAACCAAAGTAGTTATTCAATTGGTCTGCCATGTCCTTGCTCCCCATAATCAATTCAGCTGTTTCTGTCTGTAGGGGACCTACATTTGTCTTAACCAATCTTCTTCTTTTCACATATCTATAAAAGCTTTTACAGTCAGTTTTTATGTTCCCTGCCAGTTTTCTCTCATAATCTTTTCTCCCCTTTCTAATTAAGCCCTTTGTCCTCCTCTGCTGGACTCTGAATTTCTCCCAGTCCTCAGGTGAGCCACTTTTTCTGGCTAATTTGTATGCTTCTTCTTTGGAATTGATACTATCCCTGATTTCCCTTGTCAGCCACAGGTGCACTACCTTCCTTGATTTATTCTTTTGCCAAACTGGGATGAACAATTGTTGTAGTTCATCCATGCGATCTTTAAATGTTTGCCATTGCATATCCACCGTCAACCCTTTAAGTGTCATTTGCCATGAACTGCATAAAGACCATGAACTGCAGTACAACAAAAACTAGTCATTCACCTGGCAATTGGACAAACCACTGGCTCTCTCTCTCTCTCCTTAATAAATGGAAAAAGAGACCTCCCCTTAGACAGCGAGAGGGAAGACATAACAAAACAGCTCACTGATTTGTGATGATAAAACCTGTCGCATTGCTTTTTTACCTCAGGTTCTCTGACAAGAGTATTGGCAACTAACTCTCCACCATCAGAAGGAGTTGGGGGGGAGGAGAGGGGGGTGGGGGAATGAGGAGGGGGGGTGAGGTGAGGTGGGGAGGAGTGGAGGAGAGGGAAGGGGAGAGGGAGAGGGGAGAGGAGGAGAGGGGGAGGGGAGAGGGAGAGGGGAGAGGAGGAGAAGGGGAGGGGAGAGGGAGATGGGGAGGGGGTAGACAGGGGAGAGGGGGAGAGGAGGGAGAGAGGGGGCGCAGAGGGCGGTGTGAGAGAGTGTGCGAGAGAGAGATTAGATTAGATTATGAGAACACTCAATCCCCTTTTATTGTCATTTAGAAATGCATACATGCATTAAGAAATGATACAATGTTTCATTTCAGAGTGTGCACGAGAGAAAGAGAGTGGGTGTGATGGGGAGAGAGAGAGACTGGGTGCGAGACAGAGAGTGGGTGCGAGACAGAGAGTGGGTGCGAGACAGAGTGGGTGCGAGACAGAGAGTGAGTGACGCTGTGATCTCGGTCTCTGAGGCCAATGTAGAAGCATTGAAACCTTAGAAAGCAGACGGTGTACCTGGCTGAGTACTGAAGACTTGTGCTAATTAACTGGCAATAGTGTTTACAAACATCTTCAACCTCTCACTTCAGCAGTATGAGCTACCCACCTACTTCAAGCAGACTTCAATCACACTGGTACCCAAGAGCAGGGTAACCTGATTCGATGACTATCATCCAGTCATACTTACATCCACTGTGATGAAGCGCTTTGGGAGGTTGATCATGAAGCATAACAATTCCTGCCTGAGGAGTGACTTGGATCCGCTCCATTTTGGATCCATCACAACAGGTGCCATTTCATTGGCTCTTCAGTCAGCTCTGGAACATCGAGACTATGAGGTTGCATACATCAGGAATCTCTTCATTGACTACAGCTCAGCATTCAACACTGTCATCCCCTGGAAGCTCACCTCTAAGCTCCAAGAACCGGACCTCAATACCTCTATGTACAAGTGGATCCTTGATTTCAACACTGGCAGAGCCCAGTTAATGCAGATTGGCAACAACATCTCCCCTGCAAAAGGCTCAAAAGCCTTAGACCCCACACCATCAGATGTAGGAACTGTTATTACTCTACAACCATCAGGCTCCCAACTTCACTCATCACAACTCTGAACTGATTCTACAACCTATAGACTCACTTCCAGTATTTTTTTTGCACATTGTTTATGTTTGATTAGTTTCTTATAAATTCTATTGTATTCTTTACTTGTACTGTAAATACCTTCAAGAAAATGAATCTCAAGGTAGTATATGTTAACGTATATGTGCTTTGATAATCAATCTATTTTGAACTTTGAACCTTGTGTGAAATCAGATTCAAAGCATTTGCCATTTCCTCGTTCTCCAGTATAATTCCCTTTTTCTGACATAAGGAAACCTATACAGTATTTGTCTTTGGTAATCTGAAGGACTCAGAGGTTGGGACAAATGGGAGCAAAGAGATTACTGTAGATAAGGAAGACAAGTATGAAAGATGGGAGATAGGGAGCCATGCCTTTATAAGCTTGACTCCTGGGATATAAGTAGATCTTTCATGAGGAATAAGTGAGTAGAATGTGGATGTATTCACTGTAGAAGAATACTGTAAGTGATAAGAAAACAAAAGGTTTCTTCCAAATTTGTTTACTTTATATGATATGGTCTCCTCTCTGTTGGAATAAACAAACATAGATTGAGTGGCAACTTTGCATTACTCCTCCATTTAGTCCATCAGGGTGACCCTGAACTCCCAATGTCTCTCAATTCACTTTTCCATCTCACTTGCACTCCATTCTCTCCAATGACAACCAATATAAGCTTAAAGAACAGCGTACATTTCCAATGTTCACTTTTAACTAATTAATCAATTTATTATTTTTTATTAGAGGTACAGAAGGTAGTAGGCCATCCCAGCCCAAAGAGCTCATTGATGTCCAATTACACCCATGCAACCAATTGACTTACTCACACATGTGTCTTTGGAATGTAGGAGAAACCAGAGCACCTGGAGGAAGACCATGTGGTAACGGGGAGAACAGTACAAACTCCACAGACAGCAGTGGAAATGAATTGAGTCACTGGCATTATGCTAACCACTACGCTACAACAACGACCCCTTTTCTTCTTGTCTGCTGGATCAGATTTTATCTATTTATACCTCCCTGAAACATATTGTGTTGTTCGACAGCCCTTGCCACATTCTCCTGAATGGAACTATCCCATTTGTATCATTTGATCTGTCCTGATCTCCTGATCACCATCTTATCACACACCTTTCCTTTAATTCACTTGCTCCTCCCCACTTCCTCCACAATTTAAAACTCGCTTTGCTGAGTTTTTTTTTAATGAAATGTTACCTCTGATTGTTTTTCCACGAATGATGCATGCTGTGCTGAGTTATTTCCAGCCTTTCTGCTTTTAAAATGTAAGATACCACTCCATTGTTGTACCTGAGCATATCACAACACTAGGATACATAAAAACGCCAACAAGGCCATCAGGAACATAATACAGCAACAAGCTGTCTGATGGAGGAACTCAGCAGGTTGAGTAACATTTGTGGGGGTGGGGGGGCTGAGAATTGGGTAATGTTTCTTGCTGAAACTCTGTATCTGCAACCCGAAATGTTGACATACAACATGATAAGAAGCAGTTACAGTACTGACTGTGCAGAACACTGCTGGTCACTGGTAGCCAACCAGTAAAGGTCCCCCTTATTCCCACTCCTTTCCTCCTGCCAGTCTATCCATGCTCGTAACTTTCTTGTAATACCATGGCCTCTTATCTTGTTTAACAGCCTCTTATGTGGCTCCTTGCCAAAGACCTCTGAAAACCTAAGTAAACAGCATCCACTGACTCTCCTTTGTCCTGACTGTTATTTCCTCAACGAATTCCAACATATTTATCAGGCAAGATTTCCCATTTAGAAAACCATGCTAACTTTGTCTTAATTTCTCATGTGCCTCCAAGTACACTAAAACCTTATCCTTAATAATAGACTCCAACATCTTCCCAACCACTGAAGTCAGACCAACTGCCCTATAATTTCCCACCTTTTCCCTTTATCACTTCTTAATGAGTAGAGTGACACTTGCAATTTTTCAGTCCTCCAAAACCATTCCAGGATCTAGTGATTCTTGAAAGATCATTACCAATGCCTCCGCAGTCTCTTCAGTCATCTCCTTCTGAACGCTGGGGTGTAATCCATATGTCCAGGTGACATGGGTGATGCCAACAGGCTCAATAAACTGATTAGAAAGGCTGGCTCTGTTATGGGAGTCAAACTGGACGCACTGAAGGCTGTGGTAGAACAAAGGACCCTACGGTAATTCCGGACAATGTTTCTCACCCTCTGCATGCCACCTTGGCTGAACAGAGGAGCACTTTAATAATATACTAAGACAACTGCACTGCTCCAAAGAGCACTATATGAGGCCATTCTTATCCTTGGCCATTCGGCTCTATAATGAGTCAACCTATAGCCGGGCCGGGGAAGTGATAACCACCTCCTCTCAGACTGTTTGAGGTAACATTTAAAAAATTTTTTCTTGCTTCTCTTTTAATATTTGTATATGTCCACGTGTAATGCCACTGTGAATCTGTCATTTCCTCTGGGATCAATAAGCTATCTACCTATCTTATCTAACTTCAGATCTTTCAGTTTCCCAAGCCCCTTCTACATAGTAATAGTAACTGCACTCGCATCTGTCCCCTGACACTCTTGAATGCCTGGCCTACTTCTAGTGTCTTCAACAGGGGAGACTGACACAAAATACTTACTAAATTTGTCTGCCTTGTTACTACATCTCCAGCATAATTTTCCAACAGTCTAATATCCACTCTTGCCTCTCTTTTTGCTCTTTATATATCTGAAATAAAACTTTTGGTATCCTCTTTGATATTATTGGCAAGCTTACCTTCATCTTTTCTCTCATTATTGCTTTTTCAGTTGCCTTCTTTTGTCTTTTCAAAAGCTTCCAAGTTCTCTAGCTTCCCACTGAATTTTGCTCTATTGTATGCCCTCTCTTTTACAGTTTCAAATTGTTTGACTTACCTTGTCAGCTACAGTTGCCTCATCCTCCAGTTAGAATACCTTCCTTGAGATGTATTTATCCTGAACTCTCTGAATTGCTCCCAGAAACTCTGGCCATTGCTATTCAGCTGTCATCCTTGATAGTGTCCCCTTCCAATCAACATTGGCTAACTCCTCCCTCATGCCTCTGCAGATCTTTTTACTCCACTCTAATACTGATACACACGATTTTTGCTTCTCCCTCTCAAACTACAGGGTGAATTCTATCATATTATGATCACTTCCTCCTAAAGGTTCCTTTACCTTAAGCGCTGTGATCAAATCTGCTCCATTACACAACATCCAATCTAGAATTGTCTTTTCCTTAGTGGGCTTAACCACAAGCTGCTCTAAACAGCCATCTTGTAGGCATTCTACAAATTCTTCTCTTAGGACTAATCTTTGACCTTCACTAATTTTTATTGATGCACCATGGAAAGAATCTAGAAACAAAGAAACATAGAAAACCTACAGCACAGTACAGGCCCTTTGGCCCACAAAGCTGTGCCCAACACGTACTTACTTAGAAATTACCTAAGGTTACCCATAGCCCTCTATTTTTCTAAGCTCCATGTACCTATCCAGGAGTCTCTTAAAAGACCTTATTGTATCCGCCTCCACCACCGTCACCGGCAGCCCATTTCACGCACTCACCACTCTCTGCGTAAAAAACTTACCCCTGACATCTCCTCTGTAAGTTCTTTACCTCTAATCTTTGACCTTCACCAATTTTTATTGATCCACCATGGAAAGAATCTAATCCAGAGGTATCATGGCTTGGTATGGTAACTGCTCTACATGTCATTGCAAGAAACTGCAAGGCGTTGTGGACACAGTTCAGCATAGCACAGAAGCCAGCCTCCCATCCATGGACGCTGTCTCTACTTCTCTCTGACTTAGTAAAGCAACCAGCACAGGCAAAGACCCCACCCATTCCAGATATTCTCATTTCGCCCCCTCCAATTAGGCAGAAAAAACAGAAGCTAGACAGTATATACCAGCATACTCAAGGACAGCTTCTGTCCTGCTTTTATAAGACTATTAAACAGTTCCGTAGTACGATAAGAATGCACTGTTTATCTCATAATCTATCTTGTTCTATACCTTATTGTCTAGCTGCACGTCACTCCCTCTGTAACTGTTCACCTTGTACTATCTCAATGCACTGCTGTAATGAATGAACAGCATGCAACAGAAGTATTCATTGTGCCTTGGTACATGTGACAATAATAAAACATATTATGAATTTAATTGGTAAATTTTACCACTTTCTTGAACGCCACAGGCATATTAATTTGTGGCAAACACCGACCCAATGAAGTGGAGTTGATGCTAGAGTAGAACAAAGTAATATACGCATTCTGGAACAGAGAGTGCGCAGTGGGAGGTCAGAGGTTAATTCTTCCTGTTAGCACTCAGCTTGCGACAGAAGCAGCTTGTAAATTTACTGCACTAAAGAGCAGTTCAGAGTTTGCAGGTGTTCAAGTCTGTGCATTGTGTAGGTGTTGAGGTTTGCATTAAAAACACAACTGGCACAGGCAACTGACAGGCATGGGACAACCAATGATCTGTGAGTGTACAATGTGTGGGAAGAGGGTGAGAGAAGGAGGCAGAGGGAGAAAAATAGAATGGGGGAGTGTGAGTAAGAGAGATGGAAGGAGGGGGAGAGAGAAATGACAAGAAAGGCACAGGTTGAGAGGAAGGGAGGGAGGAGTATGAAAGAGAGGAATCGCACAGAGCAGTGAAAAGAGTGGGCAGATCGAGAGAGGAATGAGAGGGAGAAATGAGAAAGAGAGGCAGGACAGTGAGAGAAAGGGAGGGAGAGAAAGAAAGAAAAGGAAAGAGCAAGACACACACACACAGAAGAAGAAAGAGAGTTATACTAGGGGAGAGTATGTGAAATTGTGGGGAGAAAACAGAACAGTGCAACACAGCACTAGGCACTTACATCCAATATGACTGTGCCAAACATCTACCTGCTTATGATCTATGTCCCTCTATCCTTGCACACAGTGGTGTTTAAAAGGTTGCTTGACACATGAATGAACTGAATAGGAGGTGGGTCCTGTGCATGAATAAGAACATTAGTTTAATACTGCATTGTTTTTGCCCCAGACACTGTGGTTCAAAGTGTTTGTTCCTCTGCTACGCTCTTTTAGGTTGAACTTTACCCTCTGCTGTTTGACAGACTGTGGGACAAGGATTCTGAATGAATAACCAATCTATGTTTCCCATCATTTTAGAAACTTCTCTTGGGCCTCCTCTCGGTCTCTGATGCTTCAAAGAAAACAAACCAGGTCTGTGCAGCCTATCCTTCACGCTCATGCTCGCTAATCCAGACTGAATCCTGGTTAAATCTTCTGCACCCTTGTTGAAGCCTCCACATCCTTCCTGTAATGTGGTAACTAGAACTGCACACAAAACATAAAGTGCACCCTAACTAATGTTTCATGCAGCTGCAACCTGACTTCCTGACTCTTACACTCGATGCCATGACCAATGAAGGCAAACAATGCATGCCATATGCCTTCTTTGTCACCTCATCTAATTGAGTTGCCACTCTCAGGGAGCTATGGATGGACCCCAAGTAAAATAGAGAGGGCATGCACCTGGGTGAGGGGGAGAGAGAGAAGCTGGCACTGGGAGAAAGAGAGAGAATGTCAGTGACAAGTGTGAGAGGAGTTGGGTGTGGTAGAGACGGTGGTGTCAGGGAAAGGGATGGTGACCCAAAGGGAGGAGTAGAGGGAGAGGGAGGGTGGGAGGGGGGAAGAAGAGGGTGAGGAAGGAGAGTGAGAGGGGAGGGAGGGGAGAGGATGGGGAGGGGGAGGGGAGATAGAGGGAGAGAGAGAGTTAGAGAAAGATTATATATGGAATTGGGGTTAAGAAGCTTCTCACTTGTGGTGGTAGTTTCAAGTTTATTTTGGACTTTAATGAACCAGTGCTGAAGGTCAGAACAGAGAAATTTGAATGGGAATGGTGCGGAAGACTGAAGTAAAAGGTGATGCAGACAGAATGGAGGTGTTCTGCAAAATTATCCCCCCTGTATGGTTTCTCAGGTGCTGACAAGACCATATGGTGAACACTGGCTGAAGTATACTCAATTGCCAGAAGTGCTGTTTCACCTGGGAGCACTGTGAAATCCTGGGAACAGAGGATGTAGAAGGGACAGATCAATTCCCACCAAGACTGCCGGGGACTTTGAATGCAGTTTATAAATAATTTTAGAACACTCCAAACTTTGGGATGCTGTAATTCAAAAGCACTGGCACAAGGTAGAGATCCAGGACAGTAATATCAAACCTGTATAAAATACTGGAGCACGGCATCCAATAGTGTTCACCAACTTGATCAAAGGTGTGAAGTTTTCAGTGAGTTTAGTAAAGTTTTACTGAGATGGCCGACGGTGTGAGGGATATCAGCCATCATACCAGACTGAAAAACCTCCGGTTATTTTCCTCGGAGCAAAAATAATAGAGTGGACAAGAACTAGTGTTGCAGATGCTGATTAGATGGAGATTATGAGGATTTTTTTTTAGGGACTGGAAGACCGTAACCAGTGGTGTACCACAGGGATCAGTGTTGGAATTATTATTGTTTGAAATATCCACATTCATGATTTGTAAGTTGGCAGATGAAACAAGTTGGCTAACGAGTCTCATCTGCCCGAAGTGACTGGTTTTAAGTGCCAATAACCTGCCTTTGCCCCTTCTCCTGTCACTAGAAACGGTTCCACCAGACGTGAAGGCCAGGAGCTGGACTTAGCTGTTAGAGGCTATTTGAGACACATGCCATTGGGTGCATTTAATACCACCCCCGGGGTATAATATCCTTAAGGAACCTGTAGGCATTGGTGTTTAGAAGTATGGGGGGGGGGTGGAATCTCATTGAAACCCACTGAATATTGAAAGCCCTAGATAAGTTTCCAATAGTGGCAGAATCTAAGGATTACAGGACAAAGTCTCATAGTACAAGGACTACCCTTTAGAACAAAGAGGACCAGGAATATTTTTAGCCAGAGAGTCGTAAATCTATGGAATACATTGTCACAGGCAGCTGTGGATACCAAGTCATTGGGTGTAGTTAAACTGGAGGTTGAAAGGTTCTTTGTTAGTGAGGACATCAAAGGCTATGGGAAGAGATTGGGGTTGAGATGGAAAATAAATGAGCCATGGTGAAATGGCAGAGGAGACTCAATAGGCCTAATGAGCTAATTCTGCTCCTATGTCATAGTCATAGTCATACTTTATTAATCCTGGGGGAAATTGGTTTTCATTACAGTTGCTCCATAAATAATAAATAGTAATAGAACCATAAATGTCATCATTTCACCAAATCTCTGTCCCTCTCCGAAACCTTCATGTCTTTCCTGAGATGTGGTGTGGTATGGAGTCCGAGGGGTGTGGGGGAGCTAGTGTGTGCATTGGGACCACAGCCCTCCACATCCCTACGATCTATGTACCTATCCAAACTTCTCTGAAATGTTGATATCGAGTCTGCACGCACCACTCGTGTTGGCAGTCCATTCCACACTTTCACGATCTTCTGAGTGAAGAAGTTTCCCCTCATGATCTCCTTCAACTTTTTCGCTTTCACCCTTAACCCATGACTTACGGTTGTTGTCCCACCCAACCCCAGTGGAAAGAGCCTGCTTGCATTTACCCTATCTCTGCCCCTCAAATTTGCACACCCCTATCAAATCTCTTCTCAGTTTTCTACATTCCAATGAATAAAATTCTAACCTATTCAATCTTTCCTTATGATTCTTGTCTTCTACACCTGGTAACATCCTTTAAGATTTTCTCTGTACTCTTTTGATCTTGTTTACATCTTTTCTGCAGGTGGGTGACCAAAAATACACACAATACTCCAAATTAGGCTTCACCAATATCTTATACAATTTCAACATCACGTCCCATCTCCTGCACTCAATACTTTGATTTATGAAGCCAATATACCATAAGTTTTCTATACGACTCTATTTCCCTATGACGCCAGTTTCAACAAATTATGGATCTGTATTCCCAGATCCCTTTGTTCTACCATACTCCTCAGTGCCCCACAGTTCACTATGTAAAACCTACCCTGGTTTGTCCTGCAGAAGTACAAAACCTCGCATTTGTCTGTATTAAATTCCATCTGCCATTTTTCAGCCCACTTTTCCAGCTGGTCCAGATCCCACTGCAAACCATGATAGCCTTCCTCGCTGACCACTACACCCAAGTCTTGGTGTCATCTGCAAATTTGCTGATCCAATTAACCACATTATCATTCAGATCATTGATATTGATGACAAATAACAATGGACCCAGCATCTATCTCTGCTGTAGGCCTTCATCAGAGAGGAAACCATCTACTACCACTCTGTGGCATCTCCCACAAAGCCAATGTCTAATCCAATTTATTACCTCATCTTGAATGCCAAGCAACTGAACCTTCTTGACCAAATTCCCATGGGATCTTGTCAAATGCCTTACTAAAGTCCATGTAGAGAACATCCACTGCCTCGCCTTCATCAACTTTCCTGGTAACTTTCTTGAATGACTTTATAAGACTTTATGACATCTGCTCCTGGCTGAAGGCTACAGTTACCTTATAAGGTAACTGGAGAATGCACCCTAACAGGTGTATGTAACAAGTAATCTCTGGTTTGTACCAGTGGCTTCCAGGAAAGACTGGATGGCAACCGAGGAAGGTCGGTGATGCTGGAGAGACAGCTGACCTCCAGGAAAGACTGGCACGGGCTCACAAGGCTAGCAACCTTGTGGGCAACACTCGCAAGAGGGCACCACTCAGGCTACGACTGAACACGAAGAGCAATACCCCCAGAGTCTCCCGAGAGAGGGGGAGGATGAGAGACTCAACAGTACAGTCATACCGGCAACAGCCAGGACAGAAAACACGACTCCGAGGAAGCTAAAGCAAACAACACTGACCGGAGAGGAATTCACGGTGAGGCGTCATTGCAGGAAAGTCTGCAAAAACATCAGAGGGTTCAAGATACACCAGAGTAAGTCTAGATGTGGATCAATGGTGACCCAAGTGCAGCGCATAGACTTGGTGTCCATTGAGATGAAGGAGAATTCCAGCCAGGAAGCACCCCACAGAACTGAAGATCTCTCCGCACTTGAGTCACCTTAGCACCGAACAACAGACCTAGTGAGTTCCTCTTTGGCCACCCCAATCCATTCGTCAAGGAAAGACAGGATCAAATGGCCTACATGGCAGGAAATCCAGGACATCATCCAGAAAGCTAAAGCATCAGCTGCCCCAGGCCCAAGCAGCATACCTTATATGGTGTGTAAGAAATGCCCAAAGCTGCTTCGGAGGCTGTGGAAGGTCATGAGCAATATCTGGGCCAAAGGTACTATTCCATAAAGTTGGAAATTGGCAGAGGGATGCTTTATTCTAAAGGAAGAGGTTTCTTCCACAATTGCTCAGTTTAGGACAATTTCTCTCCTGGATGTGGAATGTAAGATTTTCTTTTCTGTGCTTGCAAGAAGGCTGACTTCTTACATGACGCAGAACCGCTATATCAACACATCCATCCAGAAGGGCAGTATTCCAGGCTTTTCGGGGTGTCTGGAGCACACCTCAATGATTAGCTATTTGATCCGTGAGGCCAAGCAGAAAAAAGGCGACCTAACAGTTGTCTGGTTAGACCTCGCGAACACCTACGGGTCTATCCCACATGACCTCATCCTAGAAGGATTTGACCACTACCACATCCCAGTGGCTATTCGAGACATAATCACCAGCTACCTAGGAGGATTCAAACTCAGATTTACATCAGCCCATTTCACAACTAGTTGGCAGGAGCTCCAGAAGGGGATTCCAACAGGGTGCACCATCTCCCCCACCCTATTTATTATGGGAATGAACCTCCTATTATCAGCAGCAGAAGATGTAACCCGCTGGATGCTGGAGTCAGGCATTGTTCAGCCGGCTCTACGAGGGTTCATGGATGACATCACTATAACAACTGTCTCACATGTCGAAGCAAGATGGGTATTGGATACCCTGGGTAATGTAGCCACTTGGGTGAGGATGGCCTTCAAGGCCAAGAAGTCCAGGTGTATGGTGATCAGAAAGGGCAAAGTTACTAGCAAGTTTAGCCTCCAGGTTCAGGGTGAGGTCATCCCTTCCCTTGAAGATAACCCGATAAAATGCTTGGGGAAGTGGTTTAATGTGTCACTGACAGATGGGGCCAATGTCACCAATGCTGTGAAGCAGACAGACAAATAGCTGAAGAAGATCGACAAATCTGGACTTCCAGGTAAATTCAAGACCTGGCTGTACCAATACGGCCTTCTGCCCAGGCTTCTCTGGCTCTTCACACTTTATGAGTTCCCCATGACTGCCGTAGAGGGCATCGAGAGGAAAACCAACAAGCACCTGCAGAGATGGTTGGGAGTTCCCCCAAGCTTCTCTTCAGTGGGCCTCTACATTTGTTCTGGGCAACTGCAGCTTCCCCTGTCATCTGTTGTGGAGGAATTCAAGGTGGCAAAATGCAGAACTTTATTAAGCTTTAGAGATTCCAATGACGTCTTGGTAAAGCAAGCAGGCGTTACAACCAGATCTGGGCGCAAGTGGGCAGCCCACGCAACTGTGGAGGAGGCAGTGTGTTTTCTGAAGCTGCGAGATATCATCTACAACCCCTGCGTCGGACGGCAAGGCCTCGGCTCAGTTCACTTCCAGAAGTGGGGAAATGCAAGCATAAAGAACAGGCGAGACATGATACAGGCAGAAGTACGGATCCATGAGGAAGAGAAGCAGATTTCAAAGGCAGTGGAACAAGGGTCCCAGGGTGCCTGGACAGAATGGGATCTGCCTAAGCGCAAGATCTCATGGGCAGAGTTATGGAGACTGGAGCCCTTCCGTATTTCCTTCCTCTTGCGATCCGTGTATGACACCCTTCTTTCGCCATTACATCTGTACACATGGGGGATGAGAGAGGACCCGAACTGTAAGCTCTGTGGTCAAAAGGGGACACTGGCTCATATACTGCCCGGGTGTAAAACAGCTCTAACTGAAGGACGGTATAGGCGGCACCATGATAAGGTGCTTCTGGCTCTTGCTGACACACTAGAGCGGGACAGATGCAAGAAGAAGACAGCCGGCACAGATTTGAGGAAGGCCATCACCTTCATCAAAGAGGGAGCCAGGCCTTTTGTAACCAAACAACCAAAGCCCAATCTGCTGCTAACAGCCAGGTCCTGGGAGATGAGGGTCAATGTGGGAAGGAGGTTGCAGTTCCCGGATGTGGTGCACACAACCCAACTCCCGGACGTTGTACTGTGGTCAACCAAAGACAAGAAAATAATTCTGGTTGAGTTGACTGCCGTGGGAGGAGGGATGGGAACGGGCCCACGAGAGAAAGGCCTTGAAGTACCAGCCCTTACTGCAGGAGTGTAAAGACAAGGGATGGCAGGCATGGTTGTTCCCTGTGGAGATCGGCTGCAGAGGTTTCCCAGCCAAATCAGCATGGCGGTTGTTGTCAGCTCTGGGCCTGGACGAAAGGAGCAAAAAACAAGCAGCTCGTAGGATGGGGGAAGAAGCAGAATGAGCCTCTTGTTGGATTTGGAGTAGGCAAGAGGAGGGGAGCTGGAAGCCAGGAGCAGATGGGCAGTGATTTGGCCACCACTGCCAGCCCACCAACTGGAGAGTGTCGTGGTTAGGGGTTGAAACACTCGGTGAAGGTTGGGAACCACCTGATGACATCTGCTCCTGGCTGAAGGCTACGGTTACCTTATAAGGTAACTGGAGAATGCACCCTAAAAGGTGTATGTAACAAGGTTAGACATGACCTACCACACATGAACCCATGCCAACTATCCTTAAGCACTCCATGTCTTTCCAAATACTTATATACCTGGTCTCTCAGAATACCTTCCAATAACTTTCCCTCTACTGATGTCAGGCTCACCAGCCTATAATTTCCTGGTTTATTTTTAAGAGCCTTTCTTGAACAGTGGAACAACATTGGCTATCCTCCAATCCTCTGGTACCTCTCCTGTTGCTAAGGATGATTTAAGTATCTCTGCCAGGGGCCCAGCAATTTCTGCACTTGCCTCCTGAAGGGTATAAGGGAACACTTTGTCAGACCCTGGGAATTTATCCACTCTAATTTGCCTCAGGACAGTAAATACTTCTTCCTCTGTAATCTGTACAGGATCTATGAAGTTGATGCCACTTTGCCTCACTTCTTAGTCTGTGTCTGTCTCCTAAGTACAGAAGCAATGGCTGACTGGATTAACATAAGAGGACATTAAGTTGGTCATCCAATATTGGTAACATTAGTAGAGTGTTGTGAGCACTGCATTTCTGGGTGGATGAGAATTGAATGGGTACAAAATCTTGGGTTGTTTAATGTAGGATATAATCCCAGTGTACCCTTTTCTGTCGCTCTTCCATGTATTTACCATTGCCTGGGTTGATTTAAGCCTTCAAGATGAAGAATGATTGCATATCAATGGCACAGGTAATTCAGCAATAGATGCAAAGCATATATTATGGCTCCTTACACATCTATACAGCTGGTTCAAAAGATCCAGTGACATATCATTCAGGTGTTTCTGTCTATGTTCCAAAGTTTCAGGTGATTATTAAAAAAAGAATATCAGAGAAAGTATCAATATTCACATCTGAGATTTTAGCCTTGGAATGGGTCGAGGAAGTACACTCTGATTATGAGCTTCTGTGCTCTGATTCGTTCTCGATTTTGACATCTATTTTAACAGGTACTTCAAATTGTACTTCAAACTGTACTCTGATTCGTTCTCGGTTTTGACATCTATTTTAACAGGTACTTCAAATTGTACTTCAAACTGTACTCTGATTCGTTCTCGGTTTTGACATCTATTTTAACAGGTACTTCAAATTCTTCTTGAGATTGGACAACATCTGTTGAGGCTGCAGAGTCACACAGGCTTGTGTGTAGATGTCTTACAGCTCCCTACACATGTTGGGGTTGAAGGAGAGGAGGTGGCAGACATTCTTGCCAAGCAATCACTTAGAATTAAGGACGTAAATGTAGTGCTGCCTTTGTATAAATGAGAAATGAAAGCCATAATTAAAAAGTCTATTTGCTTACTGTGGCAACAGAGTTGGGATAAGGCAAAGAAAGAATGGCATTTACATAAAATTTAGAGGATGGTGGGAACTCAATTGAGAGATGAGTATAAAAGGTAAGAAGAAGTTATACATAAACATTTACATACTGGACATACTAGGTTGAATAATTCCTTGTTCAGAATTAACATGCAGGATGTGGGCATTTGTATGGATTGCATATGTGCAGCATATATTATTTAAATACAGTTCCTAAGAAGTGCAAAGAAAACAAAGTTCAAGGTTCAAAACTTTAAAGTAAAATTTATTATCAGAGTACATACATGTTTTCACAGGCAACCTGGAGATTCTTTTTCTGTGGACATAGCAAATCTACAGAACAGAAACTGTAAACTAACTGTTCAAATGCAGATATGATTAAATAGCAATAAACAATGAGCATGAATTAACAAGAAAAAAAGTCCTTAAATGAGTGTAATTATCCCCCATTGTTCAAGAGCCTGATGGTTAAGGGGTAGTAACTGTTCTTGAACCTGATGTTGTAAGTCCTGAGGCTCTTGTACTTTCTACCTGATGACAGCAGCGAGAAAATAGCATAGCCTGAGTGGAGAGAATCTTCGATGTTGGATGCTGCTTTTCTACGGCAACGTTTCCTGTAGATGGGAGAGTCTTACCTATTCAATTGCTGTTGAACTGAGATCTTTGGGACAGACGCAATTTAACATGTTTGTTAGGATATCACTACCATCGTAATGTATATAATATGTATTTGACTTTCTGAAAAGCATTGCTCGGGGAGGAATTTAGTGGGATCACTTCCTGTCTCTTTGCTCCACGCTCCAACTCAGCAGGTGGCGATAATGCACTTTAAAGTTTCATGGCGACTGCAATCACCATTGAACTTTACAAGAACAAGACGTTCACTGATCCCATCAGCACTCGCCCCCCACAGCCGGGAGCGGGAGCGGGAGCTCGGGGTCGGGATCAGACCTCGGGCGGCCGACCAGAAGTCCTGCCCCGCCCCCTGTCCGTCCCCGCAACCGCTCCCTCTGCTGGTGACGGCATCGCAGCACGAAGCCGAACCCAGGAGAAGCTCAGTTCGAGGCCTGGTCCTGGACACTCGGAGATCCCGGGCCGACGAGGAGAGGCTCGTGTCCCGGAGAACCTGAGGCCGAGAGCGTCCCAGCCCGGCCGAGGCGCGTCCCCAGGAGAACCGGAGCCTACGGCCCAGCTGCGGGCCGGTGGGGGAACTTACCCACGATGGTGCTGCTGACGATGATCGCCCGGGTGGCCGACGGCCTGCCGCTCGCTGCCTCCATGCAAGAGGATGAGCAGGTGAGAGCTGGCCCTTCGGCCCCTCCTGACTTTACGCGGTTGCCCAGGACGGGTCGGTGGTGGCCCAGTTTGGGCCCGACAACAGCCCGTCCTCAGTCCCACTCATTGTCCCGCCGGGCCACGTCACTGCCCGAGACTGGGACCGAGCGCTGTCCGCACTGCACCTTGTCTTCTCCCTCTCACGTACATTGTTCAGGTCGCCAGTTCACGCATCTCTGCAGTGAACCTATTTCATTGGCGGTGTTCTTCTTTGCTAGAAATCTGAAATAAACTGACAATACTAGATAATCTCACCAGATTAGGCAGCGCCTAGTGGGGAGGGGGAGAAGAGAGAGACAGGTCGGCTGTCCGAAGCAGATTCTCTTTCCACTTGTGTCATTGGGCCTGCTGTGAATTTAAATAACTTTCTGTTATTATTTCCCGACTGTGTCCCCTAAGGACAAGTCTGCATTATGAATACTGCAGAGTGCAGTAGCTTCGGCCTTCTGTAACCCACCATATTCAGAGTTATTGGCCATTGTTAATTTTGGACGGTGTATTTTTTTCTTGAAACCTATGGGCTTTTATTTGATTCGCATACCAGGTTGCTTACTAAAGTCCTTGTGTAATATGATCTTTGTCACCTGAGCTCACCTCCTCAACTCTGAGTTACCTCATTCAAAGATAAACTGCAAGAGGAATTCAGTGGGTTTGACAGAATCTGTGGCAAAGGGGTAGTTGACATTTTGGGTTGAGACCCTGCATCAGAATACACCTTAGTGTTGTCTGCAAAATTATTAATCAGAATAGCTACATTCTCATCCAACTAATTTCAGTATATTTCAGGGTCCCAGTACTCTCCTTGCAGTACGTCAATTGTCACAGACTGTAGTCAAAATAACCATTAACTGCCATCTACCTCCTGCTTCCAAGCAACGCACAAAATGCTGGAGGAACTCAGCAGGCCAGGCAGCATCTATGGAAAGAAGTACAGTGGAGTTTTCAGGCCGAGACCCTTCGGCAGGACTGGAGAAAGAAAAGCTGAGTAGATTTAAAAGGTTGGGGGAGGGCAGAGAGAAACACAAGGTGATAGGTGAAACCTGTAGGGGGAGGGATGAAGTGAAGAGCTGGGAAGTTGATTGGTGAAGTGATAGAGGGGGAGGTGATGGAGATAGGAGGAGAGAGGGAAAAGGGGATGGGAATTGGTGAAGGTGGGGGGGGGGGTATTATCAGAAGTTCGAGAAATGATGTTCATGCCATCAGGTTGGAGGCCACCCAAATAGAATATAAGGTGTTGTTCCTCCAACATAATTGTGGCCTTTTCACGACCCTGGAGGAGGTACAGGATTGACATATCGGAGTGGGAAGTGGAATTAAAATGGGTGGCCGCTGGGAGATCCCGTTTATTCAGGCGGGTGGAGCGTAGGTACTCGATGAAGTGGTCTGCCATTCTACGTTGGGTCTCACCAATATACAGGAGGCCACACCGGGAGCACCAGACACAGTATATGACTCCAACAGAATCACAGGTGAAGTGTTGTCTCACCTAGAAGGACTGTTTGGGACCCTGAATGGTAGTGATGGAGGAGGTGTAGGGGCAGGTGTAACACTTGTTCCGCTTGCAAGGATGTGTCAGGAGAGAGATCAGTGGGGAGGGACGAATGGACAAGGGGGTCACGTGGGGAGCTATACCTTTGGAAAGCAGAAAGTGGGCAGGGAGCGGGGTAAGATGTGCTTGGTGGTGGGATCCCATTGGAGATGGCAGAAATTTCAGAGAATTATGTGCTGGACACGGAGGCTGGTGGGGTGGTAGGTGAGGACTAGAGGAATCCTATCCCCGGTAGGGTGGCAGAAGGATGCGTGAGTCAGTGGTGGAGGCAGATACACTAGTGAAAT
This sequence comes from Mobula birostris, assembly GCF_030028105.1. NCBI lineage: Eukaryota > Metazoa > Chordata > Chondrichthyes > Myliobatiformes > Myliobatidae > Mobula > Mobula birostris. The sequence continues at coordinate 101,994,198 of NC_092381.1, forward strand.
TTAAGAGACTACTAGATGGGTATGTGGAGGAATTTAAGGTGGGTGGTTATATGGGAGGCAGGGTTTAAGTGTTGGCACAATATTGTGGGCCGAAGGGCCTGTACTGTGCTGTACTATTCTATGTTCTATGCTAAATAGAAGAGATGCGGCTGAGTTCAGCGTTGATGGTGGAGGAAGGGAAGTCCCTTTCTTTGAAAAGGGAGGACAATGAAAAGCCTCATCCTGAGAGCAGATGCAGTGGAGAAGGAGGAATTAGGAAGGGGATGGCATTTTGATAAGTAACAGGGTAGGAAGAGGTATAGTCCAGCTAGCTGTGAGAGTCCTTGTGTTTATAATAGCCATCAGTGGATAAGCTGGCTCTAGAGACAGAGAGATCAAGAAAGGGGAGGGAGATGTCAGAAATGGACCAGGTAAATTTGAGGGCAGAATGGAAGTTGGAGGCAAAGATGATGAAGTCGATGAGTTCAGAATGAGTGCAGGAAGCAGCACCAATGCAGTCATCGATGTAGTGCAGGAAAAGTGCGGGACGGTCACCAGTGTAGGCTTGGAACATAGACTGTTCCACATAACCGACAAACAGGCAGGCATAGCTGGGACCCTTGCAAGTGCCCATGGCGATCTCTTTTGTTTGAAGGAAGTGGGAGAACCCAAAGGAGAAATTATTGAGAGTGAGGACAAATTCCACTAGGCGAAGGAGAGTGGTGGTGGAGGGGAACTGGTTATGTCTGGTGTCTAGAAATAAAACCGAGAACTTTGAGGCCTTCCTGGTGGAGGATGGAGGTGATCAGGGACTGGACATCCATAGTAAAAATGAGATGATGGGGGCCAGGGACCTTGAAATCCTTGAAAAGATCAAGTGTGTGTGAGGTGTCACGAATGTAGTAGGGAGGGATAGAACCGGGGGGGATAAAACAGAGTCGCAGTAAGCCGATATGAGTTCAGTGGGGCAGGAACAAGCTGAAGCAATGGGTCTGCCTGGACAAGCGGGTTTGTCAGTCTTGGGTAGGAGGTAGAAACAGATGGTGCAGGGCAAGGGAACTATGAGCTTGGTGGCGGAGGATGGGAGATCCTCAGAGTCAATAGGGTTGGTGATGGTGTGGGAGACAGTGGCTTGGTGTTCTTTAGTGGGGTCCTGTTCGAGCAGTAAGTAAGAGGAGATTCTAAGCCAGTGTGGCAACAGGCCACTTATCCCTTGTGCCTTAACTTTCAGGAGCAGCCTAGCATGTGGAACCTTGTCAAAAGCCTTGCTTATCCATGTAAATGAAATTGTTTCTTTTCCAAAAAATAACTGGGAAGATTATCTCAGCTGTGGCTGACAAAGGAAACTCTGGAACTCAGTGTTATATCCAGGAAAATCCGCTGAAAAGCAGCATATATAGGTAAGGGCTGGGATCGGGTTTCAGTACAACAAATTGAGAATGATGATAAGCTTGTAAGAAAGATAAAAATCAAGTGTAGATGCTTGTAGAGATATGTGAAGAGAAATAAACTGGTGAAGTCAAATGTGGCTCCCTTACAGTCAAAACAGGATATGGCGAACAAGTCATATGCAGACCAGTTGATCAAGTACTTTTATCTGACTTCATAAAGGTTAACATCAATAACCTCCCAGGAATGTTGAACACAGGGTCCAGTGAGAGAGACAACTGTAGAAAATCAGGGTTATTAGGGAATTTGATGAGATTGTAGACTGATAAGTCCCCAGGGCCTAACAGATTGCAACCCAGAGCGTCTGGGGAGGTGACTGTAAAATAGCAGTGGCCATTTCCCAACAATCTTTAGAGTCTGGTACAATTCCAGTGGATTGCAGGGTGGATAATGTCACCCCCAGAGGTAGAGGGGAAATGAAAATGGACTTGTAGACTAATTACCCTGACATCAGTGATGGGGAAATGTGAGGTTCCAGGATAATAGTGGAGCAGTTGAAGATTAGTGACAGGTTTGGACAAAGATTTGTGAAAGGGAGATCACGCTTGTCACATCTGGAATTTTTCTGTGATCCAGCCAGCAGAATAGATGGGGAGATTGAGTGGGTGTGGTGTATTTGGACTTTTACGTAAATGTAGATAAGGGTTGCATAAAAGACATGAAAAAAAATGGAACGTGGGATTGGGGTAAAGTGCTAATGTGGCTGACAGTAAACAAGGAGCAGGAATAAATAGTTTTTTCCTGAGTGGAAGCTGTCATAGAGTTACAAAGCACAGAAACAGGCCCTTCAGCTCAACTTGCCCAAGGGCCTTCCTGGCTAGTCCCATTCGCCTACATTTGGTCCATAAACCTTTTCTATCTATGTATATGTTCAAATACATTTTAAATATTGTAATTGTATCGACCTCTGCCCCTGCCAGCTCATTACATGTGCCCACCAGCTTCTTTGTGGAAAACTTACACCTCAGATTTGCTTTAAACCATTTCCATCGCACCTTAAAACGGCCTGTAGTTTTAGACTTCCCTCATCTGAAAAAAAGATCATGACTATACACCTTATCTTTGCTACTCATGATCAAACATGCAATACACCACCTTCTGTCTACCTGTGTGACCACTTCCAGGGAACTGTATACCTGTACCCTGAGGTCTTTCTGTTGTACAACATTCTCCAGTGCCCTGTTGTTCAGTATGCAGGTCCAGCCTTGGTTTAACTTCCCAGAATTCATCACTGCACTTGTCCAAGTTAAATTCCATCTGCCATTCCTTTGCCTCCTTTCCTAGTTGATCTAGGTCCTTTTGCAACCCTTTTCACCTCAATTGTGGTAAACATTGCAAATGTATTAATTATGACACTTACATTCCCACACAAATTGATTATATAGATGACAAACAGCAGGGGGCTCAGCTCAGATCTATTCAGTCTGGTCTGATAAACAACCCTCCAGTGCCACCCTCTGATGCCTTTCACTGATAATCACAGGGTCAGTGCTGGCACATCAGCTATTCACAATATATACTGATGACTGGGGAATAAATATAATACCTACAAGTTTGTAGAGGACACAAGCTAGGCGTGAGGTTGGGTCTTGCGGGTGTAGGAAAGCACTACGTGATTTGAATGTATTGAGGGATTGTGCAGATGTAGTAAATTGGATGGTAACAAATACTAGCTGTGTTCAATGAGTCACAGAGTTATACAGCACAAAACAGGGCGCTCGGACTGCCACATCCATGCCAAATCATAACCACACTATTCTGCAGATGCTGGAAATCCAAATCAACACACACAAAGTGCTGGAGGAACTCAGCAGGTCAGGCAGCATCTATGAAAGGGAATCAGCAGACAACAATTCGGGCTGAGACCCTTCAACAGGACTGAAGAGGAAGGGGGATGAAGCCAGCCATTTTTAGTTGCGAACATTAATTCTATTTTCCAGCACTAGGTCGATATCCTTCTATGCCTTGCCTATTTAAGTGAGTAAAATACTTACCGCTCAGATCCCCTTTTAAACCCCTTCCACTCATTTTAAACTATACCCTCTTGTTTTTGAAACCCCTAACATGAGAAAAAGATTTTGATTATCAACTTTGACTATGGCTCTTATAATTTGACATCAGGTCACTCCTCGGCTCCTTTACTCCAGCCTATCCAATTTTTCTCCCAAAATAAAATTCTTCAATCCTTTCTGGAAAATCTTCTCTGCATTCTCTCCCAGTCCTTTCCTGTGTAGCAATCAGAATTACGCACAATTCTCCAAGTATGGTCTGACCAGTGTTTGTAAATTTGCAACGTAATGGCCCAACTTTCATATTCCAAACCTATTCTATTGCCACTTCTCGGATCTAACTTAAACTCTGAGATCTATTTTGTTTATCAACGTTCTTCAGTATCCTGCCACTTACTGTGCATGTCCTACCCATATGTGACTTCACAAGTGTATCTCCTTGTATCGTTGGGATTAAATTGTTTGCCAATGCCCTATCCAATTTTGCATCCACTCTATGTCCTGCTGTCGCTGTAGACAACCTTCCTCACTGCCCGCATTTTGTGTCATTCACAAACTTGCTGATCATTCTCCTGTACTTGCATCCAGCACAAGCCCCCATGGTACTCTGTTAGGAATTATTCTAGAGTTAGTAAATGATAGATAGCAGATATTAATTAAAATGAGAACTAGTCTTCAAGAAAAAAAGAGTAACACACACAAGATGCTGGTGGAACTCAGCAGGTCAGGCAGCATCTTTGGAGAGGAATGTTGCAAATCCCTTCAATGGGACTTCAAGAAATAAAACTTGCTCACCATTTAACTTTAACTGACACTTTAAGGCAATTAAACCAAATACTAGGTGTGGGACATTCTGATTCTGTACCAATTGACGACAATAAATGATTGTAAATTTTAATAGGACGTCATTGAAAATTTCAGGATGTTCAGGGAAGTCTATCTCCTGTTTTGAGTATCATTTAAGACATATTACCAGATCAAAATAGGTCTGTTTTGTCTCTTAGTGTTCTGGCTAGTTGTATGATCAGGGAGCCATCTTTCAACACTGCAATAAAAGAGATATATTTGGGGTGTCTGAAGTTGGTGCTAAGATCAACTACCATTCTTCGAATATTCAGTGGCATTTTGTGAGTTGGGATTTGCTACCATGTTAAATATGTACTCCAAGTTACTTGTCTACATTCAAAATGCTAAAAGCTAAGTAGGTGATAAAAGCCATTGTTAATTACTTATTGTTATCTTTGTATTTAAAAAGTATTAAACATTGCCTCTGGAGATGATCAAGATGAAGAATGATTGTATATCATGGCATTGGTAGTTCAGCAATACTCTATGCAAGACAGATATTAAAGCTTCATACATTTCAATACAGATGGTCGAAAAAATCTAGTGACAGGTCATTCAGCTGTTTCTGTTTGTCTTCCAAAGTTTCAGGTGAATAGTAAGAAAAGGTTATCAGACAAAGTATCAGTATTTGCGCCTGAGGTGGTTGCTGTCATTTTAACCTTGGAATGGGTTGAAGACATACGCCCTGATGATCTGCTTAAGTGCTCTGATTTCATCTTGGTTTTGACATCTATTAAAGCAGGTGTTTCAAATTGTAGGCCAGATATTCTTCTTGAGATTGGACAACATCTGTTGAGGCTACAGGGTCTGGGCTTGTGTGTACATGTCTTACGGGTTCCTGCCCATGTTGGGTTGAAGGAAAGGAGGTGGCAGACATTCTTTCCAAGCAAACACTTAGAATTAAGGATGTAAATGTAGTGGGGCCTTTGCATAAACGGGTCATGAAAGCCATAATTAAAAAGTATATTTGATCACTGGCAATAGAGTTGCGGTAAAGAAAAGAAAGGATGTCATTTATATAAAATTCAGAAGATGGTGGGAACTCAACTGGGAGATGGGTATAAAAGGAGAAAAGAAGTTATGTTTTCATGTTTACATAATGCACATGCTCGGTTGAATTATTCCTTGTTCAGAATTAACATGCATGATATAGGCATTTGTCGGGTGTGCACTTGTCAAGAAACAGTGAAGTATAGTTTGAAGGCAGATCCTATGAGGTGCAAAGGAAGCATCTAATTGCTCAACTGAGATCTTTAGGACAGACACAGTTTCACATGGAAAGTTTGTCAGGATATCATTGCCATTGTAATATATATATATATAATGTGTATTTGACTTGATGAAAAGCATTAGACTTTTTGATAGTATTTGAGTTTTTTTGGGGGAGGTGAAATTTAGTGGGTATACATCCTGTCTCTGCTCCACACCCAAACTCAAGAAGGCGATAATGCAACTTATGTTGGTCTGCCAACTGCCTTTAAACTTTACAAGAAGATTCTAGATTCTCTGAAGAAGATCTGTTGTTTTAGATAGACTTCTAAATCTCTCTATTACAGCTTCCATATTGCTCAGTTTTGTCAGTCTGCTTCCACCATCCCATCTGCCGCCAACCATCAGGTTAGTTTTGAATCACAAACAAGAGAAAATCTACAGATACTGGAAATCCAAGCAATACACACACAAATCTGGAGGAACTCTCTAGGCTAGGCAGCAGCTACGGAAAAGAGTACAGTCGACGTTTTAGACCGAGACCCTTCAGCAGGACTGCTTCTTTTCCCCTTCCAGTCTTGCCGAAGGGTCTCGGCCCGAAACGTCGACCGTACTCTTTTCCATAGCTGCTGCCTGGCCTGCTGAGTTCCTCCAGCATTTTGTATGTGTTAGTCTTGAATCCAGTTTGTCATCTTACTTGGATCCATTGCGCTTTAACTTTCCGGGCCAGTTTTCTGTGAAGGATCTGATTATTCATGTGCTTAACAGTGAGGAGAGAAGCTTTAGACTGGAGCAAGATGCAATCATTGCTCACTGTTACCGACACAGGATCCAAATCCAGATCCAGATCCTGGAATTCCTGCAGTGAAGCTGGTTAGGTAGTACTTTACCACTGATTTGTTCACCACCATCTTGTGATGGGCTATAAATTTTGGCCAGAGTAGCAACGCTTCTGTCCTATAAAAGATTAGAGAAAAAAGTTGAGATGTGTAAGTACTTGTCATCATGGAGAAATATAAATACCCAATACAGCGAGTGAACATCTGCATAATGTTGAGTGCGAAGTCTGTTAAAGTGGTGCTGCAAACAATATGGAGCTGGTACTAGTACAGTTTGAATTAAATGTTCCTTATTTCATCTTTGCTCAACCCAATCCATTGTTTCTTTCAGTCTGGACGAGATCTGCAACTTTATCAAAGCCAGGCCAAGCAGCTGTTCCGCAAGCTTAATGAGCAGTCACCCACTCGATGTACGTTGCAAGCAGGATCCATGTCCTTCCAGTAAGTGCTATCCTTGCAGAATAACCAGCACACTTTGATCCCTTTTTATGACGTTGTCTTATGTTTCCAAGTGCTTTGACAGTGGATCTCTGCGTCCTTTTGTTTCTATTAGAGTAGGTATGTAAGCTAATCCTACTCGATGTGGATATGTTGTCTTCAGATTGTGTAAACGTAGACAGCATAGTGATTACAACATCATGCAAACCACCCAGAAACCCAGCTGTTGAATTCAAATCCCAACATGGCTGTGTTTCTGGATAATTTATTCAGCAATTTAAATCCAGGTTAGTAAAATAAATCTTGGTTGAGTACCAGTGGCGATGGTGAAACTGTGATGCATTGTAAAGATCCACCTAAAGCTTTGTGAGAATGTGATTTGCTGTCTGAACCCAATCTGGCTGATGTGTACTTTAAAACCCAAGGCCTAATTCTTGTCTGCCCTCTTAGTGGGCCAGAAATTCACTCAACTGCATTATAGAATCATTGAAGGATCAAGCGATTCAGACGATTGAGTCTGTCCTGGCTATGTGCAAGGCCACCTTGACCCACAGAGCTAAACCTTTCCACACCAGCAAGCACATTCAGAACAGGGGCAGGCGACTCAGCCTTTAGAGCCTGCTGAACCATAAAGCCTGATTTATACTTCTGCGTCAATGCGTCGCCGTAAGTACTGTGTTGCCGCAAAGCCGACGCGGAACCCTACGCGAGAGCCTGTGTTGCTGCGACGCGCACCTCTCCCAAAATGTAACCGCGCGTCGCAGCAACGCAGAACGCAACAACTCTGGTCCGCTTGGTAACATCGTATTTCATCCTACGCTGCAATAGCTTCCCATTGGGCGACTGAAGGGCAGGGAAGGAACTCTAGCTGCAATGCTTTCCATAAAGCTTTACAGACCTCCGAAATTATGGAGGACGCATTTTGCTTTTACGAAAAAAGACGCTCGCTTCTTGTTATCCCGAGAAAGACTACCATGACCATGAAGTCTTGCGCGGGCAGGTGTGTGTGCATGCATGACGTGCGTGAAATGCAGAGCGACGCAGACACACCAACGCACAAGTATAAATGCTGACAACGCGCGTAGGCCACTTGCATAGGTTACAGCGTCCAGTTAACGCAGAAGTATAAATCAGGCTTTAGTTTTCACCTTGATACTGCATTCAGTCTGTCTAAAGAACCTTTCACACCCTTTTATCTGCAGTAATACTGTAGTGTAGCGGCTAGCACGGCACTTTTACTGCTCAAGGCATCAAAAGAGTTCGGTGTTCCATTCCAACGTCCTCTGCAAGGAGTCTGTATATTTTCCCCATGGAATGCATGGGTTTTCTCTGGGTGCTTTGGTTTCCTCCTGTAATGCCAGTTAGTAAGTTAATTGGTCACTGTAAATTGTCCTGTGATTAGATTAGGGTTAAAATTGGAGGTTGTCTTCCACCTAAGTTTGCTGATTAAGATTCTGCTTCCACCTAAGTTTGCTGATTAGTAGAGTTATAGATGGTTGACCAAGGATACAGCAGGATATAAATCAGCTGGAAATTGAGTGGAGTAATGACAGATGGAATTTAATTCAGACAAGTGTGAAGGAATACACCGGGCTGTCTTAATACTAGCTGCGTGTATACTGGCGTGTAAAGTTGTGACAAATAGTGTACAAACAGACCTTGCGTACGAGTTCATAGCTCCCTGAAAATGGTATCATGGGTGGATAGGTGGTAAGGAAGGCATTTTGCTTGCTTTTCTTCATAGACAGCTCATTGAGTAAAAGAGTTGGAACATTAGGTTGCAGCTGTACCATTCATTGGTTCGGCCACACTCGAAGTATTGTGTTTATCTCTTGTCACCATATAATTGGAAGCTTAGGATGCTGTTAGAAAAATTGCAGAAGCGATTCATTAGGACAGGGGTCCCCAACCTTTTTTGCACCGTGGACTGGTTTAATATTGACAATATTCTTGCAGACCGGCCGACCGGGGGGTTCAAGTAGGGTTAAACTCACCTCAACATGTCTTTTACAGTTAGGGTTGCCAACTTTCTCACTCCCAAATAAGGGACAAAAGTAACAGTCAAATCCCGGGACACTTGTATTTACCCCAGGAAAGACTACCATGACCAGGAAGCCTTGCGCGGGCACCTGTGTGCGCATGTGCGTACGTGCCGATTTTTTTCCACAAATCAGTTTTGCCTTCATCTTCCCAACTATACTGTACATACATTATTTCTACTTTATATAGGCTGTGTATTTATCATATCATTCCTGCTTTTACTATATGTTAGTGTTATTTTCAGTTTTATGTGTTATTTGGTGTGATTTGGTAGGTTATTTTTTGGGTCTGGGAAAGCTCAAAAATTTTTCCCATATAAATTAATGGTAATTGCTTCTTCGCTTTATGCCATTTCGGCCCAAAAAGTTTCATAGGAACGCTCTACCTTAGCGGGGGAAATACGGGACAAGGGCGGTCCTGTATGGGACAAACCAATTTAGCCCAATATACGGGATGTCCCAGCAAATACAGGACAATTGGCAACCCTATGTTCAAGTTCAACAGTGCGTGACAGGAAATGAGGAAAGGTGCAGCTGACTCATATCGTTTCCTTGTGGCCCGGTAGCACATGCTTTGCGGCCCAGTGGTTGGGGACCGCTGCACTAGGATGTTACCTGGAATAGAGGGCTTTAGTTACTAACAAGTTTTTATATAGACTGGGATTTTCACTGAAATGTAGGAGGACGAGGGTGAGCTTGTAGAGATTTATAAAATTATCTGTGAATACAGGCCCAGAGCTATCAAATGCTCTTCATACGACAAGCCATTCAATTCTGGAATCATTTTCGTGAACCTCCCTTTAATCCTTTCCAGTTTCAGCACTCAAAGATAAGGGCAACATGAGGGGAATGTTCTTCACTCAGAGGGTCATGAGAGTGTAGAATGAGCATGGGAGCTTAATTTCAAAGTATAAGAGAAGTTTGGATATGTACTTGGATGGTAGGGCTATGGTCCCAGTCAACGTTGAGGGGAGTAGGCAGTTTAAATTGTTTGGCACGGACTAGATGGGCCAAAGGGCCTGTTTCTGGGCTGTACTTTTCTATGACTCTAAATGCAGGAAAATGGCATTGGTGTAGAAAAGTATCTCGAATGGTATGGGTGAGTTGGGCTGAAGGGTTTGTATCTGTGCAATATGGTGCTGTAACTATTGTATCGCCCTATAAGGAAGTGACTTTCTGGGAAGCTAGAGAACAAGTTGCAGTGACTTTTGCAGGCATCTAGAAGACTAGAGGGTGGCTAATGTTTTGCCATTATTTAAGAAGGGCAACAGAGACAAGTGAGGAACTACAGGAAAGTCAGTCTGACAACAGTAAGTTACTGATTGGTTTTCTGAGGTATAGGATCTACCAGCATTTGAATAGGCAAAGATTGATTAAGGATATCCTGCACAACTTTGTTTATGGGAGATTATTAAAATAAATTTTTGAAGAGGTACCAGTAGAATTAATGAGAGCAGGGCAGTGGATGTTATCTTTTCAGACTTTGGCAAAGCTAAGGAGAGAGCTAACTAAGTGGATAAATAATCTTCACATAGACCACAAGATATTAGGCCATTTGGCCTATCGAGTCTGCTTTGTCATTTGATCATTACTGATTTATTTTTCGTCTTAACCCCATTCTCATGCCTTTTGCCCACTATCTTTAACACCCTTACTAATCAAGAACATATCAACTGTTAAAATCTCTGTTTAATTTCTGATCCTTGGGGTTCTTCTGGGTGTCAAAAATGGCAAGCAGTCTTAATTTCAACATTGCAGTTTATTTTTGAGTACAAACACACACCCTAAATAAAGAGCTGAGAAACAATGGTAACAGGGAAATTAATGCTGAAGGGTGTAAGACAAAGGTATAAATAAAAGATAGAACCTCTGAAAAATCTATCACATTTATAGATAACGTAAATTCCTTCCATGGAGACAAATTAGTTAGTAGGCTACTTAACTAAAACAATTGCATCACGTGGGTAATGTGCTAAAACGTAGCCAATGAGAAAGGTGATAACCGGTAGTTTAGCTATGTTTGAGCGTTTCTGCCAGTGAGTTTGAAAAATACATGAGTTTGTTTAAAAACTACAAATTTTAGAAAAGTATTATTTTAAAAAAAGTTGTTTCCAGCAGTCCTCCCTTTTGATTCTATAAGGGATCATGACAGAATCACATATGAAAATTCAGAGGCAAAAAAACTTAAGTGTTTACATTACAGAGTAAACAAACACAAAAAATGTAGATTATGATAATATCCAATAAAAATGTCCAGTAATTATATTTGTGCGTGAAGTCTTCCCACAGTACTTGTCTTAATCTGGAGTCACTTTAGCTTGCTTGCAGTGGCTGGTGTGTATCCACTTACTTTTATTTTCTACCTTGACTTCTGAATTGGTAATTAACAGTATTTCCCACCGAGCCCCCAGGGATTCCTTATGCGGTTTCTTCACCAGGACCCACTCGCCAGGAAACGAGGTGTGTCCTTCTGATAGACTACTCTATACAGCAGAATCCTGTTGAGAAGCAGTCTAAACAGTTTATGTTAGTTTTGTACAATAATCAACTGAAGTATCTGACATAACATGTGTATCAAGATCAAGCGCTCCCAGTAGTGACATGGGTCACCCCGTCACCACTTCAAATGGATCAGTTTTGTTTTCTTGTTTGGGGTTGCCCTGATGCTGCATAAAGCCAAAGGAAGAGCTGTAGGCCATGGTACACCTTCCTCGTGATATCAAGTCAGCCATTGTTTGATGATGCCAGTGTCCTCGTGACAGTTGTCCTGATGACTCTGGATGATGTGGGCAGTGTAAAGACCATTCAAACTTCATCAGTCGACGATAATTCTTGACAAACATTTCCAGTGAAATGCATTTCCTGGTCAGAGTCAATGTGGCATGGCAATTCCCATCTCGGAATATAGTCAACCTCTTACCTCACAAGAGAAGAAAAGCATTGCATAATTTCAGGCTACAGTTGCAAATGTAATGGAGATGTGGTCAAAGTTGCAAAAATGACTAGGCTTGGGCCTGCAGTCTTTGTCTGCAGTGGTAGGGCAAAAATTGGATGGCTTATCTTCACTGTGGTGAAGTTGGTTTCCTATGCCAACGAGATCTAGTTCAATGCCCTCTTCTCCCACATAATTTGCATGTCCAATTCCACTTGTTATTGGTCAGCAAGTGGAGACCGTTGAACACTCTGTACTGATCTCATTTGGACGTCGATATCCTGTTCTACTTGTTTGGCAGCTTATATTAGTTCACTGTCGGATACAGCACTTTTACTCCAATTTGCTTGTTAGCTTCACCATCCATGAAAGAGGGCCAAATATAGTGTCTTCAATATTATTTTTGCTTATTCCTGGGGCTCCTGAGTAACTGAGTCAAATTGTCCTATAGCTAGCATTGATAGCGCATTTCCTCTATTTATTTACCAACGGTATTGTTTATAGGAATCACTTAAGTAAGTGGTTAAGATTTCATTTAACTTTTCAAGTGAACCGCCAGTCTGTTTCAAAGCTTTGGCCGTTAATTTTGATATTAAAGAAGACTCTACTTTTGAATGTCACAAATCTCACAATCCCCACTGTAACCATAATATCAGGTTACAAACAAACAAACATCCGTCTGGACTTACATGAACTTTTTTTAAAAGGTACAAATCTTATAAAAAGTATTAGTTTAAAAAAAAGTGGTTTCCAAGACAACCTCCTCTTTAAATATACCCAATGACTCGTCCTCCAAAGTCATCTGTGGCAATGAATTCCGCAGGTTCACTACCTTCTGGTAAAAGAAATTCCTTCATCTCTGTTCTAAAGGGCCATCCTTCTGTTGACACAGTGGGTGATGTGTAAATGGAACAAGCTGCCGGAGAAAGTGATCCAGGCAGTTACAATTTACTGTAAGAGCAGAGTTAGCCATTCAGCTTTCTCAATCACATTCACCTACATTATCCCTTAACTCTCAATCCTTTTACCATTCAAGAGCCTGTTTTAAAGACACCCATTGACTTAAACTCCACAGATTGACCGCATTCTGACTAAAGAAATTCCTCCTCATCTCAGTTGCCTTTATTTTGAGGCTATGCCCTCAAATCCTGGACACTCATAGTAATGGAAATGTCCCCTCCATATGCAAAAGGTAACAAGTTCCAGATTCTCCCACAAGAGGAACTATTCTCTTCACATTCACTGTAAGATATCTTCAGGAGAAAAGAAGCTGCTGCCAAAAGAAGTGGTTGATACAGGCGTAGTAGTATCATTTAAAAAGCAGTTGGATAGGTACATGGAGGGCCAGGGCTTAGGGGAATATGGGTAAATGCAGGAAATTGGGAGTAGCTGGGTGGGTATCATGGTTGGTATGGACTCATTGGGCTGAAGGGCCTGCATCCATGCTCTGTTGCTCTCTGTTCACGTCTTAGTCAAATCAAAGCTCCATTGGACACAAGCCTAACTTGTCCAATACTTAGTCTCAGATGACAACTTGCCCACTCCCAGTACAGTTCTAAGTGTTAATGTCTGCTTCCAACGTTAACATTTATCCATAAATAAGCAGAATAATAATGACATGGTATTCTAGACATAGTTTTATCAAGGCTCTGTATCATTAAAGCATAACATCCCTAGTTTGTTATTCAATTCCCCTCGTTTTAAACAACAACAACCTGAGCATTCTCATTTACTCAATGTACATCCTTCTGTAAACACCATCCTTCTGTAAACCATGACCGTCAAATCCCTCTGCAACTCAGAGCTCTACAATCTCTTGTGATGAAGGAATTATTTTATTTTTTACTTGAGCAGAAATGCCAAAATGGACAACTTTTTGTGAAAGAGGAGGAGAATTTAATAACAAAAAATAAAATTAAAATGGAGGACATTGCGGAAGGGAAGGGTTTGATTAATCTTGGTTAAAAGGTTAGTACAACATTGTGGGCCGAAGGGCCTGTACTGTGCTTTATATCTTGTATGCTTTATTTCAAGTTTAGGAAACCAACATCAAACAGCTCTTGGACATTATAAAGAAGCTAGACAAGAACTCAAGAGGGGAATTAGGAAAGCCAGGTGGAGCTTTGGAATTCTTGACAAGTAGGATTAAAGAGAACCCCAAGGCATTCAATACATCAGTCAAGAGCAAGATGATAACAAGGAAATGGATAGGACCACTCAAGGATAGGGGAACGTGCTTGGAGACAGAGCATGTGGGTGAGGTCCTAAATGAGTACTTTGCATCAGAATTTATTTAGAAGAACGTGGAGGGTAGTGAGGTCTGTGCAGGGCATTTGAGCTAAAGACAGAGGTAGTGTTGGGTTACTTAAAGAATATTAAGACAAATAGATCTGCAAGGCTTGATGGTTATTTGAGAGAGGCAAGAGATGAGATTGCCATGGCTTTGATCTAGATCTTTGTGGCCTCTCTAGACAGGGTTTTGGAAGACTACCAATTTGCTAAAGTTCCATTTTCATTTGGAGAAATAGGAATAGTGCTGGGAATTATCGATCAGTGAGTCTGATATAGTGGTAGGAAAGCTATTGGAGAGGATTTATGAGCATTTTGAAAACTATGAGCGAAACATTAGTGGCAAATCATGTCTGATTGAGGTTTTTGAGGACCTGACGAAGGTAAATGATAAAGGTAGAGCTGTCAGTGTTGTTCACGTGGATTTTAGTAAGGTATTTGTCAAGGTCCCTCATGGGAGGCTAATGCAGATGATTAAGCTGCATGGGTTCCACAGTAACTTTGCCATTTGTACTCTGAATTGCTTGTCCATAGAAGACATAGGGTAGTGGTTGACGAGACTTATTGGGCTGGAGATCTGTGACTTGTAATGTTCCACAGTGATCCATACTGGAGTCTCTTGCACTTTATAGGGCAGTACATCGTTAATGGCAAGACCATAACAGTGTAAATGTACTGAAGGATCTTGGGGTTCAAGTTACGGATCCCTGAAAGTGGCTCCACAGGTTGATAGGGTGACAAAGAAGGTGAATGGCATACTTAAGCAAGAGATTCTGCAGATGCTGGAAATCTTGGGGAACACACATACAATGCTGGAGGAATTCAGCAGGCCAGGCAGCATTTATTAAAAGTCAATGTTCTGCCCCTTTCTTTCCAGTCCTGATGAAGGGTTTCAGCCCTTATTTCCATGCAACATGGTGGGTGGAAGGGTCTGTTCTATACTGTACTGTTCTCTGTTCATGTTTGCCAGATCTTTGCCCACTCACTTAACCAACCTGTATTCCTCTGCAAATTCCTTGTGTTGTCTTCTGCTAATTTCCTACTTTAATTGTGTCATCAGCAAATTTAGCAATGCTATCTTCAGTGTGTGTCTAAGTCACTATATAAATTATAAAAACTGAGGCTCCAACACCATTCACTCTGGCGCACCTTTTGTTCTAATTTTACTTAGCAATGACCTATTCATTCCTCTTCTGTGTTCCTTGTTAGCAGCCCATCTTTTGTCCACACCAATACTTCTTGCACGTGAAATATGGTTCAAATTAACTGTATTATCGAAGTACATGTATTCCACGATTTACAATCCTGAGATTCATTTTCTTGCAGGCATACACAGTAAATCCAAGAAACACAATAGAATCAATGAAAGGCTGAACCCAAAAGGACAGACAAACAATCAATGTGCAAAAGACAACAAACTGTGCAAATACATAATAATAATAAATAAATAAGCTATAAATATGGAGAACTTGAGATGAAGAGTCCATAGGTTGTGGGAACAGTTCACTGATGGTGTGAGTGAAGTTATCCTCTCTGGTTCAAGAGCCTGGTGGTTGGTGATAACTATTCCTGAACCTGGTGTTGTGAGTCCTGAGGCTCCTATACCTCCTACCTGATGGCTGCAGTGAGAAAGAGAGCATGGACTAGATGGTGGGGGTCCTAGATGATAGATACTGCTTTGTGGGGAGGGCTTTACCTGTGACGGACTGGGCTATGTCCACTACTTTATGTAGGATTTTCTGTTCAAGGGTTTTGGTGTTTCCATACCAGGCTGTGATGTAGCCAGTCAATATACTCTCCACCACACGTCGCGTAGGGAGCGATCCCTGCGGAAAGCAGAAGGTAGGGGAGAGAGTTCTCAAACATCCAGTGATGCCACCCACACCCCCTCTTCCACCATTTTCAAATCTCTTTTCCCTCTTTCACCTTATATCCTTGCCTGCCCATCGCCACCATCTGGTACTCCCCCACCCCTCGCTTTTTCTTTTTTCCATGGCTTTCTGTCTCTTTCACCAATCAACTTCCCAGCTCTTTATTTCATCCCTCCTTCTCCAGGTTTCACCTAGCATCTTGTTTCTCTCTCTCCTTCCTCCACTCTTTAAATCTACTCCTCAGTTTTTTCTCCACTCCTGCCAAAGGGTTTCAGCCCGAAATGTCGACTGTGCTTTTTTTGTAGGTGCTGCCTGGCCTGTTCAGTTCATCCAGCATTTTGTGTGTGTTGCTCAGATTTGTCTCATTCTGTTTTTTTTATTACTTCTTACTCTGTTAGTCTTTGCTGTTTTATATATGATCTTTTGACATGTCACCTGTTTCTATAATGTTGATACTTTTTTTTAACTTGTTAGTTAACTACAGATGCTGGTTTTTCCCCCTTGGAATTTTCTTTCTTGTGGAATGCTTCTATTTGGAAAAGATTCCCTCAGATGTCTACCTCTGCAGTTTGATTGTCTAATCCTGTAACCTGATTATCTGGCTCTGCTTTCATGCCCTGACATAAGTTAAAATTCAAGTCTGGTATCCGTCTCCTTCAACCGTAAAATTCAGATCATTGTTACCTTGAGGCATCTTCACAATGAGGTCATTGATTAAATCTAACACACTGCACAATATCATCTACAAACAAGGGAAAATCTGCAGATGCTGGAAATCCAAACAACGCACACAAAATGCTGGCGGAACTCAGCAGGCTAGGCAACATCTATGAAAAATACAGTTGACGTTTTGGAACAAGACCCTTCATCAAGACTAGAAAAAAATCTCACCTTTTTGTATCCTCTTTAATATTATTGGCTTGCTTACTTTTGTATTCCATCTTTATCTTTTTTTGGTTGCCTTCTGTTGGTATTCAAATGCTTCCCAATCCTCTAACTTGCAACTAATTTTTGCTCTACTATATGCCCTCTGTTTGGCTTTTATGTTAGCTTTGATTTCTCTTATTCATGGTTGTGTCATCTTGCCTTTAAAATATTTCTTCCTTTTTGGAATGTATATATCCTGTGCCTTTCAAATCGCTTCCAGAAATTCCAGCCATTGCTGCTTTGGCGTCATCCCTGCCAGTGAACGTTTTAAATTAATTTTGGCCAGCTCCTCTCTCATGTCTCTGTATTGCCTTTTCCTCTACTGTAATACTGATATATCTGACTTTAACTTCTCCTTCTCAAATTTCAGAGTGAATCCGATCATGTTATTATCACTCGCCCTTAAGGGTTCTTTTACCCTAAGCTCTCTGATCAATTCTGGTTCACTGCACAACACCCAACCCAGAATAGCTGATCCCATAATGAGCCATCTCATAGGCACTCAAGAAACTACCCTCCCCTGCCACCCCCGGAATCCAGCACCTACCTGATTTTCCCAATCTACTTGCATATCAAAATCCTCCATGACTAT
Organism: Mobula birostris; assembly: GCF_030028105.1. Lineage (NCBI taxonomy): Eukaryota > Metazoa > Chordata > Chondrichthyes > Myliobatiformes > Myliobatidae > Mobula > Mobula birostris. Next base: position 102,011,617 of record NC_092381.1, read on the forward strand.
TGTAACACTGCCCTTTTGGCATGCATTTTCTATCTCCCATTGTAATTTGTAGACCACATCCTCACTACTGTAAGGGGGTCTGAATACATCTTTCATCAGGGTCTTTTTATCCTTGCAATTTCTTAGCTCAATTCACAACGATTCAACACTTTCCGACCTTATGTCACTTATTCCTAATCATTTGAGTTCATATTTTATCAACAGAGCAATGTCACCACCTCTGCCTTCCTGCCTGTCCTTTTGATACGATGTTTATCCTTGGACATTAAGCTTCCAGCTATATTCTGATTTATAATTCAGTAATGCCAACATCATTCTCGCCAATCTGTAACTGTGCTACAGGTTTATCTACCTTATTCCGTATATTGTGCACATTGAAGTATAACACCTTTAGTCCTGTATTCACCCTTTTCAATCTTGTCCACCTTATATGTTGCAACTCATCTTGTTGATTGTAATTTTGCCCAGCACCAACCTCTCCTTGCTAAGAGTCTCACTACACTTTGTCTTTGTAAACCAACAATCTCATCTTCTGAACCCCTGCACCCTGCACCAGTTCCTCAGCCCACATATTCACCTGCCAAATCATACTATTCTTACCTTCACCGGTACATGGCACAGGCAGCAATTCAGAGATTACTACCCTGGAGGTACTACCAAGCTCCCTAAAATCTCTCTTCAGGACCTCTTCACCGTGTCCACCTAATGTCATTGGTGCCAATATGTACCAAGACTTCTGGCTGCTCACCTTCGCCCTTGAAAGTGCCATGGACCTGATCTGAGACATCCCTGATCCTGGCACCAGGGTGGCAACGTACCGTCTAGGTGTCTCTGTCACACCCACAGAACCTAATCTCTGTTCTTCTGACTAAGCAATCTCCTATGAACTCTGCAGTCCTCTTCGTCTTTCTGTTCTTTTGAGCCACAGCACCGGACTCCGTGCCAGAGACCTGGTCACTCTGGTTCCTCCCGATAGGTCGTTCCCCTCAATGGTATCTAAAGTTGTATACTTGTTATTGAGGGAACAGCCACAGTTGTACTCTGCACTCTCTGTGCATTTCCCCTCTTCCTGACAGTCACCTAGTTACCTGTCTCCCGCAACCCAGGGGTGACTACTTCCCTGCAGCTCCTGTCTATCATCTCCTCATTATAAAACATAGAATAGTACAGCACAGTACAGGCCCTTCGGCCCCCAATGTTGTGCTGACCCTCAAACCCTGCCTCCCATATAAGCCCCCACCTTAAATTCCTCCATATACCTGTCTAGTAGTCTCTCAAACTTCACTAGTGTATCTGCCTCCACCACTGACTCAGGCACTGCATTCCATGCACCAACCACTCTCTGAGTGGAAAAAACCTTCCTCTAATATCCCCCTTCAACTTCCCACCCCTTACTTTAAAGCCATGTCCTCTTGTATTGAGCAGTGGTGCCCTGGGGAAGAGGCGCTGGCTATCCACTCTATCTATTCTTCTTATTATCTTGTACACCTCTATCTTGTCTCCTCTCATCCTCCTTCTCTCCAATGGGTAAAGCCCTCGCTCCCTTAATCTCTGATCATAATGCATACTTTCTAAACCAGGCAGCATCCTGGTAAATCTCCTCTGTACCCTTTCCAATGCTTCCACATCCTTCCTATAGTGAGGCGACCAGAACTGGACACGGTACTCCAAGTGTGGCCTAACCAGAGTTTTATAGAGCTGCATCATTACATCGCGACTCTTAAACTCTATCCCTCGACTTATGAAGGCTAACACCCCATAAGCTTTCTTAACTACCCTATCCACCTGTGAGGCAACTTTCAGGGATCTGTGGACATGTACCGCGAGATCCCTCTGCTCCTCCACACTACCAAGTATCCTGCCATTTACTTTGTACTCCGCCTTGGAGTTTGTCCTTCCAAAGTGTACCACCTCACACTTCTCCGGGTTGAACTCCATCTGCCATTTCTCAGCCCACTTCTGCATTCTGTCAATGTCTCTCTGCAATCTCTGACAATCCTCTACACTCTCTACAACACCACCAACCTTTGTGTCGTCTGAAAACTTGCCAACTCACCCTTCTACCCCCACATCCAGGTCAGTAATAAAAGTCACAAAAAGTAGAGGTCCCAGAACAGATCCTTGTGGGACACCACTAGTCACAATCCTCCAATCTGAATGTACTACCTCCACCACCACCCTCTGCCTTCTGCAGGCAAGCCAATTCTGAATCCACCTGGCCAAACTTCCCTGGATCCCATGTCTTCTGACTTTCTGAATAAGCGTGCTGTGTGGATCCTTGTCAAATGCCTTACTAAAATCCATATAGATCACATCCACTGCACTACCCTCATCTATATGCCTGGTCACCTCCTCAAAGAACTCTATCAGGCTTGTTAGACACGATTTACCCTTCACAAAGCCATGCTGACTGTCCCTGATCAGACCATGATTCTCTAAATGCCTATAGATCCCATCTCTAAGAATCTTTTCCAACAGCTTTCCCACCACAGACGTAAGGCTCACTGGTCTATAATTACCCGGACTATCCCTACTACCTTTTTTGAACAAGGGGACAACATTCGCCTCCCTCCAATCCTCCAGTACCATTCCCGTGGACAACGAGGACATAAAGATCCTAGCCAGAGGCTCCGCAATCTCTTCCCTCGCCTCGTGGAGCAGCCTGGGGAATATTCCGTCAGGCCCCAGGGACTTATCCATCCTAATGTATTTTAACAACTCCCAACACCTCCTCTCCCTTAATATGAACACGCTCCAGAACATCAACCTCGCTCATATTGTCCTTACCATCATCAAGTTCCTTCTCATTGGTGAATACTGAAGAGAAGTATTCATTGAGGACCTCGCTCACTTCCACAGCGTCCAGGCACATCTTCCCACCTTTATCTCTAATCGGTCCTACCTTCACTCCTGTCATCCTTTTTTTCTTCACATAATTGAAGAATACCTTGGGATTTTCCTTTACCCTACTCGCCAAGGCCTTCTCATGCCCCCTTCTTGCTCTTCTCAGCCCCTTCTTAAGCTCCTTTCTTGCTTCCCTGTATTCCTCAATAGACCCATCTGATCCTTGCTTCCTAAACCTCATGTATGCTGCCTTCTTCCACCTGACTAGATTTTCCACCTCACTTGTCACCCATGGTTCCTAAACCCTACCATTCTTTATCTTCCTCACTGGGACAAATTTATCCCTAATATCCTGCAAGAGATCTCTAAACATCGACCACATGTCCATAGTACATTTTCCTGCAAAAACATCATCCCAATTCACACCCGCAAGTTCTAGCCTTATAGCTTCATAATATGCCTTTCCCCAATTAAAAATTTTCCTGTCCTCTCTGATTCTATCCTTTTCCATGATAATGCTAAAGGTCAGGGAGCGGTGGTCACTGTCCCTCAGATGTTCACCCACTGAGAGATCTGTGACCTGACCCGGTTCATTACCTAGTACTAGATCTAATTTGGCATTCCCCTAGTCGGCCTGTCCACATACTGTGACAGGAATCTGTCCTGGACACACTTAATAATCTCTGCCCCATCTAAACCCTTGGAACTAAACAGGTGCCAATCAATATTGGGGAAGTTAAAGTCACCCATGATAACAATCCTGTTATTTTTGCACCTTTCCAAAATCTGCCTCCCAATCTGCTCCTCTGTATCTCTGCTGCTACCAGGGGGCCTATAGAATACCCCCAGTAGAGTAACTGCTCCCTTCCTGTTCCTGACTTCCACCCATACTGACTCAAAAGAGGATCCTGCTACATTATCCACCCTTTCTGTAGCTGTAATATTATCCCTGAGCAGTAATGCCACCCCTCCTCCCCTTTTTCCACTCTCTCTGTCTCTCTTAAAGCACTGAAATCCAGGAATATTGAAAATCCATTCCTGCCCTGGTGCCGGCCAAGTCTCTGTAATGGCCACTACATCATAATTCCATGTATGTATCCAAGCTCTCAGTTCATCAACTTTGTTCCTCATTCTCCCGTATGAATCAAAGGTCATCGAGCTGCAGTTCCAGTTCCTTGATATGTTCTTTCAGGAGTTGCAGCTTGGTGCACCTGGAGCAGATGTGTTTATTCGGGAGTCTGGAGATCTCCCAGACTTCCCTCATTCTACACAGAATACAAAACACTGCCCCGGAGCCATTCTCACTAAACTGCAATACCCTAACAGACGAGAAATGAATAAATAAGAACAGAGAGAGAGAGGATAACTTATAAAATAAAATGCCACGTCCAAACCCATGCCTGATGAGCCAAAGCCACTCTTAACACTGGCACTCTCCAAACCAATGGCTGTTCCACTTGCACTTGAGGTATTTTTATCTGCCCCTTCTAATGAACCCCTCTTGCTGATTGGTCGCTCCTCAACTCAGGGAAACTACTGCAATACTCTGTCTTTAAAATCTTGATCACCGTCCTGATTAAAAGGTAACTCTTTTCCCTCACCCCGACGTGGATTGTCTAACTCAGAGAAAACGGGTGCGAAGCATGCATCTTAAATCTTGAATGCAGACCTAACTGAAAGGTAGCTCTTTTTATGCACGCCCTCTTGCTGATTGGTCACTCCTCAACTTAGAGAAACTGCTACGAAACTCTGTCTTTAAAATCTCTATCGACATCCTGATTAAAAGGTAGCTCTTTTTTCGCATCCCTGATGCGTCCTGCAAGATCCTTATCTATAGCTTTCTTAAAACTTGAGGAGTTGTCACTATTCCCTAACCGCTCATCCACTGAAAGGTCAGTCACCTAGCCAAGGCTCATTACCCAACACCGGGTCCATTACAGCCTCCCCTCTTGTTGAACTATCTACATATTTATTTAAGCAACCCTCTTGGATGCACCGAACAAGTTGTTCCCCATCTAAGCCATTTGTACTAAGAAGGTCCCAGTTATATAAGGAACAACAGCCCTATTGTTTTTATACATTTCTTTAATCTGCCTGCACATCTGTTCCTCACAGTCCAGGTGGCTATTGGGGATCTATCATACAATTCCATCAGAATGATTGCACCCTTTCTATTTTTGAGTTCTACCCATATGTCTTTTCTGAGTGCAGATGTGATATTGTCCCTGATTAGTGGTGCAACTACCCCCTCCCCACCCTTCTGTTACCTCCCTCTCTATCTTTTCATTGAAACCCTGGGACATTTAGAACCCATTCCTGGCCCTGTCTCAAGCAAGATCCATACTCAAAGTTCATCATTTTTACCCATAATACTCCTAGCATTAAAATGCACAAACTTTATCCTTTCCACCCCATTGTATGTATTACTTTTCTCCTGCCTATTTTTACTGGTCCTGACATCTACCTTCCTCTGCATCCCTCCACTTTCTGACCTTGTAGCCCGCTGCCCATCCCCCTGCAAAAACTAGTTTAAACTCTCCCAAGTGGCACTAGTGAATCTTCTGGCTAGGAAGTTAGTTCCTCTCCAGTTTAGCTGAAGCACTACCCTTCAACTTATCTTTGTGTCATCCGCAAATTTGGCCACAAAGCCATCAATCCCATCATTCAGCTTATTAACATGTAACGTAAAAAGTAGTGGATCCAACTCAGACTCCCTATGGAACATCACTAATCAGCAGCAGCCAACTTGAGAAGGCCTCCTTCATTCCCACTCTTTGACTTCTGCTGGTCAGCCGGTCTTCTATCCATGCTAGTTTCTATTCTGTAAAACCATGGGCTCTTACCTTGTTTAGCAGCCTCACGTGCAACACCTTGTCAAAGGCATTCAGAAAATCAATGTAAGCAGCATCCACTGATGCTTCTTTGTTTATTCTGCTTTTTACTTCCTCAAAGAATTAGAACAGGTTTGTCAGGCAACATCTCGCTTTAAGGAAACCATGCTGATTTTGGGTTGTTTTTTCACGTGCTTCCAAGTTCCCTGAAACCACCTCCGTAAGTAATGGACTCGTCCTCAAATAATGAGGTCATGCTAATAAACCAGTAATTTCCCATCCTTTGCTTCCCTCCTTTCTTAAGATTGGAGCGACATTTGCAGACTTGTTGTGTGCTCTGGAACCATTCCTGACTGTGGTGCTTCTTCAAGAATCACTGCGAGTGCTTCCACAATCTCTTTGGCTGCCTCTTTCAGAAGGCTGGGGTGTAGTTCATCCAGTCCAGGTGACTTGTCCACCTTTAGACCTTTTTGCTTTGCAGGCACCACCTCCTTAGTAATGAATCACCAGCATATCTCATAAAATTTGTTAACTTACCAGCAGCAGTACAATGCAAGACATTATAAATGTAGAAAAAAAATATATGGATTTTTGTTAAATAGTTAAATTTAAAATGGTGCAAAAACAGAAATAATAAAAAAGCGAGGCACTGTTCATGGGTTCAATGTCCATTTAGAAATTTGATGGCGATGGGGAAGAAGCTGTTTCTGAATCACTGAGTGTGTGCCTTCAGGTTTCTGTACCTCCAGCCTGATTGTAGCAATGAGAAGAGGGCATGTCGTCGGCGAAGGGAGTCCTTAATGATGGACACCACCTCTCTGAGGCACTGCTCCTTGAAGATATTTTGGATACTGTGGAAGAGAGTTCACTCACTTCTGTCCCCATCTGTTGAATTTCTGGCATGTTGCCAGTGAAGACTGATACAAAACAGTTCTGAATTGTTTACTGCTCACTTTTCACCAATTATCACTGACAAACTTTACTGCCTGTAAAAGGTTAACCTTTGCACTTTCTCCCTTGGTTGTTCACCAGTTTTCTGCGATATGTCTTTAAATTTTTTATGATTCGTATATAAATTGGCTGCATTAAGGATGTTGGATTGGCAGGCAGAAATTCTAGCCGGATGTTTCTCAAACATTCTGAATCAGGGTGTACTGTACAATTGTCAATAAGCCTAAGAACTTTACTTGATTTCCGTTGTAGCTTCATATCCCAACTCATCAAACATTACTTAAAATTTCAGAAGTCATCCATGCATTCTTTTTAGCATAGTACTCGAATGGTAAACTATCCACTCTTAGCCCCTGAAAGTATCGAGGCTTAACGCTCTTCCCAATAGCTAACAATTTCTTTTTATCAGTTCTTGACATATTTGAACAACGCTACACAGTTTGCAATCCATTGTTTCTTTGAACCTGATATTGTTGTGTCTTTATAGTAGAGGGAACTATCAGGTGGGGTGTGATTTTTTTCCAAAAAGGCCTGTTTCATTGGCATTGTGAATATCACCTGATCAAAATTTTTGAAGCAAATCAGCGAGTTTTGTCGATTTCCATGTTTCTGCACGTAGAGCATTAGCAGTATCTTTCTCGGCATGCGTTTTCTTGAATTTAATGTGCCGACATTTCCAGTGAGACAACCAACCATCTGCTGCTTTAAAATCCTGTGACAACCTTCTTAGATAACTCCTCTGACTTGTTTTTAACATTGGTCCACTGACACACGCAGCTTGTCCAGTTACAATGGAAAATCATTCATTGAGGGCCTCTTAAACATCTTGATCCTTGCCTTCACACCTTCATTTTTGGGATGTTCCCTGTTGTCACTTGTTTAATGCCCATTGCCTCTATCAAGCGTGCAATTTCAGATTTCGGCACTCTAGATGTCTCTGCCAGCTGACGATGAGTAGTGGTAGGCGGATGACTTTTAATTTGATCCAGAAGGGTAATTTTTTTGGCAATTGTCAAATCCTTTCATGTCACCTTGGCAAGGGTCTCAAATTTTTTTTAAGTCAAAAATTAAAGCAAAACAAAATGATCAAAAATCACTGATTTTTGAATCTTCATCCATCGACCCAATGGACAACGTAACACAAGCACACGCTACTGACACTGTTTAAAAACTGTTTGCTCTAAGCAAGGCATAGTGTCTGCCACACAACAGCCACACAAGTGCACGTGACCGGCGCTTGTTAGAAACAGTGTCCTGTCCCAATTAAGCGGCATTGTGTTCCAACTAAATGAAGGGAAACCTGGTTATTTTCTTCATTAGTTTTTGTTCTTTAAGAGTTGTCTTAACTAAGTGGCTATCCTGATTAACCAATGACCCAATTAACTTGAATCTGTTGTAAAATTCTGACAGTAGGGAATGTTGTTTTCAGTCCGAAAATTAGACCGTGTATGCTGGAAATCAGAAATAAAAACAGATCATGCTGCTGAAACTCGGACATCATCTATGCAAAGAGAAATTTTAACAATTCAGGTCAGAAATCTTATAGTTAAAGTCTTAACTCTGCTTCTCTGTCCACAGATGCAGCCTGATTTCTTGAGTACTCGCAGCATTCATTGGTTTATGCATGCACACACAGAGTAGTCATTATTTTCCAAAAGCTTCTTGATGACTTTTAAGAAATCAACACCCAGGAGGTCAAACGGCATCTGTGGAAATATACAGAATTAACTTATCAGTGTCATCATGTGAACATGGAATTTGCATAAAATACTCACTACATTGTGTACATTGAGTTGCATTGCACTAAAATGACCAATAATGTACACTACCTCACTTTTTTTAATATACGTTATTTCTGTTTTTGCACATTTTAAAAATCGATTCGATATACATAATTGATTTGTTTATTTATTATTAAGTTTTATTTTATTTTTTTTCTCTCTGCTGGATTATATATTGTATTGAACTGCTGCTGCTGGGTTAACAAGTTTCATGTCACATGCCAGTGATAGTAAATCTGATTCTGATATCACTAAATAGTAAGATGATGCCGGTAAACCTGAATAAATAATCAGTAATGCATGGACAGCATCTATTTGTAAGCAATCAACAAAATATAAGCAGTGGTTTAACAATTTAGTCAGTTTAAATTGGATAAACTATCCATTGTGAAATGAGATGGCAGTGAAAGAATTACACTTTTGTGGATGAGCAAATCTGAAAACTTTATCTCCTACTTCTGCTGCAGTTAGTGATTGGAATTTTCCATTTGGAACAGAAGTGTTAGATGTGTTATCCTAAATGATCATTGAACTATTGCCTTAACAGAAGTTATTTCTCTAACATGATTTTTTTCTTCTACAGCTATGTGATAGAGAAAGGTGTCTGCTATTTGGTCTTATGTGATGCATCATATTCAAAAAAACTGGCTTTTGCGTATCTTGAGGACCTGCAGGCAGAATTTGACGAGCAGCATGGAAAGAAAGTCCCAACAGTCTCCCGCCCTTACTCGTTCATTGAATTTGGTGAGTGTACCATTCCCTGGTCTTGCTCTTTTATTTGCAATCGCCTCTCTTGTCACTCACACCTAGCTGCCTCCTTGTTCGGTTTATAGGTGTTCAGTGAGGGTGAGACTTTTAAAAGGGAAGCTTTAATTTTATTTAAAAAGAAAATTAGTCTAAGCATTCCACATTCTTTTGATTTTCTCAGGAATTTGAGATCATGAGACAATTTATTTTGGAGAGTTAGTGGACCAGATTTAAAATTCAAGTTGGGGTTTTCTGTGGAGTTTGCGATTGCGGGACAGTTACTTGCAGAGAGTAACATGCTAGGTTAAGAAGGTGAACGGGACCTGTTGGGACTTTCTGCAGAGCTTGAGATTGTATGGATAATTAGGAATTTGGCAAGGACTAATAAAAAGAAGTTAGTTTTAAACAAAGCGACCATTGTAGGAGCAGCCATTGTTAGAATGTGCCAGGGTTAGAATGGGGAGCTGAGGATTTGGATCAGGATGCTTTGGCAAGAAGAGGTGAAAGTTTAGGTAAGCTTCTGTTAAGTTTCTTTCTTTCTTGCTTACTGCCCAGTTAAAGCAGCGGGAATGACAGTCGGGACATTGGAGGGCTCCTCTTGCGGAATGTGGGAAGGCAGAGAGACCTTCAGTATCGCTGGCTGCCACACCTACAAGGTCATACAACTGCAGCTTCTTACAGACCACTTTAGGGAACTGCAACTGGAGCTGAATGGCCTTTGGGTCATACGGGAAATGGAGAGGTGATTGATAGGATTTACAGGGAAGTTATTACACCTAAGGTGACATGTAACTGAGCGACCATCAGAAGAGAGAAAGAGAGTAGGCAGCCAGTACAGGATATGCCTGTGACGTTTGCCTCAATAATGAGTATATTGTTTTGGATAGCAGCAAAGCCAAGCATTCAGGTTTCTGGCACTGAGTCTGGCCCTGTGACTCAAGGGAAGGGAGGAGAAGAGGCGAGCACTAGGGACAGATAGGTGATTTTTTTTTGTATGAGAATGAGATCTCCAGATAGTATGTTGACTCCCAGGTGTTAGGGTCAGAAACATCCTGGATTCAGTCCATAGCGTTCTTAATGGAGAAGGTGAGCAGCCAAAGATTGTGCACACGTTGGTACCAATGGCAAAGGCAGGAAGGTTGATGGGGCCTTGGAAAGTGAGTTCGGGAGTTAGGAGCAAAGCTAAAGGACGGGATGATGATCTCCAGATTGCACCTATGCCATGTGCTAGTGAGGCTAGAAATAGGAAGATAATACTGTTTAACACATGGCTTAGGAGATGGTGCAGAAGGGAGAGCTTCACAGTTTTGAGTCATTGGGCAGTCTTCCATGGCAGGTAGGATCTGTACACAGTTTCCACCTGAACTGGAGGGTGTTATGTTTTGTATCTTCGAAACATTAAACTAATTCAAGGGAAGACAGAGTCCAAAATGAGTGCCTAATGTCATGTTTACTTTAAGCAAGGTGCATATGTATCACGTGGTAGTGTGAGGACATACAGTATATGCAACTCATGTTCGTATACATATAACCATTAATGAATTATTTAAACAAACAAGAATGCTTAATCAAACAATATATATACAAGATTACCCAAATATTACTGAAATATTAAATACATTCCTCCCTGCTTAACTATAAAATCCAACTCAACAGAGAACACATCTCAACTCTATACAAAGTATATTATATAATACGACTACTATATACAGATATCCACACCATAGTAAATTTTAAATTGTCCCATTCAGACCTAAAGATTTAATTGTTGTGGACGATTCTTACTGTTGTGGAATAATGTCTCTACTGATAAAGGGGTTCGCTCTGCATGGCGGTTGAGACTTGTGGCTGTGAAACAATTTCTGGTTCTAAGGCCTCTGTGGTGGTTGTGGGAGTTGACTCTGAGACAGCAGGAAGTAGCTCTGAGAGTAGTTTCTTCTTCCTTTTTCTTCTAGTTTGTGCATCTTGATCTTGGGAAGGTTCATTTAGTTCACTGGAGTATTCTCTTACTGATCCTTTCATTGCTCCCCCTACGATCTGTTCTCTCCTTTTGGTTTCCTCATCCACAATATCAGCTGATGATGAATCCTCTGTTTTTGTATCTTTATTGACTGCTTTCTTTTTGGCCTTCCATTCATCCAGCTGGCCTTTGGTCTTTGCATCTACCTTTACAAGCAGTTTTTTGTTTCTCACTTAAAGTTCATCCAATAACGTTAATGCACACAGAGTAGATTCTGGTTCTTTATACTCACAAAAGCTGAATGCTTATAACTTTCCTGAAGCTCCTTGACCTTCCTTCGAGCTTAAAACTAAGCCAGATTTTGCAAGTCACTGCCTGATTAACATATCAGAGGCTTTCTCAGATAATGTTCCCTACAAAAACTGTTGTAGTCAGACCACTGCTTTCATCATTTCCACACTTCCTCTGAGCAGCCCGGTCCTTCCTTGTTCCAATATGCTGCCCAACCAGAGGCACAGATGTTGGCACCAATGCTTGTTCTCTGTTGAGCAATGGTTCATGGTGTTCTGAATCGAGACTGTTGTGTCATCATCTAGTATCTTTCTTAATTTGCTTTCAGATGGCTTCATTGCAAGGGATATGGCATGCAAGTTGTGCCTCCATGTTCTGAAGGTCACAGCAAGCATAAAAGGCATTGATCTCACCTGGGAGCAAAACCTTCTTGTCACCTTTTTCACTCGGTTTCACTTTATAGGAGCTGTTAGCATTCAAGCCTTGCCACAACTGTTGAGCATCCTTCAATGATTCAGATTTGGTATGGAATTGCCACCTTGCATGTGAGAGGGCTTTCTGGAGACTGTTCCTGGACCTCTTGTATTTTACTTGGTTTCCAGACATGGATGCTATTAATCTGGCCATAAACAGATTGTGGATCTCATGGCTCATCCAGTGCTTCTGGTTGGGGAAGATTTTATGGGAGCACACTCATCTACAACTGTTTTTAAAAAGTCTGTGACAACTGTTATTCAGATCCTCTGATAAGTCCTAGAACACAGTCCAATCTGCTGAGTAGAAGCAATCCCACAGCTGCTTCTCTGCCTCCTGCAACCACCTCTTTGTTGTCCTTACTACTGGAGCCATGCCCTTTAGCCTCTGCCTTTGTGGAGGCAGGAGGATCAGATAATCCTCCAAATGGTCAGATTTCCCAAAATGCGATCTAGGGATTGAATGGTAGACATTCCTTATGGTCATATAGCAGTAGTTTAGTGTATTAGATCTCCTGGTGGTGTAAGACCGCAAGACCATAACACAGGAGCAGAATTAGGCTTTTTGGCCCATTCAATCATGGCTAATCCTTTAATTCCCTCCTCAGCCCTCCCTAGCTTTCTCCCCGTAACCTTTGATGCTATGACCAATCAAGAACCTATCAAATTCTTCCTTAATTAGACCCAAGGACCTAGCCACCACAGCTGCCTGTGGTAATAAATTCCACAAATTCACCATCCTCTGGCTAAAGAAATTTCTCTGTATCTTTGTTTTAAATGGATGCCCCTCTATCCTGAGGCTGTGCCCTCTTGTGCTAGACTTTCCCACCATGGGAAACATCCTCTATATAGGCCTTTCAATTTTCGAAAGGTTTCAATGAGATCCTCCCACCCATCCTTTACAGACCCAGAGCCATCAAACATTCCTAGTATGACAACTCTTTCATTCCCAAAATTATCCTTGTGAATCTCCTCTGAACCCTCTCCAACTCCAGCACATTGGTTCTTGGATGCGGAGACCAAAGCTGTTCGCAATACTGATGGTGAGGCCTCAGCAATGCCTTATAAAGCCTCACCATCGCATTCCTGTTCTTGTATGCTAGACCTCTTGAAATGAATGCTAACATTGCATTTGCCTTCCTCACCACTGACTCTACCTGCAAGTTAACCTTTAGGTTGTTCTCCCAAGTTCCTTTCATCTCGGATTTTTGGATTTTCTCCCCATTTAGAAAATAGTCTGTTCATTTATTTCTACCACCAAAGTGTCTGCCATGCATTTTCCAACATTGTATTTCATTTGCCACTCTCTTGCTTGTTCTCCTGATCTGTCCTCTGCAGCCTACCTGTTTCCTCAACACTACCTGGCCCTCCAACAGTCTTCGTATCACCTGCAAAGCCATCTATTCCATCATCTAAATCATTTATATACAGCATAAAAAGAAGCGGTTCCAACACTGAACCCTGCGGAACACCACCAGTCACTGGCAACCAACCTTTTATTCCCACTCATTGCCTCCTACCAATCAGCCAGTGCTCTAATCATGTTAGTAACTTTCCTGTAATGCCATGGGCTCTTAACTTGGTAAGCAGCCTCATGTGTGGCCCTTGTCAAAGGCCTTCTGAAAGTCCAAATATACACCATCCACTGCAACCCCTTTAAGCTATATATGATCTCCTCAAAGAATTCCAACTTGTTCGTCAGGCAAGGTTTTCCCTTAAGGCAGGGGTCCCCAACCTTTTTCGCACTGCGGACTGGTTTCACATTGACAATATTCTTGCGGACCGGCTGACCGGGGAGGGGGAGTAGGGTTGTCAATGGACAAGAGTAGCAGTCAAATATGCTGGGTTTACCCCGAGAGAGACTACAATGACTGTGAAGCCTTACACGGGCACCAGTGTGCATGTGTGTACGATTTTTTTTTCAGCAAATCGTCTTTGGCGATTCTGTTCGGGGGGTGGTGTTAATCACGACCGTAATATAGATGATAATTAGCTAATACACTCAATTTCGTTTCTAAAAGGGTTTATGTAACGAATTTAATATTAAACACACGGCGCATATTTTCCTCGCATGAATATAGTGATAAGTCAATTATCAGGGGAGCTTGAAGTAAATGTTGAATGAACTTCCAGCAGAAGTGGTAGAGGCAGGTTCGATATTATCATTTAAAGAAAAATTGGATAAGTATATGGACAGGAAAGGAATGGAGCGTTATGGGCTGAGTGCAGGTCAGTGGGACTAGGTGAGAGTAGCGTTCAGCACGGACTAGAAGGGCAGAGATGGCCTGTTTCCGTGCTGTAATTGTTATGTAGTTATATAAGTCAATAGCATCATAACATTTTAAGTATCGTTTGGATATTAAACACGCAGCACATATTTTCCCTGTATGAACATATAAAATCATTGCAACACACCAATATCGCTAAGTCAGTGGGAGCCCTGGGCTTGTTTTCCTGCAACAAGACGGTCCCATCGAGGGGTGATGGGAGACAGCGATACTCAAAGGGGGTTCCTAATGTCCAGTCTATTCCGCAATTTAGTTTTCGTTGCATTCATTGCAGAGATACGTTGGAAATGGAAGCAACGTTTTCAGTGCTTTCGTGGTTATCTCAGGATATTTAGCCTTGACTTTGATCCATAATGCCGGCAGAGATGTTATGTCAAACATACTTTTCAGCCCGCCGTCATTGGCAAGCTCGAGGAGTTGATCCTCTTCCCGTGCTGACATGGATGACGCGTGGGTAATGACCTCGCATGCGTAATAGCTCAACAGTGGCCGTGACAGGGAATGAAGAAAGGTGCAGCTGACTCCTATCGCCAAATCATATCGTTTTCTCGCTGCCCGGTAGCGCATGCTCTGCGGCCCGGTGGTTGGGGACCACTGCCTTAAGGAAACCATGCTGACTTTAAGCCGTGCTGTAGGTGATACATTGATCATAACTGGGCAAAGATTTCTTCAAAGAAGCCAGACTGAAGCCCCCGACAATAATTTGAACAGTGTTGGTTGGGCTTTTCCTTGTTTGCTGATGGTGGCACTCAACATTTCGAGTGCCTGCCTAACATCAGTCTTTGGTCAGGATCATGGAGGAGAACTCTTCTGGTAAGTAGAACAGTCGGCACTTAATCATTAGAAGTTCCAGGTCAGGGAAACGAGGGCAACAAGAACACTGTGTCCGAGCACGTCAAATAGTTTATCATAAATCACAGAGTGCCCCCCCCCCCCCCCCGGCACCTTTTGGCTTTGCCAAATCAGCAGTCCTATCCATCCAGTATATCAAGAAGCCCTCATGTCTGATCACTGAATCTGGTGTGTCAGAGTTAGCCATATTTCTGTGAATCTTAGAATATTTTTCTCTAGTTACTACATTTGCTAACAAGATACTGGATAGAGGAAGTCTCATACCCCTGACTTGGAGTATTCCCCTCCTCCTCTCTTCTGGCCATACCAATGCCACTTTGTCCTCTTGAAGGTATTGTACTTGCATGCTTGAGAGTTACAGTGCCTATAAAAAATATTCACTCCTCTTGGAAGTTTCCATGTTTTATTGTTTTACAACATTGAATCACAGTGGGTTTAATTTGGCTTTTTTGACACTGATCAACAGAAAAAGACTTGTGTAAAAGTGAAAACAGATCTCTACAAAGTGATCTAAATTAATTACAAACATAAAACACAAAATGATTGCATAGGTATTTATCCCCTTTAATATGACACACCAAATCATCACTGGAGCAACCAGTTGGTTTTAGAATTCACATAATTAGTTAAATGGAGATCACCTGTGTGCAATCATGGTGTTTCAATTGATAGTAGTAAAAATTCACCATTATCTGGAAGGTCCAACTGCTGATGGGTCGGTATCCTGGCAAAAACTACACCATGAAGGCAAAAGAACACTAAGCAACTCTGTGGAAAGGTTATTGGAAAGGACAAGTCTGGAGATGGGTACAAGAAAATTTCCAAGTCACTGAATATCCCTGAGATTTAAGTAGATCATCAAGAAATACAAATCTGCTTAGAGCAGGTCGTCCTCAAAAACTGAGTGACAGTGCAAGAAGGGGACTAGTGAGGGAGGCCACCAAGAGACCTGTAACAACTCTGGAGGAGGTACAACCTTCAGTGGTTGAGATGGGAGACACTGCACATACAACAACTGTTCTCGGTGCTTCACCAGTCACAGCTTTATGGGAGAATAGCAAAGAGAAAGCCACTGTTGAAAAAAAAACTCAAATGAAATCTTGGCTGGAGTTTGCCAGAAGGCATGTGGGAGAGTCTGAAGTCTGCTGGAAGTAAGTTCTATGGTCTGATGAAACCAAACTTGAGCTTTTTGGCCACCAGACTAAATGATATGTTTGGCGTAAGCACACTATTCCCTACTGTGTAGCATGGTGGTGTGGGGTGCTTCACTGTAGCATGCCCTAGAAGGGTAAAATGAATGCAGCAAAATACAGGAAATCCTGGAGCAAAACCTGATGCAGTCTGCAAGAGAACTATGACTTGGGAGAAGATTTGTTTTCTAGCAAGGCACCGACCCCAAGCATAAAGCCAAAGCTACCCAGGAATGGCTTAAAAACAACGAAGTTAATGTTCTGGAGTACACTAGTCAGATTCCAGACCTCAATCCAATTGAGGATTTGTGGCTGCATTTGAAAGGGCTGTTCACTCACAATCCCCATGCAATCTGACAGAGCTTGAACAGTTTTATAAAGAAGAATGGGGGGAAAATTGCAGTGACCAGATGTGCAAAGCTGATAGAGACCTATCCACACACACTCAAGGTTGTAATTGCTGCCAAAGGTGCATCTACTAAATACTGACTTGAAGAGGGTATGTTTTATATTTGTAATTAATTTAGATCACTTTGTGGAGATCTGGTTTCATTTTAGCACGAAAGAGTTTTTCTGTTGACCAGTGTCAAAAAAAAAGCGTGTTAAATCCACTGTGATTCAATGTTGTGAAACGATAAAACATGAAAGCTTCCAAGGGGGGTGAATACTCTTTGTAGGTACTGTAAGTCACAAAGTCCTTCAGAAGATCATGAAATCGCTTGTTCGTTAAGATGGTTCAGAAGTACATAATTTAAAGGTAAATTGCAAGCTGCAGATTGCATGAGAGTACTTCAGAGGAAGTAAATTTAGAAGTTTTGTAAGCTGCCCACAAAGCATAGCACCATCTTGGGGTCTACAAGACAGTTGATGTTGTCCACATGAACATTAGCAAGGCCATGAGTGTCTGGTTGAAAGGTACAATTGCTCGGCATTCAGGAAATTGAATGGGACATTGGCTTTGTGGGAGAAACCTTGAAGTGGTAGTCGATGGTTGCCTATGGCTAGTGGGGTGCCACAGGGATCAGTGCTGGACCTATTGTTGCTTATTTTCCAGATCATTAATGTAGGTGACAATATGGTTAACCTGATAGAGTCATAAAGAGAGCTTTTGGCACATTGTCCTTCATAAATCAAAGTATCGAGTACAGGAGTTGGGATGTTATATGAAGTTGTATAAGATGTTGGTGAGGCCTAATCTGGAGTATTGTGAGCAGTTTTGGTCACCTACCTACAGGAAAGGTAACAATAAAATTGGAATTGTATAGAGAAATTTGCAAGGTTATTGCTGGGACTTGAGGACCTGAGGTTGTATAGGTTAGGACTTTATTCCCTGGATTACAGGAGAATGAGGGGAAATTTGATCAAAAGTATACAAATTATGAGGGATATAGATAGGGTAAATGCAACAGGCTATTTTTCTGCGGGGTTTGGAAGAGTCTAGAACCAGAGGTCATAGGTTAAGGGTAAAATATTTAAGAGGCACCTGGGGGGGAACTTTTTCACTCAGAGGGTGGTGCAAGTGTGGAATGAGCTGCTAGTGCAAGTGGTGGATGTGGGTTGTAATTGCAACATTTAAGTTGGGATAAATACAGGGATGGTAGTGGTTTGGAGGGCAGTGGTCATGGTGCAGGTTGATGGGATTAAACAGAATAACAGTTTGGCATGGACCAGATAGACCGAAAAGCCTGTTCTGTGCTGCAGTACTCTTACTCTTATGCTAACTTATTGCACCCAGCTCCTTTTGTAGGTCTCCCAGCATTCAGCACTTATCCCAATGGCTTTCCCTCCATGTTCTACTTTGTCTTCTCCAAGCTAGTTTTCCTATTTAATTGTCCTTAATTATACACTCTTCAAACCAAGTAACAGTAGAGATTCTGGAAATCTAGAGCAACACATGCAGAACGTTGTAGGAACTCAGCAACATCTATGAAAGGGAATAAACTGTTGATGTTTGAGACTGAGTCCTTCAGCATGTCCCTAGAGAATAATACTCTGTCCAGGAATGAAAATGATTTATTCCTGATATGTAAACGTCATGGAGAGTAATGGGAGTACAGAAGAATAGAGAGAGAGACAAGGCATTGGTCAGACTGTACTTGAGGTATTTTGAATAAGTTTGGCCCCTTATCTAAGAAAAGATGTGCTGGCGTTGGAGAGAGTCGAGATTCAAAAGAATGATTTTGGGGACATCCTGGACTTCAGAAGAATAAGGGGAACCTATCGACCTTATTAACCTCTATCTGATCTCCCCTCAGCCTCTGCCACTCGAAAGGAAACGACCCAAGTTTGTTCAGCCTCTCATGATAGCACATGCTCTCTAACCCAGGCAGCATCCTGGTAAATCACTTCTGCACCCTCTCCAAAGCTTCAACATCCTTCCTATAATGGGGTGACTAGAGCTGATTCCAATACTCCAGGTGTGGCCTAACCAGAATTTTATAAGGTTGCGACATAACCTCTTGACTTTTGAACTCAATCCCAGAATGTTGTCGGTGGGGTCTCAGCAATGTTAATACCTTTGAATATCAAGGTTTGGCGGTTTGATTTGCATTATTGCATTTGGTCACTACCTGGGAATTATTGACCATACCTGCAAGTTGACTTGCTGTGTGCGGGTGTGGATTGGTTCATTTGCTGAGGGGTTGTGATTGAAATTGAATGTTCTACAGGTACCACTGAACATCTCTGCTCCTGAACTGATAGCTGGGAGGTGACTGGGTGGTAAGGAGCCAGATTATATGGATGGTGATTGTCAAATGTAACTTAAGTTTTGCTTTTCATGTTTTCTTTCAGACACATACATTCAGAAAACAAAGAAATCCTATATTGATAGCAGAGCACGGAGAAACCTTGGCTCCATAAATACAGAGCTACAAGATGTGCAGAGAATAATGGTGGCCAATATTGAAGAAGTATTGCAGCGAGGAGAAGCACTCTCAGGTAAAGTTTCTGTGTCTGAGCAACAGCAACTTAGGATGTGTTTCAAAGGTACATTTAATGTCAGAGACATGTATACAATATACATCCTGAAATACTTTTTCTTTGCAACCATCCAGGAAAACAGAGGTGTGCCCCCAAAGAATGAATAACAATTAAATGTTAGAACCCCAAAACCCCCATCTCCCCCCTCCCACATGTAAGCAGCAGCAAAGCAACAATCCCCCCTCCCCCACCAGCAAAAAAAAAAGCATCAGCACCTCCCCCCCACCCATCGAGCACTCAAGCGTGCAGCAAAGCATCAGCAAAGACACAGACTTACAGTACCCCAAAGACTACTTGTTCACCAGGTAATTCAACACACCACAGGCTTGCTTTCTCCCTTATAACCTTATCCTGTTTCATGGCAAGAGGGGATACATGACAAACAACTCGCTGATTTATGATGTTAAAAGTCTGTTGCATCGCTTTTTCTGAGCTCTGTGCCCAAAGAACTCTGGTCTCTGGGCACGCAGCCAGCTTGCTGCTTTCGATCTTCCATCTCCCATGACTCCCCGGATTCCTGCAGAGACACCGACCCTTTGGTCTGCCCATCTCCAGGGCCACGCGATCCCGGATCTCCAAAGGCAAGCTAAGCTGTTAGGCCGCATCCTAGGCATATCGAATAATGGCCAGTCGTGAAACCCCAAGGGCAGGTCCCATTCCCGCAAAGAACTGAAGTCAGTGTGTAACTCCAGGTCAGGGTCTTCAGAAGAACTCTGAAAGGGGAAAACAGAGATATTAAAGATGGAAATAGAGCTGTTTCTGAAGTTGCAAACAAAGCAGTCACCATTGTCTCCTAAGCTCCTCCTCATCCTGATGTGTTGGGTGGCTCCTTCAAAAAGTTAGTCAAAGAGTAATCTCCAAGTTACTGTGTATCTGTAACAATGACCTCAGCCACAGGTCTTGGTCAGTCTGATTGGTTATTCAGATTCCATCTCTTTGCCTCTGTGTCCTTACACAACCTCAGGCCTTTAATTGAAACAGTGAGCCCTTCATAAAGCACCCAATTGTACTGGATTTGGCTGTAATTTTAAAGACCTTTCTGTAGTAGTATTGAAGACTGAGGAAGGATAGGGATTTCCCTCCTTAAAGGACATGAATGGACCATGTGCTTTGAATTTTTTAAATCCCAACAGTTTGATGATCACATTAAATGAAGGCATTTGTTTCAAAACAAACATTTAATTCAAGTAACACACATCAAAGTTGCTGGTGAACGCAGCAGGCCAGGCAGCATCTGTAGGAAGAGGTGCAGTCGACGTTTCAGGCTGAGACCCTTCGTCAGGACTAACTGAAGGAAGATTGATCAGGATCACCTGCAATTTCTAAATTTGCAGATGAAGCAAAACTTGACGGTATGAGGATAGCGAAATATTTCAGAAAAGTAAACTGGTAGAATAGGCAGACAAATGGCAGATGAAGTTTGATACTGAAACATCTAAGGTGGTAAGAGTACTGAAGAGAAGCAATCTGGAATAAAGGGTACTGTTCTAAAGAGGTTGAAGAAGAGAGGGACTTTGCAGTATAGTCACAGAAATCATTCAAAATGGTGGGTAAGATTGAGAATGCAGGCATAATGGTTCTGGGCTCTATCCACACAGACATTTTGTATAAAAGCAAGAAGATTGTGCTGAACTTCCAAATAACCACTTAGTCCAAATACAGCTGAAGTACTGTTTTCAATTCTGGTTGCTTCATTGTGTGAAATGTGCAGCGGAAGTTTACTAAAATAGTTTGTGGGATGTTGGACTACAATTACAAGGACAGATTGGAGAGGTTGGGGCTGGTTTCTCTGGAGATCATTGAGGGAGATAAGATAGAATTATAGAAAATGATGGAAGTCTGGATGGAGTGAATAGTGGGAGTTTGTTTTCTATTGGTGAAGGAACAGAGGACTAGGAGCCACAGGTATAAAATAATGGGTAAGAAATCAGTCGTGACACAAGAAAAAAACTTGGAGTGTGATATCTGTTCCTTAACAGTAACATCTTTAAAAAAATACACAAAGCCATGATGGTAATCCCTAATCAGTTCTTTTCAAATGCAAGTAGATCCTACCTCTCAATACAGTACTCCTTCAGCAACTTTTCCATCACTCATTTTAAGCTTATCGGCTGGGCATGTCCTTACACCCTTCTTAAATGAAAGCAAATTGTCCATCATCCAGCCTTCCAGTACCACACCCATGGCAAAGAAGATTAAAAAAAAATCTGTGAACAGTGCCGTGGGAATTTCTTCCCTTGCTTGCTACGTCCTAAACTATTCTTTCAGCACCTGGGATTTATCTACTTTTATATGCCTCAAAACAGCCAACACTTTCTCTTTCATCACATTGACCTGTTTCAGGACATCACAGTACTTTTCCCTAAATTCCCTCACTTCCATGACCTTCTCCCTGGTAAATGCAGACAAGAAGTACTCATTTAGGACCTCGCCCAACTCTCAAGGATGCACATATAGGTGGCCACATTGATTCCTAAGGGAGGCTTTTTCCCCTCTGCAATTACCCGCTTGTTCTTAATCTACTTAGTTGTAGAGTCATAGAGTAATACTACATGGAAATAGACTCTTCAGCCCAACTCATCCATGCTGATTTTAGTTCCCACCTATTTGCCCATATCTTTCTAAACCCCTCCAATCTATTTAATGTTTTTAAATTCTCTTACTGTACCTGCATCAACCATTGTCTCCAGAAGCTCATTCAATATACCGACCTCCCTCTGGTTTAAGAGTTTGCTTCAAGTCCCATTTTAACCTTTCAATTCTTACCTTAAACTTATGCCCTGTCGCCTGCCCTGGGAGAAGCAAAGATTGCACATGCACTTCATATATGCTTCATGGTTTTACACACAAAAAATGGAAACGCTTAAGCTTCTCCCTTACCTTATTTGTCAGGAATATCTTGTGTCCCCTTTTTCCCTTCTAATTTCCTTTATAAGTGTGTTCCTATACCTGTTATACTCTTGAAGAGATTTGCTTGATTCCCACTGCCTGTCTCTGACCAGAGCCTCAATATTCCCAGGTAGCCACGGTTTTCTTATTCCTGCCACCCTTGTCCTGCACTCTGACAGGAACATGTAAGTTCTGAACTCTCCTTGCCTGACATATAAAAGCCCTCCACCCCCTCCTCCCATTGCCAGATGTCCCTGTAGCTACTAACAGCCTCTGCCAATCAACCTTTGCAAATTCTCATTTAATGCCATTAAAATTAGTCTAGCTCCGATGTAGGATTTTAACTTGTGGACCAGTGCTAGCTTTTACCACAACTATTTTATTACTTTCAGGTTACATTTTCTTTTACAAACAATTCTGGTCCTACATTCTTGTACCTTTTCCATTTTTTGTTAAAGTAGCTGAAACTTATTATTGTGCACCTCTCATAATATTACACACTCTTATGCCTCCCTTGAACTTAGACAATGTGCCACTTTTTTTTTCAAAACAGGAAGTGCTGGAAACACTCTGCAGATCAGGCAATATTTGAAGAATTTAATTTTCAAGTCATTGACCTTCGGTCTGACTTTTTTGTTCCTCAGTTAAATCTATATGGCATTTTTTCTTGACCTTTGTTGCTTACGATCTTTGCTCAAACTGTCTTTGTTTCATTAATTGTGATGGAAGATGGAGTTTAATGCAGACAAGTGTGAGGTGCTGGGCTTTGGGAGCTCTAACATAAAGGGGAAGTACATGTTGTTGAATCCTAATGGTTTTGTGATACAAAGTTCTTCGGAAGTCAAGAATGAGGCATAAAACTGATTGCTTACGAATGCTTTATTGAAGGTTACAGAGTGGAAAACACACAAAAAAGAGAAGCCAAGAAAACAAAGAAAAGAGCAGTCATGGTCATCTCATACTCAAGCTAGAGATAAGGAAAATTGCAGTGATAATAATTAACTTATAAAACAACCAGATACAAGTAGCATGACATCTGTTCCTGAAAATTAAAAGTTTCGAGAAAAATAGAGAAGCAACAGTACTATAATTACTCGGGAAGTTGCTGAACAGTTTTATGTATATAGGTTATTATATAAAGCTACAAGCAAGCATAGGAAAATTGAGCTTACAAGTATATTGCTGTAGATTAGATTTCAAGGTAGAATTGATAAAACCATACACAGCCTTTTTACACCATTGGATGGCCTTGTGTTGGCACGTGACCAAATGTTTAAGGCATTGGTCTAGTGATCTGAAGGTCGCTAGTTCGAGCCTCAGCTGAGGCAGCATGTTGTGTCCTTGAGCAAGGCACTTAACCACTCATTGCTCTGTGACGACACTGGTGCCAAGCTGTATCGGCCCTAGTGCCCTTTCCTTGGACAACATCGGTGTCATGGAGAGAGGAGACTTGTAGCATGGGCAACTGCCGGCCTTCCATACAACCTTACCCAGGCCTGAGACCTGGAAACCTTCCAAGGCGCAAATCCATGGTCTCATGAGACTAACGGATGCCTATGGATGGTCTTGGGGTCTGAGTGGTTGAAACCTATTGTATTTAGTGATGGTTCAGGTATTTGCTTCACCCTCAACCCACCGGTCCCAGTTGCTACTATCCAGCTTCCACATTTGGAATAATTCTTTTTCATTCTATGTTTTTACAGCTTTGGACAGTAAGGCCAGCGGTCTTTCTAGCTTGTCGAAGAAGTACCGACAAGATGCCAAGTACTTGAACATGCGTTCGACATATGCTAAGCTGGCAGCCGTTGCCGTTTTTGCAGTAATGCTAATAGTTTATGTACGATTCTGGTGGCTCTAAAATTGACTGAATGTAATGTGGCGTGAGTGATCTGTGCTCATTGCACCAAATTCTGAGAGTTCCTGGAATGCACTTTCTCTGAGGCCTGCAATTTATTGCCAGTTAGTCTGGATATTGGTCTGTCTTTATGTTGTAATTACTATGATATGATAGGCCTTTAGTATTTGGCACGATTAAACTACATTTACCAATGACAGATGTTGAACTGAAGAAGCCCTTTGGAATGTGCATTCTAACATCTGAAGACGAATAATAAATGTTAATTTTGTTTTCTGAA
This sequence comes from Mobula birostris, assembly GCF_030028105.1. Classification (NCBI taxonomy): domain Eukaryota; kingdom Metazoa; phylum Chordata; class Chondrichthyes; order Myliobatiformes; family Myliobatidae; genus Mobula; species Mobula birostris. The sequence goes on from NC_092381.1 coordinate 102,035,831, forward strand.
TCATTTTAAGATTGGAAATTTTGAAAAATGCAGTAGCAAAATCATCCGCAGAGAGAATGACCTTCTGAAATCTGTCTGTCCACAGGCCCTGTGTGGATCGGAGCAACGGGGCTGAGTGAAAGATAACATATTATGCTGTAACTGTGTAGAAATTGATCTCACTCGTACATTGAATAAAATCACATACCATCAAAATGGCTTTATCAATTATAAGGACATACATTGGTTTTAAATGTTTGTTAGAAGTTGCTGGGAGATCTTTCTCATCTGTGTTTTCTCTACAACCTAATCAAGGAGCTTGGAGATCATTACTGTACCTTCTGTATTGGTGTCTTTATATAGTAGGTATACACATCAGTTGTTACAAAGAGAACGACTGCCTGATTTAAACATACGAGGTATCAGTAGTTTCAATTTATTGCTTTTATGCATGTCACTGCTGACAAAACCCAAGATGATGATCAGACACAGAACACATCTGAAAAGGTGTTTTTTTCATATTTTCTGAGCTTCGGAGAGAGAAATAAAGAGTGAAAGAAGGATGTGATTGCACTGTAGAGGTGCAGGGGGCACTCACTGGGGATGGGGTATTTTTGTTTCAAGGAGAGACTCGATAGGTTGGGGGTTTTACTTGGGGAGGAAAAAGCTGATTGAGGTGTACAGAATTGTAAGGATAGGTCGTGAGAAACCTGACCCCTCAGCGAAGGGGTCTATGGTTAGATAGCAAAGGTCTAAAGTAAGATGGAGTAAATGTAGGGGAGACCTGACAGTTTTTTTCACTCAGAGGTTGAAAATAACTTGGAACTTGCTGCCCAAGGGAGTTTCTCTCACAAGAACCTTTCAGATCAACATTGAAATGCCAAAATATAGACACAGGTGTGTACTTGATGGCTGGTCTGGACATGATGGGCCAAAGGGCCTTTTTCTGTGCTCTGACTCTGTTTGATGCAGCTAATTCACCAATTCAAAACACACACACAATAAATAAAAACAGTATATTTGAATTAAGGCAGACAATGCACATCTTCATGTGTCAATAAACACAAGAAAATCTGCAGATGCTGGAAACCCAAGCAACATGCACAAAGTACCGGAGGAAGTCAGCAAGCCAGGCAGCATCAATAGAAAAGTGTAAATAGTCATTTACTTTTTTTCTATAGAGGCTGCTTGGCCTGCTGAGTTCCTCCTGCATTCTGTGTGTCAATGTCTTTGACTTCTGAGACTTCTAAGGCATTGCATTTCCGAACTTGCTTTGAAGTTTTTCTAACACTGAAGGGAGCCTGTTTTTGAACAGTCATCAATTTCAAGATTTGTTTTCATATGCTCATCACCATAATAACTGAACAAGTATTTTCCTCAGTCAATAAGGAGACTATTGCAGGAAATCGTATCATAAAGCTCTAAGTCTCTCTGCACTGCTTGTACCTACTGCTACCCTAGTCTCTCAGCTGGAAGCTGCGGGAAATGGGGTTGTGTTGGGAAATCTGCTTTAGAAGTCTTGTCAGCAAACATCTTCTGCTTTGCCATTACTGAGATGATGAGTTCACATTTCAATCTTCATCTTCAGAAAACTGTAGGTGCGGGTTGTGGAACCATTATATGTTGGTAAGGAATCCTGTATCAACTTGTCTTGCCCTTGCGGACGTAAGGCTGAAAATTTTTGTTAGATTTCAGAATCAGGTCTTTGTCACTGATGTGAAGTTTTTTTTGTTTTGTAGCAGGTGGACAGTTTGAAACAAAAATTATTAGAAGTGACAAAAAGACGACAAATATGAAGTAGTGTTCATTGATCTTTCAGAAATCTGATGGCAAAGTTCAAAATGGAATCTCATGGATAGGGTGGTGGTGAAAGCTTTTGGTATGCTGGCCTTTATTAATCAGAGCATTGAGTATAGGAGTTGGGATGTAATGTTGAAATTGTATAGGGCATTGGTAAGGCCAAATCTGGAGTATTGTGTACAGTTCTGGTCACCGAATTATAGGAAAGATGTCAATAAAATTGAGAGTACAAAGGAGGTTTACTAAAATGTTGCCTGGGTTTCATCTCCTAAGTTACAGAGAAAGGTTGAACAAGTTAGGTCTTTATTCTTTGGAACGTAGAAGGTTGAGGGGGGACTTGATAGAGGTGTTTAAAATTATGAGGGGGATTGATAGAGTTGACGTGGATAGGCTTTTTCCATTGAGGGTGGGGAAGATTCAAACAAGAGGACAAGAGTTGAGAGTTAAAGGACAAAAGTTTAGGGGTAACATGAGGGGGGAACTTCTTTACTCAGAGAGTGGTAGCTGTGTGGAATGAGCTTCCAGCAGAAGTGGTTGAGGCAGGTTCGATGTTGTCATTTAAAGTTAAATTGGATAGATGTATGGACAGGAAAGGAATGGAGAGTTATGGGCTGAGTGTAGGTCAGTGGGACTAGATGAGAGTAAGAGTTCGGCACGGACTAGAAGGGCCGAGATGGCCTGTGTCCGTGCTGTAATTGTTATATGGTTATAAAGTTATAAAGTGGTTACTCTTGAAGTTCAGGCTGGAAGTAGTTGGGTGACCACTAGGAAGAGCAAGTAGACAGAGAGTGCAGGATTCTCCTATGGCCATTCTCAAAAACAAGTGTTCTGTTTGAATACTATTGCAGCACATTCTCAAAGAGGAGAGTGTGCTACCGTAAATTATTGTGCAAATTGGCACAAATGACTTGAGCAGAAATAAGGATGAGGTCCTGTGGAATGAATATAGGGTGTTAGGGAAGAAGTTAAGAAGCAATACCTCCAGGGAGGTAAGATCCAGATTGCACCCTATACCATGGGATTCTGAGGGAAGGAATTTTTACCCTCACAAGACAGCTGAAGAATTTGCGCAAAGGGCAGGAATTCGTATTTTTGGGCCATTGGGATTTCATTTTGGACAAGGTTGACCTGTATGAGAGGAATGGGTTACACCTAAACAGAAGGGAGACAAATATCCTAATGAGCGGATTTTCTTGTACCACTAGGAAGGGTTTAAATGAGATTGGCAGGGTCTGGTAAACTAAATGAGATAATTGACAGGCAGGATAGTGATAGAAAAAGGAGCAAAAGCAAATTGAACTGGCAGGACAGGAAGGAGCATGGTAAAGTTGGGATTAAATTGAATGTACTTCAGTGCAAGAGGTCTGGTAGGAAAGATGGATGAATTTAGGAAATGGATAGGTATTTGACTAGGGTTTTAGAGCTGTTATTGGAGATATGGCTGATGGAAGGGCAGGTGTAGTTTAATGTTCTGGGACACAGGTGCTTTTGACAAAATGGAGGAAACGAGGGAGATTTATTTTTGAAGAGAAACATCATGACAGTAGATAAAGATGATGTTACTGAAAGATTATCTGGTGAGGGTTTATGGATGGGACTGAAAAATGATCACCTTTTTCACCCCTCTTTCCCTAAGTAGTCCTTGGGAATTAGAGGAATGAATGTGCAGGGAAATTGGGTAGAGTTGTAAGAAGAAAAGGTTTATCATTGTGAGATTTTAACTTCTATAATAGTGCCATTGTATTAAAGGTCTATCTGGGATAGAACTTGTTCAGTGTGTTCAGGGAAATTTCCTCAGGCAGAAGGTAGAAGGTTCCACGGATGGAGCAAAGCTAAATGTACTGCTGGTGAAGAAAGAAGGTCAAGTGACTGAGGCCAAAGTAGTGGAGCATTTGACATCCAGCGTCCATAGTTCCATGATTTTATAAGTGGTTATGGAAAGGCACAGAACTGGTCTGCAGATTCAAATTCTGAATTGGGACAAGGTAAATTTTGACAGCATTGGATAGGAGCTTGCAAAGTTTGCAGGCAGAGGGACCTCTGATAAATGTGAGGCTTTTAAGTGAGATAGCAATAATTCAAGGACTACATAAAAGGCAAAACTGCTGGGAACCCTGGATGTCAAGAGATTTTGTAACTCCTGTCAAGAAAAAGGAGGCTTAGGTTTAGAAATGGATAGCTGGGATCAATCACTGGAGGCATAGAGGATGTCAGAATACACCCGAGAAGGAAATTAGGCCAAAGGGGGCATGACATGGCTTTAGCAGAGAATTCCAAGGATATTAAAGTATATTAAGGTGATAAAATGATTAGGGAGAGAATAGGGTCCCTCAAAGACCAATTTGGAAATCCTGGAGCAACTGGAGATGGCAGAGTTCTCAGTATTATTTCTCAGAGTCGGCTGTGGTCGGGTGCTTCCAATGCATAGGCAGTTGTCGGCACCTGGAGGTTTACGGTAGGAAGAGTTTCTCCCTTTTGCCGCCTGCTATCGGGAGTCGATCGGAACTTTGAGACTTTTTTTTTTACCATGCCCATGGTCTGCTCTTTATCAAATTATGGTATTGCTTTGCACTGCTGTAACCATATGTTATAATTATGTGGTCTTGTCAGTGTTAGTCTTTGGTTTGTCCTTTTTTTTATGTGATATCATTCTGGAGGAATATTGTATCATTTAATGCATGCATTTCTAAATGACAATAAACAAGGACTGAGTGTCCTCATAACCTAATCTAATCTCTTTTTTTTTTACCATGGAGAAAGATGTGACGACTTGGGAACCTGGCAGAGTTAATGGTGATGCTTTGGGAGCACTACATGTTACCATAGAAGAGAGTTCCATGTATTATGATGTATAAAGCTGGACAAGACTATGGGAAGCTAGGGAAGAAACAGCAGGAGACCTCACCGAGGTATTTGCAAATTCCCTCTCATCTGGTGAGGTGCCAGAAGACTGGAGAATAGCAAGTATTGTGCCATTATTTAAGAGGAGCTGTAAAGATAGACCAGGTAATTATAGAGCTGTCAGCCTAACAGTTGTGTTAGGTAAAATGTTGGAAAGCATTCTGAGGGATAAGATGTACTTAAATTTGGAAAGGCAGGGTGGAATTTAGGGTTATCTTGTCTTATGAATTTGATTGAGTGTTTTGAGATGGCATGGAAGGTTGATGAGGGGAGGGTAATAGATATATATGGATTTCAGTGTGGCTATTGATAAGGTTCCGCCTGATAGGCTGCTCTGGAAGGTTAGATTGCGTATCATCCAAGGAGAGCTGGCAAACTGGATATAAAATTGGGTGGATGGTAGGAAACAGTATGATGGTGGAAGAATTTTTTTTATATCAAATTAGAGGTATGTGACTTCTAGTATACCCAGGGGTCATTGCTGGGCCTGTTGTGTATTAATGATTTGTATTAAAATAAATGGAAACAGTGAATTTTCAGATGGCACTAATATGTGGTATTGACAGTGAAGAGGATTATCAAGAAATGCAGTTAGATCTTAATTAGCTGGGTAGGTGAGCTGCAGAATGGCAAATGGAACTTAATTCAAATTAAGTGTTACATTTTTAGAAAGATAAATCAAGGTAGAGTAGACTTTTACATTGAACAGAAGGGTCCCAGGTACTGTTGCAGACCGAGGAACTTGGAGTACAGGCTTTTGGCATTAGGCATTAAATATATAAGTTAGGAGGTGATGTTGTGGTTATGATTGTGATGTTGTACAAGATGTTCATGAACCTACGCTTGTAGTATTGCATTCAGTTTTGGCCAGCTTGTTATAGGAAGGATGTGCTTGAACTGGAAAGAGTGCAGACATTTACAAAAAATACTGTCAGGACTTAAGGGACCGAGTTATCAGGAAAGGTTAGACAAAAGCACAGGAAATTGAGACGTAGAAGTATACAAAATAATCTGGAGCATAAATATGGTGAGCAGTCCTTTTTTTCCAGGGTTGGGGAACTGAAGATGAGAGGATATAGTTTTAAAGTTAGCGGTGGAAGATTTAGTAAGAACCTGAGGAGCAAATATTTTTACACGGTTTCCAGAGGGAGTACAATCACAATGTTTAAACAGGAGGTGCTTGGTGGATAGTTTATGAGGCGGTGAACTCCTTCCACCTTGAGGTTTCTGTATATTCCCAACATATGGATGATTTTCTCCATATCATCTTGAATGCTGCTTCTCATGAATCAGAGATTCACAGTAGTCAGTGGGATTTCGAAGTCCAAAAGTTCAAAGTACAATTATTATACCATTTGTACATATACCATATACAAGCTTGAGATTCATTTCCTTAGAGGCAGCCACAAAACAAAGAAATTCCATAAAACCCATTTAAAAAAGACCACCACTCAAGGTGCAAAAAAAGAGATGATGCAAACAATAAAAAATAAGCAAATAACATTCAGAACTGAAGTTCACAAAAGTGAGTTCACAGCTACGCAACCAGTCATCACTGCAGCCGGACCAGGGGCCTGTTCGTTACCGGCCACGGCCTCAGTTCAGTGCAGAGACGAGTAAACCTCACTGCGCAGTGAGCTGAACACCAGTCCATTCTAAAGGATCATTTTCTTAAAGGATTTAAGGTAACCTCCTTGCTTCTTATCCTTGATGTCTGGACAGAGTGAAAATATTAAATCTGTTTCAGGAGAGTGCTATGGGCCATGTGGACTGACCAACGTTGCTAAATTAGTGTAACTAGAGGCATTAATGGTGGAAATATTGGGCCTGGGACAGGACGCTGATGTCCATTCCCTTACAGTATTCTCTTAGTGGATTTACAGACATACAGCATGGAAACGGGCTCTGCAGCGTAATTTGTCTTTGCTGACAAAGTTGACTACTTAAGCTCGTCCCATTTGCCTGCATTTAACCCACGTTCTCTAAGCCTTTCCAATCAATGTACCTATCCAAATATCTTTTAAATATTGTAATTTTAGTCACCTTTACCACATTCTCAGCACTATGTGAGAAATCTTCCCCTTTTGCCTTTAAACCTGTCTCTTTATTTTAGATTCGTACACCATGTGGAAAAGACTGTGATCTTATCACTGCCTCATGATCAAGTTGAAGTTTACCGTCATGGGTATACATTTGCAATATATAAATACCATAAAAATTTGTATTTTACAGCAGCACAGTATATAGCAAATTTTTTAAAAAAATATAGATGACAAACAATGGAGCACGATACCCAATGACTTGAGATTCTTGCCAGACATTGTCCATGTCTCAAGAAGATGGAAATTACTGCTGTCAGAAGACCATAACTTAGTGGGTTTAAGGTCTTGATCGTCCTGTTGTGATGATAAGTCTTGGCCCAAATGTTGACTCTTTATTTCCCTCTATAAATGTTTCAGCTGAGTTCCACCACTATTTGGTGTGTGTTGCTTAAGATTCCCTGGAGTGTATGAAAATGAGGGGAGATTTGACAGAAGTGTACAAAGGTAATAGATAATAGAATCATGGAAAACCTCTGGTTTAAAATGGTGCTACTAAAGGTGAGCAACAGCGTACTGGTATTTCGAAAGGTAAGAGATTCAACTAAAAACATTACTAGTGACATTTTCTGAAGTGAATTTTGGTAAACTATCACCACAAATAATGAAGAGGTGAGCGAATTTGAGGGATGAGCTGTGCTTCTGCATTGCAAAATCGACACAGATGGAGTTGGAGCGAGCAATTCAGAGAGAAGTTATCCAGGCAGAGGAGTTTAGATGCCCGCCTAATTAATCCAGGTGCAAGGTTGGATTGCTCTAAGCATAGAGCTGATTCAGAGAGGTCAAGGACAGCTTCAGGCTGGGTGGCGTGGTCTAGGTCCAGGGTGTTTGCTGCGTCAGGGCCTGGGTCCTAATGCGAGGCATGTTCTACTTTTTTGGACAATTTAAATATCAGCCCAGATAGACTGGAAAGGCAAGGTGTTGGGACTGGAAGCGAGAGTCTAGCTGATTTCTCTTGTTAGGAAGGAGAACACACAACAGTATTCATTGAGGAGTTAGCAATGGTAAGGGTGAGCAGCTTCAAGTTGAGTGTCAACTTCTCAGAAGATCTATCCTAGGCCCAACATATTGATGCAATTATGAAGAAGGCATGACTTGTGGTTATATTTCTTTAGGAGTTTGAAGAAATGTGGTATGGATGAGGGGATGCAGTGGATGTTGTATATTTGGACTTTCAGAAGGCCTTTGACAAAGTGACATACATGAGGCTGCTTACCAAGTTAAGAGCCCGTGGCATTACAGGAAAGTTACTGGCATGGTTAGAACATTGGCTAATTGATAGGAGGCAGCCAGTGGGAACAAAAGGTTCCTTTCCTGGTTGGCTGTCAGTGACTAGTGGTGTTCTGCTGGGGTTGGTGTTGGGAGCACTTCTTTTTATGCTGTATATCAATGATTTAGATGATGAAATTGATGGCTTTGTTGCCAAGTTTGCAGATAATATGAAGATAGTGGAGGGGCAGGTAGTGTTGAGGAAACAGGTAGGCTACAGAAGGACTTAGTTTAGTAGATTGGGCAAGAGAGTGGTAATTGAAATACAATGTTGGAAAATGCATGGTCATGCACTTTGGCAGTAGAAATAAATGTGCAGACTGTTTTCTAAACAGGGAGAAAATCTCAGAAGACTGAGATACAAAGGGGCTTGGTGTTACGTAACCGGCAACAATGAATATCAGTCGAGACTGGTTATATAAAAACAAAAAAAATTTATTATACACGGATAAACGATAAAAAAAAAAAAACGAAAACCTTAACTGGAAGTTAACTGTTATGCAGCCGTTCAACAAATAGTCACTCGGCACTGGTTCTTAAAACGTTAAATGCGAAAACAGTTCTTAAAGCGGTAAAGTCAGATATAGTTCTTAAAATGGTAAATTCGAAAGTCCAACAGATTTATACGTTCAATTGGGAGAGACTTCTCTGGAGAAGGATTTCTTCATAGATGCGACTTTCCTGCTGGTTCTGTCCACAGGATTCACGATGCCGAAAATAAACAGTTTAATACAACTGACCTTAAATTCTTCTAGAGAACAAATCCTGAATGAACTCCTTGCTCTTTTGGCAAGAGTTATCATTGATGCAGGTCACTACTCCTTTAAAGAAGACTCAATAAGGTCGATCCTTTGTTAAACTGCCAAACGACACCGACTCCTCTCAATCCTTCGGGTCCTGTACTTTGATAAAGTCTTCACTCTCCCTTCTACTGCTGGAATAAGGTACATCAGTACACCTAGCCAAAAATTTCCAGTCCAGTAATATTGTACTTTGCAACAGAATGTAACAACCATTTTAAAAACAAAACTGCGTCATAAAAACAAATACGCAACCGAAACAGAGATGCAGTACGTTCTAGCTGGAAATCTAAAAACTAAAAAATAACTGTGTCATCTGGGGTCTTACCTTATATACCCGTGGTGCACATGTCATCACGTGACCTCACATCGGCAGGAAAATTACATCAGGTGACCTCCAAAAGACCATTACATCATTCTCACAAAAAAAATCACAGGTCTCCTTGAGGTATGTAACACCTCCCTCCAAAAAAATTTGGTATCTTAAAGAACAAATTTTTAACAATTTATACAAAAAAAGAGAAAAAAATACGAAGGTATAAAATTTACAACATACACAATATATACAGTCTCACCTTTCAACACTTTACAAACTAATATACAGTAGGAGTGTTACAAATGTTAAAATACCACTCCATAAAAAACAAATTTTCATTGTACATTTAACATCTAAACAATCAGCGATCACATTATCTTTACCCTTAATATGAGTGATCAAAATATTGTACTCCTGTAACATTAAACTCCAATTTAATAATCTTCTATTTTTGTTTTTCATCTTACTCAAAAACACTAACAGATTGTAATTGGTATAAACTGTGAATGGTTTATGAGTAGTACCAACATACACTTCAAAAGGTTGTAAAGCCAAAACAAGAGATAACAATTCTTTTTCTATTGTTGAATAATTTCTTTGATGGGCATTAAATTTCTTAGAAAAATAAGCTACCGGACAATCAACTTCATCACCATCATCTCTTTGAGTAACACTGCTCCTGCAGCTTCATCACTAGCATCTACAGCTAATGAAAATGGTTTTTCAAAGTCAGGAGATTTAAGTACAGGTTGACTACATATTATAGTTTTCAATTTACCAAATGCCTCCTGACAAGACTCTGTCCAAACAAACTTTTCAGTTTTCTTCAAGAGATTAGTTAATGGAAGAGCAATGTTCGCAAAATCCTTACAAAGTTTTCTGTAATATCCTACCATACCTAAGAATCTTCTGAGAGTTTTTCTACCAGTTGGAGTGGGTACTTCTAAAATTGCCTGAACTTTTGCTTGAACAGGTGCTAATTTTCCCTGACCCACAACATAACCAAGGTAAGTCACTGTGGCATGACCAAATTCACTTTTAGCTAAGTTAATAGTTAAGTTAGCTTTTGAAAGTCTCTCAAATAGTTTCTCCACCACAGTAATATGTGCTTTCCACGTATTATTTCCTGTAACTAAATCATCAATATAGGCATCTGTATCTTTTAATCCCTGAAGCACACTATTAATCATCCTCTGAAAAGTACCTGGTGCATTCTTCATCCCAAATGGAAGAACATTATATTTATATAACCCAGATGGGGTTACAAATGCTGAAATGGAATCTGTCAATGGAACACACCAATAACCTTTTAACAAATCAATTTTTGTAAGGAATTTGGCCTGTCCAACTTTATCCTCACAATCATCTACCCTAGGGATTGGCTATGCATTGGTCTTTGTCACAGCATTCACCTTTCTGTAATCCGTACAAAGTCTAATACCATGGTCTGGCTTAGGCACCATAACACACGGTGAACTCCAATTCGAATTAGAATGTCTAATAATATCATTCTCTAACATATACTTAATTTCTTGTTCAGCCAGTTAACATTTTTCCCTGTTCATTTGATATGGATGTTGTTTCATGGGTTTTGCATCTACATCATGTGTAGCTACGGTGGTTCTTCTAGGGACGTCTGGAAATAAATCTCTATATTTAAAAATTAACTGTTTCATCTGCTCTCTCTGCTCTGGCTGTAAATGAGCTAATTTTTCATCAATATCTTCTAGAATTTTTGAATTTGGTAACCTGGTTGAAATAATGTTGGGTCTAAACTGAGTTTCAAATGAATCCTCCATTAAGTTTTTATCAAGATCAGACTCATTATTAATCACAACAGTCATAGTAGTAGCTTCTCTCTCATAATATGGTTTTATCATATTTGCTGTGTTGTCTTTCTCCGATCTGGGGTGTTTACCACGTAATCTACATCATTTACTTTAGATTTAATCTCATAAGGACCATGAAATTTGACTTGTAATGGGTTCGTTTGTACTGGGAAAAGAACCAATACCTTATCTCCAGGCTTAAATGACCTTATCCTAGCTTCCTTATCATACCAAGTCTTCATCTTCTCTTGAGCTAACTTTAAATTTTCCTTGGCCAAGCTACAAGCTTTATACAATCTTTCTTTAAAATTTAAAACATAATCTAGCAAATTAGTGTGTACTTCTTTATTAATCCACTGTTCCTTCAACAAGGCCAAAGGTCCTCGAACTCTATGCTCAAACACATTCAAAAGGACTAAAACCTAACGATTCCTGTACTGTCTCTCGTACTGCAAAAAGTAGTAAATGTATACTTTCATCCCAGTCCTTTTCATTTTCCACACATTATGTCCTAATCATAGTTTTTAGTGTAGAATGAAATCTCTCCAAGGCTCCTTGTGATTCTGATGAAATAATCTGTTTTGCTCCCAGTTTATAAACTATCTGCTGAAACAACCCAGACATAAAATTACTACCTTGATCTGATTGTATTTCCTTAGGCAACCCAAAATAAGTAAAGAATTTTATAAGCGCCTTTGTCACAGTTTTGGCTGTTATATTCCTAAGAGGTACTGCCTCTGGAAACCTAGACGCTGTGCACATAATGGTTAATAAATATTGATGTCTAGTTTTAGATTTTGGCAAAGGACCTACACAGTCTACAATGATTTTTGAGAATGGCTCACTGAATACTGGAATTGGTTGCAGTAGGGCCACTGGAGTAACCTGATTAGGTTCACCCACAATTTGACACGTATGACACGTTCTACAAAATGTCGCCACATCTTGTCTTAAACTAGGCCAATAAAAATGTTTAGAAACTTTGTTCATAGTTTTCTTTACATCTAAACGACCACCCAAAGGAATGCTATGAGCCTTAGTTAAAATCTCATTTCGGTAAATTTTAGGAACTACTACCTGATGATTAACTTCCCATTCCTCACTAGCAGGAATTGTAGGCGATCTCCACTTTCTCATTAATACCCCATTTTCAAAATAATATCCTACTGGTACTTTTTCAATTTCACTATCTGGAAGAGCTTGTTCTTTCAATTTAACTATCTCATGATCTCTACCCTGCTCTGCTATCATCTCCTTCCGAGATAAAGACAAATCTTTCTGGTCAGACTTACCACCAAAATCCTGATCAAACAATGTAGGTAAGAAAGTTTCTGATACATCCTCAAAATTCGAATCTTGATTTGAACAATCATGGGTAACAACCTCAACCTGTATATCAGTCTTTTTAGCCATAGCTCTTGTTACAGCACAGGAAGAATCTGTGTTAGAATCCCTCTGTGGTTCCTCAGAATTTGAATTTATTGTCAAATGCACTTCAGGAAAAACTTGTCCACCTGCTAAATCACTCCCTAACAAAAGAGAAACATCATTCACAGGTAAACTGGATTGTAGTACTACTTTAACAACCCCTGTAACTAATCCTGACCTTAAATTTACTCTATGTAAATGTACTGGCATAAGGGCACTCCCAACTCCTCTTATATAATTTACCTCAGCAATGTCAGATTCATCACTAAACTTTAGCACACTGTCTAATATTAGTGATTGTGAAGCTCCAGTATCTCTAAGTATCCTTATTGGTACTGAATTGGATCCTTCTTTCAAGGATACAAGTCCTTCTGTTATAAAATTTCATATCCCCTCTTAACTTGGTCAGACTCTGACACATCTTCATTAATATTTTCTGAACCCTGTGGCTTTACAGGTTTTTCAATATGCTGCACACAAGCATCTGGGGCCACTTCTTTCTCTTTCCTTTTCAATCGAAAGCAATTAGCTACTACATGTCCAGGTTTCTTACAATAATTACAAATAATACCAAAATGTCTTTCCTTCACGTCTCCCTTCATCCTTACTTTTCCCACTAACTTCAGGTTTAATTTCTGGTTTACCTTGACTCTTTGTGCTATTTTTCCTTTTAAAAGTTTTACCTGGAGAAAATTTATTCTTATGAATTAAATATACTCATCAGCTAATTTAGCAACCTCCTGCAATGTAGCAGTGTCCCGTTCATTTAAGTATGTTCTCACTTCAACAGTAATGCTTCTTTTAAATTCCTCCTGCAAAATCAACTCTTTTAATTTATTATACTCCCCATTCACATTTTTAGAGGAAACCCATTTCTCAAAACAGATTTCTCATAGACAAATTCCACATAAGTTTTTTCCACAGATTTCTTCAAATTTCTGAATCTTTCTCTATACGCTTCCGGAACCATCTCATATGCCTTTAATATATGCTGCTTAACAATATCATAATCCAGTGCTTGATCAGCATTTAAAGCTGTATAAACTTGTTGTGCCTTGCCTTTAATTACACTTTGTAACATCACTGGCCATTGCTCTTTCGGCCACTTTAAACTTAGAGCAACAGTTTTGAAATGCTGGAAGTATTTGTCCACTTCAGCTTCATTAAATGGAGGAGCCAAAATAACCACACGACTAGCAATAAACTGTTTCGTAGAACCAGAAGACTAATTCCCGGACTTTAATTTCTGCATCTCTAGCTCAAATTTCCTCTGGTTTTCAGCTTCTCTTTCTTCAAATTCCCTTATTTTATTAGCCTCTCTTTCAGCCATTTCTGCTTTAAATCTTTCAAACTTTAACTGTTCAAGATGTAACTGCATTTCCAGATTACTCATTGGAATCCTATCTAACACCTCCTCATCAAACAGTTTCAAAGTTATATAATGCTCAGCGATTTTTCTTTGTATGAAAGCCTTGGTGGAATTCTTTGTAATTCCTTTAATATCCAACCTCCTAGCAATCTCCAATACCTCAGGATTTCTCGCATTCTCTAAAGACCCCGCGTCAGGCGTGTCCATAAACCTATTAATAGTCATTGTTGCCGAATACCACTCATACACCAATCAAACAAAAAAAAACTAGTAGTTCCCTTTTCCAAATAAAAATGGCAATTACCAGCACTTAAACTCAAAATCGGAACATCTCCCGCGAGCCCCCACAGATTATGTTACGTAACCGGTAACAATGAATATCAATCGAGACAGTTTATATAAAAACAACCAAACATTTATTAAACACGGATAAACGATAAAAAAACAAACAAAAACCTTAACCAGAAGTTAACCGTTATGCAGCTGTTCAACAAATAGTCACTCGGCACTGATTCTTAAGACGTTAAATGCGAAAACAGTTCTTAAAGTGGTAAAGTCAGATATGGTTCTTAAAATGGTAAATTCGAAAGTCCAACAGATTTATACGTTCAATTGGGAGAGACTTCTCTGGAGAAGGATTTCTTCATAGAAGCGACTTTCCTGCTGGTTCTGTCCACAGGATTCACGATGCCGAAAATAAACAGTTTAATACAACTGACTGTAAATTCTTCTAGAGAGCAAATCCTGCATGAACTCCTTGCTCTATGGCAAGAGTTATCATCGATGCAGGTCACTACTCCTTCAACAAAGACTCAATAAGGTCGATCCTTTGTTAAACTGCCGAACGATACTGACTCCTCTCAATCCTTCAGGTCCTGTACTTTGATAAAGTCTTCACTCTCCCTTCTACTGCTGGAATAAGGTACATCAGCACATCTAACCAAAAATTTCCAGGCCAATAATATTGTACCTTGCAACAGAACATAACAACCGTTTTAAAAATGAAACTGCGTCATAAAAACAAATACGCAACAGAAACAGAGATACAGTACGTTCTAGCTGGAAATCTAAAAACTAAAAAATAACTGTGTCATCTGGGGTCTTCCCTTATATACCCGTGGTGCACGTCATCACGTGATCTCACATCGGCGGGAAAATTACATCAGGTGACCTCCAAAAGACCATTACATCATTCTCACAAAAAAAAACACAGATCTCCTTGAGGCATGTAACACCTCCCTCCAAAAAAATTTGGTCTCTTAAAGAACAAAATTTTAACAACTTATACAAAAAAAAAGAAAAAATCTCCTTGAGGCATGTAACATTGGGAATCCTTGTGCAGACCAACCTAAAGGTTAACTTGCAGGTAGAGTTAGTGGTGAGGAAGGCAAATGCAATTTTAGCAATCATCTCAAGAGGTCTAGCATATAAGAACAGGGATGTGATGCTGAGGCTTTATAAGGCCTCACCTTAAGTATTCTTCTGTTGGGCCTAGGATAGATCTTCTGAGAAGCTGACACTCAGCTTGAAGCTGCTCACCCTTACCATTGCTAACTCCTCAATGAACACTGTTGTGTTCTTCACACTTAAGTATTGTGAACAGTTTTGGGCTCCTCATCTAAGAAAAGATGTGCTGGCATTGGGGAGGGTCCAGAGGAGATTCACAAGGACGATTCCGAGAATGGTTATCATATGAGGAATATTTGATAGCTCTGGGTCTGTACTCGATGAAGAATAAGGGGGGATCTCATTGAAACTTTTCGTATGTTGGAAGGCCTAGACAGAGTAGATGTGGAAAGTATGTTTCTCGTGGTGGGGCAGTCTAAGACAAGAGGGCACAGCCTCAGGATAGAAGAGCGTCCATTCAAAACAAAAATGCTGAGCAATTTCTTTAGCCAGAGTGTGGTGAATTTGTGGAATTTATTACCAGAGACAGCTGTGGAGGCCCAGTTGTTGGGTGTATTTAAGGCAGAGTTTGATAGGTTCTTTATTGGTTATGGCATCAAAGGTTATGGGGAGAAGGCTGGGGAGTGGGGCTGAGGAGGGGTAAAGAAGCATTAGCCATGATTGAATGGCCCAAATCTGCTCCCATGTCTTATGTCACCAATAACTAGAAAATACGTACAGATGTACTGGGGAGGGTATTCTGATTTATTGTATCACTGTCAAGTATGGAAGCTGCTACATAATAAGAAAAAAAGCTTCAGGGGGTTTCATCTAGCTTTATCGTGGGCATTCGCCTCCCTCCATCAAGGACACCTTCAAAGGGCGACGCCTCAAAACGGAAGCATCCATTTTTAGCGACCCCCATCTGCCAAGTTATGCCCTCTTATTACTATCATCAAGAAAGAAGTACAGTACACGACCCTGAAGACGCGCACGCAATGTTTTAGGAACAGCTTCTCTCTTTCCGCCATTAGATCTCTGAATGATCTACGAACGCTACCTCATTTTGCTCTCTTTTTGCACTATGTATTGATCATTTTATGTATTGCACCGCTTCCGCAAAACCACACATTTCACGACGTACGTCAGTGATAATAAGCCTGATTCTAATAGATGCTCGCTTGTAAGTGGCAAAGACGAGGCAGAATCATTGGCAACGGCATCGCTCGAAGTGACTCGACGTCCACATCTCGGTCTCCCGAGGTCTGTCTAATTTCAGAGGCGAGTTATTAAGGCCGAGAAGACAGCAGAAAAGCCAGAGGTGCTAAGATCTTACTGTCCTGCACGGACAGCGCCTCCGCCCTCACCCCAGAAGATTCAGTAAGAGCTTCTGCTCTTTCCATTTTTTTGTGGTTATTGGATATAGTCGTACCTCTGCAGCAAATCTGGGGGCACAGACCTGACCCCCACCTACATTTATCTTGCCCCGCCCATATAACGCTGCATTCTTCGCCCAGTTCTCGTTCTACACTGGCCAGGACCGCTCCTGGTAAGTCCTGCCCACAGCAGACACCACCGAGCCCACACATTCCCTCCCACCTCCATCTCCTGCCCTTCCTGCTTCACCACTTCCGGACATGGACTACGACTCCCAGGATGCCGTGCACTCACCTTCCGGCGGTTGGCGGTGTTGTGCGTGCTGTGCCCGAGCGCGGACATGGCGAGTAACCGCCACAGCTCGAGCCCACAGCCCGGGACCGGTACTGGGCCTGGCTCGGTGGGCGGCGCCTCTGCTCCCGGCTCGGCCCCCGCCCCGGGCAGCAGCCGCGGTCCCGGCAAGGCGCCTGCCTCTGGCAGCAAGAAGCGGCCGCTCCTCAATGGCCTAGTGAACTCGTACGAGGACAAGAACAGCGACTTCGTGTGGTGAGGCGTGGAGGGCATGGGGATGGGGACTAATTGGGGAGAGAGGGAGGGGGGCGAGCGTGAGGAGACAAGACTCCTCTCCGGCACTGGGCGACTCGAGCCTGGCTTGTTGCCCCGGCCCTTGGCATTAGACTTCGGGTTGCGGTATCAGTCCCACACCTACTTATGGGCCGCATGAGACTCCCCGGCTTGGGAGTCAGCCTCACCCCGCAGCGACGACTAAGGGGAAGGAGGAAGGTCCGAGCCGGTATGTAAGAGCAGCTCCGTCTCTTGTCTGCCCACGCCTCGGACACTAAGGGTTGTCTGCTGGCGGCTTAGCGGAGCATCCCCGGCCTCACTGTGGATCATGTTTAGTAATCACTGTCTAGTTCCCGGTGCAGTGGATGAGCAGGCAGAGGGTTTGTGTTGACCAGACACCTGGGCAAGTTTGGACAGCAAATGCTGCTGAGGAGATGCAGTGATCAAGACTTTTGTTTGGCGAGGGTATGAACTGAAACATATCTGAGAGGTCGGTGGTTGCACAGACTGTCACATTTCTAAACGTATATGGATCAACGTGAAGAGCCATTGGGCCTTTTACTATGTTACAGAGTCATAGAGCAGTACATTATGAATGTAGAGACCTCGGCCCTTTGGGTCCATGGTCACGAGTCCCACCCACCTCGTCCAAATTTCCTGTTTTGGTCCATACTCCTCCCTGCCTCCCCTTCATGTACTAGTCCAACTCGTTCTTAAATGATACTTCCCGTGGCAGCTCATTCCATATATCACATATTGCCTTTTAAATGTTTCCCCGCTCACCCTCAATCTATTTCCTTTAGTTTTCAACTCCTCCAGCCTGGGGAAAAGATTGTTACCATGAACCTCTTTTAAGCCCTTCATAGCTTTAAACATTTCTATAAGTTTGTCCCTCATTCTCTACGCACCAAAGAAGAAAGACCTAGCCTGGCCAGCCTCTCCCTATTACTCAGGCTGTGGAGTCCTGGGACATCCTTGTAAATTTTTCCGTACTTTCTAGTTTAACCCCATCTTTCCTATAACAACATGACAAAATTCCGTGCAAAATTCTATAAATTATATAACTGCAAAATAATGTCCCAACTTTTATATTCACTGCCCTTGCTGATGAAAGCCAGCATGCTGAATATTTTTTTTTAACATTATCTGTGATGCTTTCCATTAGTCAAACTTGCTGATCAAGCCCCGTGGCTTTGCAATCAAATAACTTCTATAAAGAGTCATCAGTTCACCATTCTAATCATTTTTATATGCAAGGAATACCTATCACTCTGGCAAGTCACCAGTGTCCATTCCATGTAACAACTTTCAACCACCACCCTAAGCTTCCAGTCTCAAAGTTAATTTTCAAAGTGCCTAGCTAACTCCAGCTGGATTCCATGGGATCTAACCTTCCAGAGCAGCCTACTGTGCAGGGCCTTGAAGGCTTTGCCAAACTTCAAATGATATTAGTTTATTATTGTCACATATACCATTACCAACTCTCGTTGACATTGAGGTGGTTGTCATGAAGCGGTTTCTCCTTCCTGTGCGTAAACTCACTGTTATTTGAGATGTGTTCCACTATAGTGTTATTACCTGCAAACTTGCAGATGGAGTTGGAGCAGAATGTGGCTGCACGCTCATATCAGTGGGAGTAGAGTAGGGGTCTGAGGACTTAATCTTGTGTAGCACCAGTATTTAGAATAATTGTGACAAGGTGTCGCTGCTTACCTTTACTGACTGTAGACTGTACTTTAGAAAATCAAGCATCCATTTGCAGAACGCAAACACGAGGAAATCTGCAGATGGTGGAATTTCAAGCAACACACATAAAAGTTGCTGGTGAACGCAGCAGGCCAGGCAGCATCTCTAGGAAGAGGTACAGTCGATGTTTTGGACCGAGACCCTTCGTCAGGACTAACTGAAAGAAGTAACAATGTGAAAGAAGGACTAACTACTTTCAGTTAGTCCTGACGAAGGGTCTCGGCCCGAAACGTCGACTGTACCTCTTCCTAGAGATGCTGCCTGGCCTGCTGTGTTCACCAGCAACTTTTATGTGTGTTGCATCCATTTGCAGAAGTCGACATTAACTTCCTGAGTCAGAGGTTTGGTGAGTTTACTCGTGATAGACAGCATGCACTGTTCTGCCCTCATATTTCTTTTTTTTCATTCTTTTAAAAGCTCTAAAAGATGTATCAAGCAAGACTTCCGTGCACAACGCCTTTGCTAACTCCTAATCATACTTCGTCTATATGCTGGTTGATTCTGTCGCTCACCACTACTGATATTAGGCTAATTGCCTTTTAGTTATTTGGCTTGTCATGCTGTCCTTCTTAATGTCATTACTCCAAGAAGGAAGGAAAACAAAAGACAGGAAATTATAGGCCAGTTAGCCTGACTTCAGTGATTGGCAAGATGTTAGAATCCATTATTAAGGATGAAGTCTCAAGGTACTTGGAGGTGCATGATCGATGAGTCTGAAGTCAGCATGGGAAAATCTTGTTTGTCAATCTGTTGGAAATCTTTGAGGAAATTACAGACAGAATAGACAAAGGAGACTCAGTGGATGTTGTTTACTTGGATTTTTAAAAGGCCTTGAACAATATGCCGTGCATGAGGCTGTTAAAATAAGAGCCCAACTTTACAGGAAAGATGCTAGCACGGACAGAGGATTGGCTGACTGGCAAAAGGCAGAATGTGAACAAAGGGGCCTGTCTGGTTGCTTGCTGGTATCTGGTGATCCATAGGGCTTAGTGTTGTGCCCACTACTTTTCTCTCGGTGGCCACTTTATTGTGGCCTCCAGATGCTCCAGTTTCTTCTTGCATTCTAAATATGTATGGATTAGTGGGTTAATTGTCGCATGGATGTAATTGGGCAATGCAGGGTTGTTGAGTCAGAAGCGCCTGTTACCGTGCTGAATCTTTCAATGAATAAAATAGTTTCAAATACCCCAACGAGTTGGTTGATTGGGTGGCCTTGCCTTTTGTTAGAAATATTATCCTGTAATGTGCTTTACCTTGTTTACTGAATCCCTGTTTTGTTCTTTGTTTTAGTCAATAACCCATTATTGATCAATAAAAAGATGTACAATCAGTGGCTACTTTATTAGGTACACTTGTACACCTTATTAATGTAAATATCTAATCAGCCAGTCAAGTGGCAGCAACTCAATGTGTAAAAGCATGCATGCATGCATGGTCAAGAGATTCATTTGTTGCTCAGACCAAGTATTACAATGGGGAAGAAATAAGATCTAAGTGACTTTGACTGTGGAATGATTGTTGGTGCCAGATGGGGTGGTTCGAGTGTCTCAGAAACTGCTGATTTCATGTACAACAGTATCCAGAGTTTACAGAGAATAGTGCAAAGAACACAAAACATCCAGTGATTGTTAGTTCTTTGGGTGAAAATGCCTGATATCTAAGGAAGGATGTGCTGGCATTGGAGAGGGTCCAGAGGAGGTTTATGAGAATGATCGTTGAATGAAAGATTAATGTATGTGGAATGTTTAATTGCTCTGGGCGTGTACTTGAGTTCAGAATTGGGGGTGTGGGGTGCGGTGAAAATCTTATTGAAGCCTACCCAATATTGAGAGGCCATGATAGAGTGGACATAGAGATGAAACATAGAAACATAGAAAACATACAGCACAATACAGGCCCTTCAGCCCCCAAAGCTGTGCTGAACATGTCCCTAGTTTAGAACTACCTGGGTTTTACCCATAGCCCTCTATTTTTCAAAGTTCCATGTAGCCATCCAGGAGTCTCTTAAAAGACCCTTTTGTTTCTGCCTCCGCCACTGCCCCCGGCAACCCATTCCACGCCCTCACCACTCTCTGCATTTTTAAAAAAAAAACTTACCCCGATATCTTTAAACTTCCTGTACTGGGAGAGGTTAGGACCAGAAAGCACATCCGCACAATAGAATGATGACCATTTAGAAAAGAGGTGAGAAGGAGTTTCTGTTGTCTGAATGTGGTGAATCTGTGGAATTCATTATCACAAATGGCTGTGGAGGCTAAGTCATTTGGTATAGTTAAAGTGCAGGTTAGTTGTTTCTCTTATCTGAGCAACCATGATTTCCTCCTCAGTAAACACAGAAATATTCATTAAAAATTGTACACATCTCCTATAGCTTGAGACATAGGCAGCCCTACTAGGGGATCTCCTCTCCCCCTAGCAACCATTTTACTCATAATATAGCTAAGGTTCTTTCGGGATTTTCCTTAACCTCACTTGCCAGATTTCACTCTTAATGTAGTCTTAATCTTTTTATAGTCATCAGGGGATTCATTCGTTCTTAACCTCCTAAATCCAATGTATGCTTCCTTTTTCTTGTCCAGCGCCTCAATATCTCTCATAAACCAGCATTCCTGATGTTTGCTAGATTTATCCTTCATCCTAACAGGAACATCCTACCCTGGACTCGGATATCTCACTCTTAAAAGGTTGCTCTTTGTTCCTATCCCCTCTATTGGGTTCCCCAAAGCGACATCTATTAGTTCCTGCCTAGTTCCCTTAAAATTGGGATCCTAACCCGTAGATCTACCTGCAGGATAGTGTTCAGAGATTTATTACTGCAACCACAAGTCTTGATATGATTTCTTGAACCTCAGCTTTAGCTCAGTCATTTTGTAGTGAGATTAGTCCTATTTCCATCCTTCCTGTTAATTCTTCATTATCAATGTTTGGGAATGGATTTATTACCTAATCTGGAATTTGGATTGAGAGAAGATGCTTTAATCTCTAACATGTCTTTATGCAGCTCACCTAGGTGGACACAATAAATTTGAAGATGATCAAGTGTTTTTCTTTCTCTTCCACCTCTGGCTCGGAAATGGGAAAAGGTCGCGATGGCCATAGGAATATAGAAAACAGTGGATTTGATTTTGATAAGATTCACACAATTTCTTTGAAGATGATTTCATTAAATTTTGTGAATAATTCTGACAAATAAGCAATGTCATGCCTAAAAATCTTCAATTGATTGTAAAATGAAGCATTTCAGTCTTCAAAGTTTATTTTCACTGTTTCAGAAAGCGCATAAAAGCATCACAGGCATTTTCCTTTTGAGAGCCATCTGACTTCTGTATGCAACAGCAAGAGTTCAAACTGTTCATCATTCTCAACACAAAAGTTTTGAAATAATCGAATTCAGAGCATGGACTTGATTTTGTTTATCGCCATGATAACAGTATTTAATTATTTGTGCAGCCGATCACTTAGATATTTTTCAAAAAGATGTTGTGCATTGCATAGTGAATAATAGATATGTTGTGTACAGATTTTTTTCAAGAAAATAATCACCCCATCCCATCTTGTCATTGATGGTACCCCATCCGTTGCATAAGCAGCAATGTTGGTGAACAGATTGTTGTTCTCTTTGGGGAAAAATTGTTCAGCATCTTGAAATATTGACTTCTCTTTCCGACCTGTTTCTCGTCCCTTTGCAAATAAAAACTCTTGAACCATACTTTTATCATTTATGAAGCGAATATAACCAAGAAGAAAGATTCATTGCCTAACAAATTTGACTCATCCAACTGCAGACCAAATTCTGTTGTCCTAAGTATGTTGCACAATGTGTCTTCCACATTCTTAGATATTTCATTTACTTGTCTTTGAACAGAGGTATTGCTGAGCAGAATCGCTTTAATTATTTGATCTGGTGATTTATGCAAAACTGTACTCAGAACCTCCCTTACTGTTGACAGAATCAGTTCTTCTCCATGTGTGGCTTTCCGGATTTAGTAATAAACAGTGAGCTGTTGTATGAAGCCCACAAACCATCACTGTTTTGTTGTTAAGGGCTGGCAAACAACTTTTGAAGTGTTTGCTGTTTCTGTAAGTTTTCACAAAGTGGCTGAAAATAAGACAGGATCTTGTTTGCTTTATCTGAGTAATGTTCAATGAACCTGGGCGGTTTCATTGCCTCATTTGAAAGCATTTTCACACAACAGGCGCATTTTGCATGTTAATTGCTTGGTGCTGGTATAAATTCATATTTCAGATACTGCATACTCTACTGTCTACACTTCTATTTCATTTGGTCTGCTTTTGCCTTTTTCATTATGGATCAGTGACTACAGTCAATTGCATTTTATTTAATTCCAACCTGAAGTATTGCGATTAATAAAGGGGAAAGTTAAGATGTCATAAATCAGGCAAAACATGACTGGGGTGGCAATATTGCCCACTTGGAAAACCACTGCTCTATATTTTGACTCAAGAAACTTCCCTGGACACATTAACAAATTCCACCCAATTTGGGCCCTTGACACCCTGACTAGTCAATACTGCAGAAATTGAAATCTCTGATTAATAAAAATTGTTTTATTCTTACATTGCTGAGCAATATCTTTGTGCATCTGCTCCTCAATTCCCACTGGCAATTCTACACTGGAGTAACCTTTTGTTTCTAACTTCTATGCTTATGACCTCACTAGGCGATTCCATAAGAATGTCATTTCTAAGCAGTGCAGTTATGTCCTCCCTTATCAAAAGGCAACACCACTTCTTCACTTGCCTGTACCTCTGTCATGCCTGTAGCATCTGTGTCCTGGATTATTGAGCTGCCAAATCTGCCCTTGTCTCGGGTACATTTCTGTTATGGCTATAACATCCCAGTCCTCAGCTGATCAACCCTCTGGTTTTTAAGCCTTGCGTGCTAAACTTAATGCACTAAGTTAAGTGCAGTTTAACTGAGTATTCCTTTTCCTGCCTTTTACTATGCCCTTCACTATACTATTTTCTAAACTTGTTCTCGCTGCTTTATCCCATGACTTATTTTTGCTGTGAGTCCTATCCCCCATGACAACCTAGTTTAAATCCTTCCATGTAGCATTAGCAAATTTTTCTGCATGGATCGAGTGCAACTTGTCCCTCTGCCCTAGAAGAGATCCCAGTTATTCAAGAACCTGAATCCCTGTCCCAGCTTCTCAGCTAAAATTCATTTGACCTATCCTTCTGTATCTGACCTCACAAGCACATGGTACTGGGAGTAATCCGGAGATCACCAACCTCAAGGTCCTGCTACTTCTGACTGAATTCCCTATAGTCATTCTGTATGATCATCCCTGCTCTGCCTATCTTGTTTGTAATGTGCGATAACCTCTAGCTGTTTGCTTTTCCTCTCAAGAAAGTTCTGCAGCTGCCATTACATTAGTCCTGATGGAGGGCCTTGGCCCTTTTAGGATGGATAGTTGGTCTTTTTCCCAGGGTGGAAACGTTGAATATTGGAGGACTTGCTTGTAATGTGGGAGGGAGAAATTTTAAAGGGAGGTGTGCGAGGCAAGTTCTTAATTTACAGAGAGTGGTAGGTGCCAGGAACACACTGCTGTAAGATTGGCTAGGCATGACCTACCACACACAAAGTCATGTTGAGTATCCTAATGAGGTCCTGTCTATCCAAATATCCTCTCCCATAGAATACCTTCTAATAATTTACCCACAACTGACATCAGGCTCCTTCGCCTATAATTTTCTGGCTTATTCTTGGAGCCTTTTTTGAACGACAGAACATTTGTAAACTTCCACTCTTTGGCACTTCACACATGGCAAGGATGTTTTAAATATTTCTGTCAGAGTCCCTGCAGTTTCTGCACTGGCCTCCTGCAAGGTTTGAGGGGACACCTTGAAAAGCACAAAAAATTTTTGTAGAGGTGGCATGGTTGTGTAGTGATTAGCACAATGCTTTACAGTACCAGCAACCTAGATTCAATTCCTGCTGCTACCTGTCAGGAGGTTGTACATTCTTCCCGTGACCGTGTGGGTTTCCTTTGGGTGCTCTGGTTTCCTCCCAGAGTCCAAAGATGTACCAGTTGGTAGGTTAATTGGTCATTGTAAATTAACCTGTGATTAGGCTCAGATTAAACCAAGGATTGATGGGTGGCATGGCTTGAAGGGCCTATTTCAGCTGTATCTCAGTAAATAAAAATAAATTTATCCACCCTAATTTGTCTGAAGACAGCAAGCTTCCTCTTCTGTAGTCCAGATACGGTCCATGACCTTTACTATTTTGCAACAATTGTACAGACTCCATGTCTATCTCCTGAGTAAATACAGACATGCAAAGCAAAATTAAGATCTCCTCCATCTTTCATTTGATCCCTCAAACCAAAGTTCCCTAGCTGTTAGCCTTTTTTTAATTCTACCAGGAACAGACAAACTCTTCACTGTTAATATTTCACTTTTGAAGGCCTCCCACATCATGCAACTTAGGAGTAACTGCCTTCCTGTAACTCTTGTCAATAAACCTCTCTCTCTTGAATGATCTGTAGATCATCCAGCTCCAGTTCCCTAATGCAGTTTGTAAGGAGCTGCGGCTGGATGCACTCTTTCAGGTATACTCATCAGGGATACTAGGTACAAGAGGACCATACCACCTAACTATGCAATAATAGAAAAAAGAAAGAGAACTAAACAGAAACTTCGCTTTAGCCCCTTTCTCTTTGCTAAAGCCATAGCTCCCCTCTCTTAACCCTGTCTGATTTCCTTAAGTGCACTCCTGCAAAAAACATTTGGGGAATCACTTGTTCTTGATGGCCTAAACCTGATATATGCCTCCTTTTCCTGATTGGAGCCACATAATATCTTTTTCCATCCAGCCTGCTCTTCTGTCTGACAGGAACATTACTTCACCTGGACTCCTGTTATCACACTTTTAAAAGCATTCCACTCACTCGTCATCTCTATCTGCAAACTGTCTCACCCATTTGACCTCTGCAGGATCCAACTCTCAAAACTGGTCCTGCTAGTTTAGGACCTTAACTTGTGGAGCAGTTCTGTCTTTCATTTAAATTTCTCCCTTCTCACTTTAACCCTGTGCCCTCTACATCTAGAGTCCACGACCTTGGGAGAAGATATTCTGACTGTCCTATCTATTCCCATAATTATTTTATAAACTTCTGTAAGGTCATCCTCCACTTCCTTTATTCCAGTGGGAATTTTCCTTATACCTGCAGTTGGGGGAATTCTCCATCATTCTCACTGTTTCTGTTGCATCTTTCCTAGTGTGTGGTGAGTAGAACTGTGCATAATGCTCTTTAATACAGGTTTCCCCTGCCACTTGAAGGTAGAGTGTTCCTATGAAACGGTTCGTAAGCCGGAATTCGAAAAGCGAAGAAGCAATTACCATTTATTTATATGGAAAAAATTTGTGAGCGTTCGCAGACCCAAAAATAACCTACCAAATCATGCCAAATTAGATATAAAACCTAAAATAACAGTAACATATAGTAAAAGCAGGAATGATATGATAAATATACGGCCTATATAAATTAGAAATACTTCTCTACAACGATTGCCTGCACAGTTCTCCGTAGCAAAAATCTCACACAAGCGCTCTTGGCAGAAACACGGCGCATGCGCCGTTGGCAGAAAATCTCACGCAAGCGCTCTCGGCAGAAACACTCTCTCCAGTAACCTTTAAGCTATGAAGCTGCCAAATCATACTAAATAACACATAAAATACACAGCCTATATAAAGTAGAAATAATGTATGTACAGTGTAATATCAGTTACGAGAATCTGGAAGACAGCGCCGAGCACGCTGATGATGGTGTGTTAGGCTGAGTCGTCAGAGGTTGGGGTGGTGCAGTGGCCCCCACCCTCCGGGCTGCCGACCGATACCGATCCGTGAAGCATGCAGGGGTATAGCAGTGGCCAGGACGCACCCAGCACATCTTTAAGAAAAAAAGCTGAAATAATCAAGTTAATTAATTAGGTGCTGCCCAGCATGTAAATGTCGGCCCAGATCAGAGGCGACACAATTGGCATTCACAATTTTTGGCTTTTTTCTTAAAGACATGCTGGGTGCCTCCTGGTTACCGCTGCATTCTCCGCGAGTCGGTATCTGTCCGCGGCCCGGGGGTTGGGACCACTGGGATGGTGGGACACTGGGGTGTCATCTCATCGTCGATCAGGGCAGGTAGGTCATCTTCTATGTTTGTCTGCCTCGATGTCAAAGGTCAAGGTTCGTCGTCTGCTGTGGCTGATGTGGAAGGCTTGAAAAACGACAGTATGCTTGACTGCTAGCCTCACGCATTTTTCAATCATACAGTTCTTTGTAAACCATCTTGCAAATATGCCCTAAACTGATGTACCTTTTCAAAATTAAAGTCGTACTTTATCATTGCAGTGAAAATCTCAGGCATTTGCTTCACGTTCAGTTCCTGGAGGACTTCACTTTCGGTCCGTTTGCTACTGCATTCTGTTTCAATTGTTATCCTTTCCTCTTCCAATTGCATCAGCTCTTCATCTATCAGTTCTTTGTCATGGGATGCCAAAACCTCTTCAACATCATCTTCGTCAGCTTCCACAAGCCAAACTCACTTTGTCCTCACTTCGTTCACCACGATCGAAACGCTTAATTATGTCTAGTGTAACACCCTTAGGAGCTCTTTCAGGCTTTTCTGATACCTTAGAACTCATCTTGCAAACGGCTACTCACAGGCACGTGTTTAAGCTACCTTTTTTCACCCGCTGCTTTTTTCGTAACAGTGAAAACACCTGTTAGCGAAAACAGGGAACTAATGTAGGTCTTCTGTAACAGTGAGGTTTCATAAAGCGAACGTTCGAAAAGCGGGGGACACCTGTACTTAAATAATAATAGGCATCCGTTAGTCTCATGAGACCATGGATTTACGCCTTGGAAGGTTTCCAGGGCAGGATTGTATGAAAGACCAGCAGTTGCCCATGCTGCAAATCTCCCCTCTCCACGCCACCAATGTTGTCCAAGGGAAGGGCATTAGGACCCATACAGCTTGGCACTGGTGTCGTTGCTCAAGGTTAAGTGCCTTGCTCAAGGACGCACACGCTGCCTTAGCCAAGGCTCAAACTAGCGACCTTCAAATCACTAGACGAATGCCTTAACCACTTGGCCACACGCCAACACAATTAAATAATGGGCTTTTATTTAAGGTGTTTCATGCCTGGCATTTTCATAAACTAGTTTTGATGAAGGGGAATGCTGTTTTTTTTGAATTTTTAAAGTGGTGTTAACTTTTTTCTGTTGACCTGTAGTATTGGGCATTTTTCTTGAGGTACTGCACCTTTGTCCAACTATGACTTTCTCTGGTATTTTGCACAGGACTCCTGTTGTGTGTGTTAGATGTAGAATGTGTTGAGTTGAAGTTAGGGATCTCATTTGATGATCCTTTGTGTTATGCTCCAGTGTTTTGATGTTTTAGAAGAGATAGGGCGATATAAAGGGGAAGAGTTGCATTATTCGTGAGGGGCAACATCAGAGCTGCATTCTTGGGGGAAGAAATGATGGGGCTCATTGAATACATGGGTAGAATTCAAATAATAAAGTTAATAGGATTTTACTATTGACCCCAAAATAGTCATAGGGACACTGAAGGACGGATATGCAAGCAGATTATGTAGAGGAACAAAAATATTTGTGGATAACTTCAACTTCTACAATGTTGACTGGAACTCTTCAGTGGAGAAAGTTTGGATAGGGCAGAACTTGTTAAACATGTCCAAGAGAGTTTCTTGAAGCAGTATGTGGCTAGTCCATCTCAAGAAGAGGCTGTACTGGGGAATGTTCTTGGCCAGGTGACTGACCCTTCAGTTGGTGAACACTTGCGAAATAGTGATCTCAGCTTAAGCTTTAAGGTAGCTACAAATAAGGAGAAGAATGAACTTTGCAGAAAAGTATTAAATTGGGAGGCAGCAAATTAGGATAACATTAACCAGGACCCAGGGAGAGTTAATTAGGCAGAGTTGTTTTTGAGCAAATCTGCAACTGATGTGAGGTTGTTCAAAAACCGCTGCACAGAGTTCAGAATAGTTTGTTCCAGTAAGAAGGAAGGGCACGAATGGCAAGGTACAGGAACCTTGGATGATAAGAAAGTTTGTTAATTAAGTTCATAAGAAGGAAGAATATGTATGGCTTATGCATCTGGAATGAAGCAGGATGCTTGAGCACTATAAAGGAGCCAGAAGGGAACTCAAGAGAGCTATAAGGGGTCACAAAAAGTCCTTGGCAAGTAGGATTGCATTAAATCCCAAGGCATTCTACGGATACATCAAGATCAAGAGGTTAGGACCAGTCAAGGATAAAGGAGTAACATGCTTGGAGGTGAAGGATATGAATGAAATCCTAAATTAGTACTTTACATTTTAGGTTACCGAGAAGGATGTAACAAATAGTGAGACCATAATGGAGCATGCTAAGACGCTAGGGCATTTTGAGATTAGGTAGGAAGTGGTAACATTAAGTTCTTAAGGCTTGATGGGATATACCCCAGGGAAATGAGAGAGGTAAGAAATGAAATTGCTGGAGCCTTGACCAAGATCATTGCATCTTCATAAGCCACAGGTGTGTAGAGGACTGTTGGGTAGCTCGTTGTTCCTGTATTCAAGAAGAGAAACAGGGATAATCCTGGTAATTGTAGACTAGTGAATTTCACATCACTGGCAGGGAAGTTATTTGAGAGGATTCTTAGGAGTAGGACTTGTGAACATTTGGAGAAGAATCAGAATCGGGTCTATTATCACTGGCATACTGTATATAATATTGTTTTGTGGCAGCAGTACAGCGCAAGACAAAGATTATAAGTTACAAGAAATGGTAAATAGTAATTAAAATAAATAATAAATATGTGCCCTCCATGTTGATACAATTGCGATGAAAGCTCGCCAGTGGCTTTACTTCATTAGCAGTTTCGGAGAGCTCTGTGCCTGTACTTAGTGGAAGAATTGGAGAATTTCATTGAAACCCATTGAATACTGAAAGTTCTACATTAGCAGATGTGGAGAGATTATTTCCAATAGTGGGAGTGTAGGATCAGAGGGCATGGTCCCAAAATACAAGGACACCCCTTTTGATTTCTTTAGCTAGAGGATGGTGAATCTGTGGAATTCATTGCCATGGACAGCTGTGGAGGTCAAGTCATTGGGTATATTGAAAGCAGAAATTAATAGGTTCTTGATTAGTAAGAGTGTCAAAGATTATTGGGAGAAGCAAGAGAAAGGGGTTGAAAGGGATAATAAATCAGCCATGATGGAATGGTGGAGCAGAATTGATTGGCTGAATGGCCTCATTCTGCTCCTATGTCTTATGGTCTATTTAGTGTATCACCAAAGATTCTAGCAAATTTCTGCAAGTGTACTGTGGAGAGCATTCTGACTGGTTGCATTACCATCTGATATGGAGGTGGCAATACATAGGCTCAGAAAAAGCTGCAGAAAGTTGCAAACTCAGACAACTCCATCATGGGCACTAGCCTTCCAGCATCGAGGACATCTTCCAAAGGCGGTGCCTCAGAAAAGTGGCATCCATTGTTATAGTGAGTGAAGAAGCCTGAAGACTCAAACTCAGTGTTTTAGGAACAGCTTCTTGCCTCTGCCATCAGTCTCTTGAATGGTCCGTGGATACTACCTTGCTATCCCTCTTCCACACTATTTATTTTTATTATAACTTGCAGCAATTTGTTATGCCTGTTATGTCCTACTACCACAAAACAGCAAATTTCATGAGTTATGTCAGTGACAACAAATCTGAATCTGATGGTGCAAAAGAGGAATAGCGAGGTAATGATCATAAATGATTCATAAATCTGATGGTGGAGGAGAAGAAGCTGTTCCTAAAATCTTCTCAGTGGGTCTTCAAGCTTCTGTACCTCTTCCTGAATGATAGTAATGAGAAGAAGGCATGTTCCAATTGGTGGGGGTCCTTAATGATGAACGCTGCCTTCTTGAGGCATCGTCTTTTGAAGTTATCCTTGATGCTGGGCAGATTGTGCCTGTGATGGAACTGGCTGAGTCTACAATCCTCTCCAGCTTCTTTTGGTCCTGCACATTGGAACCTCCATACCAGACTGTGATGCAGCCAGTTACAATACTGTCCACTGAACATCTGTAGAAATCTTCTTGAGTCTTTGCTGAGACCAAATCTCCTCAAACTGCTAATGAAGTATAGCTGCTGGCTTGCCTTCATGATTGCATCAATCTGTTGGGCCCACAATATGTCCTCTGACATGTTGATGCCTAGGAACTTGAAGCTGCACACTTTTTTCCACTATTGACCCCTTATTGTGGCCTGGTATTTGTTCTCTCAAGTTCCTCTTCCTGAAGGCCACAATCAATTTCGTGGTCTTTCTTTTACTAAGTTTTGTTAAGTTCCTTTTTGCGACACCGTTCAATCAGCCGATTTGTCTCATCTTGTTCCATCTGAGATTCTGCGTACAACAGTGTGTAATCGGCAAACTTATAGGTTGTGCTTGAACTATGCCTAGCCATGCAGTCAAGAGTGTAGGGAGCTCAACAGTGGGCTGTACATGCATCCTTGAGATGTACCTGTTTGATTGAGCAAGGAGATGTTATCAATATCTATTTAGGAATAGTCAGCAAGGCTTTGTGCAGGGAGTCCTTTTTGTCTAAAGTGAATGAGTTGTTTGAGGAAGTGTTGAAGGTGATTGAAGGCTGAGCAGTGGATGTTATAGACCTGAATTTTGGTTAAGCATTTTCAACAAGGTCTTGCTTGGTAGGCTCATCCAGAAACAGTGTAACTGAAATTGTCTTGCCTGTAGAAGATAGAGTGCAAGACCTCTATCTTCTGTGCAGAATATACTGACACACAACCACATTTTCATCTAAATAGTTCTTATTCTGGATTGAGGTCTTTGGTAGTGCTCCAGAGTGATTGGTACTGGGGCCACTGTTTTTCATATTTAAATGACTTAGACGAAAATGTGGTTATGTGTCAGTATATTGCAGATGACAAAGATGATGTTGTGAATAGTGTATAGAGCTCCAAAGGACAGTAGTTATGAGTGGAGAAGTGGCATTTACAGTTTAATCAGGTCAAGTGTCAGGTGCTGCGCTTTGGTCAAGTGTAAGGAGGTGACACAATTAATGTAACTCACACTGTTAGTGGTACGATCTTAACGGGTTTGATGCACTAGAGATATTGAGGTCCAGATATATGATTCCCTAAAAGTGGTCACAAACCTGATAAGGGGTGAAGAAGGCAAATGTCATGATTGCCTTCATTGGTCGAGATGTTGAGTATGAGAGTCAGGTAGTTATGTACAGGTTTATAAACGTGGTCAGGCCACATTTAGAGTATTGTGTTCAGTTCTGCTTGCCTCATTATAAGGACATGGAGGCGATGAACAGCATGCTGAGGTGGTTTACCAAGATATTGACGTCTTAAAAGCGAACATGAAGAAATATAACATCAACATCAACAATTGGGAAAACAATGCCAAGGACAGGAAACTCTGGCAAGCTATCATCCGAGAAGGAACAGCAACTTTCGAAGCCAACAGATGTGCAGAATTAGAAGAAAAGAGAAGAAAATGGCAAGAGAGGCAGCAACAACCAAAGCCCGATCTGCCATCTGGAACTACCTGTCCTGAATGCGGAAGAACTTTTAAAGCCAAGATTGGATTCATAAGCCACTTGAGAGCATCATCCTCAACCTTGAGGGATAGCCACGACGACGACTAGGATATTACCTGGTTTGGAGGATGTGCTGTGAGGTAAGGTTGGGCAAGCTGTGACTGTTTTCTGTAGAGTAGCGGAGGATGAGGGGAGATTTGATTAAAGTTTATAAAGATAATGAGAAGTGCAGAGAGCCAGTGTCTTTTCTTCCCAGGATTGAAACAGCAAGTATTAGAGGGCATGTCATTGAGTCATAGAACACTGCAGCACAGAAGCAAGCCCTTTGGCCCATTCAGTCCATGCTGAACTATTAATCTGCCTAGTCCCATTGATCTGTTCTTGGATTATAGCCCTCCATACCCTTCCCATCTGTGTACCTACCCAAATTTAAGAGAAATGTTGAATTGAACCTGCATCCATCACATCTGCTGGCAGCTCATTCCACACTCTCATCACCCTCTTGAGTGGAGGAGATCTCCTTCATGTTCACCTTAAACATTTCACCTTTCACCCTTAACCCATGACCTCTAGTTCTTGTCTCTCCCAACCTCAGTGGAAAAAGCCTGCTTGCATTTACCCTATCAATCTACCTCATAATTTTGTATACCTCTATCAAATCTCCCCTCGTTCTGCTATGCTCTAGGAAATAAAGTCTTCTTCAACTCATCCCTATAGTTTGGGTCCTCAAGTGCTTGAACATCCTTATAAATTTTGTCTGTACTCTTTTCAACTTTATTGACATCTTTTCCATAGGTAGGTGACCAAAACTCCAAATTAGGCCTTGCCAATGTCTTATACAACTTCAACATCCATATACTGCTAAAACTCTCATGCTCTGTCTGTCTGTTTGTGACCTCCAATTAGCGCAAACGGTGCATTACAGCGGCACATTTTTTTGGCTAAATCGAATTAAAATGTGCTAACTTACAGAATGCAGGCAACGTTCAGAGTTATACATTCGTATAAAATTGCTCATTCGCCAAAATAAACGGGCTTCCTTTTAACCTGAGACCCGATCGGCCATCATGGAAATCGAGACGCGACAGCCCAACGCATGCGCACGGACAGTTTCAGCAGCGACACCTACTGGAGCAAAAGGGCAGGACAGCTCTATTTCGCGGGGTCACATTCTGCTAGTCCCCACGATCAGCATGTGCAGGATTGGGACAAATCTAACTGCCACCCATCAACAAGAGACAATTAAATCTTATTGTAATGACATACTTCGAGACACCCATAAGACCCTTTGCTGCACTCAAAAGACAGCGGTGACTATATCACGTCCATTTAGGAGAGTGCCAACCACATCATCAAGAATAATCAGCATCCTTTGGTGTTACTGCTTCGTATCTTCTATCCAGCATTAGGGTAAAAAAAAATGGTCAGCCTAATTCTCTCGCGTGGAAAGGGAAGGGGTCATTGTGGTCAAGAGATGACGCCAAACGTCATCGGGAAGCTGCAAGGAGAGGGAGAGAACAAGAATTGGATGAGGCCAGGGCTGCACGACTCCAGAATGAAAGAGTCAGGACAAATAAAGATGAGAGAAGAAGAGACAGAGGAGGAGAGGCATGTACGTCTCCAGGATCAGAGACAAACAACAAACAGCAGAAGGGATGAAGAGACGGGGGATGAAAGGGCTGCATGTCTCCAGAATGACAACGGGAGGCACAAGG
Source organism: Mobula birostris (assembly GCF_030028105.1). Taxonomy (NCBI): domain Eukaryota; kingdom Metazoa; phylum Chordata; class Chondrichthyes; order Myliobatiformes; family Myliobatidae; genus Mobula; species Mobula birostris. Next base: position 102,069,999 of record NC_092381.1, read on the forward strand.
GTTATGGATAAACCAGAAATAATGCCATCAAAAGTGTCCTTCGTTAAATGAGGAGCAGCTATATTTGCTATGCTACGCGTCGTTCTTCTTTAATAAACTGAGGTTTTCTACTTCAGTTTCCAAAGCAAAGCGATACCAATAGCATTTGGGAAAATTTAATGTTCATTCTGGTCACATCAGACTGCACTAACCTTCTCTCAAAGGGTGCCCCAACGGGTCACCCCGTTGTCTAGTAACAACCTAACACCTGCACTCAATTCTTTATGATCCTATGTGGCACCACTTTCAAGGAATTATAGATCTGTATTTACAGATCCCTCTGTTTTACTGCACTCCTCAGGGCACTGTCATTCACCATGTGAATCCTACCCAAAGTGCAACACCTCACTCTTGTCTCTTTTAAATTCTGTCTGCCATTTTTCAGTCCATTTCCCCAGCTGTTCCAGATGCTGTGCAACCTTTGATAGTCTTCCTCACTGTCCATTACACCCCACAATCTTGGTATCACCTGCAAATTTTCTGATCCAGTTTACTATGTTATCATCCAGATTGTTGATGTAAATGACAGTAACAGGTCCAGCACAGATCCCTGTGGCACTCCACTAATACAGGTCTCCAGTCAGAGGCAACTGTCTATTACCACTCACTGGCTTCTCCCGCAAAGTCAGTATTTAATCCAATTTACTACTGCATCTTGAATGCCAAGCAATTGAACTTTCTTGACTAACCTCCCATGTGGGACCTTGTCAAAGGTCTTGCTAAGTCTATGTAGACAATATCTGCTGCCTTGCCTTTATCAATTTTGCTGTTAACTTCCTTGGAAAAATTCTGTAACATTGGATAGACATGACCTAACACACAATGCCATGTTTATTCCCTAATCAGTGCCTGTCTATCCAAATACTTATCTATTCAGTCCATTTAAATATCTTCAAATAATTTAGTGACTACTGATGTCAGGCTCACCAGCCTGTAGTTTTCTGCCTTATTTTTAAAGCCTTTCTTAAACAGCAGAGCAACTTTAGTTATCTTCCAGTCTTCGGGCACCTCATCCATGGCTGAGGGTACTTTAAATATCTCTACTGGGGGCCTTGCAATTTCTGTACTAGCCTCCCATAGGGTCCTGTGGGAGGCCATGGGGATTTGCCACCCTAATTTGCCTCAAGACAGCAAACACTTCCTCTGTAATCTGTATATGGTCCATGACCTCATTGCTGTTCCCCTATACAAACTTCTGTCACCTACCCTGTCTCATTCCCTAATAGGAGATCTAGCATCACACTCCCTCTAATTGAGATTTCTATGTACTGATGAAGGAAACTTCCTTGAACATATTTGACAAACTTTCCCATCCAACTCTTTTGCAGTATGGGAGTCCCAGTCAATATGCGGGAAGTTAAAATTACCTACTATTGGTCCACGGCTGCCTCTTGTGTCAAGATGAGGCCACCCTCAGTGGAGGAGCAACACCCTGTATTCCATCAGGGTGGCCTCCAAGCTGATGGTGTGAATGTCAATGTTGCCTTCTGGTTTTAAAAAAAAACTTCTTCTCCTCCCCTCCCCGTTCTTGCCTTACCAACTCTAGCCTCTTAACTCTTCTCATCTGCCTATCGCCTCCCTTTAGGTCCCCTTCTTCCTATGATCCACTCTCGTCTCCTGTCAGGTTCCTTCCTCTCCAGCCCTTTGGCTTTCCTACTCACCTGGTTTCACCTATCTATCTATCCTAGTTATACCTTCTAGCTATCTTCCTTCTCCTTCTCCTTCCCCTCCCCCACCATTTTATTCCAGTGTTTTCTCCCTTCTTTTCCATTCCTGAAGAGGGGTCTTGGCCCAAAACATCAACTGTTTATTTATTTCCATAAATACTGGCTGACCTGTTGAGTTTCTCCAGCATTGTGTGTGTGTGTGTACGCGCGCTGCTATCAAAACCTTGTGTTTCTTTCAACAGTTTGAGATCCCGCACTGTGTGGGTGGTCTGTAGTATAATTCCATTAACATGGTCATATCTTTCTTCAACATCAGTTCTACTCATAAAGCCTCACCAGACAAGCTCTCCAGTTTGTCCTGATTGAGCAGTGCAGTGACATTTTCCCTGACTAGTAATGCCACCCCTTACCTCTAATCCCTCCTGCTTACCATGTCTTAAAGATCAGAACCCCGGACACTGAGCAGCCAGTCTTGCCTCCTCTGCAACCAAGTCTCACTCATGACAGTGACCTAATTCTACAAACGTTTGTACATGCTAATCCATGCCTCAAGCTCATCCGCCCTTCCTACAATCGTCGTCGTCGTGGCTATCCCTCGAGGTCGAGGATGATGGTTTTCGTTCTGAAGAAGTGCCGCAGAGAGTGAAGATGCCTGTGCTTATATTTGTTTAATGTGTACTTGATGTTGCACTCCAAGAGGCACACGATACTTCACAAATCAACCAACTGATTCCAGTGGCATGGAAACCATGATGATTGGAGCTGATGGATTTGTTGCAGCCTTCATCCGCCTTCTCAGCCGTTGAGTTTGAAGTAACTTTGTCCGCCTGTTCCACCATTGAGGTCTTGGTTGGATTGTTCTTTCAGGGACCTTACCCTCGACCTCACCGCCATGGGTGACCCCACCAGGAGCACAGCTCCAGATGGCATTGCTCTCGGGATCACAGGACCACACAAGCTTCTCCACCACGACAAGGTGACAATCCACAGACAATCCTACAATACTCATTGCATTTAAATATATGCGGCTCAAAACATTAGTCCCACCATGCTCGACCTTTTGATTCCTGACTTTGTATGTAGACTTAACAAATCTCTCTTCACAACCACTCCACTACCTGTTCTGATTCTCATCACACTGCAACTCTAGTTTAAACATCCTCCGTGCAGTATTAGCAATCCTACCTGCTTGGATATTAATCCCCCTTCAGTTCAGCTGCAATCCATCCCTTCTGTGCAAGTCTCGCCTACCGTAGAAGAGAGCCCAATGATACAAAAATCTGAAGTCCTCTCTTGTGTACCACCTCCTTAGCCACATGTTAAACGGTATTTCCTATTTCTGGCCTCACTAGCAGGTGACATGGGTAGCAATCCTCAGATCACAACCCTAGAGATCCTGTCCTTTAACTTGGCACTTACTCCCTAAACTCACTTTGCAGGTTTTTGTCACCCCACGTGGACCATGACCTCTGACTGCTCACCCTCCCACTTAAGAATGTTGTGGACTCAATCCAAAATCCTGATCCTGGCACCCAGGAGGCGACGTACCATCTGGGAATCTCATTCTCATCCTCAGAACCTACTTTTTGTTTCCCTAAGTAACTAATCTCCTGTCACTACAACTCTCCTCTTCTCCCCCTTTCCCTTCTAAGCCACAGAGCCTGACTCAATCCCAGAGACCTGACCATTGTGGCTTTATTCTGCTAGGTCATCCCCCGAACAGTATCCAGTTCTTGAGGAGAATGACCACGGGGTACTCCGCACTAGATGCCTATCCCTTTCCCCCTTATGACGGGCACCCAGTTACCCTTGACCTGCACCTTGAATGTAACTACCTCTCTGTATGTCCTGCCTCTCAACCCCTCAACTCCCAAATAATCTTGAGTTCATCCAGTTCCAGCTCCAACTCCTTAACGCGGTCTGTTAGTAGCTGCAGCTGGATACACTTCTTGCAGGTCTATGTGTCAGGGACACTGGCGGTCTCCCTGCCTTCCTACATTGCGCAACAGGAACATTCCACTATCCTGCCTGGCATCCTTACTGATCTAAATGTGCAATAATAAAGAAAGAATAAGTAACAAAAAAATTTACCTATGGCCTATACCTGTCCTTTCCAAAACTTAGACGAACCAAAGGCTCAGCTCTACGCTGTAACATTGCCCACTCATAATGGCCACTCCACTTAATTCTTACCTTTTTATTGGCCCTTGCCAAGTGCCTAGTAATGCACAATCCATCATCTCCAAGGAAACTGTGGTGTGCAGAATATCCCGACTGCCCTCATTGAAACCTCAGTCCTGCTACGCAATCCAGTGTCTCCAAGGGAACTGTGGTGAGCATGTATATAAATTTGGGAAGGGGAAAGTATGAAAGAGATGTACTGGACAATTACTTTACACAGTGGTTGGGGCTTTGAATGTACTGCCACAGGTGGTGGTAGAGGCAGTTAATGTTTAAGATGCTGTTACATAGTGTCATGAATGTTCAGAGAAGGGAGGTCATTGTGCAGGACAAGGAGATTCGATGAATTTGGAGTCACTGGTTTAATTAGGTTAGCACGGCATAGTGAGCCAAAGTGCCTTTCCTGTGCTTTACTTGTATGTTTCTCCTATCAGGTTAGTTGTATATGGGCCCCATGTTTTTGTGAAAAACTTGTATCTGTGGAATTCAGCTCTCATACAATTCAGGCTGTGCTGTGTTTTTCTTTGGTAATTGAAACCAGATTGTGCAGGGGTGTGGGTGGTAGTTACTCACTGATTATTTTCAATAGCTTTGCTGCTAAAGCTTTTTCATTCCTCCTGCAAGTGGGTAGCCTGGCTGATTCTGGTGTTGTAGATATTATGCAAGGGGGAAAATGTTAGTGCTCAGAGTGAAGTTGTACTGCTTGTATTCCTGTTGAAGATGGCTTTTCCTTGTGCAAGTTGGTCATTAGTACTTGCTACTTTGTTCATGTTGCAGAGTATGGTGCTGAATATGACAGGGACTTGGTCTATAGGCATCCTGTTATGATTTGACGTGTCATTTGGCTTTGCTTTGTAATTAGTGCATATATGTTTGTGGTCCGTTGCCTTTACAGTGTATCCCCAGGTTATGGATACACCTGCATACAAATGATCTCCCCTCATGATGTTAAATTCAACAGCCCAATTTATGTGCGTATGTTCATTCTTAAGAATGGCAGAAATAATTTCCCCTCCCTTTCCACTTTGTTTTTCTTTCTGTCTTGAGTGCATTTGATATAATTTATTACATACAGTTCCATGTATGTTTTATCAAGTTTCTTGGCTGTGTTTTCTTTTTTTTTCCAATTTTCTGACAATATTGTCTTGTGCTCACTTGTAAAAAGGGGTGAGTATTTTGACAGGGAACAACCTGTAAGTAAGTTGAGGGTTCCTGGTTTCCCAAGCAGCTTTTAGGTGTCATTCTTGTTCAGAGATTTGCTATACTGAGTTTAGTTAATAATCTAATGTTTCATTTGGTATACTTGGCAGGATTTCTTTTTCATCAGAATTCACCTGCTTTGTTTCCATATAAACCTGCAATGCTTATGCCAGTGACCACTGAGCAACTTGAAAGTGACACTGGCTATTTCCACATGCTCCATGGTGAAATAATCAGATATGAACCTGACTATTTCTTCCCTGGCTCATGTACAGAAAATGCCACTTACCATTGATCAATCCTCATAGTTTTGCTATTCAAATAGTTAATGAACTGTTAGCCCATGTTCCTGTTGAGACAATGCATAGTAAAAGTTTATATTTATTTCATCCTTCACAGCCCTATCTGTTTTGAGATGATTGAAGAGGCACATATGACAAAATGTGGTCACAGTTTCTGGTAAGTACATGGCATTAAGTAACTTTCAAAATCTGTCGTGGACAACAATCTCTTCAGGTTTTTCTGAGTAGATCTAAAAGTGAAATAGGAAATTGAATGGGGAAAATAATTTCTTCAAACCTGCTATGTTTGTTGGCCAATAATAATCGTAAAGGAATTACAGGAATGAAACCTAAATGACACTTCACATATATTGGTATTTCAAAAACATGATTTTTCAGAGGTTTATCAGCAAATTTCCAGTTAAATACCCACAGTTTTTAAAGATGAATACAGAAGTTCTTCAATTTAATATTATTGCTGAGAAAGTGATAAAGTTTTGCTGGTGTTTTGCAAGTGACATGTTCCATTAAAATGTGACTGAATTGCACTGTGAAACAAATTTTGATGGCTTTTGGTCTTTAGATGAATATTATTTTCACTTCAGGCATGTTACTTTACTGTCTTGGAATGTAGATTTAGGATTTGTGATTTGGCAGAATGACGTGAAGTCCATGTATCATTAAAGGCACAAATCATGGGCACGGTAAAAAAAAAGTCTCAAGTCCCCGAGTCGATTGACTCCCGAGTCCCCGATAGCAGGCGGCAAAAAGGAGAAACTCCCTGCCATAAACTTCCAGGCACCGTCAACTTGCCAATGCGTTGGAAGCAGCCAACCACAGCTGACACTGAGTCCGTCCATCGGAAAACTTTGAGCCTCCGACCAGCCCCTCCGATACAGCCTCCCGAGCGCCTTCGACCTCGCCCCGACCACTGAAACAAGCAAAGCCGAGGATTCGGGCCTTCTGCTCTGGAGATTCCGGTTACCACACAGTAGCAGCGGTAGTGAAGTGGGCATTTCAGAAGTTTCTCTAGATGTTCCTCCGCACTCTCACGCCTGTCTCCATCAAATCAGAATTGTGCACGGCCCCCTACTTGACAGATTACAGATATCATTCACCGGAGAGGCCGTGCGCGCTGCTGTCGCGCCACCATCTTCTCCTCCTGCTTATATCCTGATATCCCAAACTGTAGGATCGTATTGGGAAATGAAATCCTGAAACAAGTTCACAACTTCAAGTACCTTGGATCATGGGTAACATCTGATGGCAAATGAGAAACAGAAGCAAGAATAGCAATGGCAAGAACAGCATTTACAGGAATGAGAAACATGCTAACGGACAAGAAAATAGCAATTGACATCTACCTTAGAAATCTCAGCTGCTATATTCTTCCTATATTGATGTATGGCTGCGAGTCATGGACCAGCACAAATGCAATGGAAAAAAGAATCAATGCAGCAGTAATGTGGTTCCTCAGAAGAAGGCTATGCATATCATATACGGGCAGATAACCAACGAAGAGGTTCTACAGGGAACGACAACAAAACGTACATTACTTGAAAAAGATCAGAAAACAGCAATCAAAATTCTTTGGACACATCATGCGAAGAGAGACGTTTAAACATTTAGTTACAATGGAAAGCTGGAGGGAAAAAGAAACGGAGGCAAAGAATGAAAATGAAAGATGGAATGACATCATGGTTAGAAACGGGAGGCAACAACTACAATTTGGAGGGTCAGGGACCGTGATGGATGGAGACCCATGATCGCCCACACCGAACGGCAAGGCACCTGACTGAATGAATCTCTAAAATGTTCTCCCACTGAGAGATCTGACACCTGACCAGGTTCAATACCAGATTAAGTACAGCCTCTCTTATAGGCTTATCTACATACTGTGTCAGGAAACCTTCCTGAACACACCTAACTATCTCCACCCCATCTAAACCCCTAGCTCTAGGGAGACGCCATTCAATATTTGGGAAATTAAAATTTCCCACCACGACAACCCTGTTACTATTACACCTTTCCAGAATCTGTCTCCCTATCTGCTGCTCAATATCCCTGTTACTATTGGGTGGTCTATTAAAAAAAAACAGTAGAGTTATTGACCGCTTCCTGTTTCTGACTTTCACTCACAGAGACTCAGTAGACAGTCCCTCCATGACTTTCTCCTTTTCTGCAGCTGCGACACTATCTATCATCAGCAGTGCCACGCCCCCACTTTTTTTGCCTCCCTCCCTGTCCTTTGTGAAACATCTAAAGTCTGCCACTCTTAAGTAACCATTCCTGCCCCTGAGCCATCTTAGTCCCTAATGCAAACAACATCATAGCTCCAAGTACTGATCAATGCTCTAAACTCACCTGCTTAGTTCATGATGCTTCTTGCATTAAAATAGACACATCTCAAACCATCGGTCTGAGCACATCCCTTCTCTATCACCTGCCTGTTCTCCCTCTCGCACTGTCTCCAAGCTTTCTCTATTTGTGAACCAACAGCCCCTTCCTCCATCTCTTAAGTTCAGTTCCCACACCGTGGCAATTCTAGTTTAAACTCTCCCCAATAGCCTTAGCAAACCTCTCTGTCAGGATAGAAACATAAAACCTACAGCACAATACAGGCTCCTCGGTCCACAATGCTGTACCGATCATGTACTTTAGAAAGTACCTGGGGTTACCTATAGCCCTTTGTTTTTCTAAGCTCTGTGTACCTATCCAGGAGTCTCTTACACAAACCTATTATATCCGCCTCCACCACTGTCACCGGCAGCCCATTCCACACGCTCTCCACTCTCTCTGGAAAAAAAACTTACGCCCGACATCTCCTCTGTACCTGCTTCCAAGCACCTTAAAACTGTGCCTTCTCGTGTTAGCCATTTGAGCCCTGGAAAAATGCCTCTGACTATCCACACGTTCAATGCCTCTTATCAGCTTATACACCTCTATCAGGTCACCTCTCATCCTCCGTTACTCCACCGAGAAAAGGCCAAGTTCAATCAACCTATTCCCATAAGCCATGCTCCCCAATCCAGGCAACATTGGTCCCCCTCGGATTCAAGTGCAACCTGTCCTTTTTGTACTGGTCACATCTGCCACAAAAGAGGTCCCAATGATCCAGAAATCTGAATTCCTGCCCCCTGCTCCAATCCCTCAGCCAAGCACTTATCCTCCACGTCACTCTATTCCTATACTCACTGTCACCTGGCACAGGCAGTAATCCCGAGATTACTGCCTTTGAAGTCCTGCTTCTCAACTTCCTTCCTAACTCCCTGTAGTCTGTTTTCAGGACCTCCTCCCTTTTCATACCTATGTCATTGGTACCAATACGTATCACGACCTCTGGCTGTTCATCTTCCTACTTCAGGATATTGGACGCAAACAGAAGCATCCTGGACCCTGGCACCTGGGAGGCAAACTACCATCCATGTTTCTTTCCTGCGTCCACAGAATCGCCTGTTTGACCCCCTATTATAGAGTACCCTATTACTGCTGCCTTCTTCCTTTCTCTACCCTTCTGAGCCACAGGGCCAGACTCTGTGCCAGAGGTTCCTTCCCCCAGGTAGGCCATCCCCCCAACAGTACTCAAGTAGGAGTACTTATTGTTAAGGGGGACAGCCACAGTGATACTCTCTAGTATCTGACTCTTGCCCTTTCCTCTCCTGACGGTTACCGACTTATCTGTCTACCGAGACCCTGGTGTGACTACTTGCCTATAGCTCCTCTCTATCACCTCCTCACTTTCCCTGACCAGACAAGGGTCATCCAGCTGCATCTCCAGTTCCCTAACCAGTCCCTAAAGGGCTGTAGTCCAAGGTACCTGGCACAGATGTGGCCTTCTGGGAGGTTGGGAGTCTCCCGGAACTTCCCACATTTGACGCCCAGTGCAGAACACTGGCCTCACAGACATACTTCCTGTTTCTATTCTTCACAGGTAACTTACCTCACCTTGACCCGTTATCCCCGAAGCGCCATTGAGCCAAAGTCCTCCTACTCTGACTCACTGTACTCCATCACCTGCTCCTCTGGCGCCCGCTCTATAAAGCTGTCTTCTTTTTAAACTCTTCCGCTGGTCTAACTCGCTGACATCCACACGCTTGCAGTCATCCTTCGATCTCGGATGTTGCTCAGATTTCCAGCATCTGCAGATTTTCTCTTGTTTGTGGTTTTGACCATGATTGTTTTACAGAAAAATTAGCTAAGAAGTGGTTTGCCATTGTCTTCCGGGCAATGTCTTTACAAGACAGATGACCCCAGCCATCATCAACACTCTTCAGAGATTGTCTGGCATCAGTGGTCGCATAACCAGGAGACGTATCTCCATCCCACCACTCAAAGCATCCACATAGTAGCTCCATTTCTGATCCTACAATTGCGAAAGAAAACTGGAATTTTTTTTTTTAAAGTTAGCAGTTTCCAAATGCTGCAATTCCAGAAACTTAATGGAATTTATTAAAATGTGAATCCAGCACTTGATTGAGACTGATTCTTCATCTGTTTCCATTAGTGACCAATCACAAGGTTAGATGTGGAGATATTGGCTGATAATCGAACAATATTTAATTCCCTTCGCCACTGCTCAGAAAAGGAAGCACAGGATATTGATGTATGGCAATATTTAGACAATTTAGCAAGATTTAGAAATAAGTCAGTAGACCATTAGACCTTAACGTATAAGAGCAAAATTAAGCCATTTGGCCTATCGAATCTGCCAATGGTCTATTTTCCCTCTCAACCCTAATCTGCTTTCTCCCCATATCCCTTCATGCCCTGATCAATCAGGAACCAATCAACCTCTGCCTTAAAAATACATAAAGGCTTGGTGTCCACAGCTGCCTTTGGCAAAGAATTCCACAGATTCACCACTCAATGTCTAAAGAAATTCCTCTTCATCTCCATTCTCATCTGAGGCTGTTCTCTCTGGTCTTAGATTCTCCCACCATAGGAAACATCCTCTCTACATTACTCTATCAAGACCTTTCACCATTTGATAGGTTTCAATGAGGTCACCCATCATTCTTTTGAATTCTAGCAAATACGGGCCCAGAGCTATCATACATTCTTCATATGACAAGCCATTCAATCCTGGAATAATTTTCGTGAGCCTCCTTTGAACCCTCTCCAGTTTCAGTACATCCTTTGTAAGATAAGGGGCCCAAAACTGCTCCAAGTGAGGCCTCGCCAGTGCTTTATAAAGTCTCACCATTACATCCTTGTTTTTATATTCTGGTCCTCTTGAAATGAATATGAACAGTGCACTTGCCTTCCTTACCACAGACTCAACCTTCAAATTAACCTTTGGGGAATCCTACACAAGGACTTCCAAGTCCTTTTGCACCTCAGTTTTTTTGTATTTTCCCTCCATTTAGAAAATAGTCAGTCTTTTCATTTTTTTTCTACCAAAGTGCATGACTATACACTTCCTGACACTATTCCATCTGCCATTTCTTTACCCAGTCTCCTAATCTAAGTCCACTTGTAGCCTCTCTACTTCCTCAAAAGTACCTGCACCTCAACCTATCTTCATATTGTCTGCAAACTTTGCAACAAAGCCATCAATTCCATCATTCAAATTATTGACCTATAACGTAAAAAGAATTGGTCCCAACACAGAACCTTGTGGAACATCACTAGTCACCAACAGCAACTAGAAAAGTCTCCTTTTATATTCCCACTCTTTGCCTCCTGTCTGTCAGCCAATGCTTTATCCATACTAGAATCTTCTCTGTAATACCATGGGCTTGCAGCTTGTTATGCTGCCTCGTGTGTGATACCTTGTCAAAGGTCTTATGAAAATCCAAGTACACAACATCAACCGATTCTCCTTTGGCAATCCTGTTTGTTGTTTCTTCAAAGAATTCCAGCAGATTTGCCAGGCAAATTTTTTTCTTGTGGAAACCATGCTAACAATTTTATCATGTGCCTCCAAGTACCCTAAGACCTCATTCTTGATAATTGACTCCAATATCTTCCCAACCCTTGAGGTCAGACTCATTGGACTATTTACCTTTCTTCTTCCTCTCTCCCTTCTTGAAAAGTGCAGTGACATTTGCTATCTTCCAGTCTTGAAGAACCTTTCCAGAATCTAGTGATTCTTGAAAGATCATTACTAATGCCTGTGATCTTTTCAGCCACCTCTTTCAGAACCTTGGGGTATACTCCATCTGGTCCAGGTGATTTATCTACCTTCAGACCTTTTAGTTACTCAAGAACCTTCTTTCTAGTAATGGTAACTTCACACATGTCATGACACTTGACACCTGGAACTACCACCAATTTGCTAGTGTCTTCCAGAGTGAAGACTGGTGCAAAATACTATTCAATTCATCTGCCATCTCCTTGTCCCTCATTACAACCTCTCCAGCATCGTTTTTCATCGTTTCAATGTCCACTCTCGTCTCTCTTTTATACTTTATGTATCTGAAAAAACCTTTGGTATCCTGTTTAATATTATTGGCTAGCTTACTTTCGTGTTCTATCTTTACGTTTATGACTTTTTTTAGTTGCCCTCTGTTGGTTTTTAAAAGCTTCCCAATCTTCTAATTTTGCACTAATTTTTGGTCTATTATATGTCCTCTTTGGGTTTTATGGTGGCTTTATGGTAGCCATGGTTGTGTCATCTTTCTTTCAGAACAGGGGTCCCCAACCTTTTGCACACTGCAGACAGGTTTAATACTGACTATATTCTTGCGGACTGCCCGACGGGGTTGGGGGGTGAGGTGTTCAAGTTCAACAGTGTGTGACAGGGAATAAGGAAATTGCAGCTGACTCATATTGTTTCATTTTGCCAAATCATATCGTTTCCTCGTAGCCCGGTAGCACATGCTCATGGCCCCGTGGTTGGGGACCACTACTTTAGAACACTTCTTCCCCTCTTGGGATAAATATATCCTGTGCCTTCTGAATTGCTTTCAGAAATTCCAGCCATTGCTGTTCTGCCATCATCCCTGCCAGTGTTATTTTCCGACCAATTCTAGCCAGCTCCTCTCTCAGGCCTCTGTAATTCCTTTTACTCCACTGTAATACTGAATAGATCTGACTTCAGCTTTGCCTTCTCAAATTTTAGAGTGAATTCTATCATATTATGATCACTTGCCCCTAGAGGTTCATTTACCTTAAGCTCTCTTAATCAATTCTGGTTCATTGCTCAGCACCCAAACCAGAATAACTGATCCTCAAGTGGACAAAACCACGAGCTGTTCTGAAAAGCTATCTAGTAGGCACTCTAGAAATTCCCTCCCTGGACTCCAGCACTAACTTGATTTTTCCCAATCTGCTTTTATATTGAAATCCCCCATAACTATTGTAATTTGGCTTTTTGGCATGCATTTTCTATCTCCTGTTATAATCTGTAGAGCATGCCTGTACTACCGTTTGGGGGTCTGTATTCAACTCCCATTAGGGTCTTTTTACCCTCATAGTTCCTTAGCTCTATCCACAAAGATTCAACACCTTCTGACCCTCTGTCACCTCTTCCTAAAGATTTGATTTCGTTGTTTACCAACAGAGCAAAGACGTCCCTTCAGCTTTCCTACCAGTCCTTTTGATACAATGTGTATCATTGGACAATAGGCTCTCAGCTATAATCTTCTTTTAACCATGATTCAGTGATGCCTACAACATCATACATGCGAATATGCAACTGTCCTGTAGATTCATCTGCACTATTCTGTATAGTACACGCGTTCAAGTATAACTTTCACCTTTTTTGATTTTGCCCACCTTTTATGTAGCCTCATCTTGTTGACTGCAATTTTGCTTTATTAACAACCTCTCTTCAGTCCATTTTGCCTCTTTTTGTAAACCATCTACCTCATCAGCACTATCATCTACCTTTCCTTTGATACTTTTTGCATTGAAATATGCACTACTCAGGACAGTAGGAACCTTTCAATTCCTAACTTTGTTGAAGGTTTAACCAACATCTGTTTCCACAACCTCTCCTGGCACTCTAGTCCCCATGCCCTGCGGCTCCAATTTTAACCCCATTAACAAACCTTCCCACTGGGATATTAGTCCCCCTCCAGTTCATGTGCAAACATCCCTTCTGTACAGGTCCTACCTTCACTGGAAGGGAGCCTTATGATCTAAAAATCTTGTGTCCTCCTTCCTACACCAACTCCTTTGCCACATACTAAACTATATACTCTTCCCAGTTTTGGCATCACAGCAGGTGGCACAGGTGGCAATCCTGAGATCACGACACTGGAAGTCTTGCCCTTTAACTTAGTACCTAACTGACTGAACTCTCTATGCAGAACCTCATCACTATGTAGAACCAGGTCCTATTCATGTCATTAGTACCTACATGGACCATGGCTTCTGACTGTTCACCTTCCCACTTAAAGAATGCTAGTAGGTGGCATGTAATGCTGACGTAGCATAAGAGAGTCCAGCTACGTGCTCTTGACATTCAATACTGTCTGTTATTCAGATCAATATCTCAGGTTGCTATTGATCAGAAACTCGTGGGCTAACCACACAAGTATGATGGTAACAGTAACATGTTAGAAACTAAGTATCCTGTGTGTGGAGGTACAGGATCCTTGGGTCTCAAAGCACCAGGTTCAGGAACATTTATGACCCTTCAACCATCAAGCTCCTGTATCAACATGGATGATACATCTCAACTCTGAACTAATTTCACAATCTATGGACTCGCTGTCAAGGATTCTTCAACTCGTGTTCTCCGTATTATTTATTTACTTTTTGTTTGCCCAGTTTTTTGCACATTGGTTGCTTGTTTATTCTATTGTATTTCTGTTCTATTGTCAATGCCTGCAAAAAATTAATTTCAATATAGTATATGGTGACATATACATACCTTAATAAATGTGCATTCAGCTTTGAATTTCAATTTACTCTCAATATGATTCCCAAAAGCCTTTCCATGAGTTAAGAGTGCAATAGAATACTTATCACTTACTTTAAAGTGCAGTTGAAACAACACTCCAGAAGATTGATTCCGCCCAGATTAGCACCCAATCCACCATCACGAATAGTAACCCCCTGCACTCGGCGCATTGTGGCTTCTGTGTGCGTCATCTCTGAAATGTACTTCATTTGCTTGCCTAGATTGCTGCCAGCATCTTCCAAGTCGGACAGTGTCTATAGTAGTATGTTAGCAGCTGCAAATTCCTCTCCAAGTCATCATTCCTCCTTTATATAGAGTTTAAATTTTGGAACTTGCTACTCAACACTTGGAAGCACCTTCACCAAAACGACTGTAGTGATTGAAGAAGGCAACATGCTACAACCTTGTTGGGCTATTGGCGATTGGCAATAATTATGGTCTTGACATCAAAGCCCAGAGTAATTTTTTTTTGATGAGATTGTCTTACCACTAAGGTGTGAGGGAACACCAGGGTGTTTTGTAATAATTATTAGTTTCAGGCCTACACAAAGGCAGCAATTTTGGCATGCTTTTTCCAACCTGTCTCCTACCAATTCAGCTCTATATTGGCTATCAAATTGTGGCCTCTGCCTGTGGATAAACCATTAACTTCACATTTCCACAACATTTTTAGTTTCTTGTGAATGAAGCCCATTATATCCATTTGTGGAGATTCAAATCAACATTCTGTCTATAAACCTTGAAAGTGGCTTCCCGTTAAATGAGACTCCAATCTGCTGTACTTCATGTTTCCCTGCCACAATTAAATTCTTTTTAGTCTTTCCCTAGTCTGGCATGTTTTTCCTTGACTTTGTTTCAGTCTAACCACTCTTAAAATTCAAATTCTTGAATACCTACCCAAGTATCATAATTTCTCAGTGAGATGCTTTCACTGCTTTATTCCTTTGTCTCTACAGCAAGTAACCTCATTGTGTGAAATGAAATTTCTCAATTCATCTTTGTCTTTCCCATATTTCACTCTCTCAATTCTTTGTGTTCATGGCTGTCCACTGAGCATTCATATTCCCATTGTATCCATCACAGATGCAGACTACACTGAGCACTTCCTTGCCAAATCTTCTGTCCTTTTAATGTTCCCTATGTCTGTGGCTCTGAAAAGAGAACTATACTTTGAATCAAATAACCCCAACTGTTTTGCCTTTGGCCCTCTCTTTTCCATTATGGAGCTATATATTAGCTATTCTTGCCCTAGTGTTCATTTTGCCCTTTTAAGATCATTAGTCTCTCATCTTGAAACCTCCTCCAGCATAACCCCTTATCCCCAACTTCTTTACATCTGACAAGGCACACAAGATTGAATTTATATGACACAGGAGTGGCTCAGCTATTCTGGGCCCAATGTGGACATTTAAACTATTACATAAAACATAGAAATCTACGGCACATTACAGGCCCTTCAGCCCATGATGTTGTGCCGACTATGTAACCCACTCTAGAAACTGCCTAGAATTTCCCTAGCGCATAGCCCTCTATTTTTCTAAGCTCCATGTACCTATCTAATAGGCCCTAAAAAGACCGTATTGTATCCGCTTCCACCACCACCACCGGCAGTGCATTCCATGCACCCACCAGTCTCTGTGTGGGAGAACTTACCCCGGACATCCCCTCGATACCTATTTCTAAGTATCTTAAAAATATGCCCCCTTGTGTTAGTCATTTCAGCCCTGGGAAAAAGCCTCTGACTATCCACACGATCAATGCCTCTCATCATCTTATACACCTCTATCAGGTCACCTCTCATCCTCCGACGCTTCAAGGAGAAAAGGCCAAGTTCACTCAACCTATTCTCATAAGGTACGTCCTCCAATCCAGGCAACATCCTTGTAAAGAGTGGACAGAGGAGAGGTTGAGAAGGCTCCTTCGGCAGTGAAATCTAGGCCTGGAGTGATTTGCCAGCAGCGGAGCCCGGGTCCTAGTGTGAGGTTTGGACAATTACCAGATTATTTTCAAGTCTGACAAAATAATCGATGTTCATGATTATCCTGAAGTGCAAAGTTAACTCCCATCCTCTTAAAACCCTCATGATCATCTCATGGATTATGCTACTAAGGATTGCATTCTTAGCTGTTTACCCTCTAAAGCCCCCATTCCAAACTTTGGTTTCAAGTTCAAGTTTAATTGTCATTCAGCCATACACATGAAGCAGCTTTCCTCTGGGAGCAAAGTACAAAACACTGTTCCGACAGCACATATAATTATGATCACGGAAAAATATACAGTTACAAAAAGTATTAGAAAATAATAATGTAACCCAAGTCTGTGAGTGTCATGCCCTGTAGATGTTGATGGTGCACGGATGTTGTTCTGGAGCTATGCTGCTGCAAGACCAAGCCCTCAGCAGTCGCTCATCTTGCACAAGTGCAGCTGCAGCTGAACGGTTGTCTTCCATTACGGAATTCAGTGGAACACTGAACAGCTACCTCCAGCATCTCCTTCCCTGGTCGCCACAACAGGTGACCTCGAGACTGAGGGCCTGGTCCGTGCCCAACTGAGGCCATACTGCTCCTCCACCATTGTTCCCACCAATGAACCTTTGAATTGGACTCTCAGTATTCTATATTACCAGTGTCCAAAAGAGTCTTGTGATCACAATTAAAATGTCCAAATCAATCATTTCCACTGCCTCCACGCACTGACTCTGAGCCCTTCTTCCATGGTGGCTGAAGCAAGCTGCAACTCGATGCGCAACAAGTCCAGCTCCACTGCTATAGAGCAACTTGCTGGTGGGTTAGACCTGCTGTGCTTGGTGTTCTTGATAATCAGCAGTATCTTGCAATTGTTTAAAAAAAAAGAGGACATAAAGAACAAACAGTTACACCTTTGAACCCAGAGCAGCTGATGCGTCTGAGCATGTTGCCATCTTACTGGAAGCCAGAAATTTCCTGTTTATTGTCTACAGTTCCTAGTTTCTCTCTAATCTTTTGTCATACCTCTACCTATAAGAGAACTTTCCAACTCGGACCAATTCAGAAAAATGGTCAAGGTTTCCCTTTTCTTGCATTAATAGTCCTCCCCTGTGTGTTGTATTTCTTTCACCTTCAGATTTGCTGTTATTACCCTTCACTAATCCTTGAGGTGGCTGTAATTACAAATTACAGTGCCTATAAAAAGTATTCACCCCTGCCTTGGAAATGTTCATGTTTTATTGTTTTACAACATTGGAATCATAGTGGATTTAATTTGTGTTTTTTAACACTGATCAAGAGAAAAAGATTCATTCGTGTCAAAATGAAAACCAATCTCTACAAAGTGATCTAAATTAATCTGTTCTCTCTTGACAATTCCAGATAATACCTGAGGTCAGGATCAATCTTGAGTCCCTGAAAACCTACCAGGCAGAATTGCTAACTATTTTATAACCATGTTATTTAAATAATCTGGAGATTGTTAAGTCAGGATGATTTGGAAGGGATTTAACCACTGTATTTTGCAGAAATTCCATATTGTAGTCACACTGCACCAGTATATGTTTATCAGCTATCTCTGCTTAAAGAAAGTCCAGACTTTCTTCGTTTCAGATATGCTCCAGCCAAAGCAACATCTTAATGAATCTCTTTAGCATCCTTAATGCAATAACAGCCTTCCTAAAGTGTGCTTACTGCAGCTGTGGCCATCTGTATTCCACTTGCGGCCTCATTAATGTTTTATAACTTTGTGCCATAACCACACTGCTCTTGTGTTCTTTGCCCTGGCTAATGAAGGCAAGAATCCCATTTGTTGTCTTTACCTTTTTTTTTTGTCTTTGCTTCACCAAGGTACATTTGTCAGAAAAAATTCGTGAACCCTTTGCACTTACCTGATTTACTACATTAATTACTCATAAAATGTGGTCTGATCTGCATTTAAGTCACAAAATAGAAAAACACAATCTGCCTTAACTAATAACATACTGTACTTTTCATGTCTTTATTGAACTTTATTATAGTAATCATTCACAGCCAAGGCTGGAAAATGTATATGAACCCTTGTATTTAATAACTGGTAGAACCTCCTTTCGCACCAGTAACCTCCACCAAACATTTCCTGTATCTGCTGACCTGACTTGCACAATGGGAAGGAGGAATTTTAGACCATTCCTACATACAAAACTGTTTCAGTTCATCAGTATTTCTGGGGTACCTTGCATGAACAGCCCTCTTCAGGTCATGCTGCAGCATTTCAATTGGGTTAAGGTCTGGGCTCTGACTTGTCCATTCCAAATGCCAATATTTGAAACTATTTTATGATTACTTGGCTTATCCCAGCTGCCCTTTTTTTGAAGAGAGTGACTACATTTGCTGTCCAATCTTCTGTGACCTTACCTTTGTCTCCTCCCTTGACTCCCGTAGACTAGGTTTCATTTCATTGACTTTGGGATTTGTTCAACTTTATCTAATTCCTTTGTAATAATTTGTTGTATTTCCCTTCCCTGGCTATGTACAATGTCCTTTAGTGAATAAAGATGAGAAATGTTCATTTAAGATCTATCGTATATTCTGATTCCACACATAAATTATAGTCACTCAATGGGCCCTTTTCGTGATTCCCTTTATTTATTATATGCTTCATCTTCTCTTTAAATATCACTAGCAGACAACATTAATGTTTCTCTTTACTGTCTTAATTCCTCTTTAAGTACTCCCTATGCTCTTTTACTAATCAGCAACCTTCCTGTTTTCAGTTCTCTGGCCTACCACAGGTTTCCATTTTTCTCTTGTACAGAACCTAAATCCAGAGTTCCTTGAATTGTTGTCCATATCTTTTACCCTTCACAGAACACATTTTTCCTTGAGCTCTCATTATTTCAGTTAAAAATGATGTTGCTTGTCCAATTGCATATCGAACTGCAAATATCTGGCCCAGTGTACATTTGTCAGGCTTTGCCTTACAGTATTGATATTGACCTTCTATCTCATTTGGGACCTTGGCTTGCAGGCCATTCTTATCTCACTCCTCACTTGAAATTTTGAAGAAAGCTCTTAGCCTGAAATGTCCACTGCTCATTTTTTCGCCGTAAGATGCCACCTGACTTGAGTTCTTCCCACACTCTTTTTGTGTTCTTGGTTTCCAGCATCTGCAGCCTTCTGTTTTTCCTGAGCCCTAAATTTCACAGGAGGTATGTTCACTCTCCCTGTGACATTTCAACCACCTACCCAGCGACAGTGTTTACAACTGAGTCCAGTACCTTCTCTAGTTAGGCTATCCATGTTCTGTTTGGAGCAGCTGTCAGATCCAAATTGGTGTGTTTAATTATTGAACAAAGTTGAGCCCCTGAGTAAGTTTAATAATAAATAGGTGAAATGAAATACACAGTAGACTCATTTGGGTTGAAGATGATTATTCTAACTTGTCACCTGCTCTTTCTACAGCTATAAATGTATTCGGCAGAGCCTTGAGGTCAGTAACCGGTGCCCGAAGTGCAATTATGTGATTGATAATGTTGATCAGCTGTATCCCAACTTTCTAGGTAAGTCTCTGTTTCCAAGTTCAGATCGTTGAATAGTATCAGTAAAGCTGATCAATAAAGTAACCTGTGTGTAGTAGTTATAGAGCACTACAGTGCAGAATCAGGCCCTTTGGCTCATCTTGTCTATGTTGAACTATCATTCTGCCTTGTCTCATCAGTCTGTACCCCTCCCATCCATGTAGTTATCCAAATTTAAATGTTGAAATCAAACCTGCATCCACCACTTCTGCTGGCAGCTCGTTTCACACTTGCTACCTTCTGAGTGAAGAGGTTCCCCTTAAGCATTTCACCTTTCACCTTTAACCCGTAACTTCTAGTTCTAGTCTCACCCAACCTCTGGAAAAAGCCTGCTTGCATTTACTCTGTCTATACCCTCATAATTTTGTACACTTCTATGAAAACTCCCCTCATTCTTCTATGCTCCAGGGAATAAAGTCATGATCTATTCAATCTTTCCCTATGACTCAGGTCCTCAGGTCTTGGCAACATCCTTTGAATTTTTTTGTACCCTTTCAATCTTCTTGATATCAATCCTGTAAATAAGTGACCTGAACACAATACTCAAATTAGGCTTCACCTACATCTTGTACAACTTTAACGTAATAGCTCAACTCCTGTACTGAATACTTTGATTTATGAAGACCAATGTGGTAAAAGCTCTTTATGACCCTATCTACCTGTAATGCCACTTTCAAGAAATTACGGATCTGTATTCCCAGATGCCTTTGTTCTACTGCATTCCACAGTGCCCTACTTTTCATTGTGCAAGTCCTACCCTGGTTAATCCTCCTAAAGTACAACACCTCACACTTGTCTGCATTAAATTTTATCTGTCATTTTTCCAGCTGGTCCAGCTCCTGCTGCAAACTTTGATAGTCTTTCGAGCTGTCCACTAGGCCCCGCAAATTTACTGATCACATTATATTCTAGATTGTTGATATAGATGACAAACAGCAACAGACCCAGCACTG
Organism: Mobula birostris; assembly: GCF_030028105.1. Taxonomy (NCBI): domain Eukaryota; kingdom Metazoa; phylum Chordata; class Chondrichthyes; order Myliobatiformes; family Myliobatidae; genus Mobula; species Mobula birostris. The sequence goes on from NC_092381.1 coordinate 102,090,695, forward strand.
ATCCCTGCGGCACACCATTAGTCACAGGCCTCCAGTCAGAGAGACAGCTATCTAGTATCACTCTATGGTGGTTTCTGCGAAGCCAAGGTAGAATTGAATTTACGACCTCATCCTGAATACTAGGTTACTGAACTTTCTTATACAACCACCCATATGGGCTCTTGTTAAAAGCCTTGCTAAAGTTCGTGTAGACAACATTCACTGCCTTTTCTTCAACTTTCCTGTAGACTCCTTGGGAAAACTCTTGGAATTGGTTAGATACGACCTACCACTCAAAGCCATGTTGACTATCCCTAATCAGCACCTGTCTAAACAAAGACTTGTATATCTAGTCCCTTAGAATACCTTTCAATAACTTGCCCACTACTAATGTCATGCTCACTGGCCAATTATTTTCCAGCTTATTCTGTTTTTGCCCTTTGTGAAACAACGGAACAACATTCGCTATCCTCCAGTCCTCCACACCTCACCTGTGGTTACAGATGTTTTAAATACCTTTGCTAGGGTCCCTGCAATTTCTGCAATACCCTTCCACAAGGTATGAGGGAACACGTCAGGCCCTGTGGATTTATCCACCCTAATTTGCCTCAAGACAGCAAGGTAGTTGTCCAGGCAGTGCATACAGGGAAAAATACAGGCATGGTGTAACTTAGGAAGGCATGGCCAATTTCAGTTGGGTGCAAAGATTTTTCATCAATTTGATTAGGTAATTAATTGATAGAAAGCATGGCACAATGGTACTTGAAATGAATGGCATAAATCTGACAAATGTGAGTTTGTACCAGTATAATAATTTATTCTCTGAATCAGTGTGACCAGAAGAGTTAAGAAAATGTATGTGATTACAATAAAGTGGCATGGCCTAGTCAGTCCGCCTGACTCTATCCATGTTTCTCTAAATCTCTATATACCTCTTGTTTTACTGATTCACTAACCTTTCATTAGACATACCCATATCATTTGCTTTAACCACTTATTGTGCTAGTGAGATTATGTTCTTGCTACTCTTTGATAAATAAATTTGTACTGAATTGCATTTTGAGTTTTGGAGGGAGGACGAGGTAGGTGGCCAATGTTATACTGAGCTATTGGTGATCTTCAGTCAGGAATATTGCCACGTTGTTTCACTGGACACCAGAGGGAGATTGAGTCTATCCAATCCATGATGTACATTTCATAGTCATTTAAAATATCTAATCAAGATCATTTAGCCCTTTGTGCATTGACCAATTGAACAAGAGTTGTCCAGCCTGGTTCCGCCTTCCAGCGTTGGATCATGGCTCTTCAAGTACACAAGTACTGGAGGTTAAACTGCAGGAAGAGCTCAGCAGGTCTGGCAGCACCTTATGGAGGCAAAGAGATGGTCGATGTTTCGGGTCAAGGTCCTGCATCAGGAATGTGTGTAAAGGGAGGATAGCTGGTATAAAGAAGTGAGAAGGAGGGGTGTGGCAGAGGCCAGTGGAAACAACGTGGTGATGGTGGGCGCGGTGGGTGGTGAGATTTAACAGATAGAACTTGGTGGAGAAAGGGAGGGGAAGGTTAGAGACAAGCTAGTAGATGATGGATGGAAACAGATAAGGAGGGATGATAGAACCAAACAGAGGATGGGGAGAGATAGTAAAGGAGAAACAAAATGTATAGATATATGGGTGATGGACAGATGCTATTTTAAACATGGGTGTTCCTTCCACCACCCATTTGAAAAGTGTATTCTGTTCCCCAGCTCTTCCTAAAAATCTTACCTCATCTCTCCCCTAATGCTTCTTCCAGTTACTGGCCTTAGATTAGTCATACAGGCCCTTCCAACCCAAATGACCATGCCAAATAGATGAATATTCAACCTAATATTCTGATGGCCCAATCAGCGGCAGGAGCAGGACACAGCGACAAGGTTCCTCGCAGGTTCGTGACGCTTTAAAAATACAGAACGGACAAATGGGGTGGCCATTGTTGGGAGTAGGCCAGTGGTAAGAATAGGAGTGTCAGGCTTCGGCTCAAAGGAGGCTTCAGCTCGAAAGAGGCATTGGGTCTGAGTAAGTTTCTGTTAAGGTTCCCCTTTTTTTTCCTTTCTTACTATACCTAGTGTAGTATTTGACTATATTGTGTGTTCTACGTGCTGGATGTTGGAGTCTTGGGAGACCCAGAGTATCCAGGGAATTACATCTGCATGAAGTGCATCCAGCTGCAGCTCCTTGAAAAATGTATTGGGGAGCCGGAGCAGCAGCTGGATGTCCTTTGGCTTGTATGGGAGTATGTGGAGATAGTGGATCAGAGCTACAGGGAAGTAGACATCCCTAAGTTGCAGGAGGCGAATAGCTGGATAAATGTCAAGAGAAATGGAAATGTGAATAGGCAGTTAGCGCAGAGCACACCTGTTGTCATTTCTGTCAATAATAAGTATACAGTTTTAGATTCTGTAGTGACCTTCCAGGGGAATGTCATGGGGACCGGGTTACTGGCACTGTGCAAAAGAGTGAAGAAGGAAAGAGGGAGAAGAGGAGAGCAATAGCGATAGGGGACTTGAGAGTCAGGGGACCAGACAGGAGATTCTGTAGACGTGAACGGGACACTCGGATGATATGTTGCCTCCCAGTTGTTAGGGTAAGGGACATCTCAGATTGCGTCCACAGCATTTTGGAGGGGGAGGGAAAGCAGACAGATGTCTTCATACATATTGGTACCAATGACATAGGCAGTAAAAACAAAGAGGTCCTGAAAAGAAAATTTAGAGAGCTAGGTAGAAAGCTGAGAAGCAGGACCTCCAGGGTAGTAATTTCTGGATTGCCGCTTATGCCATGTGCCAGTGAAGGTAGAAATCCCAGAGTGATTTGGCAGATTAATGTGTGGCAGGGCTTCAGGTTTTCAGATCATTGGGATCTCTTCTGGGGAAGCATGACCTGTTCAAAAGTGACGGGTTGCACGTGAACCCAAGGAGGACCAATATTCTCGTGGACAGATTTGTCAGAGCTGTTGGGGAGGGTTTAAACTAATTTGGCAGAGATGTGGGAACTGAAGTAAAGGGGTTCAGGATAAGATGGGTGGTGGTAAAAATGCAAAGCTACCATGCAGTCAGACTTTCAGGAAGTGCAGGCAGATAATGGAACAAAATTGCAGCCAGCAGGGTGAGTATCAGTGCATTGGGGATGCAGAATCAAAAAGGGTAGCAAATACAGTGCTCGAAGTGTTATATCTCAGTGCATGGTGTATAAGAAATAAGGTGGATGATCTTGTTACACTTTTACGGATTGTCAGATATGATGTTGTGGCCATCACTGAATCATGGCTGAAAGATGGTTGTAGTTGGGAGGTGAATGTCCAAGGTTACGTGTTGTATCAGAGGGATAGGAAGGTAGGTGGAGGGTGGTGGCGTGGCTCTGCTGGTAGTGAATGGCATCAAATCAATAGAAAGATGTGTCATAAGATCAGAAAATGTTGAATTCTTGTGGGTTGAGTTAAGAAACTGCAAGAGTAAAAGGACCCTGATGCTGTTATAAGCAGGCCTCCCAACAATAGCTGGGATGTGGACCACAAATTGCAATGGGAAATAGAAAAGGTGTGTCTAAAGGGCAATGTTATTATAGTCATTGGAGATTTCACCATATAGGTTGATTAGGAAAATGAGGTTGGTAATGGATCTCGAGAGAGTGAGTTTGTTTTATCTAGCATTGTTGAGTTGAGCCTACTAGGGGATCAGCTATACTGGATTGTGTGATATGTAATGGACCAGAGGTGATTAGTAAGCTTAAGGTAAAAGAACCTTTAGGTGGCAGTGATCACAATATGATTGAGTGCAACTTGAAATTTGATGGGGAGAAAGTAAAATCTGACATAGCAGTATTTCAGAGGAGTAAAGGAAATTACAGTGGTATTAGAGAGGAGTTGGCTAAAGTAAATATGGAAGGAGATGCTGGCAGGGATGACTGCAGCGCAGCAATGGTGTGAGTTTCTGAGAAAAATGAGGAAGGTGCAGGATAGATGTAGTCCAAAAAAAAAGAAATACTCAAATGGCAAAATACAGGTTTCCCCCCGTTATCCGAATGTAGAACGTTCCTTTGAAACCGTTTGTAAGCCGAAATGGCGTAAAGCGAAGAAGCAATTAGCATTAATTTATATGGGAAAAATTTTTGAGCATTCCCAGACCCAAAAAATAACCTACCAAATCATACCAAATAGCACATAAAACCTAGAATAACACTAACATATAGTAAAAGCAGGAATGATATGATAAATACACAACCTATATAAAGTAGAAATAAAGTGTAGTTTCACTTAACAGAATCAGGAAGTTTGAGCCAAAATCGATTTGTTGGAAAAAAATCGGCATGTACTCGCATGTGCACGTCACGCATTCACACGTACACGCACGCCACGCAGGCATACATAGATGCATTCGCACGTCACGCATGCACACACACCTGCCCGCGCAAGGCTTCATGGTCATGGTAGTCTTTCTTGGGGTAAACACAAGTTTAAAGCAAGCATCTTTTTTCATAAAAACAGGTACTAACAGGTAAGAACAAGTCTTTCGTAAAAGCGAAATGTCATAAAAAGAATGTTCGGAAAGCGGGGAACACCTGTAGTACCGTGGCTGACAAGGGAAGTCAAAGTTAATGTAAAAACAACACAGCAAAAAATAGTGGGAAGACCTGAGTACTGGAAAGGTTTTAAAACCCTACAGAGAGTAACTAAAAGAATCATTAGGAGGGAAAAGGTGAAATATGAAAGCAAGCTAGCAAACAATATCAAAGTGGATAGTAAAAGCTTTTTCAAGATGTAAAGAGACAAGAGTGGATATAGGACTGCTAGAAAATGAGGCCGGAGAAATAATAATGTGGGACAATGAGATGGCAGATGAACTAAACGAGTCTTCATTGTGGAAGACACCAGCACTGTTCCAGGTGTTCAAGGATGTGAAGGAAGAAAAGTGAGTGCAGTTATTATTACAAAGCAGAAGGTGCTCAAAAAGCTGAAAGACCTAAGGGTACATAAGTCACTCGGACCAGTTGAACTGCATCTTAGGGTTCTGAGGTAGCAGTTGAGATTTTGGAGGCATTAGTAATGATCTTTCATTAATTATTGGACTCTGGCATGGTGCCAAATGACTGGAAAATTGGAAATGTCACTCCACCCTTTTAAGAAAGGAGGAAGGCAGCGGATAGGAAATTATAGACCAGTTAGCCTGACCTCAGTGGTTGGGAAGATGTAAGTGTCAGTTGTTAAGGATAAGGTTATGGAGTACTTGGTGACACAGGACAAGATGGGGCAAAGTCAGCAGGTTCAACTTGAGAGAAATTCTCGCCTGACAAACCTGTTGGAATTCTTTGAGGAGATTACACGTAGGATAGATAAAGGAGACGCAGTGGATGTTGTATTTTTGGATTTTCAGAAGTCCTTTGACAACGTGCCACACATGAGGCTGCTTACCACGTTAAGAGCCCGTGGCATTACAGGAAACGTACTGGCGTGGTTAGAGCATTGGCTGATTGGTAGAAGGCAGTGATTGGGAATAAAAGGACCCTGTTCTGGTTGGCTGTCAGTGACTAGTGGTGTTCTGCATGGGCCGGTGTTGGGGCGGCTTTTTATGCTGTATGTCAATGATTTGGTTGAGGGAATAGATGGCTCTGTTGCCAAGTTTGCGGATGATATGAAGATTGGAGGGGCAGGTAGTGTTGAGGAAACAGGTAGGCTGCAGAAGCATTTAGACAAGTTAGGAGAATGGGCAAGAAAGTGGCAAATGAAATACAATGTTGAAAAATGCATGGTCATACAGTTTGGTAGAAGAAATAAATGTGCTGACCGTTTTCTAAATGGGGAGAAAATCCAAAAACCTTGGGGTCCTGTGCAGAACACCCTTAAGGTTAACATGCAGGTTGAGTCAGTGGTGAGGAAGCCAAATGCACTGTTAGCATTCATTGCAAGAGGCCAAGAATACAGGAGCAGGGATGTGATGCTGAGGCTCTGGTGAGGCCTCAATTCGAGTATTGTGACCAGTTTTGGGCTCCTCATCTAAGAAAAGATGTGCTGGCATTGAAGAGGGCTCAGAAGAGGTTCACAGGGATTTTCCGGGAAGGAAAGGGTTATCATATGAGGAATGTTTAATAGGTCTGGGTCTGTACTCTTTGTAATTTGGAAGGGTGAGGGCGGATTCTCATTGAAAGCTTTCGAATGTTGACGGGCCTATACAGAGAAGATGTGGAAAGGATGTTTCCCATAGTGGGAGAGTCTAGGGCAAGAGGGCACAGCCTCAGGATAAAGGGGCGTTTATTTAAAACAGAGTTTCTTTAGCCAGGGGTGGAGAATTTGTGGAATTTATTACCGCAGGCAGCTGTGGAGGCCAAGCTGGCTGCTTTTAAGGCAGAGCTTGATAGGGTTTTGATTAACATGGCATCAAAGGCTACGGGGAGAAGGCCAGGAAGTGCAAGAAGTTGGAAAAGGTTAGAAAAAGCATTTCTAAAGACCTGAATGTTCATCAGTCCACAGTAAGAGAAATTGTCTACAAATGGAGGGTACTGTTGCTACTCTCCCTAGGAGTGGAGATCCTGCAAAGGTCACACCAAGAGCACAGTGCAGTACTGAAGGGAGTGAAAAAGAACTCAAAGGTAACAGCAAAAGACCTGCAGAAATCTCCAGAATTTTCAGGTCTGTTCAGATGTCCACTATAAGAAAAACACAACAAGAATGGTGTTCATGAAGGACACTGTGGAGGAAACCACTTCCCTCCAAAAAAAAAAACATTGCTGTACGATTCATCTTTGTTAAAGTTCACCTGGATGTTCTACAACGTTTCTGGGACAATATTCTGTGGACAGATGAGACACAAGTTGAACTTCATGTCAGAACTGCACATTGCTATGTTTGGAGGGAAAAGGGGACTGCACACCAACACCAAAATCTCATTCCAACTGTTGAAGCATGGTGATTTGGGGCTGCTTTGCTGCCCCAGGGCCTGAACAGCTTGCAATTGTTGATGGAATAATGAATTCAAAATGGTATCAACACATTTTGCAGGAGAATGTCAGGGGAGCAGTCCATAACCTGAAGCTTAATAGAAGTTGGATAATTCAATAACACAATAACCCAAAAGACAAGAGTAAATCAAGAACAAAATGGTTTAAAAAGAAGAAAATTCATGTTTTGAAATGGCAGAGTCAAAGTCCTTGTCCTAATCCTGTAGAAATGTTGTGGAAAGACCTGAAGCAAGCAGTTCATGCAGGGAAACCCACCAACATCCCAGAATTGAAGCTGTTTTGTATGTAGGCAGGACCTAAAATTCCTCCAAGCTGATGCGCAGGACTGATCAACAGTTACTGGAAACGTTTGGTTGAAATTATTGCTGTACAAGGGGGTCACACCTGTTACTGAAAGCAAAAGTTCACATACTTTTTTCCAACAAACACATGTAATATTGTATCATTTTTCTCAATAAACAAACAAGGATAAGGTTTTGTTATTCATTTAATTGGGTTCTCTTTATTTTAGGATGCGTGAAGATCTAATCACATTTCAGGTCATATTTATACAGAAACAGAAAATTCTATAGTGTTCACAAACTTTCTAGCCCCATTGTAAATAGGCTACTCTTGTTCTGATTGTAACATGATAGACAGGAAAGGTGAAGTAACAAGAACAGATGCTTTCTGTCCTGATGGATTTGTGGGCAAAAGCACATGATTCCTATGTCCTTATGGGGAGTGTGCAGCATTGCTGAAAGCAATAAAGTACTTTTAAGCTGGTCTGCTCAATCACATTGTCCTGCTGGAAAATTCTATGTTGAAGTTAGAACAATTATTTTTTTGTTAATAATGTTTGATTGCTACTTGGCTAAATTATTTCTCTTCACTTATAGTTAATGAACTAATCCTGAAACAGAAGCAAAGGTTTGAAGATAAGCGAATAAAACTGGAACACCCAGTAAGTACTGATGAATATTACCATATATACCTGAGCGGTCCTGAGTGTACTGCAGACTGTCTAGTGGAGCTCATTTAATGATTACTAAGGTACATTATTAACTGTTAATGATGGGTAGATGGGTACAGACAGTCATATGGCAGAATTGATTGAAGGATGTCAATATAAATTGAAATCAGAATGGAGTGATTACAGAAAATTCGTCACTCAGTCCACTTGGTAATAAAAAGTAATGTCTTTACTGATATTGCTGTTGCTGTTCACCATTGTTTCAAGCTAGGAAGATGTATTTGAGTAGCTGAGGTATTTCTAGATGATAATGGCATGCACCAGGAGGATACTTTGCAACAATATTATATATTGGATGAGATGGAATGTATAGCAGGGGAATGTTAGCATGAGTTGGCTTTGAGGAATTGATAATGGAATTATGATGAAAAGGGGGTGGGGAAAAGTGGGAATTAGGAAACAATGAACTGGGGTGCAGTAATGGTGAGCATATGTTGAGGCAAGACAGGAATGGGATGACTAACGGTTGGTTTTGATGCTGCTGGATATAGATTTTTTTCCTTTTGGCTGGATACTCAATGTTGATGTATTTTTATGTTACCTGCTTTCTTTTCTAGAATGGTCACAGATGGCAGGCAATACAAGATGTTTTAATTGCAGACCAGGACAGTTTGGATCTTGCCAATGTTAACCTCATGCTGGAGCTTATTATGCAGAAGAAACAGCAGCTGGAAGCTGTGAGTGTTCTGCATTCTGTTGGAAAATACTGGGGCTAAGTGGTTGGTCAGTAATGTTGGCCAGAGGGGTGGGGGAGTATAGAGTTGGCTCAGAGAAGAGTTGCAAGGTTAAGCATGCATTGAGAAAGGTGGATATAAAACATTACAACACAGGGTGATATGGTAATGTAGTGGTTAGCTCAACACTTTACAGTCCAGGTGACTGGGATTTAATTCCCACTGTTGCCTGTAAGGAGTTTGTGCGTCCTCCCCAAGACCAAGTGGGTTTCCTCTGGGTGCCCTGGTTTCTTCCGACAGTCTAAAAACTTACCGGTTGGTAGGTTAATTGCTCATTGTAAATTGTCCCGTGATTAGGCTAGGATAAAATCGGGGGATTGCTGCATGGTGTGGCTTGAAGGGCTGGAATAGCCAATTCCATGCTGTATCTCAATACATAAATTAAATATTGAGATAATCCAATTGAGATCTACCCTATAGGCAGTTACTGGCAGGAGCTCATATTGTAGCATTTGTTAACGTTAAATTCTAGTTTCCTCCTTAAGTGAATACTTTTCTGATAATGCTTTGACATTAGGTTAAGTAATTACATGCATGGAAAACCTCAACTTCTCACTTTGTAATTCTAATCTAATCCATAACCTGACTTTCAACATACTATTAATTTGGTCAATACTTACCAAGGAGATTGATTTACAGTAAAAAGGAATAAAGGGACAGTCGATTTTACTATACATTCCAAAACTGTGATAGAGGTTTAAAACATTTCTATTTCTAAAGTACAAAATTGCATGTATTGATAATTGAAGCTTCAGTTCACCTTGATGTTAACTGGCCATTTATGAAAGTTTAAAAAAAATCTCATTGGTTTTTACTTTTATGAGGATATTTTGGTCTGAGTAAGATGCTAGAAGCCTAATAGGAGAGGTGGTGTTACTAGGAGGCTATGGACTGAACCTGGGCAAATGATAAATGACCCTGAGGGAAGATATTGGACAGTGATCAATGCTCATAGATTGTGTATTGTGATTGGCAAAAAAAAAAAACAAGTTAAATTAAGAGAAAATGTTCTAAACTGGGACTAGGACAGTTTTACTAGGCTGATGTATGATTCGACAAAGGTGGACCAGAAATTTGAATGTAAATCATTCAGTTGTTCAAAAAATATATACTCTAAGCAAAAGGAGCTCTTAATTTTAGGTCCCATTGGGAGCTCAAGGACCATGCAGGACAAAAGGAAACATACAAAGGAAGTGTATGAAGGTTACAAGAGTTGAACATTTTGGAATACCTTGAGGATTTGTGAAAGATGCAGAGATGAAATTTAGGGAAAAATGTATATGGAAGTCAAAGTACTTACATAAAAATAATTTGGCTGGCAATTTCAAGGAGAAGCCTTTTTAATGAAGTTTTAATGAAGAATAAGTGAAGAGAGTAGATTAGAGCAATAGAGATGAAAATAGACTTTGTGGAGAGGTTGGAAGGATTGATTGATTTTTTTGAGGCATTGTAGAGTGTTGCCTTTCATCTTTGTGGATTTCAAAGTGTTCAATAAATTTTTTTTTTTTTACAGATTTTTGTCATGGTACACTTGAATAATTTTGATTAACGTGGAAGAGCTACATTTAAGCACTATGCTGCTGATAACTTAATTGGTAGTGTCATTGAGAGTGAAGAATATGTAGATGACAGGAAGCTACCTGTGATTGGCTGAGCATAATAGTTGAAGATGGAATTCAGTGTGGAGAAATGTGAGTCAATGTAATCAATCTAAAATAAAATTGGTAGAGTGCAGTTGAGGAAAATTTTACTTAATGAACGATAGGGTTTTAGAGCGCACTTCATGCTGTAAGTATTATGTTGGCACGTGGCCAAGTGGTTAAGGCGTTCGCCTAGTGATTTGAAGGTCGCTAGTTCAAGCCTTGGCTGAGGCAACGTGTGTGTTCTTGAGCAAGGCACATTACTCTGCAACGACACTGGTGCCAAGCTGTATGGGTCCTAATGCCCTTCCCTTGGACAACATCAGTGGCGTGGAGAGGGGAGACTTGCAGCACGGGCAACTGCTGGTCTTCCATACAACCTTGCCCAGGCCTGCGCCCTGGAAACTTTCCAAGGTGCAAATCCATGGTCTCGTGAGACTAACGGATCCCTATATATAAAAACAATGTTGGGGTAGTGGAGGAGGAATGGCTCATCACGTTTAAGTAGTCTCTGGTTAGTGAGCATCAGGGATTAAATGCTATGGACCAGGTGCATGGTGGGATAAACCCAAGACAATTCCAATTCTTCCAAGGATAAAGCACAACTCTGTGCTTTAATCAGGGCTTTATATTGTTTTTTAGTTCTCAAAGCAACCACAATTTATTAGTACAGTAGAGATAAGGGGTAGTATCCCCTTAGCTTATTTAGGTAGCATTTTGAAAATACTCCAGTGAGACATTTTGCCAAATTTATTATGGTAATATTGCTATTTGAACTCAGACAAAGTTGGAGTCAATGTGTAGGACTAGCCCTTTGTGTCTACTGTACTATATCCTTAATCTGTAAGTAGGTGTTTAGATGAGCAGTTTAAAAATTCAGCCCCGACTCTGGGAATTGCTGTGATCATGCAGTTTACAGTGACAAATAGATTTAATAGGGTACATGGAAATTGCTTTATAATGTGAGGAAATCTAAAACACAGACTAATAGATTAATTAGAGCTGGCAGTTCAGAGCTAAATTGGTTAACAGTTTTACATAAGCTCATGGAATTCTAAAGGTCATGCATTTTGGGGTCTATCTGGAATTTGAAACTGATGTCAGTCAATGGGTTTTGTGTACAGAGAGTTGAGAAATGGATATGATACTGGTTAGGCCTGTGCAATCTTCAGAAGCTACCCATGATTATACCTGTCTGTAACATTGAAGAAGCCTTTCATTGGTCTCTACTGCATTACAATCTTCATCAACCAATGTACTGACAGGGCCAAGATGATTTGTGATGATGTGGCAGTTTTGTCTCACGCCTGCTCCTCCAACCTGGCCCGTGTAGTATTGTCTGTTTTATCTGTTGAAAGGAGTTTTCCGGTTCCATCCTGGTTGCAGTGTACATTCCACCCTTGGTCAAAGTTGAGCAGGCACTGGAGGAGCTGAGCACTGTGATCTGCAGTCATGAGACAGCGCACCCAGATGGTTTCCAGATCATTGTGGGAACATCAACCAGGACAGCTTAAAGAAGTCTCTAACCAATTACTACGAATGTATCACCTGTGGAACCTGAGGAGCCAACATACTCGACCACTATTACACCGCTATTAAGAACACTTGCCATGTGATCCCACATTCGTACTTTGGCAAGTCTGAGCACCTGGCCGTACTTCTATTCCTGGTGTACAGGTAAAGACTGAGTACTGCAACACTAATGGCAAGGACAGTGAAGATCTGTCAAGGAAGGTGGATGAGCACCTAGGACTGCTTTGAATTGGTGGACTGAACTATCATTGGGGATTCATCTTTGGATCTGGCTTCATCAAGACCTGTGTGGATGAGTGTGTGCCTTTGAGAATGTACCAGACATACCCAAACCAGAAACCGTGGATGAACCATTAATTTGAAGTGTGCTAAGGGCTAGATCTGTTGAATTCAAGACTGGTGATCCAAACTCTACAAGAAGTCCACTTGCAAACTACGGAGGGTATATTAAGAGCAGGAAAATAATTCGGGTGAAGTTAGATGGAATCAGATGGATATCAGCTCTAGCAGGGTTTGAAAGCTATTACTTCCTAACATCATAAGTGGCTGTGGATTCTTCACTTCCAGATGAGTGCAATGTCTTTTATGCACGCTTTGAAAGGGAGAATAAAACTACACCTGTGCAAATCACTGCAGCATTTGGCTGCCCTGTGATATTTGTCTGAGATTGACATCAGAACATCTTTCAAGAGGGTGAACCCTCACAAGGTGTCAGGCTCTGATGTTTACCTGGTAGGACACTGGAAAAAGTGCCAACCAACAGACTGGAGTGTTCAAGGATGTCTTCATTTGCTTCAGCTGAGAACCTCTAACTGCAGCTTCTCACCTGAAGCAGGTGAGGTGCCCAAGAAGAGCAGGGGAAACTGCCTCAACAACTGTTGTCCACTTGCACACACATCTATAGAAATGAAGTGTTTTGAGAGTTTTGATCATAGCTAGAATTAAGACCATAAGACATAGGAGCAGAATTAGGCCATCTGGCCCATCGAGTCTGCTCTGCTATTTCATCATTGATCCATTTTTCCCCTCATCCCTGATCTCCTGCTTTCGCCTCGTATCCCTTCATGCCCTGACCAATTAAGAATCTATCAACCTTTACCTTAAATAAATATAAAAGCTTGGCCTTCACAGCTGTATGTGGCAAAGAATTCCACTGATTTATCACTCGCTGGCTAAAGAAATTCCTCCTAATCTCCCTCTCAAAACAGAGGACTCCCCTCTCTTCTCGGTTTTAATGAGGTCACTTTTCATTCTTCTAAATTCTAGTGAATACATGCCCAGAGCAATCAAATGCTCTTCATATGACAAGCCATTCAAACCTGGTATCATTTTCGTGAATCTCCTTTGAACCATCTCCAGTATCAGCACATTCTTTCTAAGATAAGGGGTCCAAAACTGCTCACAGTACTCCAAGAGAGGCCTCACCAGTGCTTTATAAAGTGTCAACATTACATCCTTGCTTTTATATTCTAGTCCTGTTGAAAAGAATACTAACATTACATTTGCCTTCCTCACCAGGGAATCCTGCACAAGGACTCCTAAGTCCCTTTGGTTGAAGAAAAGGTTGACTATTTTGTAAATGGAGAGAAAATACAAAAACTGAGGTGCAAGGTGCATGACCATACACTTCCTGACACTGTATTCCATCTGCTATTTCTTTGCTCATTCTTCTAATCTTAAGTCCTTCTGTAGCCTCTCTACTTCCTCAAAACTACCCGCTCCTCCACCTATCTTTGTATCGTCGGGAAACTTTGCAACAAAGTCATTAATTCCATTGTGCAGGTCATTAACATATAACATTAAAAAAATCTGTCCTAATACAGGCCCCTGTGGAATACCACTAGTCACCAGCAGCTAGTCAAAAAAGGCTCCTTTATTCCCACTCTTTGCCTCCTGACAATCAGCCACTGCTTTATCCATGCTAGAATCTTCTCTGTAATACCATGGGCTGGTAGCTTGTTAAGCAGCCTTGTTTGGCACCTTATTAAAGGTCTTCTGAAAATCGAAATACACAATATCAGCTGATTTGCCTTAGTCTATCAATTAATTCTCGCCTTAACAAGGACCTGGAGCTGCAGAAATTTGCCTGCAATCACAATAAGCTACAATGGATGCAATCTCACTACGTCTTCACTTGGCCAAATGCCACCAAGACAACAGGAATACCTAGGTCAAGCTGCTGTTTGATTACAGCTCAGCATTCACCATCCTCATCCCCTCAGTACTAATGAATAAGCCTCAAATCCTGTGCCTCTACCTACCTCTCATCTGGATCCTTGACTTCCTCATTGGGAGACCACCGAAAGTGTGGATCAGACATAACATCTCACTAACCACCAACACTGTACACCTCAAGGATGTGCGCTTAGCCGACTGCTCAACTCTACACCCATAACTCTGTCTAGGCACGGTGCAAATCTCATCTATAAATAAGCCAAAACACAACTATTGTCAGCAGAAGCCCATTTGTTGAAAAGGAGGCGTACAGAAGTGGGATAAATCAGGTTGAGTGCTTTCATAAAAACAACCTTGCACTCAACGTCGTACTATTGATCGTGGAAGGGGAAGTTGAGGGATGCATACCAGTGACTATATTTTATTAGGAGTTTGAGGAGATTTGGTATGTCACCAAATACCCTACCACGTTTCTACAGATGTACTGCAGAGGGCATTCTAATTGGTTGCATCACCGAATGGTATGGAAGCACCACTGCACAGGATTGTAAAAAGCTCCAGAGGGTTGTTAAACTTAGCCAGCCATGGACACTGGTCTCCCAGGACATCTTCAAAATGGATGCCTCCATCATTAAAGCCCTCCACCACCCAGCATGTGCCCTCTTCTTATTATTACCATCAGTACAGGAGCCTGAACGCTTTAGGAACAGTTTCTTCCCCTCTGCTGAAAGATTTCTAAATGGACAATGAACCCATGAACTGGTGTTTTCTTATTGTGCTTTATAGTATATTCTATATAGGGCACTGTACTGCTGCCACAAAACAAGTAATTTCACAACATGTCAGTGGTAATAAATCTGATTCAGTTTTACATTTTTTAAAATCTTTATCACTTCTTTTTGCATAGGAGTCACAGGCAGCTCAGCTGCACATCCTCATGGAATTTCTTCAGGAAGCAAGAAGGAATAAGAAGGAGGTTAGTTTGGCTTTTATTTTCCATTAACTGATGTATTTGAAAGTCATATTCAGATACAGTCAGGCAGTAGATACTGCTGTATATGACACCTGGATATTCAATGGGCAGCACTTACCCTTGAAATGGAATTCAAGTCCAACACCAATGGTTTCTCAATGCCTTATCTGAAACTAGGAGCATTACTGAATTAGTACAGCACGTTTTCTTTTGGTTCACATGGTAAATCAAGTCCCAGTCTGATCCTAAGACAGCAGAAGAGGTTCGGTTATACATTCATGCAACACTGAACATCAACCACCTATTTACACCAATCCTACACAATAGTGTAAGGAGCATTTGGAAAGTAGATTTTAAGCTGCAACTAGAGAAGATAATAGCATCTCATTTGAGAGACATTTAAATAAGAGTTCCGATTCAGCAACCCTGTAAGAGTAGGAGGCAGAGGTGTTTTGGGAATTGTGTTTTAACAAAGGATATTGAAGGTTTGAAGGAAAAGAAGGAAGCAAATATCTGGTATTAACAAATTTATATTAAAAATATCACTTGAGGTTTGCAAGGGATGTAGGAGAGAACTGAAAGAAATTAGGATGGCAAAAAGGGATCTTGGCAAGTAGATTAGGAAAAATTCTAAAAACCTTTATATTAGAAGCAAAGGACAGCTAAGAAAGGAATAGCCAGTTGTGTAATCAGTCGAGCCAGGGATATTTCCAAGAAGGATGTGGAGTTTGAAAATTTAAAGGAGTATACTGATAGAGTGGAGCACATCTGCTTCAGGAAGGAGTAGACCTGGAAATAATAAAGCACATTAGGATGGATAAACCCGATGTCCTGATGGAGTCTATCCATAGGATACTTGGTGATGGGAGGCAGAAAGGAGTGATGGATGGGTGTTTTCCTGACAAAGTCTGTAATAAGTGTTTTACCACAGGAATCAGTGCTAGAATCTGTTTGAAATACAAATGACTGAGTATGCAGGTGGTCTGATTTATAAGTTTGCAGACTACAGGAAAATTGGAGTTGTGGATAATAAAGAGTTGTAGTGGGACATAGATCAGATGGAGCGTTTGATGTGGAGTGGTGTCGGATGGAATGGATAAAGTAATGTACCTTGAGAAGTCAAATTCTTGTAGAGTATAGAGTAAATGTCAGGGAACTTGGAGTGCAAATCCATTGCTCCCAGAAAATTGAAACACGGGTAGAGGCAGATACAAGTAACAAAGTTTAATAGGTGTTTGAACAGGTACTTGGATAGGAAAGGGTAGTGATGTCATTTAATATACTTGACTTATGAAGCCACGGTATTGAATTGGGACTCTAAAGGAAGAATGTGGTACCAGTGGAGAGTGCAGAAGAGGTTCACCAGGATGTTTCATGGATTGGAGGGCTGTAGTTAAATAAACTGGGATGGGTTCTGTTTATTCTCACTGGAACATAGGAGTCTGAGGGGTGACTTTGTAGAGTTTTTTAAAAATTATGAGACGGAGATAGGATAGATAGATCAGAATCATTTTGCCAGAGCAGGGATGTCGAGAATTATGGAGGACAGTTTTAATGTAAGTGGGAAAATTTTAAAGCAGATCTAAGGGATTTGTTTTCCATACAGAAGTGGTTATCTGGAGTGAGCTGCCAGAGGAAATGGTGAAGGCAGATAGAATTATAACACTTAAAGGTATTTGGACAGGTACTTGATAGGAAAGGTACAGTTTCAGAGGTGGAAGGGTCACCCATCCTTTACATGACGTGGGTTGGATTGGATTTCTGACAGAATTTGTATCCTTTCTAAAGTTAACTGCCTCAAACTTCCCTTCACAGCAACTGGAGCAGTTACAAAAGGAGCTGAATGTTCTTGAGGAGGACATCAAGCGGGTGGAGGTTTGTAAAATCCCTTTCTTCACAAAACTATTTCACTTATGTTTATGTTGATTTTAGAAAAGCTAGCAGAGAAATCTTTTCTTATTTTTAGAACCCTCCAGAACAGCTTAAAATTAAGCTTGGTGTTCTCCAATGACTAGTCAATAAACATGTTACCTGATGAGAAAGGAGACTGAAAATACTGGAATCTCAAGCAACAAATGAGTTGCTGGAAGAACTGAGCAGATCAGGCAGCACCTATGAAAGGAAATGGATAATCACCATTTGGGTCGAGACCCTTCATCTGAACTGGGGTGGTTGTCTATTTCCCTCCCAGATGCTGCAGTCTCCCAATGAGTTGGACCAGCAGCTTGTTTTTGGCTCCATAAATTTCCAATTGTGTTTGTCTATAAATCTAGGTGTTATGCTGCTTTTTTGGCTTCCAAGTCAAACAGTTGCCCAGGCCAGTTAGTTTAACATCTGTAGTTGGGAAAATGCTTGAAGCTATGAATAAAGAAGAAATAGTGAGGCATCTAGAAAGAAATGGAGCCATCAGGTAGATGCAGCATGGATTCAACGAAGACAGGTCCTGTTTGACAAACTTACTGGAGTTCTTTGAGGATATAACGAGCATAGTGGATAGAGGGGAACAGATGGATGTTATTTATTTGGATTTCCAGAAGGCATTTGATAAGATGCCACCTAAAAGACATCTATAAGGATGCAGAGAGTTGGGGGTGATGTATTAACATGGATAGAGGATTGGTTAACTAATAGAAAGCAGAGTTGGGATACATGGCTGTTACTCTGGTGAGTGGGTGGTGTGCTGCAGGGGTCGGTGCTGGGCCTGCAGCTGTTCACGATAATACGTTTACGATCTGGAAGAGGGGGCATGGTGTAATGTATCTAAGTTTGTTGATGATACTAAATTGAGTAGAAAAGCAAATTGCAAAAGGTACGGAGAGTCTGCAGAGAGATGTAGATAGGCTAAGTGAGTGGATAAGGATCTGGCAGATGGAGTACAATGTTGGAAAATGTGAGGTCGTCCACTTTGGAAGGAAAAATGGAAGAGCAGATTATTATTTAAATGGTAAAAAAAAAAAAATTGCAGCATGCTGCTGTGCAGAGGGACTTGGGAATGCTTGTGCATGAATCACAAAGGGGTGGTTTGCAGGTGCAGCAGGCTATCAGGAAGGCAAATGGAATGTTGGCCTTCATTGCTGGAGGGATTGAATTTAAGAGCAGGGAAGCTATGCTGCAACTGTACAGGGTACTGGTGAGACAGCACCTGGAGTACTGTGTGCATTTCTGGCCTCCTTTCTTGAAGGATATACTGGCTTTGGAGGTGGAGCAGAGGAGTTGCACCAGGTTGATTCCAGAGACGAGGGGGCTAGACCATGAGGAGAGATTGAGTTGCCCGGGACTGTACTAGCTGGAATTCAGAAGAATGAGAGGAGATCTTATAGAAACATAAAAGTGTGAAAAGAATAGATAAGATAGAGGCAGGAAAGTTGTTTCTAGTGATAGGTGAAACTAGAACTAGGGAACATAGCTTCAAGATTCGGGGGACTAGATTTAGGATGGAGATGAGGAGGAACTGCTTTTCCAAGAGAATGGAATTCTCTGCCCAATGAAGCAGTGGAGGCTACCTCAGTAAATGTATCTAAGACAAGGATAGATTTTTGCATAGTAGGGAATTGAGGGTTAGGTGGAGATGAGTCCATGGCCAGATCAGCCCTGATCTTATTGAATGGTGGAGCAGGCTTGCCAACTGATGGCCAACTCCTGCTCCTATTTCTTGTGTTCTTGTGTAGACTGTTCATAGGCAGGTGTGCATTACATGGTCAGCTGAGGTTTTGTACTCAAGATTTAGGATCACTAGAAGTCGTTATGAGACCAAGAACGGTAGCTTTTTTTTCTGCAAGTGGTCATGCAATGGTTTGAATGTATAGGCAGAAAATGAATGAATAACAGCCAGATGGATAAAGTCCACAGCAAGTAGTACCTTGAGTCCATTGGGCTCACTGACTGATTCAGTTCACTTTGAACTACAACAGGAGCTAAATCTACATCACCATAGGTAGCTCAATTGTACTGATGGTTTTGAGGCAAATGGAAATTTCTGAAACAAGAACCACTTCTTGGTTGGTGTGTTATCTTCCTAGTGTGAACAGATGAGGATTGTTCTGACTGTATGGAATGAGGTGGGGCGATGAATAACTTTTATTCAACAGAAAGTCAATTAGGAGTAAACACTTGTGAGTAAAACAATATCTAACAAGTGGGAATCTTAAAAGAGCATTAGCAAGTGTTCATGCTAGCATATTCCAGCTAGGATGAAAGGCAAATATGGCAGAGTTGGAGCATATTGTTTCAACATTACAAAACACTGGTTCAGCCACACCTGGAGTATTGTGTACAGTTCTATTTACCATACCTTAGGAAGGATGGAGTTGCACTGGAGAGTGCAGAAGGAAATTCACTAAGTATTGCCTGGATTGAAGGACTTGAGTTATAGTCATAGTCATACTTTACTGATCCCAGGGGAAATTGGTTTTCATTACAGTTGCACCATAAGTAATAAATAGTAATAGAACCATAATAGTTAAATAGTAATATGTAATTTATGCCGGTAAATTATGAAATAAGTTCAGGACCAGCCTATTGGCTCAGGGTGTCTGACCCTCCAAGGGAGGAGTTGTAAAGTTTGATGGCCACAGGCAGGAATGACTTCCCATGACACTCAGTGTTACATCTTGGTGGAATGAATCTCTGGCTGAATGTACTCCTGTGCCCACCCAGTACATTATGTAGTGGATGGGAGACATTGACCAAGATGTCATGCAACTTAGGCAGCATCCTCTTTTCAGACACCACCGTGAGAGAGTCCAGTTCCATCCCCACAACATCACTGGCCTTACAAATGAGTTTGTTGATTCTGTTGTTGTCTGCTACCCTCAGCCTGCTGCCCCAGTATACAACAGCAAACATGATCGCATTGGCCGCCACAGACTCGTAGAACATCCTCAGCATCGTCCGGCAGATGTTGAAGGACCTCAGTCTCCTCAGGAAATAGAGGCGGCTCTGACCCTTCTTGTAGACAGCCTCAGTGTTCATTGACCAGTCCAGTTTATTGTCAATTCGTATCCCCAGGTATTTGTAATCCTCCACCATGTCCACACTGACCCCCTGGATGGAAACAGGGGTCACCGGTACCTTAGCTCTCCTCAGGGCTACCACCAGCTCCTTAGTCTTTTTCACATTAAGCTGCAGATAATTCTGCTCACACCATGTGACAAAGTTTGTTACCGTAGCCCTGTACTCAGCCTCATCTCCCTTGCTGATGCATCCAACTATGGCAGAGTCATCGGAAAACTTCTGAAGATGACAAGACTCTGTATAGTAGTTGAAGTCCGAGGTGTAAATGGTGAAGAGAAAGGGAGACAAGACAGTCCCCTGTGGAGCCCCAGTGCTGCTGATCACTCTGTCGGACACACAGTGTTGCAAGCACACGTACTGTGGTCTGCCAGTTAGGTAATCAAGAATCCATGATACCAGGGAAGCATCCACCTGCATCACTGTCAGCTTCTCCCCCAGCAGAGCAGGGCGGATGGTGTTGAATGCACTGGAGAAGTCAAAAAACATGACCCTCACAGTGCTCGCTGGCTTGTCCAGGTGGGCGTAGACACGGTTCAGCAGGTAGATGATGGCATCCTCAACTCCTAGTCGGGGCTGGTGTGAGGAGAAAGGATGGGCTGGACTTGTTTTCCTTGGAGTGAAGAAGGTCGACAGTAATATGTAAGATCTTGAGGCATGGGCAAGGTAGGTAAAATGTTTTTCCCCATACTAGAAGTATCAAAAACAAAAGGGTATAGGCTTAAGGTGAGAGGAAGGATTTTTTTTAATACAGTGAACACACTGCCAGAAGAGGAAGTAGAATCAGATACAATTGCTCTATTGAAGATGCATTTAGATGGACTTAAGAAGATGAGTAGAAGAATTGATGAAGTAATGGGCAGAGGTGTTGGCATGGATGTAGTGGGCTTCAGGGCCCATTTCTGTGCTGTACAAGTTTAGGACTCGTTCATGGTCCATATTGGTGATGGAAGTAGAAAAAGTGTTGAGGTCGTCTTTGCAAGGTTTTTGGGATATCAGTTTACTTTTCATCCCATGTACTTGAGAGTACTGTAGAAGGAAGGATGCTGACAGATGCAGCTAAGAGGGAAGGATTTAGTTCATGTGGTACTGAGAACTTTACCAAGTCCTGAAGAACGATCTCCACCCAAGACGTCGACAGTTGACTCTTTTCTATAGATGCTGCCTGACCTGCTAAGTTCCCCCAGCAGATTGTGTGTGGTGGTTTGGATTTCCAGGATCTGCACATTTTCTCGTGTACTGGGAACCTTACCTGGGAGGTGACACTTGTACGTGTTGGATTGGTTGCAGTGCATTTGGAACAGAATCATTGGAGGAAGTTATCTCGTGCAATTAGACTGCCATGGCAAGGGCATAAAAACCTGATTTAGATAGAAGGAAGCAAGGCCGGGTGTGGAAGGCAGAAAATTAGTGAGAGTTTGGAAGTCAAAGGAAACAAAGGCTCAGGGGTGAATGGCAAGGAGCTAAGTGAAGAAGGGAGCTAAGCCAAGGTCTCAGCAATGCAGACACTTTTTATTTAAGCCCCTTTTTTATAGGTGTGATTATTGCTGATTGCCCTTGTGAAATTGAGTCTTGAATTGTTGCAGTCCATATGAAAAAGGTGCTTGCACAGTGCTGTTGTGGAGGCAGATCAAGGATTTTGAGAGACAAGTAATATATTAATAAGTTAGAAAACTGTGTGACATGAAGCGGGGTTTGTATATAGTGGTATTGTCATGTGTCTAAGCTCCTGTCCTCAATGGTAGATGTTAGTTTGAGAGGTTCTGTTGGATTATCTTGGATGAAGAGCTGCATCAACTATTCATAGTTAATACTGGCATGTGGTTTAAAGTATAGAAATGGCAGCGCAAAGTTTCTAAGTGTATTGGTTTTTGGACAAGACATGGTTCTTAAACCTATTCCTTCTAGTTTTTAATTTTCCTGGGGGGGTGGAGAATACCACCTGTTCACCCTATCTATGCCCCTCAAGACAGTCTCTGTAAGTTCACCCCTCAGTCTCCTACACTCCAAGCAATAAAGTTTTAAGGCAAAAATGAAAAGATGTAAAAAGGTGGTGGTGAAGACGGAAGAACATTATCAACCCGAATGAGAATGGAATGCATTTAATGTAAGGATTTCTTTCAGGGGCTGATATTCAATGAGCCAACAGGTCTGTATTCTCCTATGAGTGAGTTGACTCATGTGCCAAATCTGGATAGCACAGTTCCACAGTTTGAAGCACCATCCCCATCACACAGGTACTTATCACTTTTTTGAGTTTGTGGGTAACTGTCATAAAAATGTGCATTGAATTTGATTAATAAATGATAACTCCAATTGATTTTTGAATAAATAACACAAGTTTTAATACTTTGAATTGTCCATTCCTTATTAGCAACATGATCCCATGAACCTGTCCTTCAGTAGAATTCTTAACATTCCTCATGACCAACAAACTAATGTTTTAATCACTGGGCAAGCAATCCAAAGTCTTGGGTTGATGATCCAGAGCTGTCAGTTTAAATTTGGTATATTAAGTATTTCAGTAATGGTGATTACTGGCCAGATTGTCTTAAAACCCATTTGGTTTATTAACACACTTTTAAAAATAAAGGTTATCTTTTTTACTCAACTGGTTCAGGAAATTTGGATGAGAGTGATGTGACAGCAACACAACATCAGAGATCGAATTATCATTTAAATGGTGAGCTGGCTAAATGAGCAATACTGCTTACCAACATTCTCTATGTTGGTGTATTGAATTCTGATGAGCAAAGTGATTTGTTTTGAACTCATTTAAATAATGCAATTTGTCACATTGCAATTATCAGTTGGAAATTTACTATAGCTAGCTATCTTCAAGTGTCTTTCATTCTGTTTTATTTTACATGATTATAACAATATTTCATTAAGAGTAAATTTGATAAATGGTAAGGAAAAATTTGCAAGGTTAAGGAGAACGAGCCACAGTGCACATCTCGTGAGTTGCTCCACTCACGAGATGTGCACTGTGGCTCGTTCTCCCTAACCTTGCAGTAAAGTGCTGGCACAGGTGCAGTGGACTGAATGACCTCCTGTGCTGTAACTTCCGTGACAACATTCCTAATCCTTATTCTTGTATACTTTTCAGTAGCATTATGGACTCTCCTGAATATTCCCAGCACCATGGTTTCAGTGGAGGTTCACAGGTGAGCTGTTGATTTATTTACAACCTTAACCAGTATAAATTGTGGTCAGATATTTTTAAATGATTGGGTTCAAACCGAAGAATCTGTTTCAGTGGGAAATTTTGGCTTATGCAGAGTTTAGATCCACTGATGTGCTGTGCCATGGATGGAAATCGTTAGGTCCATGGCATTGCCTCAAGTATTATACGCCCCTAGCCTGTTAACCGGGAGCCATATTGATTGATGTTAAGCTTCAAGCATGTTGTCCTGTTTGTGATGCCTAAATTCCCCTCTATACTATAGTGCTACATTCTGTTCGCTGCTATTCTGAAGTGTCTTGTAAATGTGCAGTACGAATACACGTTATTCAGAGTCAAAATCATGTTTTATATCACTGGCATATACTGTGAAATTTATTATTTTGGAGCAGCAGTACATTGCAATACCTAATAGTAAAAATTATAAATTACTAATACGTTTGTGTGTACATGTATACAAATGGAGAGGAGGAACTTTAGATCATTTCTCCATACAAAACTGTTTCAGTTGATAGTTTTTTTGGGATACCTTGCCTTAACTGCTCTCTTCAGTCATGCCGCAGCATCTCAATTGGGTGAAGGTCTGGACTCTGTCATGGCCATTCCAAAACACAAATTTTCTTCTTTTTAAACCATTCTGTTGTGAATAAACTCTTCACGGGCTTCAAGCCAAGTACAGGTATTGACTATAATTGATGTTTCGGTGACAAACTCTGTCATTTTCTTCGGAGTGATGCCTGGGTGAATATAGTCCAGCGGTAATTATATCTCTCCCCTCCCTCCCGCCCCCCTCCCCCCCGAAGTCCACCCCTTCTGATTGGTTAGTACTCATTTAATTCATTTTTGCTCACCCACCTTGTTTACAAACAAATTCCAGTTCTTTCTTTGAGTGAAACCTTGTTTTTGTCAAAATTTTTTCCTCTAGCTTTATCTCAATGGCTTCCTTTAACAGGCAGTCTCAAAACCCATTGCACGGCGCAGTAGTTTTGAGCCGTCGAAATCAATCCTATGGCCATTGCAAATGCAGTGTTCCATTAATGTACCTCCTATGCTCCTTGATGCGGATTTCCACCGTGTGTCCTGTCTGGCCGATATATGTTGCTCCGCATTCACAGAGAATCCAATAAACATCAGCTGATCGAAGTCCCAGGTCATCTTTGACCTGCATAAGCTGTGACTTGAGCTTCCTCGCGGGTTTGTGGATGGTATTAATCCGGTATTTCTTCAGGATCCTGGCGATTCTTCAGAAACCATGGAAATATAAGCAATTCAGGCGGTAATGACGGTTTCCTCCTCATTGTTAGGTTTCCTTGTTTTTCTATCAGCCCTTGTTATGGGACCAATTGATTTCCTTCTCCTTGTAGCCATTCTGTAGGAATGTCGAAACTCTCCAGGTCTGAAGTATTTACACGGTTAATCAAGTTGAAAGAACCGCCCTTTGTTGGGAGGCATGATGATGGCTGTTATTGTTGAGATATAAATCTGTATGAGTGGGTTTCTGATGAAATACTGGTTAAGTATCATCTATAAATCCATAAGGAAGCTCAACTTGCAGCTTATGCGAGTCAGAGATGATCTGGGGCTTCGGCCAGCTGGCGATTCCCAGTGAACATGGAGCAGCATTTATCGGGCAGAGAGATCGCATGGTGGAAACCTACATCAAGGTACACAGGAGGTGTATCTGTTTGGGTTACTGGGAGAAATTGGTGGTAGCAGAACACTGTATTCACAGTGGCCATAGGATTGACTTTGGCGCAAAACCACTGTACTATGCCGTGCCAATGGCTTTTGAGATTGCCTGGTAAAGGAAGACATTGAAATAAAACTACAGGAAAAGAATTTTAACAGAGATGGAGATACGTGAGTATGATGAGACTTAACCCAGGCATCCCTGAAGAAGATGACGGAGTCTGTCATTGAAATGTGGGAGACTGTGAAGTCAGATAGAAATAGTTTCTATGGTCTGATGAAATCAAAATTGAACTTTTTGCGAATCAGACTAAACACTATGCTTGGCTTAAGCCGAACACACCATTCCTGCTGCGAAATGTGGCTGCATCATGCTGTGGGGATGCTTCACTGCAGCAGGCCCGGCAAGGTTTGTGAAGGTAGAAGGTAAAATGAATGCAGCAAAATACAGGGAAATCCTGAAGGAAAACCTGATACAGTCTGCAAAAGAACTGTAACTTGGGAGAAGATTTGTTTTCCAGCAAGACAATGACCCCAAGCATTAAGCCAAAGCTAGACTGGATTGGCTTATAAACAGCACAGTTAATGTCCTGGAGTGGCCAAGTCAGAATCCAGACCTCAATCCAATTGAGAATTTGTGGCTGGGCTTGAAAAGGGCTGTTCAATCACGATCCCCGTGCAATCTGGCAGACCTTGAGCAGTTTTATAAAGAAGAATGGGGAAAAATTACAGTGTCCAGATGTGCAAAGCTGATAGAGACCTATCCACACAGACTCGAGGCTGTGATTACTGCCAAAGGGGCATCTACTAAATACTGATTTGAAGGGAGTGAGTAATTATGCATTAAATTATTTTGTGTTAATAATAGTAATAAATTTAGCCGAATTTGTCAAAATTTATTTTCACTTTGACATGAAAGTCTTTTCTCTTGATCATCGTCAAAAAAACCAAATTAAATCCACTGGGATTCAATGTTGTTAAATAATAAAGAGGGGATGAATACTTTTTAAAGGCACTGTACATATATATGTATGTGTTTGTATATTAAGCAGTGCAGAAAGGGAGAGGAAGGAAAACTGAGGTAATGTTCATGGATTCACTGTCTATTCAGAAATCTGAAGCGGAGGGGAAGAAGCTATTCCTGAAACATTGACTGTGTCTTTGGGATGATAGCAATGAGAAGGAGGCATGTCCTAGGTGATGAGAGTCCTTGATGATGGATGCTGTCTTTTTGAAGATGGCCTCGATGTTGGGGAGGCTAGTGCTCATGATGGAGCTGGCTGAGTTTGTAACTTTCTGCAGCCTTTTCTGATCCTGTGCAGTGGGCCCTCCATAGAATATAGTGACGCAGCTAGTTAGAATGCTCTCCGTGATGTCTGTAAAAATCTGTAAGAGTCTTTGGTGACATACCACATCTCCTTAAACTCCTAATGCCACCTTTGTAATTGCATCAATATGTTAGGCCCAGGATAGATCGTCAGAGATGTTGACACCCAGGAACTTGAATCTGCTCCTCTTTCCACTGCTGATCCCTCTATGAGGACTGGTATGTGTACCTTTGACTTCCCTTTCCTGAAGTCCATAATCAGTTCTTTGGTCTTGCTGTCATTGAGTGCAAGGTTGTTGTTGCTCAGATGATTTATTTTGAGTATATCAGAAATGCGTTGGGAGGGTTCAGCTACAGTTTCAAGATGGTTTAGAACATAGAGACTGATCACAGCTGAAGAAAGGGTGGAAGGCAGAAACAGGAAGGGTTCAGTTACTCTATTCTGTAGACTTAAGAGTGATAAGTGCATGGAACACATTATTGAGGTGGTTGTAAAGGCAGAGACATTTGAGACTCTTAGATAGGTGCATAGTTTTATTTATTTAATAGGTACAGCTATGAAACAGGCCGTTCTGGCACAATGAGCCCAGGCCACCCAATTACAGCCATGGGACAATTAACCTACCAACTCATACATCTTTGGAATGTGAGAAGAAACTGGAGCATGGGGAGAACATGTAAACTCATAGATAGCAGTGGAATTGATCCTGGTGTTATAATAGCAATACACTTTCTACATTACCATGCTGCCCAAAGGAACACAATTACATGGAGTGCTGTCACAAGAACGCATGACCCCACCACCATCCATGCCATGTCCTCTTTTCAATACTGCCATCGGACAAAAGGTCACAGTCCATCAAGTTCAGGAAAAATGATTACCCTACAATGATCAGTCTTCTGAACCAGCAAGGATAACTTCAATCACCACAATTCTGAACTGAGTCTATGACCTACAAACTCACTTTAAAGGATTCTTTACAACTCACGTTCTCAGTATGGTTTTTGATTTGCACGGTTTGTTGTCTTTTGCACATGGTTATGTGTTGGCCTCTGTTTATGGATAGCGTTTAATAAATTCTTTGTATGTTTTTCCTGTAAATTGCCTGAAAATAAATGAATCAGGGTCCTATGTGGTAACATACACACTCAGTAGCCGCTTTATTTGGTACAGCAATGGAACTGGATGTGGTCTTCTGCTGCTGTACCCATCCATTTTAAGGTTTGTGTGGTCAGAGATGCTCTGCTGTAGTATCAGGTGGTTATTTGAGCTACTCTCACCTTCCTGTCACTTTGATCCAGTCTGGCCATTTTCTTCTGACCTATCTAATTAATAAGTGTTTTTGTTCTCAGAACTGCTGCTGACTGGACGTTTTTTGTTAATCACACCATTCTCTATACACTGTAGAGACGTGCGTGAAAATACTAGGAGATCAGCAGTTTCTGAGATACTCAAACCATCTTTTTGGGCACCAATAATTGCATGATCAAAGTCAGTTGGATCACCTTTCTTCCCCATTCTGATGTCTGGTCTGAAAAACAACTGACAATGTCTACGTTTTTATACATTGAGTTGCTGCCACATAATTGGCTGATTAGATATTTGCATTAATAAGCAGATATACCTAATAAAATGGCCACTGAGAGTACGCACTTTAGTAATAAGAACTATTATGTATTTTGATAATAAATTTGTTTTGAACTTTTAATTCACAAGAATAAAATCCTGTGATTTGTTGCTCTTTCACCTTTGAAATGGGACCCAATATCGACAAGTGTTCCATGGGATTGTTTTACTGTACGTAATCATGTTAATTGTTACAGCTATTTTACATCAACAGATAGGGTAACGCAGTGGTAAAATGTGGACCTCAGTTTCAACTTTGATTGTTCTCTTAAACCCTGAAGCTAAAACATCATAAAGTGAAAGCTCAAATGGCCCAGTGTGCTGTTAAATAATGTTGCTTACAAATTCCATTTCCAAGTCAGAATCAGCTCATGCAGGCAACTTTGTCAGTCGAGTGGCTCATTTCAGTGTTCTGTACTCCGACTCCATGACTCAGTTCTGATACTGGTTGGATTCTGAACCACATGCACTCATTTCTCAATCATAAATTGTTGTGTATAAGGAGAACACTCACACTGTTCTGAATTCTGAACAGAGAAATGTCATTTTTATACAGAATTGGCTAGAATTTACAAGGATATTGCTGGGTCTCTGGAGCCTGAGAACCTGAGGAAAGATTGAATAGATTGGGACTGTATTCTTTAGAATATAAAAGATTGAGAGGAGGTTTGAAGGAGGTAAACAAAATAATGAGGGGTATACATTGGTTAAATGCAGGCAGGCTTTTTCCACTGAGGTTGCCAGCACAAGCAGTGCACAGGAGCTCGATTTCAACGTTCAAGTTTGGATAGATACATGAATAGTAGGGATATGGAGGCTATGGTCCCAGTACAGGTTGATGGGAGTAGGCAGTTTCAATGATTGTCATGGATTCGATGGGCAGAAGGGCCTGTTTCTGTGCTGTACTTCTCTATGGCTCCAGCATTTGTGGATATTGACTATTTGACAAGCTATGTATGTTTGAATCCCTTACTCGCAAGAAAATCACCATTCACGACACAGTTGTTAAAAGTGGCTAGTACCTATGAGCTGACAACCGATGATACTTCGAAACAATTGTCCCTCAGCTGGTTTGTGTGTTTTGCATCCTTTCATTATATTATTATATTGATTGTCGTAGTAAGTGCAAACTGCAATGCAAAGGGAAGTTGTGCTCTTCAAAGACCTTTCTTGCCTGGGCTGCTGTACTCCATTTGCAACCTATCCTTGCTTGGACATTTTTTTAATCTTTGGCTTGCTGCAATGTCCACACTCCCTCCTTTTCTTTCTTGTAAAGGACAACGTGAATCTGACTGAATTTCAATAGCAAAGAGTGTAAACTCCATGACAATTCCATCAGGGATAGTTGTTTGATCATGATGGAGGCAGTGTTCTTTAAGCCTTCACTCCACAGAGTGATCTCAGGCATGAGATTAAAGATTCAAGATTCTTTAATACGCTTTCTAGTACACAAGTGCAAAGGAGAACAAAATAATTGTTACTTTAGATACAAAGCAACATGAAAAAAACAATTAGTTAATATAATAAATACAAATACATAAGATAGTTTAAGATACATAAGATAGCCCCATCCACGATCATCCAATCCCTCCACCATTGGCGAACAGTTGCTGCAGTGTATACTATCGACAAGATGCACTGCAATAACACACCAAAGTCCTAAGGCAGCATTTTCCAGACCCATGACCCACGACCATCCAGAAGGACGAGAACAGCAGATACCTGGGAACACCACCACTTGGAAATCCCCCTCCAAGTTAACCACCATTCTGACTTGGAAGCACATCGCCACTCCTTCATTGTCACTGGGTGAAAATCATAGAATTCCCTCCGTAACAGTACTGTGGGTATACTTGTACCTCGGGGACTACAGCAATTCAAGAAGGCAGCTCATCACCATCTTCTTAAGGGCAACTAGGGATGGGCAATAAATGCTGGCTTAGCTGGCAATGCCCACATCCCGTAAATGAATAAATAATGAAAATATCCGTTGATTGTATGTCCATAAAGAGACTCTAGAAACAGGAGTGTCTGTACATAATTTGACTAACAGGAATTGATAAAGTAGTGGTGGTATCTGGAGGAATGAGTTAGTGGGTGAAGTGTTGATCAGCCTTAGTATTGGGGGAAAATAACTTGTTTTTGAGATGGTGGTCATGGTGTGGATACCATATGGTCTCCTCCCTGAATGGAATGGTACAAGCAGTGGAAAAGTTTCCGGTACCTTTCTGTATATATGTCCTTGATGGCAGGTAGGCTGGTGCCTTGGATATGTTGGGCAGTTTTGACTACCCATCGAAACATAGAAAACCTACAGCACGATAAAGCTGTCTTCTTTTTAAACTTTTCCCACCGGTCTAACTCGCTGACGTCTACGTGCTTACGCAGTCGTTCCTATCTTCATACATTTCGACCTGAAAAGTGGACTGTAGTTTTTTCCGTAGATGCTGCCTGGCCTGCTGAGTTCCTCCAGTGTTCAGTGTGTTGCCCAGCTTTCTTCATCCTCCTCAGAAAGTTGATGACCTTTTTTTATTGTGTAGGATGTATTCTGGGATCTTGAGAGGTTTTCCAGATGTGCACTCCCAGGAGTTTGAATCTACGTGCAATTTCCACTGCTTTGCTGCTGTTGTAAAGAGGGGCATGAGCGATGCAAATTCTCCTGAAGTTGATAACCATCCCCTTTGTCTTATTGATATTGAAGATGAGGTTATTTGCCTGGTACCAGGCCTCAAGCTCTTCCACCTCAATGTAGGCCATCTCATCTTTGTTAGTGATGAGCTCCGCCACTGTCACGTCATCAGCAAACTTGTCAGTGTGATTACTTGGGTGTTTGGCCGTTCAGTCATGAATGAGCAGAGTGAACAGTAATAGGCTTAGCACACAGTCCTGGAGGGCACCTGTGTTGAGGATGATGGGGAGAAAGAAGCAGATATGCATCCTGACCTTCTGAGGTCTGTTCGTTGGAATGTCCAGCATCCAGTTGCACAGTGATGTGACTAGACAAAGGATTAAGAGTTTGTTCACCAAGCTCTGTGGGACAATACTGTTAAATGCAAACAAATCCAAAAACAGCATTTTGACATAAGTGTATGTCAGGGCCTGGTGCATGACAAAAGTTATCGTATCTGCCGTAGACCAGTTCTGTTGCTTTATTGCAGCGGGGGGAGGAGGGGGGAATATGCTCTTCAAGCACCTTTCTTGGCTGAGCTGCTGTAATCTATCTTTGCCTGGGCATTATGTTGACTCTTTCCTTGCCACAACTTCCACAATACCTTCCATTGATTGGCATATACAGTGGCATGCAAAAGATTGGGCACCCCTGGTCAAAATTTCAGTTACTGTGAGTAGCTAAGCAAAGAAAAGATAACCTGATTTCCAAAAGGCATAAAGTTAAAGATGACACATTTCTTTAATACTTTAAGCATTTTATTTCCATCTTTTACAGTTGCAAAATAATAAAAAAGGAAAAGGGCCCGAAGCAAAAGTTTGGGCACCCTGCATGGTCAGCAAGTATCACAGCTTGTAAACGCTTTCTGTAGCTAGCTAAGAGTCTTGCAATTCTTGTTTGGGAGATTTTTGCCCATTCTTCCTTGCAAAAGGCTTCTAGTTATGTGAGATTCTTGGGCCGTCTTCCATGCACTGCTCTTTAAAGGTCTATCCACAGATTCTCGATGATGTTTAGGTCAGGGGACTGTGAGAGCCATGGCAAAACCTTCAGCTTGTGCCTCTTGAGGTAGTCCATTGTGGATTTTGAGGTGTGTTTAGGATCATTATCCTATTGTAGAAGCCATCCTCTTTTCATCTTCAGTTTTTTTACAGACAGTGTGATGTTTGCTTCCAGAATTTGGTGGTATTTAATCGAATTCATTCTTCCCTCTACCAGTGAAATGTTCCTTGTGCCACTGCTGCAACACAAGCCCAAAGCATGATCGATCCACCCCCGTGCTTAACAGTTGGAGAGGTGTTCCTTTCATGAAATTCTACGCCCTTTTTTCTCCAAACATACATTTACTCATTGCGGCCAAAAAGTTCTATTTTAACTTCGTCAGTTCACAGGACTTGTTTCCAAAATGCATCAAACTTGTTTAGATGTTCCTTTGAAAATTTCTGATGCTGAATTTTGTGGTGAGGACGCAGGAAAGGTTTTCTTATGACTCTTCTATGAAGGCCATATTTGTGCAG